>NC_090937.1:312864489-315264489 GCF_040938575.1 Ambystoma mexicanum | reverse complement strand
GCAACCCTCCAGGCATTCTCCATCTTTTAACAGGTCTGGGGGAGTCACGAAAATCGATCTCAATCACAATCGGGGAATGATCAGACAGCGTGCGGGGCAATATCTCACATGCCTGAACCACAGTAAGTGCAGCGGGGGAGACAAACCTGTAGTCAATTCTAGACTGCGAATCATGTACGGACGAGTGGTATGTATATCCTCTACTTTCCGGGTGGAGCACCCGCGAGGCATCTTCAAGGGAGAGTTGAGATAGGATATTGTGCAAGGTAAGAACAGTTTTGTTGGATGGCCTTAAAATCGTACTGGACCTGTCTAACCTGGGGTTGAGAGCAACATTAAAATCCCCCCCCCAAATTATGGTGGACACATCAACGGAAGTAACTATCTGATATACATCGGTATAAAAAGCTGGGTCGTCTATGTTAGGACCATATGTGTTAACCAGTAACACTTGTCGACCAGTGATCACACCCCACACAATGACATACCTGCCAAGGGGGTCGATTTTTTGGCCTTCCAGTGTGAATCCCAACCCTGGGTGTATTAAGGTGACGACCCCTCTGGTCTGGGATGAGTAATTCGTATAGAACCTTGTTTTACCCCAACCAGGCATTATGCATTCATTAGTATTATCCATGGCATGCGTTTCTTGTAACATGACAATCTGAGCATCATGTCTGGTAATGTAGTTCGCCACCTTCCTAATTTTAGATCGATTGTTTAGGCCCCTAACATTCCATGACAGTAGCTTCATTTTCAGACCGCAACCAACATTTACAGAGAAGTGATCGGATAATCTCATACATTGTGGTAATGCACCTCACGTGGAACATGCACTGCGCAAGCACCTCATAGATCACTTGATTAACCATTAACCAACAGCCTGGTACTCCCCTTCTCTTGCCCAGACTGGGTTTCGTAACATGAAACCCACTGCCCGCTTCAAACTGCAGGGCTGCATAGCGACAACAACTTACTGGATTCCCTTCAACCAGCCCCCCTCCCTCACCGTCTCCCCCAACTTGACGATGTTCCCACAGCAACTTGTGGAGCATTCCAGGGGTGGTCATGTTGCCTCACATGGCCACCAACTCCGTCTCCCTAGCGCCCCACTTGTTCATAAGATTGTGAGGCTGTCTGTAGTACTAAATAAACACAGGCTAGAAAATAGAGATTTCAGAGAGGTTCGGACAGGTCCATGCAACCTTACACCTCAATCATCTGGGTGGGGTCTGTTGTTCTGAGTGGGTCTGTCTCCTCTGGGAGGCAGGGGTATAGAGGATTCTATGTAAACCAGGGCTTCAGTGGGGTTTTAAAAAAAGTGAGCTCTCCCAGCATGTTGAATCCTCATTTTTGCTGGGAATATTAGGGCATACGTGATTTGGCACGCTTTCAAGAGTTTCTTTACAGGTTCGTATGATCGTCTGCTTGCTTGAACCGCAGCTGAGAGGTCTGGATAGATATGTATACGGTTTTCCTCAAATTGAAGCGTGCTGGCCTCCCTAGCTAGTCAAAGAATCGTGTCTCTGTCTCTGTAGTTCAGGAGACGGCAATTATCGTACGCGGAGGTGCCCCAGGCTTGGGGGCTGGCGCTAGTGTGCGATGAGCCCTTTCAATCAAGAAATGTTCTGAAAAAGCATCAGGACCAAATAAAGATTTGAACAGTTCTTCAAGTTTCTTCTCCATTAGGTTCTTCCCAAAGGATTCCGAAACGCCGACCACACGTACGTTGTTCCTTCTTGATCGGGATTCGAGGTCTTCGCACTTGTTTTGCAATTTACTGACCGTGTCCTTGATATGGGATATATCTTGGCTATGGCGAGCAATAGTGTCCTCATTGACGGATATTCTATTTTCAGTTTCTGTAGCTCGAGCGCTTCCCTTGTCGATCCTGGCCCTCATGGAGCCTATGGTCGCCACTATTTCGTCCAGTTTCACATTTACTGCCAGGAACCCGTTCTGTACCAACATCGTTAGTTTGTCCTCACGTTCCCCCAAATCATGTTCTCCAGACCCAACGGGTTCTGGGTGACTGTCCGTCGTAGTATTCCGGCTCTGGGTGTTCGTGTAGGTGTCCATCGGGCCCTTCTTTCTACTTCCAGGGGTCTTGTATGACTTGCCCAACTTGTGCGGTTCCCCCATTTTAGCAAAGAGCAGTGTCTGTCTATCTCCAGTAGGAGCGTTGGTATGAAGGCAATCCCCCCAGAGCTCAGCTCGTACAGGCAAGGGTGGAGGTTTAAATGTCTCTGTGCTTCGCCTCACCTCGGAGTGCACCAGTGCTCGTGAGCTCTGATGGACTGTGTTCTGCCACGTATACAGTTTGTTATAGTATTGTTCCCCAGTCGCACTTGTAGCCTGGTGCGTGCAGCGCATGTGTCTTACCGGTACATACTTCGGGATCTAGGAGTAGGAGGCCCGGGGGCTGCTCCCCACATCTCTCAGGTCAGGCAGGAGATGGTGACTCGCAATGCCGGGGAATCTCACGACCCGCAAGGACTCAGGAGATCAGCACTTCTCCCCGCCGGCTGCCGCAGCGCCCATCTATGTCCATCGGGCTCCGCCGCCACGGTGCTCAGGATGTGGAAGGAATGGCAGCTCGGCGGGGATCAGTGGCCCCCGAGTGACCACGCTGGCCAAGCCACAGCCAGGGAGGAGGGGCCGGGGGCACCAGAGCCAGGCCCGCAACCGAAGCTCAAACCCGCCCGCTCCCAGTACCTCAGAGAGCAAGCGACCCGGATCAGGCTCCGTCCTCAATCCCGCTCCAGCGTCGCCCTAAGGAGGAAGGATTTCGCCCTGCTCGGTTTTCATCTTCCGCTGCCTCCAGAAGCTCGCAGCACGGCACCATAAACCCGAACAGAGGGAGGGATCCACAGCTCCTCGCCGCCTCCACTACTCTCAGCCAGACCCCGATCGGGCACGAAGTCATCGCGTGAGGCTCCTCCCACCTGAAGCCCGCGGCTCCTCCACAGCTCCGGCGCCTGGGTGAATATGCGTGGTTCCAGCCACCGGATCACCACAGCGCTCGGCGGCGGTCAAACTTCACACGGCCGTAACTTGAAGGATTTAAGCCGTTTTTTTCCCAGGATTTTCAGACGTTGTGCCCGGCCATGTAGCATGTTGGTGGATCCGTCTCACGGCTCTTAAAACAGCCTCCAAACGGATGTGTTTGGCACGGATCTTGCGGTGGAGCGGGAGCTCTGGAATCAGGCGGCCATCTTCATTGTGCGCAACAGTGCCCCCCCGCTCTGATGTTTTTCAAATGCTTCATTTCATCTCCGCCTGAGGAAGTGGAGACATTCCACAAAAGCTTGCATATATGCAAAATAAATATGTTAGCCTAATTAAGGTATCGACTCATCAGTTTCTTCTGGATCAACATTATATATTATAGGACAGCGATAGCTGCCATATAGTTAAAGTGAGTTGGACTCCCATAAGAACCCTTCAAAATTCTATTGTTAATACACTTTGTTTCGAGTAACAGATTTGACTGAAATTTGGAAAGTGATTAGGGACTCGCGGGCCCACCCAGAATGCAATTTTTCGAAAAGATACATAAAAAAAGGAAAGTTATTAAGAAGACAAAAAAAGATTTTTTCCAAAGTTGCAGCCTACTTCCCATTCATTTCCCCGTAGACAAACAAGGTATATTTTTGCCTAAGCGCACAGCCCAAAGCCGTGGACGGATTTGGACCAGGTCCAAAACAACTTTGGCACGAAGCGTTGACTCACAATCCATGCATGGTTTGGGGTTATTATTACGTGCAGTAATTATTTAAATATTTGATGGAAAAAGGGGGTGCCCCTTCTCAAAAATTGATAGTTATATCTTCCATGGTGCATTGCAGGATCATGGTTTTCAGAAATGAAAAAGCCTCCATCTAGTTTATCTCTCGATGCTATGCAAGAGATATTTGAGGTTATAGCTGAGGATATGGGAAAATGAAACTCAGGCCAAGAAACATGCAAATGCAATTAGAAAAGAGATGGGGAGGTAGCAAGAGGGCACCAAGTAAACATTGGGAGTTGGAGGGGATCTAGGGACTGAGTTTGCAACACAAAGCTTTCTGTAGCCTCGCCTATCGCCTCGAATAGCTGACATCCCACAGCAAACTGCGTCACCGAAACAGCGTGTGTTGTGGGGGGAAAAGAGAGGGCAGGAGAGGTGATGATTCCACCTCGAGAGTGGGGCGAGCTGGCACAGATGAAGGGGGCACTTGGTGAGAGCCTGGGGGAGGCAGGAAAGCATTTTTTTCACCGTTGTTTTTGATATTCGCAGCTATATTCAAGGCTGTAAAGGACTACGGATGGCCCAGGGTATGTGTAGTTCAGTACACGCAGTTACAGTTTTTTTTCCCCAAAGAAATGTATACAGCTATAGTGGCATTGGGGGAGACAAATTACTGGCTATGACCAAAGGCAAAAGGCCAAAGGCCATGCCCAGTGACACTATTGCCATCCAGGTCTTCCATCCCTGCAGTAACCAGGAAAGAATGTGCTTGGCTTCAAAGTGAGGAAGGGGCCAGCCTCCTAAGGCCATGTTCCATGATAAAGAAGTGGTAGTTGCAAGACCACTTAGAGAAACGGGCTGGCCATTTCTTTGCATTGAAGCTAAGCAGAGTCAGTTATGGTTGTGCATGGATGGGTGACCGAATGGGCATCACACTTCTTTTTTTTTTCAAACCGTGCTGCTGTCAGTCCTTCAAGGCTTCTCTTTTGCTGACTTGCATTCTGGTATTTATCATCTTCCAGTCAATAATAAAAAAAAATAGTTTTTTTTTACAGAAACAGTGCGTTTCCCATCCCCGCAGTAACTGGGACTTTAAAGCGGGGAAGGGGTCAGCCCTCTAAGGCCCGGTTGGCTAATGAAGGAGCCCGCCTTACAAGACCACTTGGAGAAACATGGCATATGCGGGCTGGTTCCTTTCTCGTTTTGAAACTAAGCAGGGTTGTTCCCAGTTACTGCAGGGATGGGAGACAGTCCACAGTCCAGAATGCTTTGGGGTTTCTTAGCTTTAAATATCTCATAACACAAGACAACCACATTATTTCTTTTTAAAGATACTACTTTCAGTCCTTGAAAGTTTTGCACTCAGAGACCATTTTTTTGCCTTTTTGCTGAATTGCATTCTAGTATTTGCAGTCTCACAGTCAAGATGGGGGGAATACTGTTACACTTATTGACTAACATAGTTCTATAAGGATTTACATATTCAAGTGACACTATGGTATGTGTAATTTTCAACTTATCTTTATAAAGCAGAGTATTGTTGAAAGCCAGACATGGGATGATGAGGGCAAATGATGAGAGGGCAAGTAAGTCATGAGTATTTGCCCACAATGTGTCAAGAGTGTTTGGAATCCTGGACACTGGTGCAGTTATTCTCCCCTAATTGTGGCTGCTTTTCAGGGAACAAGTAAAGGACACATGTGGGTGATAACTTTCTTTCAGAGGGTGGACGCAACACATGTTTTTTTTTAGGTTGGCAAGCTTGCTCAAGTATTTGGCTACCAGGATTTTACTCAAGTTGTCATGTTCCCAGTGCAGACCCACAATACCACAAGCACTTGTTTCATATTGGGATTTTGTTTACCAGGGAATATTTCACAACAGATTTCTGGGTTTAAAAGGTGAACACCTTTCATACTTTGGCAACATATTTATTGGAACATTTCTTTGCTCAAGCTTTTTTCTGCTGTACATTACTTTTTTTCAAAGTCCAATGCTATTTTGTCTTGCGCACTTTCTTCTAAGGGGAAGGTCAAATGAACCACATTTGCCTATTTCACTTTAAGATATATGTTCACTTCCTGTGCATATGGGCGCATATTTTGATTGTTGCTAAGGGTGCAGAAAGTACATGGGCTTATGTTATTCTTGCAACCAATCATTTTCCTCCCGCTTCCGTGCTGCTTAAATGCGGTTAGTCGGAGTCATGCAACGTATCACAAAGGTCACCAAGAGACCAGCCATAGAAAAAGGGGCATGGAGCATGCTGTTTAACCAAAGTGTGTGGTCCATGGCAAATAATTTAACCTCACTGCGCATTTCCTAAAAACATTGCGAGTTCTCAAAGCCTGCAATCTTTTATACTTAACAATACCACTATCAAAACAGGACAAAATCAGTTTGTGATTGATGAACATCTTTAAGCGATGGGCCTCAAGTTTTTTAAAGTATAGAGTGGTCGGGCCCACCGGCCATGGCCGATGGCCATGCTAGTGGTCTGGAAGAGTTCTGAAAATCTATGGAATAACAACACACTTGAAATTCAAGGAAGAATCTTCAGTTGCAGAG
This sequence comes from Ambystoma mexicanum, assembly GCF_040938575.1. Classification (NCBI taxonomy): domain Eukaryota; kingdom Metazoa; phylum Chordata; class Amphibia; order Caudata; family Ambystomatidae; genus Ambystoma; species Ambystoma mexicanum. The sequence goes on along the minus strand of NC_090937.1, from coordinate 315,258,191 downwards.
ACATGAAGGTGAGAACTTAATACAACAAAACACCTGAAATTCAGCTAAAACCACCTTTAATTTGCCCCCCTGTTGCACAGCCTGTGACTGCAATGATGACACCACGGAATCTGATGAAGGTGCAGTAAAGTTGTTGGGTGGGGGGTTACACACTTATTTGGGTCTACAGCAGCAGAAAGGAAAGCCTAAATATGCCAATGGCTCAGATTGGTCTTTGGGTTCATGTTTTATGATCACAATTACTTTGTAATTATCTAAGTGTTCCATCCTTTTGGCATTGCATGACCTTATTGGTTCATCTGAGTATTAGAGGGGCCCATGGCACTCCAGAGTGGGGTGGCCTGACATTGACATTTCTATTTGGACCATTCTTTACAGTGGACTAACTTTTGTGTTGCCAACTGGTGAACACGAGGTTTAGAGATTTTCTGATGAGTAGTTGATCTCCTTCTGTGGGTAATTATCTGAGCATTGAGTTCCATAGCTTGGTTTATAGAACAAAGGAGGATCCTGAAGGTACACAACTCTCAACCCTGAAGGATGAAGTGAAGCGTTAACCCTGCCAGAATTCAAATGTGTGAATTCAGGTTGCACACAGATGTCAGCGGGAAGCACTCAATTAGTCATAAATCATGCAATCAAACGTCTCCTTAATTTATTTATGTATGTATTTATAGCATTTGCTAAATACCCAAACCCAAGGGTATCAAAACTTTAGGTCTGATAGGTATCCTTGGTTTGAAAGCTCTGACCACACTACTCCTGCTCTGCCTTGCAAAAGTGGGACGAATTATCTTTCAAATGTTGTGCCTGACTTTCTCACAGGAATACTAGATTCAAGGCCACAAATGCCTACGGTACCTACAACTATCCTCAGAATTTGACATCCACCATGAAAGGAAGAATTACTCTGGTAACAGTCAAGCATAAATATTTGGGAAGCAAAGCTTCAGATGTAGGTGGGTTAATTGTGAAATTACAACAAACGTGAGTGAGATAAGTGAAGACAAGGAGAGAATGTGAGAGATGGGGTACATTGTAGGTTTAGCTAATCATTTCTTTTCCTCTTCCATACGGGTGTAGCTTGCACTTCTACTACCTATGCACACACCCACACACTGCCTTGCTGCCTTACACCTTGTTTGTCCTATTGGGGGTGAGGCAGGGAATTGTTGCAGTAAGTCTTCCCTTGTAGTAATGAATATTATCTATTGTTAGCCGTATCCGTCCATGGTTACTCTCCCTTTAAAGGTTTTAGCTTGCTTTTCATGTGCACCTTCAATATTACACATTAGCTGTCACAACATATTTGTAGTTGTCTGTCAGTGGGGAGGGGTTAACTAGGGTCGCCAGAAATCCTAAATGCCACAAGGCACTTTTTCCAGTCTCGTTTAATTCGTGTGAACATCCCAACAACTTGTAAGAATTGTTTTGTGGATATAAGTCGAACTCACCACTGCTTATTTTCACTATTTATTTTTCTACTAGGCACCACACACAACGCTCTTGGGTTGTTCACTGTAAGGGCTGAGATGTTCATGTCCTGACTTAAAGAACACTTCATTTGGTATTATAACGCCAGGATTACTAGTACCAAGAAAGCAATGTGGTGGACATAACTGCTTTAGTATTGCACACCAGACATGGGCTACGTTCAGTTGTCTACAATCTTCCCCTGGGTTAGCCATGTGTTGCATGTTTCTTCTGTTAATCATTGTTTGGTGCAGACCTGTAGTATGTTGTTTTGCATGCATGATATACATACAGGAAAGTGACAGCATAACTTTAATGAGAAGAGACATCACTCACAGTTCAACCACTGAACAGCATGCTTTCAGCCGGAGTCTGCATACCTTGAACTAAAATAGACACCACTTACCCCTCAGCTTCAGATATTAAGTAGTCAAAGACAGTCCACTTATCAGAAGAGCTATCGCCCACAGCTCGGGTTCCTAATAGCTGCCATCAGCAAAATCGGTGATAAAGCACAACAAAGAGATGATGGCTGGAATATTTAGAATTAATCTTAAACCTCTGGCAATTGCTCTGGGCAGCCCGCAGACCATCGCTCCTCGCCTGCTAAGCCATTACAAAAGGGGAACGGCCATATGAAAATCAGGCTTGGTCCCACCCCAAAGGGGCAGTCCATTCTGAACTGTTAGGTCACATCCCTTCTGCACAAGACCAAACCATCCCCAGACATGTTGCAGCCTCATTGTGCGTCATCAGTGAGGAGTGTCTTGGGTCTCTATGCCTTAAGCACGGGACTCACGTCTGGTCATGACCGCCCCACTTATCAGCACAATGGGAGCATTTAGTTTCAGTTGAGCTGTGTAAGCCAAGAACACCTTTGGGAATGTACCCTTGGAATAAAAATCAAAGGAAGGGGTGCACAAAGGGTGAGTGGGGGCTTATGCAGAGTAATATTGGTCAACTAGTAGCATTAAGTTTAGCAAATGTATTTTTCTTTGGAATTGCCATTTTTGTTTCATTTTGCATTGTAAACAGTGCATTAAGCAAACAATGCGTCAGATCCCTTGCGAAGACGCATTTAACATTAGATGGCCCCACTCCGATGCTTATCATGGCTCACCTATTTCCTGTGGAGTCTGCATTGGGCCAGACAGAAGAAAGGGCAGGCTAAACTGTTCTCGGAGTCTCTTTTATGATAGCTGCAAAGTGACCTTCACCAGAGGTGGCAATGCACAAATTAGAGGGGACAAAGCACCACATCTTTGCCCCCTAGAAGGATGCCTATTATTTCCAGGAAGGATCCAATCTTTAAATACCTGTCGTGCAGTGTCTTTTCTATTTCTTCTTCCATGCTGGGCAGCCATAACCCCATACTCCCCACCTAGGACAAAACCTTGTCGACCTACACTTCTCAAATCCTGCATCACTGGACAGGTCTGCTACCAGATGTTGTCCAGTCACTGTGGAATTAATGTTTTGTTCTGTTGAAGCTGAAGCTGAAGCTTGTCACATCAACGGTTAGACAAGCCAGTCATTGGCAGTGAAAGCTATGTTTCATCTTCCCATCTGGATAACTTAACAGTTTGCTTGGAAAAATAAGGCAAGGCACTGCTCTGCACAGTGGCTGATGGTGTGGCCACTTGACTTCCTCCATTGACCGTCTAAGTGGGAAATGAATCCCTGCATCTTGACCATATGCGCTTTGGGTAGTCTATGATTTCTTTTGATGAATACAGCTGAAGAAGAAGCACTTTCATGTCAGTGGCAACCAAATTGAGTGGGACTTCCATTGACGCATGCGCAACGGGCTTCTGTGGTTACAGTGCAGTGCATCAATAGACACAAACAATCTTGTAGTGTCAAGAGAGTGGGCCATGTCTGGATTTCAATGGCCATCCTTTTACTTGCTGTTCCACCTGACGGCCCTGCATCATCACATGTGTCTCCCAAAGAGGACATTCCACTTCGAGAGCACGTTCCAACATTACATCCATCCCCAAAATATGATTTGTTCACACAAGTTTATTGTTGACCAACATTACTCATACAACTCTTATTCTTGTAACCACAGATAAATTCCTTGTGTAGTCCTGCTGGTATAGCTCTTCTCTAGACTTGGATCGTTTGTAGTCTATCCCTCCATGATCTCTGGATGCAGAGCCTTCTCTCTCTCCTGCTGGATGTGATCATTGGATGCATCTCCACCATGTTTTCACCTTCCCTCTCTTCTTCCATATCCAGCTCTGTATCCTGCTCTCCTTCCGGTCTCCTTATTCCCTGCCTACTTTGCAGAAACCGCTTAACTTACTGGGGATCCTTTGCTTGCCAGTACCCACTGTCACCGTAGACCCTTTTTCACCCCCACCTTCCATGGAGTAGCTCAGAGGGGGAGGCTCACCTTATAGCCAGGGTGATGTTTGCAGCCGAGCCCCTAGTCTCCAATGTAGATGTTCAGGTTAGGATGCACGAGCACCCAGAAGCTGGACCATCACCAAGGACTGTCAGCTGTAAGCAGCGCATCCCGCTTCGATCAGCACACGCGCAGGTGTGAGTGTTAGACCATAGCCGCAGGGCCTACACAGCATAAATGTAGCGTATCAATAACACACAGACACTGCTGTAGTGGTAAGATGCCTCCCGTGATAGACCTTTACCATCTCACACGACTTCTAATGGGGACGCTTGAGAATAGAAGCTTGTTCCCTCATAACCACATGTTTGTGGCAAGTCTCTGTGGTTATTGTGAAAATCTGGTCCCTTTAAATGAAGGTGCTACATTATCTGCATGCAATTTAGAAGCAGAACAGTTTGAAACAGCGTGCACCTAAACTGTCACATATCCATATTTTTCGGTCATGACACGTCTGTCGTCCTTCTATTTGTTTGAAGCAATTTATGAGACTTGATTGACTCGCTCTTGACATTCCTGCCGATGTCAACATTTTAATTGGATGCTAATGAGAACAGATGGCTGTTGTGTTATGATAACAGAAAGGAATTGGTGCGTTTTATGGGTTATGCTGACAACTTCACTGGCAGTGACGAGATGTCGGTCACCATGTTCTCTCTTCAAATGAAAGTGAATGGAGTTCGACACAAGCCTGAGATCTAAAATGTACATTAAGGTTCCTTGAAATGTGAGGCTGTGATCTTCTGTCGTGGGACCTGCCCCCTGTCTTGTGTGCGCACAATGTGATGGCACGTTTTGCGGCTAGATATAAGTGACATGTTCATATTCTGTCAGAATAAGCGCCTACCTCCCTCCGAGATACGAAAATGGCTCCACTGGGATCAGACAGGAAACACCTAGTTCTCGCGATGGCAGATTCGACGCACCTCCTCAGAGACATGTTCGTGACACTAATTAAGTGTTTCAGAGAAATCAACAGGTTCATGAGCGCTATGGGACCCATCTCTGTAAAAAGCCACACGGCTTCAGTAGGAGAAAATCCAACGTGTGTTTGCAGTGCTGTCGTGTTTGCAGTAAAACTGGTACAGTGTTTGTAAGAGTTATAACCGGGTCAGCAATACCTGAGAGAAATGAAGAACAGTTCTTGCACACAAATAAGAACAAAAAGGCATTAACACTCTACACATTTCATGAAATGTTAACGTTAACGTCTCTTTGCATTTTTCAATAAGAAAGAATAAGGGCCCTATTCTCGTCAAGTTGTTGATTACCGAAGAGATCGGATTAAGTTGTACCGACATTTTCGATAATTAACACCTATTCTGATTCCGTCAGATTTTTGAGAGGGAGCACACAATGCTCCAGTTTAGGAACCTCAGCGCTTGTTGCCAGCATTGGCTAGCAACCAACCTGGCGACCACCAATTCTGCAAACCAGTTGGTTTTGGTGTCACTCCTCCACATTAGCGACAGTGTTAAATTGTCATACATGTATACTGCTTCCTCTGGTGGCAGTCCACTCATTGCAGTTTTTGCTACTGTGGAGGAGTGTGGCCAGATAACAGAGTTAAGGTCATCCACGCCCTCAAAGAGTTACATGTAATAATGTCCCTGCAAAAATGTCTCCTTACAAAAAAGTCACAGTTTTTTGCAGAGACATTATTACATTGAACAAGTGGGAACATGGACATAGGACATGGGGGGATGGGGCGGACAAACCCCCCCACAATTTTAAGTGGGGGGATATAATAGCTTTTATCCCCCCCCAGATTATTTGTCACTGCTGTAAAGTACGACTGCAGCCTGCACTGCAGGCTGCAGTTGTCATGTAAGCACTGGAGTAACTGGGTCCCCTGCACCCACTGCGGTGTGCAGGCCCCCATCCATGTCCTGGTAGGGGCCCCTCCGACAAAAAAAATATATATATTTGTGTAAATATTTTTTTACCAAAAAATATCAAAACAGAAACAAATTTAAGTTTCTTTTTGTAGTCACTCTGCCTTCATAAAGATTTTTTTTTTACAGAAATAATTTCTTTATGAAGGCAGAGTGACTAAAAAAAAGATTCTATTTCTTTATGAAGTCCAAGGGCTCCCCCACCTCTTGACGTGGACGCCTAAAGGCTAATGGCCTCCAAGGCATGGGGCGGGGAGCCCTATGACTTCAAAAAGAGATAGGGCCTCATTACAAGTTCGGCAGTAAACCACCGGTGGGACCGGCGGGTTGCTACTAAGCTCGTAATACCATTTCCAACACCTAGCTTTCTGGTCTAGCTAGGTCTGACCCTGGCGGACTGGGAAGTTAGGGGCCGGAAAATGTTAATCCCCATGGGTTCACGGAAGCACCGTCACTGCCACTAATGGTGCCTGTGCTTCTGTGATGAGTCTGCCTACTGGGGCCGCTGCGCCCGCCAGCGTCAGACCTGTCGGGTGCAGCAGTCCCAGAAGGCATAGTCTGAGTGTGGCGGTCCAGAAACAAGGGTGCCGGAAAGCTTACCAGCGCCCTTGTTTCCGGACAGCCACACTTATAATGAAGCCCATAGTTTATGTTTGCAGTAACTCCGCCCTAATAACAACATTTTTTCTGTTCCGTTTTGGTCCTTTAACGGAAATAATTTCTTTATGAAGTCAGAGTGACTTCAAAAAGAAACCATTTCTTTTTGAAGTAATGGAACTGCCTCCACCCCGTGACACTGGGACCTCCCGATCCTCTGCAGAAGACGGGAACAAGCATTCCTGGCTACTGCAGGGAGCTGAAGTTCTCGTTCCCTGGACCAACAGGTTAAAAGTAAGAAAATGTATTTTCTTTAAATCTGTGTGCGTGCATGTAAGTGTGTGTATATGTATGTATATAATGTAATGTGCATTAATGAGTGAGTGCATGATGCGACCTGGATATGCCTGTGTGATTTTATGGTGAAAGTGTGCACACTCAACTGTATAGGTGACTGGGTGTGCGTGTTTGAGTATACAGTGAAAAGGTACACACTTAAGTATATGGGTGGCTGCCTGGGAGTGCCTGTATGGTGAAAGGGTGCACACTTAAATGTACGGGTGGCTGCCTGTGTGTGCCTGTATGGTGAAAGGGTACACACTTAAATGTATGGGTGGCTAGGTCTTTGTGAGTGTGCGTGAATGTGTATGGTGAATGGTGTGTTTGCTTGTGTTGAAGGGTTAGCGGGAGACCGCTAACCCTTCAAATGTTGGGAGAGGCGCTAACTTCACGAGTGGTGGGGGAGTGACACATTTATTTGTGTGGGGGCATCTAACTTGTTTTATGCATTCTAATGAGACTATTCTAGTGCAGCTTCAATGTTACAAGCAGTTACCACTCTCCTTTAGGTCCGAAAGAACCCACTTATGGACTGCTGTGAGAATGAGCAGTCTCCTGTCCCCTCTCTACCCTTCCAATCACTCCCCTGGCATGCAAGTACTAAACCCATATCATGAGTTAAACTGCCTAAAAACCAACAGTGAAATGCTTTGCGTTAGTATTTGCTGGGCCTTTAGGAACAAACACAGGTGCCGTTTAACATCTGTGTCCTGTTTTGTCCTGCAACGGATTTGTAGGTCAGCCAAGTCGAGTCAACATAGCCCAAAATTTCAGGGGATGGGGGAAGAGGACTAAAGCCCAGTCAGATCAATGGTGTTGTGCCACTGTTTGTATTTAATGCCATGATTACCTATTGATAATCTTCATTACTCGTATCCCCATTCTTCCTCATCCCAGTACTTGTGTATGAGGCACTTTGCCTCATACACAAGTACTGGGATGAGGTGGCGGGACATGGAGGTAATGCCTGGCTTAGTTACCTGTAATCTTCATTACTTCTAGCCGCACACTTCCTCATCCTTGTACTTATCTATGAGGGACTGGGACAAGGAAGAGGGATGTGGAGGTAATTCTGGGCCGATGTGCTGATTTTGGGGGTTGGAGCAGGTGGTTGGAGGAAGGTGGGAGGTATGGGGAGCAGGAATTGTGGGATAAATCGTAATGGCAATCCATCTCCAGGCTAAGCAGGCATGATATATGGTGTTAGTGGCTAGAGAGGCATTTTGGTGCAGTCAGTCTAGTAATTTCTTAGTTTGGCATGACTTTCTTTAACTGGGCATCGCTGATTAAGCAGTTCTGCTAAGTGTAATTAATTGGCTAGACTGGCTTTTGGTTGTTGCCAGTCTAGCCGTTTCTTACTGTGTCATTGTATATTTTTCTGGGCATCTGTGATAAAATAACCATGATAAGTGTTATTGCTTTGCCTGCCATTTTGGTGCAACCAGTCTATGTCTAAATGTTGCCTGACATGCTTTACAGTAATATGTTATTACGTGTCTAGACTGGTCTGCACTGTACAGCCAGTTGGACATGTTTTCATTGTGGCATGTCATTTTTAATAGCAAAGCATTCCATTAATGAAAGCATTAATGTTCCTGTGCACTGTTGGTGATATGCATGTATTGGATTTTTGGACTGGTCTTACCCTACAAAACAATTGCAAATGCTCTTGCTTTTTAGCTAGTATTTCTCAGAAAGTGTGCTGTTTAATGCATTATAACACGCACACATATGTATGCTGCTCCAAGCACAGTGTGCAACGTACCCTTAAAGCAGCACGCTCGTGCGTATTGCACAAGCGTGGTAATCTAGGCCAGCCCAGAGTGTGGTGCGACCCATGATTTGTTGCCGAACTGGAGGGGGTCCCCTCAGCATGGCTTGAAGGGGGGCCCCCAAAGGTAATGTTATGCCACTGCATGTAAACTTGCAAAAGTTAAAGTAGTGTCTTATTTTACTTTTGCAAGCTTACAGTAGACTGTCTACAACTTCTGCTTCTGCCCCACGCCTGAGCATAATGAACGTGCCCATGCCGGGAACAAACAAACTGCATGTGCCCTACCTGCACAGTGCACTGCTGCACAGCCTCAGTTTTTCAGAACAAAGGAGAAGCCAGGCAGCGATGCGTGCTGCAGTGACTCTGTGCTCGTGATAATGTGTGTGTTATTGAGGGAGACAGAGTGAGAACAGGCTGAGCAGGCAGCAGCTACCTTAAGGTAAGTCAGTCAAGTCCCCCCCTCCTCTCCGAGATGCAGGGTGGAATGGGGAGGATTTATTGGAGGGAATGTGCGGCTGTGCCAATCTCAGATATAATTTCTAAACACGTGCAGCACATTGCAAAACTGATCAGGGAATCCTGGCCTCTTAATGTTTCAATAAAACATCAATAGGCAAGGATTCCCTGATCAGTTTGCAACGTGCCACGTGTGTTTATAAACTGCATATCTGACGTTGGCAGTGGAATTATTTGGGCTGAATTCAATGTGCCAATGTCAGATATACAGTTTCTAAAAACGCACAGTGCATTGCAAAGCTCATCAGGGAATCCTGGCTTCTTAATGTTTCAATGACATATTACGAGGCCAGGATTCCCTGATCAGTTTGCAATGTTCTGCACATGTATATAAACTGTATATCTGACGTTGCCAGTGGCACACTTTCATGAATTGAAAAACCTGAGGCCCTGCCAGTGCCGCCCTCATGTTTTTCAATTCATGAAAGTGTGCCAAAGCCCCTGCCAAAGAGGAACATCACATTTGGAATGGCTCTTTGTTTGTTCCTTACTGATGGGCAGCCAGGGCTCACATTTAAGCTCCAAGCAAGGTCCAACAATCACTAACCATGTGAATTATTTTCTTTTCTTTTATTTATTTTTCCGTGCTTTTATTTATTGTACTCTCTTTTACAACCATCCTTAACACTCCTACCCTTTTCCCCTCCCTCAATGGCCATCTGTATATATGCATTAATGTAACGAATATGTGCTTTTCAATGGAATTCGCATATAACCATTGGGGTTATTTTGTTTTTGAAAATGTAATGCAAATTTTGAAAATGGGACATGATTAGCCCTGATTTGAAAAAGACGATGTAGACGTCAAAACACGTGTTATCACAAAGGGCACCTCAGAAACTATGTTCAATTAAAAGTAAAATGCTGGGGGCGCTGTTGAGCAGCCGGCAAAATGGCTGCCTAGTCTAACAGCTCCGTGCGCCACCGCACTTCATCCACTCGCATCTGCGGCAATTCAATACATTTAGCGGAGAAACCTGTCTCCCTGCATACCTGCTGCTCTGGGCTACCTGCGGCCGTAACTTCGGCTGGAATCCGCGCCCTGGAGCCGAGCCTCGGGCCATCTCACTCGCTCTGGGCCTGAACCCGGCCGGCTCTGCCGAGGCCGACCGCTTCCGGGAGGTCGCGCAGTGGCCTGACGGGAGCCGCTCCTTTTCCGGACAGAGACTCTCATCCCGGGCCGCTCACATCTTGCTGCGGCTGATCCGCGGTACTGCTCTCCTGCCTCTCTGTGGCCCACGTCGGAGGCTGGGGGCCGCCTGAACTCGCGCTCCCGGAGGCTTCCGGAGCTCTACTACGGTGGCGCCCGCTCTGAGTCCCCGGGGCCCGCCCTCCTGCTTCTCGGCACCGGACCGCTCCTTGCCCCCCCGGCGGGCACCCTTTGAGATCCAGTGGTGCCGCGCCCCTGGAGGGGCGCCGCGTTACCTGGGGGCTGTCCGCGCTGGTGCGATTTCCTGTGCGGTGCACATCAGGTGAGGAGTCGGCGGGGGGCAACCACACGGAGGGACCTCGATGCCCCCCCTGCAATACATACCTGCTCCCATACAGCCTCTGACACCAGTTAAGTCCAGTGCGCTCCCACTCATACTGCGCCGAGCCGGCTGAAGCAGTGGGCTGGCGCTGGCTGCACTTCTATCCTCCCTGACCTGATCGCACTGTCTGCCCACTGTTCACCATCACTACTAACGACTCATACTAGTGGAGCTGCGCTGGTGGCGTTCTGCTTGACCTCGCAACAACTCTCCGTGCATCGATTGCCTACATCACCTTCTGCAACTTACCCGTGGTACCGGTGGGTGGCTCCCGCACACCTGAAGGATCCGTGTTCCATTCCTGACATCGTCTCCCTGCGCCGCACACTCTCTTTGCTTTCGCAAGATGTCTAATAGATCCAGAAATGTAAATAAGTCTGGCGCAATGGACAAATTCGCCAAGTCGACTCCGAGACTTGAGGTAGCCCAGTCACCCGATGGTCAGACGGACAAGGCTGTCCCTGCTGAGGCATCAACCTCGGAGCTAACTGTAATGATGGAGTCCATGGCCAGAAATTTTGCGTCGTTCCATGAGAAATTGGACGACATTAACGCAAATGTTGCATCTCTCAAAGCCAAACTGGACCACCATGGATCGAGAATCACCGAAGCTGAGACCAGAATAGGCGCTTCCGAAGACAGCATTGCCACATTGCAAGATACAGTGGCTACACTGGCCCGGGACATGAAGTCTGCCAAAGCTAAGTGCGATGATCTCGAATCTAGGTCCCGCAGAAACAATATACGCATTATTGGCGTCCCCGAGAATGCACTCAAGGGCCGACTCGAACTGGCAACCGAGGACCTCCTGAAGGAACTACTGGGCAATCCCGTCCTATCACCCTTCTTCACCATCGAGAGAGCGCATAGAGCACTCGCTCCACGCCCCAAACCCGGGGACTTCCCGCGGCCTATCATCGCGAAAATTCTGAGCTTCAGAGACCGTGACCTGATCCTTCGGCTGGCGCGAGAGAAGGGTGAACTCAGGCTGGATTCACAGGTAATCAGGATATTCCCGGACTTCTCCACTGGTGTGCAACAGGAGCGCCGCCAGTTTCTGGGGGTCAAACAATTGCTCAGGGAAAGGAACATTCCTTACGCCATATTGTTTCCGGCACGGTTGAAGTTCACATTCAACAATAAACTTTATTTTTTCACGGTACCCGCAGAGGCTGTGAAGTTTATAGAGGCGCATATCCCCCTGCACGCCCCGGCCGAGGACCACATGGACACCGAGTGAGCACCCCGCTCCCATCCTATCGTGAAGCTCCTGCTTGCATGATGACATGACGCCAGTTTACCCTGCACTGCCAATCATTCGACGACCGGCTAGGTTGCACCAGGCGCCTTGCCTCATTGATCCCGCTGCTCATACCGTATAAAACTACGGTGCCCTTGTCTGCTGGGTTTACGCTGGCTTGTCCCACACCTCTGAGTATCCCTACTGCTCGGTAATGGCCGGGCTTTACTACTCCGTGGTCCACGTCCTCTATGCGCCCCGGCTCTGTGCGCAGTTGGAATCTGCCCGGGCTCGGGCCCAACTCCCACCTGTCTTACGTCACCCCTGACTGCCTGCCTTATGGCTTTATCTATGCAAATGCTGATTTCTTTACCTGGTACACACACTGTTTTCTTGCTGGCACAAAGTTGAACTGATTACTTTGCTCATATCTTCGTTTATTTGTGCTCATACTACCATATTCTAACCTTATACTTTGGTCCCTGATCTCCGCCTAGAAATGCGGGGAAATGCACTAAATTGTCACAGACACTGCTCGCTCTGTAACGTAACCACTGGTTCTATGCGTGCTGGCGCACGGCAATGGCGCACCCCATTGCGATTGCACTGCTCTTCAACACACCTCTGTTGTGGGTTAGCCCCAGTTGGGCTGTTTTACAGGCTGAGCCATGTTGGGGTCGGCTTAGCCGGGTACAGTTAAGGGTGGTTGATGGGTACACTGCTACTGTTGGTCTAGTAGTGAGGGAGGTGGGAGGGTATGGGGTGTTATTGAAAATTGGCACACGAGGTTGCACGTCACACGTACTGAATGTCCGCGTCCTCACTCTCAACGGTATTGATTGGAGCTTGTACTACTGCTGGATCTGGGACGTTCATTAAACATACACTATGGGTTTAGTTATATGCTGCTGAAATGTCTACTAGCATAATGTCCTGGAACGTCCGGGGATTAAGCAACCACACTAAGTCCCGCAAGGTGATGGCCTATGCTAATAGGCATGGCTGTAAGATACTGTTCCTACAAGAAACGCACTCTCAAGGCTATTTGACAAAACTGATGGCCCCATCCTGGGGCCCCGCGAGATACTACACTTCCTTTTCTACCCAATCCAGGGGTGTCCTCACGATGGTACATAAAACGATCAAGTTTGTCCTTCACAAAAGCTACGTAGACCCTGGGGGACGATACGTCATATTGCACTGTATGTTGGTGAATAGGGACTACTTACTGGTTAACACCTACTGCCCCAATGTCGACTCCCCCGAGTTTTTTGACAATGTAGCTATCATACTGCTGGGCTATGTTGGAGTTCAGGTTATATGGGGGGGGGACCTAAATCTTATCCTCGACACTGCCCTTGACCGAACTGGCACTGCCGCCTGTGCCCAGTCCAGCGCTGCACGTAGACTGCTTGGCCACATCAAGGCACTTAATATTTGCGATGTTTGGAGAGTGCTACATCCCCAGCTGCGAGAGTATACTTTCTATTCATCTGTCCATGATAGCTCATCCAGGATAGACTTGTTTCTAGTGTCAGGCGAGATCGTGGGCAGGGTTGAGGACTCTCGGATCCTACCCCGCACGCTCTCAGACCACTCCCCAATCACACTAACTATAGGGTTGGGAATACCCACTCCGACATTTAGCACCTGGCGCTTTAAATCGGAGGCCCTCAGGGATATTGTGTTTAAGGCTGAAATATTAGCTGACGTCGACTCCTTCTTTGAACACAATTCCCTTCAGGACACTTCCGCTGCGGTCAGATGGGACGCCTTCAAGGTGTTTATCAGGGGAATGTCTATCTCCCGGGAGGCTGGGGTGCTGAAGGCAATCAGGGCCGCCCTCGGTCGCTCTGAATCCAAACTAAAGCAACTGGAGCTTCAGAGCTCCACTGATGCGGAACCCGCCATACTCGCCCAAATCAGTGAAGAACTCAAATCGTACAATGCACTCGCCACCAACGAGGTCCAGTACTTTAGCCGCCCACAGGCTGCCAGGAAATACGGTGAGGGAGACAGACCTGGGAAAACACTGGCAGCACTAGTGAGAGGAGAGTCTGGCCGGACCCAGATTGCCTCTATAAAAAACGAACATGGCGACACACTATGGTCGGACCAACAAATCCTAAATACATTCACTGAGTTCTATAAATCCCTCTACACCCAGCCTGCTGAGCACACGGAACAACATATGCGCAATCTCCTCGATCAGATCCCCACCACAGAAATTGCCCCCTCTACGAGGGACCAGCTAGATTCCCCAATAACGTTAGACGAAATTGTCACGGCCATCTCGGAGCTGCCCGGGGGGAAGGCGCCGGCCCTGATGGGCTTACCACTGAATTTTACCAGGAGCACATTGCCATTTTAGCCCCTAAATTGCTTGAGGTATGGAACGAAGCACTCCGAGACTCCATCCTCCCGCCCTCCATGCGCGAGGCTCTCATCACGATCCTACTTAAGCCTGGTAAACCTGACGATGAGTGCGGATCCTATAGACCCCTTTCCCTCATGAATCTGGACACAAAAATCTTTGCTAAAATCATAGCGAATCGGTTCCTGCCAATCATGACATATTTAGTTCATGAGGACCAGGCAGGCTTTGTCCCTGGAAGATCCACCTCCCACAACATTAGAAGGTTATTCAATGTCATGTCCCGGATTGATCAGGAGGCGCAGGCTGTGGCGGTCACACTTGACGCTCAGAAGGCCTTTGATATGGTCTCTTGGAAGTACATCTGGTTGGTATTGGAGACAATGGGTGTTGGGCCAAAAATGATTAGCTACATTAAACTTCTATATACCTCACCAGTGGCGCGCGTAAGAGCCAATTCACTGACATCTGACCTCTTTACACTTTGCAGGGGCACTCGTCAAGGTTGCCCCTTCTCCCCGATCCTGTTGGCCTTAGCAATAGAACCAATGGCGGACTATGTTTCGCGCACACCACGCCCGCAAGGGAATTAGACTGAAGGACGACCCCGAGATCATATCTCTATATGCGGACGATGTACTATTATACATCAGGGATCCCGCGAATCACCTTGACCCCATACTTCGTGACATCACGCGCATCGGCACTCACTCCGGGTTCACAATCAACTATTCAAAATCCGAGATCTTCCCTCTCACTAAGTCTACCCAACAACCTGCCACCGAATTCCCTCTTCGATGGTCCCCGCACGGTGTCAGATATTTAGGCGCTAGGATATCCCTTACCAAATCCGCCTTGCTTGCGGACAACTACCTTGCGGTGGCACAAATAGTTGATACTAAACTCTCGCGGTGGCGCACTCTCCCATTATCCCTGGCCGGGCGGCTGTCCCTCATTAAAATGATACTACTTCCCAAATTACTCTATACCTTCAACAACATACCTGTATGGCCTGGGAGGGAATACTTCGTCAAACTACATACACTATGTGCACAGTTCCTATGGCACTCTGGCGCGGTCCGCAAGAAGTGGTCTGACATGGCGTTACCATACGAACAAGGGGGACTCACGGCTCCGGACTTCTCACATTATTGGACTGCGGCCCAAGCCCAACACGCCACTCACTGGTACCCGGGCTCCCCGGCGCATCCGCATGTTAAATTGGAAAGGATGGCAACCAATGGCACTAATATAATGTCCCTTATACTGCATCAACATTATACACCCGACTCTCCTATTGATCCTGTTGCCACAACTCTTCAAGCCTGGGCGCGCCTACTGAACCCAGCGCCAGAATCCTCCCCATACTATAAGTGGCTCCCAGTGTGGTCTTTCCCTGGTCTGGAGCCCACGCATGACGCTGCTCTGGCCCGACATTGGGGGGCGTTGGGATACCGGGCGCTCTCAGACTTCTACCCCGAGGGCAGGTTTATTGACCCCCAAACTTGGAAACAAGGGCATACCAGATCCGCACTAGAGACCCTTCAATTTTACCGTCTCCGGGCCGCATTTCGCTCCAGATGGCCATCCTTCCCGGATGAACCCCCTGATAATCCTGCTGTTGCATACATTGCTAACTCGGGCGGTGCCCGGGGAGTCATCTCCTCATTGTACAAGATTACGCAGGATTCCACCCCGGTGCGAGCCCTTGGGGCAAGAGATGGGTGGGTTGCTGAACTGGGCCTAGAAATACCCGACGAGATGTGGGGGAAGATGTGCCAACACACTAAAAAGGTTTCCCTCAATTTCCGCTACCGCGCAATGCAATATAAGCTTCTAAATAGGCTATACTATACTCCGTATAGAACCTCGAGGTTCAACCACAACTCACAACACCCCTGTCCCCGATGTGGGGAGGAAGTAGCTGATCACTTACACATGTTCTGGTCCTGCAACAAATTGTCTGAATTCTGGGAAAGTGTTTTAGAAACGCTCACCACGATCACTAAAGCTGTGGTTGACCCCGATCCTTTAGCAGTCCTGTTTGGGATCTGGAGAACACTGGACACTAGACGTTCGGCTAAATTCCTGAACATAAGCTGCATGGTAGCTAAAAAATGCATACTCCAGAATTGGAGGAGCTCCTCTCCGCCAGCCTATCAGAAATGGCTACGATTGCTTGCCTGGTCGCGAAACTGTGAGGAGGAATACCTAACCATGCTCCCGACCCGGTCCCGTCCCCAAAATATATGGACTGCGTTCAACACGTATCTCAACAACCTAAGTGCAGGTACACCCGGATCCGATTTGTCCCCTGCCCCCCCAGGACCTACCCCCACTCCATGATCCATCTTCTTCACCTCTGTAAGGATGTATGGACATTGTTGTGTTTAATGTACTATGATTATTGTACTGCTCCAGTAATTGCCTTTCCTTTTTCATTTTTATGTTTGCTACATACTACTGTTGCCATGATGTATGTGTTTACTGCAAACCTCTGCCACCAAAAATAAAAGTTTTTTAAAAAAAAGTAAAATGCTTATAAACCTGAGAAAAGGGGTAATTTGTCTGCTTTATCTCTCTAATAACAAGGGCACATGACAATATTTTAAGTAACCAAGTTTTTTATGGGCCAACACGGGCTTGCAATGCCGCACAAAAAAAACAGAGGCCATTCCCCTAAACAGCAGAGGATCAAGGGTGCACAATAGGAGCTGGTATATATTGACATGTACATGCAGTTTCTATACAAATGCCACAACACTGTTTAATATATTATGTATTGCCTTTTTCAAGGAGAAGGGTGTGACGATGATTTTTGCTGCTCACACTATACTAGTGCCCCTAAACCGTCAGGTTACTTTGAGATTGTTTCTAGTTTATTTCCTTAGAGTTGGATCACGCTGACTGCACCTGATACGTTTCTCTGCAAAAAAAATTACAAATACTATATATCTATAACTGCTTCCCAAAATGAGACCCGGTCCCCTAGCTGGAGGTGACATCTACTGCTGTGACACTTTGTCCTTCTTTTCACACTCACTCAACATGCTTAGCATACATGAAGCAACAAGAAACTCTGTTTGAACATTTACGATTGAGGCATTTCGTTATAGTGTACACTGCCAACCAAATTACTTCTAGTTGATCCCAAGTAAACAAATAGAAAATAATTCACATTGGGGGCACAGGGGGGTCACACGATTCTCCCAGGATCACACAATCTGGCGAAGACTGAATTTTCTTACAGATGTACCTGTACCCCAGGCCTGGCTTGCAAAGTGCAAACACTGCCTGTGATATCAGCCTCACATTGTATATGAAATCCTCATGAAACAATATAAGTAAAATGAAGATGAGCCAATTTCAAGAAGGGCCGCTATGTGGGATGTGTGCTCTTTTCCATAGTAATGTCTGAGGTAGACAAGGGAAAACACCTGATGTATACTCTAATATCAGTAGGCCTCACTTAAGGCACACCCCTCCACATCTTCCCACCAACTCACACCTGCTTGAAGTTTGGTGGTACCACACCTAAAGATTGGTCTCTGACATGAGGGCTACCTGCATTTCGCTAGTTCAAACCCAGCAGCAGGGTCCACTTAACCTTTCATAAATTCAGTTTTGTTCAAATGAGGGTAATAATACCTGTTATTACATTGCCTAGAAGCTGAAAGCATTTAGCATAAAGCGCTATGACCAACGTGTTATTATATTTCATAAAGCAAACTATTACCAGCACAGACCTGAACTCTGTTCCTGCCCAAAATAAACAATTTGTTGGTGCCTATCCTGCGCATCTCTTAAAAGAAATCAAGCGCTAATCTTCTGTAAGTCTTGGCTAAGCTTCACCCTGTTTTATTCAGCCTTGCTGTTTCTGTCAGCGTACTTGAGTGGTCGCCGTGCAATCAGATTTTGAGGGTAGAGCCTCATCAGTACGTGGATTTAGTGAATTCTGTTTCCGTCCCCTCTTCCAAATATCCATGCTCCTGACTATTTCTTAAGAGTAAATTCTTTAAGCTATCAATGGGCCTGTTTAAGGTCATGGATCTGACATGCATGTTTCAGCTTATTCTGAGAAGCTATATGGAGTGGTTGATCAGGCAAGGCGTGCAAGAGAAAACCTGTGAAATGTAAGGCAGGATATCGAGGGTGCTCTGAAGATTGAGGAGAAAGTGCTGAGTAAGTGTAGATGAGAGTTGTGGGGTGCTGGCCATGGGGGAATGGGAAGCAAGGGACTGGGGTGCAGGAGAGGGTGTGACTGCAAAGTGAAAAAGGGTAGAAAGGGTGCAGAGGACAAAAAAAGAGAGGAGCAAGGGAGGGGGGAGATGGGAACAAGAATAGAGTGCAGATGAAAGATAGGGATGGTTTGCAGCACAGGGTGACCAGTGTGTGCAAGGGAGAGAGGTGTGCAGGAAACACCAGAACACAGGTAGAGTGGTGTAGGGCAGAAATGGCATAGGAGGTGCATCAGGTTTTGCAAATGAGAGAGAAGTACAGACAAGTGAGAAAGTGTAGAGGGCAGTGTGTCAGAGGAGTGACTTGGTGTGGGGTGCAGGGAAGGGACTTGGGACAAAAGGGTGTAAAGCAGATGAGAATGTGGAGTGGAGAAGGGTACAGAGGGGAGATTTGTACAAGGAAGAATGGTGCCTCGCCTCAAGTTCCCAGATAAAGGGTGCAGTCACGAATGCATCTTCTTCTAACGCTTGATCCATGCTCACGAGGCCTGCACGAGGACGATTAGAAGTTGTTTGTTGTAATAATTACAGATATATACACTACACCATATCTGTCTGCACATTGATTGGGTCTGATAATACACAAAGTGGCCCCCATTTCCCAGTGCAAGCTGGCATGGGGAGGATTTATTAGAGGGAATGTTGGAGCTCGGGCTTGATGCTCTCCCACTGCCCCAGTGTCATCTGCACTGCTGTCTGGTTCCTCTCCAGGAAGAGACAGTCACAGCAGGCTGTTCCTGCATCAACTCCCTTTTCACTCATTCCTACCTGCAGCCTAGGTCTCATTTTACGCCATAACCTATTCCATTAGAAAAACACTAGAATGAGCTATAAAGGGCACGTAAAGTGCCCGTTCTGGTTTAGATAAAGCCACTGACTTAGGGATGTTTACTACAAAGCCCTGTGTAGTTAATAACTTAATTGGAGCTGGGAACATACTACTGGTATAATACAAATGTCTTATCCAGGGATGCCTTCATCCACTCCTTTTCTCCTTAATTGTTCATTGCACTTGCACTATCTGAAATATCATCAGGCTGATTATGATTTTTATTCTTCATATTCTTAATTGTTTCAAGGACCTGTAGGAATGTAACTGTATTTCTCCCATGCTCCCTCCACCCTTGAAGTGCTTTGAAACACATTGTGCATAGGCGCTATACAAACAATCAATCAATCAAAAATCAATCAATCACTCTATTAGCATTATGCATTTCCTCCACTGAAGTCCTGCTAAAAAACAGCAATGGGAAGTGTTCGCTTGTCTATACGTATCAGGCATTTGCCAGGCACTGCCATTAAATGTTCAGGTACTTGCACCATTTTGCAGCTGCTACCATCAGTGGGTACCGAGTACCTCTATGGCGGTGCTTGGTAAGGGCCTTTTCCATGCCTACAATAATGCTCAAATGGTTGGTGTTGCCAACGCTGGTTTTAAAATAGAGATGCAACTGTATTTTTGGTACACACCACCAGCTGAATAATGAGTTGTGGACAAGTTTTAACAGAGGCCACCATAAGCCATCTGTGTGACCCAGAAAAAATAAAGCAGAGCATCGAGATTCAAAACAGCACCTGTTCCGCTATCCATGTAAATCCAGTGAATACCCTGGTGCCGAGGTATGATTGCAGCTCATACACTGCTGTAAAGGGACACACTCATGTTCCATCATTGAGGGTTCAAGTGGAATAGTATAGGAAGGGCTGGCGAAACGCCATAAAGCATCTGCACTTAATGCACCAGTGAGAGTATTATAAAAGACCTCTCTAAAGCTCCATCGCTGGGAGGATTTTAAACTCTGAACTGCTTTTCTTTTTCTTAATTGTCTTCAGTTTTCTTTCCTTCTTTTCTCTTGTTTTATACAGTGATGATATATGTAATTTAATATGTACTGCTGTTTTCATTTTGTGAAAAGTTGAGTTCTTTGACTAAAACACAAGAAATAAATTAGAAAAACAAAGTTGCAAGGTGTCCCCTGTCCCCCCAGATTTTATGGGTCTCCTACACCCCTGTGCGGGAGACACCCCCGCAACCCCTGATTATTATTTTTTTTTTACAAGCGGAGCAGCGGCCTCCTTGCAACCTGTCCCCATACATAATGTCTCAATTCTGCACTGTATCCGTATTTAAAAAATTGTATTGTGAAACCTAGGCCTTTCTCCCTCTATTCAGAATTCTCAAACCTAGGTGATCATTCTTTAATCCAGTGTGTCGTCATCTTGTCCTATTGCTCAACTGCCTTGCCTCCCACTGTTTCGTCTGCCTGCACGCCTCCCTAGTGATCCCCCCTTCTCTCTCCCTTCCACCTCTCTCCTCTCCCCACCCACTCTATGGTGCTCTCTGTCTCTCCTATCTTCTCTAACTGCTTCTCTATTGACTAACCTGTCCTCCTCACTAAATCTGGTAGGAAGAAGTTTAAAAAGGACATCCTTGTCTCCAACCCAGGCCTCCCTATCACTGACACCTATACCAGTGCCTCCTCCAAAGAAACTCTCACCAACATCCTCTTTGTCATCCCTTCAGCAGACTTATGGACTCTACATATGGTCTCTGTGCTCTCTCCTTTCTCTTCTTCTCCCATTAATGGTGGCACCCAGTGGGATTCCCTCCTGGCCTCCTTCCATTCCTCCAAGGTCATCATTAATGTTTACTCGAATGGGACCGTCCTGGTCCAAGGCCCTCAGGCCAACCTTCACCTCTTTGACAGACGCTTCCTGTGCCTCATCGATTTCCTTTCTTCTGCTGTCCCCTCCATGGCTTCCTTGCATCCCCCTGCAGCCTCCTCTTCGGCAACCTTGCCCTCTCCTTCTCACTCTGCCCCCCCTCGGGCACTCTCTACACCTCTGCAGGGTGTACCTCTGATTTGTACCCCTCCTCGGAAGTCGTTCAAGAACAGCAAATTTCTCCACATTGCCACTCTTAATTCTCGCTCAGCTGTCAAACATTCCTCTGACATCTTCCGCCTTCTGGAAGTACTTGACCTCAAAGTCCTTGGTCTCACCGAGACTTGGTTCATGACCAGCTTTGTCAATCCTCTCCACACCCAGGTTCAATCGCTCCGGAGGGGGTGTAGCCCTGATCCTCCCCGAGTGGATTCCTGCCTCTGTCATCCCTATGCAGGTCTACTCCTCTTTTGAATGCCTCTACTGCAGACTCTCTCTCTCCTCCAGCCACTCCCTTATTGTGGCTACCATCTATCGGCCACCTGGTCAGATCTCCTTCTTCCTCTCTGAGTGGGCGGTCCTCTCCTCTTCCTCTTGGCCTTGACCACTCAACTCCTCCTTCTTGGAGACTTCAACATCCACCTGGATGCCCCCTGTCCTCGATCTGGACTCTTTCTCGACCTCTGCAACTCTCTTTCACTCACTATTCTCCCCTCTGGCCCAACTCACTCTGCAGGGCACACTCTGGATGTTGTGATCTCCTCAGACCTTGCCCTTTCTGTCCCTCTCACTACTCCTCTCTCCTGGAGTGATCACTTTCTCTTTTCCTCCCATCTCACCCTCTCTATCCCACAGGCCAAGCCAACTCCATCACTGCCACCCACCTTCTCGGTCATCCGACCCATGAAGTGAGTATTAGTTGAGGCTTTCGCCGCCACTTTCTCACCCCCTCCTCCCCCTCTGGCTGACTCTCATCCTGACACAGCCCTCTCCACACTCCACTCTGAGAATCCGCCATATATAATGTTGTCAATATCTTTTCCCAGTGACTTTATTACCTGATACCCCTCAAAGGCACAACCTACCTTCCCCAGTATTTTCTTCATGTTTTTGTTGCATACCCCGTCATTTCCCTTGTCTTACTTTCCATTTTCAAAGAGCACGTTCTTCATCTTTTCCCCTTTATTAATTTTTCCATATATCGTACGTCTGCTTTGCTTCCTTTGTCTGATTTCCCTTATTACTTCTTTCTCCAGCTTTACTTGTTTTTCATCTTGTGCTTGAAAAGTACGGGTTCCAGAAAAGGGTGTTTTGGGCAGCATTTTTCTTAAATTGCAATTTCATGCATTTTGAGGAAAATGCTGCTAAAAACTAGCAATCCACTCATTAATCCAAAAAACAGGTGGATTCCAGGCAGTTTTGGACACAGCAGTGGCATGCTCTGCGTTGACTCCCAAATCCCCCTGAGAATAAGGGGGGGTACCTGGGTACCAAGTAAAGACGCAGTGAAGCATGTTGTTTACCATGGTCGCTGCACCCAAAACAGAATCGGGCCCTAAGGAAGCACAAGCAAATTGGCTTTGACTAATTTGTTAAAAGAAAACAAGATTTAAATCGTAATACAGAATAAATAATTTGCCTGGACCACACCTTTGGACTTTTCTAAAATAGTTTCATAAATGTAATATTTAAAACGTGCCAATCTGGCACAGCTTTCAACTAAACCTCTGTGTGGATGGCATTGTCCCACCAGTCCTGCTTTTATTCTTCGTAATTTGGTTGGTGTCGTTTTTTTTTAAAATGTCACTTCTCTAAAACACAACTCCCTCCTAATGACATGGTAGAAAGTGCATTGATGTGAAGGATTTCCACCTGGCAAGGCTGTAGAAGCATTATCGTTTATTTTTTATTTTTATTAACAATAAAGTGATGCTGCTAATCCGTCTCAGAAAGTGTGGTCTGCTAACCAGACCTTCACATTCACTAAACTCAATGCCAAAAGCATAGTGAACACCCATGTCCTGCTGCCTCGGTAGCCTGAGCTCCAACCCTTGCTCTCTTGTGACACAGAACCGGTTCAGAGGTCAAAAGTGTCCTCTTTGACAGCTGCCGTTGACAGCCAAGTGAAAACAGCACAGAACTATTAATTAAGCCTACACCCACATCCCCAGATGCAATGTCATTATGATAAACTACCCACCTGGTGGCAGGGTAATCTGAAAACAGAAGCCAGAGCCCTTTTGGTATGGTGGTGGTGTGTTCGCATCATTCTTAAAGCCACATCTGATTTGCAGCATACCCGTGGCATCACTGCGAGCTGAGACAACTATGAGAGGCTACATGGATTTCAAACAACTGCCTGTGTGCGTCCCTGTGAAGGAGACACAGGACGGTTGCAACCCTCTATTGACTCTTTGGAAGGGAATGTAACACACTACTTGCCAGGCATCGGTTATTCCAACTGCAGATGCCCAGTCAGCCTGACTTCCAAGACTCAAGTACATAACAGAGGCTGACTCAAACTAGGGGTCTTCATACTAGAGAACCTTTGAAGTACAAGATAAGAGAAGGGGGCATATTTAGACAGGCTGGCAGAGAAGAGTACAAAGAAGAAAGGGTTACTCCTGCTTACTTTTCTGTGTGCTTATCTCTCCTCCGTGTCCCCTTCACTTCCTATGGAACAAGGAACTCTGGTTATGACATTAGAATGCAAGGGACATTTTCACAAGGATAGGGATTGGACCCCTAAAGCAGGCCTGCTTTCCTCCGATCCATGTGGCATTTTGCCACTTCTTTGGTTCTTTGGACCTCTTTACGAAGAACGGATCTTTCCAAAGCCCTCTGTGGCTGAGGTGAAGAAAGAGTGCTCCAAGGAAGAGGGAAGCTTTTCTTCCTACGCATTCCCAGGCCACATTGGGGGAGACTCAGCTTGCTGCTTGGAGAGCAGAGACTGAGAAGGACTCATCTTTTCCTAGAGTCCCCTGCAGTGGGTCCCACAGCGTTGTGACACGCAGAACAGCAAGGATCCGTGCACGTGAGCCGTGTTTGCTGCACTAAAACCACAGGATCCAGACGTGCAGCTTTTGGCACCCATGCACATTTCAAACTTCTCCTTTGAACTGGCTCACTGTTGCATCACACCAAGCAGAGTTTGTCACCTGTTTGTCGTGAACAAGCAGCTCTCTGCAGCAGACAACTTTGAACTGCTGCCTTTTCAACACTACATCGGACCATCAGGAACACAGCTTTGAACTGATGCACCTTGACTCAAACCACTGGAGGATCAAGTCACATCAAATGTTTTGAAATGACTTGACCTTCGAACAAACCCTGACGAGCCACCCAAATGCCATTGCTTGAATTCTGCATGCAAACCGCACTGAGCAGCCCCTCAAACCACCTTGACTCCAGCTCGTTCTTTACCAGTAGGACTCAACAGACCTCCAGTTGGTTCAACCCACACCAACATCTAGAAGCCTGTTTAGTCACCTAACCTTGGAATCATGTACTATCAAGTGACCCTGTCCTCCTAGCAATAGAGGTCATAGAGACTGGTTAAGTCCCTTTTGCATTTTTTTTTACCAAGAAGCTACTCCATTTGGACTCATTATTGCAGTTCTTGCCTGATTGTGTCCCAAAGTATCTAACGTAATTATACATTTCTGTTCTCAATCTTCTGTCTTCTATTACACGGCTGTTTTTATTTTTAATAGTGTTCTCAAAAAGTTAAGCGTATATTTGCTGTGTTTAATGAAAGTATATCTTCTTGTACTTCCTTTATTATAGATTCCCCTTAATTTGGAGTGTTATACTTTGCTGTTTGGGTGGTGTCACACCCCTTCAGAGAGTATAGCCCTCCCTCGACCCATGTTAGCACAAAAGGAAAAGGAGTTATAACCATTAGCTGTGCCTGTTTCACCTTTATGTGTGGGTGCTGAGTACTTTCTCCTCTGCTCATGTTTGTACTCCTGCAGAGCAGAAATAATGTAATCCCAATTGCTGCTCAATAGCGAGCTTCCAAAGGTACTGGAAGCTCACTATTGACTTTATTTAGTTCAAATAGGTTCGAATAATACAAATGTGTGTTTCATATTTGATAGCTTTGGTATTTGCAAACATTTACTCTTAACTCAAATGTAATACATGCATGTAAGAAACATGCTTGTGCAAATGCATTGTCTGTGAACTCAGGATGCACTTTAAAATGCACAGAAATGCCCTCTCAATCTTTTGCCTTGGCCGAAGAAGGGTTTAACGCATCTGAACGTACTCTCCCGGATGTGCACATTGTGATCGCCTCAGTATGTTGTGTGCAGATTCATTTGGTGCAGGTGACCGGGCAGCATTAGGGCATTCCATCATTTGCAACCATTATTTTTGTGAATCGGACCCTATCTATGCATAATGTTTGCAATCTCAGGCTCATTGTGTACACATACATTGCAATTGCACATAAAAATACCAATTCCGTTGCCTTTGTTTCATTACTTGTACTGAGCATTCACCTAAACTACTGACACAATGAAAATAACACATCCTCTTTGTGTCACATCTTAAAGGCACTGTTGTGCCACAGCATGGGGTCAGAGCACTATATCACAGCAAGGTGTATGCATACTACTGTGGCACATGGTCTATATGCATTTCTAGAGAGTTTGCTCATCGTAAGGCAACATATTCAGATCAGTATAATGTCACAGCGCGGAGCAATGAGGCCCCTATAAGCATCTATGGTCAGTAGATAGAGCAAAAGGATGTGTTGCCTCCACAAATAATAGGAACTGATGCTTCTACAAACAATAGTGCAGTAGGTGACCAGGAGCTGTGGGCTTTTAGAGGTGTGTATGTTAAGCTGGCCATGAGGCTAGTACACTAGTGGTTGATTGGTGTGTCTTGCTGGTGTATGATACAATTGAGTCACTGTCAAATGCTTTGCAAATGTCACTTTATGGGGTGCACACGACATGTTATGTTTTAATAATGTGCTGTTTGCTAAAATTTAATACATTGAATTGATGGAAAATGGTTGCTGAGTTGCATATATTTGCTTGAGTGACCAAAATATCGAATATACTAATTTGACTTCCTGCTGACTAACACGTTTAGTCAATAATGTGCCATAGACAGAAAGAGACAGAGAGTGGCGATAGTATGTCTTGTTTAGATGTATAAACAGGGAGGTCACTCTCCCGTTTAAAAAAAAAAAGAAAAAGAAAAAAAAACGGGTGCCCCTCTTAATATAAAGTGCATAGTCAGTACATTACAACATTGTACCAGAAAATAGTGTCTTAACTCCAAAGCAGTTCCACTATAGGATTGAAACAAACTCGGGTATAGAACCAGCGATGGATAGCCAGAAAAAGAGACATCATCATTTATCAAGCATGGTGTCAATAATAGGCTTATTGGAGTAATGGTGGAACTTGGTCACCATCACAGTGTTACCTTAGTCTCAACAATGGTTTAACGGTGTTAGCATGAAATCTCATGTATACAGTCAGCACAAGGTTAGACACATTTTAGCATAGCGCCTGCATGTGGGTGACACCAGTATGGATGCCTGGGTTGGCTGTTCATTCTTTGCAACCTGGTAAAATGAATGCAATTGAGATTTACAATATTATGGCATTGGAAGTTCATGGCAGACCTGCACCTCCGAAAGGTGCATAGGTCTGGGGCAGAGTCCATCACAAGTTAAGAGTGTGTTGCGCCACATTCAGCCTTCTGAGGTTGCTTCTGCTTCCACTAACACCATGATGTTTAGTCGTTGTGTTACGAGGAATGCGCGTGGATCACAAGAAATCGCCACAATGGCCCTGTCAGCTTCTGCCAGACTCAGGCAGCCACTCATCCCTCTGGCATTACTTAGTAGGTGGGTAGTATTGCAGTGTCATGTGTTTACTGCTGCCCTGAACCTGGGTAATAAAGGGCGACAGATTCGTGCACCTGTTTGCTTTATACCACTTACGTTATTTTTTTATATAAACGCAGAGTTCGTTTTGCTTTCTATTGTAAACAAGCTGCGACTTGCAGACGTGAGTCCTGCACATGGACGTGGCTTAGTTTAAATATTCACGGGCAGGAAAGAATCTCACCCTTTCAACTCACTATTTGCCGACAATGTTATTAGCCCCAGACTCCCACTAACTTTACACACATCGAGTGCCACTGTTGGAACGTTTGGGGAACTCACTGAACTCCCAGTACCCTCAACAATGTGATGATTTGGAGCCTACCACATGGCCATGTGGGGTGACATGATAGTCTTTATTTAAACCCTCTATCAATTAATTGGAAACGTTCCCTTCACCTAAATCCTATAGGCACTGCCACAGGTTGTCTGGAAAACAGTACTGCCCTAATATCGTCAGCATAGGACTCCCTGTCTCCCCATCTCCAAAACCAAGAATATTGACCGTGTCAACATTATGGACATTAAGCAGCAATTAAAAGGTGGCCTCAGAAAAATGACTGATGGATCATAGATGTTCCCTCCCGGGGAAGGTAATCGAGAAGAATTAGGCGTGCAATTGCAAGAAAATGCAGCCAAATTCTCTATTACGGCACTATCAATCTGGATTCAAAGCAAGATGCAGCACTGATAAAGCAACCATAAGGCTATTGATAAAGCATTGGATTACACATGAAAAGGGGATTCGTGTCTACTGGATGTTTGTGAAGCCGTTGGAACACGTTACAACAAGACTCTATGTATACTATTAGCCTCATGGAAGGGGTTATCAGATTATCTGATCCACTGGTGCACCTCTACTTATTATACAGACACCAAGTGGCCTTGATGGTTACATTCAGCTCAATTCATCACATGGTCATGTTCAGGCTCCCAAGACGCTCAAGTTTCTGGTACATTTCATCTATACATGGAATCACTAGGAACTCTCCAAACCTACCCCGACATCTCTGTTAATCAATTTGTCTATGACAGACAATGATAATGTACAATTATTAATTGTGCCTAAGACACTACATGGCTAGAAAGTGTCTTATACAACTTAAATAGTGAATATAGGGCACATACCTAAATATATCCGCTCCTCGGCAACACTTCCAAACATCAACCATTCTAATCCGGCCTTGGTTCATGCCTGAATTAGTTCCTAGCACCAGATTGCTAGTTTGTATAATCAATAGTAACATCCTTTCATTCTCACACCACCAAGAATGCTAAACAGCTTGCCATCATATAAGAGCTGTGCAAAAGGAAACCTTGTCTTCCATAGTCTAACTTTAGGATTACAGTCGAAATATTAGTCATGCCATGCTTGGATGGAGGCAAAAGGCACCTCCCAGGTTACACCATTTCCTGGTATCCCCCTACCACGGATTACCCTTGCCTTTAGGTCCCTGCATTGAGAGTGCTAAATCGGAATGCCACGAATGATCCTTTGGCAACCATCAACAATAAAGCGACAAAAGACCTGTTATGGTGGAACCATCTCACCAGACATTCATACAACTCAAGCAGCGTCAATATTCAGGAGAGGAATGAAGTTCTTACTATTCGTGGAGTTTCATTAGAACTGTGTGTGCTGCCATCTTATCCTAGGAGACTGCCATACCATGTTGTAACTTTTGTAAATCTTGTATGTGGTTATGCACAAAGCTCTGCTACTCCCTAGCTAGAGTTGTGCTATAAAACTAGCATATATACACAAATACATCCACCCTAAACCTGTTTGACTTCATGCCAAACACACACACACACACACACACACAGACACTGGTGTAGGGAGGGTACCCGATGCCCCTGTGGGGCGGGGGGCCTAACCGCCACATGTCCTGGGATGGGGACCGCCTCAGACTTAAAAATGAAATAGTTTCTTTTTGAGTCACGCTGCCTTCATAAAGACTGTATTTCCGTTACAGCGAAGCTAGAGGCCTTCATAACGGGAATAATGTCTTTATGAAGTCAGTGTCGTAGGGCTCTCCCCACCTCATGGCATGGAGGCATCCAGATCCTCTGCACACGATGGGAACAAGTGACCTAGCTTCTGCAGGGAGCTGAAGGCCTCATTCCCTGGACCAAGAGATTCAAAACGGTAAGAAAATGCATTTTGTTTAAATGTGTGCGTGTGCATGTATGTGTGTGTGTGTGTATATGTGTGTGTATATGTATATAATTTAATGTGTGTGAATGCATGATGTATGGGTGGCTACCTGGGTGTGCATGTGTGAGTGTATGGTGAAAGGGTGCACATGTACATGTACGGGTGGCAAGATGTGTGTGAGTGTATGTTGAATGGTGTGTGTGTGTTTGTGTTTAATGCCTGGATTGCTGAGTAGTAATTTTCAATGGTCCTAGCCCTACTCTTCCTCGTCCGAGTACTTGTGTATTATGGTGCCCCATACGTAAACACTTACGAAGTTCATGTGGATGTAATTCTGGGCAGAGGAGTTGATTTTAGGAGTTGGGGAAGGGAGTGGGAGGGAGAGGGGATTCATGGGGGGTCGGAAGGAGGGGGATGTGTGCTATATCATAATGGTCATCCATGTCCAGGCTAAGCAGGCATGATCTGTGTCATTAGTGAGTAGAGAGGCATTTTGGTGCAGCAAGGCTAGTCATTTCTTACTTTGGCTTGACTTTTTTTTAACTGGGCATGTCTGATTAAGCAGTCCTACTAAGTGTAATTATCTGGCTAGAATGGCATTTGGCTGCTTCCAGTTTAGCCATTTCTTACTGTGGCATTGTATATTTTTCTGGGCATCTGTGATAACCATGATAACTTTTATTGTTTCGACTGGCATTTTGGTGCTACCAACCAGGGTATGTCTGGCATGGCATTTTTTACTGAAATATGTTATTACCTGTCTAGATTGGTCTACATTGTGCAGCCAGTTGGCATGTTTTTTACTATGGCGTGGCATATTTAATAGCAACAAATAAATTAAATAAAGCATTAATGTTCCTGTGCACTGTTGTTGATTTGTATGTATTGGATTTTTGGATTGGTGTTACCCTACAAAACAATTGCAAACACTCTGGGGGTCATTCTGACCTTGGCGGTAGCCGTGAATACCGGAGTCATGAATTTACAGGCACCTGGCAATGGGGACGTATCGGAGCATTACAGCCCCAGCAGATCCGCTACATCCCCATTGCCAGGTACCAGTAATTATTACTCCCCATTCCCACTTCAGTCCCATTATACTCATCCCATTAGACTCAATGGGAATTGGGAGGCCGTTTGCACCGGCACTTTCATGAATGGTGCCGGTGCATCCGTCGAGGTTTGCTTGCTAGTGCTGGTCTGCCCGCCAGGTCAGACCTGGCGGTCGGAAAGGCACCCGCGAGCAGAACTCATAGTTTGTCGGTCCGGTAACAACGGTGCCGCTCGCTTACCAGCACCTTTGTTACCAGACCGACAAACTTACTTACAATGAGGGCCTCTGTCTTTTTAGCCAATTCTTCTAAAAAAGTGTGTTGTATAATGCATTAATACCACTATTCAATTGGGGGGTTGAGCCCTAACCCCCCTCACAGTTTACATATCCTGCCAACTATTAAATGTGTGGCAGGGCTAAATATATGCAGCGGTAAATGCTCTCTGATGCAACTCGGGAACTGACTACACTCTTTTGTATTATAAAGGCCTTCAATTCAAGATCCAAAATTTCACTAGGGCAATCAAAATCAACTGCTTATTAAGGAGAACTTGTTCATAATCCCCCTCATTGCCTCTGTTGTCACTACCTGGGCAAGAAGAGTTCCTACAATAGGGTCATTCCATTAGTCATGAAGGTGGCGCATTTTAATAGCAGCATCCAAATAGACCACAATCCCCTTAACCGCTAAGGCTTCCTTGCAGTTAATCATGCATGTCCTAATATTGTTTACAAACCCAAATCTAATATTGCATCTCCCACTGAACATAAAGTTGTAAAGAATTCGACATGTAGTAAAACAACTACTTGTGATGTGATTAACATCCAACATTTCTAACAGGGCTTTAACTAGAGCACACTTGTTGGCATTCTTGTTCCCATATGTCCTTCCCTTAAAAATACATATCAGATTTGTGGATCTCCATCCTTCCAATGGATCAATCACAGTCTCCTTTCTTGAATCAGCCAATACAGTAAAAAGACTTTTCTTCTCCGGTACCAGCCCCGGATAGTCCTTGACAATCGCAGTTGAATCCACAGGGCCCCCTACCAGAGCACTACCGGGTTTAGCAATACCACCGAGACAAGCTTCCTCAAACAAAGAAGAAAGCACAGATGTAGAATGGCACAGTCATTTCATATCATAACTGGAGCTGACTGATTTGAGAACTTATGCAAAACAGCTCCCTTTTTTTCTGACGTTCACACATCTAACTTCTGGTGATCAGCAGATGTTTGTGATGCTTTATCCACCTTATTATGTCTCGTCCTCACATCATCAAAATAGGCATCCTTCAGTATACATTGGACTTATATGAGCCTTTATATAATTACTAGACACTTTTCCAAACCTCTGTCCATATGGCCTTTTCGAGGTCCTGCAAGCACTGCAATATATTCACCAGAATCAGTGAGAAGGGAGATAAAATATCTACCGCAGGGCTCCCATGAAGATCACTAGAGCTCACTTGCCCAGGCTGGATGAGGGTAAAGAAACATGAGATCCCACATTTTGTGAATCCACCTTGGAATCATACCCATTAGGTGGCGTAACGCATACTGGAGATAATAGCAAAGCCCCATGCGTGGAGTTATTACACTAACCAGCTCCCACTTCGCAGGGGCACTACACCTGAGTATTGTGTCACTCCGTAATTACTTTTTGAACTTCAGAGATTTCAGCAAACTTCAACACTTTTGAAGCATTTCCTACCATTGAAAATGCAGCTGCTACGGGTGGCGGTAGCCCCTCGGAGCCAAAACAATTGACCACACCAATCTCCTCTGAATTGGCTCAAAATGCCATAGGAACAGATAACACCTTATCCACGTTATCCAAACCTTGACAGTTCTTCATATATAAGGGATCAATTTAATGCTCCAGTGTCTCCAGAATTTAGCAATCTGATGCATGCAGTAAGATGACTTTTGCTCTGCCATCCTCTTTTTTCATTGCCAAGTCAATGCGAGGCCTCTATGATAGGTTTGATGACAGAGAGACCCCCAGATTTGCACAGGCGTCTACTTGCACAATCAGTTCCCCATCTAGCAAGAAACGATGTTTATACTTTTTCCTGGGATTACTCTTTAGGACTATGATTTGAGATTTGTCCTTATTCAGAACTAGTTGGTTTATAGTTCAGTAGTCTGCTAATGATTTTAATTAAGCTTTGAGAGATTTTGGGGTCTGAGCCAATAAGATGGGATTGTCTGTGTAGAAGGAGCACAGACACTGCTTTTTCAGCAATAGAGGGCGCATCTTGAGATGCATCTTGAACTTCACTGTCATTTGTGTGGGTGAATTAAGGTCCCACAATGGTGGTTTTATTTATGTTATGTTTAGTGTGATAATAACTTACACCTTAACATTGGCATTCTGAATGTTTATAGATTGTAATGTTTTGTAGGTATCCACCTATGCTTTACAAAAAAGGAAATCCCTATTCTTTAATACATTTTTTAAAGGTGTATTGCAGTTGCAAAATTTTAATTATGTGAAGCTGTTGTTGTTTTCACATCTTGTTTCATTGGCGTGGCACGATTTCTTTGAGAATGATCTCCATGTATGCAGTTTACACTACAAACAGTAAACAGGGGATGGCTATTTGGTGATCATTGGCTACATTTCTAACCAGTGACGATAGTTGTTGTTTCCTATTTTGATAATGTTTTGTTTGTGATTGGGTAAGTAGTGGGATTGTTTTAGAAGTGTAACATAGTAGGCGGGAAAGTAATGTAATTTCTAAGGTAAAACTGCCCAGTGGCTATCACAGCACTTGATAGTACTGGGTGGACGAAGGCACAAGCAATATTATAGCTTTATAGATCTGCAGCGAGGGCCATACCAGGCGTTATGGGCCCTGATCACTGAGGTTCAAGGGACCATTATGCTTGGTACGGCCCGAGCGGCTGGTCTATAAAGCTATTAGAACACCCTCAGTGTTTAATTAAAGTAGAACACATGACAAATGATACATAAATGTTGCAGAAATTAAGTATTTACTGGGAAAAGTGTTAGAGGTTGGTAAGGGTCGTTTTGTAAAGAGACATTTCTGTTTCAGGTTTAAGTGTGTGGTGCCATAGAAATGAAGGCTGCCGTTGCTAAATTGGACATGTGGAAGAAGACAAGGGACTTTTTGTTCACATTTGGGGTTGAGGTGTTAGACATAGAATCATGGACAGATAATGTGCTTTGTAGTACATCTGGACAAGTTTCTTCAGTTGGTTGGTGTGTTTTCTGTGACAGTTTAGGATATGTATTATTTTTGTTGGTTGCAGGAGTGTATATGATAGCACTAAGAGTATTGGGTTTTTGATGATGTACTTGGAAGTTCATCTGGTAAAGTTATTGCATTTGGTTTCTCTGTGTTTTGTGTTGGATATTGCCTTTTTTGGCTTGGTGTATGTGTATCTGTGTCCGATGCTGTGGTACGAAGGAAGATTGAAGATGTGTTTTTTGCTTTTCCCACATTATGTAGAAGTCCAGACCATTCCCTTTTCTCAGAGTATTGTAGGGTCCAGTAGCTTTTGATTGAGGATTCATTGCTATGCCAGTAACAGATATTATTTGACGAGTTTCCAAACCTGCATTGGCTATAATCTGAAGAAAAAGTGGCAGAAAAGGCCAGCAGGATACAGCGCATAGAACGGTAACTTATGTGGCTGTGATAGGGCTGCGGCTGAGAGCTTGAGTAGGAGCCTGCCAAATTCCCACTGGAAATTGGAATTAGAGAAAGAAAGGGTTTGCTCTCAAACTGCGCACACACATAGAATAATAAACAATTGCAAATTAAATGAGTGGTTTTAATCAGAATTGGTGCAGCCTGACACGTGTTTCGAGCTTCCCGCTCTTCTACTGAGGCTTAATCTTGGCTAGTGTGTATTTTGAATACAAAGGTAGAAGTTGAGTAATCTGACAAAGTTAGGCGTGGGCTCCCATTATTTTGCAGTTGCACGAATGAATTTTCAGTAAATTATTATCTTGCAGTACTTTCACTGCTATGTGGGGAACTGGAGCCAGTTCCCCACATAGCAGTGAAAGTACTGCAAGATAATAATTTACTGAAAATTCATTCGTGCAACTGCAAAATAATGGGAGCCCACGCCTAACTTTGTCAGATTACTCAACTTCTACCTTTGTATTCAAAATACACACTAGCCAAGATTAAGCCTCAGTAGAAGAGCGGGAAGCTCGAAACACGTGTCAGGCTGCACCAATTCTGATTAAAACCACTCATTTAATTTGCAATTGTTTATTATTCTATGTGTGTGCGCAGTTTGAGAGCAAACCCTTTCTTTGGCTATAATCTGCACAGTTGTCACACCCAAGGAGTGGTTAGTTAGTGTAGATAGAAGTTAATTTTTCTTTCTTGCTGATGGTTTGCATCATTGAGCCCAGTGTATTTTTGCCAAGTGGCCGCCAGGTATAGCAAATGGGGTTAGGTTTGGAATCAGCAATTGTCATTTTCTTCTGACCGGACAAAGGACCATGGGGCATTCTGGGGGAGGTTTTGTAGATGTAGTTCCAACGATTTAATGGGGCAGTACTCCTGATCTGGAACTTCATACATTGCACCATGAAGGCTATCTCGGTTTTTCTCAGTGATGGATTGGTGGTTTTTGGTAGTTTCATTGAATGTTAATGTGGCATATTTACAGCTTGTTTCGTCTGTGCAAATACAGAAAGCATCTGTTGGCAGGGCATGTTGTCCTTCTCTTCCTCGTTGTGCAAAATGTAGTGTGATACCACACTTTATATTACAGAGTTATTGGATCATCTCTATTGAAAATTCCACTTGTTTTTAGTGTGTGCAGATCTTTTCTGGTGATGTATGGTTTGTGTGTTGTTTGATCTTTGAACTCATGTCTTTCTGTTTTCATCATGGACATGAAGATATTGTTGGCACTCTGGAAGTCTTCCCCATGCGTTAAATTGACATTTTATTAAAAGGGAGGGTTGTTCGGATATCTATTGAGGCCAGCACGATTGAAATGAGACTTGCAGGCTGCTATTCAGAGCCTGGAGCATTTCGTATCTCTGCATAAAATTTCCGCAGCAAGTTTGTTAAGTATTGGAAGTGGAAGTTCATCAAAATGCATGGATAGTTTGCACTGTGCTAGCCAGGTTTTGAAGATATCGGTTGCACATTTGGTTTCAGTCTGTATGTTGGCTTTGCATCTGTTTATTTCAAGGGCATTTAAATCAGCATCTAAGAGACAATTCTGTCTTTTACGAATTTCAATAATTTCCTGCATTTCTTCATTTTCTTCATTGAGCCACTCGTCTGGGGATTGGTTTCCAAGGAGGTTAAAAGATATCTGTGCCATTTTAGTCAAAATACAGAGGGAAGGTGTACAAAGTACAAGCTGCAATGCTGCAGCCATTGAATTGGCTGTGGTTTTTTTTATAGGATTGTGGGAGGTAATTAGCAGTGGGTGGGTGGAGTATGTAACTGAATAAATTGTATGTGTGGGTATGTGTTTTCAGGTATGCAAATGTTGGTTTAAAGTAATTACACATGTAAATATACTACACCATTTAGCAGGTGGGTATTCATAGCAATTATCATTGTGTGAAAGATGCTTAATCTTTTAGTAGTGTTTCTTTTCCTTGCAGCCTTTTACATAATATGGTGGACAAAAGAACATTTTACTTCTGTGAGGAGGTGGGAGCAGATGGCCACGTTATGTCATGCCGGCAAAATATTAAAGAGGTGAAGCCACATTATGTCTGCTTTTTTTGTACTAGTAATGCAGCATATTTAGGAAGGCATACATTGTTATGCCGGTACGTAAAGGAATACTGGTGGTGAGAAAGGAAAGTCTTTTTTCGTGTGTTTGTTTTGTGGGCGGTGCTTTGTCAGGCATGCTAGTATTCTAACGTGCAATGCACACTATTATCTCTTTTGGTTCCACTACGGGCTCACGAACAGTGAGGAAGAAGGCAGCAAGTTTCCGGGCTGTAATGGGCGGCGGCAGTAGTGAAGGCAAAGGTAAGAGCCTTCAATTAACTTGCGGGCTATATTCAATCTGTGGGCTATACCAGATTGTAATTTTCTAAAGGAACAATAGGATGGTTGCTGGTGTTTGCTTTTCATTGGGCCATATGTTGGAGCTCAAATGATGTGTTTTACTGTTAGTTTATGGAACATGTATTATTCTCTTATGTACTCTTATGCATTTGCATAATCTTCTCTTTTCAGCAGGTACATTTTCAAATGCACATTTTACTATGTGCTAATATTATTTGCTTTTTGGGGGTTATGAGAATGAGCAATGAATTGATGACAACATCTGGAATTTGGGTGTGAAGCTTTATTTTTTTATCAGTAGATTACGAATCAAACATTTCAGTCGATATAGGGAGAGTGTGTGATTTTTTATTCGCCATGTCAGCTTAAGACTGCGCCATTTGCACTAAACATGCTGAACATTCATTGGGGCAGAATCTTAAAATGCATCCGATTGTTTTTTGTTCTCAATGTTCCAAATTGTGAATAGTTTTAATTTCATAATGTTTGCCACTAAGGGGGTAATTCATAGAATTTAGTGCACAAGTGGAGCACGCGGCTGGCGCACAGTGTGCGCGTGCGAATCCCTGCGCCAGCTGCGTGCGCCAAAACCCATTTCCGCGCACAGCGTATTCATGGATTCCAGCTACCAAAACCAGCCGTGGTGCACAGTGGCGCAGCGACCCTGCAGCAGCGCCAGTTACGCCCCCAAGAACGCCTCTCGCGCAGGGAAAAGCCATCAAAATCCCCAATCCAGCGCAAAGGGCTGCTCTAACCCTGTACCAGCATGTCAAGCGGGCTACGTGTATCACTGGGTTGCGCGGGAAGTACCTCACGTCATTTAAGCTGGGTACGTGTATTTCAGGGGTGCGCTTGAAGTTCCACATGCGAATGTCCTGGCTACGTGTATTTCGGGGTGCGCGGGAAGTTCCACACGCGATATCAGCAGGGTACGTGTATTCCAGGGGTGCGCTGGAAGTTCCACACGCGAATGTCCTGGCTACGTGTATCTTGGGGTGCGTGGGAAGTTTCACACGCGATATCAGCAGGGCACATGTATATCAGGGGTGCGTGGGAAGTTCCACACGCGAATGTCCTGGCTACGTGTATTTTGGGGTGCATGGGAAGTTTCACACGCGAATGTCCTGGGTACGTGTATCTCGGGGTGCGCGGGAAATTTCACACGTGAAATCAGCAGGGTACATGTATATCAGGGGTGCATAGGAAGTTCCACACGCAATTCCATCAGGGTACGTGTACATCAGGGGTGCCCGGGAATTTTCACACGCGATTCCATCAGGGTACGTGTACATCAGGGGTGCATGGGAATTTTCACACGTGAATTCACCAGGGTACGTGTATATCAGGGGTGCGCGGGAAGTTCCACACGCGAATGTCCTGGCTACGTGTATCTTGGGGTGCGCGGGAAGTTTCACACGCGATATCAGCAGGGTACATGTATATCAGGGGTACGCGGGAAGTTCCACGCGCGAATGTCCTGGCTACGTGTATTTTGGGGTGCGTGGGAAGTTTCACATGCGAATGTCCTGGGTACGTGTATCTTGCGATGCGTGGTAAGTTTCACACGCGAAATCAGCAGGGTACATGTATATCAGGGGTGCGCGGGAAGTTCCACACGCGATTCCATCAGGGTACGTGTACATCAGGGGTGCGCAGGAATTTTCACACGTGAATTCAGAAGGGTACATGTATATCGGGGGTGCGCAGGAAGTTCCACACACGAATGTCCTGGCTACGTGTATTTCGGGGTGTGCGGGAAGTTCCACACGCAATATCAGCAGGGTATGTGTATATCAGGGGTGTGCGGGAAGTTCCACACGCGAATGTCCTGGCTACGTGTATTTCGGGGTGCGCTGGAAGTTCCACACGCGATATCAGCAGGGTACGTGTATTACAGCGGTGCACGGGGAGCACCACACGTGAATTGCATGTGTGGGTCCTCCCAGGTGTTCCCTCTACACCCTCCACGGCCCCTGCAGGTGGCCCACACCACAGGGTCCTACCCTGCACATGTCCTGCAGGCACCCCATCCACCATGGCCATGCCCCCCAGCCAACCCACATGTCAACTTGCACTACTGCCCACCAACGCATGTCCCCCTGCACCCCCAGCCACCAGGGGCAGCCTCCACCAGGCCCCCACCAATGTCCAACTCATGTTCCCCTTCACCCCCACCCCCCAGCACTGTAGTGCACCTGCCAGCAGGCCCCCACCCATGTCCAACTCATGTTCCCCTGCACCCCTACCCCCCAGCACTGTGGTGCACCTGCCATCAGGCCCCCACCCATGTCCAACTCATGTTCCCCTGCACCCCCACCCCCCAGCAGTGCAGGGGCAGCCTCCACCAGGCCCCCACTCCTGTCCCCTATCACACCCACCCCCCAGCACTGTGGTGCACCTGCCAGCAGGCCCCCACCCATGTCCAACTCATGTTCCCCTGCACCCCCACCCCCCAGCACTGTGGTGCACCTGCCAGCAGCCCACCCCCATGTCCAACTCATGTTCCCCTGCACCCCCACCCCCCAGCAGTGCAGGGGCAGCCTCCACCGGGCTCCCACTCCTGCCCCCTATCACCCCCACCCCCCAGCACTGTGGGGCACCTGCCAGCAGGCCCCCACCCATGTCCAACTCATGTTCCCCTGCACCCCCACCCCCCAGCACTGTGGGGCACCTGCCAGCAGGCCCCCACCCATGTCCAACTCATGTTCCCCTGCACCCCCACCCCCCAGCAGTGCAGGGGCAGACTCCACCAGGCCCCCACTCCTGTCCCCTATCACCCCCACCCCCCAGCACTGTGGGGCACCTGCCAGCAGGCCCCCACCCATGTCCAACTCATGTTCCCCTGCACCCCCACCCCCCAGCACTGTGGGGCACCTGCCAGCAGGCCCCCACCCATGTCCAACTCATGTTCCCCTGCACCCCCACCCCCCAGCACTGTGGGGCACCTGCCAGCAGGTCCCTACTCCTGTCCCCTATCACCCCCACCCCCCAGCACTGTGGGGCACCTGCCAGCAGGCCCCCACCCATGTCCAACTCATGTTCCCCTGCACCCCCACCCTCCAGCAGTGCAGGGGCAGCCTCCACCAGGCCCCCACTCCTGTCCCCTATCACCCCCACCCTCCAGCACTGTGGGGCACCTGCCAGCAGGCCCCCATCCATGTCCAACTCATGTTCCCCTGCACCCCCACCCCCCAGCACTGTGGTGCACCTGCCAGCAGGCCCCCACCCATGTCCAACTCATGTTCCCCTGCACCCCCACCCCCCAGCACTGTGGGGCACCTGCCAGAAGGCCCCCACCCATGTCCAACTCATGTTCTCCTGCACCCCCACCCCCCAGCAGTGCAGGGGCAGCCTCCACCAGGCCCCCACTCCTGTCCCCTATCACCCCCATACCCCAGCACTGTGGGGCACCTGCCAGCAGGCCCCCACCCATGTCCAACTCATGTTCCCCTGCACCCCCACCCCCCAGCACTATGGGGCACCTGCCAGCAGGCCCCCACTACTGTCCCCTATCACCCCCACCCCCCAGCACTCTGGGGCCCCTGCCAGCAGGCCCCCACCCATGTCCAAGTCATGTTCCCCTGCACCCCCACCCCCCAGCACTGTGGGGCACCTGCCAGCAGGCCCCCACTCCTGTCCCTTATCACCCCCACCCCCCAGCACTGTGGGGCACCTGCCAGCAGGCCCCCACCCATGTCCAACTCATGTTCCCCTGCACCCCCACCCACTAGCACTGTGGGACACCTGCCAGCAGGCCCCCACCCATGTCCAACTCATGTTCCCCTGCACCCCCACCCCCCAGCAGTGCAGGGGCAGCCTCCACCAGGCCCCCACTCCTGTCCCCTGTCACCCCCACCCCTCAACACTGTGGGGCACCTGCCAGCAGGCCCCCACCCATGTCCAACTCATGTTCCCCTGCACCCCCACCCCCCAGAACTGTGGGGCACCTGCCAGCAGGCCCCCACCCATGTCCAACTCATGTTCCCCTGCACCCCCACTCCCCAGCAGTGCAGGGGCAGCCTCCACCAGGCCCCCACTCCTGTCCCCTATCACCCCCACCCCCCAGCACTGTGGGGCACCTGCCAGCAGGCCCCCACTCCTGTCCCCGATCACCCCCACCCCCCAGCACTGTGGGACACCTGCCAGCAGGCCCCCACCCATGTCCAACTCATGTTCCCCTGCAACCCCACCCCCCAGCAGTGCTGGGGCAGACTCCACCAGGCCCCCACTCCTGTCCTCTATCACCCCCACCCCCCAGCACTGTGGGGCACCTGCCAGCAGGCCCCCACCCATGTCCAACTCATGTTCCCCTGCACCCCCACCCCCCAGCACTGTGCTGCACCTGCCAGCAGGCCCCCACCCATGTCCAACTCATGTTCCCCTGCACCCCCACCCACTAGCACTGTGGGACACCTGCCAGCAGGCCCCCATCCATGTCCAACTCATGTTCCCCTGCACCCCCACCCCCCAGCAGTGCAGGGGCAGCCTCCACCAGGCCCCCACTCCTGTCCCCTGTCACCCCCACCCCTCAACACTGTGGGGCACCTGCCAGCAGGCCCCCACCCATGTCCAACTCATGTTCCCATGCACCCCCACCCCCCAGAACTGTGGGGCACCTGCCAGCAGGCCCCCACCCATGTCCAACTCATGTTCCCCTGCACCCCCACTCCCCAGCAGTGCAGGGGCAGCCTCCACCAGGCCCCCACTCCTGTCCCCTATCACCCCCACCCCCCAGCACTGTGGGGCACCTGCCAGCAGGCCCCCACCCATGTTCAACTCATGTTCCCCTGCACCCCCACTCCCCAGCACTGTGGGGCAGCCTCCACCAAGCCCCCACTCCTGTCCCCTATCACCCCCACCCCCCAGCACTGTGGGGCACCTGCCAGCAGGCCCCCACCCAGTCCAACTCATGTTCCCCTGCACCCCCACCCCCAGCACTGTATGGCACCTGCCAGCAGGCCCCCACTCCTGTCCAACTCATGTTCCCCAGCCAACATGTCATCACAATCTAGATCCATGGTCCCTATGGTCAGCCTCCAAATGCAAAACACCCACCCGAGTATTGCATCCACCCACTCAGAAAGGGCAATAACATGACAGAACACCAATTGCAAGTTTGGAAACAAACACATGTCCCTCACATACACCCAATGGTTGTCAGTGAATCTCAAAACCCATATCATGATATGCATTAAACCAGTGAGATGATACTACACATTGAAGTTCGATCAAAAAATATGTATTAAAGGAAACATAAATTGAATAAAAAATAAAGAAACAGAAATGGGAATGTACAAAAATGAAAAGAAGCATGTCTGTGAAAAAAAGCAAAACCAAAAATCATAATCCAAAGGAATGGTGTCCAAAGTCACAGTCCACAAAAGAAAATCCAATGGAAAATTATAATTGAAAGCCATTGCTCCATGGGTAAATTGAGAAAGAAAAAGAAAATCCAACAGTGAACTATGTACAGAAGAACAAGCCAGGGTCCATTATCCCAACAAAAGAAATGAAACCTATCTAACAACACTAACTAATAAAAAAAAAACGATATACAAAAATGTGGCCCATTGTCCAAAAGGTCCAAAATAAATTCAAAAACAAAGGAAACCTAACACTAACTACATAACAAGGGCAGCGGGCTAGTCTGACGGCTCACTTTTGGATGTCCCGGGCCAGGGCATCATCAAACTCCTGCTCAATGTCCCGGAGGCGGTCCTCCTCCATGGCCCGAGGGTCCGCAGGGCCGTCGACGTGTCCACCTCCAACCCCCTGTGGATTGCCTCGAGGCACTCGGCCGCCTCAGGGCCCTCCGCATGGAGTTCTCCGCCCTGACCATCGTGAGCCGTGCCTCTCCCGCCCGCTGCCGCTCCGCATCTATGGCGTGGCCAAACCGCTGCCACACAGAAGACACTCTCTGTCCTGGGTCCTCCTGCCCTCTGGCCGATGCCTGCCCCTCCGATGTTGAAGGCCCCGAGCCTTCATGGCTCCCACCACGTTGCTGCTGCTGCTGTGCCTCTGCCCGTGCACTGCCTCCTGCTGCCTGCACATCCTCCGCCGGCTGGGGTGCAGTCGTTGATGTGGCCACCCCTGCTGGACGTCCGACTCCCGACTGTGGCAGGGATGCCTCCTCCACCAGCCTGGCCGCACCGTCAGAGGCAGCTCCACAGGGCACCCAGGTGACTGATGGGTGGGAAGATGGCACGGAGGACGACTGGCGCATAGGGGGTTCAGTTGAGGAGGGGGTCGTAGCAAGCCCCATCAAACGGAGGAATCCGGCCTGGGTTACCTGTCCCAGTAGGCCGACGCGGTCAACGAGCCATTCGAGATGACGTGCAGTCTCCTCATGAAAAGACTGCAGGTCACCTCGCATGGCCCATTGACGCAACGCCACACCAGTCAGGACAGGCTCAACCCGGACAGCCACGTCCGCAGGCAGAGGAAGGCCAGTTGTCGTTAGCTCATCCCCTGCCTGAAAACGGGTCTGGACGTAGGCATCCCTGCTGGTGCAAGATGATGCAGGGACAGGATCAGGGACAGGATTGCACACAGGCACCTCCGCGGCGGCCTGTGCTGCCTCCTGTCCCTGGTCCTGCACTGCACCACTAGCAGCAGTGGGATCCCCACCTCCAGACCCCGTCTCTGTTGCTTGCACGGCCTCCTCCTCCACCAAACCCCTCACCAACCTGGATGACTCCGTGCCATCTTCCCCCGTTGGGCCCTGTGGGGTCCCAGCTGAGCCTTCTGCTGCCAAGGAGTCCAACTCCAACCTCCGCCTCTTGGACCTCCCCCCGGCAGCTGCGGCCTGGGACGCGGCACCGGACTCCTCACTCCCCAACGGGATGACAACATGGGAGGGGAGCCGGGCCTTGCGTCTCCGGCTGGCGGTGGGATCCCCGCCGCTGTGCTCCACAGCACCTTCTCCACCCTCTTCATCAGTTGACACTGTAGACAGGGAGAAATAAAACACAGGCATCAGGGCACTGTACAATGGACACATACACACATGACAGTTGTACATGAGTGGCATTGGCAAACCTCAGACATGCCATCACAATCCCCAACACACATGTCATTTCAACTCGCACACATGAGCCATACCACAGCCATATCGCAACTGCCAGCACCATCCATACACATACAACAGCATGAGCAGGCAAAGCTGAGCCAGACATCACATGCAACACAGGAAGTGCACTACACATGTACACACACCACCACAATTGCATGCATGTGTGCACCTCTGCCAAGTGTCGCAGTGTTGAGATGGGCATCCATGTCACATCTGCCAATCAGGCTTCCACATCCCGCTCTCACATGCATCCATGTTGCATCACTGTTGCACCTTGTCAAATACACACAAATGCACATGTACACAGTGCTGATACATGCAGCTGAAAACAACATACATGCGTGACATCACGAACATGTCTACTTACATACACATTCATCCAAACATGTGGGCCCACACAACTGCATTTGGCATGCAAGACTACACACACAAGCACCATCCATGTCTCACACATTACAGCCCTTGCATGTGTTAGCCTCACGGCCCTGTACACCCCCACCCATACTCAACCCGATACAAAAAGATGTGCAACCTGCACACTACTGAAACATCACCACACGCACAGCTCACAATCATGATGCATGTACACTTACCGCTCGACTCCAGACGGGTCTGCCTCTCAAGGACCTGGACGTGGAGCGCTGGGGATATGCGTTCCAGGACCCTCATCTGATCTTCCGACAAGTGGCCCCGGCGCCCCTTAGCATCCGCTGCCTTCAAAATGCACCGGGCCTTGTTCAGGGTCCTGGAACTGAAGTCCTCCCAGCGCTTCTTGACATGTTGGAAGTCGCGTACTGCCACCCCCTCCGCGTTGATGGCAGTCACAATGTCAGTCCAGATCCGAGTCCGTCCTTCCTTGTCGGCGCGGGAACTTCCAAAGAGGGCATCATGCTGCCCCAGGACTTGCTCCACCAGGACACCAACTTCCCTGGCACTGAAGCTGGTGCACCTCTGCCTCTCTGGCCGGGGGTTGTCAGTGGTGCCAGATGTTGCAGTGGCCGACATGACAACCCCAGAGGCAGGAGTGGGTGGGCAACTGGGTCCTGGGGCTGGGCTGTGGAGCGATGGAATCCCAGTCGGGAGTCTTCGGTTCCAGCAGGGGTGGTCACAACAACAGCACCCCTGGCTGATGTGCAGGCAGCAAATGGCAGGGCACGTGGGCAGCAGGCAGTCAGGCAGCAGCAGATGGCAGGT
Organism: Ambystoma mexicanum; assembly: GCF_040938575.1. Lineage (NCBI taxonomy): Eukaryota > Metazoa > Chordata > Amphibia > Caudata > Ambystomatidae > Ambystoma > Ambystoma mexicanum. The sequence goes on along the minus strand of NC_090937.1, from coordinate 315,213,718 downwards.
GGGAGCGTGCTCGGGGCTCTGGGGGTCAGTAATTCGGCCTTCTGGGCAGGAGCGTGGTCTTCCGTGTGCTTACGCGTGGCCAGCTTGATACGGAGTGATTTGGCACGTGAAAATTCGGCACGTCAGCGTGTAATTCGAGGAAAGGCCCTTAGTGCGTAAGCGCGTCTGCACGCATACGCAATTTCATTGGACAGAAGGCCCCTCAAGCGCAAGCGCCCTTGTGACGTGACGTGCACAGGCGTGCATGGGCATTTCAGCGCGCGTGAAAAACTGCACGTCCGCGTGTAATACGAGGAAAGGGCCCATGCGCGCAAGTGATGTGATGCGTGCGTGCGTTTCCCTCAGCACGGGTTAAAGGTGAGTGGGCCCAGCAGTTCGCTGTACGTGCCTTTCGTGGAGACCGACGTGTGTTGCTGCTTCCTGTTGTTTCGCGCGCCATCACAACTTCACAGCTATCAAGGACGTATCTCTTCTTTTGGCGGGGGTATTGGCTACGCATGTTTTTCTGCATCGCGCTAGTCAGACGGTGAGTCGCACACTCTCTTTTTCCCACTGCGGGTGCCCCTGTGTATCGCACCCATTTTCAATGTCATAGTAGCCTGCGTGTCCCACGCGTACTCGTTATTCATGTTACTGGGTGCCACCGCGTACTGCGGGAGGTTGAATCCACGCATGTAGGCTGCAGGGTTGCGTGCACGGTTTTACTGCAGTTTTGGGGTGCATGAGCGTTGCGTGACCCGTCACTACATCACCGGGGTCACATACAGCCTTGCAGGTGCAGGGCGGCTTTTAACATCTTGCTTCCCACCCCCTTCACCCCAATTGCCCAGGTCAATTGTGGTGTACACCTCCCATTGGCACCACTCCATCTGTGCCGGCACTACTACATCTGTGCCATGGTTGGGAGGCCACCAAAGGTGAGGGGCGCCTCAGCTGGGTGTCCTCCTTGTGGCGGGCGTGGTCGGGGACGTGGCCGTGGTGACCAGGGAGTAGGGGGACTCTAGGGTGTCCAGGGCGGCCACAGAGGGGGAAGAGGCAGGGGTGCGCCACTTGAGCAAAATGTTGTGCCATGTGTCGGTGCAGTCATGCCACCACCCCCTGTAGTTCCGGGGGATGCAGCTTCTGCATCTGGCACTGGCGCCCGTGTGACCAGGCAGTCCGTTCCATCGACTGCCACGGGCCCAAGGGTAGTGGTAGCTGCAGGTGCAGCTGTGGACACCGCCACCCAGTCTCGGGGTCTGCCAGCGCAGGCTGTGTTGGCACTTGAGGAGCCCTTGGTAGATCTCCAACAGGCCAGGAGGGAAACCATAGGGGCAGGCCGGGCTGCTCAGGCCAAGACACATGTCCCTGGGGCAGTCATGTCATCTGCTGCCCCGAACAGCCGGGTGTTGGCAAGTGCAGGGGCAGATGCACCCAACAGCACCCCGGTTGTGAGTCTGCCAACCAGGACCGTTGCGGTCAATGACCCTGCCACAGCTGATATTGCTGCGCAGGGTCCATTAGTGGGCACCCAGCTGCCACTGACACAAGTCAGGCCTTTGGTCATCCCTCCACCTGCCACTCCCTTGGCTCAATCCACCGAACCCACTGGCCATACTGGTCAGGGCGGCATTAGCCAGCCCGGGTCTGCGCCATAGTCCAAGAGGAGGAAGGTTGCACCTGCAGCACAGGCTGGGACCCCACACACAGCCACGACCTCCTGCACGTCGAGGAAGAAGCCTTTCTGTAAGCAGGAACTGGACTTCCTCGTGGACTACGTGCGGGGCCACAGCCATGACATGCTAGTGGGTGCCAATAGTCAGACTACGGCTGCCCAACGTGACACCCACTGGAAGCATGTTGCGGAACATGTCAGTTCATTCGACCATGAGGTGCGCACGGCGCAAGAGTGCAAAAAGCGTTGGAATGACATCAAACGCAGCACTAAGGCTAAGCATGCCTCTAATTACAACTTGACTCTGGTGACTGGCGGTGGGCCTGCACCAGAGGAGGAAGAGCTCACTCCGCATGAGGCACTCGTTGCGGAGTTCATACCACCTGAATTGGTCGAAGGAGTGGGAGAGATGCTGGACTTTGATGCCCAGTCCAGTGAGTGTTGATGCGTGTTTGTTGAGGACGTGTGTGTTTCACTTGTGGGATGTGTTGTGCGTGATTGCCGCTACATGTGACGTGTACATGGTTCTGATGTGTAAGTAATGCAATGCTTCCGTCATGCATGTCTCCTCTGCCTGCATGCGGGGACTCCATGTAGGCATGCTCCCTTGCCCCTCCTCCGCCACTCTGCACCCCAGTTCCACCTTTGCACTTGTGTTCTTCAATCTTGCCAATGTGTACTTTCTTGTTTATGCGTCCTGTGTAGATGCTAACTTCCAGCATAGAATCTGCCAAACATATGCCGTGTGGTACAGCCTTAGTACTTGATGCAGGGTATCTCACTTGTACTGTGCATAGGTCAGATGTCCCGCAGGGACATGAGTGCCCATTCCTGCTCAATGTGCATTGCACACATGCCCCTATGTGTCCTTGACTAGATGATCACTGTAATACAAGTCCTTGGTTACATACATTGCCTGCCATCTCATCAGCCTTCCCATGTCAACTGTGGCTCAGTCCTGCGTTGCACACATGTTTAGGGTCTGACAATCTGTGTGGCTCACAGGCCTCAGCCTGTTCAATGGCCAATGACTCTGTCCGACTGTTGTTGTGTCTTCTTCACATGGGCGGAATCCAGAGTTTTCATCATGTGTCCTGCTTACTGTCCCAGCATCATTTGCAGTGTTGTCACTTGAATCACATTAAGCTGTTGATGCCAGTCAACACTGCCTGTCAATACACAGGTGTATGGTCAGCCTTTTGATACCATGCTAGGCATCTCTGCTTTGGTACTGGGGTGGAGGGGTGCTTGGCTTCTAGATATGGTACACATTGAATGCACAATGCACGTGATGTCTGAATTTGACATTGCACTGCCTTCACATTTCCTGTCACACACCATGGAGTCCTTGAACATGTATGTAGTGAGTGGCATACACATTTTCTGCACTGCATAGACCCACTTCCATGTAAACTGCCACCTTTCAACAGGTCTGATCACAGAAGCAATTCAAAGTTGACCCAGCATGCATGCCAGGTTATATATTGTGTGTCACATGTCTGCCTGATGCGTTTGCTGTCGGTGTGTGTGTGTGTTGTGTGCTTCTGACATGTGTAGTGACCTTTTTTCTCTCTATTTCTCAGTTGATGATGCAATGGAGGCAGAGGATGGTGTTGTCATGCCAGACACAGGGTTGTTACCACTACATCAACCCGGCACTAGTGGGGGTTGCGGGGTGGTAGGCCACGAAAACCCCCAAGTGCTACAGTCCATCTTGCCTATGGCTGCCTATGAGTCCAGCCTTGATGACGACTCTGACATCCATGTTGAGTTGGATGAGCATCAAGTCCATGTGTCAGGGGTGAGTGATTCTGATGTAGACACTCCTCTGTCTGCGACCCCTGCACTGAGGGATCAGACAGTCTTGGTTCCTCCGCCCGTGGTGGATCGGGACGCAGGGTCACCCTCCACACCAGTCACTGATGTGCCTGGGACATCACGTCGACGGGGGCATGTAGTCGTGCAGCCGCGGGCAGTGCCAACACAGCGAGGACCCCCGGTCCTTGGGTCCCACAGGGGTCAAGCCCGGCAACGCGGTCACCGCGCGCAACCGCAGTATACTGAGTGGGAGCAAGACATGACTGCCAATTCAGAACGGCAGGAGGCAGCAATGGAGAGCATCACTGAGAGCATGGAGCGTGTGGCCCGATCTGTGCTCCCCCCTGCTAGGCAGGTGCTTCTCCAGCAGCAGCCGGCACAGTCCACGGCCCGCTCGCTCAGTCTGGGCATGGCGGCCTCAGACAGGGCACGCCAGGCTCAAATGTCGTCTCTGCGTCAAGCAATTGCTGCTCATGCAGAGGCGCACATGGATGCCCTGAGGGAGGAGTATGCTTCCCTCAGATCCACTCTGGGTGTCCTTATGATGTCCCAGAGGCAGCAGGCAGAGGAGAGGTTTGCACAACTTGAGCGTACCATCTCGGCTGAGCTACAGGCTTGCCGGGAGGTGCAGCGGTTGTCCAGCCAGGCCTTGCAGGAGGAAATCTGTGTTACACGTGCTACCTTGCAAGAGGAAGCACGTGTATCACGTGAGGTTCTGCATGCAGACCTACGTCACATCGCCACACAGAACCAGGCTCACCCGTCCGGCAGACTTGCTGCCGACGAGGGGCAAGCTGTGGCTAGGCATGGCCAGGCTACTGTGCCACGTCCTCCTTTACAGGATGAGCCAGACTCGGATGACCATCTATCTCCCACATAGGTCGGGCTGTGCAGGCGTTGAGCCCATGGAGGTTTTTTTTTTGGCTCAGCATCATCGCATGTGGATGTTGAGCAGCACCCTGTACCTCCCCCCTCCTGGGTGCCTCCCCTCCCCCCCGGGTCGTATGTGGCCATTTTTGATTTTTCTTTTAGTTTAGTTAGTTAAGTTTCTGTTTGATAGTTAGTTTAATTAGGTAATGTAGGTTTTCCATAGTTAGTGTAATTAGTTAATATAGTTTAAAATTGCTTGTCTATTGTGCTTTCATGTGACAGTGCGGTGCATTGTGGCTTTTGAAGGCATCCACTGTCTGTTCCAGCTGGGCCCTTCAGGCTTGTCTTGTGTATGTGTTTGCTGTTTGGGGTCCTTGACTCACATATGCCACTCCTGCCTCCCTTATCCATGGGCTCGCAAGGATGGTTCGGTGTCACAAACTTTTACACAAGGGCTTTGGACTGTCATATCTGTGGCATGTCTGGTGCTGTGTGACTTGTGTTTACACCCCTAGTGGGGATGATTTTGGTGTTATTGTCCACTGTTCAGCTTTTGCTAGATGGGGTGTTTCATGATTAATGTGTACATTAATTGCTATGCATTGTGTAGTATGTTTCTTATCTTTACTGTACACGTGCTTGTTGCAATTCATGCTGTAGATAGTGTTCCACACTTTGGATGTGAAAGACGGAATGATGGTGAGATTTATGATGTGACTCTCTGACATGGTCAAGTAATGAGATGCCTGAAGAGACACACACAGATGACTTTGAAGCATTAATCATGTGTTTCATGCCCTTTCTGCAGGGGGATGAGCCTCCAGAGCACCTTTGCCAGCAGACATGGCCCATTGTACGACGGAATTCTGGACACGTTTGTTGGTGCCCACATGCACGTGTGTGCACAAGCAGAGGCACAGGGATTGCAGACCTACATCCTAGAACTGCTGACGTGTTCCAAGCAACTCCAGGCAAGGTGAGCAGCACAGGGGGGCCACAACACAGCAAAGCTTGCACCAGGCGAGTTGCACATGCAGGCTTAGTCACAGCACTGAGGGTGAGCTTGGACGAATATTGGTGTTGAAGCACACAATGCAGCTCAGTTTTGTTGGTGGACTGATGGCTGTTGATTGTGAGGTTGTCTGGGACACCTGCAGGGGCAGTGGCACATACCCTCCGGTACACCAAGGTCCATCGAGGCACTTGTATCAACCATGTAGCCTTCAGAGACATGGAAAGGGGCAGATCACAGGGACATACAGCAAGGGACATACTCGGGTGCAGTGCATTTCATTTCCATGTACTTTATGATGAATGCACTGCCAACATTGTTTTGGTCATGGTGGTACGCAACTTGCTCTGAAGACATGGCTTGCTATATGGGTCTGTCTGCTTACCCATGGAACATTGCATGCTGTGTGAATTGTGACACATTGGTGTTCCATTTGCCACGCACCCACCGGCGGCTGACTTACTGCATTGACTGTGTATGACCCGTCACAGGGGTAATGTTATATATGGGTAAAAAGCATCTACACCAGATTGTCTGTTTGTAGAGTAGTTTATTGCTATGGGACATGTTTGGTGGTGTGTTTTTGTGTAATTGGCACGTACAGGTTGTTGACTGTGGCTCTCTTTGCAGCATTGCAGTGCTCCTGTAAACGGACCTGAGAGTGCGCAGGCAGAAGGCCAGCACTCAAAACCAGAGCTAAGTGTCTTGTTGCTTTTCTTTCAAACTGCTCTGCATAGGCTTGCTGGGGGGTGCACTAATGCATGGATGTATGTGTGATTCAATTTGGTATGTTTTTTCCCCCCTAATCACCCGGAATCCTATGCAATTTTGAACCTTGTACCCTCTACCCGGTGTTCCTGCTTCCCGTACCTATCCAAGCAACGTTCCCTAACCCTCTTTCCCCGCTGGGGTTGCGGATGCCTGTGTAAGCCCCGAACTTGCAGGCGCCAAAACCCTAGAGGGGGTGGTTGGTTCGTACCACTCCTAAGCCTGGACTACAGAAGGCCATGACAATGATGTCCAAGTTTGTTTGGATTGTGTATGTGTTCATGCAGGTAGTACATTTTTGTGCATTCCCTACTTTCATGTGTCATTCCTCCTCCCCTCTCCTGCCACTCATTCCAGTTATCCAGTGTGCCAACACCTGGCCCGACTGCATATCCCTGAACCTCCTTCCCCACCAGGATCTCAGGGGCCTGTGTGAGTTTGACCTTGCAAGCACCCGGGACACGGTGGGGGTGGTTGTTTTGTGACACTCCCGCGCCTGTACACGGGACCTGTGACAGTACACATCCGTTCATGGTGCATCATCCTATGTTATGTACCACACATGGTTCACATCCTGTTGTGACATTGTTTTAATGTGCTACCTTGGTTGTTGCATCATTGTGGTAGTACTTGGCCTTTGTGAGGTACTGCTACGTCAAGTCTTCTACTGGAGGGTGTTCTGGTTCATTTTTATGGCTTGGATTTTGTGATTTTGGAAATGAGTGTGGATTCTGAGGGTGCAGGCACCTTTTTACACACAAGGTGGGAGATGGTGACGAAGGGTAAAGGTGATCCTGTGGCCAGGTGGAATTGAGGGTTGAAGGCTCCATGACCCAGGTGCAGTTGTTCAGTGGGTCATGGTCATTTGTGAGGGACGGGGGGGTTGTTGTTGATAGTTGCCTTGCCCTGCAGTGTGATGGGAACCCTGACATTGTAATGGTGGTATCCTATGTATATGTTGTGTTCTGCTGATCAATGCCTCTTCATGTGTTGTGTTTACCTTTCAGGTGTGAGGGGATAGTTATGGTTTGACATGCTGGGGTGTACACATGGTGAATGTTCACATGTGATGTGTAGAGAACACTGATGGTCACTTGATTGCACATGCATATGTTGAGTGCATGTCCTTGCTGACCCACACACTTGCACTCTGATGCACTACATGTACTCCCACCCTTGCATATCCACGTGTACACTGTTTGCCTTCTGGTGCCCACTGTGTCCCTGCAGCACATGTTCTGTGACCAATTATGGATCCTGTTCATGCCTAATTTGCTTTTTGATGTGGTCTGTCACTTAGATGTGATGCTCAGGGTGTGCATCACACACAATGGCTGTTCACTGTGCTGTGCGCTGAGCAGTGTGTTGCAGGAGTAGGACACAGCACACAGAAGCTGCAGTGTTGATTTTGCAATGCACAATGTGCATGTAGACAGGCATTCATTGTTATGTTACGTCTACAACTCTTGTAATGCATTTGGAAATGACTTATTTTGGGTGAGAGGTTGTTGGTCAGTCATTTCATCTGATTCCAGGTCAGGCATCATTGTCTGATGCCACTGTACATTTTAGACATGGCAATGTGTACCTTATTGTTACTGTGTTGGTGTATGGGTATTGCTTGCCATGTCATGTTGTGTGGGAGGGTTTGAGTGACATAACAGTGATGGCCATGGCCTGTTTTGCAGGTGTGTGTGATGCACACCTTGCATGTCAGGGTCATCCGCTTCTCAGAGCAACTAGCTGGGGGTAGATCTCTCTCCGCGGCAGGGCCCTCCCTCTGGAACAGCCTTCCTGCCTCACTGGAACTTGAGGGGAACCATCTCCGGTTCGGGAAGCACCTCAAGACCTTCCTCTTTGCTTCTGCTTTCTCTCTGCCTCTCCCTTGCAAAATTCTTCACTGGAACTGTACTGGATCTGCAACTGGGCCACTCTCACCGACCTCGGTCCCTGGCCCAGCCACTCTCCACTTACACTGCCTCCCCGGCAACCCCTGCACTGCGGTACTGTCTCTCTATCCCTACAGCCCCCCCTTCCCAGCACTTGTCTGCACTTACCTTTGCAGTTGCCACCAGCTGGCCTATGTATTTGTTTTTTGGTCTACTTCCCCTGTACTGCACTCCCCCCCTCCCCTTCCCCTTGCACTTTTCCCTTCCCCCTACCCCTGCACTTGCACAATCTCAATGACACCTGGCCTAGTAGTACCGTTGTCTGTCTTCCCTTGTTCCCCCCTCCCTGCCTCATCGCACCTTGAAATACTTGTGTATAGGCCATATCATGTCATGTCATATGTGTGCCTTTTGGTCACACAGGAGAGCTTGTGTTTAAGTAGCTAGGGATGCAGACGATGTGGCACTTCCATGGCAACTATCTCAGGGTGGTAGGGTTGTGACAATTGACTGTCTCTTTGTCATCATCGATTGTCACCTGGTATGTGCCAGGCCTGTGTGCACTCCGCAGGGGTGGGAGTTTAGGTGAAAAATGTGGCCACAAGCTGGGTCTGGGCTTCCTCGCCACGTGCCCTGTCCCCTCCCATGGCCAGCGCCTGTGCCTGTGGTTGGGGATGTGGGGGCACCACCATGTCCACCGGGACACCCTGCCGTGTTGCAACATTGTGCAGGACACATGCTGCCACAATGATCCTGCACACTACTGGTGGTGCATAGAGTAGCTGCCCACCAGAGCGGTCAAGGGAGCGGAAACGTGACTTGAGCACTCCGAATGTGCGCTCCACTATGGCCCTGGTTGCAATATGGGCGGCGTTGTATCTTACCTGGGGTGGTGTGTTGGGGTTCCGGATTGGCGTCATCATGTGGTTGCTCAGAGGGTAGGCACTGTCCCCTGGGGAGGTGTAAATGGTTGTGATTATTGTGGTTTGTTTATTTGTGTGTGTGTGTGTGACATGCATGCATGTGCAAGGGCATTTGTACTCACCTAGGAGCCATGTGTCGTCATGCTGCCCAGCTTCCAGGGCCCGGCTCAGGGCGGACATTCTGTATATGAAACTGTCATGGGTGGAGCCAGGGTAGTTTGCATAGACAGAGGTGATGATTCCCTTTGCATCGCATACCACCTGTACATTGATGGAATGCCAGTGCATGCGGTTTCGGTAGATGTGCTCAGTGGCCCTAGGTGGACGTAGGGCCACATGGGTGCAATCTATGGCACCGAGCACTTTGGGGAAGTGTGCCACCCTGAAAAAATCCAGGACAACGGCCTGCCTTTCTGCGGGTGTTCTGGGCATGTATATATGCCTGCGGACTGAGGGGCGTGCTGTCATGATTGCCAGTACCTGGTGTAGGCAGCGTGACTGCGTGGCCTGTGAGACCCCCCCCACTATGACAGTACTCCGCTGAATTGACCCAGTGGCCAAAAAATGCAGGACATTGAGCAGCTTCTCCAAGGGGCTCAATGCTTGGGAGCAAAGGGTGGGGGATGTAAGGTCATCTTCCCACTCCCTGACCAGGTCTAGGATGATGTGGGGTGGAAACCTATACCTGCCATATACCTGGTCATCAGGCATCCCAAAAAGGCTTGTCCGTGGTGCGAAAATGCGTGCCCTGGCTATTCTCCTCCTCCTGCGGTGTCCCACGATCAGTGCTGCGACAAATGGGGCATTCATCGTAGCTGTATATACGTGTTTGTTGTTTGCGCGCACTTTTATACTGTGCGCGGGGACGCTTCCGCCTGCCTTCGTGTGGCGGACGCGTTGACGCCTGTGTGCGTCTTTTGCCGTGCGCAGGTTTCCCGTATTCGGATCCATGAATACGGGTTGTTCGTGTGCATGTGGGCGTTCCGTTTAGTTCCCTGCAGTACTTCCCCAGTTACGGCTTCTTTTTCACGCGTTATTCCTCATTCCGCGTGTTACGCCCACTGTTCCGCCAACTTTGGTTGTGTGCGCCGCGCTATGTGCACTTTTGCTGTGCGCGTAGCGCAAGCCGTGTATGCCGGCGTGCGCCATGGCTGGATTGGGCGCACAGACAGCGGGAAACACGCACAGCGTCTTCCTTGAATCGCACAGTGCGCGTGCGCTGCGTTTCTCGCGCTTGCGCTACCTTGCGCCTGCTTGCGCATGGATTTTCGGCGCACGTTTGTTCCATGAATCGGCCCCTAAATGTCTGTGCATATTTTGAGGAGAATTGGTAATGCTTCTTATGTCCTACCGCATTTTACAGATTTAGTGGTCTGGTAACTATAAATATCCTATTTAATTTATCTTTTCTAACTTGCTTAATATCAGAGACCAGTCTCTAAGTGCGTGACCGGATTCATACATGTGTTGCTCTGCTTGTCTTGCTTGCAAGACTTACGTGTTGCCCCTGAGATATCTTCCCAGCCCTTTACTTTATATACCCCTTCATTCTGTCACAAATGGCAAAAAAAATCCACAGAAACCGAGAATACTCCTTTATCAAAATTGTAACTAACCAGTGTGGGAAAACTGGAACATTTGCAACTAAAGAGGTTTCTACAGCTCTCTCGAGATCCAAGTGGGCCCCCTCCACCCAAACTCAGACAACCCTAACCAAAATAATTTCCCCAACATATTCTAATGATTGTTAACTCCTACTGTCCTTGTCTTTTCCAATCTTGCAAGGGAAATGTAGACTCTGCATTTCAACATGTAGGCTCTGCATTTCAACATTCACATTTTAGCAAAGGTTTGAATTTCAACTAGGGCCAAGGGTGTGAGACCCATAGATGTGGGTGTCAGGCTGAATTTAAATAGATGCCAATGCATAGAACACATGCAGGAAAATGATCACATTGCTCCATGATGCAATTGTAATGGGCTGAGTCGCACTACAAAATGAAACTAACATGAACTAACATACTAATTTACCAAAACCCATTTAACATATAACTCCCATAATAACATGTAGAATAAATCAATCCATTATATAAACTGGAAATGCATGATCCTCTGGAAATGGAACACTTTAAACGTGCTGGATTGAAGCTGTGCTATGTTGTAAGATGTGGAATCTGAAGATCCATTCTGCTAAAGACAGTGCATTGTCTTGAGGCAGGAAGCGCAAGAGAGATGTAACTAATTCTCTCCAGCAATGCAGTTTGTGTTTCAGGTAAAAGCATGCTATTTTAATTGGATGATCTTGCAAGGGGAGGTGCGTTTTGAGTGACAGAGGGTTTTTTGAAAAAGGTTTAAGGCAGAGAGGGCTGGCCATTCCATCCACTCACTGACGCAGGAGGCAGAAGTGCTGAAAGGAAGAGAGGGCTGGTTCCTGGGCAGACAAAGTCTTCAGGGCTGACGCTGTCTCACTCCTGGGTTGGCAGTCATTAAAGAGCCACAGTGTTGAGCAACCCTATCTTTGATTGACCCTGGGTCACTGCCGGGGAATATCGCTAACACACCTAGATAATTATGCTGTTAATGGAGGGGCGTGTGAAGTGGATATTTGATATTATGTAGCATAGGTTAAATAATTCAGTTCATTTGTTGGCGCTTCCCTAGTAAAAAGAATGTAAACATGGATATAAAAGTGTGTAAATATTTCTCAAAGTTTTGCTGTTATTTTGCTGTTATTCAGAGTGTATTTTTTCTGCCATCTTTTTTGCAAAGCGAAGGGCGGTGACAGGCAGAGCTCTGCACTTTATCGCTGGCAAAAACTTGTTTATTTGGTGAATTACAACGTGCCCGCACATGTCATTCTGTGTTATTGAATGTATATGCTGCCCCCTTACAATTCTAGAAATGTTCTTTGAAGTTAGTATTTTCCTCATCCAATCTTTAAAACTAGCATTTCCCCTAATCCATCACAAAACATTGGCACACACAGTATAATTGCCTAAATGTATTCTCCTATCACGAACCAATCTGAAGATTTTTTCTACAAAACTAGTATGTTCTTTGTCACAAAATGTTGCCACACTCAGTTGCAGCCGGTGAATGTAATATCCTTCCTTAATTGTAAACATACATGAGATTCTCATTCCCTATCCCTGGCAGGAAATGGTGTCAGCATGTGTGTCATGCAAGGTGGCCACTGGGATTCTCCCATCCCCTAGTAGGCTCAATAATTTGGTCTATCTTATTTCTATGCTCCACCTCTCTATAATATATATTAACTTCAACTCATTTGTATTTTTATTTTCTGCCTGTCTCTCAACAAAATTCTATTTTACTGTTCCTACTATCTCTCAATTATTTATTGATCTAACTATATGACTGTTGGCAGTGCAAGTAAAGCCTATTTTAACTTTCTCTCCACTAAATTCTATTTTGTAATTCTACAAGTCCCCAAGATAAAGTATATTTTAATGCACTGCCTTCCTCTCAACTAAAATGTATTGTAGTTGTCTCCCACTGCCTCAGCTTACGCATCTAAACTGCTCTAGCACCCTCCTGGTTCTTCCAAAGATATAACGCTCTCAGGGATCTGGCTCGCTTATAAACATTTTTATGAAACTATTTTATTTAAAGATATTTTGAACAACTTTTCAAATTCTGCAAATATAAGTTAATGTACTTGAGAGTGATATTTGAATGTCTCACTTTTTATCAACTGACTCCGCTCGCTCACCAAAACATTTTGGCATAAGTAAGGGACACATTTATCATTGACACATAGCGGAAACAGCCTTCTGAGATTCCAATCTTCATTTCTCCACTAGGTTGCTCCTTGTCATTCAACAGTGGTCAAAGCACCCGCAACTGCATGCCCTGCCCATGCTCACTGTTAGGGAGAATTCTCCAAATGTGCTAATTTCCCTTACCTTTTGAGACCCCCAGCAACTTTGCTGGATTTTTAGGATTTTATTTTTTACCTGGGAAGAGTGTGAGCCTTTTTTCCCACACTTCCATGTATTCTATGTGTGTTTTACTTTTGTGTTCTTTGGTAATGGAGTTTTTAAAACAACCTCCATGCCATCATATTTTTCTGTGTGTCACACAGCACCTTCAGTGCAGTGGCAAAGGGGTGTCTTTCAGACTCCCCAAGGTTTAAATACCTTTCCTGGGACTGGCTACTGTCTCCCAGGGCATGTAAAGTTAAATTGACTTTACTAGTCTCTTTAAATTTACTGACCCAGCACACCCTATCTTACTATAGAGGGCTGGAGGGGTTGCTTAACTTCCCCTGAGTCAAAACACTCATGTAACAGTAAAATGTTACCTTTTCCTACTTTTAATGGGTGATGGCTTAGATCTACTACTGTGATTTTTCGCGACAATTAACAACGATAGCTCAAAATCAGGGGTAGCCATGTTTTTCAATATGGCGCCCCAGACCAATCTATAAAAACAGACTCTGGTCATTCTTTTAGGAAAAGTCCTTCTTGTGTTTGGCTCTGCGCGCCAAACCAGGTTTGGTCCCTTTGTTTGTGCCCTTTGGCAGGCTTCTGTGCTGAAGCCCTCCTCTGGTGCCAGAGTGTCTGGGGTGGACAGGATGTGAGGAAGGTGCCTGAAACTCCCTGTGCTTACTCTCCTAGGAGACCTGAATGCACTCTGGTGTGATTGGCCAGCTGGCTGTGTGAATGACAGCCAGGCTGAATGATTGGGGGAAAACTGTTTAAAAGCAGGTCTCTGTGACTTGGAAAGCAGAGTCGACCAAGAACCGAAGAGGAGAGGAAGGAACTGGACTGCCGCGTCCTATTCTGGTTGAATTTTCTTCAGAGTGCTGTTGAAAACTGGATAGCCAGAGGGAAGGAAACCAGGGGGACTTTAAGGCACTCACACCTTAAACCAATGTCTTGCTACAGCTTTTGGCCTCTTCTGTGGGCAGTGCCGGAACCTCCAGACGTCCTCCTTCTTGTCCCCACGACTGAAGCTCAGGAACAGCGAGACCTGCTCGAACTGCCAAGAACAACTGCCTCAGCTAAAGCTTTCTTCATTTAAAAGGTACTGTGCAAACATGGTCCGGAAATCTTTTCGGCCATCGAGAAAGTGCAGGAAACTTTCCCCAACTACAAAGCCTTGTCCTTCCCTAAGCATTCGTCAAACTTTTCGCCTAGCCAAATCCTTTCAAAATCTGTGGCAAAGACTTACATACCAGCACTGTGCTATCCTATACAAGAGACACTGAACCACTGAATTTGGCCCAGGCCTATTGAGAAGAATTGCTGGTTGTATTTAACTGAAACCCTTTGCCCTGCCTATGAATGTATTTTGTCTGTCTATTCTTATAACTGTGTCTTTTCCTCCCTTTTCTAAGTATCTGAAGTGCCATTTTGCTCCTACTTCATTTTTGAGCTAAACTTGTTCAGTTAATTACCGGTTGGATTTTTGTGGTGTATTCGGGTGTGATATTGAGCTGCTTGTGCTACTGTAATGTTTTACAAATGATTGAGTAAATAAATATATATTCTTTTACTAAGAAACCTTGAGTAAGTGTTTGCTTGAATCACTGCATCGGTTGGTCCTTTGTGTGACTTATTCTACTGCTCACTTTTAAAACTCTTGAGATTAATCTGGCTGCTCAGCCATTGCTACCACTTTACTGTGTAGTACAGGCTTGTACCAAAGGTGAAATTGTGCTTACACTTGTAGTCCTAATTACCTGTAGTGTTCCCAAAGGGTACTGCAGGTGATACTGCCTAACACTCACAAGCACACTGTGAGAGGGAGCAGGGTATGGCATACACGTCCATTAAATCAAATAAGTGTTCAAGCATCCATAGTTCTGTAGATAGGTGACCAGGATTCAAGCCTGAGAACCCCTCATCATCTGGATAAATCTCAAAACTATTGGGTGCCAGATTTGTTAACTCTCCACCAATTTTGCGGGATGGGGAGGTATTGTTCTAGGAGACTTTGTCAAATTCGTCACATTTTTTTAATGAATTTGGTTGCAAATATATGTGGGGGTGGATAAAGGTAATAAGTAAGGTGGGGGCTGCAAGAGGTCTCCCCCACATACATTTGTGGTCATATTAAATAAAAGAAAAAATAGACAAAATCGGATTCTGTTATTTATCTTCGATGAAATCACATAGAACTAATTTTGCCACTGTATACTGTCGAGTCGAGTGTTGAGTGTTTTGCGTTTATATACTATTATTAACATATGTATTTGTTCTTGTTTTTATGAGATAAAGTACAGTATAGTATAAAGCCATTATTGAACACAGTCCTTTATTTTCCACTGTCATTGTAAACATTATACAATGACACAGCTCCCTGAACTCAAACAATGCATGCCTTCTACAGTAGCTGATACTGCATTGTGAAAGGATAAAAACAGAACAGGTCTTGTATTATGGCTAAAGGTACATTAGATGTAGGCCAATATGAAAAATGCCTATTGTTCCTATTAGAGTAGCTGTATATGATTGCTCAAAAATTCAAAAATCATGCTGTCTGAAGGAGGTACATGCCGGTGATAAGGTCAGCATCCTATGTCTTGGGGAAGTATTTCACTGCTCCATTTCCTTTTGCCATTAAATATGTAGAACTGCATGTCCCAGAATACCCAGTGCATATTGGCATGTACAGAACTACAAAGAACACACCCATTCTGTAGGTTTATTCGGAAAACCAACCCAACTTTAGCTCCTGCACTGCAAGGGGATGCCCACCAATGGAGGTCTGAAGTCAAAACATAATGTGCTTTATTTGCAGGCCAATTGCAAATATATTTGGGAGATCCATTTTAATGTTCATATTAGAATGCAACTCCTACATTGACTGTACAGCTTGTGAAGGTCGCATAAACAGAAACAATCTGTGCTTCTTAAAGAACCCCCCACATCTCGAGCTTCTGAAAAATCACTGTAGAGCTGAATCTACTTTCCCATTGCTCCCTTCCCTTACCCCACCTGTTCGCGCCTGAGTACCAAGGCCTACAGTTTTGGAACCATCACAGCAGCCTGTCACAGCATGACTGTAATGCCTTCCATGTGTAGTGTGAGTAATGCCCTTGAGGTGACACACTCCCACAGCATGGTGGTACGTCAAACAGAATAATTGAAGGTAGTTGAATGATAGAACGAATTTCCAAGGGAACAGTGACTGTTGGGTAATTTGAGCACACTACATGCTAAGACCCAAACTGACTGAAGGCACCGATCTCTAAATGGAGACCAGCAGGTTCTTCAACAATAAGCAGACCATTCCACGCAAAGAGCTTCCTTTTGTGTATAAGCCAAAAGTGGGAGATGATCTGCCAGCATAGAAACAGAAGTGACCTCTAAAAGGGGAAGGAGAATGTGCCCCCAAAGGCCAAGAACATCTGAGTGTCTCCAGTGCAGGAAAAGGTCCACTTCACCCCGTCGGGTAAGTTCCTACACTCTCTTTCCAGTGTACAGTCGGTCTCTTTACTGTCTACTGTCCTATTGTGAACTATTATATTTTCCATGTGTGCTTTGCAACAGAAGGATTTGATTATATGTGGGGGTTACAGTACTGGTTGTTATGTTCTCCCCATTATAGAAAAAAAACAAGTGTCTAACTCTAGAGACTCTCCTGTCCACTGCACACCATCAAAACTGAATAAATCAGTCAAAAGAATGCCTAAAGAGTATCATATTTATACTTGTGTAGAGTTACAAATTGACACAATATATCAATATGATACTCTTTAGGAATTCTTTTTACTGGAGTGTCTCTAGAGTTAGACACTTGTTTTTTTTGTATTTTGCATTTCTCAGACTTCCTGACAGAAGGCCCGATTCTCATCATGGCGCAGTGAACGTACTAAATAGCATGACTCACTGCGCCATTTCTTGATGCCCAGGCACCACTGCTATTCTCTTGTGGGCCTGGGCGTCATCGCAAAGCACGACAGTGCTTTCGCTGTAATCCGCCTGTTTCTAATGGAAACAGGCGGATTACAGAATCTCAGCAGCATTTTCGTTAAATAACGAGGGAATCGTTATTTAACGAAAATGCTGCCGATCCTATACAGCATAGTGAGGAGCTTCAACATTGCAGGATGTTGAAGCTGCTTACTGTGGTGTATAGGAAAGTGTTCATATACACTCGTGCGGTGTATATGAACACTTTCATTTACACCAAATCGAGCAGCTTCAACGTTGCAGGATCCAACATTGAAGCTGCTCACTTTGGTGTACATGAAAGTGTCCATATACAACACGGGTGTATGGACACTTCCATTTACACTGGTGGCACTCCTCCAGTTTAACAGCACCAAAAGGGTAAAGTAAATGTGCGCTAGTTTAGCGCACATATTAAACTGGAGGAGTGCAACAAGAATGGGCTTCCAAAAAGGCAGTTTACGAATGTGGCGGTTGCTAGGTTGGTTTCCAACCCATCCCAGCAACCGCCACATATATTCCGAAATTGGCGCATTCCTTCCGACTTCAGAGGAATGAGCCAACTTCAGAATAGCTCTTAAGTACCGAAAAGGTTGTTAAGCCTTTTAACGCCCTTTTCGATACTTAACACCAACTTGAGAATCGGGCCCAGAGTCTGTACTCCTCTTCTGCACCCAAAGTGATTACATATCATAATCCCAACTCATATGAGTAGTTCTACTTTAACTGGTGTGCGCATATAGGCATCTATTTACTCCCCATTATAGCTCATGTACAGCCGTGTTGATTTACAGGGTAATTCATAGAATTTCACACAAAAGTGGCGCACGCGGCTGGCGCACAGTGTCCCCATGCGATACACTGCGCCAGCCGCGTGCGATAAAATCCTTTACATTGCACAGCGTATTCATGGATTTTATCCTCAAAAACCAGCCGTGGCGCAGAGTGGCACAGCGACCCTGCAGCAGCGCCAGTTACGCCCCCAAGAACGCCCTCGCGCAAGGAAAAGCCTTCAAAATTCCAAATCATCGCAAAGGGCTGCGCTAACCCTGGACCAGTTTACAGGGCAGCCAAACAGCAAACGGCAAGCAGGGAACGTGTATTTCAGTGGTTCGCGGGAAGTTTCACACGCGATTGTCCTGGGTATGTGTACATCAGGGGTGCGCGGGACGTAACACACGCGATTCCATCAGGGCACGTGTATTCCAGGGGTGCGCAGGAAGTATCACATGCAAAAACAGCAGGGTACGTGCATTTCAGGGGTGCGCGGGAAGTATCACACGCGATTCCATCAGGGTACGTGTATTCCAGGGGTGCGCGGGAAGTATCACACGCAAAAGCAGCAGTGTACGTGTATTTCAGGGGTGCGCGGGAAGTATCACACGCAATTCCATCAGGGTATGTGTATTTCAGTGGTGCGTGGGAAGTATCACACGCAAAATCAGCAGGGTACGTGTATTTCAGGGGTACGCGGGAAGTATCACACGTGATTCCATCAGGGTACGTGTATTTCAGTGATGCGTGGGAAGTATCACACGCAAAATCAGCAGGGTACGTGCATTTCAGTGGTGCGCGGGAAGTATCACACGCGATTCCATCAGGGTACGTGTATTTCAGTGGTGCGCGGGAAGTATCACACGCAAAATCAGCAGGGTACGTGCATTTCAGGGGTGCGCGGGAAGTATCACATGCGATTCCATCAGGGCACGTGTATTTCAGGGGTGCACGGGGAGCACTACACGCGAATTGCCCGTGTGGGTCCTCCCAGGTGTTCCCTCTACACCCTCCATGGCCCCTGCAGGCGGCCCACACCACAGGGGAGTACCCTGCACATGTCCCACAGGCAGCCCATCCACCATGCCCCCCAGCCAACCCACATGTCACCTTGCACTACTGCCCACCAACGCATGTCCCCCTGCACCCCCACCCCCAGCACTTTGGTGCACCCTCCACCAGGCCCCCACTCATGTCCCACTCATGTCCCCCTGCACCCCCAACCCCCCAGAACTGTGGGGCACCTGCCAGCAGGCCCCCACTCATGTCCAACTCATGTCCCCCAGCACCCCCACCCCCCAGCACTGTGGGGCACCCTCCACCAGGCCCCCACTCATGTCCAACTCATGTACCCCTGCATCTCCACCACCCAGCACTTTGGTGCACCCTCCACCAGGCCCCCACTCATGTCCCCCTGCATCCCCACCCCCTGCATCCAGGGGCACCCTCCACCAGGCCCCCACTCATGTCTCTCTGCACCCCCACCCCCCACCAGTCAGGGGCACCCTCCACCAGGCCCCCACTCATGTCCAACACATGCCTCCCAGCACCCCCACCCTCCTGCATCCAGGGGCACCCTCCACCAGGCCCCCACTCATGTCTCCCTGCACCCCCCACCAGTCAGGGGCACCCTCCACCAGGCCCACACTCATGTCCAACTCATGTCTCCCAGCACCCCCACCCCCCTGCATCCAGGGGCACCCTCCACCCAGCCCCCACTCATCTCCCCCTGCACCCCCACGCCCCAACAGTCAGGGGCACCCTCCACCAGGCCCCCACTCATGTCCCCCTGCAACCCCACCACCCAGCAGTGCAGGGCACCCTCCACCAGGCCCCCACTCATCTCCCCCTGCACCCCCACCCCCCAGCACTGTGGGGCACCTGCCAGCAGGCCCCCACTCATGTCCAACTAATGTCCCCCTGTACCCCTACCCCCCAGCAGTGCAGGGCACCCTCCACCAGGCCCCACTCATCTCCCCCTGCACCCCCACTCCCTAGCACTGTGGGCACCTGCCAGCAGGCTCCCACTCATGTCCAACTCATGTCCCCCAACACTGTGGGGCACCCTCCACCAGGCCCCCACTCATGTCCCCCTGCACCCCCACCCCCCAGCACTGTGGGGCACCTGCCAGCAGGCCCCAACACATGTCTCCCAGCACCCCCACCCCCCTGCAACCAGGGGCGCCCTCCACCAGGCCCCCACTCATGTATCCCAGCACCCCCACCCCCCTGCATCCAGGAGCACCCTCCACCAGGCCCCCACTCATGTCCCCCTGCACCCCCACTCCCCAGCACTGTGGGGCACCCTCCACCAGGCCCCCACTCATGTCCCCCTGCACCCCCACCCCCCAGAATCCAGGGGCACCCTCCACCAGGCCCCACTCATGTCTCCCAGCACCCTCACCCCACAGCACTGTGGGGCACCCTCCACCAGGCGCCCACTCATGTCTCCCAGCACCCCCACCCCCCAGCACTGTGGGGCACCCTCCACCAGGGCCCCACTCATGTCTCCCAGCACCCCCACCCCCCAGCATCCAGGGGCACCCTCCACCAGGCCCCCACTCATGCCTCCCTGCACCCCCACCAGTCAGGGGCACCCTCCACCAGGCCCCCACTCATGTCCAACTCATGTCTCCCTGCAACCCCACCCCCTGCGTCCAGGGGCACCCTCCACCAGGCCCCCACTCATGTCTCCCTGCACCCCCACCCCCCAGCATCCAGGGGCACCCTCCACCAGGCCCCCAGTGTTAGGCGGAAACCTGTGCAGTTCCCTCTGGGACCACTGGAAAAGATTTAGGACTACAGGTGTTTGTCAGTAAACCCACTTGGTAGCAGTCTGTACCATACAGATTCACTTGGTAGCTGTGGCTGAGCAGTCAGATTTCCCTCAAGAAGAGTTAGACAATATGTGGAGTATACAAAATAGGGCAATTTACACAGTAGAACAAGCAAACACGGAACAAGGCTTCGGTGTAAAGATATATAGTTATTTATTTATAAAAACAAATCTATGGAAAACACTCTGCCACTAATACGGCAAACAACTTCAATCACAGTTACTATAAGTAAATCAATCCCCCTAACAATAGTTCGACAAGTCTAGGTTCAACGGCACCACTTATTTGCAGACAGAGGTGAATGCTTTAACCTAGATGGCACTCTATTATTCGTTAGGACGGGAGAGAAAAGGCAGGGTAAGAAATCAACTCGGTACCAACACTTTTACGAACAAATGCAAGGCAAGTAAGGCAGGGTCTACTCTAGATCACAAAGTCAGAGGCCATGCCCACTCGGAGAGAGGTGAGGCGATATGTCCCAAAAATGTATCACAGTGGAAATGCACTTCAAGTCTTTGTCGCAAATTGTTATAGAAAGATTGGACCAGTTCAGAACAGAAAGTTAAGAAGGCTTGGAGGCGACCCAATGGAGAGGCAAGGATTAAGACACCTCACGCTAACCGGCAAAAAGGGAAGCCAGGCGTACACGGTACCTTGTATGTGGAGAGACAGCTCCGGCGGGGGCAGTGTTCCTGGTGGTGGATGCAAGTCGGGGCTTTGCCAAGAGAAGAGATGATCTTGTCGTCGAAGGAAAGTTGAAGAACGGTGCACCACCAGGGAAGAGACCAGCCGCGGAGTGCTCCGGCACAAGGCACCACCTTTTGGTCACGGTACAGGGGTAGTGGCTATCCAGTTGCCAGGGTGCTCTGCATGGGCAATTCAACCACTACGCCCTGGAACGAAGAAAAAGCAAGGGGAACTGGTTGTTCCAACCAGTCAGGGGAAGAAGACTGTCTGGCGGGGAGATCTCCTCTGTCGTCGGGAAGTGGTGAGTCGGTTCAGCAGGGCTCCACCGGAGGTGTCGTCGTTGCAGGTCGGCTCAGCTTTACCCTCGTCGGATTCTTAGGTCCTGTGGCGACTTCTCAAGATCCAGTCCCAAAAGCCCTGCTTTTATGCAAAAAAAAAACATTCATTCAGCCTAGCTGTCAATCAAAACACGCTAAGTGGTTAGCGGGGTGGCTCACCACTTGGGCCAATCACACCAGAGTGCGACTTGAGTTGGCAAGGCAACTCAGTCCAGGGTGCCTAAACCCCCTCCCACAGCCCCTGTGGTACCCAGACAGAATGGCACCACTTTGGAGGGCCTCTGTGCAGAAGCCCGCCAAAAGTGGAACAAAGGGCTCAACCTTTGGTTTAGGAGTCACAGAGACGAACACAGGCGCCATTTTAAAAACTGAGTTCTGGCAGAAAATACCAACCGATAGATTTATTTAAGATAAATAAACCGTTGGTATGTTAGAGATTAACGAGAAAAGGTATTAACCTCCAACAATGGGAAGAATCCCATAGGGTTATATTCGGGGTCGAATATAACAAGTAGTTTCCACTGCCACCAGCCAAAACTCAACGAGGGGGGACGGTACAGTGCCCCCTCGAATACAGACCCAGGAGTAATCAAATTACCCCTACTAGTACGTCCACAATAGGATGGTTTGTACTAGTTCTGTTAGTAAATTTAGGTCTAGTAAAGTTAATGGTGACTTTACATGCCCGGGGAGACAGTAGTCAGTCCCCGGGTATGGAGTCTATGGTGGGGATCCTCTAGGATGGGGATCCTCTAGGATGCCCCAGTGTTACGGCACGGAGGGTGCGTTGTAACACACATAGCAAAACATATGAGACCCTATGGAGTAAAAGACCCCATAGAACACATTGACATTCAAAGGTATTAACCACATTCACGTCCAAGAGTGGGAGAAAAAGAGTCTCACTCTTGGCAGGATGGACAAAAACAAACTCCAGAAATCCAGCAAAGCTGCTGGTGGACTCACTAGGTTAGGAAATGCAGCCTAAACAGAACATTTTCCCTAACACTCGCCCCCCCCCCAGACTAAGGGACAGGAGGATTGAATCCACTCCTGGATCAATCTCATACCTCTAGTCGATGACATACATCCTAGAGAGACCATCAGCATTTTGGTAGTGACACCCTGACCTGTGCTCAATGGTGAAATCAAACCCTTTCAGGCAGATCGACCATCTCAGTAGTTTTGGGTTTTCCCCTTTCATTTGCATTAACCATCTCAAGGGTTGGTGGTCAGTCTGAATGACAAAAGTAGAACCATACAAGTATGGCCTAAACTTCTTCAGAGCCCACACGATAGCAAAGCATTCTCTTTCGATTGTTTCCCACCTTGTTTCAGGATCCTTCAGCCTGCTGATGAAGCAAACGGGGTGCTCCCTATCTTTCCCATCCAGTTGACTGAGTAAGGAACCTATTCCTACATTTGAAGCATCTGTCTGCACAATGAAAGTTTGGAGGTAATCAGGAGCTCTGAGTACTGGGGCTTGGCAAAGAGCCCTTTTCAGGTTTTCAAAAGCCTGATTGCACTCCTCGTTCCATCTAACCTTTTTAGGAAATTTGGGCGAGGAGATGACATTCAGTGGAGAAGCTATGGTCCCATAGTTCTCAATGAAATTCCTGTAATACCCAGTGAGGCCTAGGAAGGCTCTCACTTGGGTCTGAGTAGTAGGTGTTGTCCAATTTTGCACAGCTTCAATTTTACTGAGCAAAGCCCTTATTTCTCCACCTCCTACCTCATGTCCAAGATAGACTACCTTACTCTGTCCAATTTGGCATTTACTTGCCTTTATGGTCAGATTTGCTCGTCCAAGAGCCTGCAAAACATCTCTCAGGTGGGTTACATGTTCTTCCCAGGAATTGCTGAACACTGCTATGTAATCCAAGTATGCCATGCAGAAGTCCTCCATCCCATTCAGAACCTGGTTTACCATCTGTTGAAATGTAACAGGTGCATTTTTCAATCCAAAAGGCATTACCTTAAACTGGTATAAGCCAACGGGGGTAGAAAATGCAGTTTTCTCCTTGGCATCGTCTGTCAGGGCTATTTGCCAATAGCCTGACGTCAAGTCAAATGTGCTGAGGAACTTGGCTGTGCCAAGTTTGTCTACCAACTCATCTGTTCTTGGCAAAGGGTGGCCATCAGTCTTGGTGACTGCATTAAGAGCTCTATAATCTACGCAGAATCTAAGTTCTTTAGATCCGGCCATTGGTACTAACACAACTGGGCTAGACCATGGACTAGTAGAGGGCTCTGTTACCCCGAGATCAAGCATCTTGCTGACCTCACCTTTGATGTGGGTTCATACGTTTTCTGACATTCGGTATCCTCTGCTTTTGACAGGCAGACAGTCACCAGTGAGTATGTCGTGCTGGCCCCAAGGGGTCAAGCCTGGTGAAAGCGAGAAAAGAGAGGCAAACTGATTCAACATAGATTTGCACTCTTCTTGTTGCTCGGGTGTCAGATTTGAAGAGAGATTTACTCCTTCAATGTTTTCATCTAAAGGTAAGCCTCTGAGAGATCCGGAAGAGCTTCACTCTCTTCTTCTTCCTCGGATGATGCTAGAAGCAATGCTCCTACATTAGGTCTTGAAACATACGCTTTGAGTCGGTTGGTGTTGAAGACTGTCGGAGCCTCCTTGGGATTGCCCAAGTCCACCAGATAGTTGACCTCTCCGAGTTTACCAACAACTCTGAAGGGTCCCATCCATTTGTCTTGCAAGGCCCTCTGCCTTGTTTGGATCATAACGAGAACGAGCTGGTCTTGAGTGAACTCAACCATGTTAGCCTTTTGATCATGCCAGTGCTTGACCAATGCTTGCCCAGCTTTCAAGTTATCGCTTGCTTCCGTCATCATGTGCGACATTCTCCTCCGGAGACCTATCACGTAGTCAGTCACTCTGACTGGCTTGGGGGAAGGAGCACTCTCCAATCCCTCCTTAATCAGGGCCAATGGACCTCTGACGGGATGACCATAGAGAAGCTCAAAGGGAGAATAACCTACTCCCTCCTGAGGGACTTCTCTATAAGCAAATAGAAGGCATGGCAGTAGAAGGACCCACTTACGCTTAAGGGGTTCCTCTAAAGCACCTATCATGCTCTTCATGGTTCGGTTTAACCGTTCTACCAACCCAATGGTTTGTGGGTGGTAAGCCGTTGAGAACTTGTAAGTAGCTCCACAGGTTTTCCACATGGCTTTCATGTAGTGGGACATAAAGTTTGACCCCCTGTCAGAGATTACTTCCTTAGGAAACCCGACCCTGGTAAAAATACCAAGGAGGGCCTCAGCCACAGCCGGAGCTGTAACAGTCCTCATAGGAATTGCCTCAGGATACCTAGTAGCATGGTCTACTCCAACAAGTATAAACCTGTTGCCTGATGAGGTTGGAGGATCAAGGGGACCAACAATGTCAATCCCTACTCTCTCAAATGGGACTCCCACAACTGGGAGAGGCACTAAAGGTGCCACATTCTTGGAGCCAACCTTACCAGAGGTCTGGCAGGTGTGGCAGCTCCTACAGTGTTTTTCTACTTCGGCCCCCATCTTCGGCCAATAAAAGTAGAGAGAGAGCCTTTCTTTAGTCTTCTTGAAACTCAAGTGACCAGCCAAAGGAATCTCGTGGGCTAACTGCAAGAACTGTGGTCTGTTCTCTTGGGGTACTACAATCGTTTGTAGTCTCCAGGTTCAGACTTGGTCGGTTCACTGTAGAAGAGGCCATCTTCCCAGTGCAACCTATATTTCCCAGGCTCTTGCCCTTCAGCCTGAGCTTCTGCCTGGTGGCGAAGACCTTCCAGAGTTGGACATTCTCTCTGTCCCTTATTGAAGTCTGCCCTGCTGGGTCCACCTTCTGCCAGTAAAGACTGCAGCTCAGGATGGTCAACAGGATCCAGATCTCCAATGAGTTCCTGGCCTTCCATTAGCTCTTCTTCAGAGTCTAATTCTACCACACAGGGTCGTACCTCCCTCTCAGTCTCAGCTGGAGGTGGAGTTATGGGTGTAACTTTGGACAACCGCGGGGAAGTCCTTGTTGGCTGCACTGAAATGCTGGCTGCTGGTTTCGGTGTAGAAGTCTTAGGTTTCCCTTTCGCTTCTGATGTCTTTGAGACAGCAGCGGACAATTCCAGTGGAGCAGGAGTGATTTCTTTCTTCATCATCTCCTGGAGAGTACCGCGCATGGTTCTCTCCCTTGCAGGTCTGGTTAGCTCCTGTAACCGTTTACTAGGAGGTCTGGGGGTATGCGATACAACTCCGAGAGTTTTCAAATCGTTGCCCAACAGAACGCGTCCTGGTACCTCACTCTGTATGCTGACAGGTATCTTCACAGTCATGTCGTTACACTGGATGAGAACTGGTAATTGGGGAAGCATCTGCACAGGCCCTCCAGCTAACTTGGTGTGGCGTATGGGTGCCTTAGCAACATCCTCAGCCTGAAAACAAGATTTATCCACCACAGTTATGCTGGCCCCAGTGTCCCTAATGGCAGGAGTCTCCTGACCATTCACCTGGACACTGTCCTTATAATACTCTTTAATATTATCGGGGATGGGTTATAGACATCTAAGTTCTGTTGTTCCCACAAACCCAGAGACACTAAAGAAACACTGGCTGAGACTCCAATGGGTTCATCAGCCAGCAGTAGAAAGTTTCCACTTGCCATTTGGACTTCCTCCTCTGGAGCGAAGGCTAAGGAGACAAGCTGGACCCCTGAAGGTTTACACTTACATCTGGGATCTCCTTTCACGTGGTCAGTCGAGCCACAAACAAAGCATTTACCGAATGCTTTCTGGAATGGTGGCTTGTTCTGGCCTCCTTCCGGTTTGGCACCAGAAGACACACTATTCTGCTGCAGTTTTCCTTGTGGCTTACCCTTCTGGTTTTGTTTGGAGCCCTCTTTGGAATTTGAGTTATTCGAATTCTCTTTTGAGTCTTTCTTAGGCTGTTTTCCCTCATCCTTTTTCTGAGTTGACCCAGAATCCTTATGGGTAGCCCTGTTGGCAATCCACAAGTCAGCAGCCTTAGCTAGCTTCCTGTAATCCAATTCCTTCAAATCAGCTAAGTGCTGTCTGAGCTCAGGAGAGCAGGCATCATAAATAGACTCCAACATAAAAAGATTCTTCATACCCTCATAAGTGTTCACTTTGCAACCCTTAATCCATCTCTCTAAGTTTTTCAACTCTTCACTCACCCAGGTAGCCCAAGGGGTACCATCATGCTTTTTGAGGGTTCTAAACCTCTTAAGATACTGGGAAGGGTCTTCCCGAATCTAGCTATCAAAGCTAGTTTCACACTTTCGTAATCCTTCTTATCCACCTCTCCAACTGCATTACCACATCAGTCGCAACAGGGGGGAGCCTAGAGAACAACCAGGGAAGTAACTCATTCCCAGTGATGTCCTGGAGCCCATGATTGTACTCAAACAGTTGTAACCAATCCAAAACATCCAATCTCGGTTCATACATACCCACTAATTCCTTCGGCATCTGGGGTCTTTTGGGACTGGAGCTTCTAGAGGAACCAGAGGAGAGAGAAGCATTTTCCACAGACAACTTTTTCATCTCTAACTCATGATTAAGTTCTATTTCTCTGAGCCTTTACTCAGCTTGCTTCTGCTCAGCCTGGGCATTCATCCGTCTGAACTCGAGCTCTTGGTTTCTTTCAGATTGAGCCAAAAACCGTTTGTATTCTAATTCGAGCTTCATTTTTTCAAGTTCAAAATAAGCAGGGTTACACGTGGGACCTGGTATGGGCCTAGTAGGTACAGTAGGTAAGGCAGACAGAGGCTCAGAGTGGCTAACTTCATTAGGTTCACTTTCCTCTTCTGACTCATTATCAAGACTTTGATTCAGATCAATACCATTACTGTTTTCTACATTCGCTGGAGAAGTTGGTTCCTCTGAACCAGTACCCAGACTTTAGTTTTCCAGCAATCTCGCTATCAGTTCTACTTTCCTGCCTCTTACAGAAAGATTCTCTTGTCTACAGAGGGCTCGTAAACTCTCAGTATTTTCACCTGACAAGGATTCTTGACTGTAAACCTCCATAGTAGACATGTTTTTGAAAGTTGCTTTTTAGTGCTAAGCTTTGTGGTTAGTTATCCTAAAGTGTTGAAAAGCACTCTAAACTGTATACTCGATACAAATCCCACCGCTGTACACCAGTGTTAGGCGGAAACCTGTGCAGTTCCCTCTGGGACCACTGCAAAAGATTTAGGACTACAGGTGTTTGGCAGTAAACCCACTTGGTAGCAGTCTGTACCACTCAGATTCACTTGGTAGCTGTAGCTGAGCAGTCAGATTTCCCTCAATTACGTGGAGTATACAAAATAATGCAATTTACACAGTAGAACAAGCAAACACGGAACAAGGCTTCGGTGTAAAGATATATAGTTATTTATTTATAAAAACACATCTATTGAAAACACTCTGCCACTAATACGGCAAACAACTTCAATCACAATTACTATAAGTAAATCAATCCCCCTAACAATAGTTCGACAAGTCTAGGTTCAACGGCACCACTTATTTGCAGACAGAGGTGAATACTTTAACCTAGATGGCACTCTAGTATTCGTTAGGACGGGAGAGAAAAGGCAGGGTAAGAAATCAACTTGGTACCAACACTTTTACGAACAAATGCAAGGCAAGTAAGGCAGGGTCTACTGTAGAGCGCAAAGTCAGAGGCCATGCCCACTCGGAGAGAGGCGAGGCGATATGTCCCAAAAAAGTATCACAGTGGAAATGCACTTTGAGTCTTTGTCGCAAATTGTTATAGAAAGATTGGACCAGTTCAGAACAGAAAGTTAAGAAGGCTTGGAGGTGACCCAATGGAGAGGCGAGGATTAAGACACCTCACGCTAACCGGCAAAAAGGGAAGCCAGGCGTACACGGTACCTTGTATGTGGAGAGACAGCTCCGGCGGGGGCAGTTGTTCCTGGTGGTGGATGCAAGTCGGGGCTTTGCCAAGAGAAGAGATGATCTCGTCGTCGAAGGAAAGTTGAAGATCGTTGCACCACCAGGGAAGAGACCAGCCGCGGAGTGCTCCGGCACAAGGCACCACCTTTTGGTCGCGGTACAGGGGTAGCGGCTATCCGGTTGCCGGGGTGCTCTGCACAGGCAATTCGACCACTACGTCCTGGAATGAAGAACAAGTAAGGGGGACTGGTTGTTCCCACCAGTCATGGGAAGAAGACTCTCCAGCGGGGAGATCTCCTCTGTCGTCGGGAAGTGGAGAGTCGGTTCAGCAGGGCTCAACCGGAGGTGTCGTCGTTGCAGGTCGGCTCAGCTTTACCCTCGTCGGATTCTTAGGTCCTGTGGCGACTTCTGAAGATCCAGTCCCAAAAGCCCTGCTTTTATGCAAAAAAAACCCATTCATTCAGCCTAGCTGTCAATCAAAACACGCTAAGTGGTGAGCGGGGTGGCTCACCACTTGGGCCAATCACACCAGAGTGCGACTTGAGTTGGCAAGGCAACTCAGTCCAGGGTGCCTAAACCCCCTCCCACACCCCCTGTGGTACCCAGACAGAATGGCACCACTTTGGAGGGCCTCTGTGCAGAAGCCCGCCAAAAGTGGAACAAAGGGCTCAACCTTTGGTTTAGGAGTCACAGAGACGAACACAGACGCCATTTTAAAAACCGAGTTCTGGCAGAAAATACCAGATAAATAAACCGGTGGTATGTTAGAGATTAACGAGAAAAGGTATTAACCTCCAACAATGGGAAGAATCCCATAGGGTTATATTCGGGGTCGAATATAACAAGTAGTTTCCACTGCCACCAGCCAAAACTCGACGAGGGGGGACGGGACAGTGCCCCCTCGAATAACAGACCCAGGAGTAATCAAATTACCCCTACTAGTACGTCCACAATAGGATGGTTTGTACTAGTTCTGTTAGTAAATTTAGGTCTAGTAAAGCCAATGGTGACTTTACATGCCCAGGGAGACAGTAGTCAATCCCCGGGTATGGAGTCTATGGTGGGGATCCGCTAGGACGCCCCAGTTTTACGGCACGGAGGGTGCGTTGTAACACACATAGCAAAACATATGAGACCCTATGGAGTAAAAGACCCCATAGCCCATAGAACACATTGGGCCTCATTACGAATCAGGCGTTAAGGGGTTAACGGCGCCGTAAACGGCGCCGACCCTTAACGCCTGATTACAAGGTCCGTTAGCGCCATGGTGATATTAACGCCTGCTTTTTGCAGGCGTTAAAATCCATGGCGCTAAGGGACCATGGTGCTAATTACGCCACCATAATTTACGGTGGCTTAATTAGCGCCTTCCCCACTCCCATTGTGCCCTATGGGGCAAAAATGGGAATGGGGAAGGGTAAAATGGGAAATGGGGATTTACCGCCCCACTCACCTTACAATGGGGCGGTAAATCCACCATCCACCATGGTGTAAACGTAGTTTACACCATGATGGTAAGGGTACGACCCAGGCAGTAACTTACCGCCTGGGTCGTAATGAGGCCCATTGACATTCAAAGAAATTAACCACATTCACATCCAAGAGTGGGAGAAAAAGAGTCACACTCTTGGCAGGATGGAAAAAAACAAACTCCAGAAATCCAGCAAAGCTGCTGGGGACTCACTAGGTTAGGAAATTCAGCCTAAACAGAGAATTCTCCCTAACACCCACTCATGTCTCCCTGCACCTCCACCCCCCACCAGTCAGGGGCACCTCCACCAGGCCCCCAACCATGTCCAACTCATGTCTCCCAGCACCCCCACCTCCCTGCATCCAGGGGCACCCTCCACCAGGCCCCCACTCATGTCTCCCTGCACCCCCACCCTCCAGCACTGTGGGGCACCCTCCACCAGGCCCCCACTCATGTCTCCCAGCACCCCCACCCCCCAGCATCCAGGGGCACCCTCCACCAGGCCCCCACTCCTTCCTACCACCCCTCCTCCCTCCAGCAGTGTGATTCACCTGTGTACGTGTATATCAGGGTTGCGCGTGTAGTCTGAAACGCGATATCAGCAGGGTACGTGTATTTCAGGGTGCGCGGGAAGTTCCACATGCGATTTCATCAGGGTACGTGTATTCCAAGGTGCGCGGGAAGTTCCACACGCGATTTCAGCCGGGTACGTGTATTCCAAGGTGCAAGTGAAATTCCACACGTGAATCCAGCAGCCTACGTGGATTCCGGGGGTGCCGGCCAGTCCTACAAGTGAATCCGCCGTGTGGGTCCTCCCAGCTGTTCAACCAACACCCTCCACGGCCCCTGCAGACGGCCCACACCACAGGGGACTACCCTGCACATGTCCCGCAGGCAGCCCAACCATCATGCCCATGCCCCCCAGCCAACCCACATGTCACCTTGCACTACTGCCCACCAACGTATGTCTCCCGGCACCCCCACCCCCAGCACTGTGGGGCACCTGCCAGCAGGCCCCCACACATGTCCAACTCATGTCCCCCTGCACCCCCACTCCCCAGCACTGTGTGGCACCCTCCACCAGGCCCCCATGTGAAAACATTAAAATTGATATGAGGCTGGGAAGCCCAAAGGAAACACACCAACACAGGTTACAAAGGACATACAAAGTGCTTTATTTAAAAGCTACAACAGTTACCAAAGTCAATTGACAAACGGATAGCTATTCGGCTCTCAGAGTAACGTAACAAACTTCAACGAGGGTTCAATGCATTAGTAGAGAGACCGTACATTGGAATACTTGAGCTTTTATATCCTTTATTCAGCCCTTGCCAACCCCCTCGCGGGTTAACCATTCTCGGGACCAGGCCTAGGGTTCCTTGCCAGGTCAATCCCATAATGTATGCATTTTGATCAGTTCCGCTGATACAGTTGTTCATTTACACATAGGTCAGGGATAGGACAAGGTCTCATTTCGCGACCCCGACAAGTGGCCTGCAGGCATATTAATTATTTCCTGTGTGTGGAGGTCACAAAGGCCAGAATCTCACTCAGAATGTCAGTCGGCCTCCATTTTGATGTTCAGGGTGACTTCCACATTACAAGAGAACCTAAAATGGCGGCTAAATCCAAGATGGCGACTTACATAACTTTTCATTAA
Source organism: Ambystoma mexicanum (assembly GCF_040938575.1). Lineage (NCBI taxonomy): Eukaryota > Metazoa > Chordata > Amphibia > Caudata > Ambystomatidae > Ambystoma > Ambystoma mexicanum. The sequence goes on along the minus strand of NC_090937.1, from coordinate 315,182,190 downwards.
GGTCAAAACCTTGCCGCGGAGTCTATTTACATGATATTTTAGACAACTTGGCGTAGGCCAATACACATTCAAATACTGCGATTGGAGGCATAATATAATTTCAATTCCAACAGACCCTCCTTTTGGCCTATGCCAAGTGCTAATATAATTTCTAATACTTTTGCAAATAACTCCATGAGTTGTCATCCATACATCCCGAATCATTGTCTGTAATATCTATAGCCATTAGGTCGTTCATCAGAACCTCTTGCAACACAAACTCTTTAGATGCTGTATCTGGGGCATATATTCTATGCCCTATTGTGCTCACTGCTTGGGCACAACATCCCCCTAGCATTCCACATATACTCGGAAGACATTGAAAACAGCAACAAAGGAATAGCAGGATCCCAAAAATAACTAGAATAACAGAAAGCACCTTCCAACCCCAAGATCGTAAAGAATCCCAGAACCAGGTGCTAAGATTCCAATCTCCTACAGGGATATGTACTTCAGAACTAAGAGTATGCAAGTTTTGTATTGCTTTAAAAATTGTCGGCGAGGAATCTGGTATGAAAACACAGCAAGCGGACCCCACTAATTTGCATACTCCACCTCGTTCTGCCAGAATGACATCTAATGCCATCCGATTTTGGAGTGCTACCAATCTTATTGCTTTTTGTCCTACTGTCATATTGTAGAGTATGTCTGTGGTCCGGTTGATCGTTCTCTCCAGTACCCTTGCTAATCCCCTAATGTTCTCAGAGTTTGTTATTTGTCCCCAAAAGGGCACAACTGATTTTGCTATATCTCCCAATACTTGCCCAGGGGTATCTCCCTTCTTGTCCCGCCGTGGGCGAGCCTTAGAAACCTCCAATGTACTAGCTATAAATACCCGGGGTAACAGTATTCCTAAATAACAAGTTCCCTGCCAATCCTTGGGCAACCAGGGAAATGCTAAACTACCACAAACAAAATAAACAGGCCCCCCTACATACAGAGGCCTGTTTTCTCCAGTCAAATTTACAATGTTCTTACAACCTTCAAAATCTCCCATGGGCCGAGTGCCATTTCTTTGTACACAAAAGGGGACCGAGTCAGGGCTATGATTTATAGAGTAAGAAGGAGGCATGGCGTCCTTATTGCCTATCGGAGCCATTTTAAAGGAAATTATAGTTTGAAAAGGAAGAGATAGTTTATCAGACGGCCTAATAGAAGCGACATTAGGTTTACTTCTATTTGCAAAAAGCTAGCATCCCAGGGGAGTTAATTCACGTTTCTCGAAATCATTCAAATTAGTTCCATCAAAGTTCCCTGAGATGCTATCATTCCAACAGCCAAAGAATAGTGCTCTAAGAGAGGCATAGCAAGCAGTCGTTAAAGGTAAAGGGTGAATATACCATCCCAGTCCCTTGTTCCCATGTTGCGGTAAATGAGTGCAAATCCAACAATTACTCTTATTAAAAATGGCATGCGTTGCATTCATTACTATCATTAGAGAGTTATTATGATATTTTTGTCTATGTTGGGAGTCTCTAGGGGACAAAGTGTGAAGGTGTACAGAGGGAGTCAAAGCAGTTGGTACAATCTCGGTCGGTAGTAAAGGTTTTAGAGGATAGATTTCTTCAAAGTACCAAAGTCCTACAGCAGTAATTACAAAAATAACAATTATCGTTATCAAAACACAGCAGTACGTTTTCGGGGCCCAGGCACATTGTTCATTGTCCAAGTTGGTCACCCCCTTATTCACAAGTCCAGTGCGGGGAGCAGCAGTGGAGGTGGCAGGCATTGTAGTTCCTCAATCGACGACCCCAATGTTTGTTGCTGGCGACGCTACGGTCGCGCGATTTCTTAGTCCTTCCCAACCCTAGCCAGCAGAATCCCTTTTGTACAACAGAAACTTTCTTATACAAAAGAAAACTTCCAATCACTTCCCTTTTCCACATGCACGGAAAACACGTGCCGTAGTTCTATTTTCTTCGTTGAAGATTGTACCTGGTGGTACCCAAGATTGTTTGATCCATAAATAAGGCGTCATCACTTCCTGAGGGAAGCGACGTATCGGAGGCGACGGAAGTCGCAGAGCTTGAAACAGTATTTTCCGGAAGTGATTTTTCAAGAGAGTGCGGAGACGAAATGGACTGTTCCCCAAGCTCCACGGGCTCAGAGAAATTCTCCGACGCACTCACAGCGCTGTTTGCTACTCCAAGATCAGAGACTGTAGCATCAGCGAGGGGTTCTGCTTCTTCTGTAACGTGCAGCATCGGGTGAGGAAGTTTCTTGACATGCGTTACGTGGATGCAGTGTTTCTTCCCAGCCACCCGCACTGCTGTCCGAGTGACCAACAGCACCTGGTAGGGTCCCTTCCAACGAGGAGCGAGACAGGAAGACCTTTCGTAGGCCTTCACTAGGACCCAACTTCCAGGCTGTATATCGTGTCCTGGGCCCGTGAACCGTACAGGTAAAGCTGAAAACACCTGGTGATAAATGAAATACAGGTTTTTAGTTAACTGGTTACAGTAGTCTACAAGCAATACATTTTCCACCTTTCTCAGGGCTTTAGTTTTTGGGAGACCCCAAATATTAGCAGGTCTCCCCATCACTACCTCAAATGGAGAAAGCCCAGTCTTAGTTTGAGGTGTGGTACGCATAGCCAATAATACAATAGGTAAGGCATCTGGCCATTTCAGTTTGGTATCGGCACATGTTTTTGCAAGCTTATTCTTTAAGATACTGTTGTGTCTTTCCACCAACCCAGCACTTTGAGGATGTCTGGCTGAGTGAAATCGTTTCTCAATACGTAAGGCTGTGCATATCTGCAAAATTACTGCTGCAACAAAATGAGGACCATTGTCCGACCAAATTACCCTTGGGAGCCCAAATCGAGGAGAGACTTCTTTTACTATAATCTTTGCAGTGGTCATGGCGGTAGCATCTTTAACGGGGAAAGCCTCGACCCATTTACTGAAGGCACAAATAATCACAAGAACATATCTCAAATTGTTACACCGTTCCATCTCAATAAAATCAAAGTGAATGACCTCCAAGGGAACAGAAGGAGACCCAAAGCTTCCCCTTGGAGTAACTGTCCCCTTACCCACATTGTGCTGTAAGCAGATCATACAATTTCAGACATGATGTTTGGCAGTCTCCGGAATCTTGTTATTCACCCAAACTTGTTCTAACATTTTCGTGATCTGCTGAGCACACACATGTGTAGGACCGTGTGCCATCGTAACCATTGCCAGTACGTATGAATCAGGGAGCAACCATTTTCCTTCAGATGTATCCACCCAACACCCATCATCATCTAGTTTCCCCATTCCTTCAGCCCACCTTTTAGATTCTTCTACTGTGGCATCAGTTTGAATATCTCGCACAGACCCAATACCTTCATCCATTATATAAGCATCTTTCATTTCCCTCAAAGCATACATGTCCGTGCTAAGGTCTGTGGCCGTTTGCCTGGCTATCAGGTCCGCAAAAGCGTTCCCTTTTCCAACATCATCTATGACCTTACGATGTGCTGCACATTTCATGATCGCTAACTGCCTAGGGAGTGAGAGTGCTGAGAGTAATTGCACTATCAAGGGGCCATGCTGGATCTTGGTCCCATGTGAGGTCAGGAACCCTCTTTCCGACCAGAGCCTCCTAAAGTTGTGAGCCACCCCAAAGGCGTACTGGCTATCAGTATATATATTTACTATACGCCCTTGGGAGAGTTCACAAGCTCGGGTCAATGCTATAATCCCTGCGGCATGCGCGGAGTTATGCGAAATTCTCTTAGTTTCAACAAATTTACTCAATGTAGTAACTGCATAAGCAGCTGTAGATGTACAATCTGAAAGTTTGAAGCAGGAGCCATCACAAAACAGCTCCCCTTCTGCATTATCCAAAGGAGTATCTATAAGATCTATAGATAATCTGCCACTCAAGAATTGCGCCACACTTGTTAGTTCAATATTTTCAAAAGAACATTTCTTTTTATTCCTTATTTGCCCTTTGAATTCTTGTTTGCCCTTTGAATTCTTGTTAACACGTGTTTCGGCTACTCAAGAGCCTTTCTCAAAACAAAACAGGGCTTGATTAGATACATGTCATATTCTATTAGCACAATTATTATGTAATGTTCAAAACATTTTTGTATTCAAAAAGGTTCAGGTAAGAAAAAAAGGAAAAGAAGAAAAGAAAGAGATAAGAAAAAGGGGGTTATGCAATATTAAGTCACATGTATTTTGAAAAATAAATAATGAATAATAAATAATTCACAAATGCAATACATCGCAATACAAATAATTAAATCAAAATGTGCATCCAAATCATAATAAATACAAAACAATATAAGTGATAAAAGAACAGTAAAAGATAAAAAATAATAATGGATAATAAGTAAAATAACAAACAGAGAAACAGAAAAAATATATTGTTTAAAATAATTCCTCATAAATAAATCCACATTTTATATTTAGGGTTTCAATATTAAACACAAATTCTCATTTGTATTATTTCTATAATGATTCTATCATGTATTATAGTCTACAGTATCGTTCCCTCTAATGGGTTGCAGTAAATCTACATTCGACACACAGTAATAGATTCATATTTGAGCGCAATACATAGAACAGTAAAGATCTCTTACCCGTTAATTCCATAAGTCCCGGGTAAATCCCTATAGTGAAAATAATGCAGAAAGAAATATTTCCAATCCAATTGTTATTCGCACACAGAAATCGAATCTATTAATTCTCCAAAGGTTTTGGTTAAACTCAACCTTTCGTATGACCATGAATTCTAACCTTCCACTTAAAAGTCCATCACATCTACCTCGCCACTCCACACCTTAATTTATCAACAATTTCGGTTTGTCTTATTTGGTTTCACAGTCTCCCCGTTAGCAAAAAGCCCCCGGTCAGAATAAACTCCCATATGGGTATTTGGATCGCCCGACTGCGGGCGTGCAAAAACGTCTCTTTTCCCTTTCGTTCGGGGACCCACCCCTGATGGCTTACCTGCAGCTTAGTAACAATCCGTCTCCTCGCGTCGGCCTCGAACAGAAATGAGCCGCCGCGGGGATCCACCATGCAATGTATAGCATCACCAAAGTTACACAGATCCTCCTTCTTCTCTTTCTAACATCGTTTTACAGAGCGGCCATATTGGAAAGGTTAAGAATGCACATATCATCCATTCACTTAATCATTGTTTGTATCATGATGGTGTGTCATATTCCCCATCTCCCATTCACATATTGAAATAAATGAATATATTTCTGAACGGACATCTACCCTTTATTATAGGCCAATTTGGAAATATATATTTGAAACAAATTTTTGTTAGCCCCTAGAAATTAAATTCTTGTTATTATCCAAATGGTGTTCCGACTCAGTTTGTGTCGAATGTGATTAGCCACTAACCACCCTAACATAACATTATTTCTCAATTAATCTTGATACAAATAAATGTTATTGAAAGGACTCGGCATTACAGACTACCTTTGCATATCAAATTGTTTATCATTTTTATACATTTTACATATAAAATCAAGGTTTCAAACCATAAAGAATAACATCCATTTCAATATCCATTTGTTTCCTGCTACCAGAAATAAAATACCATGCCCTAACAGTGTCCTTTCATTTCATGACATGTATGAGCATTATCAAATCAGAGGAAATGTCCCATCTCATTATCATGATTGAGACCAAACTCAATCGATCTAAATTTGCATATCAATCTGGCTTCCATCTGTCTTAATTTCTCCTCTATATTTCCACCTCTTTTCCCCATTCGTATCTTCTGCAGTCCAATAAACCTCAGAGTTTTTTTGTTTTCCATTTGATGTTGGAGCTGCCAATGTTGTGCCAGCGGTAATGTTGCATCCTGGCTTCCAATGGATGAGAAATGTTCTCTTATACGAAACCTCGTTTCCCTAATCGTGCTTCCAATATAGATCATCTTGCGGAGTATATTGGAGAAAGACCAAAAATAACATATCGTAAGGCTAAAACTTTGAAAATGACCTTGAGCCCTTCTCTTCTACCAGATGTAAAACCTGAACCTAGCAGAACATGGTTGGACCCAAAGATGTCAGGTTTCCGAAAATGTGGTACCTGTACTATGTGTGATTTTGCACATGACATGACGATGGAATTTGTGGACTCAAGAGGGACGAAAATGAAAATCAAAGAAAATATAAATTGTCGTTCAAAATATACAATATATGCAATAATATGTCCATGCAAGATGATCTATATTGGAAGCACGATTAGGGAAACGAGGTTTCGTATAAGAGAACATTTCTCATCCATTGGAAGCCAGGATGCAACATTACCGCTGGCACAACATTGGCAGCTCCAACATCAAATGGAAAACAAAAAAACTCTGAGGTTTATTGGACTGCAGAAGATACGAATGGGGAAAAGAGGTGGAAATATAGAGGAGAAATTAAGACAGATGGAAGCCAGATTGATATGCAAATTTAGATCGATTGAGTTTGGTCTCAATCATGATAATGAGATGGGACATTTCCTCTGATTTGATAATGCTCATACATCTCATGAAATGAAAGGACACTGTTAGGGCATGGTATTTTATTTCTGGTAGCAGGAAACAAATGGATATTGAAATGGATAGTATTCTTTATGGTTTGAAACCTTGATTTTATATGTAAAATGTATAAAAATGATAAACAATTTGATATGCAAAGGTAGTCTGTAATGCCGAGTCCTTTCAATAACATTTATTTGTATCAAGATTAATTGAGAAATAATGTTATGTTAGGGTGGTTAGTGGCTAATCACATTCGACACAAACTGAGTCGGAACACCATTTGGATAATAACAAGAATTTAATTTCTAGGGGCTAACAAAAATTTGTTTCAAATATATATTTCCAAATTGGCCTATAATAAAGGGTAGATGTCCGTTCAGAAATATATTCATTTATTTCAATATGTGAATGGGAGATGGGGAATATGACACACCATCATGATACAAACAATGATTAAGTGAATGGATGATATGTGCATTCTTAACCTTTCCAATATGGCCGCTCTGTAAAACGATGTTAGAAAGAGAAGAAGGAGGATCCGTGTAACTTTGGTGATGCTATACATTGCATGGTGGATCCCCGCGGCGGCTCATTTCTGTTCGAGGCCGACGCGAGGAGACGGATTGTTACTAAGCTGCAGGTAAGCCATCAGGGGTGGGTCCCCGAACGAAAGGGAAAAGAGACGTTTTTGCACGCCCGCAGTCGGGCGATCCAAATACCCATATGGGAGTTTATTCTGACCGGGGGCTTTTTGCTAACGGGGAGACTGTGAAACCAAATAAGACAAACCGAAATTGTTGATAAATTAAGGTGTGGAGTGGCGAGGTAGATGTGATGGACTTTTAAGTGGAAGGTTAGAATTCATGGTCATACGAAAGGTTGAGTTTAACCAAAACCTTTGGAGAATTAATAGATTCGATTTCTGTGTGCGAATAACAATTGGATTGGAAATATTTCTTTCTGCATTATTTTCACTATAGGGATTTACCCGGGACTTATGGAATTAACGGGTAAGAGATCTTTACTGTTCTATGTATTGCGCTCAAATATGAATCTATTACTGTGTGTCGAATGTAGATTTACTGCAACCCATTAGAGGGAACGATACTGTAGACTATAATACATGATAGAATCATTATAGAAATAATACAAATGAGAATTTGTGTTTAATATTGAAACCCTAAATATAAAATGTGGATTTATGTATGAGGAATTATTTTAAACATTATATTTTTTCTGTTTCTCTGTTTGTTATTTTACTTATTATCCATTATTATTTTTTATCTTTTACTGTTCTTTTATCACTTATATTGTTTTGTATTTATTATGATTTGGATGCACATTTTGATTTAATTATTTGTATTGCGATGTATTGCATTTGTGAATTATTTATTATTCATTATTTATTTTTCAAAATACATGTGACTTAATATTGCATAACCCCCTTTTTCTTATCTCTTTCTTTTCTTCTTTTCCTTTTTTTCTTACCTGAACCTTTTTGAATACAAAAATGTTTTGAACATTACATAATAATTGTGCTAATAGAATATGACATGTATCTAATCAAGCCCTGTTTTGTTTTGAGAAAGGCTCTTGAGTAGCCGAAACACGTGTTAACAAGAATTCAAAGGGCAAACAAGAATTCAAAGGGCAAATAAGGAATAAAAAGAAATGTTCTTTTGAAAATATTGAACTAACAAGTGTGGCGCAATTCTTGAGTGGCAGATTATCTATTCATATTAGTAACCAAGGAGGTAGGGGATTGGTTCCTCCAACGAGTGCCACATAGGATGCGACACGGCTGAGAGGCCAAATTAAACCCATCTTGGTCGCCAACAGGAGAAGTTGTACCGACAAATATCCCAAAACACAAATCTGTTTCAAAATACAGGTACAACAGTTTGCAGACCCAAGGACATTAAGAATAAATGGCGGAATATATGTTGAATCGTGAGGAGGATGCGAGTAAATTATTTACTTCAAAAGGCAGTATGGAACATGGTTTCTCTAACCCTGGTATAAAGAGAACAGAAGATCTACGATATAAATTCATTAAACTCGAACGAATATCTAGAAAAGAAATAGATAAGTATTGGGAATTGATATCATTGAAAAATTATATTAGTAAGAAACAAATACCAAGAGGCTTAAGAATACTTATATTTCCAGACTTAGCAAAGGATGAAGATCGAGATCTGGCAGAGGAATGGGAACAAAATTTGAATGCCAGTTCGGATAATATGATTAGGATCTTAATCCAACATGCAGAAAGAGAACATGTACGAGCAACGGAACAGATTGACATAATCACCAAAGAAATTGCCGAAACCCAAGCGCTTGAAGCAACTAAGGAAAAAAATTACAAAAAAATGTATGAAATATTAAAAATCTATCAGGATGATATCAAACTAAGAAAATTGCGAAAATTTTTCAGGGATGAAAGGGATTATAATGAGGATCGTGTATATACTTTTCAGGAGAAATTTGATAAATTTACAAAACCGTTATCTAAGGCCAGCACACCGAATACATCCTCTGGCAGCTCAGAGGTGGATTCAGAATCAGAGAAGGAAGGAGCAGAGGGAGAGGAACCACGTCAAGATAAAACTAATAACAATAATCAACAACATGCTGGTTTTCTGAATCAAATAAGAAGATATAAGAAAGGAACAAGAGTTGGAAACCAAAAACAGGTCCGTTTTCAACTACCAAATGCACAACCCAAGAGTACTACTACCCAAGGAGGAGAGGAAGGAGGGGGGCTGTAGACACAGGCAACCCAGATGTGTTGGAAGATTTTCGTCGCCTAACGCGGGCGGCCGCCCGGGATGCAACCAGGAAAAAACAATAATTGACTTGGTGTTGAACCTATCAGGACATATCCTAACGGATGATGAGAGAACTGTATTGAATAAAGGACTATCATTTGCCCCGACCTGTAAATTGGATCTTATCAATACTCAGATAGATCTATTTAAATTTGTAAGAAAACTTAGATTAAAAAAGTTTTTTGCAACTGCACACAAGAGTGGCCCTACACGGACTGAGCAAGAACTGATAAAATCGGACTTTACCATGGAGGATATTGAGAACATTCATATTCTAAAAACATTGGGAGATGGAGAAGACAGTGAAATTCACAACACTCTTTATGACTTGAAAATCAGACCGAGTTGCCTTATAGAGAAGGAACTTAAACCTAAATCCAAATTTTCACCGCAACTCTCAAATGAAAATATGACTGAAGTATTCTACAAAGCAACATCACGTGATATATATAATATGTATGATAAAATCAGAATGAACGTGGACAAACAGAACCTAACAAAGGGGGAAAGGCAAGCATTGAAGGATTTGGAGAATGACAAAACAATTGTTATAAAGGAGGCCGATAAAGGCGGGAATATTGTATTGATGAATAGAGAGGACTACATCATTATGGCTCAGAATCACTTAACAATACCAAACTGTTATCTGGAACTACCAGGCAATCCCACAGTGGACATTATAACTCGAGTGGAGGAACAGATACATGAATGGCATAGGAAAGGTCTGATTACGGATGATGAAAAATCGGCATTATCAAATAAAACTCCAGTGATCCCAACCATGTATTTTTTACCTAAAATACATAAACTGTTTGACAAGATTCCTGAGGGTAGGCCAATACTTAGTGGTATTGGATGGATAACGGAGAGAATTTCTGAGTATATTGATAACATATTAAGACCACGTGTACCAAAACTAAAGGCGTTTATTAAAGACACTACAGATACTATCAAGGCAATCAGTAGAATAACTTGGAAACCATCATATCGACTTGCAACCTGGGATGTCCGCGCACTATATACTATCATTGAACATCCAGCGGCTATACAAACCATAGATTTTGAATTCAGACAAGACTCGGCATCGCACTACCAATACATACAAATGTTGAAGGAGATGTTGGCAGTAACATTAGAGAATAATATTTTCTTGTTTGACAACAAATACTATCAGCAGAAGAAAGGGATTGCTATGGGCACTAAGTATGCACCAGCATTGGCTAACCTTTTTATGGGTATGTTTGAGGAGAAATCAGTATAAACGGAGGAGGCATTCAAACAACATATGATTCTATGGGTCCGGTTTATTGATGATGTCCTCATAATCTGGGATGGAACAAGCTTGGATTTGAATGAATTTAAAATCAAATTAAATGACAATGATCTGGGCATTGAATTTGTAGGCTATGATGACAAGTGGTCCATACATTTTCTTGATTTGACCATCTTTGTACAGAACAATGGATTGGTAACACGAACTTTTCGCAAGGAAACGGAGGTGAATTCAACCCTCCATGCCGGTAGTTGCCACCACAAACCGGTAAAATGGAATGTCCCGAAAGGGGAATTTATCAGAGCGCGGAGAAACTGTACAAACACTATTGATTTCAAGACAGAATGTGAGCTACTGCAGGATCGTTTTGAACAGAGAGGTTATTCAAAGAAATGCATTGAAGCAGCACAACAAAAGGTAGCTAAAGTAACCTGGGAGCAGACTCTGATGCCTAAAGAAAGAAGGACAAATACTGAGCACAGGATGATTAATTTCATTACAACATATAGCTCCAATATTGGAGTACTCAAGAAAACGTTAAACAAAAATTGGCATCTTTTACAACTTGATCCTCACCTAACGGAGTATATTGGAGAAAGACCAAAAATAACATATCGTAAGGCTAAAACTTTGAAAATGACCTTGAGCCCTTCTCTTCTACCAGATGTAAAACCTGAACCTAGCAGAACATGGTTGGACCCAAAGATGTCAGGTTTCCGAAAATGTGGTACCTGTACTATGTGTGATTTTGCACATGACATGACGATGGAATTTGTGGACTCAAGAGGGACGAAAATGAAAATCAAAGAAAATATAAATTGTCGTTCAAAATATACAATATATGCAATAATATGTCCATGCAAGATGATCTATATTGGAAGCACGATTAGGGAAACGAGGTTTCGTATAAGAGAACATTTCTCATCCATTGGAAGCCAGCTTGCAACATTACCGCTGGCACAACATTGGCAGCTCCAACATCAAATGGAAAACAAAAAAACTCTGAGGTTTATTGGACTGCAGAAGATACGAATGGGGAAAAGAGGTGGAAATATAGAGGAGAAATTAAGACAGATGGAAGCCAGATTGATATGCAAATTTAGATCGATTGAGTTTGGTCTCAATCATGATAATGAGATGGGACATTTCCTCTGATTTGATAATGCTCATACATGTCATGAAATGAAAGGACACTGTTAGGGCATGGTATTTTATTTCTGGTAGCAGGAAACAAATGGATATTGAAATGGATGTTATTCTTTATGGTTTGAAACCTTGATTTTATATGTAAAATGTATAAAAATGATAAACAATTTGATATGCAAAGGTAGTCTGTAATGCCGAGTCCTTTCAATAACATTTATTTGTATCAAGATTAATTGAGAAATAATGTTATGTTAGGGTGGTTAGTGGCTAATAACATTCGACACAAACTGAGTCGGAACACCATTTGGATAATAACAAGAATTTAATTTCTAGGGGCTAACAAAAATTTGTTTCAAATATATATTTCCAAATTGGCCTATAATAAAGGGTAGATGTCCGTTCAGAAATATATTCATTTATTTCAATATGTGAATGGGAGATGGGGAATATGACACACCATCATGATACAAACAATGATTAAGTGAATGGATGATATGTGCATTCTTAACCTTTCCAATATGGCCGCTCTGTAAAACGATGTTAGAAAGAGAAGAAGGAGGATCCGTGTAACTTTGGTGATGCTATACATTGCATGGTGGATCCCCGCGGCGGCTCATTTCTGTTCGAGGCCGACGCGAGGAGACGGATTGTTACTAAGCTGCAGGTAAGCCATCAGGGGTGGGTCCCCGAACGAAAGGGAAAAGAGACGTTTTTGCACGCCCGCAGTCGGGCGATCCAAATACCCATATGGGAGTTTATTCTGACCGGGGGCTTTTTGCTAACGGGGAGACTGTGAAACCAAAAAAGACAAACCGAAATTGTTGATAAATTAAGGTGTGGAGTGGCGAGGTAGATGTGATGGACTTTTAAGTGGAAGGTTAGAATTCATGGTCATACGAAAGGTTGAGTTTAACCAAAACCTTTGGAGAATTAATAGATTCGATTTCTGTGTGCGAATAACAATTGGATTGGAAATATTTCTTTCTGCATTATTTTCACTATAGGGATTTACCCGGGACTTATGGAATTAACGGGTAAGAGATCTTTACTGTTCTATGTATTGCGCTCAAATATGAATCTATTACTGTGTGTCGAATGTAGATTTACTGCAACCCATTAGAGGGAACGATACTGTAGACTATAATACATGATAGAATCATTATAGAAATAATACAAATGAGAATTTGTGTTTAATATTGAAACCCTAAATATAAAATGTGGATTTATGTATGAGGAATTATTTTAAACAATATATTTTTTCTGTTTCTCTGTTTGTTATTTTACTTATTATCCATTATTATTTTTTATCTTTTACTGTTCTTTTATCACTTATATTGTTTTGTATTTATTATGATTTGGATGCACATTTTGATTTAATTATTTGTATTGCGATGTATTGCATTTGTGAATTATTTATTATTCATTATTTATTTTTCAAAATACATGTGACTTAATATTGCATAACCCCCTTTTTCTTATCTCTTTCTTTTCTTCTTTTCCTTTTTTTCTTACCTGAACCTTTTTGAATACAAAAATGTTTTGAACATTACATAATAATTGTGCTAATAGAATATGACATGTATCTAATCAAGCCCTGTTTTGTTTTGAGAAAGGCTCTTGAGTAGCCGAAACACGTGTTAACAAGAATTCAAAGGGCAAACAAGAATTCAAAGGGCAAATAAGGAATAAAAAGAAATGTTCTTTTGAAAATATTGAACTAACAAGTGTGGCGCAATTCTTGAGTGGCAGATTATCTATTCATATTAGTAACCAAGGAGGTAGGGGATTGGTTCCTCCAACGAGTGCCACATAGGATGCGACACGGCTGAGAGGCCAAATTAAACCCATCTTGGTCGCCAACAGGAGAAGTTGTACCGACAAATATCCCAAAACACAAATCTGTATCTATAAGATCTATCCTGCCCTTTGTTTCTTGTTCAGTGGTATGCAGGCAATGATGTAATTCTTCGTCACCGCAAACAGTGTTTTGCGGGAAAGGTAAGAGTTCAGCCGGATTAAGAACACAACACCTCTTAATTTGAATGTGAGGGGCAAACAGAATTAATTCATACCTTGTTAACCGCACAAAGGTGAGGTGTTGCGTTTGGGTTTTGTTCAATAGGATATCTACAGAGTGAAGCACCATCAAAATCAAATCATGGCCTAGGACCATTCCCTCACTCTGATTTACAGACGCGGCAGCAGCAGCGACAGCTCGCAAACATCTTGGCAAAGTGCATGCGACAGGATCAAGGGCGGAGGAGTAGTAGCCGCACGGCCTATTCTTCCCTCCGTGTTCCTGTGTTAACACAGCCAAAGCACATCCATCACATTCATGCACAAACAATACAAAGGCATTGTCATAATTTGGAGTACCCAGAACCGGTGCAGAGCATAACGCGGTTTTGAGAAGCTCAAATGATCGTTGATGTTCCGATTTCCATGGCAGTGGCAGAGAAATGCCCTTCTTCGTCAAAGCCAACATCGGTTTTATCACTAGCGAAAAGTTCGGGATCCACAACCTACACTAAGAAGCCATACCTATTAAGGCTCTGACTTCCTTCTGTGTATTTGGAACAGACATGCCAGAAATGTGTTTTATTCTTTCAGGTGTCAATCTCCTCCCCTCCTTTGACAGGAGGTACCCTAAATAGGCGACCTCCTGACAACAATATTGAAATTTTTTGAGCGAAGCTTTATGACCATTTTTTGCTAGATGAACAAGCAGCAGTATAGTGCCTTCTTTACAAGCACTTTCAGAGTCTGCAGCCAAAAGCAAATCATCAACATATTGAAGCAGTGTACAAGTAGGTGGCAATTCAAGGGTGTCGGGTTGCTCTTTCAAAGCTCTACTATAAATGCTTGGACTTTCAGTATACCCTTGAGGTACCCTTGTGAATGTAAATGAGCATCCCCCCAAGGTGAACACAAACAAATATCTACTTTCCTTATGTATAGGGATGCTAAAGAAAGCATTTTTTAAATCCACAACGCTGAAGTGCGTAGCCGTAGCAGGGATCATTGTCAATATCGTCGTCACATCAGGCACGATTGGAAACTGTGGGGCGACAACTCTGTTAATAGCACGAAGATCAATTATGAACCAGTATGGGATTGCATTGTCGCCTTTCTTATATACAGGCAAGATCGGACTATTACACAAACTACCTGTAATCTCCTCGATCACCCCATGATGCACGAAATCGGAGACAATGCATTTCAAAGCACGCTCGCCTTCAACTGATATTTTATACTGCGGAATGCGTGGTAGTTTCACTCCATGTTTCAAAACTATTTTAACGGGCTCAATCTGTAATACCCCGACATCATTGTCGTCAACCGCCCATAAACATTCCGGGACAATGCTAAACTCAGGAGGTAAAGGTCGAATCAGGAACTGATCATTAGGAAGTTGCTGTGATGAAACCGTCAGCCGCACTCCATCAGAGGAACAATGAATTACTGCATTCAATTTCTTTAACAAATTCAACCCCAGCAAATTCTCTCCACAGTTCGAAGTGAGAAGAAAAGGGCAATGGTCCGTAAAGGAACCCAAAGAAACAGACACCGGTGAAGAAACCGGGCAGACAATTGGTATACCAGAAAACCCTACAGAAACATTTGTTTGCCCTGACAGTGGAATGTTTGGAACCCGGGAATGATCAATGGAGCACTTCTGTGCTCCAGTGTCTATCAAAAACTGGTGTTTCTTATTCCCTACTAATAATTCAACGTAGGGGCCTTTCTGATTAACGGGAATAGGTGAAGGTTCCAAACCCTGCTTCGGGCAGTCCTAATGAAATAGAGCCTCGTCAGAAGGAAGCTCTTCAGAAAGGTAGGCAGCAGAAGGGTGATCAAATATGTTCCTCGAGTCCACACTCGAGGTCTGATTTTCCCGCGAAAAAGGTTGCTGAGAATCTTGTAAAAGCTGACGTCTATCAGGGCCCCCTGCTCCAGGGCAGCCCCTAGGTCGTCTACCCATACCCCCAAACGCACTATTTGACCTTTGTCGAAGGACCGGCCACTGTGCTCGCCAATGACCTTCCTGGCGGCAATAAGCACATTGATTAATATTCACAGGACCCAAAGGAGTATTTCCTTGTGGGACATACTGACCTCTGGTCTGTGTCGTGCCTCCTCTGGGGTTTCTAACAATTTGTAATAATACTTTGGTTTTCAAATCTCCTTTCCTCTTTTCAATTTTGTCCTTCTCATTATTAACACGGTTCTCATAATACTGAGCCATGTGCAAAACCTCAGATTGAGATTTTGCCTGCCAAGCGCTCTCAGAGGACATAATCTGTGACTGGATGTCAGGCAACAATCCACGTACAAATTTGTCCACAAACAACCATTTCCCAGATTCTGTACCCAAATCCTGTCCACTGAAGTCAGAAAATACCTGCTTGAATCTGTTAAAGAATTCAGTGGCGCCTTCAGTTTTTCCTTGAACACAGGCCGTAAGCTTGTCCCAAATAATTCTTTTCTCTGGAATTATAGTTTTTAATTTTGCAACAATTCTATCAGGCAAAGTAAGTATTACCTGTGGTGGTTACTCACCTGCTGGTCTTTCCCCTTCAATCCTAATCATATTAGCCCACGTATCTCCCAACCCTGGCACATCGTCTATTGTCCGAACCTGCTTCCATACATCTACGGGTAGAAGTACAGGAAACAGCAAATCAATATCACTTAAGGTGAACACAGAGGACTGTAAGACGGACTCTATCTCTTTGTAAAACCCTGTCGGGTTTTTCCTGATATCGGGAACTGATTGTCTAATAGTGTTCACTTCCTGTCGTGAAAACGGGACGTGAACGAATTGTGATACATAATGTGCAGGGATATCCACAACGGGGGCACCAGTCCCAGCGTTGGCGGGAATCTCAACTTTTGGGACAAAGGTCGGAGGAACCTCTCTCATAGGCAACTGAGATATAGGTACCTCCGGCCGCTTACTAAGCAACAGAGCCAGGTCGAGCGCTAAGGCAGCTGAAGAAGTGTCGGGCGAAAAAGCCCTTTTACAAATCCCCAATAATTCTATGGGGCAACTAACCTTCTTTCTTACACATTCTTCTTGCAGGTACTGTACCATTACCTGAATTACCTTTCTTTGCATTTCTACTGTATACTGACTATACGTGTCATATACTTCATCTGGCGGAATCGATGAATCCGAGATCCATCGAATCGCATCTTTGGTACAAATTTGTACTTCCTCAGGTGCCGATCTACGACACGGAAGGAACTGTTTCTGTACATACATACTATCGTCTTTGTCATCCTCATCTCGTGACTTTTCAAAGTCTTTCCTATACTCAAACAATTTTTCAACATGTCCATATACTTTCTGCTCTGTGTCCCTCGAAAGTGCCAAAGCATTCAGATCTCGCATCCCTTGTGGAAGATCCAAATTTTGTAATCTACCCCACATCACACATAAATGAGTCCCCAAACCTTCGATAAAAACATTTTTCTCAGGAAAACTGTTCAAATTAGATAATGTGGAAAAAACATTAACTTGATCACTTTTCTCCATACATTGCTTAGCCCATGCAAACAATTCCTGTTTCTTATCTGCAGAAACAGTATTACGAGTGACGATCTTTGATCCTGCACCTGGATCAACTTCAGTCAATACGGGGCCATTCGGGAGCGGAGGTGCAGGTAAATTTAATAAAGGTACAACTATCGGCGCAGGAGGAAGGGGCGGTGCGATAGGTGGAGGAACAACAACTAGAGGAATAGGAACAATAGGTTGTGCAGGGGGAGCAGGAATAACAGCAGGAACAACAGCAGGAATGGGCAGGGCGCCCAAAATAGGATCATACGGAGGTGGCGCAGAGGCACCAGGCCTGCATTCGTTTAACAATTTTTCAATAAATTCTTTGGAAACATGGAAATCTTTAGAGGGGTACATTTTCTGGATTCCAAGTGAAAAAGCCCTATCCATATTTTTAACTGATTCTGAATGTTTTTCTTTATCATATAACAACGCTTTTTCGGCATTTGTTTTATGACGCCGTGCATGTTTATCCCTACTTTTAAGCTGCTGTAACGCTTCTTTTTTCCAATTCTGTAAAACATCAAAGGCTGCAGGTCTAGCCTTCTTTTTTAGCAAGACTGATTCTAGGTATTCAATATGGGGGATCTCAAAACTGCCGTTGATTTGCCACTGAAATTCAGAGGCTTGTCTGGTCTGTCTGTGCCAAATATCATTAAATACTATACTACCAATGCCATACTTACAGTACATAGTACATGCCGGCGACCCCTCCTGTGGTGCCGGGCGGCTAAATTCCAAAGATTGTCGATCGCTGTGGAACAGAGCCCTAAAGCAGCTAGACAATTTCCCAGGCATTTCACAAAAAATTGGTGTTACCTGGTCAATAATTGTGTCTGCAGATACAATACGCCAAATTCAAATTGTCAGGGTTAAATTAAGAGCCGGGTCACGACTGCACCTGACCAAACCTAAGGAGGACCATACGGTTTATCAAAGAACTTACCTAACCAATTTTACCTTGTGTTTGGTGGTTTCGACAAATCTGCCCGCCTCAAAAATGGACCCTCGTCAAGATGCCGTGTCAGACCACACGACTATCGTCCAAGGATCGGATCGTGCAGCGCTGCCGAGGTATCGCGTCTCGTTCGGTCGGGCCCGCAGAATCACACCGTCCGATCCCGGTTCGATAGTCTGCGTCAACCTTCAATGATCCGGCATCAATCTTGAGGGTCCCTGTTCGGGCGCCAACTGTGAAAACATAAAAATTGATATGAGGCTGGGAAGCCCAAAGGAAACACATCAACACAGGTTACAAAGGACATACAAAGTGCTTTATTTAAAAGCTATAACAGTTACCAAAGTCAATTGACAAACGGATAGCTATTCGGCTCTAAGAGTAACGTAACGAACTTCAACAAGGGTTCGATGCATTAGTATGCATTAGTAGAGAGACCGTAAATTGGAATACTTGAGCTTTTATATCCTTTATTCAGCCCTTGGCCAACCCCCTCGCGGGTTAACCATTCTCGGGACCAGGCCTAGGGTTCCTTGCCAGGTCAATCCCATAATGTATGCATTTTGATCAGTTCCGCTGATACAGTTGTTCATTTACACATAGGTCAGGGATAGGACAAGGTCTCAGTTCGCGACCCCGACAAGTGGCCTGCAGGCATATTAATTATTTCGTGTGTGTGGAGGTCACAACGGCCAGGATCTCACTCAGAATGTCAGTCGGCCTCCATGTTGATGTTCAGGGTGACTTCCACATTACAAGAGAACCTAAAATAGTGGCTAAATCCAAGATGGCGACTTACATAACTTTTCGTTAAGGTCAAAACCTTGCCGCAGAGTCTATTTACATGATATTTTAGACAACTTGGCGTAGGCCAATACACATTCAAATACTGCAATTGGAGGCATAATATCATTTCAATTCCAACACCCACTCATGTCTCCCAGCACCCCCAACACCCTGCATCCAGGGGCACCCTCCACCAGGCCCCCACTCATGTCCCCCTGCACCCCCACCCCCCACCACTGTGGGGTACCCTCCACCAGGCCCCCACTCATGTCTCCCTGCACCCCCACCCCCCACCAGTCAGGGGCACCCTCCACCAGGCCCCCACTCATGTCCAACTCATGTCTCCCAGCACCCCCACCCCCCTGCATCCAGGGGCACCCTCCACCAGGCCCCCACTCATGTACAACTCATGTCTCCCTGTAACCCCACCCCCCTGCATCCAGGGGCACCCTTCACCAGGCCCCCACTCATTTCTCCCTGCACCCCCACCCCCCAGCAGTCAGGGGCACCCTCCACCAGGCCCCCACTCATGTCCAACTCATGTCTCCCAGCACCCCTACCCCCCAGCATCCAGGGGCACCCTCCATCAGGCCCCCACTCATCTCCCCCTGCACCCCCACCCCCCAACAGTCAGGGGCACCCTCCACCAGGCCCCCACTCATGTCCCCCTGCACCCCCACCCCCCAGCACTGAGGGGCACCCTCTAGCAGGCCCCACTCATGTCTCCCAGCACCCCCCCAACAGTCAGGGGCACCCTCCACCAGGCCCCCACTCATGTCTACCAGCACCCCCACCCTCCTGCATCCAGGGGCGTCCTCCACCAGGCCCCACTCATGTCTCCCAGCACCCCCACCCCCTGCATCCAGGGGCACCCTCCACCAGGCCCCCACACATGTCCAACTCATGTCTCCCTGCACCCCCACCCCCTGCATCCAGGGGCACCCTCCACCAGGCCCCCACTCATGTCCAACTCATGTCTCCCAGCACCCCCACCCCCCAGCATCCAGGGGCACCCTCCACCAGGCCCCCACTCATGTCCCCCAGCACCCCCACCCCCCAGCACTGTGGGGCACCTGCCAGCAGGCCCCCACTCATGTCCAACTCATGTCCCCCAGCACCCCCACCCCCCAGAACTGTGGGGCACCCTCCACCAGGCCCCCACTCATCTCCCCCTGCACCCCCACCCCCCAACAGTCAGGGGCACCCTCCACCAGGCCCCAACTCATGTCTCCCAGCACCCCCACCCCCCAGCATCCAGGGGCACCCTCCACCAGGCCCCCACTCATGTCCCCCAGCACCCCCACCCCCCAGCACTGTGGGGCACCTGCCAGCAGGCCCCCACTCATGTCCAACTCATGTCCCCCAGCACCCCCACCCCCCAGCAGTGTGGGGCACCCTCCACCAGGCCCCCACTCATCTCCCCCTGTACCCCACCCCCCAACAGTCAGGGGCACCCTCCAACAGCCCCCACTCATGTCCCCCTGCACCCCCACCCCCCAGCACTGTGGGGCACCCTCCACCAGGCCCCCACTCATGTCCCCCTGCACACCCACCCCCCTGCATCCAGGGGCACCCTCCACCAGGCCCTCACTCATGTCTCCCAGCACCCCCACCCCCAGCATCCAGGGGCACCCTCCACCAGGCCCCCACTCCTTCCTACCACCCCCCCACCCCCCAGCAGTGCGATTTGCCTGTATACGTGTATATCAGGGTTGTGCGTGTAGTCTGACACACGATATCAGCAGGGTACGTATATTTCGGGGTGCACGGGAAGTTCCACATGCGATTTCAGCAGGGTGCGTGTATTCCAAGGTGCGCGGGAAGTTCCACACGCGATTTCAGCAGGGTATGTGTATTCCAAGGTGCGCGGGAAGTTCCACACGCGATTTCAGCAGGATACGTGTATTCCAAGGTGCAAGTGAAATTCCACACGCGAATCCAGCAGCCTACCTGGATTCCGAGGGTGCCGGACAGTTCTACATGTGAATCCGCCGTGTGGGTCCTCCCAGCTGTTCAACCAACACCCTTCATGGCCGCTGCAGGCGGCCCACACCACAGGGGACTACCCTGCACATGTCCCGCAGGCATCCCATCCACCATGCCCATGCCCCCCAGCTAACCCACATGTCACCTTGCACTACTGCCCACCAACGCATGTCTCCCAGCACCCCCACCCCCCAGCACTGTGGGGCACCTGCCAGCAGGCCCCCACACATGTCCAACTCATGTCCCCCTGCACCCCCACCCCCCAGCACTGTGGGGCACCCTCCACCAGGCCCCAATCATGTTTCCCAGCACCCCCACCCCCCTGCATCCAGGGGCACCCTCCACCAGGCCTGCACTCATGTCCCCCTGCACCCCCACCCCCCACCAGTCAGGGGCACCCTCCACCAGGCCCCCACTCATGTCCCCCTGCACCCCGACCCCCCACCACTGTGGGGCACCCTCCACCAGGCCCCCATTCATGTCTCCCTGCACCCCCACCCCCACCAGTCAGGGGCACCCTCCACCTGGCCCCCACTCATGACCAACTCATGTCTCCCAGCACCCCCAACCCCCTGCATCCAGGGGCACCCTCCACCAGGCCCCCACTCATGTCCAACTCATGTCTCCCTGCACCCCCACCCCCGTGCATCCAGGGGCACCCTCCACCAGGCCCCCACTCATGTCCAACTCATGTCTAGCAGCACCCCCAGCCCCCAGCATCCAGGGGCACCCTCCACCAGGCCCCCACTCATGTCCCCCAGCACCCCCACCCCCCAGCACTGTGAGGCACCTGCCAGCAGGCCCCCACTCATGTCCCCCAGCACCCCCAACCCCCAGCACTGTGGGGCACCCTCCACCAGGCCCCCACTCATCTCCCCCTGCACCCCCAACCCCCAACAGTCAGGGGCACACTCCACCAGGCGCCCACTCATGTCCCCCTGTACCCCCACGCCCCAGCACTGTGGGGCACCTGCCAGCAGGCCCCCACTCATGTCCAACTCATGTCCCCCACCACCCCCACCCCCCAGCACTGTGGGGCACCATCCACCAGGCCCCCACTCATGTCCCCCTGCACCCCACCACCCAGCAGTGCAGGGCACCCTCCACCAGGCCCCCACACATCTCCCCCTGGACCCCCTACCCGCAGCACTGTGGGGCACCCTCCACCAGGCCCCCAGTCATGTCCCACTCATGTCCCCCTGCACCCCTACCCCCCAGCACTGTGGGGCACCTGCCAGCAGGCCCACACTCATGTCCAACTCATGACACCCAGCACCCCCACCCCCCAGCACTGTGGGGCACCCTCCACCAGGCCCCCACACATGTCCCCCAGCCAACATGTCATCACAATCTAGATCCCTGGCCCTTATGGTCAGCCTCCAAATGCCAAACACCCACCCGAGTATTGCATCCACCCACTTAGAAATGGCAATAACATGATAGAACCCCAATTGCAAGTTTGGAAATGAACACATGTCACTCACATACACCCAATGGGTGTCAGTGAATGTCAAAGCCCATATAATGATATGCATGAAACCAATGAGATGATACTACACATTGAAGTTTGAAGAAAAAATATGTATTAAAAGCAACATAAATTTAATCAAAAATAAACAAACAAAAATGGGAATTTTAAAAAAAAAACAGCATGTCCGTGAAATAATGCAAAACCACAAATCATAATCCAAAGGAAAGGTGTCCAAAGTCACAGTCCACAAAAGTAAATCCAATGGAAAATTAAAATCGAAAACCATTGCTCCATGGGTAACAGTCAACTATATACAGATAAACAATCCAGGGTCCATGATCCCAACAGAAGAAATGAAACCTATCTAATAACACTACCCAATAAAGAAAACTATATACAAAAATGTGGCCCATTGTCCAAAAGGTCCAAAAAAAATGCAAAACCAAAGGAAACCTAACACTAACTACAGAACTATTTACAAGGGCAGCGGGCTAATCCGACGGCTCACTTCGGGATGTTCCGGGCCAAGGCATCACCAAACTCCTGCTCAATGTCCCGGAGGCGGTCCTCCTCCATGGCCCCGAGGGTCCGCAGGGCCGTCGACATGTTCACCTCCAACTCCCTGCGGATTGCCTCGAGGCACTCGGCCCACCTCAGGGCCCTCTGCATGGAGTTCTCTGCCCTGACCATCTTGAGCCGTGCCTCTTCCGCCCGCTACCACTCCGCATCTATGGCGTGGCCCAACCACTGCCACACGGAAGACACTTCCCGTCCTGGGTCCTCCTGCCCTCCGGCCGATGCCTGTCCCTCCGATGTCAAAGGCCCCCAGCTATCATGGCTCCCACCTCGTTGCTGCTGCTGCTGTGCTTCTGCCCGTGCACTGCCGCCTGCTGCCTGCACATCCTCCACTGGCTGGGGTGCAGTCGTTGATGTGGCCACCCCTGCTGGACGTCCGACTCCCGACTGTGGCAGGTATGCCTCCTCCACTAACCTGGCCGCACCATCAGAGGCAGCTCCACAGGGCACCCAGGTGACTAATGGGTGGGAAGAAGGCACGGAGTACAACTGACGCATAGGGGGTTCAGTTGAGGAGGGAGTCTAAGCAAGCCCCATCAAACGGAGGAATCCGGCCTGGGTGACCTGTCCCAGTAGGCCGACGCGGTCAACGAACCATTCGAGATGACGTGTAGTCTCCTCATGAAAAGACTGCAGGTCACCTCGCATGGCCCGTTGACGCAATGCCACACCAGTCAGAACAGGCTCAACCCGGACCCGGATAGCCACGTCCGCAGGTAGAGGAAGGCCAGTTGTTGTGAGCTCATCCCCTGCCTGAAAACGGGTCTGGACGTAGGCATCCCTGCTGGTGCAAGATGATGCAGTGACAGGATCAGGGACAGGAATGCACACAGGCACCTCCGCGGCGGCCTGCGCTGCCTCCTGTCCCTGGTCCTGCACTGCACCACTAGCACCAGTGGAATCCCCACCTCCAGACCCCGTCTCTGTTGCTTGCACGGCCTCCTCCTCCACCAAACCCCTCACCAACCTGGATGACTCCGTGCCATCTTCTCCCGTTGGGCCCTGTGGGGTCCCAGCTGCCCCTTCTGCTGCCGAGGAGTCCAACTCCAACCTCCACCTCTTGGACCTCCCCCCAGCAGCTGCGGCCTGGGACGCAGCACCGGACTCCTCACTCCCCGACGAGATCACAACCTGGGAGGGGAGCCGGGCCTTGCATCTCCGGCTGGTGGTGCGATCCCCGCCGCTGTGCTCCACAGCACCTTCTCCGCCCTCTTCATCAGTTGACGCTGCAGACAGGGAGAAATAAAACACAGGCATCAGGGCACTGTACAATGGACACATACACACATGACAGTTGTACATGAGTGGCATTGGCAAACCTCAGACATGGCATCACAATCGCCAACACACATGTCATTTCAACTTGCACACATGAGCCATACCACAGCCATATCGCAACTGCCAGCACCATCCATACACATACAACAGCATGAGCAGGCAAAGGTGAGCCAGACATCACATGCAACACAGGGAGTGCACTACACATGCACGCACACCACCACACTTGCATGCATGTGTACACCTCTGCCAACTGTCGCAGTGTTAAGATGGGCATCCATGTCACATCTGCCAATCAGGCTTCCACATCCCGCTGTCAAATGCATCCATGTTGCATCACTGTTGCACCCTTGTTAAATACACACACATGCACATGCACATGTACACAGTGCTGATACATGCAGCTGAAAACAACATACATGCGTGACATCATGAACATGCCTACTTACATACACATTCATCCAAAAACACACAACTGCATTTGGCATGTAAACCTACGCACACAAGCACCATCCATGTCTCACACATGACAGCCCTCGCATGTGTTAGCCTCACGGCCCTGTACACCCCCACCCATACTCGGCCCCATACAAACAGATGTGCAACCTGCACACTACTGGCACATCACCACACGCACAACTTACAATCATGATACATGTACACTTACCGCTTGACTCCAGACGGGTCTGCCTCTCAAGGACCTGGACGTGGAGCGCTGGGGATATGCGTTCCAGGACCCTCATCTGATCTTCCGACAAGTGGCCCCGGCGCCCTTTAGCATCCGCTGCCTTCAAGAGGCGCCGGGCCTTGTTGAGGGTCCTGGACCTGAAGTCCTCCCTGCACTTCTTGACATGTTGGAAGTCGCGGACTGCCACCCCCTCCGCGTTGATGGCAGTCACGATGTCCGTCTAGATCCGAGTCCGTCCTTCCTTGTCGGCGCGGGAACTTCCGAAGAGGGTATCATACTGCCCCAGGACTTGTTCCACCAGGACACCAACTTCGGTGGCAGTCAAGCTGGTGCCCCTCTGCCTCTCTGGCCGGGGGTTGTCAGTGGTGCCAGATGTTGCAGTACCCGACATGACAACCCCAGAGGCAGGAGTGGGTGGGCAACTGGGTCCTGGGGCTGTGGAGCGATGGAATCCCAGTCGGGAGTCTTCGGTTCCAGCAGGGGTGGTCACAGCCACAGCACCCCTGGCTGATGTGCAGGCAGCAAATGGCAGGGCACGTGGGCAGCAGGAAATCAGGCTGCAACAGATGGCAGGTGGGAGCGTGCTCGGGGCTCTGGGGGACAGTGATTCGGCCTTCTGGGCAGGAGCATGGTCTTTCGTGTGCTTACGCATGGCCAGCTTGATACGGAGTGATTTGGCACGTGAAAATCCAGCACGTCTGCGTGTAATTCGAGGAAAGGGCCTTAGCCCGTAAGCGCGTCAGCACACGTACGCGAATTCATTTGCCCAAAGGCCAACAGCGCGTATGCACATCTGTGACATGCGTGCGTGGGCGTTTCCCTGTACTCGGGTGCATGTTACACGTCCAATGACTGCACGTCAGAGTGTCAGCGTGTGTAATTGGAGGATGGGGGCTTTGTGCGTACACGCGGAAGTGACGCTGGACGTGTGGGCATGTTTAAAAGGTACGTGTAGAAAGCCATTTCCTTGTACGTGCTTTTCGTGGCGAGCGAGTGGGTGAAATCTGTACTTCTTGTTGGTTCACACGCGATTTACTTCACAGCGTTCCAAGTTTGTACTCCCTATTACCTCTGACAGCTTTTTCTCTTCTTGTCTTTTTCCTGGGCCTGTTTCATCAAACAGAGTTCACTTCTCCTGTTGTCCTGTCTCCTCAGACAGCGTACAATTCTTCTTTTGGCGGGGGTGTTGCCAACGCGCACACGCGCGTATTTTACACACGATTTTTCCTGGCAGACAGTGAGTTGCGCACATATTTGACATCTGTGCTTGCCCCGTGTGTTGCCTACCCCTTCAGAGGTCAGTCTAGGCTACGTGTGACACGCATACGTTCATTTTTGTGTTTCTGGGTGCCACAGCGTAGTGCAGGTTTTTTTTTTCCATTCACGTGGTCTAGGAGGGGTTCCGTTCACATTATCTACCTTTTTCAGGGTGCCTGTGCATTGCGTGACCCGTCATCTTCCCCCAGGGGTCACATAGAGCCTTGCTAGAGCACTAGGGTACGAATTCCATCTAGTACCCTACCCCTTTGACACACAATTGCCCAGGACAATAGTTTACTGCAACTCCCATATGCACAACAACATCAGTGCCATGGTTGGGAGGCGAGCACGTGGTAAGGGTGGCAAAGGTGGGCGAGCCACAAGAGGTGGCCGTGGTGGATACGGTAGGGGACGTGGCCAGGACTTGCAGGGTGCCCCTAGCACCCCATGTGTGGGTGACCAGTCAGGGACACCCATGCCCCTCCCCCCCTGGTTGAGGGTAACGTGGCTGACACCATCCCTGCTCAGCCCTTGTTGGACCAGCCCATTGTGGCACCAGACCTGGCACTGGGTGACTCCATGGCTGACTTCCAGGTCAGCAGGTCTAGGCCACGTCTGGCGGTGCACGTTGGTGTCACCAGCCCACGTGGATCAGGGGCAGCTATGTCATCTGCTGCCCCGAGTAGGCAGGGTGGGGAGGCTGCAGGGGCAGCTGCGGCTCCATCCACCCCAGCTCTGAGTGTCCCAGCCAGGACAGTGTTGGTCCTAGTCCATCATGCTGACGTTCCCCCTGACCACATCACACTTCAGCTAATGCCTGCACCAACTCCCATGGTGAGTGTTCATTCCCACCCTCCTAGTCCACAGTCCACTGGGGCTCCTGCCCCTAGTCTCGAGAGAGGCGTACGACACTCAGTATCACCACCACCTTCCAAGCGGAAGAGGAAGAGTGCTCGTCCAGTACAGGCTGATGCCCCAGACACGGCTACACAGTCCGGCCCACCAAGGAACCCCTACTTCAATCGGGTCGAATTTGATGCACTTGTGGAGTATGTGTCCGCACATGACAGTGAAATGGTGATTACTGCAGGATGCAAGACCACACCGGCACAATGTCAGGCACACTGGCAGACCATTGCGGAATGCATAAGTGCCCTTGGATTTGTGAGGCGCACAGCTAATGATTGCTACAAGCGCTGGAATGACCTTAAGCGCATGGCAAAGAAAAAGCTGGCCTCAAGTCATGCCGCAATTCTATTGACTGGAGGTGGGTCTCCGGCAGAGGACATAGAACTCACTCCACATGAGTATGTTGCTGGGACCTACGTCACGGAGGAACAGATCCAAGGCGTGGGAGACCTGCCAGATTACAAGGCATTGTCCGGTGAGTGCACATGCATGTGTGTGTCATCCATGTGCATGGCATGTGTGTGAGTGCTTCTGATTGAGTGCCAGGTGAGGGGGTGTGTGCCTGAGTGGTTTGGGTCACCCATGTGCTTAATCCAAAACATTCTGCACACCAGGATTTGGGTGTTGCAGTATCCCTTTTGGCAACAGTAGACATTCAGCCCAACCTCATGCCAGGTGCCCTTGAATTGTCATCTTGCTACAACATAGTTGCATGTTATTCTGTGTTCATTCAGGCTGATTGTCTGCATTCCATCACTTTCACTAGGCATTTCTCAGTCCTATTGTCACATGTGTGACATGGCTAGGGTACATGCCATCTCTGTGATGACATGTGTCATGTATGTGTATTGGACATGCCAATCACAGGCCAATGTGTGATGGCACTGCTAGGCAGCATGCAGCAAATGTGTTGGTCTTCCATCTTGGTGTCATCAATGTGTGCCATTTGCCTCCCCTTCATACGCAGTGGCAGTGCATGCATGGGAGGGTTATAGTCATGTGGGAATTGTGTCAATGAAGTACTGTTTCTGTTGCTTCTCAGCCCTAATTGTGTTCCATGTTGCTAATGCCTGTTCCCATTTCTTTTCTTTCATGTCTTTGCAGGGGATGACGCACTTGATACTGCTGGGGTTGTGAGATGGTGCATGTTAGGGAGAATTCTCTGTTTAGGCTGAATTTCCTAACCTAGTGAGTCCCCCAGCAGCTTTGCTGGATTTCGTTTGTTTGTTTTTTTCCATCCTGCCAAGAGTGAGACTCTTTTCCTCCCACTCTTGGACATGTATGTGTGTAATTCCTTTGAAATGTCAATGTGTTCGATGGGCTATGGGGTCTTTTACTCCATAGGGTCTCATAAGTTTTTCTATGTGTGTTACACCGCACCCTACGTGCCGTAACACTGGGGCGTCCTAGCGGACCTCCACCATAGACTCCATACCCGGGGACTGACTACTGTCTCCCCGGGCATGTAAAGTCACCATTGGCTTTACTAGACCTAAATTTACTAACAGAACTAGTACAAACCATATTATTGTGGATGTACTAGTAGGGGTAATTCGATTACTCCTAGATCTGTTACTCGAGGGGGCACTGTCCCGTCCCCCCTCGTCGAGTTTTGGCTGGTGGCAGTGGAACTACTTGTTATGTTCGACCCCGAACATAACCCTATGGGATTCGTCCCATTGTTGGAGATTGACTCTTTTTTTCTCGTTAATCTCTAACGTACCACCGGTCTCCTTATCTTAAATAAGTTTATCGGATGGTATTTTCTGCCAGAAATCGGTTTTTAAAATGGCGTCTGTGTTCGTCTCTGTGACTCCTAAACCAAAGGTCGAGCCCTTTGTTCCACTTTTGGCGGGCTCTGTACAGAGACCCTCCAAAGTGGTGCCATTCTGTCTGGGTTACCACGAGGGTGTGGGAGGGGGTTTAGGCACCCTGGACCGAGTTGCCTTGCCAACTCCGGTCGCACTCTGGAGTGATTGGCCCAAGTGGTGAGCGTTCCCGCTCACCACTTAGCTTGTGTTGATTGACAGCTAGGCTGAATGAATGGGGGTCTTCTGCATAAAAACAGGGCTTTTGGGAATGGATCTTCAGAAGTCGCCACAGGACCTAAGAATCCGACGAGGGTAACGCTGAGCCGACCTGCAACGACGACACCTCTGGTGGAGCCCTGCTGAGCCGCCTCACCACTTCCCGACGACAGAGGAGATCTCCCTGCCAGAGAGTCTCTTCCCCTGACTGGTGGGAACAACCAGTCCCCTTTGCTTTTTATTCGCCTCAGGACGCAGTGGTCAAATTGCCCGTGCAGAGCACCTCGGCAACCGGATAGCCACTACCCCTGTACCGCGACCAAAAGGTGGTGCCTTGTGATGGAGCACTCCGCGGCTGGTCTCTTCCCTGGTGGTGCACCGGACTTCACTTTCCTGCGACGACGAGATCATCTCTACTCTTGGCAAAGACCCGACGTGCATCCACCACCAGGAACAACTGCCCCCGCCGGAGCTGCCCTCCACAACAAGGTACCGTGTCCGCCTGGCTTCCCTTTCGTTCGGTTCGAGTGAGGTGTCTCAATCCTCTCCGTTCCGCTGGGTCGCCTCCAAGCTTTGCTCATTCTTTGTTCTGAACTGGTTCAATCTGCCAATAACAATTTGCTCTAAAGACTTGAATGCATCTCCACTAGAGACTTTTTGGGACATCGCGCCTTGCCTCTCTCCGAGTGGGCCTGGCCTCTGAACTTTATGATCTATTGTGATTCTTGCCTTCCTGCCTTGCATTTTATCCGCGTAGGATTGAACTGTGTTTATTTCATAACCTGCCTATCTTTTTCTCTCCCGTCCTAACTAATATTCGAGTGTCATCTAGGTTGAGGTATACACCTCTGTCTGAAAATAAGTGGTACCAGTAGAACCTAGAGTTGTCGATATTTTGCTAGGGGGATTGATCGTTTTCTACTTCGTAGAGTAATTGTGTTTGATTTGTTTGCCGTGATTTGCTTTAGTGTTTTCCATAGATGTTGTGTTATAAATAAATACCTTGATATCTTTACACTAAGCCTCGTTGCATGTTTGCTTGATCTTGCTGTTAATAATTGCCCTGTTTTGTATACTCCACATACTGCTCAACTTTTCTTGAGAGAAGTCTGACTGCTCAGCCACAGCTACCACTTGAATCTGTGTGGTGCAGACTGCTACCAAGTGGGTTCACCGCCAACGCCTGTAGTCCTAAATCTTTTGCAGTGTTCCCAGAGGGAACTGCACAGGTTTCCGCCTAACACTGGTGTACAGCGGTGGGATTTGTATCGAGTATACAGTTTAGAGTGCATTTCGACACTGTAGGATAACTAACCACAAAACTTTGCACAAAAAGCAACTTTCAAAAACATGTCTACGATGGAAACTTACAGTCAAGAGTCTTTGTCAGGTGAAAATACTGAGAGTTTGCAAGCTCTCTGTAGGCAAGCAAATCTTTCTGTAAGAGGCAAGAAGTTAGAACTAATAGAGAGATTGCTGGCGAACCAAAGTCTGGGTACTGGTTCAGAGGAACCAATCTCCCCAGCGAATGTAGACGACAGTAATGGTGTATATCTGAATCGTAATTCTGATGATAGCGATGAAGAGGCTGACGAGGACGGAGAGGACAACGAAACTGTCTCCCCCGCTCCTCTACCTGCCTTACCAGCTGTGCCTACGGGGCCCATACCAGGTCCCACAAGTAACCCTGCTTATTTTGAACTTGAAAAAATGAAGCTCGAACTAGAATACAAACGGTTCTTGGCTCAATCTGAACGAAACCAAGAACTCGAGTTCAGATGGATGAATGCCCAGGCTGAGCAGAAGCAAGCTGAGTTAAGACTCCGAGAAATAGAACTTAATCACGAATTAGAGATGAAAAAGTTGTCTATGGAAAATGCTTCTCTCTCCTCTGGTTCCTCTAGGAGTTCCAGTCCCAAAAGACCCCGGATGCCGAAGGAATTAGTGGGTATGTATGAACCGAGATTGGATGTGTTGGATTGGCTGAAACTGTTTGAATACAATCATGGGCTCCAGGACATCACCGGGAATGCTTTGCTTCCCTGGTTGTTCTCTAGGCTCCCTCCTGTTGCGACTGATGTGGTAATGGAGTTGGGGGAGGCGGATAAGACGGATTACGAAAGTGTGAAACTAGCTTTGATAACTAGATTCGGGAAGACCCCTTCCCAGTATCTTAAGAGGTTTAGAACCCTCAAAAAGCATGATGGTACCCCTTGGGCTACCTGGGTGAGTGAAGGGTTGAAAAACTTAGAGGGATGGATTAAGGTTTACAAAGTGAACACTTATGAGGGTATGAGAAATCTTTTTATGTTGGAGTCTATTTATGATGCCTGTTCTCCTGAGCTCAGACAGCACTTGGCTGATTCGAAGGAAATGGATTCCAGGGCACTAGCTAAGGCTGCTGACTTGTGGGTTGCCAACAGGGCTACTCATAAGGATTCTGGGGCAACTCAGAAAAAGGATGAGGGAAAACAGCCTAAAAAAGACTCAAAAGAGAATTCGAATAACTCACCTTCCAAAGAGGGCCCCAAACAAAACCAGAAGGGAAAGCCACCGGGAAAACCACAGCAGAATAGTGTGTCTTCTGGTGCCAAACCGGAAGGAGGTCAGAACAAGCCACCATTCCAGAACGCATTCGGTAAATGCTTTGTTTGTGGCTCGACTGACCACGTGAAAGGAGATCCCAGATGTAAGGGTAAACCTTCAGGGGTCCAGCTTTTCTCCTTAGCCTTCGCTCCAGAGGAGGAAGTCCAAATGGCAAGTGGAAACTTTCTACTGCTAGTTGACAAACCCATTGGAGTCTCAGCCAGCGTTTCTTTAGTATCTCTGGGGTTGTGGGAACAACAGAATTTAGATGTCTATAATTCTATCCCCGATAATACTAAAGAGTATTATAAGGACAGTGTCCAGG
The DNA here is from genome assembly GCF_040938575.1 of Ambystoma mexicanum. Lineage (NCBI taxonomy): Eukaryota > Metazoa > Chordata > Amphibia > Caudata > Ambystomatidae > Ambystoma > Ambystoma mexicanum. The sequence continues at coordinate 315,150,002 of NC_090937.1, read as the reverse complement.
TGAATGGTCAGGAGACTCCTGCCATTAGGGACACTGGGGCCAGCATAACTGTGGTGGATAAATTGTTTTTTCAGGCTGAGGATGTTGCTAAGGCACCCAAACGCCTCACCAAGTTAGCTGGAGGGCCTGTGCAGATGCTTCCCCAATGACCAGTTCTCATCCAGTGTAACGACATGACTGTGAAAATACCTGTCAGCATACAGAGTGAGGTACCAGGACGCGTACTGTTGGGTAACGATTTGAAAACTCTCGGAGTTGTATCGCATACTCCTAGACCTCCTAGTAAATGGTTACAGGAGCTAACCAGACCCACAAGAGAGAGGACCATGCGTGGTACTCTCCAGGAGATGATGAAGAAAGAAATCACTCCTGCTCCACTGGAATTGTCGGCCGCTGTCTCCAAGAAATCAGAAGCGAAGGGGAAACCTAAGACTTCTATCCCGAAACCAGCCGCCAGCATTCCAGTGCAGCCGACACGGACTTCCCCGCGGTTGTCCAACGTCACACCCGTAACTCCACCTCCAGTCGAGGCTGAGAGGGAGGTACAACCCTGCGTGGGAGAATTAGACTCTGAGGAAGAGCCAATGGAAGGCCAAGAACTCATTGGAGATCTGGATCCTGTTGACCATCCTGAGCTGCAGTCTTTACTGGCAGACGGTGGACCCAGCAGGGCAGACCTCAGTAAGGGACAGAGAGAATGTCCAACTCTGGAAGGTCTTCGCCATCAGGCAGAAGCTCAGGCTGAAGGGCAAGAGCCTAGGAAATACAGGTTGCACTGGGAAGATGGCCTCTTCTACAGTGAACCGACCGAGTCTGCACCTGGAGAATACAAACGACTTGTAGTACCCCAAGAGAACAGACCACAGTTCTTGCAGTTTGTTGGGTGTCCTGACCCACGTTTAAGCTATCCTGCTACAACATTTGGTGCTGTGGGCTTAGGAAATTCAAGATGGCGGAAAACCCACATGTGCGCCGAAATCCAGGAAAGCTGCGCAGTTTGTGCGCCCACCAAAATGGTTGCCTCACTTGCCACCCACCAGTGCGAGAATGAAAGGCCGGGTTGCCATGAGGGAAATGGGTTGCCAAAGGAAAAACAGTAGCGCCGGTTAGCTTCAAAGCGCTTTAAAACCACCATTGGACTACCCGCACAGTAGTCTGAAACCATTGGGAATGGCAATGCTGATTGCCAAATGCAACCTAGAAGTGTGGGGAATTCATTTCTTAAATCCCAAAAATGAGTGCAGTACCAGTACTCACCACTATCCAAAAGCCGGCGTTTTAAAACCACTCTGTGTGTTTCTGAAGGCAAGTCAAAATGCCTATTTCTAACAGTGCAACATGTGCAAAATATTTACTGAACACCAGCAGACATTGGCAGAATGGAGTTTTGTGTGCCTACAGAATCTGGGAAATGAAGATCATAAGACAAGGTTTATAACAAGACTGGCTGAGCTGTGGATTGCAGCAGTTTAAGTTGCACTGGATTTAAAGACACTAAAATCGAAAATGTTTAGATTAAATGAGTGACCTATGTTTGGTGTCACATGCCTTTGTAACTGTTGAAATGTCATAGTTTTGCACTTAGAATCAGCATTCTAGCTGCATGTGTAAAATTGCAAGTTAAGTTAAAAAGCAACAAAAAAACCTGCCAGTTAGCTGAAGGTCTGGCTTAAGGAACTTGATTTTGCCTAGCAACTACCCATCAGGAGTGAAACTTGAGTCACCACTGTGTTCCCAGGCCAACCTTCCTTTTGCTGCCCAAGCTAAGGATATGCCATCTATCTGATAATTGAATTATCTGTGCTCTGCAAGAGAGTGAACAAAGCCCTCTTCACTCAGGCAAAGGTTTTTATTACCGCAGTCGTAAATTGTAGCTTCCTCTTGGCAGGAGCTGGGAGGAGCACTGCCTGTGAGAGCAAGCTGGCTTGGCAGAACTGGAAAGAACCAGAAATTCAACCTTGTGCTGAGGGTAAACCACACCCCTTTGGAGCCAGAACATAACTTTAAAAAGATGAATAACTCATAGAGCGGACATGTGAAAATTTTATAAATGATACCATAATTCTTGTGATTTTTCTGCCCACAGTTTAAGACGTGGTAGGAACCGGTGGTATGTTCAGGGGGGTTTTAGCGGAAAAGTGGATATTACTCTAAATGTGTGCATGTTAAAAATCTGAAACTTCATCAGTTAATGTCCCTACCCCCTGCACACATGTATGTAAAGTTGGGTCCATGTCGGAAATTGAAAAAGCAGTTAAAAAGTCAATTATGTACACTCTTTGAATGCAAGCTCCGAGAATGAGCAGATTTGGACATAGACATGGCTAAATTCAGCCACACCATGTATATGTAATTTCAAACAACTGTGTAACTCTGAAGTATGGATTTTGATCATATATATATTTGGGTGCACAGATGACAAGGGAGGTTGTTTCAAGAGATCATAAAATGACATCAATCTGACTCACAGTTCAGTTTGCCAATCAAGCGGAGGAATGGAAGCCTGACCAATGACGAATGAGAGGGGCAAGTCTAGTGATGCAACACACACACCCATTCTCAAGAAACAGATAAAAGCAGAGAGTCAGGACACATAGAGACATTCAATTTCATCTGCCGCTGGAAGCCCTGCCGGAAAAATCCATACTTACCTCCATCAAACTCCAGAAAGCCAAACTAGAGACTTCAATCTATCCAGAGCAGAGACCAGACCAGAGAGAAAGCAGTGCTGTGCCTAGCAGAGACCAGACCAGAGAGAAAGCAGTGCTGTGCCTAGCAGAGACCAGACCAGAGAGAAAGCAGTGCTGTGCCTAGCCGAGACCAGACCAGGCGCTGTGAGCAGAATCCGGAAAGACCTGACCAGACTGAAGATCGTGACCAAGTCGCTTTCCTGTTCAAAATCTCTTGTGAGTACTTAGCAAAACTCAGAACACATCTCTTAGTTTAAATTCATCTAATTCAATCTATTTAACCTAAGTAGAACTGCCTCCTAGCTGTCACCTGTCATTTCTAGTTGCAAGCTGCACTTGTCATTTTGAGCTTTTGAAATTGGCAAAACCAAAAACGACCTTTATTAATTCGCTCATATCTCTGCGACCGTTTGGGCTAGAGACTTGCAGTAACTTTCATTTTGAAGCTGAGATCCCAGGCTTTCCTAGGACCCCAAAACGGTAGAGATAGTCCTTGCGGTTCCTTTGTAATAGCGCTCGGCGCATCCGCGAATTTTGCCGCGATTTGCAATTTCTTCACATGTAAAAAAAACTGCTGCTGCCTGATTTCATTTGCCAGAAATTCGTTTAACCTGCTAACTATCCCTGCATCATTGCTAGTGTGAGCCTGGACTAATATTAACTAGATACCACTCATCCTGAACCTCTAAAAGGGAATTAATAGCGTTTCCAGCATATTTCTCATTCATTGCTAGCACCTATCAAAGCATTTGCCTGTGTTTTCAAAACTCCTATCTGTTTTCTGTAAGCTTGCTGGGATTGAACTGAATCACATTGGATTGCATTTCTGAGAACTGTGTGTTTCCTTCCATTTCCTTGCCTTGCATCAAAAGGGGGGGGGAGGGAATTGCCAGAGAAAAGTGATTACATTGTTTTGTTGAAATCATATTGAGTATTTCTATACTGCATTTCATTCATTGAATATTGCATCCACCTGAGCTTACATAAAGCATTCTCTACCACATTATACTTTTGTTCCTATTTACCAGTGTGCTACCTTATCCATTTCATGTCAACTCATTAGTGATTAAAGAAGTGTGCTAGTGCCAGATTCTCCGTTGTTAATATTTACCATATCAGATTAAGTGTGATATTCAATTATTAATTTATTAAAAAGTGTGATATATATATTTTAATTTATCAAATAAACCTTTTAAACTTGCAAAACAGAACTACTTATTGGCTCAGTGGGGTCAGGGGGATTCCAAGAGAGGGGTGTTATACAAGGGTAGTCATCCAGAACGCATGAACTGGACCTAAAGATATATCAATAAGGGTTTTCATTCAGTATTCTAGACTAGGCGTTAACTTGGCTGTAGTGCTGAATTGAATCCTCTTACAAAGTGGGGGCTCGAGCCGAGACGTTGGGTTAGATTTACCACTTGTGCAGCTTAATACAGTGTGCTAACTGACGGGATACATACATCCGGTCGGATCACCACGCTGCATTACACTGTGAAGCATTCCTCAAAAGGGACACTCCAAGAAAAGTTCTGTTCTGCAAAAATAAAATACAAACTTCTGTAAGTCAGGACAGAGACCAATCTCTAGAATGACGACCTTAGTAGACATGAAAATGGCCAGAGAGCACCTCTTGCATAAGCTATTTGTGAGAGGTGAATGGACCGAACAGGGCCAGGATGCGTGGTTGCAGGCAATCACACAACAGGTCACGGAAACAGGGTCAGATATATATAGAGATCAGGGTCCCTTACATGTGGCCCTGAGTGAACTATATATGGCTCCTAAAGCCAAAGATGAACACAATAAGATTGCCAGGGTAGCGGGGTATTTATATTTACATATGGGAGCCGTGCAGGACAAATGTGCTGAAGGCCAAGATCTGGCGAGTAGGCAACTGCTGGCATTACAGAAGGTCCAATCTGACCTGGTCTCTTCTGAGCAGAGGCTGCAGAGGAGCCAGGAGTCAGAAAATGACAGCAGACTGTACATCACTAAAATGAAGGAGGATATGGATGTGCTGCAAAAGGAAAAGTCAGAACAGGATACCAGATTTCTGGCCCTGCAGAAGGAGCACCAAGACAGTTTGGACTCCTTACTGCAGAGCCAGAAAAAGCTGGAGCAACAATTAGACTGGGCATGCACGGAGCAGGTAGCCACCCTGCAAAGTCATCTAGATAGAGTGAAGGTAGAGAGCAACAAGCTGATCTTGAAAGACCTGGATACCCAGGCAGAGTTTGATGAGGAGCGCCAAAAAGCTGGTGCCCTTCAACGGCAAAGGGACGACCTGGCGGCACAAATGCAGGCTCTTAGTCAGGAAAGAGACGCCTTAGGCCAGGAAGTCTGCCATTTAAAAAGAAAAATGGAAGAAAATCACCTGGCCCACCAGGGACTGGGTGATCTCCAAAAAGAACACCAGAACTTGTTAGAGCACACCAGGAGGGTGGAGGATGCTCTAGCAAGAAAGGAGCAGGCCAATAGGGACACAGCTCAGGAGGTAACCCTCCTGCAGCAAAGACTGGCCCAGTTCTCCAGGACCAACCAGGAAGCACAGAGGGAAAACGAGGCCCTCTGTCAACACAATGATAGGCTCCAACAGCAGGTAGCGATGCAGGAGAGACTGATAGAGTCGAGTAAGGCCTTAACAGAGGAACTGAAAGCACAAATGCAGGCTCTTGCATTGCAACAGGGAGCAGGGGCGGATAGAGATGAGGTCCGCTGGGAAAGAGAGACTCCTGACCATAACCGCAGGAGCCCTAACCCCAGGGGCCTTCATCTCCCCCAGTCCCTGGACTCTACCACCCCCATGTCCCCTGGCGCACATGAGCACAGGGCCGCAGGGATGGCAGATCACTATCCAGCTAAGAGTATGGGGCTCATAGGCCAGTACCACTCAGGAATGGAGGGGTGGGCATCCGGGTATGGGCACCCAAGTACAGTACAGTTCAATGGGGAACCCCAGGAGAGTAGGCCCATTAAGGGCATCCTGAAAACCTCTGCCCAGTTAGGTCAGTGGAGGGGGTACCCATCAAATCCTGGCAGCAAGGAGGAATCTGAAGACTCCTCTGAACTGCGCAGGACACAGGAGACCAGGTCCCCACATTCTGCCAGCCATTCCCAGGCTCGCAGAATCCGGGAAAACCTGGAAGAACAGACGGGAACCTCTGGGAGCAGTGCCTCTGAGTCCGAGGAAGAATGGACAAGGGTTACCCGAACCAAAAAGGCCAATAAGGCAAGAAGGGCCTTGCTTAAGGACCCCTTAAAGCAGATTAAGGCGATCAGGAGCGTCATCACGCCTTACCATAAGAACGCTAAGTATTCTGTTTGGGAGCACTTAGAGTTGTTTGAACAAATGATGGAGACTTTCCATTTGAAGGACAGCCAAAGCTGCATTCAATATGTAAAGTGGACCTTCTCCCCGGAATACTCCAGTTTCTTTGCGGGGCTGGAGGACCAAAATCATTTAAGATGGTCCACCTATAAGGCGGCCATCCTGAAACATTTTTCTGTTCACAGAAATCCTCAAGAGGCTCGCAAGGCGGCCTACAATTTGCAATGTGGGGAGGATCAGGCCCCACGAGAATTTGTGCAGGAGTTAAAGCGTGCTTTTGCGCAAACCACCAGAAGAGTGCGCACAGATAGTAGAGAGTTTGTCAATACATTTTTCCATGCCTTGCCCAAATATATCATGACCCAGCTCGTGAGGGATTTTCATGAGAAAAGATCTTTAGACTGGGTCATTGAACAGGCTACCCGGATCTATGAGGTGCAGAAGCCCATAGAAAATAAAAGCAATGCCCAGAAAAACCCCAAAGCCAACAGCACCCCTGCTGCTGCCAAGGTGGCAGAGGTAAAGGTCACCCCCGTTTTGGATTTGGAGATGGGGGGGCCTAAAAACCTACCTGCACCTAATGCTAGGCCCAGAAGGTCCTCGGGCCAGTCACAGACAGGGAGCCAGGGAGGCAGCCCCACAAATGGGGTCCCTCGCTCTCCTGACTATGTAAGTCCTCGCTACAAAGGTAACAGACCCATCCTGGGTTATGTGTGGACTCCTCCAGCCCAAGGGGGGGGGATCCAGCCAAGCACCTAACCCAGGGAACTTCCCTCCAAACTTCCCACAGGAGGGCAGAAATTTACCAAACCCTGGGCAGAACTTTTTCCCCAGATATCCACCCGACTTCCAACCCCAAAATCATCCATCCTTCTTTCCTCAATTCCCTGAGCCCAGACCACTGAATCCGGGAGAGGGGAGGCCAAGGGTGGAGGGGTACCAAAATCTTCCCAACCAGGGGTACTACCAGAGGAGGGACAGCTACCCTTCCCGGGATCAGCCCAGGGGAGAAAACAGGGCCCCGTATCAGCCTGAGCGGGTTTCCCAGTTAGAGCGCCAGGTTCAAAACATGGCGCGGGATATGGGTCATATACTGAGGGCACAGCAGAACCCTCAGATCAGCATGCCGGCGCAGAACGCACCCAACTCTGGACCTGGTGCTCCAGAACAATGACGGGGGCAGCACCCCGATAAATCACCGGTTCCCAGGGAGGAGGCACAAAGGGAAGGGGGGTGTAAAGCCTTGGAGGAAGCTTCCTTCCTCACTTGTAAACAGCCCCTGGAAACCCCGGAACCGGAAACAAAATCTCTTGCCCCTGAAAGTCTGCCTCCTAAGGAGCAGAGGGGGGGTAGGAGAAACAAAAGACCCAAACAGACTCAGTTTGAGGAGGAGGTACAGATCTTCCAATTTGAGGGAGAGGGATCCTCAGAGGATCCTGAGAAAAGGATCTTCTCCTTCAGAGAGGGGAGAACTCCTCCCAAAGAAAAATGGGTCCCTAGGAATGCAAATCCAGACTGGGGAGATGTGGAGACTGAGCTACCGCCGCCCACCATCTCATCCCAGAACCAACAGCAAGAAAATCCCCTGGTTCAAACCCATCCTGGCGACTGCCTCCAAAAAGGGGGGGGCGGCCCAGAAACGGAGCCAGGGGAACCCACAATGGCTCTGATCTCCAGTTGCAAATTTTTTCTTTCAGATTCCCAAGACTCTCCACAGAATTCTGCCCAAATCTCCTCGCTAGCGATGTCCAAAACCAGAAAATTAGCCCACCAGTTGTCCAAAAATGTACATTATCTGTGCCCCCTTGAGGAGAAGGAGGGAAGATATTATGCCCCGGTACAAGTACAGGGGCAGGGTACAATCTCAGCACTGGTGGACACTGGATCTCAAGCTACCCTTCTGTCCAGAAGGGCCTTTGACGAACTGAATGCAGGAAGGGGAGAGAATTACCAAATTCCTCTCACCTCTCTTCCTGGACAACTGCAGAACTTTGACGGGAAGGAAATTCCCGTCGAGGGGACGGCAGACTTGGACATTAAGATCGGGCGACATAAGTTGAAACACCCGGTCATAGTTGTGACCCCAGAGGGCACCCCTTGTTTACTAGGGAATGACCTCCTGAGAAGGTTGTCACCCCTAATAGATTGCGTAAACAAGGTCCTCTGGACTCAGACTAGCCGACCCATAAAATTAAAACAGAGTGTCAACCATGTTAGTTTAAACGGCACATGCCACATGGTTGAACAAAAATCTGACCAAGTAGAATTTCACTTCCAGAACAACCAAATTCCAGACGTGACGGTAATAGCAGTAGGACAACAGACTGGTGATGGGGGGTCCTCTCTATTTCTGAAAATCAACCTTCCTTCCAGTCTAAAGTGGTATTCCACGCTGGAAGGAAACACTCTGAAATTCTATACTAATCCACAATCAGAAACCCCCACTCCTATAGTCCAGAAAGATGTGAAATCAGCTCAAAGCCTGGCTGATATTCAGCAAATTGGAGAGCAGTTGTTCATCCCTGTTCAGTTAAATGATGGGAAGGACTCTGTTCTCGCTCGAGTGTGTGTGAACAACGGTAAGAGCTTCATCAGCGAAGCCATGTTCCGCCAACTCCCAAAAGATCCAGCCATTCCCACCTTCAAACTGATAGACAAATGGGAAATGGACCTGGAAGCACCTGACTCCAAACATCTCCTGCCAAGCAGGTGTATGCTCAAAATCTCCATTGGCAACAAGAGCATAGTCCATAATTGTTGGGTCGTGCGAGACGTCACTGCCGCCTTTTACTTAGGCAGTGACATTCTCAATCGCTTTGCCATTAGTTTGGACCTAATAAACTTCAAAGCTTGGTCCCGATTAGCGGATAATCCCATGGGCTTTGATGATCCAGAAAAAGCATTTAGGTCAGCTCAATTGCTACCTTATGCAGTTGAAATTCAGGTTAAAGAGGAAGTCACCATCCCAGAAAGGACCCGACAATTCTCCCTGGAAGTGAAAGTTAAAAGGGGACAAGAGTTGAAAAACCCTGATGCTTACATACATCTAAATGCTTCTCTCCAACTGCAAGGGTTAGGGGTAAACCCAACTCCATTAGTCAACATAGAACATGACACCATTCCAATAGAGGTGGATAACAGCGACTTAAAGAGTATTACTCTAGCCGCAGGCACCATTATTGGAATGGCGGTTGATGACCGACATTTTTCCATCGACTTAGTAAATGAACTGTTAGGACCAATCCCTAAGGACTGTTTTGACAGTGACAGTGATGACAATACAACACCAGACAGGATTTTTACCCGGCATGGGGGGAACTTCCTGGTGTACACTTCCTGCCCGTATGGTAAGGAAGATGTGACGTGTGACTTCAGGAGGGATGAGGTGATTTTCCAGGTTCATGAAGGCTGCCTTGCCCACCTGAAGCCTCCGGTCCAAATCAGCACTCTGACCAGGGACTTCTCCACCCAGCTGGAGGAGGCCGCGGAGATAGCCAAACCAGAAGTCTTTCCAGGCTTCAGGCAGATGGTGGAAGAGAGAGTCAACCTAGCTGATGCCTGTGTGACTCTGGAACAAAAGCAAAAGTTGAAACAAGTCTTCTTGGATTTCCAAGATCTCTTTGCGGTAGACTCATATGACTGTGGTCGCACTGACATCCACACAACAACAATCCCCATGGACCCTGGCATGACTCCTGTGTTTGTGAAGCAATATCGCTTGCCTCTCGCATCAATGGAGTCCCTTACTGAAATAATTAAGAACCTTGAGTCCCGGGGAATAATCCGTCCAGTCCACAGCACCTTCAATAATCCGGTGCTGGGAATATTGAAGCCGAACGGCCAGTGGAGACTCTGCGCCGACCTTAGGGAGCTCAACAAACGGGTCCATACTTCCCGATGGCCTCTGCCCTACATTGACCAAGGGCTGGCCCAGATTCAGGGGTCACAGGTATTCACTGCAATAGACCTGACCAATGGATACTGGACTGTGCCTGTCAGTAGGGAGGACCAATACAAGCTGGCTTTTACCTTTGGGGGCCAGCAGTACACCTGGACCCGGACTCCCTTCGGATACCTCAACTCCGGTAATGAATTCAACATTTTTCTACACAAGGCCATGCCCGACTTGGGTGCGAGGGGTAACCTGGCTTATGTAGATGATGTCCTCATCAAAAGCTCAACTGTTGAGGAACACATAGCGGAGATCCGTTATGTTCTGACACAGTTGAGGGCCGCCGGAGCAAAACTTTCCTTTCAGAAAGCACAGTGGTGTAAAACCCGTGTTAACTTCTTGGGGCATGAGATTACTCCTCAGGGTCTTTGTCCCCAGGAAAAGAAAGTGGAAGCACTTCAGAAACTGAAAGACCCCACAACTCTGCGGGAACTAAGGAGCCTCCTTGGACTGACTAATTACAGCAGAAAGTTCATTGAGGGCTACGCAGAGATCACCAGACCCCTGATTCATCTCCTGAAGGGGGGGGTCAAGTGGGAATGGGGTCCAGAACAAGCCGAGGCAGTAAAACAACTCAAAAGAAGCCTCTCACAAGCGCCTTGCCTAGCTTACCCTGTCAGAAACAAGGAGTTCTTCCTGGAGACGGGGTTCTCTAATACGTGCTTGACGGCAGTATTATACCAAAAGCATGACAAGGTCAATAAAGTAATCTCCTATGCGAGCAAAACTTTATCCTCTGTGGAGGAAAAATTCAACGATTGTGAGAAGGCACTCCTGGCAACGGTGTGGGCATTGAAGAATTACCGCCCGTTTATCCAGGGGGAACACATCATAGTGGAGACTCCACACCAGCCTCTGCGATATCTCCAAAGTGACAGAATCCGGGCCGGAAATGTGAGTAATTCCCGAATTACTTCCTGGATTCTGTCAATGCAAGGCTTTCCTGTGGAGGTCAGATATGGCCAAAACAAGAAGAGTCCCCTCGCGCAAGGTCTGGCTGACTTGCATGATTGTGCCAGAGAAAACTGTCTCGAGGACGAAAGTCTAAAAATAAAGGACAACATGGAGGCATACCTTAATTCCCCCCACAAAGTCTTTGAAGAAGACAAGTGTGAGGGAATGCCCACTGTGTATGTGGATGGATGCTCTTACCATGTTGACAACAACGGGGAGAAAGAACTGGTGGCCGGCGTAGGGAATGCATGGGTGAATGAGTCCCCAGAACCCTCCGCGGGATACAAAATTGGTCCCCGAAGTAGTCAGGTGGCAGAATTGATGGCTGTGCATCAGGCCATCCTCACTGCTGTCCAGCATCAACTCCACGAACTGGTCATAATCACAGATTCGGATTATGTACGGAACGGGTTCGTGGAACACCTGGTTAATTGGAAAACCAGAGGCATGTTATGTGCTAACAACAAACCCTTGAAACATGGGAAGTTGATCCAAAACATTGATGATCTGGTCACCTCGAATGGGATGACCGTCTACTGGAAGAAGATCAAGGGTCATTCCAAAGTAGAGGGACCAGACAAAACTGGAAATGACTTAGCTGATCAGCTGGCCAAAACCGGGGCCATCCAAGGGGATCTAATTGAGATTGAGTCCCTGTTGGGGGAAATCCAGGTCACTGCCATCACTAGGTCCCAGACAAATGCTCACAATGACCTCTCAATTGCACAATGGAGTAAGGAGACCCCTGATGCTGATTTGATTACTGCTCAGAAGGGGGATCCAATAATTGGTAAATTTTACCAGCACCTTGAGGACCCTGAGAACTTTCCCCTGACGGATACCGATTACATTGGGAAAGAGGACCTAAGAGTGTTGATGAAATGTCCCAAAATGTTCCGGATCCAAGACGGTTTGTTGGTAAGGAAATCCAAAGCTGGCCACGATCAGTGGGTGGTTCCTACCTCATTCCGAAGCCTGATGTTAAGTCACGCCCATGATGCGGCCACTGCCGGTCATAGGGGGTTTCACACAACATTGGAAATCTTAAGAGAGGTTGCATACTGGCCACACATGGGGCGGGACCTCGACCAGTACCTGAAGGGTTGCCTTGTGTGTGCACAATTTCAGCCATCATCCCTCACACACCGGGCGCCTTTACAAAAGAGGGGAATGACACTGCCATGGTCAGATTTACAAATCGACTTTGTAGGCCCTGTGATTCGCTCGGCTAGGGGGAATAAGTACATGTTGACCGTGACATGCTTGTTTACCAAGTGGGTGGAATGTCTCCCAGCCCCAAATTGCAAGGCAGAAACTGCAGCGGCCTTGATGATTAACCACATCTTTTCCCGTTTTGGTCTACCTCAAAGGATTGAGTCAGACAGAGGTAGCCACTTCACCAGTGAAGTAATGACAAAGATGTGGGAGATACTGGGGGTCAAGAGAAAGCTGCATATTGCTTATAGACCAGCTTCTTCTGGGGCAGTAGAGAGATATAACCGGACAATTGTGAGCATATTAAAGAAGTTTGTGGCAGATTCTGGGCCAAGTTGGGATATCCGATTACCTCTGGTCCTAATGGCCATCAGATCTACCCCTTCATCTGCAACCAAAATGTCACCATTTGAGTTGATGACTGGGCGCAAGATGGTGCTTCCGCAGCATTTGCTCTACAGGACCCAAGAGCAGACACTGATAAATGCCTCCACTACTCATGAGTATGTAGAGAATTTAAGGAAACACCTCCAACATGCTTTTGCTTATGCTCAGCGGAATCTAGAAAGATCAGCTGATAGCATGAAGACCCACTATGACCTGAAAACTTCCAGGAAGGAATATCAGGTGGGAGACCGGGTCTATCTATACAACTTCCAAAGGAACCAGGCCAAGCAGCGCAAATTTTTGCCTACATGGAAGGGACCCTTTGAGATCATCGACAAGATCTCCCCTGTGGCCTACAAGATCCGCATCCCCAAAGGCGGTTCGGCAGAGGGGGAAGACAAGTGGGTCCACATAAACCAGTTGAAATGTTGCCATCCCAGGCACGCTCTGCAACAACTGGAGGAATCCTCTGGAATCCTAGCGGGTACTGTCTCAGACTAATTCAGTTCCAATCATAAAACGTACCACATCTAGTCTCTAACATACTGTGATTTGTATGAAACCGTCTCTTAGTTATACTGTTTTTATCAAAATAAGAATGTAATGTTTCGTCATGATGAAATGCATATGCTGTCCCACCATCTCAACAGTGGTGGAAAAAGTCTATGAGTAGGTATTGCCGCTCTTCCTTTGTCGTCCTAGGAGAAAGAAAACCTGAAGACGGGCCAAGGAGGATGATACGGAGACCGGGAGCAGAGACGCAACGGGCCCGGGGTACCGCCCAATCTTCCCATCAGGACCGGCGAGGAGAACTGATCGATCTGACCGGATGGAGAAGAAGATGCTGAACTGTGCCATCTACAGAAGAGGAAGAAGATTATGCGGACAGACCGGTGCATGGGTCAAAACCCTTGTGCACGCGACTCCCCATCGACTCAAATTCAAAGTGCAGTCGCGTGGGGGGGACTTGTTGGGTGTCCTGACCCACGTTTAAGCTATCCTGCTACAACATTTGGTGCTGTGGGCTTAGGAAATTCAAGATGGCGGAAAACCCACATGTGCGCCGAAATCCAGGAAAGCTGCGCAGTTTGTGCGCCCACCAAAATGGTTGCCTCACTTGCCACCCACCAGTGCGAGAATGAAAGGCCGGGTTGCCATGAGGGAAATGGGTTGCCAAAGGAAAAACAGTAGCGCCGGTTAGCTTCAAAGCGCTTTAAAACCACCATTGGACTACCCGCACAGTAGTCTGAAACCATTGGGAATGGCAATGCTGATTGCCAAATGCAACCTAGAAGTGTGGGGAATTCATTTCTTAAATCCCAAAAATGAGTGCAGTACCAGTACTCACCACTATCCAAAAGCCGGCGTTTTAAAACCACTCTGTGTGTTTCTGAAGGCAAGTCAAAATGCCTATTTCTAACAGTGCAACATGTGCAAAATATTTACTGAACACCAGCAGACATTGGCAGAATGGAGTTTTGTGTGCCTACAGAATCTGGGAAATGAAGATCATAAGACAAGGTTTATAACAAGACTGGCTGAGCTGTGGATTGCAGCAGTTTAAGTTGCACTGGATTTAAAGACACTAAAATCGAAAATGTTTAGATTAAATGAGTGACCTATGTTTGGTGTCACATTCCTTTGTAACTGTTGAAATGTCATAGTTTTGCACTTAGAATCAGCATTCTAGCTGCATGTGTAAAATTGCAAGTTAAGTTAAAAAGCAACAAAAAAACCTGCCAGTTAGCTGAAGGTCTGGCTTAAGGAACTTGATTTTGCCTAGCAACTACCCATCAGGAGTGAAACTTGAGTCACCACTGTGTTCCCAGGCCAACCTTCCTTTTGCTGCCCAAGCTAAGGATATGCCATCTATCTGATAATTGAATTATCTGTGCTCTGCAAGAGAGTGAACAAAGCCCTCTTCACTCAGGCAAAGGTTTTTATTACCGCAGTCGTAAATTGTAGCTTCCTCTTGGCAGGAGCTGGGAGGAGCACTGCCTGTGAGAGCAAGCTGGCTTGGCAGAACTGGAAAGAACCAGAAATTCAACCTTGTGCTGAGGGTAAACCACACCCCTTTGGAGCCAGAACATAACTTTAAAAAGATGAATAACTCATAGAGCGGACATGTGAAAATTTTATAAATGATACCATAATTCTTGTGATTTTTCTGCCCACAGTTTAAGACGTGGTAGGAACCGGTGGTATGTTCAGGGGGGTTTTAGCGGAAAAGTGGATATTACTCTAAATGTGTGCATGTTAAAAATCTGAAACTTCATCAGTTAATGTCCCTACCCCCTGCACACATGTATGTAAAGTTGGGTCCATGTCGGAAATTGAAAAAGCAGTTAAAAAGTCAATTATGTACACTCTTTGAATGCAAGCTCCGAGAATGAGCAGATTTGGACATAGACATGGCTAAATTCAGCCACACCATGTATATGTAATTTCAAACAACTGTGTAACTCTGAAGTATGGATTTTGATCATATATATATTTGGGTGCACAGATGACAAGGGAGGTTGTTTCAAGAGATCATAAAATGACATCAATCTGACTCACAGTTCAGTTTGCCAATCAAGCGGAGGAATGGAAGCCTGACCAATGACGAATGAGAGGGGCAAGTCTAGTGATGCAACACACACACCCATTCTCAAGAAACAGATAAAAGCAGAGAGTCAGGACACATAGAGACATTCAATTTCATCTGCCGCTGGAAGCCCTGCCGGAAAAATCCATACTTACCTCCATCAAACTCCAGAAAGCCAAACTAGAGACTTCAATCTATCCAGAGCAGAGACCAGACCAGAGAGAAAGCAGTGCTGTGCCTAGCAGAGACCAGACCAGAGAGAAAGCAGTGCTGTGCCTAGCAGAGACCAGACCAGAGAGAAAGCAGTGCTGTGCCTAGCCGAGACCAGACCAGGCGCTGTGAGCAGAATCCGGAAAGACCTGACCAGACTGAAGATCGTGACCAAGTCGCTTTCCTGTTCAAAATCTCTTGTGAGTACTTAGCAAAACTCAGAACACATCTCTTAGTTTAAATTCATCTAATTCAATCTATTTAACCTAAGTAGAACTGCCTCCTAGCTGTCACCTGTCATTTCTAGTTGCAAGCTGCACTTGTCATTTTGAGCTTTTGAAATTGGCAAAACCAAAAACGACCTTTATTAATTCGCTCATATCTCTGCGACCGTTTGGGCTAGAGACTTGCAGTAACTTTCATTTTGAAGCTGAGATCCCAGGCTTTCCTAGGACCCCAAAACGGTAGAGATAGTCCTTGCGGTTCCTTTGTAATAGCGCTCGGCGCATCCGCGAATTTTGCAGCGATTTGCAATTTCTTCACATGTAAAAAAAACTGCTGCTGCCTGATTTCATTTGCCAGAAATTCGTTTAACCTGCTAACTATCCCTGCATCATTGCTAGTGTGAGCCTGGACTAATATTAACTAGATACCACTCATCCTGAACCTCTAAAAGGGAATTAATAGCGTTTCCAGCATATTTCTCATTCATTGCTAGCACCTATCAAAGCATTTGCCTGTGTTTTCAAAACTCCTATCTGTTTTCTGTAAGCTTGCTGGGATTGAACTGAATCACATTGGATTGCATTTCTGAGAACTGTGTGTTTCCTTCCATTTCCTTGCCTTGCATCAAAAGGGGGGGGGGAGGGAATTGCCAGAGAAAAGTGATTACATTGTTTTGTTGAAATCATATTGAGTATTTCTATACTGCATTTCATTCATTGAATATTGCATCCACCTGAGCTTACATAAAGCATTCTCTACCACATTATACTTTTGTTCCTATTTACCAGTGTGCTACCTTATCCATTTCATGTCAACTCATTAGTGATTAAAGAAGTGTGCTAGTGCCAGATTCTCCGTTGTTAATATTTACCATATCAGATTAAGTGTGATATTCAATTATTAATTTATTAAAAAGTGTGATATATATATTTTAATTTATCAAATAAACCTTTTAAACTTGCAAAACAGAACTACTTCTTGGCTCAGTGGGGTCAGGGGGATTCCAAGAGAGGGGTGTTATACAAGGGTAGTCATCCAGAACGCATGAACTGGACCTAAAGATATATCAATAAGGGTTTTCATTCAGTATTCTAGACTAGGCGTTAACTTGGCTGTAGTGCTGAATTGAATCCTCTTACAAGTTAGCCCATGAGATTCCTTTGGCTGGTCACTTGAGTTTCAAGAAGACTAAGGAAAGGCTCTCTCTCTATTTCTATTGGCCAAAGATGGGGGCCGAAGTAGAAAAACACTGCAGGAGCTGCCACACCTGCCAGACCTCTGGTAAGGTTGGCTCCAAGAATGTGGCACCTTTAGTGCCTCTCCCAGTCGTGGGAGTCCCATTTGAGAGGGTAGGGATTGACATCGTTGGTCCCCTTGATCCTCCAACCTCCTCAGGCAACAGGTTTATACTTGTTGTAGCAGACCATGCTACTAGGTATCCTGAGGCAATTCCTATGAGGACTGTTACAGCTCCGGCTGTGGCTAAGGCCCTCCTTGGTATTTTTACCAGGGTCGGGTTTCCTAAGGAAGTAATCTCTGACAGGGGGTCAAACTTTATGTCCCACTACATGAAAGCCATGTGGAAAACCTGCAGAGTTACTTACAAGTTCTCAACGGCTTACCACCCCCAAACCAATGGGTTGGTGGAACGGTTCAACCGAACCATGAAGAGCATGATAGGTGCTTTAGAGGAACCCCTTAAGCGTAAGTGGGACCTTCTACTGCCATGCCTTCTCTTTGCTTATAGAGAAGTCCCTCAGGAGGGAGTGGGTTACTCTCCCTTCGAACTACTCTATGGTCATCCCGTCAGAGGTCCATTGGCCCTGATTAAGGAGGGGTTGGAGAGTGCTCCTTCCCCCAAGCCAGTCCAAGTGACTGACTACGTGATAGGTCTCCGAAGGAGAATGTCGCACATGATGACGGAAGCAAGCGATAACTTGAAGGCTGGACAAGCATTGGTCAAGCACTGGCACGATCAAAAAGCTAACATGGTTGAGTTCGCTCAAGACCAGCTCGTTATGATCCCAACAATGCAGAGGGCCTTGCAAGATAAGTGGATGGGACCCTACCGAGTAGTGGGTAAACTCGGAGAGGTTAACTATCTGGTGGACTTGGGCAATCCCAAGGAGGCTCCGACAGTCTTTCACACCAACCGACTTAAAGCGTATGTCTCGCCACCTGATGTAGGAGCGTTGCTTCTAGCATCATCCGAGGAAGAAGAAGAGAGTGAAGCTCTTCCGGATCTCCTCAGAGGCTTAACTTTAGATGAAAAAATTGAAGGAGTGAATCTCTCCTCCAATCTGACACCCAAGCAACAAGAAGAGTGCAAATCTATGTTGAATCAGTTTGCCTCTCTGTTCTCGCTTTCACCAGGCTTGACCCCTTGGGGCCAGCACGACATACTCACTGGTGACTGTCTGCCTGTCAAAAGCAGAGGATACCGCATGTCAGAAAACGTACAAACCCACATCAAAGGTGAGGTCAGCAAGATGCTCGATCTCGGGGTAATAGAGCCCTCTACTAGTCCATGGTCTAGCCCAGTTGTGTTAGTACCAAAGGCCGGATCTAAAGAACTTAGATTCTGCGTGGATTATCGAGCTCTTAATGCAGTCACCAAGACTGATGCCCACCCTTTGCCAAGAACAGATGAGTTGGTGGATAAACTTGGCGCCGCCAAGTTCCTTAGCACATTTGACTTGACGTCAGGCTATTGGCAAATAGCCCTGGCAGACCATGCCAAGGAGAAAACTGCATTTTCTACCCCCGTTGGCTTATACCAGTTTAAGGTAATGCCTTTCGGATTGAAGAATGCACCTGCTACGTTTCAACAGATGGTAAACCAGGTTCTGAATGGGATGGAGGACTTCTGCATGGCATACTTGGATGACATTGCAGTGTTCAGCAATTCCTGGGAAGAACATGTAACCCACCTGAGAGATGTTTTGCAGGCTCTTGGACGAGCCAATCTGACCATAAAGGCGAGCAAATGCCAAATTGGACAGAGTAAGGTAGTCTATCTTGGGCATGAGGTAGGCGGTGGAGAAATAAGGCCTTTGCTCAGTAAAATTGAAGCTGTGCAAAATTGGACAACACCGACTGCTCAAACCCAGGTGAGAGCCTTCCTAGGCCTCACTGGGTATTACAGGAATTTCATAGAGAACTATGGGACCATAGCTTCTCCACTGAATGTCATCTCCTCGCCCAAATTTCCTAAAAAGGTTAAATGGAACGAGGAGTGCAATCAGGCTTTTGAAAACCTGAAAAAGGCTCTTTGCCAAGCCCCAGTACTCAGAGCTCCTGATTACCGCCAACACTTCATTGTGCAGACAGATGCTTCCAGTGTAGGGATTGGTGCCGTACTCAGTCAACTGGATGGGAAAGGTAGGGAGCACCCCGTTTGCTTCATCAGCCGCAAGCTGAAGGATCCTGAAACAAGGTGGGCAACAATCGAAAGAGAGTGCTTTGCTATCGTGTGGGCTCTGAAGAAGTTTAGGCCGTACTTGTATGGTTCTACTTTTGTCATTCAGACTGACCACCAACCCTTGAGATGGTTAATGCAAATGAAAGGGGAAAACCCAAAACTATTGAGATGGTCGATCTGCCTGCAAGGGTTTGATTTCACCATTGAGCACAGGTCAGGATGTCACCACCAAAATGCTGATGGTCTCTCTAGGATGTATGTCATCGACTAGAGGTATGAGATTCATCCAGGAGTGGATTAAATCCTCCTGTCCCTTAGTCTGGGGGGGCGAGTGTTAGGGAGAATTCTCTGTTTAGGCTGAATTTCCTAACCTAGTGAGTCCCCCAGCAGCTTTGATGGATTTCGGGAGTTTGTTTTTTTCCATCCTGCCAAGAGTGAGACTCTTTTCCTCCCACTCTTGGACATGTATGTGTATAATTCCTTTGAAATGTCAATGTGTTTGATGGGCTATGGGGTCTTTTACTCCATAGGGTCTCATAAGTATTTCTATAAGTGTTACACTGCACCCTATGTGCCGTAACACTGGGGCGTCCTAGCGGACCTCCACCATAGACTCCATACCCGGGGACTGACTACTGTCTCCCCGGGCATGTAAAGTCACCATTGGCTTTACTAGACCTAAATTTACTAACAGAACTAGTACAAACCATCTTATTGTGGACGTACTAGTAGGGGTAATTCGATTACTCCTAGATCTGTTACTCGAGGGGGCACTGTCCCGTCCCCCCTCGTCGAGTTTTGGCTGGTGGCAGTGGAAACTACTTGTTATGTTCGACCCCGAACATAACCCTATGGGATTCGTCCCATTGTTGGAGATTGACTCTTTTTTTCTCGTTAATCTCTAACGTACCACCGGTCTCCTTATCTTAAATAAGTTTATCGGATGGCATTTTCTGCCAGAACTCGGTTTTTAAAATGGCGTCTGTGTTCGTCTCTGTGACTCCTAAACCAAAGGTCGAGCCCTTTGTTCCACTTTTGGCAGGCCCTGTACATGGACCCTCCAAAGTGGTGCCATTCTGTCTGGGTTACCACGGGGGTGTGGGAGGGGGTTTAGGCACCCTGGACCGAGTTGCCTTGCCAACTCCGGTCGCACTCTGGAGTGATTGGCCCAAGTGGTGAGCGTTCCCGCTCACCACTTAGCTTGTGTTGATTGACAGCTAGGCTGAATGAATGGGGGTCTTCTGCATAAAAGCAGGGCTTTTGGGACTGGATCTTCAGAAGTCGCCACAGGACCTAAGAATCCGACGAGGGTTACGCTGAGCCGACCTGCAACGACGACACCTCTGGTGGAGCCCTGCTGAGCCGACTCACCACTTCCCGACGACAGAGGAGATCTCCCTGCCGGAGAGTCTCTTCCCCTGACTGGTGGGAACAACCAGTCCCCTTTGCTTTTTATTCGCCTTAGGACGCAGTGGTCGAATTGCCCGTGCAGAGCACCTCGGCAACCGGATAGCCACTACCCCTGTACCGCGACCAAAAGGTGGTGCCTTGTGACAGAGCACTCCGCGGATGGTCTCTTCCCTGGTGGTGCACCGGACTTCACTTTCCTGCGACGACGAGATCATCTCTACTCTTGGCAAAGACCCGACGTGCATCCACCACCAGGAACAACTGCCCCCGCCGGAGCTGCCCTCCACAACAAGGTACCGTGTCCGCCTGGCTTCCCTTTCGTTCGGTTCGAGTGAGGTGTCTTAATCCTCTCCGTTCCGCTGGGTCGCCTCCAAGCTTTGCCCATTCTTTGTTCTGAACTGGTTCAATCTGCCGATAACAATTTGCTCTAAAGACTTGAATGCATCTCCACTAGAGACTTTTTGGGACATCGCGCCTTGCCTCTCTCCGAGTGGGCCTGGCCTCTGAACTTTATGATCTATTGTGATTCTTGCCTTCCTGCCTTGCATTTTATCCGCGTAGGATTGAACTGTGTTGATTTCATAACCTGCCTATCTTTTTCTCTCCCGTCCTAACTAATATTCGAGTGTCATCTAGGTTGAGGTATACACCTCTGTCTGAAAATAAGTGGTACCAGTAGAACCTAGAGTTGTCGATATTTTGCTAGGGGGATTGATCGTTTTCTACTTCCTAGAGTAATTGTGTTTGATTTGTTTGCCGTGATTTGCTTTAGTGTTTTCCATAGATGTTGTGTTATAAATAAATACCTTGATATCTTTACACTAAGCCTCGTTGCGTGTTTGCTTGTCTTGCTGTGAAGAATTGCCCTATTTTGTATACTCCACATACTGCTCAACTTTTCTTGAGAGAAGTCTGACTGCTCAGCCACAGCTACCACATGAATCTGTGTGGTGCAGACTGCTACCAAGTGGGTTCACCGCCAACGCCTGTAGTCCTAAATCTTTTGCAGTGGTCCCAGAGGGAACTGTACAGGTTTCCGCCTAACAGTGCAGACCCAGGAGGGGTCTCACGCCCGACCTGGCACCAGTGAGGGACGTGGTGTGGTGGTGGGTGAGAACCCACACTTGCTGCAGGCTGTTATCTCAAGGGGTGTCTCTGGGTGCACCTCCCCCGAGCTCTATTCAGGTGTCGATTCGGATGATGAGACCTATGTGCCGTCGCAGGTAAGTGTCTCTGGGAGGGATTCTGTACTGTCCAACCCACCTGCACCAGGGGTCGAACCCTCAATGGGGATGTCAGTGTTGGTAGGTCAGCCTTTGGTGGTTACGGATGCAGGGTCACACTCTGCTACATCTGATCCTGTTCCTGGGCCAGCAGATCAGAGGGGGAATGCAGTCCTGCAGCCTCAGGCAGTGCCGACACAGCAAGGCACAGTTCGCCTTGCCGCTGACAGGTGTGGTGCCCGCCGACGCGGTGGCCACACGCCACCAGGCAATACCGCATGGGAGCATTCCATATACCGTATGGCAAACCAACAGGCAGCATCAACTGAGATGATGGCTCAGGCCATGGATAGGGTGGCCACTTCCATTGTCCCCCAAGAAAGGCTAATTGAACAACTACAGCAGGCAACAGACTCCATTAGCCAGTCACACAGGGAGGACATGTTGGCGTCCAACAGGGACAGGCGGGCGGCACTGGAGACTCTGCGGGAAGCCATTTCCATTGAGTCCCAGGGCCACAGGGAATCCCTGAGGGTGGAACTCCGTCAGCTCAGGGCAACTCTGGTTGAGCTTGAGGCTTCAGCTAACACGAGGACAGAACAGCAACTGGAGCGGCTCACACGTATGCTCTCAGCTGAGATGCAGGCAACTAGGGCGGAGGTCAGGGCATCCCGTGAGTTGTTGCATGGGTACCTCCGCACAATTATCCTCCAGAACCAGACCTCCCACACCCGCATGCTTGCTGCCATGGAGGACCAGACTAGGGCTTTGCGTGGGCTGCCTCCCATAGTGCCACCACCTCCTGATGCAGCTGCAGAGAGCGACAGCAGCGAATCTCTCACAATAGAGTAGCCGTGCAGGCCATGAGCCCATGGAGGTGTTTTTTTTTCTCGCAAGATCCACACAGGTGGGTTTTGGTGTGCACCCTGTCCTCGGACCTCCTGGGTGGCCTCCCCCACCCCCCCCGGGCCCATTAATGGCCATTTTTATTTATTTTAGATTATTTTAGATTTTTGATTTTTTGGACAATGTGTTGCCTTGTGTGGCTCCCGTGGGCATACGCTGTATTGTGGCTGGGCACATGCAGGCTTGTCCTGAATTTGGGTCAGATGCTTGGGTTCGTGTGACACACACCCCTCCTGCTTCCCGTTTCCATGGGCTTGCAAAGGGTGTGCCCAAGTGACATTGACGTACACAGTGACGTTGGACTCCCATTTGATGTGTGGGCAGTCTGTAGACAATACTGTGTATACATTCCTAGTGCATATTGTTGTTGTACTGTACACTGCATGGTGTATTGATATGTGCCTCTGCATCCATCTCATCCTCCTAATTTGCAGGTCCATTTCTCATGTCTTCACAAGGCGGTCTACTTTGGGACTGGAGTCCATGTTGTAAGCAGTGCACCTACACTCTTGCATGCCGCTAACACTGTATACTTGGAAGTGTTCGTAGTGCTGCCATTATCAGGTAGTGAGGCTACCAATTTTTTAAGTCTGTACTGTCATGTTTATGGTAGGTTGGAGGTTGTGTAGGTGATTGGTATTCTTGGTAAGTATTTGGTAATGTGTGTTGTTGGTCCTGCATTACTGTGAGCATTTCATGTGTGGCCAGTTTCCATTAGGGACACTGTAGTTGGTGACACTTGGGGCATGTTGTGGGGATTAATTTGTTTGCTCTCACATTGCATGACATGCCATGGTGTGTTGTGTGGCCGGGGAGGGGTTGGGTGAAATGGCACTGTTCTCATGTTGTATTTTGCAAGTGGGTATTCATTTTTGCTGCATGGAAGTGTGTCTTTTGATGACACTGCATTGGTGGTGTTTGTGTAGGTAGCGATGCACACATTGTGACACTTCCAGATGAACAATCTCAGGCTGCTATGGTTCTGACAGTTGATTGTCCCTTAATTCATCAGAATTGTCAGATTGAGTCATCATTGATTGTCAGATGGTATGTGCCAGGGCTGTGTGCACTCCACAGGGGTGTGCTCTCTGTGTGAAGTAATTAGTCACCAGCTGCGTACGGGCTGCCTCACCCCGTGCCCTTTCCCCTCCCATGCGCATAGGGCGTGCATGTGGTTGGGGATGTGGGGGCACCACCATGTCCACAGCCAGGCCCCGGCGTTTTGCAACATTGTGCAGGACACATGCTGCCACTATGATCCTGCACACTACTGGGGGAGCGTATAACAGCTGCCCGCCAGAACGGTCAAGGGAGCGAAAGCGTGACTTGAGCACTCCGAATGTGTGCTCCACCATGCCCCGTGTTGCAATATGGGCTGTGTTGTATCTTACCTCGGGAGGCGTGATGGGGTTCCGAATTGGCGTCATCATGTGTGTGCTCAGAGGGTAGGCACTGTCTCCTGGGGAGGTGGTGATGGGGATCATTAGTGGGGTATTGGCATTACTCTGTATCTGTCATGCATGCATGTGCTGTGACATTTCTACTCACCAAGCAGCCATGCATCGCCATGCCGACCAGCTTCCATGTCGCGGTTTAGGGTTGACATCCTGTAAATGAAGCTGTCGTGGGTGGACCCTGGATAGTTGGCATATACTGAGGTGATGATTCCCTTGGCATCACATACTACCTGGACGTTGATGGAATGCCAGTGCTTGCGGTTTCTATAGATGTGCTCAGATGCCCTGGGGGGACGTAGAGCCACATGGGTGCAATCAATGGCACCAAGCACTTTGGGGAATTGTGCCATCCTGTAGAAATCCTGGCTGACAGCCTTCCTTTCTGCAGGTGTTCTGGGCAGGTATATGTGCCTGCGGTCTGATGGGCCTGCAGTGATGATGGCCAACACCTGGTGTAGGCACCGTGACTGCGTGGCCTGTGACACCCCTCCCCCACTATGGCACTTGTCCGCTGAAATGATCCAGTAGCCAAGAAGTGCAGTACATTGATGACCTTCTCCAGGGGGCTGAGTGCTTGGCAGCACAGGGTGGGTGATGTGAGGTCATCCTCCCACTCACTGACCAGGTCGAGTATTATGTGTGGTGGAAACCTGTACCTCCCATACACCTGGTCATCTGGCATACCAAATAGGCTGGTTCTGGGTGTGAAGATTCTGGCCCTGACTATCCTTCTTCTCCTCCTGCGGTATCCCATTGCCACTGCTGCTAGGAACAGTATATTCATCCTGGCGTCTGAGCTTGTTTGTTGTTTGCGCACTCTTTTATGCTACGCAGGACGTGCACCAGCTTCATGCTGGCGTACCTTTTTCAGGATTGGTCCTTTTATTTTTTGGCGGGTTGTGGGCGAGCGTGTAAATCTTCCCGCCCACCCCAGGAATACACGTAACACGCTCTCCAAAGGCCCAGTCGCGAGTAAAAAATCCCGCCCACCCCTGGAATACACGTACCCCACTCTCACAGGCACAGTCGCGTGTCTAACTTCACGCGCACACACCGAAATACACGTACCCTGCTGAAATCGCATGTGGAACTTCCCGCGAACCCCGTAATACACGTACCCTGCTGATATCGCGTGTTGAATTCCCGCGAACCCCGTAATACACGTACCCTGATGATATTGTGTGTCAGACTACACGCGCATCCCTGATATACATGTACACAGGAAAATCGCACTGCTAGGGGGTTGGAGGGGTGGTAGGAAGGAGTGGGGGCCTGGTGGAGGGTACCCCACAGTGCTGGGGGGTGGGGGTGCTGGGAGACATGAGTGGGGGCCTGGTGGAGGGTGCCCCTGGATGCTGGGGGGTGGGGGTGCAAGGAGACATGAGTTGGACATGAGTGGGGGCCTGGTGGAGGGTGCCCCTGACTGGTGGGGGTGCAGGGAGACATGAGTGGGGGCCTGGTGGAGGGTGCCCCTGGATGCTGGGGGGTGGGGGTGCAAGGAGACATGAGTTGGACATGAGTGGGGGCCTGGTGGAGTGTGCCCCTGACTGGTGGGGGCTGGGGGTGCAAGGGGACATGAGTGGGGGCCTGGTGGAGGGTGCCCCTGGATGCAGGGGGGTGGGGGTGCAGGGGGGCATGAGTGGGGGCCTGGTAGAGGGTGCCCCTGGATTCAGGGGGGTGGGGGTGCTGGGAGACATGAGTGGGGGCCTGGTGGAGGGTGCCCCACAGTGCTGGGGGTGGGGGTGCTGGGAGACATGAGTGGGGGCCTGGTGGAGGGTGCCCCACAGTGCTGGGGGTGGGGGTGCTGGGAGACATGAGTGGGGGCCTGGTGGAGGGTGCCCCTGGATGCAGGGGGGTGGGGGTGCTGGGAGACATGAGTGAGGGCCTGGTGGAGGCTGCCCCTGACTGGTGGGGGGGTGCAGGGGGACATGAGTTGGACATGGGTGGAGGCCTGGTGGAGGGTGCCCTGGATGCAGGGGGGTGGGGGTGCTGGGAGACATGAGTGGGGGCCTGGTGGAGGGTGCCCCACAGTGCTGGGGGTGCAGGGGGTCATGAGTGGGGGCCTGGTGGAGGGTGCCCCTGGATGCAGGGGGGTGGGGGTGCTGGGAGACATGAGTGGGGGCCTGGTGGAGGGTGCTCCACAGTGCTGGTGGGTGGGGGTGCTGGGAGACATGAGTGGGGGCCTAGTGGAGGGTACCCCACAGTGCTGGGGGGTGGGGGTGCTGGGAGACATGAGTGGGGGCCTGGTGGAGGGTGCCCCTGGATGCTGGGGGTGGGGGTGCAAGGAGACATGAGTTGGACATGAGTGGGGGCCTGGTGGAGGGTGCCCCTGACTGGTGGGGGGTGGGGGTGCAGGGAGACATGAGTGGGGGCCTGGTGGAGGGTGCCCCTGGATGCTGGGGGGTGGGGGTGCAAGGAGACATGAGTTGGACATGAGTGGGGGCCTGGTGGAGGGTGCCCCTGGATGCAGGGGGGTGGGGGTGCTGGGAGACATGAGTGGGGGCCTCGTGGAGGGTGCCCCACAGAGCTGCGGGGTGGGGGTGCTGGGAGACATGAGTGGGGGTCTAGTGGAGGGTGCCCCACAGTGCTGGGGGGTGGGGGTGCTGGGAGACATGAGTGGGGGCCTGGTGGATGGTGCCCCTGGATGCAGGGGGGTGGGGGTGCTGGGAGACATGTGTGGGGCCTGGTGGAGGGTGTCCCTGGATGCTGGGGGTGGGGGTGCTGGGAGACATGCGTTGGTGGGCAGTAGTGTAAGGTGTCATGTGGGTTGGCTGGAGGGCATGGTCATGGTGGATGGGCTGCCTGCGGGACATGTGCAGGGGTGCAGGGTAGTCCCCTGTGGTGTGGGCCGCCTGCAGGGGCCATGGAGGGTGTAGAGGGAACAGCTGGGAGGACCCACACGGCAATTTCACGTGTGGTGCTCCCCGGCACCCCAGAAATACACGTAGGCTGCTGGATTTGCGTGTGGAATTTGCCGCGCACCCGCAGTACACGTACCCTGCTGAAATTGCGTGTGGAACTTCTCACGCACACCGAAATACACGTACCCTGCTAATTTGCGTGTGTAACTTCCCCCGCACACCGAAATACACGTACCCTGCTAATTCGCGTGTGAAACTTCCCGCGCACTGTTAGGCGGAAACCTGTGCAGTTCCCTCTGGGACCACTGCAAAATATTTAGGACTACAGGTGTTTGGCAGTAAACCCACTTGGTAGCAGTCTGTACCACACAGATTCACTTGGCAGCTGTGGCTGAGCAGTCAGACTTCCCTCAAGAAGAGTTAGGCAGTATGTGGAGTATACAAAATTGGGCAATTCACACAGTAGAACAAGCAAACACGGAACAAGGCTTCGGTGTAAAGATATATAGTTATTTATTTATAAAAACACATCTATGAAAAACATTCGGGCACTAATATGGTAAACACTTCAAGCACAATTACTATAAGAAAAATCAATCCCCCTGACAATAGTTCGACAAGTCTAGGTTCAACGGCACCACTTATTTGCAGACAGAGGTGAATGCTTTAACCTAGATGGCACTCTAGTATTCATTAGGACGGGAGAGAAAAGCAAGGGTATGAAATCAATTCGGTTCCAACACTTTTACGAACAAATGCAAGGCAAGTAAGGCAGGGTCTACTGTAGATCGCCAAGTTCAGAGGCCAGGCCCACTCGGAGAGAGGCAAGGCGATGTGTCCCAAAAAAGTATCACAGCGGAACTGCACTTCGAGTCTTTGTCGCAAATTTTTATTGAAAGATTGGAACAGTTCAGAACAGAAAGATGAGAAAGCTTGGAGGCGTCCCAACAGAGAGGCGAGGATTCAGACACCTCACACTAACCGACACAAGGGAAGCCAGGCGGACACAGTACCTTGTTTGTGGAGAGACAGCTTCGGCGGGAGCAGTTGTTCCTGGTGGTGGATGCACGTCGGGTCTTTGCCAAGAGAAGAGATGATCTCATCGTCGAAGGGAAGTGGAAGATCGTTGCACCACCAGGGAAGAGACCAGCCGCAGAGTGCTCCATCACAAGGCACCACCTTTTGGTCGCGGTACATGTAGTGGCTATCCGGTTGCCGGGGTGCTCTGCACGGGCAATTCGACCACTGCGTCCTGGAACGAAGAAAAAGCAAAGGGGACTGGTTGTTCCCACCAGTCAGGGGAAGAGACTCTCCGGCGGGGAGATCTCCTCTGTCGCCGGGCGGTGGTGAGTCGATTCAGCAGGGCTCCACCAGAGGTGTCGTCGTGCAGGTCGGCTCAGCTTTACCCTCGTCGGATTCTTAGGTCCTGTGGCGACTTCTGAAGATCCAGTCCCAAAAGCCCTGCTTTTATGCAGAAAACCCCCATTCATTCAGCCTAGCTGTCACTCAAAACACGCTAAGTGGTGAGCGGGGTGGCTCACCACTTGGGCCAATCCCACCAGAGTGCGACTTGAGTTGCCAAGGCAACTCAGTCCAGGTTGCCTAAACCCCCTCCCACACCCCTTGTGGTACCTAGACAGAATGGCACCACTTTGGAGGGCCTCTGAGTAGAGGCACACCAAAAGTGGAACAAAGGGCTCAACCTTTGGTTTAGGAGTCACAGAGACGAACACAGACGCCATTTTTAAAAACCGAGTTCTGGCAGAAAATACAAACCGATAGATTTATTTAAAATAAATAAACGGGTGGTATGTTAGAGATTAACGAGAAAAAGTATTGACCTCCAACAATGGGAAGAATCCCATAGAGTTATATTCGCGGTCGAATATAACAAGTAGTTTCCACTGCCACCAGCCAAAACTCGACGAGGGGGGACGGGACAGTGCCCCCTCGAATAACAGACCCAGGAGTAATCTAATTACCCCTACTAGTACATCCACAATAGGATGGTTTGTACTAGTTCTGTTAGTAAATTTAGGTCTAGTGAAGCCAATGGTGACTTTACATGCCCGGGGAGACAGTAGTCAGTCCCCGGGTATGGAGTCTATGATGGAGGTCCGCTAGGACGCCCCAGAGCCACGGCATGGAGGGTGCGGTGTAACACACATAGAAAAACATATGAGACCCTATGGGGTAAAAGACCCCATAGCCCATAGAACACATTGACATTCACAGGAATTACACACATTCATGTCCAAGAGTGGGAGAAAAAGAGTCTCACTCTTGGCAGAATGGAAAAAAACAAACTCCAGAAATCCATCAAAGCTGCTGGGGGACTCACTAGGTTAGGAAATTCAGCCCAAACAGAGAATTCTCCCTAACACGCACCCCGAAATACACGGACCCAGGGCAATCGCGTGTGGAACTTCCCGCTAACCCCGTAATGCACGTACCCTGCAAATTTGCGCGTGAAACTTCCCACCCACCCCGGAATACACGTGCCCAGGCCAATCGCGTGTGGAACTTCCTGCGAACCCCGTAATACACGCACACGCTAATTTTCACACAGCGGGTGTCCGTGTTTGTCGGTACCCCTTTGCACCTCATTTGTCCTAGAGGGCCACTGCATGGACCATTCATCATGGCTGTATATGGGTGCTTTTTGTTAGCGCACATTTTGGCGCATATTTATTTCAGGCGCAGGGACGCTACTGCCTGCTTTTTTGTGGCATACTTGTTTGGCCCTGTGCGCGTCTTTCACCGTGCGCTGGTTTGCGCTATACGATTCCATGAATACGGGTTGTAGGCGAGCGTGTGGGCGTTCCGCGCACTTGCCTCCTGTACTTCCCCCGTGACGCCCATATTTTCACGTGTTGTTCCCCATTCCGAGTGTTACGCCCCGTGTTCCGCCTACTTTTGTGATGTGCGCCGCGCTATGTGCAATTTCGCAGTGGCCGTGGCGCATGCTGTTGGATGGCCTGGGCGCCGGCGTGCGCCGCGCACTTTTTCAGTGCACATCCAATGTTTTTCTCGCGCACGGACTTCCATGAATCGATGTGCGCTGGTTTCCCTGCGATTTTCGCAGTTGCACTGCGATTTTCGCACTTTTACTGCGAATCACACGTTTTGGCACCTCTGCGCGGGAATTTTCGGCGCACATTAATTCCATGAATCGACCAGTTAATGTGTCCCTATCATTCTCTATATGCATTGTACATGTTTAAGAATGTATGTGATACACTACTGCCTATTACTTTTTCCCCATTAAAGCCATGCCAGTACACGCATATCATTAATTTCTTTAGGCATTGGCAGGGTTTGATACTGTGTGGTGGTCATGTATTGTCTGTTGTGTTCTTTCCATTTGTCAGGGCCTCTGGCATTAACATACTGCATGTCTCTTTTTGGTAATGACAACACCTCTGCAAGTGCTTGATATCATCATGGGGCTGCATAGTGTCTCTGCAGGGTCTCCTGCAGACGCTAAAAGCCTTATTGAGCAACTGGTACACAGGCACTGCACTTTACACATAGACGCCTCTCTCCAAATAACTAATGTCTTCTGAAACCAGCTCTCTGAACTGCAGCAAAAGTCGCTTCACGCCTACGGGACCCAAAAGCTAGCGACTGCCTCCTTTCTTTACGGCAAGGATAAACAGCACACAAGGAAGCATCACTGCTGGGAGCCCTAATGCACAGACAACGGCCCTCAGACTCTTGCAGGCTTGCGGCAACACTACATTCCTGGAACACAGCTCAACTGCGAGGATGGGAGTCTCTTCAGTGGCCAGTGGGGGTCTCCTTACTACTGACTGTGGCTCGCCTCTTCCACACCTTAGGATCCTTCTCAAGCCAGTGTTACTATGGAAGGGGCGGTCTTCACATAATCATCGGATACGCTGAAGTACATCAAAATATATTCTTTATTTACCTATCTGTTTTCCTCTACATTTGTATTTTTTCTTTGTCTCTCCTCACCATTTTTGTATACCTCACTGTATTTATTTGTATTTTGTATCAACTGTAACCACTGCATCTACTGTAACTAAGCTGAAAGTATACTTGTAACCTCAATGTGAAAGGCGCCCAGATACCCCAGGGTTGGGTGCACCATACAAATAAACACAACAAACAAACAATATGTTCTACTGGATACAGTTACTCTTAATATTAAATATGATAGGAGACGGGACCATACAACGGCCTTGGCCACACAATCCCAATTCAGGACCCAACCGACACTTATTCAAACCATATTTGAACTGTAACAAAAAAGAATATTGCATGTCATAGTTAGCTGGATAGCTGGAGGGGTCACAAATGTGCTTTTTAAAATGATAGTGAAATACTTTTTTTTTTTTATTTTATTTTTTTCTATAAATGTCACTTCAATGGTGTGTACCTAACAGCTGAGGAACGAATAGGGTCTTAATAGTGAGTATCTCAGCAAGTATCTTATCACAGAAGTGGGGAAACGTGATATATTAGTGGGTTGGAATCAAGTGCTATTAGTGAGTCCCGAAAACGTGTGCACTTCTATATACCAGTATCCAAAAAGGACCGGGCACAATAATGTTGCTTCAAAGGTGTGTTGGGATGACCAATTGGCGCCACCACATGTGAAGACTTATCCCGCAAGATGTGGGAGCTGCCCCACATAATGGCAGTTGTCCTGACTAACTTCAGAGCACATTGGGCTCGACCTCCCCTTTCAAACCTGGGGCCAGATGATCTAAATTTCCCCATGCGGATCCTTTTTTCAAATGCATTAAGCACCAATATTGTTTCGTGCATAATAGTCAGTAAAGCAAACTGGTTTTGCCGCAATCTGTATTGTCTACAAATATTTTCACCACGGATAAAATGAAGGCTTTTTAAACATCGTTAGCATGGTTTCTGTGGAACATAAAAAGAGATGGAGTACACTCATGTGTTTTTACGTTAGAGATTAAAAAACGGTCTGATTAATTTCTGTCCAACTGCAAAGATTTTTAGGGACATAAATTGTGTATTTTGTGGGCAGTAAAACTGTGGCTCAATGCGTTTGCTCACTGGTTCCCACTGGTGCAAATCTAAAATAATGTTGCTGTCAGAAATGACTCATTCAAAAAGTGCAAGGTCACACTTTTGCAAGAGACAAAACAGCTTGAGGGAACCAATCCTCATGTCCCGGGCTTTTTGCACAAGGGCAACCCATGTCTCCATATCATATGAGAGCGCTCCCCGTGTGGGTATTTTTAAACAACACACACTGACCCATACTAACGACATGGTGCTTGGCAGGGGTGGGTGTAGAGCAAGGGGTCTGCAACCCCCGCATCTCCAGATGTTTTGGACTACTATGATCCCTCATCATAGAATGCAGTGGCCAGGAATGAAGGGATTTGTATTATAAAACATCTGGAGAGCCAAAGGTTGCACACCCCTTGCTATACACCCAGTCCTGCCAAGCACTATGTCGTTTGAAAGGTCAGTGTGTGCTGTTTAAAAATACCCACATGGGGGAACGCACTCATATAGAGTCATGGGTTAGCCATGTGCAAAGAACCTGGGAATTTGGGCTCAGCTCTGCTAGCCAGTAAGATAGCTCAGCGGGTTGAGTGCTCGCTGCTGCAATCTGAGCATGATCTGCAGGTCGCAGGTTCAAATCCCGCAATCCCAACTCAGCCTTTCATCCTTTCGAGGTGGATAAATGAGTAGCAATTTCAGTTGGGTGATATGTTATGTAAATATGTGGTATGTAAGGCGCTATATAAATAAACACATCATTATCATTCAAGAACTTGGGCACTCTTACACGTAGCTATCTCCAGCTAGCCAGTGAGTAAACATAACCCGTCACCAACCATGCAGTACTGATATTTGTGTTGCAAAGCGTGCATAGGCTGCGACCCCATATTGTATTTCTTGTGTGCTTCTGTGCTTGTCAACTGGTAAACTAAAGCAATATAATTAAATGAATAAAAACAAAGGGAAATGCAAAAAAGTGTCCGGTGGAGGCAAAATTCAAGCCCAGTTCCCAGTTCACACCGCTGCAGCCAGAGGGGTAACATCAAAAACTCAAAGAAGTGTATATAAGCTTCAATGCCACAGGTTAATCATCCTATGGCACCTGGAACGCAGCTGCACAATTTCCGTGTAGCGCTGCACCGTGGCGAGAGTGAGAGGTGGCATTATTTTCTCTGTGGGTATAATGCTGACATTAAAAAAGAAATACATCATCCAGAGGCCGCTCACTGAGGCGCGGGGTCTCATATTGAGGCAAAGGTTCCATCACAAATGAGTCAATAACAAATATTATACAAGGACTGAACAAGGACAAGAAGGGTCACCCACTGGGAATTATTAACTTAGAAGTATTTCCATGCCTACTAGTTTAATAATAAAGACATGCATGCATATATGAAATGAAGGATGGCAAAAACATAAACCATTTGAGACCTAACTCAGGCTTGCAATTACAAGTACAACATCTCACCGCCCAGATCTTAAAAACGACGAGGCAAATTCACAAAGATGTAGAAATCAAGCTTCTGCTTGAAAAAAAGAAAAGAAAATGGAGAGAGGGAGCTGTATGTTATCAATTTATCTTAGGGATACGAATGATGTACTTTCTTCCAATAAAATAATTAGCAGAGGGCTGAAAGAGTTTATATTCATTATTTATTTTTTTGGCAGCAATCATCTTACACACTTAGGAACATGATCACATTTAAATAGTCAATAGACGCATGCTAAAGTACTCAGCAATCAGTCACTTTAATGGCACCGCGTTTGCCCCTCGATGCATTATATGCTTCTAATCTATAATGGGCTATATTAAACATGCAGGCAGTTTTCCTCACATGTGCATCCTCGTTCGCGTCTGCATACCATTTGCTAGAAGCACAGCTTGCTTTTGCATCCCCCATCCCTCAAAAGATGCACAGAAGGAACCCTGGCCTCTGTTTTGATTTAAGCTGCATATTTCTGAAATGTATGATATGTGCGCACTTGAACACACATGAAATAAAATGTAAACCGATGTAAACCCTTAACTGAACGTTCTGAGGATATTCAAAGTTAACCAGGAATCTGGTGCTCTGTGAACCACGAGGCGGCAGGTCAAGTGCTTTATTCTGGAGCAGACATCAGAGGTCACTTAATATCCACATAATGTAGTTTTGGGGTGTTTGTTATTCTTTATAATGCAAAAAAAAATGTCCTACTATGATGATCCAAAAATAGCAATTTGCCATTATGCAGTTCAATCGAACGTTTTAGATGAAAGAGTTGTTTTGCATAGTTCCCAAGTGTTGACCAGAGTGAGGCACATGGGTGAGCTGGCTTAGGGTGGGGATGGGCCTGGCAAGGGGGATTGACCAAAGAGTGAGAATTGGACCCTGCATGGCAATCCACCTTGGAGCAGGGGTAGTACTCAGGCAGGGACGGGCCACTGTGAAGCAAGAATGTGAGGATGGGCCTTAAGGTGATTGTCTCTTAGCCAGGAGTCAGACTTGCCTCGGAGGTGAGATGTACATAGAGAAATGAACGGACCTTAGAGCAGGGACTGACAACGGGGCGAAAATGGCCCTGAAAAGGGAACGAACTATAACGTGGACACTGGCCTCTGAGCAGGAATAGGCCGTCAGAGGAGTGAGGGGCCTAGAGTGCAGCTGTATTTCAGTAACATATTTCTTTAATGTTACCTTTGGCTGAGGAGAGCAGCAAAACAGTGTGCATTCTATCCAAAGTGACTATGTCAGAGCAGCCAAATTAGTCATGAATTGGCTTGTTCTGATGCCATTACTAGCTGGTTATTCAGAATATTCTGATTTATGACCTATGTGTCTTTTATGTTACACTTGCTATTTTGATTGAATAAACATGGGCTTTTTTGCCATATCCTGGATTTTGTGTGAAATCCCTTTACAGGCAACTGTGCAGACTATATAGTGCAAAGATGATCACCAGCATTGAATCTTTTCTAATGCACGTTACAGCTGTTGTTCTTCGCCATATTTGTCTCTCCACTTGATTGATTGGTGTGGGGTATTAGTCCAGGATTTGGGGAAATGTATTTCATTAAATGTAACTTTATTTACCCATAGCATTCACGGCAGGGTCTCCTCCAATCAGAAAGCCCAGAATACAGCTGTATTAGCTTGTATCTGCTCATATTCCAAGATTTGGGGTGGATTCTGCCATCCACAGGACTCCCCTCAGCCCCCCATATTATTTTCAAAATTACGAAAGCAATGCTTATCTTGCCGGTGTATAGTTGCCCCAATCAATTCCTGGTGTACATTTTTGTTCTCCTCTCAGCCACTATGAGCAAAGGAGGTCTTGAGCTCTGTTTGTAATTTCCATGGTGTCAGTCTTTTTTAGTATTAGTTTTTCTTTTTGATGAACAAGTTTCTGCTCCCCCAAACAAACAAATAAACCCTCTTTGCATTCCAAGCCTGGTACTAATGGCAATAGTGTCTCGTGCCACGAAATGAGGGGGGCATCCGCCATGTAGCGAAAGGGCACAAGCCCTTAAGCTTGGGAGTGACCGCAGGTAACGGGGAGTGGGGAGGGGGAGACATGAGGGAAAGAAAGGCAGCAAGAAGGTGTGCCTCCCCTTCTGTTTCCTCCCCCCCCCCCCGCCATTTGCTAGTGAGGCTCACACCGGCATCCTGAAAGGAAGCTCAACACAGACGGAACCCAGACAGTAGGGTGCTAAAGGCAGGCACCGATCACAGACACAGGAGCAGTTTAGGCCACCCAGGGGAAGAAGCACATCAGGAAAAAGAACAACAAGGGTAATGCAAAAAGAATAGTGAAGGTGTTTAATGAAAATGCTTTTGGAACATAAATCCATGCACGATTTTGAACTGTTAAGTAAAATGGAAAAAATTGAGAAAATGATGTCTGATTTAGGATAAAATAAGGAGGGAAAGAACCCTAGGGAAGCAAGCACGACCAACACAAGCAATAAGGGAACTAAAATATAACAATTAAGAGCATGGAGGGCAGTAGACAACCCTGGCAATAGTGCACCAGGTGCAGGAAATCAGGCACAAGGCCAGACCAGTAATGGACAGGGGGACACTATTAAAACACAAAGGTATCAGTAAATGGAGGAGAAATCACTCTGAGCACAAGCACATTGGGGAATAATGCATCCACTAGCTGCATGGTGGGGTGGGAGCGACCACACAGAATACCCCTTCAATGGTGCCAGCACCCGGTATAGCGAAGACGGCTATGGTGCCAGCTCCCAGCATAGCAGGCACAAACACTCCAGTAGGGTCTGTGCTTCATAGTAACGCAGGAGCAATCCCCTTATAAGCACGGCCAATTGCATGATTACATGATTAATAATCGAGTTATTACAATGACACCATCAATTAATGAGGCACACATAACAAAGTATGGCAGACCCACAGCAGAGCAGGGAGCACAAAGGAAGCTCAAAAGAAGTTTAGCTTGGCACATAGATATAAAGGTGAAAGAGAACATTTTGAGGAAAGAATTCATCAAAATATTTATATTACTAGAATTCAAGCAGAGAGGATATGATGTTGTAACCGAGGACAGAAAAGAGGCGGACAAGAACACAAAGAGAAAGCAAGTGGAGCAAAGCTTTAGAAACTGGTCAAGAGCATTTAACATTTTGTCAACTACGGTTATGGAAAAATTCCCCGAGTATGGGGTTGCACTTATGGCATACCTGGACAAAATACAGGAGGTAAATGACACCACTGGGGGGAAGCATGGCTAAATTACGATAGGGAATTTAGGCTATGTATGGAAAAATACCAAGAACTGGGTTGGAATGAAGTCGAGGCCAACCTATACATACATGAGGTTTTAAAAGTAAGACTACTCCAATATGCCACACACACAGGGCAGCAAACAGAAAGTCCCCCACATCCCCCAGCGAGCAGAGGGAATGAGAGTAACCAGCACCAAAAGAAAAAGGAGGGCAGTACTTTCGGAAGAGACAGCCCGCGGGGCTAGGCCACATACCCGTGGCTCAAGTGCACTGAAAACATACACAGCCAAGGGGAGCAACACCATACACTGCAAATATGACAAACGTTTTTGCTAATTGGGAAAATAATGCAGATATAAGCACCAGTCCAGCAGATGTGGGGGGAACACAGCATTAGCAAATGCACAAGAAACCTCCCCAAAAATCTCAAGCATGAGGACCCTTAATACAAGCATCAACCAATCACCAATAAATATACAGGCAATGAAGGGCTGGCTGGACACATATCCAGATAGACAAACCAGCAATGCCTGCTAGAAGGTTTCACAAAGGGTGTAATAATACCATTCCAAGGGAGCAGCTCAAGAGCCATCCCACAGAACCATAAATCAGCCATGGACAATCCAGAGAAATTGAGGGGTAAAATCAGGAAACAATTGGCGTTTGGGAGGATACGTGGCCCCTGGGACTCACCTCTCTTCTGAGAACTCATCATCTCTCCCTTGGGGCTGGGTCCCACCAAAGAGCAAGGAAAATACTGCCTCATATGTATGTCATATGATGATGTCATCTGTCATTTCCCCCAGGAAAGTCAGTAAATTATGGCATATCAAAACTGGACACAGGAGTGTCCTATACCAGCTTCCAAGAAGCAATTAGATAGGTCAAAAATACAGGGGAGGGGGCTTTCCCACCCAATGTGGACATAGAAGCTGCTTTTCTGCTATTACCAGTACACCCCAGGTCACAGTCAAGGCTGTGTTTTCAATTTGAAAACAAAATATATGTGGACAGGTGCTTTGCAATGGAGAGCGCCATTTTATGTGCATTTTTTGAAAGATGTAGTTCTTCCATACAATGTGCCTTCCAAAGGCACATGCAGGAGGAATCCATGTTTCATTACCTTGATGATTTCTTAATCATAGGACACAAGGAGTTAGACAGGGTTTTTTCAAGAAGCCTAGAGCAAATAAATAAGACTGGGAGAAGAATTTAGGAATGCTTAGCCACATGGTAGCACATCCTAAAGAATTTCAATGGGGCGGTCAAACGGCACACGCCATTGAATACAGAAAAGAAAAGAGATGCCACTGGTAGCAAAGGTGTTGGAGCAATTCTGGGGAAAAGTTGGTCTGCAGGCCCTTGGCCAAAGGTATTGCACTCACTGGTGTTGACCAGGAATATAACACTGCTTGAAATCTGCCCCATCTAGTTTGCCTTAAAGCTATGGGTCACAGATGTAAGCAACGCATAACGGGTAGTCTGGTTGGATAATATGGCAGTCATCAGCATCATTAATAGA
Source organism: Ambystoma mexicanum (assembly GCF_040938575.1). Taxonomy (NCBI): domain Eukaryota; kingdom Metazoa; phylum Chordata; class Amphibia; order Caudata; family Ambystomatidae; genus Ambystoma; species Ambystoma mexicanum. The sequence continues at coordinate 315,111,912 of NC_090937.1, read as the reverse complement.
AGACCAACATCATGCAGATGGGTGTTGAGAGTGTTAAGGGCGATGACTACAATTTCACTACACAGCAACATAGAGATAAGGGTGCAAGACATAGCTGGAACAGTGAATAATGTTGCTGATGCTTTATCTCCCTTGCAGTGGGATACATTCTGACACCTCCGACCACACGGCACCCACAGTATGATGGATGTGCCAAAAGAAATATGAGCGGTCCTGACAGGGAACACACAAGAGCAGCTGATTGGTACACACCGAATGGCCAAGGCCAGGAGAAGAAATCAGCGGGCAACAAACACACCTCTGAGCAAGGTGCCTACCAAGGCCACTCCTTGTCAGAGATCCAGAGGCTCACACATGGGTCTTGATGGAGCTGGCCAACAAGGCAATGGCAGAAAAGACAGCCAAAAAATACAGTAAGTGCCTGGCCATGGTGAAAGAAATTACACAAGTGGCAAACAGACGATATAAATGAAGTAGTTGTCAACACATTTGTTGCATGGGTATATAGCCAGAATAAAAAGAAAGCATGGATAGGACCCATCTATCAGCAATGGCATATTTTGTGAAAATAGCGGGGAGACGGGGAGAAAAGACCCAACACATAGTGCACTGATAGATTATGCTTTCAAAGGGTGGAGCAAACTAGAAAGGCCAAGAAGACACAGGAGATGGCCCCTGAATTTTGAAAATCTGAAAGCATTAATGATAAAACTGGGAGAAATATGCACAAACATATATGAGAGAAAGTTATTGCACTCGCATAATTTGGAGCCCTGAGGGTCAGCGAGCTGATAGCGTCCGGTGCAAGGGTAAATGATGGGTTGGCCATGCTGGATGTACTCATGGGGCAGGACTGCATGACTATAGAAACAATAACAACTAAAATGGGAGATTGATAGAAGAAGGGGGGACTGCCCAATATGTGTCACAAATGATTTTCTTGCAACTAGCCCCCATCAAGGAGGTCAATTCTTGATACACAGGAAAGGTAAGGCCCACATCTGCTTTCAGGTTCAGGCCATTCGGAAAGAAGTCATGAGCAAGGCAAGCTGGGATAACACAGAATATGGAACTCAATCTTTTAGAATAGGTGCAGCCACATCAGCGTGAAGTGGAGGCATAGGACCACAAGGGTTCAAGAAAATCAGGTGTTTAAACAATATCTCTCAACAGATAAGGAAGCCCCCTACAAATCAGCATGGATAGTTGGTCATTAAACCGCAACAACAAACACAGCACACAGAGCCTACACAACAGCACACGACGGACTCCAGCCGGATACCACATCAAATACTCAGTGAATGGTGTTAACCGAACTGAAGTTGCCAACAGCACATCACAGCTCCCTTGCTCTCTCTCCAAACGTTGTCCTACTAACGCGCCCTAACCTACCCCCCGCTTTCTTTCAGATCCACCAGAGCACAAGGGGACCACTACGGTGGTGATAGTGCACGGTATAAATATCCTTTAACATTAACATTCCTTTGTGGGTAGGACAGGAAGATGGACCGAAGAAAACAAAGACAAACTACCATTTAAAAGCATGATCACATCCTGGTGGGGCACCGGGGTATGAAATGGGATGACATACATGAGAGATTAGCAGATTCAGGGACTCCCTGAGGACCTAGTGATACCTGGGTGTGAACAACCTATTTGGAATAGGAAGGCAACAACTAACAAGGGACATATGCACATCTCTGATGGTGATAGCAGGAAATTGGAGAAATACACAAATATTTATGTCAGAAATACTACCCAGAAATGTATGGAGACGGGCATCATCAAACTGCGCCATTTGAACGATAAAGTGGAAACATTTTGCATAAGCAGGGGGCTGAACGTTATCAGGCATATGAGCATAGTTTATTCTGACCCAGATCTTTTTCACAAAGACGGAACCCACCTGTCAGTACAGGGGATGAAATTATTCCACAGAGGGATTTTAAACATGTTAGCAGCAAAGGGATGCAAGTAGAGCAAAATAGAGCAAGGGTCTTTTGGGGGAAACTAAGTGGCCGCGCACCCACTCAGTTGTGGCGCCATGAGCCTGGAACGAAGCTGCCAACAGGTACAGGAGTTCTCACTAGACAATGTACAGGTCCCAAACACACAGACCTGGGGACACATACTGGAGGGCACCCGGTGAGCAAAGAAGGGCAACTTCCATTTCCTGGACCAAGTGCCCAAATGTGCAGAACTATGATAACACGACACTCCTGTTTTGGTTTATTAGTATTATGTTTAATAAGAAGCCACACCCTGTTCATTGCCAACACAAACAAGAGTCTGCGTATTATTTATTGTATATGATGTATAATGTCCAAGTTCACTAAGGTTAGCATTTCCACAGCTTAGGAAGTCGAAGGAGGCCGGACCACATGAGAATGACACAACAGACCTTCATCAAAGCTTTGCCTTAGCTCTGCCATATTACCACAGGCAGCATGAGGTATTATCAATCCATTAATGTGCTTCCAATCAACACGTGATCCTTCTAGATCACTCTAATAAACCGCTTTTTTTTCTCATATTTATCATCATTGTGACTGAAAAGTAGTCACCTTCCCAAGTTGTAGACTACGCACATTCTCCCAGTTCTAACTTCGTTTATCTTGCCACGATTACAGGATGGATTCTTCTGATCCTACTTCTTTCGCTGAGTGCAGTGATGGAAGACTTCAGCTACTGGATTATGTGAAAACTTTTCATATTGTGGTTATACGATTGCAGCTAAAGAGAGTATTAGGACAATTTGGGTGCTCAGTCACATTTTAAATACATACCTGTCCATGCATTCATCTTACAATGGTAACTCTGATTTGTATTTTCTTTTAGTATTGTGTGTTGTAATGTGGGAGAGAGATTGTGCTGTGCCTCAGTCAGCTTTAAACAGTATCCAAGAATCAATCAAACGACTTAAAGAGCCATGGGTTTCCTTTGCAGGGAGAAAAGAAAGCACCATGTTGTTTTCATGCAGAATGGCTAGGGAATTGGTTCTTGAAAAGAAGAGATTGCTTTGTGAGAGGCGGGCTGGGTTTGGTGGAGAGCCATTGCCCCTTGCTGTATTCACAATAGCCTGTAGAGCTCCACGCTTGCCTTCAAACAACCCAACAGATTGGGTTAATCACCTGACTCCAAATCCAGCAATATCTAGGAAACTCTCTTCATGGGTTGTGTTGCATAAATTGCCTGCTGCTACACCTTTCCATGGGCTTAATTCCTTGTAGGAAATTTGAATACCTTTTACATGTTTCTTTCATTAATGCATTAAAATGTATGAAACCCTTCTGAGCATATATTGGGCTGAGTGAAATCCATTATTTCCAATGTCACTTTGCAGTGAGCCTAGTTCTAGATCAATAGGAAATGTAACTATATTCCGACTTTGGGCAAGCAGCTTCACGCTCCCCAACTAATCAGTGGGAACAGTTTGCCTTGGTCCATAGATCACTGCTGAGGGTCCTTCTTGTCTATTGTCTGTTGCTGTGCATATCTGAAGGAGGCCTGCACAGTCTTCCACTGCCCTAAAAACAGATTGGCATCTGTTGATCATGTAGGTCGTCTTTCGTTGCTCGTTGGCATCGTAAGGACAGGAAGTGTGGGATGTTTTTACCCATGCATCCGAGCCCTACCTCAAAAACTGTGCAGTACTGGCATTGAAAACATCATGATGGCCAGAGCTTCCCAGAAAATGCCCAGGGAAAGGCATGAAGAATAGGCTGCCACCCATTTTTGCTGATGTTATGGGCACAGAAGGGCACTGCCTAAAACCACCATTGGACTACCCACACAGTAGTCTGAAACCATTGGGAATGGCAATGCTGATTGCCAAAAGCAACTAGAATCGTGGGGAATTAATTTTCTTAAATCCCAAAAATGGGTGCATTACCAGTACTCACCACTATCAGAAAGCCGGCGGTTTAAAACAACACCAGATTTTTTTTTTTTGTGTAAAACTGAATAAATGAACCCAAAGCAGGCCAAAGAAAGACTTACTGAGAGGTGGATACAATGTAAAGTTATATTCTGAAGTGACTTGAAGGTTTATAACAAGACTGGCTGAGCTGTGGATTTCAGCAGTTTAAGTAAATTTGGACTGAAGGACACTAAAAATCTAAATGTTTAAAAGAAATGAGTGACCTACTTTTGAGTGTCACATAGGTTGCAATTGTTTAAATCTCATAGTTTTAAACTTAGAATCAGCATTCTAGCTGCATATGTAAAAATGGTTAGTTTTATTTGAATGCAGAAAACTGGATAAATAAAAGTGACAATAGCTGGGGCCTGGTTTAAGGAACTGAATTCTGGCCACCAGCTACCCCCGACAGGAGTTGAGACTTGCACAACAGCTGTGTTCCCAGGACTAGCTGCCTTTTGCTGCTCCCACCAAAAGGGATATGACACTTCTCTGATTGAATTACCTGGACTCTGCAGGAAAGTGAACAAAGCCCTGTCTTGACTCAGGCAAATGTTTTATTATGGGGGCCGTAAAAGTGGCTTCCTCCTGGAAGGAAAGGGGAGGAGCACTGCCTGTGAGAGCAAGCTGGCTTGGCAGAACTGGAAAAACCAGAAATTCAACCTTGTGCTGGGGGGAAACCACACCCCTTTGCGGCCAGAACATAACTCTAAAAAGATGGATCATTCATAGAGCAGACTTGTGAAAATTATTTAAATGATACCATAATTCTTGTGATTTTTCTGCCCACATTTTAAGAGGTTTTTAGAACCGGTGGCATGATCTGGGGGCAAACTAGCAGTTAAGAGGGTATTACTTAAAATGTCTGCATGTGAAAAGTCTGATACTTCATCAATTAATGCCTGCATGCCTTGCACACATTTGGGTAAATTTGAGTAAGAATCTGATATTGGTAACCTGACCAAAAAGTGAAATATGTTGCCATTTCTCAATGCAAGCTCTCAGGAAGAGCAGATTTGGACAGGGTATACCTCCTGTGATATATGATGGGTGCATGTAATTTCAAACCACTGTGTATCTAGGAAATATGTCTTTTTGATCAAATATAGATTGTGTGTAAAGTTGACAGGGGTGGGTTCTCTGTATCATAAACAGACCTCATCATGATGACACTTCATTTCATTGCCCCAATCAAGGGGAAGAGGATGAAGTGGCCAATGACAAGTGGAGAGGGGTAGGGCCTAGGAAGCTAGCCTTTCCACCCACTTTCAAAACACATAAAAGCAGACAGTCAGGACAGATAGGGACATTCTATTCCATCTGCTGCGGGACGCTCTGCCGGGAAAATCCATACTTTACCTCCATCAACCTCCAGAGAGCCAACATAGAGACTTCAATCTGTCCACCTTCAGAGACCAAGACTTTACTTCAGAATTTGTAGCAGAGAGGTCAACTACAAGCTAAATCCCTCTTTAGCAGGCCTCAAATCATTGCCATTATCACAGCCAGGCGAGCTGTTTCAATTCTTTGCAAGAACTCTTGCCATTTGCCAGAGAGCAGTGTTGTATCCAGAGAGAGACCCGCTGAACCGGAGACCGCTGTATCCGGACCCACAGACCTGATCAGAACCAGAGACCCAGACCAGACCAGCAGAGTAGAGCTGACCCAGACCACTGTGCGCAGAGACCGTCCGTGGCGAGTGAAGAAAACCTGACCAGATCCGTGGCGAGGCCCATTCTATTTCTAAATATATTGTGAGTACCTAGCAGAACTGTGCAGAACCAATCTCTTAGTTAAAATAATATAATTCAATCTATTTTAATCTAACCAGAACTGCCTCCTAGAAGTTGTCACCTGTCATTTGCAAAGCTGTCACCTGTCATTTTTTAGCTGCAAGTTTTTCAAATCCGAAAAACAACCTTCACAAAATCGTTCATAACTCCGTAACCGTTTGTGCTAGGAACTTGCAGTAACTTTCCTCTGAAAGCTGGGAATCTTGGCTTTTCAAGGAACCTAGAACCGCATTCCCGATACTTTCGCCGCAATCGCGAAAAACGCACTCGCGAATTTTACCGCGATTTGCAAATTTCTCCACGTGTGAAAACAGCAGCTTCCTTGCTTTCCTTGCTAAAAATTTGTTTGCCTCTTAAGAACCATCCCGGAATCATTGCTAGAGTGAGCCTTGGCTAATATTAACTTGATACCACTCACCCTGAACCTCTAGAGGGAATTAAAAGCATTTTAGCATATTTTTCACTACATTGCTATCACATATAAAAGCATTTTGGGGCCTGTGTTTCAAACTTCTGTAGTCTAAGCTTGCTGGGGTGAACTGAATTACATTTGATTGCATTTCTGAGAACTGTGTGCTTTCCTTCCATTTCCTTGCATTGCATAAAGGGGGGAGTGGATTGCCAGAGAAAAGTGATTACATTGTTTTGTTGAAATCATATTGAGTATTTCTGTACTGCAATTTCATTCCACCCTGCATCCATTTGAACCCATCAAAGTATTGTTGCTATCTTATCCATCCTATAACCACTCATCATTGATTATAAAGAAGTGTGCTAGTGCCGGACTATCCATTATTGATTACTGCTCAGATTAAGTGTGATATTCAATTATTAATTTATTATAAAGTGTGATATATATATATACATTGTTTAAATTCTCAAATAAACCTTTTAACTTGCAAAACAGAACTACTTCTTGGCTCAGTGGGGTCAGGGGGATTCCAAGAGGGGGGTGTTATATAGGGGTAGTCATCCAGAACGCATGAACTGGACATAAAGATATATCAATAAGGGTTTCCATTCAGTATCCCAGACTAGGCATTGACTTAGCTGTAGTGTTGAATTGAATCCTCTTACAAATTGGGGGCTCGAGCGGGACGTTTGGATTAGATCTATCACTTGTGCAGATTAATACAGTGTGCCAGCTGACCAGATACACATATCCGGTCGGATCACCACACTGTGTTACGCTGTAAAGCACTCCTCAAAGGAACGCTCTAAGGAAAAGGTCTGTTTTGCAAAAATAAAATATAAACTTCTGTAAGTCAGGACAGAGACCAATCTCTAGAATGACGACCTTAGTAGACATGAAAATAGCCAGAGAGCACTTCTTACATAAGTTATTTGTGAGAGGTGAGTGGACTCACCAGGACCGCATGGTCTGGTTGCAGGCCATCACGCAACAGGTCACTGAAACAGGGTCAGATACATGGAGTGATCAGGGTCCCTTACATGTGGCCCTGAGTGAACTATACATGGCTCCTAAAGCTAAGGATGAACAAGACAAGATGGTTAGGATAGCGGCATACCTGTACCTATATATGGGAGACATGCAGGATAAATGTACTGAAAGCCAAGATCTGGCGAATAAGCGATAGATGGCGTTAGAGAAGGTCCAATCTGACCTGGTCTCTTCTGAGCAGAGGCTGCAGGGGAGCCAGGAGTCAGAAAATGAGAGTAGACAGCACATCATTAAAATAAAGAAGGATATGGATATCCTGCAACAGGAAAAGGCTGACCAGGATACCAGAATTCTGGCTTTGCAGAAGGAACACCAAGACAGTTTGGACTCCCTACTGCAGAGCCAGAAAAAGCTGGAGCAACAATTAGACTTTAACAGGGCATGCACGGAGCAGGTTGCCACCCTGCAAAGTCATCTAGATAGAGTGAAGGCAGAGAGCAACAAGCTGATTTTGAAAGACCTGGATACCCAGGCAGAGATTGATGAAGAACGCCAGAAAGCTGGTGCCTTTCAAAGGCAGAGGGACGATCTGGCGGCACAAATGCAGGCTCTTAGTCAGGAAAGAGACGCCTTAGGCCAGGAAGTCTGCCATTTAAAAAGAAAAACAGAAGAAAATCACTTGGCCCTCCAGGGGCTGGGTGACCTCCAAAAAGAACACCAGAACTTGTTGGAACACACCAGGAGGGTGGAGGATGCTCTGGCAAGAAAGGAGCAGGCCAATAGGGACACAGCTCAGGAGGTAACCCTCCTGCAGCAAAGACTGGCCCAGTGCTCCAGGACCAATCAGGAGGCACAGAGAGAGAATGAGGCTCTCTGCCAGCACAATGATGGACTCCAACAACAGGTAGCGATGCAGGAGAGACTGATAGAGTCTAGTAAGGCCTTAACTGAGGAACTTCAGATAGGATCGTGGGCGCAGGACCTCACTCTGAGACCTCGCCGCTCAATAGCTAGCTGTACCATTTGTCCGTCTCAAACGGGTTTTCCGTTTTGTTTGTCTCGCAGTCTCAGTGTTCGTTGTACAAGCGCCCTGATGCCCTTGGGCTATCGGCGCTATATAAAAACTAAATACATACATACATACATACTGAAGGTGCAGGCTCTTGCATTGCAACAGGGAGCAGGGGCGGATAGAGATGAGGTTCGCTGGGAAAGAGAAACTCCTGAGCATAACCCCAGGAGCCCTAGTACCAGAGGCCTTTATCTCTCTCAGTCCCTGGACTCTGCCACCCCCATGTCCCCTGGCGCACATGAGCACAGGGCCACAGGGATGGCAGATGACTATCCAGCCAGAAGCATGGGGCTCATAGGCCAGTACCACCCAGGAATGGAGGGGCGGGCATCCGGGTATGGGCACCCAAGCACAGTGCAATTTGATGAGGAACCCCAGGAGAGTAGGCCCATTAAGGGCATCCTGAAAACCTCTGCCCAGTTAGGTCAGTGGGGGGGGTACCCATCAAATCCTGGCAGCAAGGAGGGATCTGAAGACTCCTCTGAGCGGTACAGGACACAGGAGACCAGGTCCCCACATTCTGCCAGCCATTCCCAGGCTTGCAGAATCCGGGAAAACCTGGAAGAACAGACGGGAACCTCTGGGAGCAGTGCCTCTGAGTCAGAAGATGAATGGACCAGGATTACCTGGACCAAAAGGACCAATAAGACAAAAAGGGCCTTGCTTAAGGACCCCTTAAAGCAGATTAAGGCAATCAGGAGCGTCATCACGCCTTATCATAAGAACGCCAATTATTCTGTTTGGGAGCACTTAGAGTTGTTTGAGCAAATGATGGAGACTTTCCATTTGAAGGACAGCCAAAGCTGTATTCAATATGTAAAGTGGACCTTCTCCCCGGAATACTCCAGTTTCTTTGCGGGGCTGGAGGACCAAAATCATTTAAGATGGTCCACCTATAAGGCGGCCATCTTGAAACATTTACTACTCATAGAAATCCTCAAGAGGCTCGCAAGGCAGCCTACAATTTACAATGTGGGGAGGATCAGGCCCCACAAGAATTTGTGCAGGAGTTAAAGCGTGCTTTTGCACAGACCACAAGAAGGGTGTGCACGGATAGCAGAGAATTTATTAATACGTTTTTCCATGCCTTGCCCAAATACATAATGACCCAGCTCGTGAGGGATTTTCACGAGAAAAGATCTTTAGACTGGGTCATTGAACAGGCGACCCGGATCTATGAGGTGCAGAAGCCAATAGAAAATAAAAATAATGCGCCCAAAAACCCCAAAGTCAACAACACCCCTGCTGCTGCCAAGGTGGCAGAGGTAAAGGTCACCCCCGTTTTAGAGTTGGAGATGGGGGGGCCTAAAAACCTACCTGCACCTAATAATGCTAGGCCCAGAAGGTCCTCGGGCCAGTCACAGACAGGGAGCCAAGGAGGCAGCCCCACAAATGGGGTCCCTCGCTCTCCTGATTATGTAAGTCCCCGTTACAAGGGAAATCGACCCATCCTGGGTTATGTGTGGACTCCTCCAGCGCAAGGGGGGAGATCCAGCCAAGAACCTAACCCAGGGAACTTTCCTCCTAACTTCCCACCGGAGGGCAGAAATTCTCCGAATCCTGGGCAGAACTTTTTCCCCAGGTATCCACCCAATTTCCAACCCCAAAATCATCCATCTTTCTTTCCCCAATTCCCTGAGCCCAGACAACCTAATCCGGGAGAGGGGAGGCCAAGGGTGGAGGGGTACCAAAATCTTCCCAACCAGGGGTACTACCAGAGAAGGGATAGCTACCCTTCCCGGGATCAGCCCAGGGGAGAAAATAGAGCCCCGTATCAGCCTGAGCGGGTTTCCCAGTTAGAGCGCCAGGTCCAAAATATGGCACGGGATCTGGGTCAAATACTGAGGGCTCAGCAGAACCCTCAGATCGGCATGCCGGCGCAGAACGCACCCAACTCTGGACCTGGTGCTCCAGAGCAATGACGGGGGCAGCACCCCGATAACTCACCGGTTCCCAGGGAGGAGGCACAAGGGGAAGGGGGGTGTAAAGCCTTGGAGGAAGCTTCCTTCCTCACTTGTAAACAGCCCCTGGAAACCCAGGAACCGGAAACAAAATCTCCTGCCCCTGAAAGTCTGCCTCCTAAGGAACAGAGGGGGGGTAGGAGAAACAAAAGACCCAAACAGACACAGTTTGAGGAGGAGGTACAGATCTTCCAATTTGAGGGAGAGGGATCCTCAGAGGATCCTGGGAAAAGGATCTTCTCCTTCAGAGAGGGGGGAACTCCTCCCAAAGAAAAATGGGTCCCTAGGGATGCAAATCCAGACTGGGGAGATGTGGAGACTGAGCTACCGCCGCCCACCATATCATCCCAGAACCAACCGCAAGAAAATCCCCTGGTTCAAACCCATCCTGATGACTGCCTCCAAAAAGGGCGGGGCGTCCCAGAACCGGAACCAGGGGAACCCACAATGGCTCTGATCTCCAGTTGCCAACTTTTTCTTTCACATTCCCAAGGCTCTCCACAGAATTCTGCCCAAATCTCTTCGTTAGCGATGTCCAAAACCAGAAAGTTAGCCAACCAGTTGTCCAAAAATGTGCATTATCTGTGCCCCCTTGAGGAGAAGGAGGGAAGATACTATGCCCTGGTACAAGTACAGGGGCAGGGTACAATTTTGGCACTGGTGGACACTGGATCTCAAGCTACCCTTCTGTCCAGAAGGGCCTTTGACGAACTGAATGCAGGAAGGGGAGAGAATTACCAAATTCCTCTCACCTCTCTTCCTGGACAACTGCAGAACTTTGACGGGAAGGAAATTCCCGTTGAGGGGACTGCAGACTTGGACATTAAGATCGGGCGACACAAGGTGAAACACCCATCATAGTAGTGACTCCAGAGGGCACCCCTTGTTTACTGGGGAATGACCTCCTGAGGAGGTTGTCACCCTTAATAGATTGCGTAAACAAGGTCCTCTGGACCCAGACTAGCCGACCAATAAAATTAAAACAGAGTGTCAACCATATTAGTTTAAACGGCACCTGCCACATGGTTGAACAAAAATCTGACCAAGTAGAATTTCACTTCCAGAATAGCCAAATTCCAGACGTGACGGTAATAGCAGTAGGACAACAGACTGGTGATGGAGGGTCCTCTCTATTTCTGAAAATCAACCTTCCTTCCAGTCTAAAGTGGTACTCCACGCTGGAAGGAAACACTCTGAGATTCTATACTAATCCACAATCAGAAACTCCCACTCCTATAGTCCAGAAAGATGTGAAATCAGCTCAGAGCCTGGCTGATATTCAGCAAATTGGAGAGCAGTTGTTCATCCCTGTCCAATTAAATGATGGGAAGGACTCTGTTCTCGCTCGAGTGTGTGTGAACAACGGTAAGAGCTTCATCAGCGAAGCCATGTTCCGCCAACTCCCAAAAGATCCAGCCATTCCCACATTCAAACTGATAGACAAATGGGAAATGGACCTGGAAGCACCTAATTCCAAACATCTCCTGCCAAGCAGGTGTATGCTCAAAATCTCCATTGGCAACAAGAGCATAGTCCATAATTGTTGGGTCGTGCGAGACGTCACTGCCGCCTTTTACTTAGGCAGTGACATTCTCAATCGCTTTGCCATTAGTTTGGACCTAATAAACTTCAAAGCTTGGTCCCGATTAGCGGATAATCCCATGGGCTTTGATGATCCAGAAAAAGCATTTAGGTCAGCTCAATTGCTACCTTATGCAGTTGAAATTCAGATCAAAGAGGAAGTCACCATCCCAGAAAGGACCCGACAATTCTCCCTGGAAGTGAAAGTTAAAGGAGGACAATATCTGCAAAACCCTGATGCTTACATACATCTAAACGCTTCTCTCCAACAGCAAGGGTTGGGGGTAAACCCAACTCCATTAGTCAACATAGAACATGACACCATTCTAATAGAGGTGGATAACAGCGACTTAAAGAGTATTACTCTAGCCGCAGGCACCATTATTGGAATGGCGGTTGATGACCGACATTTTTCCATAGATTTAGGTAATGAACTGTTAGGGCCAATCCCCAAGGACTGCGTTGACAGTGACAGTGAGGACAATACAACACCAGACAGGATTTTTACCCGGCATGGGGGGAACTTCCTGGTGTACACTTCCTGCCCCTATGGTAAGGAAGATGTGACTAGTGACTTCAGGAGGGATGAGGTGATTTTCCAGGTACATGAGGGCTGCCTTTCCCACCTGAAGCCTCCGGTCCAAATCAGTACTCTGACCAGGGACTTCTCCACCCAGCTGGAGGAGGCCACGGAGATAGCCAAACCAGAAGTCTTTCCAGGCTTCAGGCAGATGGTGGAAGAGAGAGTCAACCTAGCCAGTGCCTGTGTGGCTCTGGAACAACAGCAAAAGTTGAAACAAGTTTTCTTGGATTCCCAAGATCTCTTTGCGGTAGACTCATATGACTGTGGTCGCACTGACATCCACACAACAACGATCCCCACGGACCCTGGCATGACTCCTGTGTTTGTGAAGCAATATCGCTTGCCTCTCGCATCAATGGAGTCCCTTACTGAAATAATTAAGAACCTTGAGTCCCGGGGAATAATCCGTCCAGTCCACAGCACCTTCAATAATCCGGTGCTGGGAATATTAAAGCCAAACGGCCAGTGGAGACTCTGTGCTGACCTTAGGGAGCTCAACAAATGGGTCCATACTTCCCGATGGCCTCTGCCCTACATTGACCAAGGGCTGGCCCAGATCCAGGGGTCACAGGTATTCACTGCAATAGACCTGACCAATGGATAATGGACCGTGCCGGTCAGTATGGAGGACCAATACAAGCTGGCTTTTACCTTTGGGGGCCAGCAGTATACATGGACCGGGACTCCCTTCGGATACCTCAACTCCGGCAATGAATTGAACATTTTCCTACATAAGGCCATGCCCGACCTGGGTGCAAGGGTTAACCTGGCTTATGTAGATGATGTCCTCATCAAAAGTTCATCTGTGGAGGAACACATAGCGGAGATCCGTTATGTTCTGATGCAGTTGAGGGCCGCCGGAGCAAAACTTTCCTTTCAGAAAGCACAGTGGTGTAGAACCCGTGTTAATTTCATGGGGCATGAGATTACTCCTCAGGGTCTCTGTCCCCAGGAAAAGAAGGTGGAAGCACTCCAAAAACTGAAAGAACCCACAACTCTGCGGGAACTAAGGAGCCTCCTTGGACTGACTAATTACAGCAGAAAGTTCATTGAGGGCTACGCAGAGATCACCAGACCCCTGATTCATCTCCTGAAGGGGGGGTCAAGTGGGAATGGGGTCCAGAACAAGCCGAGGCAGTAAGACAACTCAAAAGAAGCCTCTCACAAGCGCCCTGCCTAGCTTACCCTGTCAGAAACAAGGAGTTCTTCCTGGAGACAGGGTTCTCTAATACGTGCTTGACAGCAGTATTATACCAAAAGCATGACAAGGTCAATAAAGTAATCTCCTATGCGAGCGAAACTTTATCCTCTGTGGAGGAAAAATTCAACGATTGTGAGAAGGCACTCCTGGCAAAGGTGTGGGCATTGAAGAATTACCGCCCGTTTATCCATGGGGAACACATCATAGTGGAGACTCCACACCAGCCTCTGCAATATCTCCAAAGTGACAGAATCCGGGCCGGAAATGTGAGTAATTCCCGAATTACTTCCTGGATTCTGTCAATGCAAGGCTTTCCTGTGGAGGTCAGATATGGCCAAAACAAGAAGAGTACCCTCGCGCAAGGTCTGGCTGACTTGCATGATTGTGCCAGAGAAAACTGTCTCGAGGACGAAAATCTAAAAATAAAGGACAACATGGAGGCATACCTTAATTCCCCCACAAAGTCTTTGAAGAAGACAAGTGTGAGGGAATGCCCACTGTATATGTGGATGGATGCTCTTACTATGTTGACAACGACGGGGAGAAAGAACTGGTGGCCGGCGTAGGGAATGCATGGGTGAATGAATCCCCAGAACCCTCCGCTGGATACAAAATTGGTCCCCAAAGTAGTCAGGTGGCAGAATTGATGGCTGTGCATCAGGCCATCCTCACTGCTGTCCAGCATCAACTCCACAAACTGGTCATAATCACAGATTCGGATTATGTACGGAACGGGTTCGTGGAGCACCTCGTTAATTGGAAAACCAGAGGCATGTTATGTGCTAACAACAAACCCTTGAAACATGGGAAGTTGATCCAAAACATTGATGATCTAGTCACCTCGAATGAGATGACCATCTATTGGAAAAAGATCAAGGGTCATTCCAAAGTAGAGGGACCAGACAAAACTGGAAATGACTTAGCTGATCAGCTGGCCAAAACCGGGGCCGTCCAAGGGGATCAAATTGAGATTGAGTCCCTGTTGGGGGAAATCCAGGTCACTGCTATCACTAGGTCCCAGACAAATGCTCACAACGACCTTTCAATTGCACAATGGAGTAAGGAGACCCCTGATGCTGATTTGATTACCGCTCAGAAGGGAGATCCAATAATTGGTAAATTTTACCAGCACATTGAGGACCCTGAGAACTTTCCCCTGACGGATACCGATTAAATTGGGAAAGAGGACCTAAGAGTGTTGATGAAATGTCCAAAAATGTTCCGAATCCAAGACGGTTTGCTGGTAAGGAAATCCAAAGCTGGCCACGATCAGTGGGTGGTTCCTACCTCATTCCGAAGCCTGATGTTAAGTCACGGCCATGATGCGGCCACCGCCGGTCATAGGGGGTTTCACACAACACTGGAAATCTTAAGAGAGGTTGCATACTGGCCACACATGGGGCAGGACCTTGACCAATACTTGAAGGGGTGTCTTGTGTGTGCACAATTTCAGCCATCATCCCTCACACACCGTGCACCCCTCCAAAAGAGGGGGATGACACTGCCATGGTCAGATTTACAAATCGACTTTGTAGGCCCCGTGATTCGCTCTGCTAGGGGGAATAAGTACATGTTGACTGTGACATGCTTGTTTACCAAGTGGGTGGAATGTCTCCCAGCCCCAAATTGCAAGGCAGAAACTGCAGCTGCCCTGATGATTAACCACATCTTTTCCTGTTTTGGTCTACCTCAAAGGATTGAGTCAGACAGAGGTAGCCACTTCACCAGTGAAGTGATGACAAAGATGTGGGAGATACTGGGGGTCAAAAGGAAGTTGCATATTGCTTACCGGCCAGCTTCTTCTGGGGCAGTAGAGAGATATAACCGAACCATTGTGAGCATATTAAAGAAGTTTGTGGCAGATTCTGGGCCAAGTTGGGATATCCGATTACCTCTGGTCCTAATGGCCATCAGATCTACCCCTTCATCTGCAACCAAAATGTCACCATTCGAGTTGATGACTGGACGCAAGATGGTGCTTCCGCAGCATTTGCTCTACAGGACCCAAGAGCAGACACTGATAAATGCCACCACAACTCATGGGTATGTGGAGAATTTAAGGAAACACCTTCAACATGCTTTTGCTTATGCTGAGCAGAATCTAGAAAGATCAGCTGATAGCATGAAGACCCACTATGACCTGAAGACTTCCAGGAAGGAATATCAGGTGGGGGACCGGGTCTATCTATACAATTTCCAAAGAAACCAGGCAAAACAGCGAAGTTTCTTGCCTACATGGAAGGGACCCTTTGAGATTATAGACAAAATCTCCCCTGTGGCCTACAAGATCCACATCCCCGAAGGCGGTTTGGCAGAGGGGGAAGACAAGTGGGTCCACATTAACCAGTTGAAGTGTTGCCATCCCAGGCACACTCTGCAACAACTGGAGGAATCCTCTGGAATCCTAGAGGGTACTGTCTCAGATTAATTCAGTTCTAACTTAAAATATCCTACATATCGCCTATCAAATTCTGAGTTTCTCAATGTGGGTGTTTTTGTTTTTGAATGCAAAAAGAAATGTGCATGTTCATATGTTTTGACTATAAATTTATATGCCACCCCACTATATCAATGGTGGGGGAGAAATGTCCATGAATAGGTATTGCCGCTCTTCCTTTGTCGTCCTAGGAGAAAGAAAACCTGGAGACGGGCCGAGGAGGACGATCCGGAGACCGGGAGCAGAGACGCAAGGGGCCCAGTGTACCGCCCAATACTCCCATCAGGACCGGCGAGGAGAACCGATTGATCCGACCGGATGGAGGAAAAGATGCTGAACTGTGCCATCTATTGGAAGAAGATGAGGAAACATCCCAGGTCTTGCGAGTTCCATCAGTGAAACAGAATGGCCATCGCAAGAGGGGGGCTTGTGGGATGTTTTTACCCATGCATCCGAGCCCTACCTCAAAAACTGTGCACTACTGGCATTGAAAACATCATGATGGCCAGAGCTTCCCAGAAAATGCCCAGGGAAAGGCATGAAGAATAGGCTGCCACCCATTTATGCCGATGTTATGGGCACAGAAGGGCACTGCCTAAAACCACCATTGGACTACCCACACAGTAGTCTGAAACCATTGGGAATGGCAATGCTGATTGCCAAAAGCAACCTAGAATCGTGGGGAATTCATTTTCTTAAATCCCAAAAATGGGTGCATTACCAGTACTCACCACTAACAGAAAGCCAGCGGTTTAAAACAACACCAGATTTTTTTTTTTGTTGTGTAAAACTGAATAAATGAAGCCAAAGCAGGCCAAAGAAAGACTTACTGAGAGGTGGATACAATGTAAAGTTATATTCTGAAGTGACTTGAAGGTTTATAACAAGACTGGCTGAGCTGTGGATTTCAGCAGTCTAAGTAAATTTGGACTGAAGGACACTAAAAATCTAAATCTTTAAAAGAAATGAGTGACCTACTTTTGCGTGTCACATAGGTTGCAATTGTTTAAATGTCATAGTTTTAAACTTAGAATCAGCATTCTAGCTGCATATGTAAAAATGGTTAGTTTTATTTGAATGCAGAAAACTGGGTAACTAAAAGTGACATTAGCTGGGGCCTGGCTTAAGGAACTGAATTCTGCCCACCAGCTACCCCCGACAGGAGTTGAGACTTGCACAACAGCTGTGTTCCCAGGCCTAGCTGCCTTTTGCTGCTCCCACCAAAAGGGATATGACCCTTCTCTGATTGAATTACCGGGCTCTGCAGGAAATTGAACAAAGCCCTGTCCTGACTCAGGCAAATGTTTTATTATGGGGGCCGTAAAAGTGGCTTCCTCCTGGAAGGAAAGGGGAGGAGCACTGCCTGTGAGAGCAAGCTGGCTTGGCAGAACTGGAAAAACCAGAAATTCAACCTTGTGCTGGGGAGAAACCACACCCCTTTGGGGCCAGAACATAACTCTAAAAAGATGGATCATTCATAGAGCGGACTTGTGAAAATTATTTAAATGATACCATAATTCTTGTGATTTTTCTGCCCACATTTTAAGAGGTTTTTAGAACCGGTGGCATGATCTGGGGGCAAACTAGCAGTTAAGAGGGTATTACTTAAAATGTCTGCATGTGAAAAGTCTGATACTTCATCAATTAATGCCTGCATGCCTTGCACACATTTGGGTAAATTTGAGTAAGAATCTGATATTGGTAACCTGACCAAAAAATGAAATATGTGGCCATTTCTCAATGCAAGCTCTCAGGAAGAGCAGATTTGGACAGGGTATACCTCCTGTGATATATGATGGGTGCATGTAATTTCAAACCACTGTGCATCTAGGAAATATGTCTTTTTGATCAAATATAGATTGTGTGTAAAGTTGACAGGGGTGGGTTCTCTGTATCATAAACAGACCTCATCATGATGACACTTCATTTCATTCCCCCAATCAAGGGGAAGAGGATGAAGTGGCCAATGACAAGTGGAGAGGGGTAGGGCCTAGAAAGCTAGCCTTTCCACCCACTTTCAAAACACATAAAAGCAGACAGTCAGGACAGATAGGGACATTCTATTCCATCTGCTGCGGGACGCTCTGCCGGGAAAATCCATACTTTACCTCCATCAACCTCCAGAGAGTCAACATAGAGACTTCAATCTGTCCACCTTCAGAGACCAAGACTTTACTTCAGAATTTGTAGCAGAGAGGTCAACTACAAGCTAAATCCCTCTTTAGCAGGCCTCAAATCATTGCCATTATCACAGCCAGGCGAGCTGTTTCAATTCTTTGCAAGAACTCTTGCCATTTGCCAGAGAGCAGTGTTGTATCCAGTGAGAGACCAGCTGAACCGGAGACCGCTGTATCCGGACCCACAGACCTGATCAGAACCAGAGACCCAGACCAGACCAGCAGAGTAGAGCTGACCCAGACCGCTGTGCGCAGATACCGTCCGTGGCGAGTGAAGAAAACCTGACCAGATGCGTGGCAAGGCCCATTCTATTTCTAAATATATTGTGAGTACCTAGCAGAACTGTGCAGAACCAATCTCTTAGTTAAAATAATATAATTCAATCTATTTTAATCTAACCAGAACTGCCTCCTAGAAGTTGTCACCTGTCATTTGCAAAGCTGTCACCTGTCATTTTTTAGCTGCAAGTTTTTCAAATCCGAAAAACAACCTTCACAAAATCGTTCATAACTCCGTAACCGTTTATGCTAGGAACTTGCAGTAACTTTCCTCTGAAAGCTGGGAATCTTGGCTTTTCAATGAACCTAGAATCGCATTCCTTTTCCCGATACTTTCGCCGCAATCGCGAAAAGCGCACTCGCGAATTTTACCGCAATTTGCAAATTTCTCCACGTGTGAAAACAGCAGCTTCCTTGCTTTCCTTGCTAAAAATTCGTTTGCCTCTTAAGAACCATCCCTGAATCATTGCTAGAGTGAGCCTGGACTAATATTAACTTGATACCACTCACCCTGAACCTCTAGAGGGAATTAAAAGCATTTTAGCATATTTTTCACTTCATTGCTATCACATATAAAAGCATTTTGGGGCCTGTGTTTCAAACTTCTGTAGTCTAAGCTTGCTGGGGTGAACTGAATTACATTTGATTGCATTTCTAAGAACTGTGTGCTTTGCTTCCATTTCCTTGCATTGCAAAAAGGGGGGAGTGGATTGCCAGAGAAAAGTGATTACATTGTTTTGTTGAAATCATATTGAGTATTTCTGTACTGCAATTTCATTCCACCCTGCATCCATTTGAACCCATCAAAGTATTGTTGCTATCTTATCCATCCTATAACCACTCATCATTGATTATAAAGAAGTGTGCTAGTGCCGGACTATCCATTATTGATTACTGCTCAGATTAAGTGTGATATTCAATTATTAATTTATTATAAAGTGTGATATATATATATATATATACATTGTTTAAATTCTCAAATAAACCTTTTAACTTGCAAAACAGAACTAGTTCTTGGCTCAGTGGGGTAAGGGGGATTCCAAGAGGGGGGTGTTATATAGGGTAGTCATCCAGAACGCATGAACTGGACATAAAGATATATCAATAAGGGTTTCCATTCAGTATCCCAGACTAGGCATTGACTTAGCTGTAGTGTTGAATTGAATCCTCTTACAGAAGGCATTCTTATTGCCAATGGCCTTGGACTCGTCCACTGCCCCACTTCTGTAACGGGAGCAGGTGGGTGGAAGCGCACTAATGAATTACATGAGGATTCAAGTTCAGGGAACATCCATGCTGTGCTCAGATATCCTTGTGCAGAGGATCCTGCAGCTCTGACCTTGGAATGTGAACAGAGCGTTCAGATGATGTTTTATTAATCTTTTGCTGCTTTCTCCTTATGCCATATTGGAACCCATATTTCATTGAAAAGGGTTCAGTGTCAAAGATGGGATGGTTCGACCATAAACCTTTTCTATAACCCAACAATGGGCACACGTAAGACACTACAAGCATCCTGAGTGGGATTTTCTTAAAGAAGTCTCTACTCTGTAGTGCCTGCCTTCAGAGGAGCAGTGGCTAATGTGTGAAGACAGGCATATTGACTATAGGGCATATGACCTTTGCCCTTTCAAAGATGCAGCCACAACTGTGCTGGATGAAGACCCTGAATTGGCTGTTGCTGAAACATTGAATGGCATCAAGGTCCTATGACCGACACACAATGCCCACGAGAGCTCCATTCTAGGCTAGGTCACCAGAATGTATTCCACTGCTAGCAGGCAAGATGCATAAAGTTGGACCAAGAGAAGATGCTGTTTTCTGCGAGTCCACAGCCAGGACTTTGAGAGCAGATCTTAGAATTGTAAAGGCATTTAACTTTGGAACTAACTTCCAGACAACCTCAGCATGAGAAGAGACCTCATTATGGTCCGAACGATGGCCAAAACCTACCCCTTCCACTCAGTCTACAAATCAAACATCAAACATGACAACCACTCCAAAGTTCTTCCATGCCCAATCCTTCCCCCTTCTCGGCAACCACTCCTAACTTCCGTCCATGTGTATGATTGCAAAAGAATGTCAATAATAAATATCATAGCAGGCATTAAGGACAGCTTTTACATTTCTGAACTTAATTACACATTTTGGCCAGTTCGCAGCCATATTAGGCTCATTGTAGAGACATGTCTAATCACACCTGTAAAGTCAGGTTCTTAATCTCTGCTGTAATAGAGATGCACCACTATTCAGGCAACAACTGTGAGTTAGAGATTTACAAGTTTTTCAACTAATTTGATGTACTCTGCATTTTGCAATATGCTATTCATATGGCATTTTTTTTAAATCTTGGCATGTGTGCATCTGTGCAGTGCCCATTGGGTGTATCAAATACCTAAATAATGCATATTATAGGAAATAAGGTAACGGTAGGCCTGGAAATACAGACTTTCCAGACCATAACAGCCCACATGTTCACGGTGTTCAGGGAAAGACAAACCACTAAAACTATAAAGTTGTTTGGTTTCGGTTATTTATAATTTCCAAGGTTATGAAAGGGGTGGGATTAAATGGTCTGAGCCTTTCCTGGTACTAGCTGAAACGGTTTTAGTTAACGCCTTTATTTCAGTAGTATAGTACTAAACCTTCCTTCAGCTATGCCAGCCTGCAATACATTCTGTCCAATATATTAACTTCCTCAAGTGTATTTAGTTGTGTTGTCAGAGCATGGAGGCCTGCATCGTGGATGATTGACCTGTGACTGACAATGACCCAATCCGTCAGGGCTTTCATGGGTACAGGCCGGTTGTGCATTCTAGCCATAGTAATGTTACCCATCTCACTGGTACCTAATTAAGCAACTTCGGAAGATGAAGAACAGCATCCTGCAGCATGACGCATAACTGACTCTACCACATGCCTACATTAATTACATAAATGCAGAGCTGCAATATAGCCACCACCCACCAACTGATCACACCACGCCCTTCTGGATAATGCTACACTCATTTGTATGTTAATCTCTGTATGTATATTACTGGCTGGCTCAGGAGCTATGCACCAAATGTAAATCTTATCTATATCTGTAACTTGTATCTGTCTCTGGTCTGTGTCCCTGAATACCACACCGTAATCCCCTGTTTTTTCCCTCAATCATACATCTGCCTTCTTTTGAAACACGGAAAGTACAGAAACCTGGGTAATGGATGATTTTACGGTTGTTGCACACTAGTCTATTCCTTGCAACTTCAAACTTAGGCAAGCCAACTGAGAAGGACCAAGATGAGGATGCCTCTTCGTATCATTTCAAGAACACCTTTGAATCTCAGAGGCACTATAGCTAAACACCCCGTACTGTTAATCACTCTTCGTCCACATAGCACTGGAACATCAAACCAATGTTATCCTTCCTATTCACTTACACATCACCCACATACAACCTGGCATTTGCACATACATTTACAGACAGCATAACCAGCATTGGAGTACAACACAAACTCCTGATCTTACTAGTGGTCTTTAGCATCTGGTTCGAAAAGGAGAATAGCAACTCTACCAAATCACAAACCTTCCACCTAGCCAGCATACACCTACAACAAATGGTGAAGGGAGCAATCCAAGTCTGACTACAACTGCTCCCCCAGTACATATTCATTCTAGTGACCACCTTATGACTACTTTTGTGATTCACACCCCATTGTGAGAATGAGCCGTCCACAAAAATCTATCTCCAATCGAGAAAATACCCTGAAAATACCTCAACACATAAGATATCATCACCATATTGGTTTAAGGGCTCAAGGACCCGATCCCCAGTGCTGGCACTCACCAATTGGGTCTCCATTTCCCAGCATCTCCTGGGGTGTGCAGAACACAGGGGCGTCACATGAGACGTGGAATATGTCATCAGAATGAGAGGGCTGCAGAGTTCTGCAAAGGCAGTGCTAAGCTTTGCACAGAGCTTCTCTCAACTGTTGTTTGCACGGTTGATTGGAATTTTTTTGCTATTCTGATTGCTTAAATGTGATAGCTCTCAGACTGTTCTCTGGATTTGTTTTCTGTGGCTATCTTCGACTGATCTTTGTTTGAGAAACCTTGGCTTGGTACATGGACTGCTTTCAGATTACCCTTTAGATTGTTGTTTGGAGTCTTGGATTTTGACACTGGTTTTGGATTGCTACAGATTTTCCCTTGGATTTCTCTGAAACTATGAGCAACTAACCTGGATCTGTTCTGGACTATTTTTCCCTTGGTCTGAGTGACTCTACTTTCTCTGTTTTTTGACCTAGTTGCGTCCTCGTGCCTTCGGGTACAATCCACACCTGTCACCTTCTTTTGCTACTTTTTACTATGGGGCATGTTCCCTTTCCTTTTGTGGGCATCAATTGTTGTTACTTACCTCTACTCTGACTGCACATCCAGGAAAACCACGGTTACCTAAGAGATTGTGGGGGGGGAGTAGTCAGGGGTTGTCGTGGGACTATCGTTCTAATATTTTCTGTGTTTTTTTTGCAGCCTGGAGTTCTGCATGGCAGTCTCCTACCCTTTTGCCTAATCACCTGGCCAGTGCATCTCATTTGCCATAGTTGTGTCCTCGTGCCTTTGGGTACGATCCACAGCTGTCATCTTCTTTTGCTACTTTTTTCTACGGGGCGTGTTCCCTTTCCTTTCCGTTTGTGGGCATCAATTGTTGTTCCTTACCTCTACTCTGACTGACCACCCAGGAGACCAGGGTTACATAAGAGAATGTGGAGGAGGGAGAAGTCGGGAATGGTCATGGGAAAATCTTTCTAATATTTTCTGTGTTGTCTTTGCAGCCTGGAGTTCTGCATGGCAGTCCCCTACGCTTTTGCCTAATCACCAGCCATCTCATTGACTGGGGTATCTGGAGGAAGCTTGTTTCAGTTCACTGGGGTTCATTCTGCACTCTTCCAATTGGAATCCAGACAACTCTCTCCTGGACAAAGTCTCACCAAATGAAATAATAAAAACAATGCAAAATAGGATTACAGAAATATCAGACTACATAGGACCGGAGGAACTGTTCACCCCTCCCAAAAGTAAGTGGTCGCAAGATGGTTTACCAGCCATTTCCAAGTTTGAAGAAAACAAGCCAGAAATTAGAACAAGCATTTAGGAAAAATGCATACCAAAAAAAGACACGGCTCTATACAGCAGAAATTCTAAAAGCAAAGAAAATGCATTGTGCCGAAGGAATCTCGAAAGCCAGCAGTACACAGAAAGATGTTCAACATCATTCAAGAGATAGGAAACCCAACATCATGCATAATGCCCCAACTCCCTTGCTGAAACTCTGTGAAGACCTCACAAAGTCAAAAACAAATGCCAAGTCTTTAGTGCTATGCCAAAGAATATAAGCAACAATACCACCACTGACGCATTCTCAGAAGCAACTACAATGATGACGTGATTTGCTGCTATACCAAAAGAAGATCTTACTAAACTGTCGAAGGAAAGAAACAAAACCCACAAGACCCTTGCCCAACAAACAGCAAAAAGAACATCTTCAGCATAGGAACACCTGCATGATACTTCCACAAGCTCATTAACTACTCATTGAATCCATCCTCAGAAGCTCCAAATTCTCCAACATTAAACCCTTTCCGAAAGCTCCCACAGAAAGCACTAACAATCCCACAAATTATCAGCTAATGTCAAACATCTCTTATCCTGCCAGACTCCTAGAAACCTAAGTACATAGACAAATCCTAACACACATGGAAACCAACCATCTACTGGACAAGGCAAAAGTCGGTTTCAGATCTATGATAGTGACGGAATCAGCACTGATCTTCTGGGACATCCTAGAAGGGATCTAAGACTCCTACTGCAACTCCACACTGATACTATTAAAACTTTCAGTGGCTTTTGACACAGTTAACCATGCAACTCATCAACAGTATGGACAAAACTGGACTTAGCAATATTGTGCTACAATGGATGATGTCCTTTCTGTCAATTTCAGATCTCTGGGAGGACTGAATCATTACTACTCTGCATCTCAGGTGATATAGAAATTACATATGAATACAACATAATCTCTGCACTGATACTATTAGACTTTTTGGAGACTTTTGACACAGTCAACCATGCAACCCTCATCAAAAGAATTGAAGAAACAGGCTATGCAATATCACACTACAAAGGATGAAATTCTTCCCAACTGAAGGAATGCAAACCACTGGATAACTACTATCAGCTCAACCTCAAGCATACTCATCACTGGTGTCACACAAGGCTCATCCCTCTCACCACTGCCCTTCAAATTCTGCATGGCTCCTCTCATGAAACTCATCAAACAACTACACAGATGGCATCAAAAACATCTACACAATTGCCACCAGCAATGACATAGACTAAACCCTTGTCAAATACCTGTAACAAATCAATGCATGGATGGGGAAAAACAACTGTAAACATCACCCAGGTAAAACTGAAATCTTGCCCAACAACCGTTCCATTCCACTGCAGTAAAGTGGTCTACAGAAATGAGAATAAGTAATTATGAATATTGCAACCAGGTGGACAATACGCTAACACTGGCATCTCAGGTTAATGCTGTAGTAAAGAAAAGCTCCTTCCACCTAGGATCTATGAGACAGATATTACCCTTTCTCACTTTTCCAGACAGAACACTCACTACCATCTCATTTGTCATGAAAGAATAAGCTGTGCCATCCAGATCTAGCTTGACATTCCTGTTACATCACCAAAAAACAATAACAAATCTAGAACAGATCAGCAAGACTCCTAAGAATTAATATGATAGAACACATCATGAAAGTACTATGATCACTACACTGGCAACAATTCAATGAAAGGATCTATTGCAAAACACAATGCTTTATTCCCAGCGTAATTCAAGACTAATGAGCAGAATTCATGTAAGAGGAAATCTCCATCTACAGACCAACCAGAACCCTGTGGTCTAGCATTGACATGCACCTTGGCCCAAAGTTTTATGCAAAAATGAAATATGGAGGGTCAGCTATTTTAAGCATTTTAATAAAACTCTGAAACTCCCTACCCAAGGGAATACACACAATAGAGGAATACCCATTGTTCAGAAAAGCAGTAAAAACAAGGCTATTTAGTATGCAGTGCTAACTCACAAGCAATTGGCATTTTTCAAAGTGAGACCAACCATAGATGACCAGGGATTAATGGGTCTCAGTTCACCAACAAGCCACCTGCACGACTGCAGCATAACCCTATTCCATGAGGATCCCACTCTCCTTCTCCCACTAACGCATATTAAAACTGTCCATACTCATGGAAATATGACCACCTAGAGGCAAACCCAAAGACAGTGACCATTTTCCAAAGTGAAACTATAAACACCATAAAATATGTACTTGTGTGGTCTCCCTCTCCTCTCACTAACAAACTAATCCTTCTCATCTTTAGATATGCCAGATGTGAGGGAGGCATGGTATCACACGGAGACACTGACACAAGAGTTGCACGTTTCAAAACCTTTATTGTTAAATTCAAGGTGTTTGGAAAAAACTCCTGTCTGGCCCTATCACTAAGATGGGAGTAAATTTGACCCTCAAATAATAAAGAAACAGTCCTAGTCAGTCTAAGTTAAACAATAAAAGCCTATACTAACACAATCCTAATGCCTGCCCTCACTCTTACATATGCTAATGTGATATAGGGATCTGTATCTACAAAAGGAAAAATCAGTGATGAAACAAAATGTCAGAATGGCAAAATAAATCAGTATTAGTTCGCGTCCCCACGTTGTACAGCACGGTTTAGGTGGAACATTTGATGGATGAACACACTTTGGCTTGCAAACACAGTAGTGGCTGGCTCTGCCCTCCAGAGCCTTTTAGGCCCTACAAGTCTGAATGACAAGTTGATGGATTTAACCTCTAAGGTTCCTCTCACCCTAGTCATGTCATCTTTCATGCTTCTACACAGTTTCTAAGGACAGTATTTATGTATTTACTTTATTTAATAGCTTTTTTATAACACACCTATTACTGTACCTGAGTTTAGTTTCTAAGTGCGGATCAGGGATTCAAACCTATGTTGCTCTGCGTGGTTTTGCTTCCAAGACAAGTGTGTTGCCCCTGTGCTATCGTCCATTCACTTTGTTCACAGTTCACCATAGGTTCCACTCAATCGGGCTCAAACCTTTTCTCCTTGGTGGGGTTCCCTTCCCCAAGCTTTCTTCACATTTCACACGATAGGTTCCCCTCAGTCAGGCTCAAACCTCTTTTCATATTTTATTTTCTCTGTCAGAGACTTTCAAAACTGGGAGGATTTACACTTTCACCTCCACATGACCACTTCCACCCTCCTTTCTTTACTTCCACTTTACATATTTTCCTTCTGTTCCAATGTCTTTTACAGAATGTACTTATTATGTATAACTTGCTTTTCAAATGGGTCTCCATTAGTCATGCTCAGACCCTCCTTTTACTTTCACGCATGGGTGGCCCTCAGTCGCGCTTGGTCCTTTGTGTTGCTTTTCACATGGGTCTCCCGAAGGCGGGTTCGGATCCTCCTTTCAATCTCTTGCCAAATTCAACAAAACAAAGTTCAGCAGTTTGTGAGCTTTTCACTTAACGCTCATCTCTCACTTCCCTCTGCATCCACTGCTTTAAAACATTTCATAGAGACTTTCAATTAGGCAATCTCACTTTGCCGGACCACTCTGCTACTTTGTATTTTGTATTCACAGTTCTTAACAATGGATTCACTTTCTCTCGCAGCTTATCGGCACTCGCGTAACCTTCATCCCTCGAATACTGTCGCAAGAATTCCAATTAAACACAGACCAGGCTTTATTTGCTTCCTTCAACTCACTGGTTATGTTAAGATGCTTTCCATATTTTGCACCTTTGATGTAGGAGTCAAGGTTGTTAACAATGCCTCATCGGTGCCTCCCCAACTCTGCTGTTCACCCGGGAGTGTGGCTGGTAACCTTGTAGCATTGAGAAGACTCTTTCTTCCTTCCAGCTGGGCTGTCACGTGCAATCCTCACGGCCTTTCGGAAATAACAATTTCTTGTCGGGGGGGTCTCTGGCTTCCTGCCCCTAAAGATTAATCCCCCAGTTTGTCGCTCTCCTTTGCCTGGTTCACCATAGCCTGGAGGTACTGCTCCTTCTTGTGCACCGCCTTGTTCAAAGTTTATCTCAGTATTCCACCTTTTATTCATGTGGGGAGAGTTAGTAGATATTATGTGTGCATGATTAAAGTCAAGTGCCTGACCCTGCCTGGTCTCATTAGAGGCAACGTCAAAAAGATCCCACAGATCAGCTTCCTTCCCTTACCGCTCCGAGTGAGCTCCCCTAGATGTATACACGTTTAATCCTTTGCATCTTTTACCCCAAAACAAGGGCTCTTAACCATGTAGTTGTTGAAAAAATATACATATTTTAATATTTATCACAACATATCATCAATTCAAATACACAATGTTAAAACAACACATACATTTGTTCAAAACACATACTTGGCCACATATTATTGTGTGTGCATTTCCACTAGAGGCATAGCAATAAACACATCAATAACCTTGCTTATGCCTTCCTAAGGTGTATTCTCCACAAGGAGCCACCGTTCTTGTTTATGCCCTTCCCAATTTATACGGGCAAAAAAGGAATGTGCCAACACTTGATACAACAATGTGTTTCTAGAACCAACATAGAAATATATCTCTTGAAAAATAGGCAAGGCAAATATTCCCTATTGCGTATCCTGTTGGTGCTGTCCTCAGGGCACTCAGACTTAGTTCATGTTCTGGTTTTCACACACTGAATGGTATACCACAATTTGCAATCTCTCTAAAAAACAAACAAACAACTCAACTTAAAAACATGGTTTTCAACTTTGTGTGCAAAAGAAATGCTGTAAAACATCTATAACAACTTCATCTCTGTTATTTGTATAGGCAGCAGGGATATATTCATTCTTAAGTGGTATCATTATTGACCACTTTCACACTTTTCTATAACATCAGACATGATTCACTCTCTTTATTTCTTGTGTCTATAATTACACATTTTCCCTATAGGGTCTTCATCTCATTAGTCTAGTGTTCTTTGAACAAGAGGGACTTATCACTCTAATATATCAATGGGGGGACACTTATGATGTTATTTTAAACCTACATTAATCAGGTGCCCCTCTATACTTATCTCTCAATCATTTGTGAGTCACACATCCTGAATGCTCACCTCTTGTTGAATCTTCAACTGTTATGCACTTATTCAAGTTACTCGTATATCTGCCATACAGGCGGAATTGCCTCCCAATTGTGTTCTTTGTCACAGGCCAAAAAGAACTGTCTGCTATTTAGTACATGGTCTTGGTCTGTAATAAAAACAACGGTCTATGTTGTTTTACTGATTTACCAATGATCGCCTCAAAGATTACAGCTAAAGAGGCAGTATGCGCCCAGAAATTCTATAATATTAGAGTAAGGCTTACCCATGAGATTCTCTCCACTATCTTCAAATTACTTCAATATATACGAGGAGAACTGCGTCTTTCCTCGCCCTTAGCGTGGCTGAGCTGGGCGTGATCTAAATCGTGGCTGTGAGCGAAAAAGGGAAGCAAAATTAATTCTCCCTTCTAACGACCTCGTGACTAAACAAATGTATACTGCATGTGTCTTACCTCAAAGGTTAAACTGCAGCCTTCCGTACCGCTCGTGGTTAACAACTGCTTCTCAGCAGTGTGGTGAGCCTACTAACTGATTAGACCGTCTTTTATAGCAGATATCACAATGTCACGTGATCCGTGCATGCATTCACGTGCCATTGTGTCACGTGACTCGCGACCGTGTTGTTCTGAAGATGTCCCTCCCACAAAGTAATTAGTACCGTATCTCCGCTATATGAGCATCTCGTTTCGTTCATGTTTATTTATCATGTATTCATAATGTTTTTTTGTTTAATGATACAACCTATGATCACAAGCCCTAATGGCACGTGACCCGCGGCCATCTTTCTGTAGGCCTATCATGTAAAGATGTGGGAACCCCAAACGCTGGTTTACTCATTGTGACACCTTCGATATCAAATCGCATATCCGCCTGCCATGATGTTTCCCAAATAATGTGTCATGTGCCACAATCACACGTAATCCGCAGCAATCTTACTGTGGGCAAGTCGTCCAAAGATATGATGTTGCAGTATTATGGGAAACTGAGTGCCAAGTCTGTTATTCACTCGTTTCCCTAATCAATCCCTACTAAAGATTTTTGCCATATTTAACAGAGGGCTTATATTATGGTCAAACTAAAAGCCCCTGGGTCTTATTTACTTTTTATGATGAATGAAGAGAGACCATTCAATAGAGATATTTAGTCCATTCTTTACAGTGTCTAGGGAATATATCCATTTCTGTTCGGCTTGTCTTAGCTTCAGATGATTCCCCTGTATCATAATCATTTAAACACCTTTCAAATTATGGAAGCCTAAATATGCATGCTAAACATGTTCTTACGTCTGTACCAGCTAAAGACGTTTATGTGTACATGCCTACAATGAACTCTGTTTGTTTGTATATTACACACCTCAATTGGACTCTTTTTTACCAGCATCAGAATTGATATGCCCATATCTTCAGAGGTGCCTGCATGCTAAGAATTCTCAAAATTACTCACATGAAGAGCCCTTAATCTGTCATGCTTATGATATCATTAAATTGTGGCTTGCAAGTTAAACCGAGCTTCGAAGCACACATCTTCTGAGATAGCTTACGGCAATGTTTAATGTTCGGTCTTGTGTGGATAGTGTGGGGGTCACTTTTGGTAAAGCGTCATAGGGAACATACATTCTGACGCTTGAACGTTATTCATATTACAACAAATATAAAACAAGTGGATGTAGGTAAGTCTGGCAACCTTTCATAGAGCCAAGAGAGGAAGAGTCTACGATGATATCTAAATGTGCTCTGGGGGCAGAAGTTAGAGTCATACGGTAACAGCGTGGTAGAGTCAAGTATCGAACTCATGGGTGGGGAGGGAACATTGTTTGGTTAATGTGTCTTTGCATATCTTGATTAAATTCTGCTTTTCATGGAGCCACTTTTTCATATTAGATGTTAAACTTATCTGGGTGGATTCTGTTGTTGGGGTTTATAGGTTGTGTAGGTCACGCTTGTATGGTAGGGCATACAAATGAGCTATACCAGAATATCAAGATTAGTTTGTTATTTTAAGAGAAAACAAATGTCAGGTATTTTTTGTGGCTAGTACCTTATTAAATCCTTTTGAATAGGTGGGAATTGTCTGTGTGTGCTGCTAAAAATCTTCTGAGCGGCACCCAAAAGCAACCTGGTCAAGTGCACATGCGCACAGCTTAGAGGGAACATTGCCATGGAGTATGATTAAGATGCATGTGTGCATTTTGCCTAAAAGGCTTAGGAAGGCTGGCCAGGCTCCGGAAGAGAAAGCAACCCATGCGGTCAGGCATGTGGATGGGTGCTGAGAGGAGAGCAGTGGTGTCAGTGCTACAGTATCTCTATGTGCTCAGCGTGTCCAAATTTGTCATATTTCTGCACTGCATTCTGCTGTCAGAGATGTTGAGGCAAGGCCTGGTGTAATTAGTGTGAGTAAACTGAGGCATCCTCACTTCTTTTCCCCCAGTATCCTCTTCTCAGGTGGCCAGGGAAAGTCCACTACCTTTGGATCCTGACCCCAGGGGTGAAAATGAGAGGGAGGATCACCAGGGTAGGGAGACTTGTGGAGTGGGGAGAGGACATTCTTAGGTGAGACATGGTATCCCCCATTTCCCTTTCACCATGAACCCTCCATCCCTCAAGCATTTCATTGGATTTTGTCTGCCTTTTTTGTGTGACTCCCCTAAAATATAACCCAAATTGCACCAGTATGGTACTGGTACAAAGAAGAGGAACACATCCACACTTTGAGAAAATGAAATATCAACCCCAGCCAAGTACTTGGATGAGGAGGAATGAGGAGGAGAACAACAAGAGCAAAACAGGACTATCACTTGGATGGTGAGCGATGTAGTTCTTTTTGGCATGAAATGGAGGCAGGAGCTTTAAAAACTGCAAGCCTGAAAGAAATGGAGTCAGCTGTTGAATAACGCCCATTACCTGCCATGTGCAGGCGCACCACTCCAGTGTGGCGGCATGGCAGGAGAAATAGCAGTAAGAAGGAGGCCAGCAGGACCGAGGGAAACGGTTTTGTTAGTTCGGCTTCACTGTGGAAGCACTGATGGGTGTGCACAAGCCACAAGAAGACCACTGGGATAAGATGCGAGCGACAACAAAGAGAGAAGGAAATCCATGGCAGTGGAGGACCTCGCGAGGAGCCGTAAAACTGACCGGTGAGTGCAACCAGGAAGGGGAACACTGGGCTGGCAGGCAGTGATTGAAATAAAGCTATGGACAATAGAACGAAAAGAAAGCAAAGAATTTTGAATGCCAAAGGAAATGAAAATGAACACAAGTGGATGCCTATTTATAAGCTTATTGAATACTGAACGAAATGAAAGCAAGGCACTTTAAATGAAAGCAAAGCATTTTGAATGCCGAAACGAAATGAATCCAAGTTAAAACATATGTAAAGGCATTTTGAATACCGACTAGAAATGGAAGCAAGTTGGAAACACTTTTGCATCTTAAGAGGAGTGAAAGAAAGATTGTGAATCTTACTGAAAGGATGGTGTTAACTAAAATGAAATGAGGAAGTGCATTAACTGAAACAAGTGATAGCAAAGTGAAGCGAGCACAGAGAGTGGTTTGCATGATATGAGAAGTCCAGCATTGGTCCAAGTCAAGAAAGTGCAAAGAACTGTATGTGATGAGGAAGTAAGCATTGGCACAAGCCAAGGAAATATAAGGTGTAACAAGTACATGGTGGTCAGACAAGCAATAATACTGTTCCAGGATAGTGTGAAACATGTGACTGGGGCAAACCTCACTGCTGAGGAGAAGCAGTGGAATGGTGTTAAAGGAAAAACAGTCAAGGAAGTGTACCGGTTGTGTGACCTGTAATGGGTGGACCTTGTTATCCGACAACTGAACCTAGACTGGTTGCCCCTGAATGAAAAAACAACTGAAAACACCTATACAGAAGCTTGTGTTGCACAAAGACCTTTTTGTGACTTTGAAGTCAACTGTTGTTTTGCTTGATAGCTGGAAGACTTGAACTCTTGGGGAAGGGAACCCCTGTGTTTGATTAACTACTTTGAACTTGGGGTAGGGGAGCTGATTATAAGCCAATGAACTAGAAGAAGCTCTAAACTTTACTTTGATAACTATTCACTTTTTGATGCTGACATCCCTACACATTGTATGTAGTTAGTTGTGAGTTGAAGTATAGGTTTTAGGGTACAGACAGATGTTTTTATTTTGTACTTCCTGACACAGACTATCCTTAGTTTTCTTCTGTTAGTGAAATCCCACCTGTGCACAGGTTGAGTTAGACATTATTCCACCCTGCTTTTTAAGTTAATAAAACTTTGTTTTATGTGCCTGACTCATGATGCCTTCACCGTAGGTGGAGCATTCATGTGAACAGCATGACCAAATGTTGTCATAGTGCTTGCTGTACATTGAGGTGTGTGAATAGCCATGCATGTAGCCAGTGGAGTCTTGTATTATATGTACCTTACCTCCATTGATGGATCTTTCTTATTAGGGCGCCCGCTCTGGTAGGTGGCATCTTCTGTCGGTTCCTGCAGCTGTGATAAACACGGTTAGCAACATTGGCAGTCCATGCTCCAACTGTTTGCCACTGGAAGCGCATGAGTTGTGCCCCCAGATTCTTCTAGACAGGTCGGGTGGCGAATCTACCCCGATATCAAAGGCTTACTGATCATTTTAAGGTGGTACCTTTACCAGGGGCTGCCCATCCTATCGTTCATATTTGTGAGATATCTGCCCATCTCCCATTCCTTCTGGAGTGATGTTGAGCTGGTTCTTGATTCCCCCCTGTGGTGTTGCATGAATTCCCTGCAGTGCATCGGTGAACTGCGGCGGGGACGAGCGGAGGTGGATAGTGAACCCCGACCGCCAGATCTGCACCTGGAGCCGCGCGGTGTCACCTGCAGATAAGGGAGCAGCCCGGGACTAGGACAGAGAGCGGACTCCTTCTGTGGGTGAGGCTGACGCAGGCTGTGACGCCCCCGGTGCCATATTTCCACTCCCGACGACCGGTAAAAGACAGCAACGAGTGAGCCACGTGGGGACTCTCAGCCTGAACTTAAAGATATATACGCAATCCCGAGGCACCCAAGGGGGAACGCTTCTGCGACAAAACAAAGCATACGCCCGCACATGCCGACCCCAAAGGCACTGCAAGCACTGGTAACGGTCCGAACAACGCCACAAGAAGGAGTGCTCCTCCAAAACCTGCGCAAAGCAACATCATGAGCAAAGAAAAGAGCAAGAAAACCTCGACGTAAAGTACAATGGACCAATATGCTAAGAGCACATCTACAGCAATAAGCGTTGAGGACCTGGGGGGGAACCCCCCTCCGCCAGACGAGGCCCTGTCACTAAAAGATGTAATGGCCGCCATCACCAGCTCGCGCTCCTCGGTGGAACAGAAAATGGACACTATCTCCACGAAGGTCTCCTTCCTCCGCCATGACCTCCAGAAACTCTCGTCTCGGACCGGGGAGGCGGAACAACGAATTTCTGGCATGGAGGATGACCTCAGGGGGGGGTGCACCAACAACTTACACAAGCATTAACCCGACTGAAAACCATGGAAGCCCATGGAAACTTTTTCTCAGTGGAACGTGCACACCGCATGCCCGCGGGTCGCCCGGAACCGGGTGCACCCCCGAGAACAATCATTGCGAGCCTTCTTAACTATTGTGACAGAGATGCCATCCTACAAATCCTACAGAGATGCCATCCTACAAATGGTCTGAACAAAAGGGTCAATGACATTTAATGGAGCCAGAATTGCTTTCTTTCCAGATTATACTCGCGAAGTCCAGAAAGCCAGACAATCCTTTGAGCACGTAAAAAGGAAGCTTCACTCTATGAACGTGAGATACGGGCTGCTGTTCCCAGCCCAGTTGAAAATCCAACATGAAGGCAAAACTGTACACTTCACCGACCCACAGGAAGGAGGCGACTGGACCAGACAGGATCAACACCGCAGGGGTAGATCAAGACCCCGACTGCAGGGAGAAAGACTAGCCCAGCAATCTATACCTGAGATTCCAATTGAGCCAAACTGAGACCCCAATTCATAGCACGGCCTTTAACAGGAAACACCGGCCGGATGTTGGAGCAGACTGAACCACTAATGGACTCAAGAACCAACCCTTCTCCTGGCAACCACCTGTAATGCAACACTCCTCCTGAAGTAACAGTAGCAGTGAGTTACCTTCACCCCTGTATAAAGGATCATATGAGTCACATGCGGTTGCCATTAACACACCATGCCATCGGCGGACGCCACATCCCCGGCTCGAGACACCAAACCCACAAATGAGTAGTAAGTCAGTGCGAAAGGGGGAAACAGTTCATATTAGTTAATCTGGCGATACAGTTTTAAATGCCAGTAGAGTTTGGGTGACAGATACTTCATGTTGGGAAGGAGTCTTGGAGGGATGGGGGGAAAGTGTTTTATGTTAGTTATTTTCCGGGAGGTCACACCATGCCAATGTCTATCAAGACGCCACCAAAAATCACGTGCTCGCCACCCATGCCCACACCAAGCGTGAATGCTATGTCCCAAGGCCAAATGCACCACGCACCTACCAGGCACAACATCTCAGATTCTTAGACAGTAATGGCCACGCAGCACCATGTAGATTCCATTAATGGAAAAACACAAGCCCCAATGGTACCCAACGAACACCACAGGTCCCTTAAAATCCTTACCTGGAACATAAATGGCATGGGCACTGTGGGATGTATTTACCCATCCATCCGAGCCATACCTCAAAACTGTGCAGTACTGACATGGAAAACATCATGATGGCCAGAGCTTCCCAGAAAATGCACAGGGAAATGCATGAAGAATAGGCTGCCACTCATTTTTGCCGATGTTATGGGCACAGAAGGACACTGCCTAAAACCACCATTGGACTACCCACACAGTAGTCTGAAACCATTGGGAATGGCAATGCTGATTGCCAAAAGCAAACCCATAACTGTTGGGAATTCATTTTCTTAAATCCCAAAAATGGGTGCAGTACCAGTACTCACCACTATCCAAAAGCCGGCATTTTAAAACAACACCAGATTTTACTTTTTGCAAAACTGAATAAATGAACCCAAAACAGGCCAAAGAAAGACTTACTGAGAGGTGGATCCAATGTAAAGTTATATTCTGAAGTGACTTGAAGGTTTATAACAAGACTGGCTGCGCTGTGGATTTCAGCAGTTTAAGTAAATTTGGACTGAAAGACACTAAAAAAAATCTAAATGTTTAAATTGACTGAGTGACCTACTTTTGAGTGTCACATAGGTTGCAATTGTTTAAATGTCATAGTTTTAAACTTAGAATCAGCCTTCTAGCTGCATATGTGAAAATGTTTAGTTTTATTTGAATGCAGGAACTGGGGAACAAAAAGTAACATTTTATCTGAAACCTGGCTTAAGGAACTGAATTCTGCCTGGCAACTACCCCCATCAGGAGTGAAACTTGAGTCACAGCTGTGTTCCCAGGCCTAGCTGCCCTTTTGCTGCTCACACTAAGGATATGCCATCTATCTGATAATTGAATTACCTGTGCTCTGCAGGAAAGTGAACAAAGCCCTGTCCTGGCTCAGGCAAAGGTTTTATTGGCAGGAGTCGTAAATGGTCGTAAAAAGTGGCTTCCTCCTGAGGAAAGGGGAGGAGCACTGCCTGTGAGAGCAAGCTGGCTTGGCAGAACTGGATTAACCAGTATTTCTACCTTGTGCTGAGAGAAAACCACACCCCTTTGGAGCCAGAACATAACTTTAAAAAGATGAATAACTCATAGAGCGGACATGTGAAAATTTTATAAATGATACCATAATTCTTGTGATTTTTCTGCCCACATTTTAAGAGGTTTTTCGACCCGGTGGCGTGTTCAGGGGGGTTTTAGCGGAAAAGTGGATATTACTCTAAATGTATGCATGTTAAAAATCTGAAACTTCATCAGTTAATGTCCATACTCCCTGCGCACATGTATGTAAAGTTGGGTCAATGTCAGAAATTGAAAAATCAGTTAAAAAGTGAAATATGTGCCATTTCTGAATGCAAGCTCTTAGAAACAGCAGATTTGGACAGAGACATGGCTAAATTCAGCCACACCATGTATATGTAATTTCAAGCAACTGTGTAACTGTGAAATAAGTCTTTTATTATCAAATATAGAATGTGTGCAATCTGACAGAGGAGTGTCCTTTCTGCAGGCTGTAAAATGACATCACTCTGACTCACAGTTCATTCCCCAATCAAATGATAAATGGAAGTTTGACCAATTAGAAGCTGAGAGAGAGGTAGGGTCAGTGATGCTAGAACACACCCACATTCTAAACACATAAAAGCAGACAGACAGGACAGATAGGGACCTTCAATTCCATTTGCTGCAACGCGCTCTGCCGGACCATACAACATCCAGAGATCCAGACTTTACCTCCATCAAACCTCCAGAGAGCCAAACTAGAGACTTCAATCTATCCAGAACTAGAGACCAGACCAGAGGGAGAAAGCAGTGCTGTACCCAGAGAGAAAGCAGTGCTGTGCCCAGAGAGAGACCCGAGCCCAGTCCAAAACCCTGACCAGATCCATGGTGAGGCCCATTTCACTCAAGAATATAGTGTGAGTACCTAGAAAACTGTGCAGAACCAATCTCCTAGTTAAAATAATATAATTCAATCCTATTTTAATCTAAGTAGAACTGCAGCTTAGAAATTGTGTTATTCTGCCATCATTTTTAAAGCTGAAAAAGTGTGCGTTTAAAATTTCAAATCTGAAAAACAACCTTTATTCAATCGTTCATATCTCCGCAACCGTTTGTGAGACTTGCAGTAACTTTCATTTTGAAGCTGAGATCCTAGGCTTTCCTAGGACCCCAAAATGATAGAGATAGTCCTTGTGGTTCCTCTGTAATAGCGCTCGGCGCATCCGCGAATTTTGCCGCGATTTGCAAATTTCTCCACATGTAAAATCAGCTGCTGCTTGCCTTCCATTTGCCAGAAATTCGTTTAACCTGCTAACTATCCCTGCATCATTGCTAGTGTGAGCCTGGACTAATATTAACTAGATACCACTCACCCTGAACCTCTGAAAGGGAATTAAAAAGCATTTCCAGCATATTTCTCATCCATTGCTAGCACATATCAAAGCATTTGGGCCTGTGTTTTCAAAACTCCTATCTGTGTTTTCAAACTTCTGTAGTCTAAGCTTGCTGGGGTGAACTGAATCACATTTTATTGCATTTCTGAGAACTGTGTGTTTTCCTTCCATTTCCTTGCCTTGCATCAAGGGGGGGAGGGGATTGCCAGAGAAAAGTGATTACATTGTTTTGTTGAAATCATATTGAGTATCTCTATACTGCATTTCATTCATTCAACCTTGCATCCATTTGAACTCTATAAAGCATTTTGTACCACCTTCTTCTTTTGTTCCTATTTACCAGTGTGCTACCTTATCCATTTCATCTCAACTCCTTAGTAATTATAAAGAAGTGTGCTAGTGCCAGATTCTCCGTTGTTGATCTTTGTCATATCAGATTAAGTGTGCTATTCAATTATTAATTTATTATAAAGCGTGATATAATATATATTGTTTAAGTTATCAAATAAACCTTTTAAACTTGCAAAACAGAACTACTTCTTGGCTCAGTGGGGTCAGGGGGATTCCAAGAGAGGGGTGTTATATAGGGGTAGTCATCCAGAACGCATGAACTGGACCTAAAGATATATCAATAAGGGTTTTCATTCAGTATTATAGACTAGGCGTTGACTTAGCTGTAGTGTTGAATTGAATCCTCTTACAAATTGGGGGCTCGAGCCGAGACGTTGGGTTAGATTTACCACTTGTGCAGCTTAATACAGTGTGCTAACTGACGGGATACATACATCCGGTCGGATCACCACGCTGCATTACGCTGTGAAGCATTCCTCAAAAGGGACACTCCAAGAAAAGTTCTGTTCTGCAAAAATAAAATACAAACTTCTGTAAGTCAGGACAGAGACCAATCTCTAGAATGACGACCTTAGTAGACATGAAAATAGCCAGAGAGCACCTCTTGCATAAGCTATTTGTGAGAGGTGAATGGACTGAACAGGGCCAGGATGCGTGGTTGCAGGCCATTACACAACAGGTCACTGAAACAGGGTCAGATATATATAGAGATCAGGGTCCCTTACATGTGGCCCTGAGTGAACTATATATGGCTCCTAAAGCCAAAGAGGAACACAATAAGATTGCCAGGATAGCGGCATACCTGTACCTATATATGGGAGACATGCAGGATAGATGTGCTGAAAGCCAAAATCTGGCAAATAGGCAACAGATGGCGTTAGAGAAGGTCCAATCTGACCTGGTCTCTTCTGAGCAGAGGCTGCAGAGGAGCCAGGAGTCAGAAGATGATAGTAGACAGCACATCATTAAAATAAAGAAGGATATGGATGTGCTGCAACAGGAAAAGGTAGAACAGAATACCAGATTTCTGGCCTTGCAGAAGGAATACCAAGAAGGTTTGGACTCCCTACTGCAAAACCAGAAAAAGCTGGAGCAACAACTGGACTTCAACAGGGTATGTGCTGAGCAGGTAGTCACCCTGCAAGGCCACCTGGATAGAGTGAAGGCGGAGAGCAACAAACTAATTCTGAAAGATCTGGATACCCAGGCAGAGTTTGATCAGGAGCGCCAGCATGCTGGTGCCTTCCAAAGGCAAAGGGACGACCTGGCAGCACAGATGCAGGCTCTCAGTCAGGAAAGGGATACCTTAGGCCAGGAAGTCTGCCATTTAAAAAGAAAAATGGAAGAAAATCACCTGGCCCACCAGGGACTGGGTGACCTCCAAAAAGAACACCAGAACTTGTTAGAGCACACCAGGAGGGTGGAGGATGCTCTAGCAAGAAAGGAGCAGGCCAATAGGGACACAGCTCAGGAGGTAACCCTCCTGCAGCAAAGACTGGCCCAGTGCTCCAGGACCAATCAGGAAACACAGAGGGAAAATGAGGCCCTCTGTCAACACAATGATAGGCTCCAACAGCAGGTAGCGATGCAGGAGAGACTGATAGAGTCGAGTAAGGCCTTAACTGAGGAACTGAAGGCACAAATGCAGGCTCTTGCATTGCAACAGGGAGCAGGGGCGGATAGAGATGAGGTTCGCTGGGAAAGGGAAACTCCGGAGCATAACCTCAGGAGCCCTAGTACCAGAGGCCCTCATACCTCTCAGTCCCTGGACTCTGCCACCCCCATGTTCCCTGGCGCACATGAGCACAGGGCCACAGGGATGGCAGATTACTATCCAGCTAAGAGTATGGGGCTCATAGGCCAGTACCACCCAGGAATGGAGGGGTGGGCATCCGGGTATGGGCACCCAAGTACAGTACAGTTCAGTGGGGAACCCCAGGAGAGTAGGCCCCTTAAGGGCATCCTGAAAACCTCTGCCCAGTTAGGTCAGTGGAGGGGGTACCCATCAAATCCTGGCAGCAAGGAGGAATCTGAAGACTCCTCTGAACTGCGCAGGACACAGGAGACCAGGTCCCCACATTCTGCCAGCCATTCCCAGGCTCGCAGAATCCGGGAAAACCTGGAAGAACAGACGGGAACCTCTGGGAGCAGTGCCTCTGAGTCCGAGGAAGAATGGACAAG
The DNA here is from genome assembly GCF_040938575.1 of Ambystoma mexicanum. Lineage (NCBI taxonomy): Eukaryota > Metazoa > Chordata > Amphibia > Caudata > Ambystomatidae > Ambystoma > Ambystoma mexicanum. Next base: position 315,071,730 of record NC_090937.1, on the reverse strand, counting down.
GGTTACCCGAACCAAAAAGGCCAATAAGGCAAAAAGGGCCTTGCTTAAGGACCCCTTAAAGCAGATTAAGGCGATCAGGAGCGTCATCACGCCTTACCATAAGAACGCTAAGTATTCTGTTTGGGAGCACTTAGAGTTGTTTGAACAAATGATGGAGACTTTCCATTTGAAGGACAGCCAAAGCTGTATTCAATATGTAAAGTGGACCTTCTCCCCGGAATACTCCAGTTTCTTTGCGGGGCTGGAGGACCAAAATCATTTAAGATGGTCCACCTATAAGGCGGCCATCTTGAAACATTTTTCTGTTCACAGAAATCCTCAAGAGGCTCGCAAGGCAGCCTACAATTTGCAATGTGGGGAGGATCAGGCCCCACAAGAATTTGTGCAGGAGTTAAAGCGTGCTTTTGCACAGACCACAAGAAGGGTGCGCACGGATAGCAGGGAATTTATAAATACGTTTTTCCATGCCTTGCCCAAATATATCATGACCCAGCTCGTGAGGGATTTTCACGAGAAAAGATCTTTAGACTGGGTCATTGAACAGGCTACCCGGATCTATGAGGTGCAGACACCGATAGATAGCAAAAGTAATGCCCAGAAAAACCCCAAAGCCAACAGCACCCCTGCTGCTGCCAAGGTGGCAGAGGTAAAGGTCACCCCCGTTTTGGATTTGGAGATGGGGGGGCCTAAAAACCTGCCTGCACCTAATAATGCTAGGCCCAGGAGGTCCTCGGGTCAGTCACAGACAGGGAGCCAGGGAGGCAGCCCCACAAATGGGGTCCCTCGCTCTCCTGATTATGTAAGTCCCCGTTACAAGGGAAATCGACCCATCCTGGGTTATGTGTGGACTCCTCCAGCCCAAGGGGGGGGATCCAGCCAAGCACCTAACCCAGGGAACTTCCCTCCAAACTTCCCACAGGAGGGCAGAAATTTAACAAACCCTGGGCAGAACTTTTTCCCCAGATATCCTCCCGACTTTCAGCCCCAAAACCATCCATCCTTCTTTCCCCAATTCCCTGAGCCCAGACCACTGAATCCGGGAGAGGGGAGGCCAAGGGTGGAGGGGTACCCAAATCTTCCCAACCCGGGGTATTACCAGAGGAGGGACAGCTACCCTTCCCGGGATCAGCCCAGGGGAGAAAACAGGGCCCCGTATCAGCCTGAGCGGGTTTCCCAGTTAGAGCGCCAGGTTCAAAACATGGCGCGGGATCTGGGTCACATACTGAGGGCTCAGCAGAACCCTCAGATGGGCGTGCCGGCGCAGAACGCACCCAACTCTGGACCTGGTGCTCCAGAACAATGACGGGGGCAGCACCCCGATAACTCACCGGTTCCCAGGGAGGAGGCACAAAGGGAAGGGGGGTGTAAAGCCTTGGAGGAAGCTTCCTTCCTCACTTGTAAACAGCCCCTGGAAACCCAGGAACCGGAAACAAAATCTCTTGCCCCTGAAAGTCTGCCCCCTAAGGAGCAGAGGGGGGGTGGGAGAAACAAAAGACCCAAACAGACTCAGTTTGAGGAGGAGGTACAGGTCTTCCAATTTGAGGGAGAGGGATCCTCAGAGGATCCTGGGAAAAGGATCTTCTCCTTCAGAGAGGGGGGAACTCCTCCCAAAGAAAAATGGATCCCTAGGGATGCAAATCCAGACTGGGGAGATGTGGAGACTGAGCTACCGCCGCCCACCATCTCATCCCAGAACCAACAGCAAGAAAATCCCCTGGTTCAAACCCATCCTGGTGACTGCCTCCAAAAAGGGGGGGGCGGCCCAGAACCGGAGCCAGGGGAACCCACAATGGCTCTGATCTCCAGTTGCCAAATTTTTCTTTCAGATTCCCAAGACTCTCCACAGAATTCTGCCCAAATCTCTTCGCTAGCAATGTCCAAAACCAGAAAGTTAGCCCACCAGTTGTCCAAAAATGTACATTACCTGTGCCCCCTTGAGGAGAAGGAGGGAAGATATTATGCCCCGGTACAAGTACAGGGGCAGGGTACAATCTCGGCACTGGTGGACACTGGATCTCAAGCTACCCTTCTCTCCAGAAGGGCCTTTGACGAACTGAATGCAGGAAGGGGAGAGAATTACCAAATTCCTCTCACCTCTCTTCCGGGACAACTACAGAACTTTGACGGGAAGGAAATTCCCGTTGAGGGGACTGCAGACTTGGACATTAAAATTGGGCGACATAAGTTGAAACACCCGGTCATAGTTGTGACCCCGGAGGGCACCCCTTGTTTACTAGGGAATGACCTCCTGAGAAGGTTGTCACCCCTAATAGATTGTGTAAACAAGGTCCTCTGGACCCAGACTAGCCGACCAATAAAATTAAAACAGAGTGTCAACCATGTTAGTTTAAACGGCACATGCCACATGGTTGAACAAAAATCTGACCAAGTAGAATTTCACTTCCAGAATAGCCAAATTCCAGACGTGACAGTAATAGCAGTAGGACAACAGACTGGTGATGGGGGGTCCTCTCTATTTCTGAAAATCAACCTTCCTTCCAGCCTAAAGTGGTATTCCACGCTGGAAGGAAACACTCTGAAATTCTATACTAATCCACAATCAGAAACTCCCACTCCTATAGTCCAGAAAGATGTGAAATCAGTTCAGAGTCTGGCTGATATTCAGCAAATTGGAGAGCAGTTGTTCATCCCTGTTCAGTTAAATGATGGGAAGGACTCTGTTCTCGCTCGAGTGTGTGTGAACAACGGTAAGAGCTTCATCAGCGAAGCCATGTTTCGCCAACTCCCAAAAGATCCAGCCATTCCCACCTTCAAACTGATAGACAAGTGGGAAATGGACCTGGAAGCACCCAATTCAAAACATCTCCTGCCAAGCAGGTGTATGCTCAAAATCTCCATAGGCAACAAGAGCATAGTCCACAATTGTTGGGTCGTGCGAGACGTCCCTGCCGCCTTTTACTTAGGCAGTGACATTCTCAATCGCTTTGCCATTAGTTTGGACCTAATAAACTTCAAAGCTTGGTCCCGATTAGCGGATAATCCCATGGGCTTTGATGATCCAGAAAAAGCATTTAGGTCAGCTCAATTGCTCCCTTATGCAGTTGAAATTCAGGTTAAAGAGGAAGTCACCATCCCAGAAAGGACCCGACAATTCTCCCTGGAAGTGAAAGTTAAAAGGGGACAAGAGTGGAAAAACCCTGATGCTTACATACATCTAAATGCTTCTCTTCAACAGCAAGGGTTGGGGGTAAACCCAACTCCATTAGTCAACATAGAACATGACACCATTCTAATAGAGGTGGATAACAGCGACTTAAAGAGTATTACTCTAGCCGCAGGCACCATTTTTGGAATGGCGGTTGATGACCGACATTTCTCCATTGATCTTGTAAATGAACTGTTAGGACCAATCCCCAAGGACTGTGTTGACAGTGACAGTGAGGACAATACAACACCAGACAGGATTTTTACCCGGCATGGGGGGAACTTCCTGGTGTACACTTCCTGCCCTTATGGTAAGGAAGATGTGACTTGTGACTTCAGGAGGGATGAGGTGATCTTCCAGGTACATGAAGGCTGCCTTGCCCACCTGAAGCCTCCGGTCCAAATCAGCACTCTGACCAGGGACTTCTCCACCCAGCTGGAGGAGGCCGCGGAGATAGCCAAACCAGAAGTCTTTCCAGGCTTCAGGCAGATGGTGGAAGAGAGAGTCAATCTAGCTGATGCCTTTGTGACTCTGGAACAAAAGCAAAAGTTGAAACAAGTTTTCTTGGATTTCCAAGATCTCTTTGCGGTAGACTCATATGACTGTGGTCGCACTGACATCCACACAACAACAATCCCCACGGACCCTGGCATGACTCCTGTGTTTGTGAAGCAATATCGCTTGCCTCTCGCATCAATGGAGTCCCTTACTGAAATAATTAAGAACCTTGAGTCCCGGGGAATAATCCGTCCAGTCCACAGCACCTTCAATAATCCGGTGCTGGGGATATTGAAGCCGAACGGCCAGTGGAGACTCTGCGCCGACCTCAGGGAGCTCAACAAACGGGTCCATACTTCCCGATGGCCTCTGCCCTACATTGACCAAGGGCTGGCCCAGATTCAGGGGTCACAGGTATTCACTGCAATAGACCTGACCAATGGATACTGGACCGTGCCTGTCAGCAGGGAGGACCAATACAAACTGGCTTTTACCTTTGGGGGCCAGCAGTACACATGGACCCGGACTCCCTTCGGATACCTCAACTCCGGCAATGAATTCAACATTTTTCTACACAAGGCCATGCCCGACTTGGGTGCAAGGGGTAACCTGGCTTATGTAGATGATGTCCTCATCAAAAGCTCAACTGTTGAGGAACACATAGCGGAGATCCGTTATGTTCTGACACAGTTGAGGGCCGCCGGAGCAAAACTTTCCTTTCAGAAAGCACAGTGGTGTAGAACCCGTGTTAATTTCTTGGGGCATGAGATTACTCCTCAGGGTCTCTGTCCCCAGGAAAAGAAAGTGGAAGCACTTCAGAAACTGAAAGACCCCACAACTCTGCGGGAACTAAGGAGCCTCCTTGGACTGACTAATTACAGCAGAAAGTTCATTGAGGGCTACGCAGAGATCACCAGACCCCTGATTCATCTCCTGAAGGGGGGGGTCAAGTGGGAATGGGGTCCAGAACAAGCCGAGGCGGTAAAACAACTCAAGAGAAGCCTCTCACAAGCGCCTTGCCTAGCTTACCCTGTCAGAAACAAGGAGTTCTTCCTGGAGACGGGGTTCTCTAATACGTGCTTGACGGCAGTATTATATCAAAAGCATGACAAGGTCAATAAAGTAATCTCCTATGCGAGCAAAACTTTATCCTCTGTGGAGGAAAAATTCAACGATTGTGAGAAGGCACTCCTGGCAACGGTGTGGGCATTGAAGAATTACCGCCCGTTTATCCAGGGGGAACACATCATAGTGGAGACTCCACACCAGCCTCTGCAATATCTCCAAAGTGACAGAATCCGGGCCGGAAATGTGAGTAATTCCCGAATTACTTCCTGGATTCTGTCAATGCAAGGCTTTCCTGTGGAGGTCAGATATGGCCAAAACAAGAAGAGTCCCCTCGCGCAAGGTCTGGCTGACTTGCATGATTGTGCCAGAGAAAACTGTCTCGAGGACGAAAGTCTAAAAATAAAGGACAACATGGAGGCATACCTTAATTCCCCACACAAAGTCTTTGAAGAAGACAAGTGTGAGGGAATGCCCACTGTCTATGTGGATGGATGCTCTTACCATGTTGACAACAACGGGGAGAAAGAACTGGTGGCTGGCGTAGGGAATGCATGGGTGAATGAGTCTCCAGAACCCTCCGCTGGATACAAAATTGGTCCCCGAAGTAGTCAGGTGGCAGAATTGATGGCTGTGCATCAGGCCATCCTCACTGCTGTCCAGCATCAACTCCACGAACTGGTCATAATCACAGATTCGGATTATGTACGGAACGGGTTCGTGGAGCACCTGGTTAATTGGAAAACCAGAGGCATGTTATGTGCTAACAACAAACCCTTGAAACATGGGAAGTTGATCCAAAACATTGATGATCTGGTCACCTCGAATGAGATGACCATCTATTGGAAAAAGATTAAGGGTCATTCCAAAGTAGAGGGACCAGACAAAACTGGAAATGACTTAGCTGATCAGCTGGCCAAAACTGGAGCCATCCAAGGGGATCTAATTGAGATTGAGTCCCTGTTGGGGGAAATCCAGGTCACTGCTATCACTAGGTCCCAGACAAATGCTCACAACGACCTTTCAATTGCACAATGGAGTAAGGAGACCCCTGATGCTGATTTGATTACTGCTCAGAAGGGGGATCCAATTATTGGTAAATTTTACCAGCACCTTGAGGACCCTGAGAACTTTCCCCTGACGGATACCGATTACATTGGGAAAGAGGACCTAAGAGTGTTGATGAAATGTCCAAAAATGTTCCGAATCCAAGACGGTTTGTTGGTAAGGAAATCCAAAGCTGGCCACGATCAGTGGGTGGTTCCTACCTCATTCCGCAGCCTGATGTTAAGTCACGCCCATGATGCGGCCACTGCCGGTCACAGGGGGTTTCACACAACATTGGAAATCTTAAGAGAGGTTGCATACTGGCCACACATGGGGCAGGACCTCGACCAATACTTGAAGGGGTGTCTTGTGTGTGCACAATTTCAGCCATCATCCCTCACGCACCGGGCGCCTCTACAAAAGAGGGGAATGACACTCCCATGGTCAGATTTACAAATCGACTTCGTAGGCCCCGTGATTCGCTCGGCTAGGGGGAATAAGTACATGTTGACCGTCACATGCTTGTTTACCAAGTGGGTGGAATGTCTCCCAGCCCCAAATTGCAAGGCAGAAACTGCAGCTGCCTTGATGATTAACCACATATTTTCCCGTTTTGGTCTACCTCAAAGGATTGAGTCAGACAGAGGTAGCCACTTCACCAGTGAAGTAATGACAAAGATGTGGGAGATACTGGGGGTCAAAAGGAAGTTGCATATTGCTTATCGGCCAGCTTCTTCTGGGGCAGTAGAGAGATATAACCGAACAATTGTGAGCATATTAAAGAAGTTTGTGGCAGATTCTGGGCCAAGTTGGGATATCCGATTACCTCTGGTCCTAATGGCCATCAGATCTACCCCTTCATCTGCAACCAAAATGTCACCATTTGAGTTGATGACTGGGCGCAAGATGGTGCTTCCTCAGCATTTGCTCTACAGGACCCAAGAGCAGACACTGATAAATGCCTCCACTACTCATGAGTATGTAGAGAATTTAAGGAAACACCTCCAACATGCTTTTGCTTATGCTCAGCGGAATCTAGAAAGATCAGCTGATAGCATGAAGACCCATTATGACCTGAAAACTTCCAGGAAGGAATATCAGGTGGGGGACCGGGTCTATCTATACAACTTCCAAAGGAACCAGGCCACGCAGCGCAAATTTTTGCCTACATGGAAGGGACCCTTTGAGATCATCGACAAGATCTCCCCTATGGCCTACAAAATCCACATCCCCAAAGGTCCTTTGGCAGCGGGGGAAGACAAGTGGGTTCACATAAACCAGTTGAAGTGTTGCCATCCCAGGCACACTCTGCAACAACTGGAGGAATCCTCTGGAATCCTAGCGGGTACTGTATCAGACTAATTCAGTTCCAATCATAAAACATACCACACCTAGTCTCTAAAATATTGTGATTTGCGTGAAACTGTCTCTTAGTTATACTGTTTTTTCTCAAAATAAGAATGTAATGTTTCGTTATGATGAAATGCATATGCTGTCCCACCATCTCAACAGTGGTGGAAAAACGTCTATGAGTAGGTATTGCCGCTCTTCCTTTGTCGTCCTAGGAGAAAGAAGACCTTGAGACTGGCCAAGGAGGACGATCCGGAGACCGGGAACGAAGATCCAATGGGCCCAGTGGACCGCCCAATATTCCCATCAGGACCGGCGAGGAGAACCGATCGATCAGTACCGGATGGAGAAGAAGATGCTGAACTGTGCCATCTATTGGAAGAAGATGAGGAAACATCCCAGGTCTTGCGAGTCCCATTCGTGAAATAGAATGGCCATCGCAAGAGGGGGGCTTGTGGGATGTATTTACCCATGCATCCGAGCCATACCTCAAAACTGTGCAGTACTGACATGGAAAACATCATGATGGCCAGAGCTTCCCAGAAAATGCACAGGGAAATGCATGAAGAATAGGCTGCCACTCATTTTTGCCGATGTTATGGGCACAGAAGGACACTGCCTAAAACCACCATTGGACTACCCACATAGTAGTCTGAAACCATTGGGAATGGCAATGCTGATTGCCAAAAGCAAACCCATAACTGTTGGGAATTCATTTTCTTAAATCCCAAAAATGGGTGCAGTACCAGTACTCACCACTATCCAAAAGCCGGCATTTTAAAACAACACCAGATTTTACTTTTTGCAAAACTGAATAAATGAACCCAAAACAGGCCAAAGAAAGACTTACTGAGAGGTGGATCCAATGTAAAGTTATATTCTGAAGTGACTTGAAGGTTTATAACAAGACTGGCTGCCCTGTGGATTTCAGCAGTTTAAGTAAATTTGGACTGAAAGACACTAAAAAAAATCTAAATGTTTAAATTGACTGAGTGACCTACTTTTGAGTGTCACATAGGTTGCAATTGTTTAAATGTCATAGTTTTAAACTTAGAATCAGCCTTCTAGCTGCATATGTGAAAATGTTTAGTTTTATTTGAATGCAGGAACTGGGGAACGAAAAGTAACATTTTATCTGAAACCTGGCTTAAGGAACTGAATTCTGCCTGGCAACTACCCCCATCAGGAGTGAAACTTGAGTCACAGCTGTGTTCCCAGGCCTAGCTGCCCTTTTGCTGCTCACACTAAGGATATGCCATCTATCTGATAATTGAATTACCTGTGCTCTGCAGGAAAGTGAACAAAGCCCTGTCCTGGCTCAGGCAAAGGTTTTATTGGCAGGAGTCGTAAATGGTCGTAAAAAGTGGCTTCCTCCTGAGGAAAGGGGAGGAGCACTGCCTGTGAGAGCAAGCTGGCTTGGCAGAACTGGATTAACCAGTATTTCTACCTTGTGCTGAGAGAAAACCACACCCCTTTGGAGCCAGAACATAACTTTAAAAAGATGAATAACTCATAGAGCGGACATGTGAAAATTTTATAAATGATACCATAATTCTTGTGATTTTTCTGCCCACATTTTAAGAGGTTTTTCGACCCGGTGGCGTGTTCAGGGGGGTTTTAGCGGAAAAGTGGATATTACTCTAAATATATGCATGTTAAAAATCTGAAACTTCATCAGTTAATGTCCATACTCCCTGCGCACATGTATGTAAAGTTGGGTCAATGTCAGAAATTGAAAAATCAGTTAAAAAGTGAAATATGTGCCATTTCTGAATGCAAGCTCTTAGAAACAGCAGATTTGGACAGAGACATGGCTAAATTCAGCCACACCATGTATATGTAATTTCAAGCAACTGTGTAACTGTGAAATATGTCTTTTATTATCAAATATAGAATGTGTGCAATCTGACAGAGGAGTGTCCTTTCTGCAGGCTGTAAAATGACATCACTCTGACTCACAGTTCATTCCCCAATCAAATGATAAATGGAAGTTTGACCAATTAGAAGCTGAGAGAGAGGTAGGGTCAGTGATGCTAGAACACACCCACATTCTAAACACATAAAAGCAGACAGACAGGACAGATAGGGACCTTCAATTCCATTTGCTGCAACGCGCTCTGCCGGACCATACAACATCCAGAGATCCAGACTTTACCTCCATCAAACCTCCAGAGAGCCAAACTAGAGACTTCAATCTATCCAGAACTAGAGACCAGACCAGAGGGAGAAAGCAGTGCTGTACCCAGAGAGAAAGCAGTGCTGTGCCCAGAGAGAGACCCGAGCCCAGTCCAAAACCCTGACCAGATCCATGGCGAGGCCCATTTCACTCAAGAATATAGTGTGAGTACCTAGAAAACTGTGCAGAACCAATCTCCTAGTTAAAATAATATAATTCAATCCTATTTTAATCTAAGTAGAACTGCAGCTTAGAAATTGTGTTATTCTGCCATCATTTTTAAAGCTGAAAAAGTGTGCGTTTAAAATTTCAAATCTGAAAAACGACCTTTATTCAATCGTTCATATCTCCGCAACCGTTTGTGAGACTTGCAGTAACTTTCATTTTGAAGCTGAGATCCTAGGCTTTCCTAGGACCCCAAAATGATAGAGATAGTCCTTGTGGTTCCTCTGTAATAGCGCTCGGCGCATCCGCGAATTTTGCCGCGATTTGCAAATTTCTCCACATGTAAAATCAGCTGCTGCTTGCCTTCCATTTGCCAGAAATTCGTTTAACCTGCTAACTATCCCTGCATCATTGCTAGTGTGAGCCTGGACTAATATTAACTAGATACCACTCACCCTGAACCTCTGAAAGGGAATTAAAAAGCATTTCCAGCATATTTCTCATCCATTGCTAGCACATATCAAAGCATTTGGGCCTGTGTTTTCAAAACTCCTATCTGTGTTTTCAAACTTCTGTAGTCTAAGCTTGCTGGGGTGAACTGAATCACATTTTATTGCATTTCTGAGAACTGTGTGTTTTCCTTCCATTTCCTTGCCTTGCATCAAGGGGGGGAGGGGATTGCCAGAGAAAAGTGATTACATTGTTTTGTTGAAATCATATTGAGTATCTCTATACTGCATTTCATTCATTCAACCTTGCATCCATTTGAACTCTATAAAGCATTTTGTACCACCTTCTTCTTTTGTTCCTATTTACCAGTGTGCTACCTTATCCATTTCATCTCAACTCCTTAGTAATTATAAAGAAGTGTGCTAGTGCCAGATTCTCCGTTGTTGATCTTTGTCATATCAGATTAAGTGTGCTATTCAATTATTAATTTATTATAAAGCGTGATATAATATATATTGTTTAAGTTATCAAATAAACCTTTTAAACTTGCAAAACAGAACTACTTCTTGGCTCAGTGGGGTCAGGGGGATTCCAAGAGAGGGGTGTTATATAGGGGTAGTCATCCAGAACGCATGAACTGGACCTAAAGATATATCAATAAGGGTTTTCATTCAGTATTATAGACTAGGCGTTGACTTAGCTGTAGTGTTGAATTGAATCCTCTTACAGCACAAGTATAAAACGACGGCTGATCATGCAATTCCTTAATAGACGTTCTCCTGACATAGCCCTCCTAACCGAGACCCACTTAGCGGGCTCCACATGACAATTCTTCCGCAGAACTAACTATCGACTAGCTTACCACGCGGGCTACACAATGGGATCCCGGGGCGTCCTGATCCTCTTACATAAGCGACACCCTTTTGAATTATCTGCTGTGCCGCAGGACCCTTATGGCCATTTTGTGATGCTACGGCGCATACTCTGGGGGGAGACAGTGGCCATACTGGCGATATATTCCCCACCGGGGTTGGGGAGGGTCTCCTGAGGGAGGCGACGGCCTTGATGGCGCAACAACAATTGGATGTATGGATCTTGGGAGGGGATTTTAACAATGTTATGTGCAACACACTAGACCGGTCCCACATCCGCAACTGGAACCCAAACCGGCCCACGAGTCTGGCGACCTTTGCGTCAGCGCTTGGTTTGAGTGATGTGTGGAGAGAACTCCACCCTACAGACCGAGGATTCTTCTTTCACTCGGGGCCCACGCATCCTTATCCAGACTAGATTACTTCTTACTCCCAACCCCCGAAGCATGCAGGGTAAGAACGGCTGAACTCCTTCCCTGTGGCATATCAGATCACTCTCCCTTGGAGGTGACACTCCGTACGGAACGTCCCCTACCGCCTAAAACATGGCGGCTAAATAATTACTACCTGGGCCTTCCCGAGTTTGTGGAACACATCACGGAAAAATCTAACAAATTCTTCGAATTAAACATGGGCTCGGTAGAGGACCCAGTGACACTATGGAAGGCACATAAGGCAATACTTAGAGGGGAAATTATGGCTTGGACGTGCAATAAAAGGAGAGAACACCATAGGAAAGTGACGGAGGCTGAGGATGAGGTTCAGAAATGGGAAATCAGATACATCTCTGATGCTACCCCTGAAACACATCGCTCCCTCTTGAAAGCGAGAGCAGCCTTCCATAATACGGCATTAGATAACGCAAGACAGGTGCACAGGGAGTCAAAGACCAGAATTTATGAGCAGGGTGACAAAGCAGGCAAACTATTGGCGTGGCTGGAACAACGTGAGGAAGGGCACAGACACGTCAGACAAGTTACTGACAGCCAAAATGAGCCTGCTCAAACAGACCCAGAGATAGCGGAGGCATTAGCCAACTTCTATGCCACGCTCTATGCCACCCCAACGGCCCCTATAGACTCATCCCTCATAGATGAGATCATGCTCCCACAATTATCGGAAGTGCAGAGAACACACCTAGATAGGGAATTGGACGAAGCTGAAATAGCGGAGGCTATGACCCAGCTACAATCCGGGAAAACACCGGGCCCAAATGGTTTCCCGGCCGAGACCTGGAAGAAGCTGGGCAGCAACAAGATGGCCGCCCCCCTCCGTGACCTGTTCCTTGCAGCCAGGGAACAGGGCACCCTTCCACTAGACCTACGAACGGCCTACATTGTGGTCATTCTCAAACAAGGCAAACCCCCTGACCAGTGCACATTGTATAGACTGATATCGCTTATTAATAGCGAAGCCAAAATCCTGGCTAAAGTACTAGCCAATAGGCTCCAAACGGTCATATCCTCACTGGTTCATCAAGATCAATGCGGCTTCATGCCGCAAAGATCGACTAGAATGAACCTACGCCGATTACACCTGCTATTGGAAAGAGCCCCAACTCTCAATACACCACTTGCGCTACTCGCAATTGATTTTGAGAAAGCGTTCGATTCGGTGGTATGGGCAAGTCTCTGGGAAATAGTGAGGCGCATGGGCATCGGTGAAGCCTTTCTTAGCTGGGACCAACTTTTATACGAGGCCCCATTAGCCGCAGTTAGGGTGAACGGCTGGACCTCCGGGACCTTCCCGCTGGGTAGAAGCACCCGACAGGGCTGTCCTCTGTCCCCCCTCCTTTTCGCCCTATCAATAGAGCCACTGGCCCGATGGCTCTGACAGGTCACTACATGGTCCGGATTCCACTGGCCAGAAGGGCGAGAGGACAAGCTCTCCCTTTACGCAGACGACCTATTACTCTATTTAAGCAACCCAGTCCACGTATGTCCAATCATAACCCAAATTCTAAAGACCTATGGGGACTTCAGTGGCCTCAGAGTACACTGGGGAAAGTCGATCCTCTTCCCAGTAAGAGGTGGCGACCTAGCAATTCCTCGGGACACCCCATACCTGGGCATATGGGTCTCAGGGGCTCTATCGGACTATGTGCTTCACAACCTGCACCCACTAATTGACCGCTTCGCTGGGGATGTACAACATTGGATGCTCCTACCCCTTGCGCTTATGGGCAGAGCGGCCCTCTTTAAGATGATGGCACTTCCACGTTTCCTTTAAATACTGCAAAACTCCCCACTATCTATACCAAATTCGGAATTCATCCGGGTGGAGCGTTTCCTTAGGAAGCTGATATGGAAGGGAGGGCAGCCCCGAATTGCGCTGACCACGTTGCAAGGATCTATCTGGGAGGGGCGTAGTGGAGTCCCACTCCTTAGGTCCTACTACTGGGCCAGCCAATTAAATGTAGTCAATGACCTCCTCCACGGGGGATCGCAAACTTCCACATATTAGAGCAGAACTACCTATTATTCAGGACACCCCACCACTGGAAACAATATACCAGAGTCTAGCCAGGCCCCCAGCACAAACGATGTCGACCCACATTGTGACCCTTTGGAGGCAGGCTCACATGCACATAGGTTGGGGGAACAGGATCACCACAGCACAACCGCTGTGGAACAACCACATGTTGTCGGAGGTACGAAAACTGAACGCATGGACCCAGTGGGTGAGGGTGGGGATAACCACGATAGGAGATATCATTACCGATGGCTCCATCCTCCTGTTTGAAACACTCCAGCAGAAATTTGGAATCCCAGCAGCAGAACACTACCATTATACACAATTAACGCACGCCCTCAATGGTCATAGGCAAGCACTTGCCGATGCACCAGATTACACACCCCTGGAACGCAAACCTACTCATACAACACATCCCCACCAAGGTAACAACTATCCTATATAAAGCTATTAATGCATTCGCTATCCCGGAACTGGTCTGCCTCAAAGCCAGATGGGAACGGGATGTTGGAGCCATTGAACCTGAGGGCTGGATTCAGGTTCTCATGCACCCAGGCAAAATTGCAATAGACTCCAGAATAAGGCTGATTCAGCTCAAGATACTCCATAGGGTATACTACCCCCATGTAGCCCTTTTCGGTTGGGGAAGGGCAACGGATCCCAACTGCTTGAGATGCCGGGGGAGGAATGTACATTCATCCATCTCCTCTGGAAATGCCCCAAAATCAAGACATTCTGGACACAATGCTCTCAAATATTAGGAAGGATGCTGGGTCGCTGATAGCATTACAGCCTGCAATACTGTTACTGGGGGCCCCAGATGAGAACACCTCAAACACATGGGAGGGTATTTTTCTCTCCATAGCAATGGGCCTGATAAAGCGTGACATAGCGCAGAAATGGGGAGCCCTCGTTTGCCCGACAGTGGCTCAATGGTCAAACGAAATGGACATCTGCGCGGCAAAAGAACACAGAATATACACAGCACGGAGGTGCCCAGCAAAGGCCACAAAAATTTGGTGAAAGTGGGAAGCACGTGTGACCTGAGGACAGCCAGCAAAGGGGAGAAAGAAGAAGGGGGGGAGAAAGCGCAGGAGCGCAACACTGAACTCGGCAAGTAACATTTTACTGGAAAGTGATGCATAGAGTGGCAAGACACGAGCAGATTGATGGACCAACCCGGTGACCAGGGGATGGAGGGTGGGGTGGAAACTGTTGGTATGTTGTATGTATGTTTAAAAATTAACCAATAAAATATGTTATAAAAAAAAGAATGATGCAATGTATGGTTACCGCTTTTTTAACATGTGATAACACTATCCCCTGAGAGAGTAACTGGTTTTGATTTGTATGAAACTGGAAACAGTGGCGTGCTGCAGTTTGCATCAAAGCAATACTATGCAGTTGAAATCAAGATTTGTAAAAAGGTCACCATTCCCTTCATGATGCCACACTTCCAAAGTCCTTCATGACATGTTTAAAACGTGAGAGTTTTAACATTTGACAGACATACTTCATTCACTAGTGTGGGTTTCTTGACACACTGCTAGGCTTGTTATCCCACCAGAGCACCAATGTTTCTTTTCTTTTCTTTTTGTAATTCTGATTTGTATTAAAAATGTAACCAAGAAAGAAGCAAATGCCATAGGGACAATTCAAAGTATCCTTTTCAAATAATCGCAGTCAGTACCCAAATATCAGGAACCAGTACATCAAACATCTCGTAGTACAATATTTTGTTAATGTACTGGTAAGGCACAACTCACAGGATTTAGGTTAGAAAATGATTTGTGAGGCCCAGATCAAATTACCAGTTTTGAAAAGGACACTAAAACTTAGGAAGGAAGAGATGAGTTACTGCTTACGAGAAGTTATTCTGGGTACATATATTTATAAATATTGACGTACAGTGAATATAATATGCCATCAAACGGCATTCCTATGAAGCACAAGAACCCAGATTTGGGTCTGGGGAAACGTTTTCACGGGAACTCAGGAGCACACACACGATGCACCTGTGAACTGGTATGAAGTACAGGCTTAAGTTCGTATTCATTTTTTAAGTCGCCTTGTGATGCATATGTGCTCTTGTTTTAACATGGGTTACATACGCATCCTCATTTGTAGATGTAGCATGACATCTCTTTCGGGTCCCAAGGATGCCCAGGCAACACTTGTGTTTGTTATCCGGTGCCCCGGTTTCATGCATGGCGCAGGCAAGTGAAAGTTACTGCAGACGTTAGGTTGGAAACTGGGAACCTTTTCTCCGTGCAGAATTTCTAAGGGAGTAAAACACTGCTTGCAGCCAGGGCTAAATGCCTGAAGCTCTTGTGGACATTAGTTTCAAATAGTAAACAACATTCGTTTTTTATTTATGCTGACAAAAAAGTATCCCTTTACAAAAAACATTCTCTGAAAAGCTGCGTTGGACTGCTTTTAACATTTACAGGTCACCACGAAGTTTGAGAGAGTCAGGGAGGCTGTTCCAGTGGGAGTCCCCAGCCGAGGAGAGAGATCTGCCCCCCAACTCTCTGCTTGGAGAAGCCTCTGACCCTTAGAGAGTTGGAGGTGGATGAGCGGAGAGCTTGAGAAGGAAGATGTTTTGTAAGAGAAAGTTGGAGGTAGAGCAGTCCCCCAGGCCACAGAAAACGTTGTGGACGATGCCGAGGTTCTTGAACTTTATCCTTGAAGCCACAGGGAGCCAGTGAAGAGATTTCAGTGCTGGAAAGATGCAATCCTGCAGTCCTGTTCTGGATAAGTTGTAAAGGTTGCAAAGGTCGAAGAGTAGAGGTAGGCAGATTTAGAAAGAAGCTGTTGTAGTCCAGCCTAGAGAGGACCAGAGCTCTGGAAACATTGAGCTTCTGGGGGAAATTGAGAAAAGGAAGAATACCTCTGAGGAGATGCAGTTGATAGTTTGACTTCCTAGATATAGAAATGTGATCCCTGATATCTGCCCCGATCTGCTAGTTTCCATCATAATGCCTCGCTGTTCAGAATAGGAGTCCTCTCCTTGCCAATTGGCTCTGGGATCTGATCCTAACACCCACACTCTATGCTCACCCGCCATTTAAAGGGTCAGGCAAGACCACAGAAGTTTTGTTTTCAGTGGGAGTTGGTCATGTTTCTGGATTGAAACCTGGCTTTTTTTTGCACTAACACCTACTGTCGACAAATGCATAATCTCTACATAAGAGAGATTCAGATTTCTGGAGTGTTTTGTAGAGAAGGTGCTAAGTACCCCCACCTCAACCATCTCGCCCACAGCCCCTGTATGTTGGATGCCACATGCGGTACCAGTGAAAATACTGATACCTAGGGGAATCTAGGAAGCAAGGATCCCATTGAGGAAACCATACCTGCATACGAGACAATATGATGGTTGTTAGGCAGAAACCTGTGCAGTTCCCTCTGGGACCACTGCAAAAGATTTAAGACTACAGGTGTTTGGCAGTAAACCCACTTGGTAGCAGTCTGTACCACCCAGATTTACCTGGTAGCTGTGGCTGAGCAGTCAGACTTCCCTCAAGAAGAGTTAGGCAGTATATAGAGCATACATAATAGGTACAGAGGCACAGTAGTACAAGCAAACACTGACCAGAGCTAGGTGTAAAAGTATATAATTATTTATTTAAAAGACACACTCATAAATTACACTAGCACAGAAAAGGTAAGTAAGTCAAAACACAGTCACTATTACTTATATGTACATCCCTAGTTATTTGTTGGACAAGTCTAAGTTAACACCACTTATTTCCAAACAGAGGTGAGCGCTTAACGTTAGATGGCACTCCAACAAGTTAGTTAAAAAGGGAGGGAAAAGGCAGAAGTAATGAAGACAGCAAGGTAAAACACTTTTCAGAGATTCAGGAGTAGGAAAGGTTTTACTAAGTTTAGAAAAGTTTAGTTAGGGTGTCCCAGGCTTACCCAGGTTCGAGAGCCGAGGGCTAAATCTACCCCGTACAATCGGTGGCAAGGGAACCCGGGCGGAACACGGTACCTTTAAAATGGAAAGGATCCTCCAGCGGTGGCAGTTGTTCCTGGTAGTGGGTGCAAGTCGCGGCGTCGTCCAGAGGAAGAGAAGATCTCGACATGGGGGAAAGCTGAAGGTCGTTGCACTACCAGGGAAGAAACCAGCCGTGGAGTTTTCCGGTTAAAAGGATGTTACCCCTCTTTCGCGGTTGAGGTAAAAAGTGGTATCCCGGTTGCCGGGGTGCTTGGCACAGGCAAGGCGGCCACGAGATGCTTCAGGGAGGCGAAAAGAAGGCAGAAACTGGTTGTCCCCACCAGTCAAGGGAAGAAGACTCTCCCGGCTGGAGATCTCCTCTGTCGTTGGGAAAAGTGGTGAGACGGTTCCGCAGGGCTCCACCGGTGGTGTCGTCTTGGCAGGTTGGCTCAACTTCTCCCTCTTTGGCTTCTTAGGTCCTGTGGCGACTTCTGAAGAACCAGTCCCAAAAACCCTGCTTTTATGCAGCAAACCCCCATTCATACAGCCTAGCTGTCACTCAAACATGCTAAGTGGTGAGCGGGGCGGCTCACCACTTGGGCCAATCACACCCGAGTGCGACATGAGTTGGCAAGGCAACTCAGTCCAGGGTGCCTAAACCCCCTCCCAAACCCCCTGTGGTACCCAGACAGAATGGCACCACTTTGGAGGGCTTCTGTGCAGAAGCCCGCCAAAAGTGGAACAACGGCTCGACTCGGGTTCAGGGTTACTGAAGTGAACCTAGACGCCATTTTGGCGGTGAGTTCTGGCAAAAAATCCCAACCGGTGAATTTATAATAAATAAATAAACCGGCGGTATCTTTAACATTGCACCAAAAAGTGGTGCATTAAAATCAATGGGAAATCCCATTGGGAAATATTCCGGTGGAATATTTCCGTGGTATCCACTGCCACCAGCCAGAAACTCGGCGAGGGGGGACGGGACAGTACCCCCTCGACAACAGACCCAGGGGCAATCTAATTGCCCCTACCAGTACTTCCACAGTATGATGGTTTGTACTGGTTAAGTTCCTAAATTAAGACTAGTAAAGTCAATGGTGACTTTACAGACCCAGGGAGACAGTAGTCAGTCCCAGGGTGTGGAGTCTATGTTTGGGGTCACTATGACACCCCTGTGTTACTGCACTGAGGGTGCTGTGTAACACACATTCAAAAACCAATGATAGCCTATGGGGAAAAAATACCCCATAGCCCATAAGCACATAGCAAGTCACAGAAACACTCTCAAGTCATGTCCAAGAGTGAGGGTAAAAGAGTCTCACTCTTGGCAGGAGAAAAAAATAAACCCCAAAAATCCAGCAAAGCTGCTGGGGGACTACTCACTAGGTTAGGAAATTCAGCCTAAACAGAGAATTCTCCCTAACAATGGTCATCTGAATAAAATCCCTGAAGAAACAGAGCAAATGAATGATGAAGAAGAATGGTGACGTCATATAGAGCAAAGCTGACGTATAGAGAAGAGATGCAGAAACTAGAGAATGCAGACAATTATATAAGGCATCAAGAAAGTATCGAGATAAATTACATCTTGGGATCAAGACGAATCAGCTTATGCTACAGATATAATGAAGATATCAAGCTATTTTACATGTGTAAACATGCAAAGAAATGCAAGCAGATGAAGTATACTTAAAGGCTAGCTTTGTAGTAAATAGAGTGCGGCATGCGCCAACATGTACATATACATATATATATATATATTGGAGCCAGTAAAGGATGGATGTTCCCACTACGTACAATAGCATTCCTGAGCAAAAGAAGGAAGGCCACTTTTTCCATTTTCCATGGGTGGCACAGTTAGAAAACAAGTGAATTACAGGCGAAAACTCCAAGGTTGGATGAGCCAAGAAGCCAAGGTCATATCAGACTGGGGTGAGCTGACATTGGATACAAATTGTGTGAAAGAACAAAGCTCCTGTTCAGAAGGCATGGACAAAAACAAGAAGACGTCAGAGGTTTATTAAAGAAAAGTATTTTAATACACTGAAAGCTCAATTTCGTGGTCTTTAGTCACGTGGGGAGAAGAAGTTGGATGAGCATGATGATCACACCTAAGCATGAAGGCAGAACGTGCCTTCACTCCCCTGAATTCCCCGAGCAAAGAGCATGTTCAAGGCCAAGTTCAAATACCTAATTGACAGTGGAACACTGAGGTGATGATGGATGGATATGTTCATTGGTGGGAATCTATGATTAAGACGAAGCTCATCAGCACCTGGACTGTCAGCCTGTGTGCTGCTAACGTAGGTTGGGAAGGGACTGAAGGAGGTTAGAAAGTAACCATTGATAGAGGACCGCATCATCAAGGGTCCTATAGTTGTGTAGCCAATTAGATGTTGAATATTTAGTGATGTTCATAGTGACACATGTTTAGGGAAGGGCTTAGTTGCCCCACCTGATGTTAAGAAGCAAATCACTTTACTTTACTTTACTTCACTTCCCAAACGAGTATGGATCGTATACCTAGATGATCCGTTTAGACCCTATCACATTCACCTGCAGGTTTTGAAGTTTTGCTTCGTAGGATGACGTTAGTGATACACATGTAAACATCATTAATTACGAATATATATTATTAAAATGCAATTTTTTATTAAATGCTTTGTGAAGTATCGAGAGAGATCATGATGAGGGACATCTGTTGATGTCCGTTGTACTCCCTGCTATAGATAATTGATATTAAAACAGTATTTTTTGCCAACTACCTGAGTTGTTTCTATTATTGATGTTCGAGTAAACTCTGCATCTACCGTCCATCTCCAAGGTGTTGCTAACCGATCTTAGAGTGATGAGAGAACCCCCAGTTCAGTTTTTGCCTATAAGGCATGCCTCTGTGAATAACCACATGGTATTTGTCCAGGTAGACTGCCAATGGCATCTGGGCTCTGTGCATGGAAGTGCAAACAGCCGATGACGGCCTCTCCTTTTACCACCCCGAATAAAGGTACATTCCATAAGCTGTTGGGTAAATTCACACCCATTGCCATTTCACATCACCCTCCCTATCTTTAGCCCAGCCTCTGTAGCTCACTGCTCTGGCTCTGTGTGTGTTTTCTTGCATCGGGTACTGTATGTGTGTTTCTGGGGGAGCTGCAGGGCATGTAATGCACTGTACAATGCTTGTATGTATCTCCTTTGAGGTCTGCCACTGTGGGAAAGCAAATCTATGTTTCTGAAGCCAACCAGTGTTCCCACCTACACTGGAGCCTGCAGATTTTTGTTTTTATTTTACTGTTTAAAGCGCAGGCATTGTGCGAAAGCATCAGAGTGCTGTACAGTGTGTGGGTAGCCAGCGTTTGGGCTGGCATATTTTGATAATAGGGGATTACTGTGAATTGCAGTCTGTTAATCAGTCTTTGTGTCCTTGGTCAAGTGTTGTCAGAAAATCCACGTTTTGAGAGCTTTGCAAATTTGGAGAAATGTCAGGGCATTCCTAGCCAATATCAAGATCAAGCTCCAGAGGCTCGGAGTGTGGTAAGGGAAGGATGTTTTGTTGGTGAATTGTGATTTTAGATGGTTGGTCAATGTATTGTGTGCACAGTTTGTGCAACCAGATATGTGACGTTTAGCCAACAGGGATGCGTGTGTGCTGCTTGTGACTGCTTTGTAGAAGATGCATGCAGGGTTGCACAATATTCTGGCCGGTAGAGGAAGCCAATGTAGTTTGTGTAGGATAGGGTGATTCAATCAAATTTCCACAAACATATAACAAGACGTGTTGCAGTGTGGAGGACTTCTTTCAGGAGTGCCACGTGACAGGCTGGCAGCCCTGCCAGGAAGGCATTTCCCCCTCTGATGTGCAAGCACACAAGGGCATGCACTGCGATCAGGTCAGATAGGCCCATCAGGCTTTTGGCCCGAGGCCAAATGTATGCCCAACTAAATTTGAGTGGGCTGGTCTCATAAACCTATGTATCAGGGTGATAATTCTACCCCATTATGAACAAATATTTTATATAATTAAATAATTGTGCAATCTCTAAGAGTGGGAGTGGGATTCAATATACTGTCTTATCTTGCTTCCCAGATAGATGCCTTGCCCATGCGCTATCCTCTCAGCCCTGGAAACTTATAATTTGTATATATATAAACTGGTGGTTGTATGTGTTTAAGCTTCAGTTCCTTGCTAAGCTTGTGTAATGCAAAATCTGCTACTTTTAACAATAGCACAACAGCTGCTGTGGTGGCAGCAGCCCAGCCTAGCTCAATGATGGAACGTTCGGATGCACAAACCGTTTGAACTTGGAGGGTGAGCACTGACTATGCGCACAATGACGCTGGTGAACCAGCCTGGTGCCCGGGGAAAGAGTGTAGTGGCCGAAAGTCTTGTCTACACAGTGAGCATGCTCTACTCCTGACTGAGACTCATATGCAATGTTGTGCTGTTGCATGTGGCTTCAAGGTGCCTCATCAGAAAAAAGTAGGCAAGGCTCTTAATTGCACTTGTTCCTCAGGCTTCCGGTTGTGCTTTCTCATGGAGGGAAGTGTGGTTAGGGGTCGGGAATGTGACCGGGTCTCTGCAACTTTCATGGCTAATCTGATCTTTTATGCTTTCGATCTCCCTCCCACGGGGTGTGCGGTGTGAACACGAAGGACCGGGTTAATATTAACGTGCAATGCTAGCGCGGAAGTAAGAAAGCGCCTAGTCTTTTGTGTGGAAGATGATTGTATTTTCTACTATTGATGAGCTTGCTTACTTCACGAGTGCTCATCTGGCCTTTCAGTAAATGTATGGTTTACATTAAATGTTTCAGAAGAATTAAACAAGCACAGTGCCCAAACTTTGTGCTCGGAAAAGATGCATCACGGAATTTGACTGTTTTTAGCGCGTTGGCAAGGAGAAACACATGGATTGCAAAAATTATTTTTGGGATCTGTACAGCCAGGTTAATGTGGGCCACTAAATCTGGGTGGATTACTTGGGAAAGAGGAGCATGAGTCAAGGTCAAATGAGATGGTAAGATTGCCGGTACCCTAGTTCCCGGACCGGCAAACTTCGAGTTGTGCTGGAAGGTGCCTTTCTGCCCTCCAGGTCTGACCTGGAGAGCAGAAAGGCACCCACGAGCACAGCATGTCGGATGCACCGGCACTGTTTATAATGGTGCCGGTGCATCCGAACTCCCCATTCCCGTTGAGCCCTATGGGGCTCAAATGGGAATGGGGAGCATTCCGTTCCGGCGCCTGCGAAAGGGCAATTACCGGGTCTGGCAGGGCCGTAATGACCGGTAATTGGCCATTCGCGGGCCACGGACATTTTCAGAAGTGAGGCGGCAGCCTGCTGGTTTTCCTGCAAGGCTACAGCCAAACTTCTAATGAGGCCCAATGTATTGTGCTAATTTGAGCAGCAAATAGTGTCCGTTGGGTTGTCTAACTGTGGTGAGCAGAGGATATTAAGCATATTCCTTCCAGTGGTGCTTGCATTATCAGAACAGGAAGGGTTCACCGTGAGGTTGTCACTGTGTACACAGACTGTAGAGTTCTACAAAAACAAAAAATAATCCTGCGTCTATAGTGATTAAATTCGGCCTGCCATTGAGTTGCATTATTGCATATCGCCGCAGGTAAGTAGTATATCTCGCACTTCTATGCACTGAATTGAGTAAAGACATTTATGAATATTACCTTGCTTTCAACACAATCCTTGCTCTGAGGATGCTTCGATTTAGTCAGCAATGTACGAGCGCATATAAGCATCTTACTTCATTGGGGCCAGGAACAACAAGCCCTCTCTTTGCACTTTTGCAATGTTGCTTGTGGTCCTTGGGTGGAAATCTATGCATGGACACATTCATGGGGATGTTGCTGGTCCCTCCTCCATTCCATGTTGTAAATGGGGTCTCGCGCACACGATCGAAGATAGAGTCTAAGGGTGAGGTTTGCCGCTTGCATGCTTTCCGGTTTACTTGGAATAAGGTTTAGTCCTGAAGATTTGGCGCTTGTTTTAGGGCTCAGGAGGTTCTACCAATTTAAGCACGAGGCTTATCGGCACACTGTTGGTTTTCAAGTGTGTTATGTGGCTTAGCTGTAATCCATTCACTAACAGGTGGCTCTATCTTTCGCAGATGCAAAAAGCTGTGTTTTAAAACAATAGCTTCCTGTCTGATTTCTTAAAAGGGAACGGCAAGGATTGAAGAATACAATCCCTTGTGTCCTTTTTATTAAAACCAATATTTTATTGTAATAGGTAGGGTACCCCATGCCAGTTGATTGACAATGGTGGCCAGGTGCTTTATATGGAAAACTCACACTTCTTGTTTATCATTTTCCTTAGCCCCACCTACTTGTTAGCTCTGCTTATGGGATTTCCTTAAAGCGACTGGTCTATATGTATTTTCTATAAATTACGGTTCCAAGGACGATCGGTTAGCTTTCTTTCCCCTGGAGTTCCCCCTTGTTATTAGGAGATCATTTCTAGTCTGTAAGAAATTCTGTACAAGGCAATAAAACAATGAAAGAGAGAAATAGTGACCTCGTGGAAGAGGGAAGATGGTGGGAGATCAGTGAGCACATCTAGTAGTTCATAGATCCATGTGGTGTAGTTGAAGCCAGGTATAATGTTTGGTGAAGGCCAGGAAAATAAGTAGCGAATGCCAAGGGTGAAAACAATAGGAGATAGAAGCTGAAAAGTGAGTATTCATACCATTCATTTATAGGGTACTAGCTGATATACCCAGAGTTGCCCGGGATTTTCTTTTAGTTATTATTTTTTAGAAATTGCTTAAGGTAGCTTTACGCTTTTTTGGAAAGGCTCCATAAGACAGGTTAAAAGAAAAATGCACTACATTTTTTCAATTATTTCAATTATTTCTCATTTTTAAACGTGTTCTCATAAAGACTACACAACACAATGTATTGTTCTTCTTAAAAAGTCATTCTGAAATGCATGTATGTGAGAACAACACAGAGATTTCTGAGCAGCATGATGGGTGACATGATGCAGACTGTGCCGTAAACTATGGACCTAAAGTTCAATATTACTAAAGTACATGTTCATTGTAAAGCTTGTTTATAAACAAGATTTTTTGTTTCCCTACCTGGTGAACACTTTTGCTTCAATTACGTTTGGCATCATTTTTTTTACGCACAGCCTTGTGCCATTACACAGCCTGGGTGGGTCGAGATTGCAGAGCATCATGATGGGTTGCCCAACTTTCAGTTGAAGGCATCCACCACCGTATCAACTGAGCTGCACTCAGTAACTGTGCCCAGAAGCATAGCCTAAGTCTGATCCTAAGGCCTGAACCTTGAGTTTTATTCCTTGTGTTGGGAGTGGTCCTTCTACGACACATTCATTTTCCGCTGATTTCATGCAACCGTCTCAGGTGTGAAGGTGCTGAAGTCCAGGGAAAGGGGTGCGGTGTCCAAATGTCATGTAGCCAGTAATGTTTGGATGGTTCTAACAGCTAACTATGCACAATTCGGTGCAGAATGGTGACACGGTGTGGAATTGTATAAGGGATAACGCTTCGCCAAGCAACAAACACACAAACAGATTTTTACTTGTGTTGAAATCTCGAGAACAGGGGTGGGGTGTCCAAATGTAATGTAGCCAGTAATATCTGGAGGGTCTGAACAGGTAACTATGCAAGATTTGGTGCATATTGGTGAAACAGTGTGGAATTGTATAAGGAACAACTCTTCGCCAAGCCACAAACCCACAAAGAAATGTTGAATTTTGCTGAATTCTGGGGAAAGGGATGGGGTGTCCAAATGTCATGTAGTTAGTACAGTCCAGAGGGTTCTAACAGGTAACTATGCACAATCAGTGCAGATTGGTGAAACTGTGTGGAATTGTATAAGGAACAACACATTGCCAAGCCACAAACACACACACACATTTTGACTAGTGCTGAAATCTTGGGAATGGCGTGGGGGGACCAAATGCCATGTTGCCAGTAATATCCGTAAGAGTCCTAACTGGTAACTATGCAACATTTGGGGCAGATTGGTAAAATCAGGTGTGGAATTGTATAAGGAACAACGCTTTACCACAAACCCACAAACACATTTTTACTTTTGCTGAAATCTGGGGAAGGGTGTAGGGTGTCCAAATAGCATGTAGGCAGTACTGTCTGGAGGTTCTTAACAGGCAACGCTGCAATATGTGGTGCACCTTGGTGAAACAGTGTGGAATTGTATAAGGAACAACGCTTTGCCACAAATCCGGCCACAAACACATTTTCACTTTTATATAAACAGATTGTGGGAGACAGTTGTTGCTCCACTGGGTTCGGAGTCACTCTAAAAGACATGGAGAGGATGGGAAACTGAATAGAGGAGTACCATGATGGGAACTGGAGGGAGAGAAAGGGACCAAAAACAGGAGAAAATGCAGAAACATAGCAGAGAAGAGGAGGACTAAAAAGAGTGCTGGAAAAATCAGTACAGAGCCAGAGGAAAAAAGCAAAGACAGGCAAAGGGGTGGCACACTGAGAATCCAGATTCTTTGTAATATTGAGACTCAAGCTCAGCAAACATAACTATTTTCAATTACAATCTTTAGATATTCATTCACACAAAACATTAGGGAATATTTCCTTGTGGGACACACAGCATGAGGAATCTAGTTAAACAATATGTACTTATTCAAATCCCTTCATTTTACTTATTTTCTCTCAAGCGCCCCATGCATTACACTGCTGACTTGTGTCACAGCTGCTCTGTGGTTGGAAACTCTGCCCTGTTGCTGTCTGTTCTGTAGATTTTGAATGACTTGCTCTCCTGCTGCGAATGTTGAATACCTCTTCTGTGAGTCTTCTGTTTGCACTACTGATGCCTACACTGGACCTGTTGCGGGTGGGAAGCTTGCACTGCTGTTGTATGTGGTCTCTGTTCTTTGCTGGACACTTTCTCCACCTTTCCTCTCGATATGGGGACCTGAACTGGTGCTCAAAGGTGTGAGTGAAGTTTGCACTGCAACTATATGTTCTATTTGCATTGCAGGAAGCAAGCTTGGATGCCTGCTTCCTGTGCTCTGCCTATCATGTCTAATGGAAGCTGGCACTGTTATTTGGCCGTGTCCCCTTCAAAGAGTGAAGTGTATACTGCCACTGGCTGTGCTTTACCTGTTAATGTATTGTCAGGAGAGTTGTTTCTGCTGTACTTTCGTCAGTAATGAGGAAACGGATGTCGATTTATTTTCTGGGGGTCTTTCATGCTACAAAACTTCAGCACAATGGGTTGCACATGCAGCAAAGTATCAGGGGTGCCCATGCTGTATTCTCCAGCAGTGTCCACAAAGGTACCAAACCATTTCAAGTTGTGCACTGCAAAAAGTCAGGAATTGCTGGATTTTGTGGATATGGCCAATTTTATTTGGCTGCGCGGACTTATTTCTTGTCCAAGTCCAACCCTAACTATGATCAAGAAGTCCTGCGACAGGATGGTTTGATATAGTGAAGGGTGGAGATTGGTGCCAGACCAGATATCAAGTAAACTGAAGTCAACATATTTGCTTCCTGTTTGTAGGAATGGTAGATGGAGTAAGTTCTTAAGCACTCTAGGTCTTTTTCTCTCCTCACGCAGCATCCTTGTCTGCTAAAAGCACTGCATCTTTAACCTAATTTCTACTTCACACTTTTTCCAACATTAGTGTACATTGATGTACTTTCTTACTTTGTGTGCAAGTAGTGACATGCTATTAACACATGCACTCCCCTCCTGCCTGACACACTCTCAATCTTGCTTCCTTGTTTCCCTGATATGGGTCACCTTCAGCAAGCCCTTGTTTTCCAGATGCCAGTGCTTGGAAGTCTGAACTTGTAGTTTTGTTCTTCTCGTCCATGATACGTATGAATGAAGGTTTGATGCAACGCATGGGGCTACCTGTAGGCAGATGTCTTCAGGATGGGATGGTTTGTTCCTAGATTACCTTTTAGACATTTGTTTGAACTTAAGAAATCAACAAGATCAGAGCAAGCACTTCCATCAACTTCACTGGCTTACACTCTTTGCAAGACCCTATGCCCTATGATCTCCTCCCATATGTTGGAAATGGTGGCCATTCTGGCCAGTCTCAAACCTACTACTTGCAAGGGAGATATCTGCCCAGCAGTGACGGTTAAAGCCTCTGCAGCTCAGCTACTTCCTATAATAACCAAATTTGTCTACTACTCCTTTCAAGAGGATGATGTACCTGTGGTTATCAGACAGGCATGGATCTCCCAGCTTCTTAAGTAGCCATCTCTTTACCCGGCTTTACCAGAGAACTATCACCTGATTACAAACATTCCCTTTTCTTCTGAACTGTCTGGATAGGGTGGCATATATTCAGATTCAGGGCTCTCTGGAAACGCACAACCTTCTTGGCCACAAACAGTCAGGTTTCCGAAAATCACATGGCACTGAATCCACCCTCTTGGGTCTCAAATCTAATATCCTAAAGTCCTTTGTGGAAGGCAGTACATTTATGCTCATGTTATTAGATCCGTTGTCCACTTTTGAAGTAGTGGACCACGACATTCTTATATAGAGACTCTATGAAACCGTGTTTTTGCCTCCCAGTGCAGCAAAATGGTTCAAATCTTTCCTCTCTGGTCGGATGGCTAAAGTATTTTGTAACAAGGCCATGGCAAAGAGTTATCTGGTGACATGTGGGGTGCCACAGGGGGCGTGCATCTCCCCACTCTGTTAAACATCTTTACTAACCCCCTTTTTAACATGCTGGATAGGGAGGGCACCCTGTATGCTAACTACGCTGACAGCACTCAGTGTCTGATCTGTCTTAATGGGGACTACACCAAAGATACCATCTCCATCAACCATGTGTTTAATCTTATCGAATCCTGGATGAAGGATAACAGGCTACCACTAAACATCAAGAAGACCGAGTTGATGATTGCAGGGACTGATGGCCAGACAAGGACACTGGGGGATGAATATCAAGCTTTTGTCATCACAGGCTACGAAATTAAGGCAGTCAACAAAGGGAAGACCCTGGGGGTGGTACTGGACCAGGAGCTTTCCATGAAAGTACATATCGGTGGCCTGGTATCTAGTACAGGCTACTACTTGATATTGTAGCCCAAATTAGGCCGTTGCTTAGTAGATCCAACTGTGCAGCCATCACAAGAGTGATTATTGGGACCGCATTGACTACTGCTCTAGCCTTTTCAGGGTGTTGGAAAAGGGGATCTGCAAAGACTCCAGGTTATCCAAAATAACAAGGTGAGAGTAGTGGAGGGTCTCAAATGATCAGATCACATCTCCGCTGCCAGGAGAAATCTCCACTGCAGCTCCCAATGGAAAATAGAGTGATCTTTCGGACACTCTGTATTTCACACCAATGTCTCCACAGAAACTTTCCTCGTTATCTCGCCCTGAAACTGGCCTGGTTGTCAGTGAGAAGGATTTTGAGATCTAACAACTACAATCTCTTGCTAATTTCCAAGGCAAGACTGGCCATGGTTGCACAGAACTCCTTTGACCACACAGCCCCCGGGCTATAGAATGATCTTATGCCTGACCTGAGTGCCTGTAGCAGCTTTCTTAAATTCAAACAGGCACTTAAGACACTCCTTTTCTGCTAGTTACTTCAGTCCTCTCTTGCCCAGCCTGCTCGTCCTAATCTGTTTTGTTCCTATATGTGTGTCCTTGCGCTCTTATGCCTACGGGCCCTGTCAATGTGCACTAAAAATATAATAAATACAAATAAATAAAATGTTTTTACTTCTTTTTTAGAGCTAGCATGGTTGAAAGTGTTCTAAGATTTACAAGTGTGTATTCCTGGTGTGCAGTTACCATGATTTAGCTGGTTTATCATGCATGCTTTCCAAAAAAAGGTGCAAAGAACTATGTTCAAATCAATTTTCTTGTAAAATGTGTGTAAGGAGCATGTGACATGCCATTACGTGTTTGATGTCCTTAAAGTGGTATTTGTTTCCCGTACCAATGTTTTTCCTTTCATGCACTCTCTTTGTTTCAGTCTTTTTAGATAACACATTATTACCCATATACTTCTCTAATTCCTCTCCATGTCTGGTCAGCGTGCCTTCTTTCTTTTTTGTTCACCTCTGTATGCAGGCAATCTATATATTCTTTTGTATGCAGTTATGTAGCATCCCTCTAAATTGTCAGATCATCACTGTGGATAAATTATGGTGAGCATTCCGATCAGGTCTTATCATGCATAACCACCTAATCTGACTCCAGCCAGTGTTTATCGCTGGTCCAGGAAATGATATGATATGATATGATAGTTTATTTATATAGCGCCTATGCACAATGTGTTTCAAAGCGCTTCAAGGCAAGGGAGGGAACAAGGGAACAAGGGAAAATACAATGATATTCTTACAGGCCATGAACAGTAAGGATGTGAAATTAACTATCGTACTCGGCCTGACGACATTTCAGATAGTGCAAGAGCTAAGACATAGATAAGGAAGGGAGGGGGAGAGTGGGAAGGAAATGGAAACAGACAGGCAACTACCGTACTAGGCCTGATGAAATTTCTGCCAGAGAAAAATAAAAGGTGAAGGAGAGGGGTGCAGAAAGGGAGGGGAGGTACAAAACAAGCGACTTTCATACTAGCCCTGACGACATTTCAGTTAGTGCTGGAGGGTGGGTGGGGAGTAAAAAAACAGTAATGGGAGGGTGGAGGAAACAGACGAGGTTGCTATCATATTAGGTCCAGGGGCAATTCTAATAGAGTAAGTGCATAGAAGAAAGTAAGGGGAGGAGATAGGAAAAGGGAGAAGGGAAAGGATGAGAGAAATGTGAAGCCTGCATCACTGAGATCACCATAAACTTTGGTTCACTGTTCGTGTTTTCTTTATTCTTTTGCCCACTTATATTTATTTTATGGGTTTTCTTTACATTCTTCTCATGTTTTATTTTTCTCTTTTTATTTCTGTTCATTATTAGTTAAGCAATATACCCTGAGCGGCGGGGGCATTACTGAGTCGGGTAATGCCCCGGGGCCCATAGTTATAGGCCTGAGTGAAGCGAGAAGGGAAGGGGGAAAGGGAAAATGTAGTCCGTTTTCCCTTTCCATGGCGGTCATCGGGAGCGGACGCGCTGGGAACACTTCTGTTCCCAGCGCGTCCTTTCCTGAAAAAATAAAGATAAGAAGGTAAGTGGGGTTTCGAGGGTGAGGGGGAGGAGGAAGGAAGGGGAAAAAAGAAGGGGAAAAAATGGAAAGAAAAACGTACCTGAGTCCCCAGTGTGGGACGATGTCAGCCTCCAGCCGTGTGGATGCTCGGAGCGGGGTTGGCCCTGCCTTTTGAGCCTCCTCATTGACTGAGGGGCTGCCACGCCCCACGCCGTGGACAAATATTCTCGGCCGGGTAATGACCCGGCGACAGCCAATCAGAATGTGTTTTACATTCTGCTTGACTCTCGCTGGGTGCTAATGTTCTTTATTCCACTACCTTGAAATGCCTGTTCCTGTTTTTTTACTTTTATCCTCTTTTTCGTTTCTATCATTTTTCTTCTTTCTTTTTTAAACTTTTGTCTTCCACAAGAAAGATGATTAATCCAGTTTGCTTGTATATTATTTGTGTCATTCTTCTGAGTAATGATTGAGCCACAAAGTGAGTGATTTGGTGAAAGTGTTTTTCCAGAACTTTACTGACTTGACCTTCTTTCATGTTTTTCTTCTTATTATTCTGTATCTCTGTCGCTTTTATGATTTCTCATATCTCCTTTTCGTTTATTGTTTTCGTTCTTCTTCCTTCATTCACTTCTGCCAGCAAGGGACAGGTAGTGTTTTTCTATAGACTGCAGTGCCACCGAGTAGCATTGTGCCACCGTTGTGAATTGGCTGTAAAATTATTTTCCCATCAGTACTGTTATTTCCCCTTCCATTGTTTTTTTTCTTTCTCATTTTATCTGCTCCTTCCAACTCTCTTCTTCCTGTTTGTCACTTTCATCTTTTCTTCAATATTTGTTAATTTGCCCAAGTAGGGGTGTTTGTTCATACTTCCTCTGCTACTGGACACCCAAGGCTTTCATTCTCCTCTCTGATACAATCTTTGAAGCCTTCCGCAATTGCACTGCCATCTCCGAGGCAAGTAAGTCTTCCACTTTATCTAAGTGTCACTTGCTACGTCATCTTTTCTTTTTCTCTTCTCCCTGCCCATCTTCACACCCTCTATTTTTCTACTTGCTCCATCACTATATCAGACCTTCTCTGATCCATTTTGTCATCTCGGCATTTGTCACCTTCCTTTCCGCTGCTTGGCTGTAGTTCCAGTGCTCCCTCCATGCATGCATCACTTGCGGTCCTTCTTATATCCTCCAGTACCATAGCTCCTGCTTCGCTCCCTAGTCCGTACCCAAATATCCCACTAACTCTGTGACCACCTCCATCTCCAACCCACAACCCTTTCCCTTATCTCCACAACCCCATTAAACCATGTATTTTCTCTCTGCTGTTTCCAATCAATTTCTTTTCATAGAAATCTCTGTGAGCGCTGCCTTCCCCAGCCCTATCAATTGTCACTCTAACATTGGCCTCCTCTTCACCACCCTGTTCCCCTGCTACTCTAGTTCACTTCAATTTCTGTCCTCCTTTTATTTTTAATATAATATAATATACCCAGCCTCTCTGTGGAACCCCCAACACCCACTTCTGACAGCCAAAAGCGTTCATCCTATCTTTGGGGCCAGGCAGTTACATTTCCCACTCACTGCATGTCAACACTTACTCCTCTCCTCCACCTCTTCCTCCCTTAATGGCTCCTGTGCACACAGTGTGACAATCTTGAGGGTTATCATTCCTTCTGCTTCTGTCCTTTTCCCTTTTAATCCTGTCTTCTACTTCTGGAAGCGCAGACAAGGTCTAAGGCTATCCCATGTTTAAGTCTCGCTACTACAATTCCTCAGACCACAGACTGCTTGTTCCACTCCTTCTTTATAACTTACTCTTACCCTCCCCAAGTATGTTTTCTGCTGTTTTGCCTTTTGCATTAATTATTTGCCTGCTAATTGTGATCCACTGAATATTTTGCAAACCTTCATCCACTGCTCATCTGTTATCCGCTTTTCTTTTGTTGCTTATGAAATATCTGCCCATCCCCCCATTCCTTCTGGAGCGATGTTGAACTAGTTCTACCTAGAAAAAGATCAGTGCCTTACCTAAGTTGCATTGATCTACCACCCTTTTGTCCACCCTCAACCACTTGTCAATGTCTGTCACCCAAACACATGATCTCCAGGCTTAACTCTTAATTCTGCTAACAATAGTGTTCCTCCTGGCCTCTTCCTAACTCTCTTGCCAGTACTTCCCCCTTCATTTTGATCCCTTCATTTGGCATCTCTGTCGTCTCCATTTCACAATGTTATTGCCACTTTACCGTTAGTGTGTAGTAGAACATACTCTTAACTCATTGTTGCCACTGTGAGCAAAACCATCTTCCCGATTTTTAGAAACTGCTACGCTGTTATCTTTCATCCAGGTTACCCTTTTGAAGAAGCCATGAAAATTTATACTATAGCAATCATCCCTGCTTAGGGGAGCGTACAGGGCCAGTAGAGGTGCGCCAACCCGAGCCTAGTCAGGCCAAGAGAAGCGAGGGCCCCAGCAAAGGCTTAGTGACATTACTGGCCCTGTACACCCCCTGGAGGGTGGTGAGGGCTCTTCGCACCCGATGGTTTACCCATGGTGCAAATATATACATATTTCTTTTTTCAGGAGACATGTTCCGAGAGTATTGCACAAGGCCATTTAAAAAATAAGATGGGTGCCACCATAGTAAATAGAAAAGGGTATTTCTTGAGTTTTATTTTCCGAATTCAACTTTGATGATTTTGTTATCCGATTTTACCACTTTTTTAAACTAAAAGAAAAGTTGGCGGAGACCCCCACAATACTCCTTACACTTTAACCCTACCCCCTATACATACCATACCCATTCCTTTCATCTATAGGTTTGAGATTAAAAAAAGTGGTGAGTAAATCTGTAAAAAGCAGCAAAGTTGCATTCTGCAAAACTGTAAAATACCAAAAAAGGGGCTTAGTCCCTTTTCCATTTATATGGTGGCCGTGGATAGGTGGGAGTGCTGAGATTGGAGCGTAAAGTTCCAGTCCAGCACGTAATTAGGCAGGGACGGGGAGGGAAAAGGGTGCATCGTTCTTGGAGGGGTTGGGAAATGTGGGGGCATGGGTAAGCAACAGGCAGAGGCTTCCTGTTGCCTCCCCACAATCCAGATGGCGGCAGCTGGGGATGGATCTTGGGTGGCTGGAAAACATGGGCAGTGCACTGTGTGTTCTAGCCCCTGTTTCCAGCTACCTGATTGGCTGATCACCCTCCTGCAGGTGCAAATTAAATTTAATTCTGGAATGGTCAGAACCTACTTTATTTTAACATTTCATCAGTGGAAGCTGTTACAGATATCACTATTTTATCCCATGATTCAACAGACGGTCAGGCCTTAATGATAGCAAAACATCACACAGACACGTTTGCTTATATCTATGGAGGTATGAGCTGGAAGGCCCACTAGGGTTCGTAACACCACATGAGGCTGGTCATTAATATCTAAAAGACCAACACCATATTTATCCAGAGAATCAGGTGATATAAAAGTGCACAGTCAGCGTGACCACCTGAAAAAAGCCTTTAGGGCCTGTATACACAATTGTATATACTGCTATGGATGATTCCATTACTGCTTTTTAGACCTATATCTGCTGTTCTATTAAGATAGTGTAAGGTGTGTTATGGTGTTTTCTCTTCTTTTTCCAGATACTCCCTGTGTTTCCATCAGCACTATATTGGCAACTCATTTACCATGCTGGGGGCCTGGGGGGTCATTTATCTTGCTGTTTAGGACCATTGGTTGGGTGTGTATATTCAGGTATAATGAAACTCGTAGCAGCAATATAAGTGAAGCCCCAGGTTGTTATTGTTACTTTTTGGTGTGTGTTTTGGTGCTGAGTAGTATTTCAGTTAGATGTATGTATACTGTTGCCTTTGACAATCGGGTTATGCAGGCTAACTTCATGCTGCCCCTTGGATCTCCCTTCTATGTTGACTAACGAGGGTCTGCATGTGACGTCAACATGCAGGCTATGTTTATTTTCTTTATGCGGTTCTCCTACTTGTCCTTAGGTTCCTAGCCAGAGGTGTTCTGTGGACATCACTCAGAATGATGTCAAATTGTTCTCCTCCTCCCTTTCTCCTTCGCTGGACTCTTTGTATCCTGCTTCTTCTTTTCTTTCCTTGTAGAAACCACCACTGCCTTGGGGTTTGCCTCAACTTTTCACAATGCCGTGATCTCTTTGTCGCTTGGAGAGTCGTTTATGTAAATCTCATTCTGACTCTGATTACTCTGCTTTTTCTTTGTTTCACTCACTTCATGATGAAGCCCTTCTTTTGACTAAATGTTGTTTTTTTTTTTAACTTCTGATTGTCTTTGCACTCAACCTTCTCACCATAGATGTCTTTTTCAGACTTTATCCTGTCTTCTTTCTCTGCCTTCTCCTGGTCTTACTCTTAATAGTACTCGATTGGCTTCTGATTTTGCTTCATATCTCTCTACAAAGTTACCATTCTTCATTCTGCTATTTTTCTTTCTTCCTCTTCTTTTTCCTCTTCTTCCTCTCATTCTTTTGTTTTGTCATCTTTCCTTCTAAACTCTACTTCTGATATTACTTCTCTGCTGGCCAGTGAGCACCCCATGGAGGCCCCTTCTGATCCGATTCCTTCGTCACTTATACCCTAGGTGTATCCATCATTGGTTTCTTTTCTTACCTCTCCTTTCAATATCTCTTTTCCTTCCTCTACTTTTCCTTCTTTATTTAAGCATGCTTCCATTCTCCCCATCTTGAAAAAGCCTTAGGTCGATCCACAGTCTCCTTCTAATGTTAGACGTATTTCTATTCTTACTTAAATTTCTTAAGTCTTGGAACATCTAGTTTTTTCTCAGGTCTCTTCCTTTGTGTCTGACAACTCCATTCTTCCTCGTTTTCAATCATCTGGTTTCCGTTCTATGCACTCTACTAATACTGCCCTCCTTTTATTTTTTGATTTGTAAATCTTAGCTTGTTACTCAGAACATTCTTCTCTTCTAATTATTCTTCACTTATCTGTGGCCTTCAACACTGTAGATCATGATTTACTTCTGTCATCTGTTTTTCTTTTGGGTTTTCTGGTTCTGTTCTATCCTGGTTTTGTTTTTATTTGTCTGATCATACTTATTCGGTCTCTTGGTCTGGGAATTTCTCTGACACTGTGCCTCTTCTTCATGGCATTCCTCAAGGTTCTGTCCTGGGACTTTTGTTTTATCTTTATATACCTCCCCCATGCTTCTATTATTGCTTAATTTTGAAATGTCTTATCATTTCTATTCTGATGACAATCAGCTTTTTCTTTCCTTTTCTTCTTTTACTCCTGTCATCGAGGATACTTTGAGACCTCGTCTCTGGGCTATTAAATCCTAGATGACAGATATTTCTTTTTGTCTTGAACTCCTCTAAAATGGAAGTTCTTCTCATGCCTGCAACTACAATCCCTCTTCCGTCACCTCCTACATCAATTGTTTTTCCCCCTTCTTTGCTTCCTGTTTCTTGCACAGCCCTCAATCTAGATCTGTAGTTTGAAATTAACTTTTCTTTACTTCATCATATTTCTATACTTTCTTGCTCAAGTCGCTTTAATCTTTTTGACCTTCGTAAGGCTAGGCCCTTTCTTAGTTTTGAGTAACTAAGCTCCTGATATCATCTGTTATATTTTCCTGTTTGTTTCATTGTTCTTGCACCAGTTTTGGACTTCCTGTTTCATGTTTGGCTCCTCTTATGTCTATTTTCAATTCTTCTGTTTGTCTGTTATGCTCTCTTTCACCTTGTAATTTGTTTTCTTTGTTGTTGCTCTCACCAGGCTGGTTGACCTTTCACTCCCATCTTAAATGTAACTTTCTTGGTATGGTTTTAAAATCTCTCTATGGTCTTGCTCCTTCATATTCCTCATCTCTTGGGTCTTTTAATCTCCCCTCACACTCTTTGCATTCTCAATCTCTTTTGTCTCTTAACCATTCCTCGACATCGCTGTGCTAAATCTAGCTTTTTTTCTCTTTGCTTGCTCCTTTGAATTTTAACAACCTTCCTCTTTCTCTCATCTTATCCAATGTTCTGTTCTGCTCTTAAAAATCATCTTCTTCACTCTCAAACCCATTTATTCTATTCTTTGAATTCATGGTATTGCATTGATTTTCAATTGTACTGTAAAGTGATATCTGTACAGCACTTTGGCGTAAAGAGCTTGATAAATTCAAAATAAAACAAAACAAAAATACAAATTCATTTTGCAGTTGTGGGTTTGTTTGTTCTTGTGTTATTCTTCTTTTTTCTGGTTGACATAATTTGAGCAGTATTTTATTGGGAAAAATCCCACTGTATAGCTTTTTTGTTCTTTTTTGTGGTTATTAAACACTACTTTTTCTTTAGGGAAGGGGTGATGTTTGATCCCTTTTTAAATGTCTGTTCATGGTCACTTTCGTCTCTGCATATTTCTTGTCCTCTTTTCTATTATGCTTTTGTGTTGGGAGAGGAATCTGTCTATTTCAATTACAGGCACCCTGTAATCGAAATGCAATGAATAAAGATTAGACTTCACAGAGAAGGAGGATGGTGTTGTGTGAAGGAACTCTTACAGCTTGTTATCAATGCATCACCTAGCACAGAGTGGGTTGCTGCTGGTGTGTAAACAAAGAGCATGGTGCAGAGAAAAGGAAGCTGATTGTTCATAAAAAGAATACTTGTGACTTGCTATCAAAGAACAGGGTGCAGAGTGAAATGTCATGTGGCTTGTTAAATAACATTTGCAGCATGTCATCAAAGATCAATGTGCAGAGAAAAGCAGCCAGGGATGTAAAGGAACATTAATGGCTTGTTATCAAAGATCAGGGTGCAGGGAACATGTGGCTGATGATGGGTTAACAAACACAGCCTGTTATGAAATATCAAGGTGCAGAGAAATGTCTGCCAATACAGTGTAAAGGAACACATGCAACTCATTATCAAAGATCAGGCTGCTGTCAGAAGGAAGCTGGTCGGGTGTAAAGAAATACTTACAGATTGTAATCAAAGTACAGGGTGCCAGTAGAAGACAGCTGTTGGTGTGTAAGTGAACTGTTCGATCTTGTTTTTTAATTTGGTTTTTAAACAAAGATCAGGATACAGAGAGAAGGAGGGTATTTGCTGGTGTGTAAACAAACACATATGTATAATCTCAGTGTGCAGAGAGGAGGTGGACGGTTGTGCGTAAATGCACACTTGCAGCTGATTATCAAAGATCAGGGTACAATTAATGGTCCATGGGTCTTGAAAAGCAGAAATGACTAAATGGAGCCCACATAGCCACAATATATGACTATAAGTAACCTTTGGAATTAGCTTCAAACAACCCAAACACAGTTGCTGGCACTCATCCCAGAAACCATACCAAATTGTGCAAGGGTTTACATACAGTTAACACATCTGTCAACTCCATCTCTCTCTGGAACAGAAATCCTCTCTCCATTGTCTCCCCTTTGTTGTTTAAATAGATGTTAAAGGGTGAGGCAGTACCTTCCTAGCTCCAGGAGACACCCTGTGGGAGCCTTTGACACCTTGAGCACATGATAATCTATGGACGCCCCTCCTTATTTCTGTAAGGACATTCCTTGAAATAATAGGAAGAATGCATTCATACTTTTCCTGGCTCCATTATTTATTTGTTTCACAAAGTGTTACAATGAACTTGGGTAAAGAACATTACCTAGTAATGAGTCGAAGGCATTGCAAACTCGGGATAATAGTGTTATTTGACGGGCCAACCTACGCCCCTGCATAAACACTCTTCATTTCACTGACATAATGCTTTTCTTCACCTTCATACAGCTGCCACACCCCTTTTACACCAAGGGTTGGCTCACCCGTGTTTGTGTGGCATGTCAAGGAATCCACACCAGCTTGTTATCATTTTGAAACTCATATCCCTTATTCCCTCATGATTAAACCCCTGCCAGGTTTGAGAATAATTTTGAAACCAAAGTTGTGAAGCTGCCTCAACCACTGGTGAGTGGTGTTCACTGAGGGCTTGTGAATTTCCTTTTTAGCTTGTGGTCATGTGCATGGTGTGGGAGGAGTTTAAAGCCTCTGAGAGATACCGGAGTAGACCTCTGGTTGAAACAACCAAGGATTCTGGCCCCTGCACTGAGTGCCTGACGAAAGAATGATAAATATTGTCTGCCGCCTTGACACAGCACAGTACCTAAGCATGCTATAGTGAGGCTTAAGGTAGCCAACCAGCATGCTAAAGAAAGTAAAGTGGATTCAGGGGTCCTCATATTTCGAGTAGACCTTTCTCTTTAGCAAAGCTTATTGCCTCCTATGACACTTAGAATGCATATCACATAAATGAGTAACAAAGAGAGAGAGAGAGAGAGAGAGAGAGAGAGCGAGAGCGAGAGCGAGAGAGAGAAAGAGGTGGGCCAGGGGGCTTTGCTGTGGCAATGTTCCAAAGTGAAATGGGACCTATCTGCAAGAGGCCCAGATAGGAGTGGAGAACACCATATTATTTTGCCACGGAAGACCTACACCCCTCTTCCCACAACTAACCGCCTCCCTGATAAGGCCCCATACGCCCTTATACTGTACCCACAAACCCCCAATAGAAACCACAAGCCTAGCCATAAGCACATCAACACGAATCAATATAAACTTATGCTGTCCTGTTTAGCACTATCACACTCACCCATACCAGTTGCTACCAGACGCAAAGCATTGTAGTCTACCAGATTTCGGGCTGTCTCCTTCTGATAACATACTCTCAAGTGTCTCCACCAAAACCATAGAAAATCAGGACCAGGGTACTTGTGATTTGCACCCACCGAGACCACAGGATTTGCATCTTCCTTTCCAGCTCTCCCGCTAACCTCTTGACAAACCTTTCTTACAGAGCCACATGCAGCAAGGCTGACAAAAATGGCAGAACAGGGGTATTCAAGTCCACAATGCATTGCATGCCATTCTTAAATTGGGTTGAGTGTGCTAGTTTGCTGTTATATTGGTATCTTGCAAATACATTGATATGTGGTTTGCCTCTGTTTTACCTTGCATGAAGTGATGAGAAGAATCTACTACAGTGTTTGTTAATTGTTGTAGATTTGATATTGTCTTGATGCCATCAGGTTTGAATTGTGGTAAATCTCACAATGATACACTCATATGCACAATGTTTTGCTTATAATTCAGTGGTAAGTTCTGCTTCTGAA
Source organism: Ambystoma mexicanum (assembly GCF_040938575.1). Lineage (NCBI taxonomy): Eukaryota > Metazoa > Chordata > Amphibia > Caudata > Ambystomatidae > Ambystoma > Ambystoma mexicanum. Next base: position 315,032,272 of record NC_090937.1, on the reverse strand, counting down.
CTTCCCCAAATCCCAGTTCTACTCCCTCCTCCTCCTCACCTGATTTGCTTGGAGTAGGCAATCTGGGCCGCCGAGCGCTGTCTTCTTTTTACAAAGAGAAGGTCTCTACCGGAAAGGATCCACAGTGAAGCCTCAGACTCGGCTATCCTGTGAACCCTCTCCGATGGGAGATGGCTGGGGGAAAAAGCTGCTACTGGCAGAAAAAAAACCCACAGGTAGAATGAGTCTCTGGAATGTTGACCGTTTGAGAGAGTGGTGGAAGGGAATATGGGCACCACTGGATCGGAACCAAACTCAATCCCACAAAGGAGCAGTCAGTACTGGACACCCAGAAGAGGCGTCGCCAAACAGGTAAATCCAAAGGAAAACCAAGAATAGAAAAAGGAAGACCAGAACCGGTAAACAAGGAATCCGGAAAACGGCAGAGGGACCCGGAAGGAATGAGAGAGGAAATGCGGCTCTAAAGTAGCATGCAAAGCAGGCACAGAAAGAAAGAGAGTGCAAGAGACCCACCCACCCCCGAGCTGGGGGAGTCCTAGAGAGGAGAGAAAAGAAGGAAAAAATGACAGAGGGAAAACTAGCATACCGCAACCAAAGCCGCATAGAGGAATCTGCACAGTTGCAACGCGCAGAAGCAAAAATGGGCAGGGATTAAGTACGCTATGTGGCACGAAACCCAAAAGCAACTAGAACACGGCTTGCGTTCCAGTAAAGCGATACCTGGACCACAAGCGCCAAGGATAACCACCCAGACATTCAGTTAAGGGTTCTCCACTGTTTTCCTTTTGGATACACTTGGTTAATATCAGGGGAGATTTGGGGAGCTTGCGTTGGTGCTTTATACTTATTCTGGTATTGATTTGCTCTTAGGCAATTCCTACTGATGGAGGTCTTTGACTTAAATGTGTTCAACATTCTCCCTCCTGTTGGTTATTGACTGTCTTGGAGAAAGATCTTTTTATGAACCTTCTTTGAACATGGGTCCATTTCGCAAACACTTTGTTTGCACTGAGATTTTCTGTTGAACATTTATTTGCTGGAATTTATCTGAATTCTCGTAGGCTTTGAGCAGTTACATTTGAATCATAGTGTTGAGTATTAAAAACAAATTCTCAACAATTAATTCACTTGATATTTTGGAACATATCGTCATACATTTCAAGCAAGATTGCCTTTGATCTATCTTTTATTTGTGTTATAGAGGCATTTGAGCCTTAAATATATGCTGTATCTGATGATGTACGGTTATATTGCTTTATTCTCAGGGTTTTAAATGCTGGGTGGTCGTAGTATTCTAGACACATGAGCAAGAAAGATTTTTGCCATCTTTTTCAATGTATCTTTGACATCTAGAGTATTGCTTGAGGTCAGACACTGTGTTTTTCTTTTACATTATTCTCAATGGTTGCCAAAAACATCTCCCTCATTTGACTACATTCTCTCAATTTTGCTTTCAGTGTCCCTGATACATAGTACACTTCCACAAAAGACCTAAAGTTCCATGTATCTTCATAACACTGTAACCATTATTCTTACCCCCCACCCCCAAGTCTCCTTCACTCCTCTCCTGTTATCTGATTACTAGGTTCCACTTGGCGTATGCAAGCCCACTTCAATTCCTGAGGTCAGTGAGGCCATGGCTTGGATTGTCATTGCCCACCAAAAGCTGATAAACTCAAACCTTTCTTCAATATGCAAACTTTAAATTCCAGAGCTGCAGAGTAACATGCACCCAACATCCATATATTACTGATAGGCTACAACGTAATCCTGTAGATCAAGGAAACATGGTTTATGGGCAACTATGCCACCATTGTTGACACCTTCCTTCTGCTGGGCTACAAAGTCCATGTCAACAATTGACTCTCGAATTTTGGATGGGGGATTTGAAATTTGTCCTGGATTTCTCTCTACCACCATGATGATGACCAACCCTACTTCGTCCTTTAAACACCTTTTCTGTGAAGGCATTATCAACCCTAACACTTGTATTATTATGGTGGTCATCTACAGCCCTCCCAAGGACTTGATTGTCTTCCCTAAAGAATCAGCACAATTAATTGTGAACCCCCAAACAATAGCTGACACAATTATAATGATGGGTGATTTAACATTAATCTTGGCATCCCAATCAATAAGCATATGACTGTTTTTTAAATATTTTGATGCCATGACCCTTAATCCTCCTCAGTTCCCAAAGTCTACCCCTCCCCTATTCTGATCACAAGCCACTCTCTTCATGACAATACATACTAAAAAAGGTATGTTCTCCTAGTCCTTCCCAGGATTGAGGGTCTATTACGGGTTAACCAATACAAAAGGTCTCTCCTGTGATATGTGTGCAACCTTGCAACCTCCCACTGCTCTCGTGAGCCAGTCTGACGATCTACTCACAAACCAGCATAGTGTGGACTCTAGAAGGCTTTAAATCATGACCAAAATGAACAATACTGTTTTGTCACTGAACTCCTCTTGCTGAAGTGAACAAATTGATCACCTGAGTGATATTGGTGTAGGAGTCTGAACAGGAAAATATGTGGAACCTCCTTTAGAGAACTAAGTGGCTTCTATGTGCTCATGAAGCCAACAATCTGGGTTTATCTTTTTTTTAAAGGTTGTTTTAGTCTCCTCCACTCTTGAAAATGCATATCCCATTTCAGGGAAATCAGTTCTGATACAATGGGGGATGCCAAATGAATGATTGCCCAGTATTCTTCGGTAGTTGTACTGGGTATTTCAACTAAAACAATGTCACTTAATGAAATCATATCCAAGTTTGAGGTCTGCTGTATTAGTTCCAATTAATTTGATTTATTCAAAAATTGTCTATTTTCCATTGCATATGGGTCCAACTTTTTAATTTTCTTTCTGGGATTCGTTTTCGGTCTAAATAGCTGAAATGGTGCCTTCCTCTCCATCAAGTCCTCCGTCTGGTAGGGAGGGGTTGATGCAGTGGGCTCTTGGAGTTCTTCAACTTCAGGCCTGCATGATAAACAATAGGAGCAGCAATCTTTCTATCTTTCAAGGAGGGGGCTTTAGTGGAGGAAAGTGGTACTTTTGTTGATTGTGCCTGTTTGTTAGTCCAAGATTTTGGAGTCTATTGTTTCCGTAATGTGGGCTGTTTTTCAGTCGCTAAATTCACCATATCAAAGCGGTTCGAGCTCTCTTTACAGTTGACCATGTTTGGGGAAATAGCTGCTCTTGATTGTGATACTTTAGAACCCATATTGGGCTGTTTTTTAGTCAGATTCATCTTGCACCTGCATTATTCCCTTTTCCTCTGCTCGCAAACTAACGTTTTTAAGCTAGTCCTGCTGTCAATGTCTGATTGCAAGTTGGAATTATCACCCACAAAAGAGCTCTCCACAATATTTATCTCTTTCAAAACTCCATGTCGCTCTTCCACATTATTTTCTAGATTGCTCACAACCTGTTTTATAGCTATACTTGGACCAGGATCTTGAGAGAGAAACACATCCACCAAGACCTTTTAAAATTCGTAAATATTCCGGATCTTTCTGTTCCTCGTCCACTGATGAGTCTGAGGTTGAAAGATCGTAATTATTTACCGAGAAGAGGCGTACACTCGTGCCGCAATCTTGGCTAGGTCCGGTGATCTTGCAGATCTGTATACGGTACACTGTCATGTTGTTTGAATTCGTTGGCTGTACTTTAATCACTGACTCAAGTACAGAATTCTAATTGGTTTGGAGGCTCAAGGATACTTTTAAAAGAGAATTATTATCAATTGGGTCTAAGTCACCAACATTTACAATGCCTTACAAAGGCTTGTGGCTCTCGATAATCGAAGTCACCATCACTTGGGCATGCTTCAGAAAGGAGGTTATTTTTTCTTGGCCAACCTCAGGCTGGCCCCTTTTCTTCCGCACTGTGTTAATGATACCAACTGCAGCCCTTTTTGTAAGTGCCTTCCCCTTCTTCTTACTAAGGAGAGTGTTTGGCATGGAGCCACTTCATACTTTTCTACATCCTGTTACTTACTAATCAGAGCTAGATGGATGTTTTAATGAGGGGCTATTCTTTTTTGATTTCCCAACCCCTTTATTAACACCACCGTTTTATGCAAGTTGCAGACTCTTACACTTCGCAGCATCACTCCTCTGAACTCCTCAATGCTGGAAGTACTAAAAGGCAGAACGGCAATGGGCAACAGTCAGATGTCCCATGTCATACGCCAACAGCAATGTGATTAGGATAAGCAGGAGCAAGCCCCCCCCAGCTTGCCCAGTGAAACCAATAAAACCTGGTGTGCCTTACACCTTACCAGTGCTCTTGTATTTTCAGTGCTCATACTTGGAGGCGTCATGCCAGATCACAGAGCTAGAAAAGCTTGCTACAGTTAATGTTACTCACCTTCATGCTTAAACAAATAAAGTAGAGTATGAACGCAACCAAGGACCATGGAATTGCATTCAGCACCAATGCGGGATGTGGTACACAGGACACGTCTGCACGGCACTCTCCATCTCTCCGAATCAGAGTGTTTGAGGAATGCACCTCACTATGCCCCGTTCGTCTCTTGGAGGTTCAAGCCGCACCATTGCTCTGCCTGCAAAATCACCGAACTACACAGTTGCTTCCGACACTGCCGATCAGAAAATTAAATATGTGTAAAGAAGAAAGATAAATATGTTTTATGCAATATATTTTTATTTGCTGATCAGAACAGGGAACAACTGTTTGTGTTACTTGTAGAATCTTGTTTAAGAAGGAAATACACCTCACGAAGATCTTACCCACTCAGACACCCATTAGTTCAACCAAGCCATTCGATTGGTGAACATACAAACTCACAAATGACAACTAACTTAACTTTAAGAATTAAACAAGTTGTAACTGCATGATAGGTAGATAAGGTTTGGCATCACCAATTATCCTCATTTGCAGAAAGATTTCGGACTTCCTGGCGCCACACATGGCTGCTGTAACATCAAGTACATAAGAAACTGAACAAATTACTACGCAATAATCTTTTGATAAATGCCTTCTTCCCTGTGCACAATTTCATCAATTGAATTATCTCTTCCAGACTCAAAAATGTTTACATTTTCTCTGCTGTCACTATAATTCAGTTAATTATATTCTCATCTCAGACATCAATGTGCACTCTACATTCAAAGATGTAAACTTGGCAGGGCAGATAGTGCCCTTAATCTTGATGAAGTCAAGACATGAGGTAGGAATATTTGGGTAATGTTACCAGCTATTATTACAGTACTTGGAAGACAAGAGAATCTGGCATAACGTGTTATACAAATATATTATCTGGTCATTATTATTATGATTATTATTATTGTTATTACTATTTATAACTACACCATATCAATGCCCTTGTTGAAGGTGCATCATTTTGAAAAGGGCCCCTACTCAGCTTCAGCTGTGACTTCCAATATAGAATTAGGCATCTGATTCTGGGTTGGGCTTGGGTGATAGCGTGCTACTGGCCTATGTCTCGGTTAAGGTGTAGGTCCATGACTCCCCAGACTCCTGATGCAAGCACTTAATGCTATTAACACCCTGAGTCAATGCACACGGTGCAAATAGTGCTTATTTTTGTGGGAACAAAAGGTGTGCACATACAGCATGCGCCAGACCTCTTCAGTAATAAACTATCAATGAAGATGACCACCAGAATGAAGAAAGGGATGTAGTGATTTTACTGTTTCTCTGGGTTGAGTGTGGAGCAATGGAACACCACAGAGATTATAGGGGCAAGAGATCAGGATAGGTAACAGACAATTGCAATCAGGGCACAGAGATATCAGAGTGGTGGAATTTGAGGAGGAGAGGAGAACGAGAAGTCAGAGACTGAAAACGGAAAAACAGGTTGATAAAAACATGGTGACCAATGGGAGATGTGCAGGAGGAAGTCATGGAACATGGACGTACACTTCATAATACACTCTATGTTCCTGGCCTCCTGATTGGCTCGTGCATCTCGCACAGGTTTTAATATTCATTATAGAATGTCTTCACCTGTCAATTTGTAATAGAGTGGAAACTATCAGAACGTGTTCTGCATCCCCTCTTCTATTAGCCTATATGTAAAAAAGGGCATTTTAACTCTTTGGAGCAGCAGAGAGTTCACATTGATTTTTGCCCTGGTGCCCTCTCCCAACCATTGGATAAAATGGTCAACCTGGCAGCACCTATCTATGATGTTGAATTTCTTCATACTGGCTCAAAAGCTGCATCTTGTCACCTGATTCCAAGGGGAAGGAAGGGACCAATCCGGGGGATGTCATAATTGCTGCCATATATGAGTGGCACCATGAACATGAGTGGGGACAACATATAACACATTGAACAACCAGTACTCAGCGAACAATCAGCAGCATCATGACACTGTTCTGCACAGTTATCAAAAAAGTGGTAGGGTGTAACTGTCACGCAGCAAAGTAATGTGTATACCAGTGTCATCAGCAACACTAAAACACAAAGCAGAAGTAGGGTAACAATAACTGTGCACCAGGCTATCCCCAGCGAGTCATATGAGCACAGTCAGAAATATTATTTTATCCATCCAAGAGTATAGATGTTCAATGCTAAATCATTGATAATGCTGGTAGCACACCTTCTGCCAAACACCGTTTTGAAAGCAAAGATTTCAAAGCCATTGTGCCGTAGCTATTGTGTAGCCATTGTGTTGCCCTAGCCACTGCGTAGCCACTATGATGCCCAAATCCAGCCATTGTGTAGCCATTGTGTTGCACTAGCCATTGTGTAGCCATGTGATGCCTACATCTAGTCATCGTGCTGCCCACACCTAGCCACTGTGCTGCCCTAGCCATTGTGTAGCCATTGTGGTGCCCTAGCCACTGCGCAGCCATTGTGTAGCCAATGTGATGCCCACATCTAGCCACCGTGTTGCACACACCTAGCCAGTGTGCTGCCTATACCTAGCCATTGTGTTACCACTGCCCATATTTAGCCACTGTGTTGACAGCCATTGTATGCTCTATAGAATGATCCCCATCTTCATCCTCCTGATCACCCTTTGCTCCACAATGACAACAGCAAACCACCCTCTGCAGTCTATGCCTACTGCAACATCAAACTCTGATGACGAGCCCCGACCGACCAGCACCCCAGACACTAACCCACAAACTATAAAGATAAAGATACCTATCACCCACCACCCCATAACAAATATCCCATGCGATACCTTAAGTAGAAATGCAAAGTTACGATCAAGACTACCCAAAATCTATGAACCCCCAGCCATACTAGCCACCAAACCTAGCAATACAAGAGACCACCAACGCAATGCCCCCAAACTAGACACCTTCCCCACCAAAAGAGATTGCCACGCTAACAGTCCCATTAACAACCACCGCAAATCAAGCAACAGACCCACCAAAAAGAAAAGCCATGTCACCCCTGCGACACCCAAACCAAACATACCGCTGAAGGGTGCCCTCATTAATGCTAGATCATTAATAGCACATGCCACCGAAATTGCCGATCTCATCCAAATAGGCGATTATGACCTTCTAGCCATAACGGAAGCCTGGCTTCACCAAGCAGCAGGACCCGCTTTGATGCTTGCCCTGCCCCCTAACTACAACATTCTCAGAGAGGACAGAACCAACTCTCGAGGAGGCGGCATAGCCATCATCGCTAAAAACAACCTCGCCATAACAATAGAAACGCCCTCAATCACCAAATCTTGTGAATCCTTAACCGCCAAACTCTCAACATCACCTTCTCAATCTATCAATATACACCTCATCTATAGGCCTCCAGATCCCATTGGAACCTTTGAGGAGAACATCTCTATGATCCTCTCAAACAATCTAAAAAACTCATCGCAAGCCATCCTCCTGGGAGACATGAACTTAGGTTTCAAGGACCACAAAGACTTGCAAGCGACTAACATCGCCAATGTCATCACAGAACTGGGATTTACCCAAAGAATCTCATAACCTACCCACGAAAAAGGTCAAACACTCGACTGGGTAGCCAACCACAACTGTAATGTAACAATTACCGATGTCTGCCCACAAATCTGGACAGATCATGCACTAATAACCTTCCTCATAAATGAAAACACCACCCAACCCAAGGAAATTGTATTGCCCCCCCTACCAACCAGAAATAAAAAAAAACATAACTGCAGACAAACTGCTACCACTTATCCTCCCAACTCTAAATTCCTTATCTGAATCACTAAACCCAACAGCCCTAGTGAACAAATTCAACTCAACCATGGCCACAGCCTTGGACACTATCGCCCCGTTGAAAATGAGAAAAAGCAAGCCCAGAGCACACTTAAACACTAGGTTCACTCCTCACCTCAAATCCCTAAGAATTGAAAAACGCGAATGCGAATCCGCCTGGCGACTAACTCCATCAGAGACCAACAAAGTAGCTCTCATCAGTGCCTCTAAGATCTACAAAAATGAAATAAGGAGGGCCAAAAAAGAAAACTTTAACAACAGAATACTACAGGCTAAATCTGGAACCAAAGAGCTATTTCTTATACTAAAGGAACTGGAAAACCCTATCCCTGCTCCAGACAACTGCGACAAAAATAAAACGTGGTGTTCTAACATCCAAAAAGCTCTAAACAACAAAATTGCCACACTACAAACCAAAATTGAGAAAAAGAAACAAAATATACCCACTTCAACCAATCAAAGTGGTAAACCACCTACCTCTACCAAGCCAGAACACAAATTCAACTTCACCAAAGTAACCATCCTAGAGATTGAAAAAATAATACTCTCGCTCAAACCAACCAACTGTCGACGCAACATATGCCCAGCCCAACTGATAAAAGACGCGGCCAGAGACCTATCCCCATTTATCTCCAAACATATTAATGCTTCTTTTGCATCAGGCACTATACCAGACAATCTTAAACAATCATGGGTCCTAACCTTCCTTAAAAAGCAAACCCTGGACCCCGCCATCCCGACTAACTACAGGCCAATTACTACGGTACCATTTCTGCTAAAAATCCTAGAAACAGTGGCCTACCTACAGATCCAAAAATATTTGGAGATGCACCAACTATTAGGTACCAGACAGTCAGGCTTCAGGCCTCAACATGGTACCGAAACTGCGCTTATCAATCTCAAAACCCAAGTCGATGAGCTGAGAGATCTTGGAAAAACTGCCCTACTCCTCCTGCTGGACCTCTCAGCGGCATTTGATTTGGTGGATCATGATGTGCTCTGTACCCACTTGGAAACCGCGGCCCACTTCTCCACACATGCCATTGCATGGCTCAGGTCGTTCCTAAGCGGCAGAACCATGAGGGTTTTCTCCAACTCCGCAGCGGCTGACCCAGTACCTATCACATGCGGCATCCCCCAGGGATCCTGTGTCTCTCCGACTATACATAACATCTTCACAAAGCCCCTGTTTGATGATCTGGACCTTCTGGGTGTCACCTACACAAACTATGCAGATGACACTCAGATTCTCATCCCACTTTCGGGGGATTATGAACAGGATTTGGTCTTGGTGAACAGAATATACCTCATCATCCAGGCATGGATGGCCCGTCTTGGTCTATGCCTGAATGATGACAAAACGGAACTCATCATACTGGGGAACACACAAAATATCAAAAGACTGAACGATGACTACTCATCATTTGTCATAGATGGCAACACCATTAAAGTAGCGAAAGAAGTAAAAACACTAGGTTTTTACCTCAACTCTTGCCTCTCTCTAACAAAGCAGGTGAATGCGATGGCCTCTAGCACCGCTTACACCTGTAAGCTGATTAGAGCAGCTAAACCATATCTATCCACCGCCAGATCCCTCACCCTATCAAGAGCCCTGGTATTATCCAAATTGGACTATTGCAATGCACTATACATAGGGTCTAATAAACACACACTGCAAAAATCCAAAACCTGCAGAACAACGCCCTTCGAGCCGCCCTAGGAATCCCAAGAAGAGAGCATATCTCAAACGTCAGAAAACAATCTAACTGGCTATCCACAGCTGACAAAAGTAAACTCAAAACAGCATCATTGACTTTCAAAAGTATTAATGACCTAGCCCCCAAATACCTAATAGAAAGATTCAAAAGAAGAACTTCTAACAGACCTACCAGAGAAGCATACACCAACCAACTAGCTGTGCCCCCATTCAAGTTGAGCACAGCCGGAGGCACCAGCTTCCCTGTCAAAGCGGCCCAGCTATGGAACTCCCTCCCATCATCCTTAAGGTCTGACCAATCTTATCCACACTTCAGACTTAATTGCATTAAATGGCTCAAAGAAAATTACCTATAACTGACTAGACTAGGACTACTCACGTCTGACCCACCTGTTAATCTGCAGCTGAATGCATAACTCGTTCATCACCCCCGCTTAACCCACCTTGCTCCTTGACATTCAATGTATACTGTGTACACACCCCTGTGTACAATCACCTGTGTATGTAACCATGTATATTGTCATAATTTACTGTTAATGCACCCTGTAACCTTCCTGAAATGTGTAACTGTAACATGTAAGCTTAAAGTATTCTTGAACATGCGCCCAGATACCCTCGGGTCTGGCGCGCGCTATAAATAAATAAACAAACAAACAAACAAAGACAGGTGACAGGTGCTCATGCCCACTGTAGAATTTCCAACCAGACTTACTTTTCATGCAAGGCTATACCGATGCAGCAGTTCTTGCAGTGGAAATGGTGCTAGACAGCTCAGAGGGTGGGAAATTCACGATTACGTGGATGTAATGATGCATTGGGTCACATTCCCCACTTGTGGTGAGTGAGCAAGGGAGTCATCAGACTAGCTGCATGCTGTCCACCAACATGCCAATTTCCTTATGCAAGTTGTTGATGGGACAAGCAACACAGGAGCAGCCATCTGGGACAACGTGGTGGCATAGTGGCTATTTCCCAAGCAACTATCATTGTGCAGACAGTGATTGAAATGTCTCTGCTACTCTACGGTTGGGGAAACAATGCATGTGCGCTACTTAGCACATTTATTACACTTTTTGGTGACAGGGTTTGTGAGTAATTGCTCCCCTGTACATAATATACTTGTGATAGCACTCGAGATCTCATTTTCTTTCAGCAAGTCATACAGAACCATATATTCTTTGAGTGTATTGGAGCTGCAGCACAAACCCCACACACAACCTGCTGAAATTCCACATTGCATATGCTTGAAAAGCTATATGAACAAAGAAATGTAAGTGACTACAGCTAGAGATACAGTTGAGAATTATGTGGGACCTCTTCACACAGACCCGATTGCAGCTCATGCACAATGCATGCGGTTTGCTACGGCTTTTTGAGGAAGGCCCACAGTGTGTGAGTCAAAGCTTTGTGTCAAAGTATTTATTTATTTATTTGATTTATTGTGCATATGTAAGGCGCTTATACATGAAGTAAATTGTATTTCAAAGCACCCACAGGGCAGCAGGGAAGGAACATGGGAATGAAAATCAAAAGAACAATAAAAAGATAGAGATGGACCTACTAGGCCTTGTGAGAATTCAGAATGTTCAATTGCAGAGAGGATGAGGGAGTGGGGTGGTGGGTGGGGTAAGTGCTAACTGTACAAGAGGGAAGTGTTAGGGGGTGAGCAGGTGAAAGTGCCTTGGTGAGTGGTCAGCTGTCAATAAAAAAGTAAGTGCAGGCATGTGGTGGCATAGACAAGAGGGTGCTGATGCAAGTGCTGGGAGCGGGTGGAGGCTGAAGATGATTGGGGGTATGAGGCCACGGTCTAGGAGAACAAATAAAGGCCCTGGTCACCAAGCTCAGCAACTGTAGGGTTTAGCAGAGGAGGGAGGAACGGACGGAGGAGGTGAAGAGGGAAGTCTTGATGAGCTTCCAGAATTTGCGGCGATCCGGCTCAAGACGAAGAGGAAGGGGGAGGCTGTTCCATCAGAGGGAGCCTGAGGAGGAAAGAGAACAGCCACCAGCTCACTGTTTAGTGAAGCTCTTGACACACAGAAGGTTGGTGCTGGAAGAACGTAAAGATCTGGAGGGAGAGTAATTAGTGAGAGCAAGTTGTATGCTGCTTGGTCCATGGCCCCAGACAGCTTTGTAGATGCTGGAGAGGGATTTGAATTTGATGCTTGCAGCAACTTGGAGTCAGTGGAGAGATTTTATGGCTGGAGACATGCAGTCCCTGGGCTTGTTGCCAAGGTAAAGTCTTGCATCCATATTGTGGATAAGGGGTTGTAAAGACAAAGAGGGTAGATTGTGTTGTATTGTATTGTATGGTATTGTATTATTTAGCGCCTTTACACATGAAAGTGTTTCAAAGCGCTCAAGGAGGGTGGGAACAAGGGGAAAAACAACAATCGCGCAGAACCCTTGAAATTCTGAGACAATAACAGTCTGCACAGGCATAGTAAGTGCATGAAATACATTTAACAGTTGAGACACAGCAAATAGGCCTGACAGCGATTCTGCAGTTTTAGCAGTGCAATTAAGAGTAGAAGACAAGGGAGAACAGACAGACTATCATCAGGCACAATACCTTTGCATTGTGCAAGTGCAAAGAAGGTCAGAGGGAGGGGTAGGTCCAAGTGAACCCAGTCGGCGGAGACACGTGTAAGTGCAGAGAGAGACACTCTCTTGGGTTATTCTAAGTGCAGTGAAGGGGGTTGGGAGTAGGGCCGTGAGTCAAGTGAGAGAGAGAACTGGGGGGGGTGCCCGGGAGCGGTGAGACTCTGAGGTACACCAGGCGGCCATTCAGCAAGCTGTAAGGAAGAGGAGGGAGAGATGGAGAGAACAGAGGGCTAGGTTAGCAGGGTAGAGGGAGAGCTGATGAAGAAGAGAAGAGGAAGGTCTTAAGGACTTTCCGGAACTTGACAAGGTCAGGCTCAAGACTGAGGGTGGCAGGGAGGCTATTCCAGAGGGATGCATCTGCTGAGGATAAGGATCTCCCTCCAAATCTCTGCTTGGAGAACCGGCTCACTCACAGAAGGTTGGAGGTAGCTGAGCTGAGGGCTCGTGAGGGACAGTTTTTAGGTAGGCAGCATTGCAGGTAGCCCCCCAGAAAGCCTTGTGGACAATGCAGAGGGTCTTGAACTTGATCCTTGCAGCCAAAGGGAGCCAGTGCAGAGATGTCAGCACCGGAGAGATGCAGTTCCTGGGCTTGAGGCCATGGATAAACCTTGCAGTTCTGTTCTGGATAAGTTTCAGAGGGTGCAGGGCAGAGAAAGAGAGGTTTAGGAACAGGCTGTTGCAATAGTCCAGCCTAGAGAGCACCAAGGCTCTGGAGACAGTGAGCAGCTGGGGGAAAGTGAGAAAAGGAAAAGTACCTCGTAGGAGGTGTAGCTGATAGTTATACTTTTTAGAGATGTCATAAATATGAGAGGGGAAGGAGAGAGGGAAGTTGAAGTTGACCCTGAGGTTTTTTGCCTTGCAGGTGGTTGCGGGCGCTGGGCCAAGGGAGGCCGGCCAGAGAGAAAGTGGAAAAGTGGTAGCAGGGGTCCCAATGAGAACAATCTCATTCTTACTGGTGTTGAGGCAGAGGTCGTTTGCAGCACAACATGACTGAATAGCAGACAGACAGTCAGATTTGAGCGAGGAGGAGGAGACGGCTGAGGGTAGCTGAAGTATAGTTGTGTATCATTCACACACTGGAAGTTAGAGGTGAAAGTGGCAAGCATACGTGCCAAGGCAGCCATATAGACAATGGGAGAGGTTTGATCCCTGGGGAATGCCAAAGGTTGAGAGAGCAATAGTCGAGAGAAAGGCTGCAAGTTCCACCTGGGATGGACGGCCGGAGAGAAAGGAGATTAACCACACCAGAGCCTGACCTGTGATTCTCAGGGTGTCTCGGAGAGGTGCAATGAGGATGTTGTGGTTAACCATTTCAAAGGCAGAGGAGAGGTCAAGGAGAATGAGGACAGAGGGAGTGTTAGTGTCAAGATTTGAGAGCAGGTCTTCACAGGTGTTCAGAAGAGCTATTTCCCTGCCTCTGGATGCTCTAAAGCTAGACTGATGGTCATGGATGCAGCCGATAGATTCAGTGTGGAGAGTCAGCTGAGTGATAGCCAACTTCTCCAGGAGTTTGTCCAGGAAGGGAGTGATGGAGATAGGGTGGTAGTTTTCCAGAAAGGAGGGGTCGGCAGAGGGTTTCTTGAGGAGAGGGTGCACAAGGGAGTGCGTAAGGGCATTTGGAAAAACTCCAGTGTAAAAGGAGAGATTGCAGAGATCAGCCAAGGCTGGGGTGAGGGTGTCACTGTTGTCCTTAATGGTTTTAGAGAGGCAGGGTTCCACCTGTTTGGATGAGGGCTTCATAGACCGGACTTGTCTGGTGACCTCATCAGGTGTGATGGGTGAGAGAGAGGAGAGGGTAAGAAAAGGGGGGGCGCAAGGGAGGCACCAGTGTTGAATTATGCTGTGGGGTGGAAGAGAGGGAGGACATGATGTCTTGGCTTTTTGTGATGAAGTGTGCAGCCACAGTAAGTGTGCAGCTTTTAAGTACAGTAGTCTAGCCTAGAGAGAACCAGAGCTCTGGAGACATTGAGCTTCTAAGGGAACGTGAGAAAAGAAAGAATTCCTTGGAGGAGGTATAGTTGAAAGTAGGCTTCTTTGGCAAGGTCCAGAATGTGAGTCAGGAAGTATAGAGAGGAGCCCAAGATGACGCCAAGGTTTATGGTTTCAGATGAAGGAGAAGGGGCAGAGACCATAGAACATGCCCAGAGTAAGGGGAAGAAAGAGAGAGAAGGTGTCACAATAGGAAGTATCTCAGTCTTGCTGGCGTTGAGGCAGAGATCATTGGAAGTACACCAGGAGTGGATGGCAGATAGGCAGTCAGGAATGATGCAGGAGGTAAGTAGAGGGTCAGATGGAAGTTTGAAGAAGAGTTGTGTGTCATCTGCATAACACTGGAAGTTAGGGAAGAAGGTGGAAATGAGGTGTGCAAGTGGAGCAAGATAGGTGTAAAAAGCTGGGTAAAAAGGTGGAGATAGAGTTGGGGAGGAGAAAGCGGCAAGGATAATCTGGCATGGGCGGTCACTGAGGAAGGAGGTCAACCAGTTCAGTGCCCGCTCTGAGATACCTTGGGTATCATGGAGCCGTTTTAGGAGGATGGAGTGGTTGACCATATCAAATTCAGAGGAGAGATTGAGTAGAATGAGGACACCTGGGGAGTTGGAGTCAAGAGAAGTGAGCAGTTCCTCACTGGTGTTCAGGAGAGCATTGCCATGCCTCTGGATGTTCGGGGTGAGGTACTTGAGTGAGGTACTTCAATTGAGGTACTGACATTAATCTACTTGCTTGAAATTAACCTGTCCAACAGAACATCATAAGTTATACCATAGGCAGGGAATACATTATGCGGCTTGCGGGAGAACTGGGATTTTTTTCAGAATGTCCCACTGTTAAAATGCATCAAGGAAACCATTGAGTATATTTTGGTGTTATTCATTAACCCCCAATGCAACGTTACATTAACTGTATTCCAGATTGTGGGTAAGAGGACAACACATTGAAAAGACAGAGTAGAAGTGTGCAAGACAGCCCTTAAGAGGTATTTGGAAGACCACTTCCTTGCAGAGAAGAGACTTGAATGACAAACCAGTCAACGACAACAGAGCATCCCCAGCAGCCATTAAGAATTCTGTCTTCCTCTGGTTGTGCCCTCTCCACTGCAGCTTTGTTCAGTGTAGGGGCACCTTGTGTAGAGTGTGCAACCCTTACATACACACCCTGTGGTATTTGCTTCTTGGTACTGCATTCTTCAATGTGTCTGGGCACAGGCGAACAACATGTAGTGGTGGTGATGCTACAGCTGCACAGATGGTGGATGTACCTGCCAGCCTGGCAAGGATGATGAGCCACTGCAGTATTTGTTGTCCAAGCAGTCTGTTTGGCCAGCCTAATTTTCCTGTCTTGTCATTGACTTTGCAAGCTTCCAACAACCTCAGGTAGATTCAGATAAACCTCTCTGTAACTTTCATTAAAATGTATGAACACATTAGACCTCATTACGACATTGGAGGTAGCCATGCCGCGATTTGCGGCATGGCTACCCCCATTCCGGGTACCGGATCCGGGTTCCCTGAATGGGGAAATACCGAGCCATTCCGACCTTGGAGGGTCCGGTATTTCCCCATTCAGTGAACCTGGACCCGGTATATCCCCATTCCCATTCGAGTCCCCATAGGGCTCAATGGGAATGGGGAGGATGCAAACAACGGGCCCGTTAATATTGTGCACGTTGTTTGCATCCTGGTCTGCTCGCGGGACCCCCTCAGGACGCCTGGTTTTACTAATGAGGCGGTAGGGGTTTAGCAGGGCCAGCAGCTCTACTGGCCCCGTTAGCTCCCTACCGCCAGGGTCGTAATGAGTCCCATTATCTCAGTCAACTATGAAAAGAGTCAGCAGATGACCTGTGGATAGGGCAGCGGAGGGTGTTGGTTGGTGGATACTGTGTTATCCATTGATTCAACTAGCTCAGGATCTGAAGATTAAATTATATTGGGCCTCATTACACGGATGGCGGAGAACCATGGCGCTGTTAGCGCCATGGTTCATGCCGGTAAAATACCGGCACCGCCTCGGCGGAAAGGGGAATTACCACCCCATTCCAAGGTTCGCGGGGCGGTAATTCCCCCTTCCACCACTGCCCTTCCCCATTCCCATTTTTGGCCCATAGGGCTCAATGGGAATGGGGAAGGCACTAATTACGGTACCGCAAATTGCGGTACCGTAATTAGCTCCCTGGGTCCCTTTGCGGGTTGGTTTTTAATGACTGCAAAAAGCAGGCATTAAATCCCCCAACCCGCAAAGGGACCTCGTAGTAAGGCGGTAAGGATTACGTCATCCGTGTAATGAGGCCCATTGTGATGGTGGCGGTGGTGAATGGTGGTGATTGAGGTAATGATCATTAAACAAACAATGTTGATGTTGCACTAGCCCAGAGTGTGAGGTACATGTGTGATGTATTTTGTGTGCCTACTATTTACTGCAGAGGGTCCAATGATTGAACAGATTATTTCACAAAATGAATTTCTACAAATCTCCTCTCGCAGAGATGTGTATATCTCTCCTGTTTCATATGGTTGAAGGCACATACTTAATTTGAATGTGTCTCCTGTTTCACAGGGATGAGGACCCATATTAAACTTGTGCTTCTCCCGTGTCTCACATTGGTGAGAGCACACACTCAATTATTAATGTCCCCATGTATCACAGGTGTGAGTGAACACACTTCATTTTTATGTCCCTTTTTATGTCCCTTTTGTCTCGCAGAGGAAAGGACAAAGACTGAATCTGAATGTCTCTCCTGACTCTAAGGACTGAGGACACACACTCATTTTTATATCTCACCTTTCTTATGGCACACATACACCTTTTATGTCTCTCCTGTTTTGCAGGGATGATGGCACAAACTGATTACTTACATCTTGCCTGTACTGCCAGAGTGAGGCCACAAACGGATAGTTTATGTCTCTCATGTCTCACAGTGGGGAGGCCACAAAATATTGATTACATCCCTCCTGTCTCACAAAGTTGAGGTCACACACTGCTTTTTTTCCTTCTTTTCTGTCCTGCAAAGAATAGGGCACACATTCAATGTTTATTTCTCTCCTGTATCACAGGGGTGAGTGTGCACATTTCATTTGTATTTCTCCCATGCCTCACAGTGTGAGGGCACACACTCAATTTTTAAGTCCCTCCTGTCTCACATTGATGGGAGTACACACCAAATGTGTACAACCCTCCTATTTTGCAGTGCTGAGGGCACACACTAAGGGGTTGATTCATGGAATTAATGTGCGCCGAAAATTCCCGCGCAGAGGTGCCAAAACGTGCGATTCGCAGTAAAAGTGCGAAAATCGCAGTGCAAGTGCGAAAATCGCAGGGAAACCAGCACACATCGATTCATGGAAGTCCGTGCGCGAGAAAAACATTGGATGTGCGCTAAAAATGTGCGCCGCGCACACCGGCGCACAGGTCATCCAACAGCCTGCGCCATGGCCACTGCGAAATCGCACATAGCGCGGCGCACATCACAAAGGTAGGCGTAACACGGGGCGTAACACTGGGAATGTGGAACAACGCGTGAAAATATGGGCGTCACAGGGGGCAAGTGCGCGGAACGCCCACACGCTCGCCTACAACCCGTATTCATGGAATCGAATAGGGCAAACCAGCGCACGGTCAAAGACGCGCACAGGGCCAAACAAGTACGCCACAAGAAAGCAGGCGGTAGCGCCCCTGCGCCTGAAAAAAATGTGCGCCAAAATGTGCGCTAACAAAAAGCACCCATATACAGCCATGATGAATGGTCCATACAGTGGCCCTCTAGGCCAAATGAGGTGCAAAGGGATACCGACAAACACGGACACCCGCTGTGTGAAAAATAGCGTGTGTTCCTGGGTGCGCGGGAAGTTCCACACACGATTAGCCTGGGTACGTGTACTACGGGGTGCGCAGGAAGTTCCACACGCGATTAGCCTGGGTACGTGTGTTTCGGGGTGCGCGGGAAGTTCCACACGTGATTGGCCTGGCTACGTGTACTTCGGGGTGCGCGGGAAGTTCCACACGCGATTGGCCTGGGTACGTGTACTTCGGGGTGCGCGGGAAGTTCCACACGCGATTGTCCTGGGTACGTGTACTTCGGGATGCGCCTGAAGTTCCACACGCGATAGTCCTGGGTACGTGTACTTCGGGTGCTGGGAAGATCCACACGCGATTGGCCTGGGTACGTGTATTCCGAGGTGCGCGGGAAGATTCACACGCGATTTCAGCAGGGTACGTGTATTTCGGTGGTGCCGGGGAATGCTACACGTGATATGGCCGTGTGGGTCCTCCCAGGTGTTCCCTCTACACCCTCCATGGGCCCTGCAGGCAGCCCACACCACAGGGGACTACCCTGCACCCTTGCTCATGTCCCACAGGCAACCCATCCACCATGGCCATGCCCACCAGCCAACCCACATGTCACCTTGCACTACTGATCACCAACACATGTCTCCCAGCACCCCCACCCCCCAGCATCCAGGGGCACCCTCCACCAGGCCCCCAAACATGTCTACCACCACCCCCACCCCCCAGCAGTGCAGGGGCAGCCTCCACCAGGACCCCACTCATGTCTCCCACCACCCCCACCCCCGAGCAGTGCAGGGGCAGCCTCCACCAAGCCCCCACTCATGTCCAACTCATGTCTCCCTGCACCCCCACCCCCCAGCCACCAGGGGCACCCTCCACCAGGCCCCCACTCATGTCTCCCACCACCCCCACCCCCCAGCAGTGCAGGGGCAGCCTCCACCAGGCTCCCACTCATGTCCAACTCATGTCTCCCTGCACCCCCACCCCCCAGCCACCAGGGGCACCCTCCACCAGGCCCCCACTCATGTCTCCCACCACCCCCACCCCCCAGCCACCAGGGGGACCATCCACCAAGCCCCCACTCATGTCTCCCACCACCCCCACTCCCCAGCAGTGCAGGGACACCCTCCACCAGGACCCCACTCATGTCTACCACCACCACCACCCCCCAGCAGTGCAGGGGCAGCCTCAACCAGGCCCCCAACCATGTCTCCCACCACCCCCACCCCCCAGCCACCAGGGGCACCCTTGACCAGGCCCCCACTCATGTCTAACACCACCGCCACCTGCCAGCAGTGCAGAGGCACCCTCCGCCAGGACCCCACTCATGTCTACCACCACCCCCACCCCCCAGCATCCAGGGGCACCCTCCACCAGGCCCCCACTCATGTCTCCCATCACCCCCACCCCCCAGCAGTGCAGGGGCACCCTCCACCAGGCCCCCACTCATGTCTCCCATCACCACCACCCCCCAGCCACCAGGGGCACCCTCCACCAGGCCCTCACTCATGTCTCCCACCACCCCCACCCCCCAGCAGTGCAGGGGCAGCCTCCACCAGGCCCCCACTCATGTCTCCCATCGCCCCCACACCCCAGCAGTGCAGGGGCAGCCTCCACCAGGCCCCCACTCATGTCCAACTCATGTCCCCCTGCACCCCCAACCCCCAGCAGTGCAGGTGCACCCTCCACCAGGCCCCCACTCATGTCTCCCATCACCCCCACCCCCCAGCAGTGCAGGGGCACCCTCCACCAGGCCCCCACTCATGTCTCCCATCACCCCCACCCCCCAGCCACCAGGGGCACTCTCCACCAGGCCCCCACTCATGTCTCCCACCACCCCCACCCCCCAGCCACCAGGGGCACCCTCCACCAGGCCCCCACCCATGTCGACCACCACCCCCACCCCCCAGCCACCAGGGGCACCCTCCACCAGGCCCCCACTCATGTCTCCCACCACCCCCACCCCCCAGCAGTGCAGGGGCAGCCTCCACCA
This sequence comes from Ambystoma mexicanum, assembly GCF_040938575.1. NCBI lineage: Eukaryota > Metazoa > Chordata > Amphibia > Caudata > Ambystomatidae > Ambystoma > Ambystoma mexicanum. The sequence goes on along the minus strand of NC_090937.1, from coordinate 315,011,979 downwards.
GGCCCCCACCCATGTCTCCCACCACCCCCACCCCCCAGCAGTGCAGGGGCACCCTCCACCATGACCCCACTCATGTCTACCACCACCACCACCCCCCAGCAGTGCAGGGGCACCGTCCACCAGGCCCCCAAACATGTCTCCCACCACCCCCACCCCCCAGCCAGCAGGGGCACCCTCCACCAGGCCCCCACTCATGTCTCCCACCACCCCCACCCCCCAGCAGTGCAGGGGCACCCTCCAGCAGGACCCCACTCATGTCTACCACCACCCCCACCCCCCAGCATCCAGGGGCACCCTCCACCAGGCCCCCACGCATGTCTCCCATCACCCCCACCCCCCAGCAGTGCAGGGGCACCCTCCACCAGGCCCCCACTCATGTCTCCCATCACCCCCACCCCCCAGCAGTGCAGGGGCAGCCTCCACCAGTCCCCCACTCATGTCCCCCTGCACCCCCACCCCCCAGCAGTGCAGGGGCAGGCTCCACCAGGCCCCCACACATGTCCCCCTGCATCCCCACCCCCCAGCAGTGCAGGGGCAGCCTCCACCAGGCCCCCACTCATGTCTCCCACCACCCCCACCCCCCAGCCACCAGGGGCACCCTCCACCAGGCCCCCACTCATGTCTACCACCACCCCCACCCCCCAGCCACCAGGGATCCCTCCACCAGGCCCCCACTCATGTCTACCATCACCCCCACCCCCCAGCAGTGCAGGAGCACCCTCCACCAGGCCCCCACTCATGTCTCCCATCACCCCCACCCCCCAGCCACCAGGGGCACTCTCCACCAGGCCCCCACTCATGTCTCCCACCACCCCCACCCCCCAGCCACCAGGGGCACCCTCCACCAGGCCCCCACCCATGTCGACCACCACCCCCACCCCCCAGCCACCAGGGGCACCCTCCACCAGGCCCCCACTCATGTCTCCCACCACCCCCACCCCCCAGCAGTGCAGGGGCAGCCTCCACCAGGCCCCCACTCATGTCTCCCACCACCCCCACCCCCCAGCAGTGCAGGGGCACCCTCCACCAGGACCCCACTCATGTCTACCACCACCACCACCCCCCAGCAGTGCAGGGGCACCCTCCACCAGGCCCCCAAACATGTCTCCCACCACCCCCACCCCCCAGCCACCAGGGGCACCCTCCACCAGGCCCCCACTCATGTCTCCCACCACCCCCACCCCCCAGCAGTGCAGGGGCACCCTCCAGCAGGACCCCACTCATGTCTACCACCACCCCCACCCCCCAGCATCCAGGGGCACCCTCCACCAGGCCCCCACGCATGTCTCCCATCACCCCCACCCCCCAGCAGTGCAGGGGCACCCTCCACCAGGCCCCCACTCATGTCTCCCATCACCCCCACCCCCCAGCAGTGCAGGGGCAGCCTCCACCAGGCCCCCACTCATGTCCCCCTGCACCCCCACCCCCCAGCAGTGCAGGGGCAGGCTCCACCAGGCCCCCACACATGTCCCCCTGCATCCCCACCCCCCAGCAGTGCAGGGGCAGCCTCCACCAGGCCCCCACTCATGTCTCCCACCACCCCCACCCCCCAGCCACCAGGGGCACCCTCCACCAGGCCCCCACTCATGTCTACCACCACCCCCACCCCCCAGCCACCAGGGATCCCTCCACCAGGCCCCCACTCATGTCTTCCACCACCCCCACCCCCAGCCATGCGATTTGCCTGGGTACGTGTATTCCTGGGGTGCGCGGGTAGTCTCCCATGCGATACCGTCAGGGTACATGTATTATGGGTCCGCGTGAACTTCCACACGTGATACCAGAGGGCTACGTGTTTTACGGGGTTCGCGGGAAGTTCCACACGCGATTGCCCTGGGTACGTGTATTTAGGGGTGCTCGTGAACTTCCACACGCGACTGGGCCTGTGAGAGTGGGGTACATGTATTCCAGGGGTGGGCGGGAATATTTACTTGCGACTGGGCCTGGGAGAGCGTGTTACATGTATTCCTGGGGTGGGCAGGAAGTTCGCGGGAAGTTCCACACGCGATTGCCCTGGGTACGTGTATTTCGGGGTGCTCGTGAACTTCCACACGCGACTGGGCCTGTGAGAGTGGGGTACATGTATTCCAGGGGTGGGCGGGAATATTTACTCGCGACTGGGCCTGGGAGAGCGTGTTACATGTATTCCTGGGGTGGGCGGGAAGATTCACACGTTCGCCTACGACGCGCCGAAAAATAAATGGTCCAATCCTGAAACACGTACGCCAGCATGAAGCAGGCGTACGTCGACCCGTGCAGCATAAAAGTGCGCGCAAACAACAAACAAGCTCAGACGCCAGGATGAATATACCGTTCCTAGCAGCAGTGGCCGTGTGTTACCAAAGGAGGAGGAGGAGGATAGTGAGGGCCCGAATTTTCACTCCCAGAACCAGCCTTTTTGGGATGCCTGATGACCAGGTGTATGGGAGGTACAGGTTTCCACCACACATAATACTGGACCTGGTCAGTGAGTGGGAGGATGACCTCACATCACCCACCCTGTGCTCCCAAGCACTCAGCCCCCTGGAGAAGGTCCTCAATGTACTGCACTTCTTGGCCACAGGACCATTTCAGCGGACAAGTGCCATAGTGGGTTGGGTGTCACAGGCCACGCAGTCACGCTGCCTACACCAGGTCTTGAACATCATCACTGCACGCCCATCAGTCCCTAGGCACATATACCTGCCCAGGACACCTGCAGAAAGGCAGGCTGCTGCCCTCGATTTCTACAGGGTGGCACAATTCCCAAAAGTGCTAGGTGCCATTGACTGCACCCATGTGGCACTTCGTCCCCCCAGGACATCTGAGCACATCTATAGGAACCGCAAGCACTGGCATTCCATCAACGTGCAGGTAGTATGTAAGCCAAGGGAATCATCACCTCAGTATATGCCAACTATCCAGGGTCCACCCACGACAGCTTCATTTACCGAATGTCTACCCTAAGCCGGGACCTAGAAGCTGGGCGGAATGGCGATACATGGCTGCTTGGTGAGTATGAATGCCACTGCACATGCATGCATGTCAGATGCAGAGTTATGCCACTACCCCACTAATGATACCCAAACACTCCTCACCAGGGGACAGTGCCTACCCTCTGAGCACCCACATGATGACGCCAATTCGGAACCCCATCACGCCTCCAGAGGTAAGATACAACACAGCCCATATTGCAAACCGGGGCATAGTGGAGCGCACATTCGGAGTGCTCAAGTCACGCTTTCGCTCCCTTGACTGTTCTGGCGGGCAGCATATGCGCCCCCAGTAGTGTGCAGGATCATAGTGGCAGCATGTGTCCTGCACAATGTTGCAACACGCCGGGGCCTGGCTGTGGACATGGTGGTGCCCCCACATCCCCAACCACATGCACGCCCGCTGCGCATGGGAGGGGAGAGGGCACGGGGTGAGGCAGCCCGTACGCAGCAGGTGGCTAATTACTTCACATAGAAATCACACCCCTGTGGAGTGAACACAGCTTTGGCACATACCATCTGATAAGCAATGATGACTCGACCTGACAATTATGACCAACAAAGGGACAGTCAACTGTCAGAACCATAGCAGCCTGAGATTGCTCATGTGGATGTGTCACAATGTGTGCATCCCTACCTACACAAACACCACCAATGCAGTGTCATCAAAAGACACACTTCCATGCTGCAGAAATTAATACCCACTTGCAAAATACTACATGAAAACAGTGCCATGTCACCCAACCCCTCCCCGGCACGGCCACACAACACACCATGGCATGTCATGCAATGTGAGAGCAAACAAATTAATCCCCACAACATGCCCCAAGTGTCACCAGCTACAGTGTCCCTAATGGAAACATGGCCACACTTGAAATGCTCACAGTAATGCAGGACCTACAACACACATTACCAAATACTTACCAAGAATACCAATCACCTACACAACCTCCAACCTACCTTAAACATGACATTACAGACTTAAAAATTTGCTAGCCTCACTACCTGATGATGCCAGCACTCCGAACACTTCCAAGTATACAGTGTTAGCGCCACGCAAGAGTGTAGGTGCACTGCTTACAACATGGACTCCAGTTCCAAAGTGGACCGCCTTGTGAAGACATGAGAAATGGACCTGCAAATTAGGAGGATGAGATGGATGCAGAGGCACATATCAATACACCATGCAGTGTACAATACAACAACAATATGCACTATGAATGTATACACAGTATTGACTACAGACTGCCCACACATCGAATGGGAGTCCAATGTCACCATGTACGTCAATGTCACTTGGGCACAACCTTTGCAAGCCCATGGAAACGGGAAGCAGGAGGGGTGTGTGTCACAAAAACCCAAGCATCTGAACCACATTCATGACAAGCCTGCATATGCCCAGCCACAATGCAGCGTATGCCCATGGGAGCCACACAAGGCAACACACTGTCCCAAAAAAAAAAAATAAATAAATAAATAAAAATAAAAAATGGTCATTAGTGGGCCCGGGGGGTGGGGGAGGCCACCCAGGAGGTCCGAGGACAGGGTGCACACCAAAACCCACCTGTGTGGATCTTGCGAAAAAAAAACACTGCCATGGGCTCATGGCCTACACGGCTACCCTATTGCGGGAGAATCTCTGCTGTCGCTCTCCTCACCCTCTGCAGCTGCATCAGGAGGTGGTGGCACTATGGGAGGCAGCCCATGCAAAGCCCTAGTCTGTTCCTCCATGGCTGCAAGCATGCGGGTGTGGTAGGTCTCGTTCTGGAGGATAATTGTGCGGAAGTCCCCATGCAACAACTCACGGGATGCCCGGACCTCCGGCCTAGTTGCCTGCATCTCAGCTGAGAGCGTACGTGTGAGACGCTCCAGCTGCTGTTCTGTCCTTCTGATTGTTGAAGCCTCAAGCTCAACAAGAGTCGTCCTGAGGTGAAGGAGTTCCACCCTCAGGGCTTCCCTGTGGCCCTGGGACTCTATGGAAATGGCTTCCTGCAGAGTCGCCAGTGCCGCCCGCCTGTCCCTGTTGGATGCCAACATGTCCTCCCTGTGTGACTGGCAGATGGAGTCTGTTGCCTGCTGTAGCCGCTCCATCAGCCTTTCGGGGGAGACAATGGAAGTGGCCACCCTATCCATGGCCTGAGCCATCATCTCTGATGATGCTGTCTGTTGGGTTGCCATACCGTATATGGATTGCTCCCATGCGGTATTGCCAGGTGGCGGACGGCCACCACATTGGCGGGCACCAATCCTGTCTGGGGCAAGGCGAACTGCGCCTTGCTGTGCCGGCACTGCCTGAGGCTGCAGGACTGCATTCCCCCTCTGACCTGCTGGCCCAGGAACAGGTGTCGCGGAGTGTGACCCTGCATCTGTAACCACCAAAGGCGTACCTGCCAACACTGACATCCCCATTGAGGGTTCTAACCCTGGTGCAGGTGGGTCGGACAGAACAGAATCCCTCCCAGGAACACTCACCTGCGACGGCACATAGGTCTCATCATATGAATCGACACCTGAATACAGCTCGGGGGAGGTGCAGCCAGAGACACCCCTTGAGAGCACGACCTGCAGCAGTTGTGGGTTCTCACCCACCACCACACCACGTCCCTCACTGGTGGTCGGTCAGGCCTGAGACCCCTCCTGGGTCTGCACCATCTCGACAACCCCAGCAGTATCAAGTGCGTCATCCCCTGCAAAGACATAAAAGAAAACAAATGGAAACAGGCATTAGCACTATGGCACACAATTAGGGCTGAGAGGCTACAGAAACAGTACTTGATTGACACATGTCCCACATGACTAAAACCCTCCCATGCATGCACCGTCACTGCGTGTGAAGGGTAGGCAGATGGCACACATTGAGGACCCCAAGAAGGAAGATGAACACATTTGCTGCATGGTGCCTAGCTGTGGCATCACACATTGGCCAGTGATTGGCAGGTCAAATACACATGCCATCACACAGATGGCATGTACCCTAGCCATGAAGTGAAGAGGGAGAGGAGGGCACCAATTGTTCATTCAGTCCAGTTTGCTCATGAAATTGATTTTTTCATTGAAATGGTTCAAATGTTTAACCTGGAGCTGCCAGTCCAAAATGGTCCTATAGCACAGGGACATTCCTAAACAAATCATGTCCAGGAAACAAAGCCAGTCCACTGTACCATAGCCATGTCAGACATGTGACAATAGGACTGAGAAATCCCGAGTACAAGTGGTGGTATGCAAACAATCTGCCTGAATAAACAGAGGTAAATAAGCAACAATGTTGTGGCAAGATGACACTTCAAGGGCAACTCGCGTGGTGTTGGGCTGGATGTCTAATGTTGGCAGAAGGGATGCTGCTATACCCAAATGCTGGTGCGCAGAATGTATAGGATGAGGCACATGGGTGACCCAAACCACTCAGGCACACACACCCTTACCTGGCACCCAAACAGAAGCCCTCCCACACACACCATGCACATGGATGACACACACATGCATGTACACTCACTGGACAATGCCTCGTAATCTGCCAGTTCTCCCACGCCTTCGATCTGTTCCTCCGTGACGTAGGTCCCAGCAACCTGCTCATGTGGAGTGAGTTCTATGTCCTCTGCTGGAGACCCACCTCCAGTCACGAGTTGCGGCATGACTTGAGGCCAGCTTATTCTTTGCCCTGCGCTTCAGGTCATTCCAGCGCTTGTAGCATTCAGTAGCTGTGTGCCTCATGATTCCAAGGGCACTTATGATGTCCGCAATGGTCTGCCAGTGTGCCTGACGTTGTGCAGGTGTGATCTTGGATCCTGCAACAATCACCATTTCGCGGTCATGTGCGGACACATACTCTACAAGTGCATTCAGTTCGGCCTCATTGAAGCTGGGCTTCCTTGACGGGCCGGACTGTGTAGCCGTGTCTGGGGCATCAGCCTCTACTGGACGAGCACTCTTCCTCTTCCGCTTGGAAGGTGGTGGGGATCTTGAGTGTCCTACGCCACTCTGGACACTAGGGGCAGGAGCCCCGGTGGACTCTGTACTAGGAGTGTGGGATTGCACACTCAGCATGGGAGTTGGTGCAGGCATTAGGGGGAATGTCAGCATGATGGACTTGGACCGACACTGTCCTGGCTGGGTGTGTGAGAGGTGGGGTGGATGGAGCCGCAGCTGCCCCTGCAGCCTCCCCAGCCTGCCTACGCGGGGCAGCAGATGACCTAGCTGCCCCTGATCCACGTGGCCTGATGACACCAACGTTCACCGGCGCACGTGGCCTAGACCTGCTGACCTGGAAGTCAGCATGGAGTCACCCTGTGCCAGGTCTGGTTCCACAGTGGGCTGGTCCAACAAGGGCTGAGCATGGATGGTGTCAGCCACGTTAACCTCAACCAGGGGGGGCATGGGTGTCCCTGACTGCTCCTCCACACATGGGGGGCTATGGGCACCCTGCAAGTCACAGCCACGTCCCCTACCGGATCCACCACGGCCACCACTTGGGGCTCAGCCCCCTTTGCCACCCTTATGGCTTGTTCGCCTCCCAGCCATGGCACTGATGTTATTGTGCGTATGGGAGTCGATGTGAACTATTGTCCTGGGCAATTGGGTGTCAAAGGGGTTGGGTACCAGATGGTAATCGTACCCTAGTGCTCTAGCACGGCTGTATGTCACCCCTGGTGAAAGATGATGGGTCACGCAATGCACAGGCACCCCAAAAAAGGGAAGTAAGGTGCACGCAACCCCTCCTAGACCATGTGCGTGGAAAAATAAACCTGCACTACGCTGTGGCACCCAGAAACACAAGAATGAACGTATGCGTGTCACACGCAGCCTAGAATGACCTCTGAAGGGGTACGCGACACACGGGGCAAGCACAGATGTTAAATACGTGCGCGAGTCACCGTCTGCCAGGAACAAAAGCGTGAAAAATATGCGCGTGTGCGCGTTGGCATCACCCCCGCCAAAAGAAGAATTGTATGCTGTCTGAGGAGACAGGACAACAGTAGAAGGGAACGCTGTTTGAGGAAACAGGCCCAAGAAAAAGGGGAAAAGAGAAAAAGCTGTCAGAGATAAAAGGGAGTACGAACTGGAAACGCCGTGAAGTAAATCGCGTGTGAACCGACAAGAAGTACAGATTTCACCCACTCGCTCTCCACGAAAAGCACATACAAGGAAATGGCGTTCTACACGTACCTTTTATACACACGTCACAGACGCGTATACGCGATGAGGCCATTTCCACCAATTACACGCTTTGACACTCGGACGTGTATCTTTTTTTTTTACACGCGCCATTCTCTACGGCCATGCGCGTGACATCACAGCTGCGCATGGGGGCCTTTGGGCCAATGAAATCGCGTATGCGTGCAGACGCGCTTACGCGCTAAGGGCCTTTCCTCGAATTACACGCAGAAATGCAGGACTTTTCACGTGCCAAATCACTCCGTATCAAGCTGGCCACGCGTAAACACACGGAAGACCACGCTCCTGCCCAGAAAGCCGATTTACTGCCCCCCAGAGCCCCGAGCACGCTCCCATCTGCCATCTGCTGCTGCCTGAATGCCTGCTGCCCACATGCCCTGCCATTTGCTGCCTGCACATCAGCCAGGGGTGCTGTTGCTGTGACCACCCCTGCGGCAGGAGTGGGTGGGCAACTGGGTCCTGGGGCTGGGCCCCAGGACCCAGTTGCCCACCCACTCCTGCCTCTGGGGTTGTCATGTCGGGCACTGCAACATCTGGCACCACTGACAACCCCCGGCCAGAGAGGCAGAGGGGCACCAGCTTCAGTGCCAGGGAAGTTGGAGTCCTGGCGGAGCAAGTCCTGGGGCAGTATGATGCCCTCTACGGAAGGGTGCGCGCCGACCAAGAAGGACGGACTCGGATCTGGACGGACATCGTGACTGCCATCAACGCGGAGGGGGTGGCAGTCCGTGACTTCCAACATGTCAAGAAGCGCTGGGAGGACTTCAGGTCCAGGACCCTCAGCAAGGCCCGGCGCCTCTTGAAGGCAGCGAATGCTAAGGGGCGCCAGGGCCACTTGGCGGAAGATCAGATGAGGGTCCTGGAACGCATATCCCCAGCGCTCCACGTCCAGGTCCTTGAGAGACAGACCCGTCTGGAGTCGAGCGGTAAGTGTACATGCATCATGATTGTAAGCTGTGGGTGTGGTGATGTGCCGGTAGTGTGCCGGTTGCACATCTGTTTGTATGGGGCCGAGTATGGGTGGGGGTGTACAGGACCGTGAGGCTAACACATGCGAGCGCTGTCATGTGTGAGACATGGATGGTGCTTGTGTGTGTAGGCTTGCATGCCAAATGCAGTTGTGTGGGCACACATGTTTGGATGAATGTGTATGTAAGTAGGGATGTTCATGATGTCACGCATGTATGTTGTTTTCAGCTGCATGTAATAGCACTGTGTACATGTGCATGTGTGTGTATTTGACAAGGGTGCAACAGTGATGCAACATGGATGCATGTGACAGCGGGATGTGGAAGCCTGATTGGCAGATGTGACATGGATGCCCATCGGAACACTGCGACAGTTGGCTGAGGTGTACACATGCATGCAAGTGTGGTGGTGTGCGTGCATGTGTAGTGCACTCCCTGTGTTGCATGTGATGTCTGGCTCACCTTTGCCTGCTCATGCTGTTGTATGTGTATGGATGGTGCTGGCAGTTGCGATGTGGCTGTGGTATGGCTCATGTGTGCATGTAGAAATGACATGTGTGTTGCCAATTGTGATGCCATGTCTGAGGTTTGCCAATGCCACTCATGTGCAACTGTCATGTGTGTATGTGTCCATTGTACAGTGCCCTGATGCCTGTGTTTTATTTCTCCCTGTCTGCAGCATCAACTGATGAAGAGGGCGGAGAAGGTGCTGTGGAGCACAGCAGCGGGGATTGCACCGCCAGCCGGAGACGCAAGGCCCGGCTCCCCTCCCAGGTTGTGATCTCGACGGGGAGTGAGGAGTCCGGTGCCGCGTCCCAGGCCGCAGCTGCCGGGGGTAGGTCCAAGAGGCGGAGGTCGGAGTTGGACTCCTCGGCAGCAGAAGGGGCAGCTGGGACCCCACAGGGCCCAACGGGGGAAGATGGCACGGAGTCATCCAGGTTGGTGGGGGGTTTGGTGGAGGAGGAGGCCGTGCAAGCAACAGAGACGGGGTCTGGAGGTGGGGATTCCACTGGTGCTAGTGGTGCAGTGCAGGACCAGGGACAGGAGGCAGCACAGGTCGCCGCGGAGGTGCCTGTGTGCAATCCTGTCCCTGATCCTGTCACTGCATCATCTTGCACCAGCAGGGATGCCTACATCGAGACCTGTTTTCAGGCAGGGGATGAGCTCACGACAACTGGCCTTCCTCTGCCTGTGGACGTGGCTATCCGGGTCTGGGTTGAGCCTGTCCTGACTGGTGTGGCGTTGCGTCAACGGGCCATGCGAGGTGACCTGCAGTCTTTTCATGAGGAGACTGCACGTCATCTCGAATGGCTCGTTGACCGCGTCGGCCTACTGGGACAGGTCACCCAGGCCGGATTCCTCCGTTTGATGGGGCTTGCTTAGACCCCCTCCTCAACTGAACCCCCTATGCGCCAGTCGTCCTCCGTGCCATCTTCCCACCCATCAGTCACCTGGGTGCCCTGTGGAGCTGCCTCTGACGGTGCGGCCAGGTGGTGGAGGAGGCATCCCTGCCACAGTCGGGAGTCGGACGTCCAGCAGGGGTGGCCACATCAACGAATGCACCCCAGCCAGCGGAGGATGTGCAGGCAGCAGGAGGCAGTGCACGGGCAGAGGCGCAGCAGCAGCAGCAACGTGGTGGGAGCCATGATGGCTCGGGGCCTTCGACATCGGAGGGGCAGGCATCGGCCGGAGGGCAGGAGGACCCAGGACGGGAAGTGTCTTCCATGTGGCAGCGGTTGGGTCACGCCATAGATGCGGAGCGGCAGCGGGCGGAAGAGGCACGGCTCACGATGGTCAGGGCGGAGAACTCCATGCGGAGGGCCCTGAGGCGGGCCGAGTGCCTCAAGGCAATCCGCAGGGATTTGGGGGGAACATGTGGATGGCCCTGCGGACCCTCGGGCCATGGAGGAGGAGCGCCTCCGGGACATTGAGCAGGAGTTCGATGATGCCCTGGCCCAGAAGATCCCGAAGTGAGCCGTCGGACTAGCCCGCTGCCCTTGTAAATAGTTCTGTATTTAGTGTTAGGTTTCCTTTGGTTTAGCATTTGTTTTGGACCTTTTGGACAATGGGCCTCAATTTTGTATATATTCTTTTTTTTTTAGGTAGTGTTATTAGATAGGTTTCATTTCTTCGGTTGGGATCATGGACCCTGGATTGTTTATCTGTATATAGTTGACTTTTGGATTTTAATTTTTTTTTATGATTTCCCCATGGAGCAATGGTTTTCGATTTTAATTTTCCATTGGATTTACTTTTGTGGACTGTGACTTTGGACACCTTTCGTTTGCATTATGATTTGTGGTTTTGCATTATTTCACGTACCTATAATTCCATTATTGTTTTTTTATTTTTGATTCAATTTATGTTGCGTTTAATACATATTTTTTCTTCAAACTTCAATGTGTAGTATCATCTCATTGGTTTCATGCATATCATAATATGGGTTTTGACATTCACTGACACCCATTGGGTGTATGTGAGGGACATGTGTTCATTTCAAAACTTGCAAATGGGGTTATATCAAGTTTTTGCCATTTCTAAGTGGGTGGATGCAATACTCAGGTGGGTGTTTGGCATTTGGAGGCTGACCATAAGGGCCAGGGATCTAGATTGTGGTGACATGTTGGCTGGGGGACATGAGTGGGGGCCTGGTGGAGGCTGCCCCTGCACTGCTGGGGGATGGGGGTGATGGTAGACATGAGTGGGGGCCTGGTGGAGGCTGCCCCTGCACTGCCGGGGGGTGGGGGTGATGGTAGACATGAGTGGGGGCCTGGTGGAGGCTGCCCCTGGTGGCTGGGGGGTGGGGGTGATGGTAGACATGAGTAGGGGCCTGTTGGAGGCTGCCCCTGCACTGCTGGGGGGTGGGGGTGATAGGGGACATGAGTGGGGGGCTGGTGGAGGCTGCCCCTGCACTGCTGGGGGGTGGGGGTGATAGGGGACATGAGTGGGGCCTGGTGGAGGCTGCCCCTGCACTGCTGGGGGGTGGGGGTGATGGTAGACATGAGTGGGGGCCTGGTGGAGGCTGCCCCTGCACTGCTGGGGGGTGGGGGTGATGGTAGCCATGAGTGGGGGCCTGGTGGAGGGTGCCCCTGGTGGCCAGAGGGTGGGGGTGGTGGGAGACATGAGTGGAGGCCTGGTGGAGGCTGCCCCTGCACTGCTGGGGGGTGGGGGTGGTGGGAGACATGAGTGGGGGCCTGGTGGAGGGTGCCCCTGGTGGTTGGGAGGTGGGGTGGTGGTAGACATGAGTGGGGGCCTGGTGGAGGCTGCCCCTGCACTGCTGGGGGGTGGGGGTGATGGTAGCCATGAGTGGGGGCATGGTGGAGGCTGCCCCTGGTGGCTGGGGGGTGGGGGTGATGGGAGACATGAGTGGGGGCCTGGTGGAGGCTGCCCCTGCACTGCTGGGGGGTGGGGGTGCACGGAGACATGAGTGGGGGCCTGGTGGAGGCTGCCCCTGGTGGCTGGGGGTGGGGGTGGTGGGAGACATGAGTGGGGGCCTGGTGGAGGGTGCCCACTGCACTGCTGGGGGGTGGGGGTGCAGGGAGACATGAGTTGGACATGAGTGGGGGCCTGGTGGAGGCTGCCCCTGCAATGCTGGGGGGTGGGGGTGATGGTAGACATGAGTGGGGGCCTGGTGGAGGGTGCCCCTGCACTGCTGGGGGGTGGGGGTGCAGGGAGACATGAGTTGGACATGAGTGGGGGCCTGGTGGAGGCTGACCCTGGTGGCTGGGGGGTGGGGGTGGTGGGAGACATGAGTGGGGGCCTGGTGGAGGCTGCCCCTGCACTGCTGGGGGGTGGGGGTGATGGGAGACATGAGTGGGGGCCTGGTGGAGGCTGCCCCTGGTGGCTGGGGGGTGGGGGTGGTGGGAGACATGAGTGGGGGCCTGGTGGAGGCTGCCCCTGGATGCTGGGGGGTGATGGGAGACATGAGTGGGGGCCTGGTGGAGGCTGCCCCTGCACTGCTGGGGGGTGGGGGTGATAGGGGACATGAGTGGGGGTCTGGTGGAGGGTGCCCCTGCACTGCTGGGCGGTGGGGGTGCAGGGAGACATGAGTTGGACATGAGTGGGGGCCTGGTGGAGGCTGCCCCTGCACTGCTGGGGGGTGGGGGTGATGGGAGACATGAGTGGGGGCCTGGTGGAGGCTGCCCCTGGTGGCTGGGGGGTGGGGGTGGTGGGAGACATGAGTGGGGGCCTGGTGGAGGCTGCCCCTGGATGCTGGGGGGTGGGGGTGAAGGGAGACATGAGTGGGGGCCTGGTGGAGGCTGCCCCTGCACTGCTGGGGGAGGGCGTGATAGGGGACATGAGTGGGGGCCTGGTGGAGGCTGCCCCTGCACTGCTGGGGTGTGGGGGTGGTGGGAGACATGAGTGGGGGCCTGGTGGAGGGTGCCCCTGCACTGCTGGGGGGTGGGGGTGATGGTAGACATGAGTGGGGGCCTGTGGAGGCTGCCCCTGCACTGCTGGGGTGTAGGGGTGGTGGGAGACATGAGTGGGGGCCTGGTGGAGGCTGCCCCTGCACTGCTGGGGGGTGGGGGTGATGGTAGACATCAGTGGGGGTCTGGTGGAGGGTGCCCCTGGTGGCTGGGGGGTGGGGGTGATGGGAGACATGAGTGGGGGCCTGGTGGAGGCTGCCCCTGCACTGCTGGGGGGTGGGGGTGAAGGGAGACATGAGTGGGGCCTGGTGGAGGCTGCCCCTGCACTGCTGGGGGGTGGGGGTGATAGGGGACATGAGTGGGGGCCTGGTGGAGGCTGCCCCTGCACTGCTGGGAGGTGGGGGTGGTGGGAGACATGAGTGGGGGCCTGGTGGAGGGTGCCCCTGCACTGCTGGGGGGTGGGGGTGATGGTAGACATGAGTGGGGGCCTGGTGGAGACTGCCCCTGCACTGCTGGAGGGTGGGGTGGTGGGAGACATGAGTGGGGGCCTGGTGGAGGCTGCCCCTGCACTGCTGGGGGGTGGGGGTGATGGTAGACATGAGTGGGGGCCTGGTGGAGGGTGCCCCTGGTGGCTGGGGGGTGGGGGTGATGGGAGACATGAGTGGGGGCCTGGTGGAGGCTGCCCCTGCACTGCTGGGGGGTGGGGGTGCAGGGAGACACGAGTGGGGGCCTGGTGGAGGCTGCCCCTGGTGGCTGGGGGTGGAGGGGGACATGCGTTGGTGGGCAGTAGTGCAAGGTGACACGTGGGTTGGCTGGGGGGCATGGCCATGGTGGATGGGGTGCCTGCGGGACATGTGCAGGGTAGGCCCCTGTGGTGTGGGCCACCTGCAGGGGCCGTGGAGGGTGTAGAGGGAACACCTGGGAGGACCCACACGTGCAATTCACGTGTGGTGCTCCCCGCGCACCCCTGGAATACACGTACCCTAATGGAATCGCGGGTGATACTTCCCGCGCACCCCTGAAATACACGTACCCTGCTGCTTTTGCGTGTGATACTTCCCGCGCACCCCTGGAATACACGTACCCTGATGGAATCGCGTGTGATACTTCCCGCGCACCCCTGAAATACACGTACCCTGCTGCTTTTGCGTGTGATACTTCCCTTCGCACCCCTGGAATACACATGCCCTGATTGAATCGCGTGTGTTACTTCCCACGCACCCCTGATGTACACGTACCCAGGACAATTGCGTGTGGGACTTCCCGCGAACCACTGAAATACACGTTCCCCGCTTGGCGTTTGCTGTTTGCCAGCCCTGTGAACTGGTCCAGGTTTAGCGCAGCCCTTTGCAATGATTTGGGGATTTTGAAGGCTTTTCCTTGCGCGAGGGCGTTCTTGGGGGCGTAACTGGCGCTGCTGCAGGGTCGCTGCGCCACTCTGCGCCACGGCTGGTTTCGGAGGCTAAAATCCATGAATACGCTGTGCGATGAAACGGATTTTTTCGCACGCGGCTGGCGCAGTGTATCGCACGGGGACACTGTGCGCCAGCCGCGTGCGCCATTTTTGTGCTAATTTCTATGAATTACCCTGTAAATGTTTAAGTCTCCACTGTCCTTCATAGGTGAGTACACAGACTGAATTGTATGTCTATCCTGTCTCACATGGATAAGAGCACAAACTAAATTTATTTGCCTCTCCAGTCTCGGAGGTGTAAGGCACAAACTCACATTTGTTGTCTCCCCTGTCTCACAGGAGTGAGGGCACCTACTCCATTTTAGGTCTCACCTGTCCTACCCAGCTGAGGGCACCTACTCATATCTTATGTCTCTCCTGTGTCAAATAGAAGAGGGCGCAGACTCAATTTATATGTCTCTTTTGTCACAATCTCTTTTGTCACACAGGGGTGAGGGCACAAACTGATTGTTTATGTCTCTCGTGTCTCACAGGAACGGACACACACAGTGAATTTACATGATTCTCTCAGAGGACATGAGAACAAACAGAAAGGAGTTGCTTGTTGAACCACTCTCCCGTCTGAGCATAGTGCGCTCAGGTGGTGGGACTTATTGCAAAACATCATTATCACATCTTAGAAAGGCATGCTGCACTCTTGCTACAGGTTAGATCTAAAGTTTCCCTACTTATTAGTATTTGTTTTGTTAGGAAATATAACTGTCCCCATTTGCAGGTTCTAACCTCACTTGAAGGTTTATTCTTTAACAACCAAAACATTTCACCATACTAAGCTGAAGAAAAGATTACCATAATTGTTGGGGTTCCTTATTCTTTGGTCCCCCGAGTTTTATTTTCAAATATTGGTCTGTTGTAATTGTTCAACCTGTTTAAGGGAGGAAAGGAGAACATGAAAACCACTAGACAGCCCCAGAAACAAAACAAAAATGATTTACACAGGTTTCCCATGCAACAATAGTACAGCAAAACTCTCAGCATTTTCCTGGCTTGGTGATTCTCAAAATAATACTGTGCACTGGCTAATACTGCCTCATGCAGAAATTCTACCCAGATGAATACCTGACCATACACCAGGCACTGTCTTCATAGACACACTCTCTTGGACAGACACAGATTCTACCTCCCACAGTATGCTGGAATGGCAACTGGTATTGGTGCGCACCAAACCCATAATTAAATGAGCAGGACTTGCTTGCTGCATTGCCATGCCTGTGCTTCCGATGACAGTGACACCATTCCTCTGTGCCCTCTTGGGATCATCATCATCACTGGTATGGAGTTGGGGTGGGTGGGACCTGTCGTACACATCCCAGAGCCATCAGTGCATGTGGTTCAGGAGGACCGTGGTTGCTGATTGAATGGGTAGCAGTGATCTTAGCCCTCCTGGCTGTCTATGAACCTCAGCCCTCAATGATTCAGCCTCTGTTGCCTAAACCTGATCAAAAAACTTAAAATAATCCCACGTCAAAGCAGAATGTGTTAAAGTGGGGGTTGTCTTCCTTCCTTGGCTGTGTTTTTGGAGAAAGATCCATTATTAGGTATGTGTCTCCTACTAACCCCTTCAGTACAGTACTACCCATCCTTCTTACCCCTGCGGTACTGGCTATGCAATCAGCTCAGGCTCCTCCTCGACTCTGCATCACCGCCATTTCCACCACTTTCTGTAATCGCATCCTAATCATGACAACCAATACCACCTCCAAGTTTACAGCAGCATTCTCTGCTGCAGGAGGTACATTTTCTATGTCCCTCAACCCAAGAATCAAATCTGACTTATCCTTTTTCAGATTCCAAGTAGAAGGATAAGAGATGCCTGTCCAGATGTGGATTTAGATTGCTGTACTCCTCCTGCACAGACACCACATCAGATTGCTCCCCCTGCACTTCAGCCATTTCCCAACAAAAAGGAGGCTATCCCAAACAAAATAAAAATGCAAATGTGTTTGTTTAAAATAAGAAAAAATGAAGCTCAATAAAAATATCAGATTTCCGTCACAAAAGAACTGTTTTAGCAAGTAAACTGGCTTCATGAATTAAGGGAAAAAATAATGTTTTACCAAATTAAGGAAATTAGTTCTCAAATTCAAATTACAGCATGAAAGGAAAGAATCCCCTAACAAAGAAAATACACTCTTCCCAAACAAACTACTTGAATGCCTGGCAAACAAATAATGAAAGAAAAGCTTATCAGCTAAAAAGAAAGAGTTTACAAGTGTTAAATAATGCATGCAGTGCCCAAAGAAAAAAGAAAGCTTGCCTAACCCCTCAACAATGTCTCTCACTATCCAACTCTTGGTGTGGATCAGCCCTGTCGCGCCTCCTACAGTCAATCTCAGCCCACAAAGGGAACAGGAATTTGCTTATTTTTTATATAGGCTTCTGAACTCATTTACATTTTAAGAACTGGCCTGAATTCATGTGAAAATTCCGGAATCTTATTTCACTTGATTGAATCTGTTCATGATGCCCGAATCCAATGACCTTCCAAATTCATGAGGGAAATTCAGAAATGGGAATTCTTCAATGGTCTTCTCATGGATTCACCCAGATCTGGAGATTCAGTCTGCAGGGACATGGGATGGGGGGAGTGTTTGTGGTGATTCACTCAGGCTTATTCTTGACAACAACAAGAATATCTTGGCAATTCCAGTCCGACTGACTGTGTATGCCTGGAAATGTGTATAAGGGTCTCCATGGGAGACCAGAGTGGATGGCACAATGAGGCAGAGTCCACATTGTGGCACTACCAGTTCCAGGTCGACTGCCATTCATGGATGCTGCAGCATACTTAGAGGAAAACCAGTCAGGTAGACCTCAATGTCCAACATTGTAAACTTGATCGCAAACTCTACAGGTAGCAGCTCAAGCTCAACACCAGATATGACACTGCCAGGTTGCTACCTTCAAATGCCCTTGCATATTAATATTCCCAATTAGAAAATAAGAAAGTGGTTGCTTCCAAATTCAGCTACATGATGATGCTTGACTCCCCAGGCTACCACATGAAATAGCAGGGCCTACGTAGAAAGATACATGTGTACACTGCGTGAACACACTTTATTGAGTAGCGACCATGATTGAGAGGTGACAATCTTTTGGACCGGATATTGTATTTTAAAATGGTCTTTGCAGGATTGTAAAATGCCCATCTCAATCTCAAAAGTCATTCAATTGTACAATTGCAGCTAACTCTGCAAGGGCCTATTTTACTGTCAGTGGGGCATATGCCATAAGCGACTTTTGTCTTTATCACTCCTATTTGTTTAGGGTGCCAGGAAGGAAGTCACTGCGGAAACAAGCACAGATGAATTAATGCATATTTAAAAGTACTAAAACGTTACAACCACAGACCTGCTTCCAAACCACACAGAGGTTAAAAGCACCAAAGGATGAACAACGCACTCATTTTAGAACCGAGAAGCTTTTGCATGAACCTTCATTCAACGAGATGACCGAACGGTAAGTACTCGACCTTCGTGGCGAGACGTTTTCTGGTGAAATGTTATTCATGCTGCTATATTTTGAATGGGTAAACAAGGATTATCACCAAGGCTTGCTACTTTTTATATTTGACTGACTCATTGAACGTTGTGACCTTGCTTTGCCAATGTCCAAAAGGAATTGACTCTTAACTGGCAGCAGCTGTGGCGTTGTGAAGACAGCCAAAGATATGCTTGAAATATGCTCATTGAAGATTGAGGTTAACAGAAAGGATCATTGCTAACGGATGCAAATTCACAAAGACTTGTAAATCTACTCGCTGCTTCAGAAAATGAAGGCAAATTGAGGGGAGAGATCCGTATATCAACAATTTGTGATGAGAATATGAATATTTTAATCGTCTCCATTAAAAACAATTAGCAGTGTGCTGAAGTAGTTTATGTAATTCAGTTGTTTGGCAGGAAGCCTTTTGCGAAATTAGAAACATTATCACATTTAAATGTTACATAGATTTATGTTAAAACATTCACCAATCTATCAGTTCAACCACAACATTGTTAACGTTTCAATACATTATGTGCTTCTTATATGTAATGAGCTATATTAAACATGCAAGCATTGACTTTCTAAATACATTTTTAAAACCATATTTACATCTCAATCAGTTCCCTTATGCATATAAACATTTTCGATCAGCACGGCTTGCATTTCTACTCCCTTCCTCGAAAGATGGAGAGAAGTAGCATTGGTCTCTATTGAAATAGGAACCGCTCTTTTCGAAGTGGAAGACTTTCTTTGCTCTGCTCTCCCCTCGCCCTTGCCATCACAAAAACAACTACCAGGTGTTGCCGAACGTCTTCTTGCGCTGGGAGTTCATTCAAAACTCGCGCTCGCTAGACGCTCGCTTCCAGGAGGAGGCGGAGCATCGTGCCGATCACGTGACTGCTCACGTGTCACTGCCAGCCCATAAACACAGGGCCAGTGCAGCTGAGCGGCGTGAACCGCTCTTTTCGAAGTGGAAGACTTTCTTTGCTCTGCTCTCCCCTCGCCCTTGCCATCACAAAAACAACTACCAGGTGTTGCCGAACGTCTTCTTGCGCTGGGAGTTCATTCAAAACTCGCGCTCGCTAGACGCTCGCTTCCAGGAGGAGGCGGAGCATCGTGCCGATCACGTGACTGCTCACGTGTCACTGCCAGCCCATAAACACAGGGCCAGTGCAGCTGAGCGGCGTGAACCGCTCTTTTCGAAGTGGAAGACTTTCTTTGCTCTGCTCTCCCCTCGCCCTTGCCATCACAAAAACAACTACCAGGTGTTGCCGAACGTCTTCTTGCGCTGGGAGTTCATTCAAAACTCGCGCTCGCTAGACGCTCGCTTCCAGGAGGAGGCGGAGCATCATGCCGATCACGTGACTGCTCATGTGTCACTGCCAGCCCATAAACACAGGGCCAGTTCACCCTTGCGGCGTTAAGCCTGAACGCGGAGACAAGGGCAACGCACCTGACTATACTGTTTCAGCTGTTTAGCTGGTGAGCGGAGGAGCGGCGCCCCCGATGACCGCAAACTCAGGCCCTCAAACTAGGAAGAAAACTCTCCAGCATCGAAGGTTGCTAAATCCGTGGTCTGCAATGAAAGTGACAAGTGGCTCCCAAACAGTAAAGGTAAGCGAGCGGGGAGACGGGCTTCCTGCCCCCGTGGAACCAACTATGTGTTTAGAAATTCCTATAGCTCCGCACATATCCACGCTCCACAATCCTGCTGTCACTGACACAATAATGCCTGCCACTATATCACTCGCACCAGTCGAGGTAAACGACATCCTTCAACCAGACGCAGAAATCATTGCCATCATTGCAAATAAGGCATCCGCAATCCATCTCTGTGATCAGTCACTTGTGCCCCACGAAGAGCCGTCACAGCTCTTAATTCCAACTTCTACTTTCCTTTCTGTTCGCTCACCTAAATGCCTGCCGCCGTCAGTCTCTCTACTCGACATCTCTAATAAGCAGAACGATCATATTAGCAGCAAAGGAAACTCTACAGCAGCTGCGTTATTCAGCTATCCTGTCCCATCGCTACGAGACAACAAATCGCCCACTCCGATGATCAATAGTCCTGAAGTCTTCTATTCGCCTTTTGACGTGACTGACGTCGAAATGATTGAAGCTGACCCTCAAACTGTAATCATCCCGCCCACACCTCATATCGAAATTCCAACTGCTGCCTCAAAGTGTCTCGCAACATCTAGTAAGAGCGAACAACCACTCATTTCCATTACCACGTCTATAAACTCGGCCTCTCTAAATCCTCGTTTGTCAAACGATGATTTCTTAAATTCAAAACTCACAGCAAATCCTTGCAACTCATGCGATCCACCTGATATGCATTCCCTCACAAACTGTTCCATTCTAAATCGAACGTCAACAGTACCAAGGAAACAGCCTCAGAAACAGCCTCAGAACATTATTAGACTCGTACCCGAAGTAAACAACGACAAGGAACTCTTAACTCCTGCCAATCATCAAGTATGTGATACCCTCAAAGGTTTAATCAATAATCACTCTAAGGACATTCAAACTGTGTCGCCTCACAATTCCAATAAATCTCACACTATAGGAACACAGTGCGAGAACTATAGTAGAAAAAAAACAAACACAAATCCAAGTACAGAAGGACGCGAGGCACGACTTCTGGCACAACTTGACGCAGACTACGCCGCCGCAAAAGAAAGACTGCTGACTTATTACGATCAACGTCATCAAACCTGTTCTCGTACAATACCACAGTTAAACTCAATAGAATCAGCTGACTTGGTCACTCAGGGAAACTTCACACGGCAAGACCACTCATCATCTTTAACTATAGATGGGGCTGACCTGAGCCGCAATTTACCTGACATTGCCGATGAACAGCCTGCTATAAATATCAATGTGTCTGCAAACAAAAGTGTGGCCAAAGGTCCTCGATTACCAAATCTGACATCTACAAGTACTCCTCGAGTACGTTCCTCCCTGTCAAAGAAACATCTATCAGATCATCTGGAAAAAGTCCAATCAAGCGCCTAAGCAGCGTCACATGAGGCGACCTCCTCGAGCTTACATTCCTGTGTAGATGGCTCTTCATCGGCATCTCAGAAACCCAGTCTTTCGGCTGCTGCAGCCACGCAGCTGTACAATAATGTGCTTGCTGCGACATCGATGGCAATGATTCCCTTCACAAAACTCTACGAATCACTTCACGACGCCTTAAAAGATCAAACAGCGCTAATTGCAGTCTTATCCGACAAAATGGTGAAAACCGAAAATTTCAACAACTTTCTGAAAAATCAGATTTCGAGAGAAGCCGATCTTACAACGCGGTGGCAGGAACGACTAACAGACCTAGCTGCACGCCATCACTGCCAAAATGACACCTTATCGGAAGGTCTCTTGGAAGCCCTAAAGTGGATGCGGCACAATGTCGACGCCGTCCTCTCACATTCAGTCTTGCAAAATCCACCGCATACTAAAAATCTAGAACCTCTCACAACAGAGTCTCCTACAGAAAGTGAGTCAAATCTTCTTCAAAACTTGGCTTCGGGGCAAACCTCTAACTCGAGAAAGAATCTCTTGGTATCCTCAACTGCGTCTCAAATTGGACAATCTAACCACTCAACTGTGATGCCTATTTCGACAGGTAGTCAGTCGCATCGCGATGACTCCCAACAAAATCTGATATCAAGTAAGGACAACATTGAAAAAGAAACAAATTCTTTATGTATGACTTCAAAAGGAGCAGTCTCTGACACGGCCCAATCTGCAGCAATTCTTCCTAAAGACAGGAACCTGCCCTCCACGATCTCGACATCGCAGGGGATGCCACCCTCATTTGGCATATTCACGGGAGCCGCAAAAGCAATAACCTTTTCTCTTCCAGATTCTACAGCCAATCCCCCCAAAAATGTGAAGAGCCTACCGGCCACCAGTAAGACAAAATCTATACGCTCACATGGCACCATTGATAAATCGAAAGAAAACAATAGCAATAAACAAAAAAAATTCATCAGAAACTTACCTTCGCCGACAAAATTGAGTCTGTTCACACGAACAACCAAACCGGAAGAAGACGCAGCAAAAGTTCTCGCTATACCGGCACAAACTGAAAGACCAACTCGTGCACCAGTTCATCCCCCATTGAAAAGACGAAGAACCGAGTCGGCAAGTGAGACAATTGAAAGCTCTGAGAGTGATCCTGAAATAGACCTTTGTAATCTCTCAACTTATTCTGAACAGGAAGACTCACTCGAGAGACACAACGTGAGTGACATTGACGGCACACGTTCTTTTCCTCCTGACGTTCAAGGTCTGTCCAAATCCATTACAGACCGAAAACCAGTGTCAACGACTCTGCGTTCACGCTCTGGCAACGAAACTCACAGGGTGAGCGATCAATTTGTCCATGTCTCCAAACACTCATCTAGATGGAACCCCAAATGTACCAAACACCAACAAAGCAAGAAGGCGCACCATGTCTCTAGAGTTCACCAAAATCTCTCTTCCTCTTCGACTATACAAATTGGGAAATTGCGTCTTCAAAACATTCAAGACGACGAAAACGACGTCAATCTCAATCGTGCAAATGTGATGCGACTATTCAAATGCATTCCATCGCTACGTACAATCGAATCAGCCGACATCAAGATTGTTGAATATCCAACTGAACATACTGCTGACCAGGTCATTTTGCATATTCCTTCTGCCTCTGTACAAAATACTATGTTACGTGCCTCCGATGAGTTACTGGCGTTTGGCTTTGATATCTCGACCGAACCTCCGACACCCACAACGAGTCCTAACATCCGGTCATTCTCACCTTCATCTAAGGCTGATGCCTCTATAAGCTGCAAAGAGATAAGGCAGTCACTTGCGGCAATTTCACTACGACACAATCAAAATCTTCAGAACAGTCGAAAGTCAACCAGGGAAAATCAATTACCCCGCTCCCGCAACACGAAACAATAGCCACAACCATCTGACTGTGAACCTCGGAGCAAGATCTTATCATGGAATACGAGAGGATTTACACACCTCTTCAACAACTTTGAAGTTGACCTTCAGTATGTGATCATAATCTGTCTACAAGAAACGTGGCTCGTAGAGGCTCCAACGAAAGACGGTTTCGAAACTCACCTAAACCCCGCCATAAAAAATCCACAAGGTCGCCCTTACTCTGGGCTATTAACAATGACCAAAATAACTAACCAATGGAAACTCATGGAAGTTTCAAATCCGAACCCCTTCACTCAGGGGATACACATGCAATCGACGCTAGGCACCACAGACGAGCGGCTCAATCTCCTGATTATTAACGGCTACTGGAATCCGTATAAAATCAGTACTGCCAAGTTTCTAAAGGCCATTATTAGTCTCATAGACAACGCTGTATTAAAACACAAAAACCTGTCAATAATCTGCTGCGGGGACCTGAATTGTACTTGGTTTGGCTTTGACACGAGTCGACAAACATATCTACCCCTTGGCGAACATGAGCTATCTTGCAGAAGCAAGGCCTGGATGAAGGCACTACAAAACCGAAATTGCCACTTGGTGAACGGAAATGTTAAAGGAGACGATCCTCCATCCTCAACCTGGCACCGCGACACTTCTCATAGTATCCTGGACTATTTCTGGGTGTCCTTAAACATGATGGCCAAGATAACAAACTTAAAGGTCGAAAAAATGCAGAATAGTGACCATGATCTCTTACGCCTCTCATGCACCCTTGAGTGGGCACTATTCAAAGGACATTATGGACTACCTATCACAGTAAATGCAGCAGGAAATCGTCTACGAATAAATGGTCCAAAACTCCACGCACTAACCGACCTCCTATATAATCTTTATGCAGAGCAAAACGTCAATTACGCACCTCTGGTCAGCAATATGATGCCCACCACCATCGCAGCCCGATCAATGGGAACAGTGCACAAACATGTGTCAAGCACAATCATTTCGGCACAAAAGAAAACGATGAGAGCTGACATTAGACAGCTGAAAAAGCTCTTAAAATCACCCCTGATGGCCGAGACACTCAGGAAAGAAATTAAACAAAGGCGACAGGTGTTTCGTAATTGGTTGAAATCGCACAAAATGATCATCGACCAAAATAAGGCTGAAGCAATGATGAAAATACTAGTAACCAAAAATACCCGTCAGATATGGGACATCCTAAATTCTGGCAATTCCCGATGCTCAGCTTATATATCCAACGAAATAAATAGTACTACCTGGGTAGAACACTTTTCTGAAGTGTACCAGTTGCCTGAAAAAGATCGCAACTCAGACTTCGTGCTTTCCGGTGTCGTTTGGGAGGTAACCATGTCGGCTATCGAAATAGAGAAAATGATCAAGATTCTGAAGAATTCCCATGCCGCAGGTCCTGACATGATTACTAACATCATGTTGAAAAAACACGCCCGGCAATGGGCCATTTTGATAGAAGCCTTGTTAAAAACGATTCAGTTCACAAAACAAATGCCTGAATCATGGCTGGCAGCTATCGTGGTTCCAATATTCAAGCGGGGAAATCGAGCGATTCCAAACAACTATCGCCCGATAGCCTTACTCGACACTATCGGAAAAATCCTGGGCTCGTCTCTTCGTCAAAAACTTGAAGGTTGGGCTTCGCACGCAGGGATCCTAGACATCAGACAAACAGGTTTCACCAAGGGCGTAGGCGTTGAAATCAACTTACTCATACTAACTATCTTAAAGCTGGAAACTCTGCAAACAGGGATAAAAACTATTCCTTGCTTTTATTGACCTACGCCAAGCTTTCGACATGATCAACCGTGACCTGCTGTGGACAAAACTTCAAGCCTGGAATTGTCCGAAATCTATATTAGAACCCATTCAGGCCTTACATTTTGGTATATCAATTCAAGTAAGGCTGAACAACCAAGGCGACTTGTCACCAAAAATTCCTACACATAGGGGTGTGAAACAAGGCTGCCCTTTGGCAGCTGAGCTTTTCAAGCTCTTTATTGCAGACATCCCAGCCTGCCTAAAACGGGTCCAGTGCTTTTCTCCAAAAATCAACACCACACCGATAAACTGCATAGCATACGCGGACGACCTTGTCTTAATCGATCGTACCCAGATAGGTCTCCAACGGCTGCTGAATAATCTCAGCGACTATCTAAAACAAAATGACCTAAACCTGAATGTCGACAAAACCAAGATAATGGCTATCGGCACAACAACATCAGGAAAGACCAAGCATTTAAATGGACCATTGAGAATAACACACTATCATCGGTGAAGTCCATCCGTTATCTTGGCATCATGTTCAATAATTCCATCAATGAACACGATTGGATGCAAGATCTGATCACACGAATGAACCAGTTCGCAATTCAAGGTGCCAAGATAAACAGAGAATTTGGAAAATTCAGTCTTTCACCAGTTTTGATATTTTATGTCCAAAAAGTAATTCCTGCAATTGCCTTTGGAGCGGAGGCCGGATGGAATTTGGCCGCACAGAACTGGCATAAACTTGAGGCAATATTCTGGAGGCGTGTCTTAAGACTTCCAAACTATGTTTCTATCACTGCGATCCGTTATGAGCTATCGCTGAACTCTCTACACTCTGTTGTAATCTGGAAATCATTGACTGCCTGGAGGAAAATGTGCGTAGCTGCACCGTCCCCTGCTTACCAAATTCTGGCTGAGAAACACGCAGTTACCAACAACCATCTACTTCGTGCCTGGAAAGCTGCCCTGGCAACCTATCTACATAGTGCTGACATACCAATTGAGGATTTAATTAATTTACCACAGTTGGCAAAGATCAAATTTGACAACTGGTCGTGGATTTGCAATTTAGAACTTCGCAACAAACTGAAATCCACGCTGAAATTAGACACCACAGTTCATAAATTGAACAAACCCTGCCGATATTTTACAAAATGTCCAAACTCGCAATATCGTGAAAAATTCTTGAAGTTTCGACTGAACGCCATTCAATCTAAAGAAATGCTGTGGCAACGCAAAATCAAGGACACTGTCGACAACATATGCCGATTTTGCTGCACCGCCAGGGAATCGTCTTATCATTTAATAACAGCATGTGCCGGGGTGAAAACCCAACGACAATGTCATCTTGGGAAATATGCTCCTCTGGACAACGACATGGCCAATTGGTGGTGTCGGGCAATTTCTGGTCATGACATCCAACTCACATGTGCCATAGTTAACTTTTTGGACTCCATTTTTCTCTTTTTAAGTTCTGAGGCAAAAGCAATCACTAATTAATTAATGATCCCACCAACCAACAAAAATTGCTGGGCACGCAATTGTAACCTTGGAGGATGTATACGTCTGCAAATACATCTAGTTACCCGATTGCAAGACGCCCCTTCGAAGATCAGTTTTGTCTTCTATGTAACAAAAGCTATGGGTGTCCAACTTTTTCTTTTCTAAGTTGTGATACCACGGCTGACCTTTCAATAATAAACAAAAACAAAAAAAAAAAAAAATAGGACTTACATTTTGGTCTAACTCTCATGTTTCCCAAACGTGCAATAGGTACTGTGAAGAAATTACTAGTGCTCTGCAGGAGTACAGGGATCAGTAGTGGCTAAACCACCAATTCAGCCTCACACTAACACAAACGACCAGTAATTCCAAACCTAAATGTGAACCAGGCAGAGTGAAGAGGAATTCCGACTTTTGTGGTACTTTGAAGCAAGGGCAGGCAATACTCTTACAGGGGTGAATCCAAACAGCAATAGAACAACAGTCCAAAATAAAGGAATATCCAAGCAAAGTTCTATGACAAATATATATACTTTAAATAAACACAGCATATGCAATAACTGTACTGTGAGCACACTAACAACCGCAGACCCCCCAGCCCCCCAGTGGAGAGAAAACAGAATATGCAAAAAGCGTTTTTTGAAATCCCTTAGGGTACTGTGTCAGGAATGAAGAGGCAAGACATTGCAACAATATCACTTTGTAAGAGGATATGTCTTCCAAAAACGTACACAAGTGTGACTTATCAGTCGGTTTTGTGCTTAAAATATGAGCATCTCATAAGTAGCCTTTTCTAGTTTTGGTAATTTCACTGTATTGAAGTGGGCTTCTCTGTGCTGTTCTTGTGGGTCAAACAGGGTTCAAATGTGGCAAGTCGCATTGATCCAGGCATTGAGTCATGTTTGAGGTGAAGCGTTGTGCAGCTTCTCTGAATGCTGTGAGTCCCAATACAGGGGCTATGAGACAAGGTGAGTCTGTTTTCTCTTCAATTCCAATCCAGGGAGCCTAGCTGGCTCCTGCAGGGGTCCATCGCCACCTGTGAGATGCCTCTGGTTCCAATGCAGCTGGCAAGTGCAGGCCTGGGGATGGTTAGGTAACAGAGCTTGCCTGTACTTAGAACACTCAACCTTTACCTCACTGGCTGAGGATTTTAGATTATACTACACTGCCAAAAGAAGTCCAGCAAATTCTTCTTAAAAGTCTCAGATGAATCAAGCAAAGAGTGAGAGACCCCTTCCTTATAAAGGTAAAAGGGCATAAAGGATTGGAAAACACATTTCTGCTCTAAGGTCTGGAATCCCTGTCACTGTGGCAAGTGACCTTTGCCTTCTTGCATCATACCCACAGTGTCTATTTCTGCAGGAAGCAGAGAAAAAAGGAAGGAAGCAAGAGAGCCCCACAGAAAAACAAGATGACAATACCCTTTCTGGATACATACTGCCTCTTCTGACTACTCTAAACCCACCACATTCCTAGGCCTAGACCGTCAAAAGCTCTTTGGTGTGCAGCACCCTGGTGTGATGCAGACCTTTGTTGTGTAACTGTCCCTTTGATGCAGAGTTCCTGGGAGGTGTTCTGTTGAGATATCGCAGACGTGCTTGGAGGTATTTCCCCCTCCTTCCAGAGAATCTAAAGGAGAACAGCTTCCTGCCCATTGTCTCACTATGCTAAAATAGAGACATGCAGGCTTGCCATGAATCCACAAAGCCGTTCCATAGCTGTCTTGGATCACAGGGTTTGACACTTAAATGGCACCAATTTGTTGTGACTTCAATATTGTGTGCATTACCAGTCACCATACCAACACTAGGTATTGCTTATGCTTACAGTTTACCCTGCCACCAAAAGGAGTGGGCTACAATTAGAGCTGTCAAAAAGGCACATGTGACCTTTGAATGTGTACTGTGCCAATGGAGAACAGGTGTTGTTACGAGACTGATGCAGCCAGGCACATGTGTAAACTACACATTTTGCATGGAGATTTAGGAAAGAGGAGTCTGATTAGCAGACCAATCTGTCTGAGATGGGTTACCCACATTCTTGTATTACTTAAAAAACATTTCAAAAGATGGCACATTCACACTCCCACCAGATGGCAATCCTTCACGTGTACAGATATCAACAAAGAGTATTGTACAGGTAGCCTTTTTATAATAGCATAAACATAGTATTTGTAGACAAGCATGGATTTTTGGGTTCAGTCCCTCCACAAAGTGCTGTGGTGACTATATGGATTGAATAATATTGAGAGTGATGTATATTTTATCCATTGCATAGAGTGGATTTATTTTTCTCTATGTTAAATTGAGGAGTGTTAGTATTTGTTAAGCCTGTCGTGGCACTTAATTAAAAGTTAAACATATTTCACTTATTTACTTTAAGGAAATAACATGGCCATGTCCCAGGAACCCAGGCAGGCCTTCTCAAGATTCTAGCATTATTTACACAGAATTTTATTTCTTCATTATCATTTTTTTCATTTTCACAGTCATTCAAATACTTGTCTTGGTGGAAAACTCAGATTATGCCTGTTTTCTTTGATTTGCTGGTATGGCACCACAATCCCTTTCGCTCTTGGTGTTATATCTAAGGAGTGACCTAATGCCAATCAGCCACTCCATTATGCAGCTAGTGGCTACCACTGGCCCATTGCATCTACTTTTGGAGTTGTCATTCCACTTTTTGCCAGATTACTGGATAGCACTTTCCCATCAAAACATCTTTGGAAATGTAGAAGTAGGTATTTGTTTCCAGTGGATGCTTCACAAAACAATCTTGTACTCTACATTTCCAATCCTGGACCAGTTAGATTTGCCATTGCTTGTTTTTTTTCATGGCAACTGAAATGTATCCATCTTTATTTGTTGACTACTCTTACTTCCCAATTTCTAACCTGATCCATTTTGCACTATAAGTAATTGAAAAGAGATTCAAGAGTTTCCAGTATGCCTTCTTGAGTTTTATCACACTTATTTCATTAGGATGTTGAGCTGAGATCCCAAACTTTGTCAGAGGTATTTTATTTACAACCTATCAATGCTGCTTCATATGCTTAAGCTACACAATCAGGAGGTGAAGAGTTTGCGCTATTTCGCAGGAGGCTCTCGTCAAAGCATGTTTTCAAAGAACTGAATAATTCATTGTGGAAGTGCGCATTGAGGAAGTGCATTGTGAAAGTGGATTGTGCTGTCCGGATGTCCGCTTGTACTTTTCTCTGCGAACATCATTGAACTACGAACTGGCTGGCTGCTGGCAGCTGATTGGCCCTGTGGACTTTGCAGTGTGCTATTGGACTGTTTGTCGGGTACAAACTTTGTGAATTTGGCAATTAACTATTGTGATTGGCCGGAAAAGACTGGAAGTGACTGGAAGTCACCAAACACCTTAGTGAAAGTACTAACTGCATAGGGGCATATTGTAATTTACGTGTTTTCCTGTTTGTTCCGGGATGTTGTCCCGCCTTCTCTAGCAGGACGTATAATAACGTAATTCACGCGCATTGCACGCATGTATTGAGGAAGTGCATTGTGAAAGTGGATTGTACTGTACGCTGTCTAGCGGTATAGTAGGTATAGTAGGCCTGTTTTGAATAGTTTGTACTTTACATATGTCTACAAATAGATATACTTTAAAATCAGGCATGCCGTCAGTCACTTTACATCTTTCCAAAATTGTTACAGAGAAAGTTAATGCACTTATACATGGCAAACAATTGAAGACTGTGTCGAAGCAACCATCTCGACAGACAGGGAAGGGTGCGGTGCGCTCTGCTTCGATAACGTCCGATATTCGAAAGTTTTGCAAGGCACACGGTTCCTGTCAAGATGGCGCTGTAACCCCGCTGTGTCCTGTGATACAAACAACTGCCCTAGTAGAACACAGTATTTGCGATAGCATCACTGACTCTGGGGATAACCCAGTTGAAAGTAACCAAGTGCTGAGGTTAATGAAACAAGTGCAGGAGTTAACAAATCCATGGAAGGTAATACTGCAGCTGTTTTAGAGCACACTATAACTCCCGTACTTGCTATCGTTGGCCCAGAGTGTAACGCTTTGAGCGCCCCCACGGATTCAATGATGTTGACTGTGTGCACGGAGGGTACATGTGATCCTTTCAAAATGACATGCTCAGAAGATGTGATCAGTAAAACAGCAATGTGTTCCCTAAGATGTATGCCTGAGAATCAGGATTCATTAACTCCTGTCCGTGCTCGGTGGCCGCGCAACATAGATTGTGGCATGCTTACGAACAGTTATCTATAGCGGGAGTAATAGATGATGAAGTCTTGGATTTTATGAATTCCTCGCACAAATCTCTTAATACATCTCAGGAAATCCAATACATTTGCTCTAACACGGGTGATCTTATACAACTGGAAGAAAGTCAGGATGTCGGACATAAGCTGAAAGGACATCCACTATTAGTGACAGATGGCCCACATGATACTCCAGTAGAAGCTGTTTGCATGAACACCACCCCAAGTTTAAATGAAGAGAATCACATTCATTTTGTAGACGAGTCAGTGCCATTTTTAGCTCTAACTCCCAGACGCTCCCGCTTTGACGAGGGCGCAAGTGAATCTGAATTTTTCATACACTCTGCCAAGAAAGCCCATTACTCTTTCCCTGAGGCGCCGGCCTTGAATAACACTCTAGCAGCAATGAATACAGCTCTATTGACAGTGGCCAAGTTGTATGAAATATTGGACAACAGGCTCATGCTACAAACAGAAAAATGGATCAAGTGTTGGCGCAGGTTGCTAGCCTGGCTGAGCCTGGCATTTACCCCGATAGGGGAGGTTTGCCTCCGCACATGCGGTCGGCAAACATTGAGGAGCATGTTCAATCAGCTCTTATCATTCAGGAGTGGGCGGGCCCCGCTAGTGGGTCTGGAAACAAAGTAGCAAAGGTGCTTCTGATGATTCAAGACATAAATAACATGCAAATCGAAGGTGTAGCCTCTTTGAGTGTACATACAAACATAATTGAAAATCCATCGCTGCAGGAGCAAGGTGTTTCTGTCACCTGTAGCATTAAGAAACAAATTGAGACTATTCCTAATAGGATGTATCAGAGTGACGAACAAAATCTCTTTAATGTATTTAAAAAGTCAGGTTTTTCACAAACAGATAATGAAATGACTGAAACTAAAATTGTGCAAGTGCCATAAAATAAACAACTAAAACGGATCAAAAAAACTAAAGCTAGGAAAACTAGGAGAATAGTTAGGTCGCATAGAAATGTGATCAAGCAGATCTGCCAGACATCAGCTGATACAGATGCAGAGCCTACTCACACTACACAACTGTCATACAAACCTCTAGATGATCTGGTAGCTCTATCAAATGGTGTAACGGAAGCACAACTAACTTCTATAATTGCCGATCCGCAAGTGGTAAAATCTATAATACCAGAGCAGCCCAGAGATCCGAAAGAACTTCCCACTGTGTCACCTGCAATGCCTTTAACTATGCCATTGAGCTTAGTACAGCATACTTCCTCTTTATTACAAAACATACGAAAAGAAATTAAGACATCCTTAGAAGATTATATGACCCAGTTACTACCAAATCCTCCCAAACTTGCTGTGGCGCAAACATCAAACGGGCTCAGCAAGTCCAACACACAAACTACCATAGTACTTGAGGAGCAAAGCCAGCACTGTGATACCAGGGATAGGCCTGCCTCAGTGACAAAACATGCTCTAGAGGTTCTAACAACGGGAAGGTTGAGGTCCGGTCAAAATTCGCGACAAGTTGTGCCAACAGCATCATCTAATCAAAGTGATCCGAGAGGGCCATCCCAGTCCCATATGTTGAGCATGCGGGATGAAATCAAATAAGCACTTTAAACATATATGTGACAGAAGCAAGGATTAATGGGTGGGGCCCAGGCCATGGGAGCAGTACAAAGTGGTCCGCCAGCCTTGGGTCCTCGATTAAAAGGCCCGAGTTATATATACCATTCTACAAATATAAAAGGGGATACCACAAATTTTTGTTTCAACCATCATGCACAATTAGACAAAGGCTCAAGAACCCCCCCGAAAGGATTTGAGTTACAGCAGTCTGGGTCGGGTCTAGCAGAACAGGACCATAATCAGAAGAAATCCTCTAAGTTATTAAGAAAATGCAGAGCGTATCCACATAACTCATACAATTTAAATAGAGTGAGCATACTTAACATATGCGCTACGATTCTCGAGTTATCAAAAATAACATCAGGTGATATCGACTTGGTAGAATTTCCTGATCAGAATGTGCTACATGAAGCCTGTATGCACATTAAATCAGCCTTAGTTGCTGATGCATTCTGGGGATCGAAAAGAGCACTGTTTGATCTAGGTTTTATTTTGACGAAAGAAATGATCAAGCAGGAACTACCAACAAAACGTTATACATCGCAGATTTTCACAGCACACAATAAAGGTCTCCAATCTACCATCAGTTCTGCTCTTTCTACAGAAAGAAATTGGGTTCAAGCATAACCAGCTTTAGAGACGGAAGATATAAAACTCATTTCATGGAACACTCAAGGTCATAATCATTTTCTTAATACAGTAAATGGGGTGTGGACTGAGCATGATATAATTGCTTTTCAAGAAACCTGGTTGGTTTCACCACCAATCTGGGATTCTCATGAGATCATAGCCGTCCCTGCCATATAAAGCTTCCTTGGATGCCCTAAAGGAGGACTACAACTAGCTGTAAGAAAAAATAAAGGATTCCATGTGCAGACTTACAAGGTTTCATCGGCTAGCATTCAAGTTGCTAAGCTGACTAGAGACCAACTAGTTATAGCCATAGTAAATATCTACTGTAATCTGCAAACAATTAAAAAAGAGGAATTCTTTGAGCAACTTGTTGCAATACTTGACGAATTAATAGCAGATCTACAAATAAATCACTATAATTATGGGGGACTAATGGGAAACAAATGCAGTTGAACAGTAATGCCGCTAATCTTACTGCAAACAATCGGGGCAATTGGATGAAATGGACAAGGTCAAATTTGGGTCTTCTGAAGTCACATTTATGTGATTTATTTACCACACCATCTCCAAATCCTGAGCGGGAAGAGGTCCATGTTTTGCAAATATTTACGCAAACTTATAATGGATGTAGCAAATTTCAAAAACATCGACATAGCTTTGATGACCTTTTACAGAAACGAAAGGCACAACTAAGGAGAGAAACTCGAAATGTCAAATGGTCAGAAGATTGTGATAAAAGAAATAAAAAATAAAAAAACTGAAATTAAGCTTAAAAAGATGGTTAAAAGAGAGACATATCAGCAGTAACATACGCAATGCTGAACAGATGCTAAAATTTGTCACAAGTAAATCAACGCTGGCATTTGGTCTCTGTTGAATCAACCTTATAATGGCTCACAAGTAGTGATGCAAAGTAACACCATTACAAACAAGGATTGGCAATGTTATTTTCATAGTCTCTATACAACACCTCTCCGAATATGAAAGTCGAACTAAATCAAATAAGTGAGGCACGTGAATTTCCAGCTCAAATTGAAGACATTCTGTATTGCATGGGGAAATTAAGCCATTCTCGAGCCAGAGGGCTGGATGGCCTTTATAACAGTATGTTCAAGAAACATCCACAAGAGTGGGCTGAGATTTTGTATCAAATTTTCAAACACGTCTTTACAACTGGTACTATTCCAGAAACTTGGAAGAAATCAATAATAGTCCCGATATATAAAAAGGGTGATCGCTCTGATCCGAAATCCTACAGACCTATAGCATTGTTAGGCACCCCGGGCAAGATGTTCACCAGGTTACTACTAAACTCGATAAATCAATAGCTTGATAAGAAATATTTAAGCGATCCCTTTCAAACAGGGTTCCTGCCTGACCTAGGAACATCTATAAACATCATCACGCTTACTAGTCTCATACAACGTGCGTGGCAGCAAAAACGACCGCTATATATAGCGTACATGGATTTCAAAATGGCTTTTGATGCCCTGCCTAGAGAATTACCATACAAAAAACTAGCCATGTTTCAATGTCCGTGGGCCATTCTTAAATGGGTGATCGAATTACATTCTGATACCTCCATTCAAATAAGGTTGGACAGTGCTGGGCTATTAACTGATGTAATTAAAACAGAACAAGGCCTAAAACAAGCCTTTTTACTAGCCTCAACATTGTTCAACTTCTTTATCTCAGATGTGGGTGGCTCATTTGAGGGTCTAATTACTGACTCTCCAAAGATTATGGGAATTCCGATGCAATGGCTGTTATACGCCGATGATATGGTGTTGATCTCCAAAACACGGAAGGGCCTTCGAGTATTATAACAGGCACTCGACCAATATGTACAGAACAACTGCATAATGATTAAAATTGCTAAGTTGAAAGTGACACAATTTGGGTCCTTACATCAGTGCAAGACTGCCCTCTATTGGCCTCTGCAAAAAGAACATCTATCGTCGGTGTCTTCGTATATCTATCTAGGGTCTCCATTTCAAACTAATGGAGTGATGAAAGTCATCATAATCAGATTGCTCAAAAATTAGGATCAGCGTTGCCACAAGCCATAATTATAAAGACTAAGTTTTGTACATTTTCTATCCTTCCCCTAATAACCTTTCATAAACCGAAAGTTGTCCCTGTATCAACATATGTCTCCGAAGCAAAATAATGCCAAATATATAATTATTGGACCCAGAAAGAAAGAGCTTTTTGGAAACAGGTCTTAGGGCTACCCATGTCTGAGCCTATAGCTGTTATTGGGGCTCTTATCATTATATGCTATGATAAAGTGGAAGCTTTGTTCCCTACATCGCAAATGTATCATGAATCAAGCTACATCTGGCCTATTTAGGATTGCCTCTGGGTATCTTGAGTCCTCCATGGACGCTTTTCCCAAAGGTTGGCATTTACAAGCGCAGAAGGTCCTCGAGGGGGCAGACATCTCTGTAAAAATGCTGATAGAAAACCCCAACAAAGGAAAAGCGAAATTATGGGAGTATGATTGGATTAAAACTAGAACTGCTTGTTATGGCTATAAAAATGTCTCTGATAATCCATTTAATCTGAAACGACATGGCATTGTGGAAAGCTATTTAGAAAGATTTCCAAATGCACATCTCCGTGATGACTACCTGCGCTTCAGACTCAATCTATGGGCCACTCGGGAGGTAGCGAGCAGAAGAAAATTGATTCAGATGGAAGATGCCCAATGCCAATTTTGTCATACTGCCCGCGAAACATTGAAACATCTATGCACAGAATGTCCTATGACAAGTGAGCAAAGGTCCTTATATTTAAAACACCTGTTCAGAGATCAATGTATATTGACTAGTGAAAATCTATGGTTACTGTTATTTCACACTGCCAGAAAAGGGGTAAGTTATGCTATGCTCAATTTCCTATATCAATTGGGCTTGAAGCAAAGAGAAAAAGCGAATAAATTGTAAATTAGACAGGTCTAGTCTTAGCACATAAAGTAAAACATCATGAGTGATCAGCTAAAACCTCCCAAAAAACCTGATGGTAGTGTTTGTCAAACTTGGTTAACTGCAGATAATGAAGAGAGTAAAATTGAATTGGAAACTGATACCTGGTAAAAAGTAAAGATGTAATGCTTATTTTAGGAGACTTGAATAGAAATATTTATTCTATATGTATATTGTTTTTTTTTTATATGAGAGTTGAAATTATCGGTTTGTTCCTTTAACTTTTGTTTTTCTTTTATGTTTTAAATTGTCAAAAAGAAATATGATGTATTTTTTTTTTCCTCTTGATAAATTGTTGAAAGGTCATGAATGTTTCATGACCAAACCAACTGTTCTTAATAAAAAAAAAGAATAATTCATTGTTATGTACTTTTATTTTTTTAAACTTTGTTGTACAATTGAATTTGCTATTATTCAATATCATTTAGCAGTAAAATGTGCTAGTTTGAATCATATGAGTGAGTAGAATCAATATCAGTCTTAGTGGTAGGAAGAATTCTCAGACATGGAATTTGGAGCAGCAATATAAAGTGTGCTGCAGACAGTGTTGCAGAACACAGTGGGGATGCAGGAAGGGATTGGGGATCAGGGAGTCGGCATATATGCTTGAGGAAATTGACTCTTATTTGACTAGACTATAAAGCACCTGTGCTTCCCGAAGATAGGTCCATTCTCAATAAATATAATAATAATAATAATAATAATAATAATAATAATAATAATAATACAATGTATGCAGTATGGCTGCTGATGCTGGTTGGGCCTGGCACAGGATTGCTGCCAATATAATAAAAAGCAGTGGGACACTGAGACGTAGACAAGGGGAGAAGAAGAGTGAATGCTGACCAGGGCTGGGGGAAAGAGTGATGCACCTCATTGTAATTGTGCAAAGAATGGGACTACAGAAAGAAACATGTCAGCAAGCCACAGAAAATGCACAGGGAATGTATACAGACATAAACTTTGAAGCAAAGGAAAATGGTGTAAAATAAACTGAACTGAGAAAACCTCTCCAGAAGAGCAAGAGAGGCAGTGTTCAAAAGAGCGTGTTGTTGGAATGCACCTCTTGCTCGATGCCAAGATAAAAGGGTGCAAATCCAAGCTGTAACTAACGTGCAGATACCTAAAACTGTTTTGCTCAATAAAGCCACAGAAATCTATCAACTGCGTCCTTTTCTAAAGTCCCTTTTAATACAATCTATTGTTAATGTTAAAGATAGGGCGGAAATTAGGATTAAGCTGAAATTTCGGGTGACAATACATAGGCCTGGTCTCAACATTAAAGTTTAAACACTCAATTACATATTTTCTTTGAGATACTGCATGACAATTTAGAAGAACATGTCGAGAACTGAACAAGAATGTAGGAAAGACAATGCCCAAAAAGACATGGCATGCACTTACTTCCCAAAAGAATTCAACAGGCTCAAAATGTGTGTTGAAAAACATGACACAGATACAGGAAAGTCCGGAATTTCATCACCTTTGTGTTTTAAAGATACTGTAAAGCTTAAAAGAAACTGTCACCATCCATCAAATAACCGGCCTCATAAAAAATCCATTAGCCAAAACTCACAGAAACATCATTGAATTCTGTACACAGCAAAAAAGACCTTGTCTGTCTTGACACACATAGATATCATGCAAACTGAGTATCTAGGGGATTCACCACCAATATCGTCTGCAGGTGAAAGTCAGTAACTTCACACGTGTCACATGAACTGAAAACTAGATATACACATTTGTATATCAAATGTTTAATATTTACATAATCACATGTCTGTGATGCAATTTTCAATCGACAGAGGTTATGTCTACCAAACCATGTACAATTTCACAAAGAATGCCACATAAATGAGGGGGGAAATAGCAAAAGCTTAAATCATTCCACATTTGTTCAAAGTGTGATCATTTATGTGTCTAATTGTGGGCACTGATCTGAAGAATATAGCAATCTATATTTTCTTTACCATGCACATGTAATTCCTAAGCTAGGTCATCAACATCAAATTTTCATGAGGAGTGGAATTACCTTTCCCATATGGTCATGAGACTGGTAGAAACCACACCAGGTCACAAGGGGAGGAGGAGTAAAAAAGATGAATAATTGCATGCATCCAGAACATAAGAATTTTTATTTTGGAATATGGGGAGTTGAACATTGAAGATTTTGGAAACAACTATGTGGCTGAAGAAAGCTGAGAACCCTGGAGACTGGTTTACAGAAAGGCAGGCTGGAAAAGGAGGCCCTTGCACTTCGAGTTCCAGACAGCCAGCTTCCCTTGCTCAGGCATAAATTCCAGACGAACACAGTCCCTGGTTATTCTATATAACAAGAACCCACGTTTAAAAAGTAGGTAAATTAAACCCCAATAAATCCAAAACTGTTGCTATAAATTGACCAATATAAATATGTGTGAATAGAGGTCTAGGAGTCCAAGGGAAAGCTATTTGAGATCAGGAACATCCACAATTCTATAACAACTAATGGATCATTTTGCTCCTCTTAAAGTTCCAAAGACAAATCCAAGTGCTGTTTCATTGAGAATATCATTACGTTCAATGGAATATTGAAGATGTATATTCTCAATAAACTACAATCAGGTTTCTGCCCTAAGCATGGGAGCGAGTCTTCCTTGGCAATGGTCTGGAACTATATTCTGAGCACAGTGGACACTTGCTACTTGTCCCTTATCACAATGAAAGTTCTGTTGGCAACTTTTGAAACCATGAATCACGATATTTTCCTATCATTGTTGCACTCACTGAGTGGGATGCAAGGGTTTACACTGGTCATGTTCAAAAACTTCCCAACAGGGAGGTAGTAAGTTGTTAAGTTGGGATGATATACATCAGATTTACTCTCCACCAACTGTGGGGTACCCCAGGACTCCTATCTCTCATTTCTGCTATTTAAGGTTCATGTACAGCCTCTGATGGAAATCTTACGGAATCTGGGGATGAGATTACACTCGATTCACACCTGTACATGAAAGTAGATGACCCCACTGCCACTTCTGTGGCCTAAGACGAATGTCTAAGAGTGATACGGCAATGGATGATGGTGAATGGTTTGAAAATGAATCCCACCAAAATGTAGATGATATTAGTTCCCCCTACCTCCTTAAGGATCTATTGAGATGTGCACCTCCCCCTTTCCTCCTTGACGTGCCAATTTCTTATGCCAGTAAAGTCAAGAAACTTGGCTTTATATGGGATGCTGATACTTTCTCTTGTAGGTCAAGTTAACAAAGTGGTTAGAGTATTTTTTTAATTGGCTGCAGCTAATGAAAAATTCTCTTCATTTCATCCATGCAGATCTTCATCCCCATGGGTGTGATCATTGATAAACCCCTGTGTTGACTATGCTAATAGTCTCTATTTAAGTATTGTTAATATTGTATTAGATATGCTGCAGAAGGTTCAAAATACAGTGGTGTGTTGAAATTTGAAGCACCCCAAATCTGAACACACACTGAACATAATGTGAGATGTTATTTCATTAAAACCCAACGTCATTCGTATTGAGAGATGTGATTTAAAACTGAATGTATTTTGGTGCCATTTAAATGAAGAATTGTTTTTATAAACTTAAGCACCACAAAACAGAATCCTAGATTTAAGCAGTATAGAGTTCTGCAGGCCATACTGTTGTGGTGATTTTGTGCATTAAAGCAGCGGAGGGGGCGGGGGTGCGGGTGGACCAGTCATGAATTTGATCCTCGCTCGACAGAAGTGAATATAGGGAATTAGTTCTGTACACTGAACATAATGCAAAGTGTAAAAACCTCTGCAGTCCCTTATCTGGGCATGCAATATTAGACTCATGTTTAATGTGAAAGGGCAAAAGGCTTGTAACATTACACACTTTATATCTCCATCCCAAACAAAGCACAGATAGTATAGTTCAGTGGCAACACGCTCATCTTGGAAGCAAGATGACACAAAGCATCACAGTTTTGAATCCTGGTATGGGCTTAGAAACCTCTTCAGTATTAAGTGTGTTATAAAAAAAAATTATAATTAATACAAACACATGTTGGCTAAAGGAATGGCCAGGCTAATTAAAATCTGTTCATGCATACCTAGATTGACAGTTGTGCATGTAGATTGATTGCAAGCAGTACACACACACATGTGTTTACTGCACACACAGCTGTATTTAAAGTCACTTTCACACATGCGTACATTGAACAGGTTTTAGGAGTGGGGTATCAACATCTCATATATTTGTTGGGCTGACCGGTGTGTAAATCTCTGTGTAAAGTTACATTGCTCCTGTATGTTCTATACATGGACCTAAGATCTGCCTTTGACACAGTAGATCGTGGGAAATTGTGGCAGAAATTACAGGTGATGGGCATTGCCCCATTGCTACTGGAGGCAATTATACAATTGCATGAAAGAATGCTCATCCATGTGAGGTTGGACAGTGGGAGTCCCTGCATGGAGGAGACACATACTAATAAGGGTGTGGAGCAGGGGTGTGTGCCGGCCTCCTTAGTGTTCATTATCAACATGGAGAACATTCCAAATCAGTTGGAGGGTATAAACTGCAGTACACCCAAATTGGGGCAAGAGCATGTTCGCTTAGTGTCCTACGCAGATGACATTGTGTTATTTGATCACACGTTTGTGGTAATCCAAAGTGTTTCCATCGAACTTTACAAGTTTGCTAATGCCAACAATCTGGTCATCTATAGGGAAAAAGAAGCTGGTGTGCTATGGTAAAGGCTGTAGTACTGCTCCCCTGATTATTCAAGGAAGTGAAATTGAAAGGGTATCATCATATAGGTATTTATTTGTGGAATATGGAGATAATAAATACAAGGAGTTGAAGACCTATAAAAGACAGAAAGCTATGGTCCAGACAGTGCTAATTACATAATTCACAACAAAGACAGTGAGATATAGTTATGCAGGAATAAACATGCTATATAAACAAAGTTGTGCTCCCAACATGGTCTATGGCCTTGAATCATTGAGCATGCATTGTGTTAGGTGAGTAAAAGTTATAGAAGGGAACTTCCGGAGAGCTGCTTTGGGTCTGGCAATATCTATTCCAATGGAATTAATATGCCTAGAATGTGGCCTAATGTCACTTGCATCAGTAGGACTACAAAATAGAGGTATATTGCACATCGAGGCACAGAAACAGTCTAATAGTGCAATGTTGAATGAAATGGGCAATACCATGATGAAACAGGGAAAAGTAAATGGTCTGTATGCGTGGGTCAGACTTTCGGTGGAACTATTTGAAAGAATTGATTGGTCATCAGATTGGACACAGGACTACTTTGTATAAAGAGAGGAACTTGAAAAGAAGTTGAAAGATTGGGATTGGTTTAATAACTACACCCATATGGAATTTCTGCAAAGATGTCCAGCACACGGCACAATGCAATATAAATATTTTAGAATTCAATCGTATTTATAGAAATGCCTGGCAGTGTGTGTAAGCAGATTCTACTTGTAATCAAGGATTGAGTATTTTCCCATTATTAACAGACTGGTTCCTGTGAAGTGTATTCCTCGAGCACTGCATACTTGTAGAATATGTAAAGATCTATTGATACAAGAAAGTGCACAGCATTTACTCACAGGGTGGGAAAAATTGTGGGAAGTCTACGTGTGACTGCTGGGACGATTTGTGCACAATCCCATGACAATTAAGGATGACTTTTTTTGGAAGTAATGTATTAACTCTAGTAACATTAGCCTAGTGGCCATCCAATATAATGTATGGAAGGTTGTTTTCGAAATTTTAGAAAAACTGTAAGGATCAATGAAATTGAAACAGGTGAGGAATGTAAATAGGTTTTAGAATTATGATTTTACATCATTTTAATGAATTGTGAACAGGGGATATTTAATGTTGTCATTGTAATGACATTAATTGCTGTGATGTGAAATAGTTCTTACAACTAATACCACATTATATTAAATAAAAGACATGAAAAAAACATACTTTGCACATGCTACCCAGAAATATACCTACACAGTGCCATGAACTATGGATACATTGTCTGCAGTTTCTTGCCAATTTCATGTTTGACCACCAAAGTATATCCTTCTACCTTTCGACATTCAGTACACAGTCAATTGGCATGTGAACATGAGGACTCAAACACAAACGCCTCATTCCATGTGTGGCGGTCCGGAAACAAGGGTGCTGGTAAACTTACCAGCCCCCTTGTTTGCGGACTGTCACACTATGAGACTGCCTGCAGGGGCCATAGCCCTCAGCAGGTCTAACCCTGCCAGGTGCTTTGTCCCCAGTAGGCAGAGTCATCATAGAGGCACCAGAACCATTAGCAACAGTCCAGTGCTTCCGTCTCTCCACTCCCTTGGAGTCCAATGGGACTCCACGTAAATGGGGAGTTACTAAATCCGCCGTCTAACTTCCCGAGCCACCGGGACTTGTAATGTCCCGGTGGCACCAGGAAGTCTGGCAGAAGATTCAGTGTTACGGGTCGGGGGCAACCCGCCGATTTACTGCCGAACTCTGAATGTGGTCTATTGATCATCAATAACCCATTTGACACCCATGCCATGGCATACAAACACATTCTCCAGATTCTCCAATAAAAACTATAGAAACTAACACATAATTTTTAAACAACATGTGAAACATATTTCTGAATGAAATCGGCTCAACCAAATAAAAAACCTCCCCTGAAAAACACAAAGAAGCACCACCCAAGAAAACATTGCAGCTCCTTTTCCTTCTCATGAAGTGCCTTAATAGTCCAGGCCACGGTCAACTGAGCCTCTAGCTCTGTTTCCCTCAGTTGGCCATCTCACAATATTGTCAGTTACCCAAGTGCTACCTCCTTCAATGCCATTGGCAGCCCATAGAGATTCAAACATGATGGAAGCCTTAGCTATGGCTTTCTCAGTCTCAGCACTGGCCATGGCAATGGTCATGGTGTATGCAGCTGCCTAGACTGGAAGCTTCTCCTCATATTGGCAAACACACTTTCTGCCTGACCTCACGTCTTTCCCTCTGATGGTCCATAGCAGTTTTTGCACTCCTAGCTGCCATTATGCAAATAGTCACCATACCATGGTGTAAAAACATATGATGCCTGGCAATTTATTGTTTGCACAGGTTCCCTTTCAGCAAAGATGTTTGGCTGTGGAGAGAGACTCCCATCATGGCATTGTCTCGCACTGTCTGCTGGTACACCATACAGTGGTGTACCGCCACTATGGCAAGGGGGCACCACCTCCTAACCTGAATGGTGCCACCCGCCCCAGTAGCAAGCAATGCAGACCACCCATGTGCTTCATTTGCACGGCAGATAGTGCTGCCTGCCTCTGAGTCAGGGACATCCCTGCTATGTTTTTTTTGTTTTTGTATGCAGAGTTCTTTGGCTAGACAGTAAGTGTGTATCAAGGGTAAAGCGAACTTAAATGTTATTCTGTGGCTAGACTACATTGAATGTAGGCCACTCTAGCCATGTGATTACACTTATGGTTGCTTTAACCTTGATGCACTGCGCAATCAATGTTACCCAGTTTAGCCACATAATAGCAATTATCATGCTTGCTTTACTGTTGATGCACAGTACCTCTGCATCAATCACAAAGCAAACATCATAAGTATTATTATATGGCTAGAAACTCTAGCCAATTAATAACACTTATCACATTTGCTTTGTCCTTGCTGCACGGTTACTTTGCATCAAGGTTAAAGCAAACTTGACGATTGTTTTTAGGTGGTTACACAGTTTAGCCACATAGTAACACTTTTCATGTTTGCTTATGAATTGATAAAAAGTTCCTATGCATGAATGGTAAAGCAAAGATGATAATTGCTATCACTTGGCTAGACTGGCCTACATTGGTGGTGCCAGTCTCCAAAATGTGTTTTTTTTACTGTGCCAAACCATTGTTTACTTGGCATCAAGGATAATGCAATTGTGATAAGTGTAATGACATGTTGGACTGGCCAATATTCAATGTAGAACAGTCTATACATCTAAAAGAATATATTATCTTTGCTTTACCCTTGATGCCAAGTAGAAAATGCCATGCCACAATGAGAAAGTGTATGCAGACAGGCGTTACTGGTGTGTCTGCATTTACTTTCTTAATGTGGCAAGACATGCTGATAAGCATTATTATTTGGCTATACTGGCCTTCATTAGTGTTACCAGTTTCTATATACTTTCTTACTGTAGATTGACTATTTTTATTTGGAATCAAAGGTAGATTACAGTGTAATTACGTGGCTAGACTGGCCTATGGATACATTGTTAAATTTCTTTCTTACTTTTTACTCTCA
The DNA here is from genome assembly GCF_040938575.1 of Ambystoma mexicanum. NCBI lineage: Eukaryota > Metazoa > Chordata > Amphibia > Caudata > Ambystomatidae > Ambystoma > Ambystoma mexicanum. The sequence continues at coordinate 314,967,523 of NC_090937.1, read as the reverse complement.
TCAAGGGTTAAGCATGAATAAGTGCTCTTATGCAGCTAGACTGGTTTGCATTGGTGGATCCAGTCTGGCCATAGAGTCTTTGTGTGTGTCATGCTATTATTGTTCTTAAATAAGTGTCATTATGTTTCACACTGACCTGTGTTGGGATAGCCAGTCTGGATATGCTTACTTTCTGGCAGCATGGCATTTTCTACTAGCTAGGAGTCCTTATACGGTAACACTGGCATATATTGATGCCTGGCATTTCGGTGCTGGACTGCCCTTGTGGGTGGGACAAAGACTGATATGCAAATGGATATTTTCCTCCTTCTTGAAAAGTACAGTGAGCAAAAAGCGATGGCTGTGGACTCTCAAAGTGGAAAAAAAACAATGAACAGGTTATCATGCCTTGTTCTTTCTAAAGAGGGGCGCCTGCTACCTTTTCTTGTAAGATCTCATTGACATGTCTGGGCGCAGCCAGCATGGAAATGTGGTGTATGCTGGCATATGTTGTGGTCAAAGACATCTTGAAAATGTGTTGGGAAATGGTCCTGTGCACTGTTGGGGATTTGCATCTATTCATGTTTTTTTTTTCATGTTCCACCATACAAAACCGATTGCAAACTGTGTGGTATTTTACCCATTTTTTCACAGAAAGTTCTGTAAAGTGCACCATTTAACCCTTAATTTTATAAATGTCCTTGCATGCAACTCCTCCTCAGAAGAACTCCCTTTTCAGCTGCTTGCAACTCTGCAAAAGAAGATCAATACATTGATATCTCTGCAAAAACTTGTATTCACATGCCTGATCAACATTGGGACATGAGGCAATGAACACATTAGTGCAATCAGCATGTGTACATTGGTGTGTACACAGAAGCTGGTCTTGCATGCACCAGCTTCCTGCCTCCAGGTCTGAAAATTAGCCAATTCAGAGCTGGCAGGTGAAGCCGTGTTGCGAATGCCTGATGGAAAGGCCTACTACGCTCTCTGCAGCTCTCCGCTGCTCATTGCTGCGAGCGCCGACAAACACCAACAGCCTCAAACGCATGCACGCCGAAGGTAAGCCAATTGCCACCCCACATTGCTTTGGCTCCTCCCATGTCTCTGGCCCGCATGTGCCCCTTGCATGCACCTCTTACCCCATAGAGATCAGGCCATAATATATACCTCACTACTCACCAGACTCACCTGCCTCTGTGCACTCAAACACCCAATAAACCTCGAATCTATAACCTTGGCTACACGCTCCAGAAACATCCGCTGGGTCGGAGAATCATAACCCGTACCTCAAGGTCATACACTCTTTGCAACACCGTTGCCACCTTCCTTAAATCAGCAAGAAACTCGCCAAACTGCAATCAGTCCATCCTCACTGCCTCACACAGCAGCCGGCCATTGGCATCACTGAAAAAACCCTTAATCACCTACTGCCCATGCGGACCCACCCCCCTGGGTGCACCAGCCTATACAAACTTGGCAACAAACCTACAGGTCCACTGCCACTCTGCCACTATGATCCCCGTGACCAACAACAATGCCACAGTGCCAATCTACTCTATTCATGCCTGCAACACGACAGTCTTCCCAATGACCCCCATCTCTGGCTCAATTCTGAGGCCTATAATGGTGACCACTCCTCCGTTACATGAAGTTGTGATCTCCATTGATTATGTTGTTGACAGCTTTCCATTATAACCCAATGTTGTTATTATGCCCACTGCTGCCGGCCATTCAATGAAGTCTACTGTTGTTAACATGCTCAATTCTGCTAGCCCTCCACTGTTGCCTGATGCTGTTATTCTGCCCACTGCGGCGAGCCATTCAATGAAGCCTACTGTTGTTAACATGCTCAATTCAGTCAGCCCTGCGCTGTTGCCTAATGCTGTTATTATGCCCACTGCTGCCACCCATTCAATGAAGCCTATTGTTGTTAACATGCTCAATGCTTCTAGCCCTCCACTATTGCCTAATGCTGTTATTATGCCCACTGCTGCAAGCCACCCATTGACGCCTATTGTTGTTAACATGCCTAATGCTGTTAGCCCTCCTATGATGCCTAATGTTGTGAAACAGCCCAAATTCACTAATACTCTGCTGATGCATAATACTATGAACACCTCTGGGATACCGCCCTACGATACTGGTGCCATGCATCCATTCAATGCCACCGGCTCCCTCATGACACTCACGGTTGTGAGCACCCCACTGACACTCAAAGAAGCCCCCAATCCAATGCCCCATGATGACAAAGCACCCCATACTGCCCACGCTACCATGGCACACCACACCTCATTCAGCTGCGCCCTCATCAATGCATGCTTCCGCCCTACCCATGCCCTCTATATACACAACCTCATCTCCACGCACAACCTTGATCTCCTTATGTTCATCAAAACCTGACTCCATGAAGCCTCAGGCCTGGCTCTAACTCTAGATCTCCCTTCAGGATACACCATTTTCAGACAGGACCGTCCACACACCAAAGGAGGAGGTATGGCCCTGATAGCGAAGGAGTCCTTCCCTATCAGAAAGATTGAAAGGACTACCTAGTCCTCAAACTTAATTCCTCTAACTGTACCATCACCCTCCATATTGTCTATCAGCCGCCGAGACCCATAGGTCACTTCCAGGCAGCCTTGACACACCTCCTATCCGACAACCTTAAACAATCAACAAAGGCCATTCTCCTAGGAGACCTTAACCTAGGTCTCAAAGACCCCAAGGACTCTTCTGCCAAATTCCCTGACAACATGCTCGAAACCCTAGGCTTCAAACACGCTAACACAGACCCCACCCCTAGCAAGGGCCTGTAAGGACATGTATAGCATTTTTGCCAGCATATAATAGCATTTTGCCAGTATGTAATATAGCATTTTTTTTTGCCAGTATAATATATAGCATTATTGGTAGCATGCAAAGTACAGGATTTATAACACAGCCAGGCCCATTTTGAAACTGCAGTTATTCAGAGCACACATAGAAAATCTTAGCATAATGCCAGTTTCAAATAATGCGATGCACCATGTATTTTGGATGCTTCATGTATGAAGACTACATTAGAATACATAACTGACCAACATTATTAACATAACTACTAAATTCTAACTTTTAACATGAGAATGTAGTCTTCTATGCAAAATGAGGTGAAATCCATGTTTTGGTGGCACTGCTGAGATTCATTTTTAAATGCACACTAGCGTTTTATTCAGCTTGTGAGAACAGAAAATATGCAAGCTGCAGGAAGCAAAGTGAAACAGTAACTCTGGACCTGAAGCTTTCATTGTTTTGAAAACAAAGGCTGACACAGGGCACATTTCTTTTACCCTGATTGGTAGAAAATGTAGGCAGAAAAGCAATGTAAATAAAGGGACGGGTAAAAGTTTTCGTGAGAAGTAGAAAGGTAGAGAGCAGGAAGTTCTTTCTGGGCTGAGGAGACAGACAGACAGAGTTTCCAGGGGGGTAGAGCGATGACTGAATATTATCAGTTGGTGCGCCCCACACAAATATATGGGGGAGGTTTGCACTGACATTGGGACTGCAAAAGACAGTGAGGTTGTGCGGGAATCTCAGATTACTGGCCGTGGTAAGGGATCTGTGCCAAGTGAGGAATTTGTATCCTGTGCATGTGGCTAGGAATTTTGCAGTGCAGAGTAGTTAGAAATCATTGCATGTTTATTTTTCTCTATACCAAAAGTGTGGGAACATTTATTCATATTTGCAAAACACCTGCTTGTTCTGTTTGTCTTTTATATTGCAGATGATGCTATAAGTTAACACATGGCAAGATCTGGGGACTTGTAAATGATAAGCAATAGAAAAAGCATATATAAAACAATTGGGATTTTTGTGTCATTCATGCATCTGTTATTTGCATAAGTGAAGTACAAAGGGGAGGTTCATATCGGTGCAGTAGTGCATTTACCAATTTACCACTGTAAGTAAAATAGCAAACAAGAGAAAGTTAGTAATAAACAGCTACAAAGTAGAGGATTGTGTGCGGTGTGATTAATGTTTCCTTCCCTGCATGCTGATGGGAAGGGGGTGTCTAATCTGACACATAGGTTACTGGATGTACATAGGCCAGTAACATCAGCCACAAACTGTAGGTGGCGCTATGAATAAAATAATTGGGTTTTACTAGATGTGCTAAGTCTGGGGATCTCTACAGGCAAACAGAAAATATTCTAATGGAAAGGAAAGGTTTGTTTTTATAATGGGGTTATAGTATAAAAAAAAGAACCATGCTCACCACCATAGCACAGGAATAAAATAATTCTGAAAATACCGCAAAGCAAGATACCACTGAAATTACCACCAATACAAGCTAACAAGGTAGAGTCACTAAAATATTATGTTACCAGGCCCACTCTAAATGTAATACTAATATACCACCAAATTACAGCCAATTTTTTTATGGTAAGAAAATACTGCCAAATCCTAAATTTACCTCAGTAAGGCAAAATCTCCTACAGGCCACACTCTAGGCTGGCTAGTTCGCCATAACTGCCCACTTACTATCAAGGCCAATTCCTCTTACAAATGGACAGACCACCACGTCATCCTATTTTACATCGCCACCCCCAAGAAAGTGCAAAAGCCCACTATTCCTCTCCCACATGCTCTCACCAGGAGCTCTCATCAGCTCACCAAAAATCAGCTCCTACCTCACCTACTAGTGCCGGCATTCAAGCCCCCCTTTTCCAATGACCCAGACATACTTGCAGAAACATATAACACCACTTTAAAACTAGCAGTCAAAGCCATTGCAGCTTTGATGCCTCGGAAAGCCAAACCCACAAAACACACCACTGAATGGTCCTCCCCTGAGCTCCAAGAACACAGTTTCAAAAAACGGACATCACTAACCATCCGGCAAGCAAATCACCACGACTCAGCCAAGCTAGAGTTTAACAAACTTGCCAGGGAATACAAAAAAGTGATCGTCTAAGCTAAAGCCAACTCTTTCAACAAAAGGATTGTCAATGCCAAAACAGGTACCAAATAGATCTTCTCCATTTTTAGGGAATTAGACTCACCTACTCCACACCATCAAACTATCTCCAAAGATGAAGTCTGGTGTAACGGTATACAATCAGCCATGCTGAGTAAACTAGACACCCTGCACAGCAAAATAAAAGCCAACCAACAGACATTGGTGCAACCCACGCCACTCCACCCTCATCACAAAATGTGTGATTCACCTCTCTTCTCCTATAAGGAGTTCAATGAACGGGAAGGCATTACCCTCATGAATACGATCAAACTCTCCAACTGTAAAGGAGACATTTTCCCGGCCCCTCTCATTAAAGACTGCACTGTCACACTCGCACCCTTCCATACTGCCTTCATTAACGCTTCCTTCTCGGCCGGGTCTCTCCCATCCTGCCTCAAAAAAGCATGGGTACGTACCCTCCTAAAAAAGCCCTCACTTGACCCGACATTCCCAGAAACTACAGGCCCATAACCACTGTTCCATTCCTGCTAGGCATCTTCAACAAAGCAACTTACCTACAAGTCCAACAGTTCCTGAAAGCCAATAGTCTCCTCGGTCTCCGGCAATCTGGCTTTCGCCCTAGCCATCTTACTCGATTTAAGAAACCAAATGGATGACACTAGGGACTCTGGCAGACATGCCCTACTCCTCCTATTGGACCTGTCAGTGGCTTTTGATCTTGTAGACCATAATATTCTCTGCCACCCCCTCTCATCCTCAACACATTTCTTCCCCAAGCCACAGCATGGATCACCTCATTCCTACAAGTCAGAGCCATGAGAGTCTTCTCCGACCACGCCTGTGCCAATCCCGACATCATCCAATGTGGTGTGCCACAGGGTTCATTCATATCCACTACATTATATAAAATCTTCACCAGACCACTATTCAGCATTCTGGATTCTCTAGGCATTACATACACCAATTACACTGACGACACACAAGTCCTCCTCCCCTTATCTGGCGACTATGAGTCTGATGCAAAAACCCTCAATGCCGCCTACTCCACCACCCAAGCATGGATAGCAGAGAATTAGTTGTGCCTGAATGGGGAAGAGATGAACATCTCCTGATTGGATCGAATGAAACACTAAAGAGATTGGACAACTAATACTTGGTCTTCACCATTGCCAACGTCCAAATCCCAGTGTCTCATGCTGTAAAAACACTCAGAGTCTACTTGGACTCCAACCTCTCTATGTCCAGGCAGGTCAATGCCATTGCTTCATCTGAAGTCTACCAGTCTAAGTTTCTAAATGCAGCCAGGCCCTTCTTAACCACTTAAAACTGCCTCACCATAGCTATAACCTTTGTGCCCCATAGTTTTGGTGTTGTGGGCCAATAAGGGAACCACCTGATATACTTGCTTGACATATCCCCGTGAGTGGAAGATGTACTCATCCTCCCCAAACATTTATCCATCTCATCCATGACATAGTAACAATGTATGACTGAGTTCCCTTTGTGCACCTTACAGCAACTTGGATCGGGCCTGCAGGTCAAGGACCTGGGCATAAACTCTGGGTTCACCTTTTCCAGTATCCAGACGTGTAACAGTGTCACCTGGTGGAGGTCACAAGAAAGGACCCCAAGACTGTGCCCTGCCTCAATGGTGCCCTTGCCTTTTTCTTCCTTTGGATCCTCATATCGTACAGTGCTTCTTCACACTGTCAATACTATGAGCTGCCACCCTTCATGTTGATGGCAGCCGTGATAAGCTCCAGATATTTTGGCATGCTTTTGCCCATGCTGCTTTTCTATGCTGAAGAGGGACTTATAGTTCCTCAGTAAGTTGTCATACCTGGATGCCTTTTCAGTATCTGAGAGGTTGACAGCCCTCAACCCCACCACCTTGGCATTGTCTGATGATGTGGCAGACGTTAAAGACGGGAGGTTGGTAGGGGTGGCATTGGGTCATCAGTGCTCTGGGCCACAGGCGCTTTGATAGACATATAGAGGTTTTGATGTTCAAGTGATGCACATGAGGTGGGATGGGGAGTTGATGGTACACTGATGCAGAGTGTTCGAGCAGGAGAGTACAGACTGTGATGGACAAAATATGCACTTCAGCACAGTGATGGTGGTAAGCCACCAGAGATAAACATCCTATTGCAGAGAGTGTAGCCAGAGTGAACAGATGAGGTAAGATAGGAGGAAAGGCAAGAGACGGGTGTCATGGACCAGCACGCTAGGTGGCAGCAGGCAGAGAAAAGGCCCTCATGACATATGCTGAACTCACAAGGCCCACATTATTTGCTACGTCATTGGTAATAGCATCACATGTACATATTTCACTCACTCTCTGGATGTGAAAAGGAGGCACAAATGTGGATTACTTTTTCATCACTCAATCGCAGTGGACGTGTATACAACTTTTGACTGTGTCATTTCCTATGCCAACGAGAAAAGTGCATGAGAGGGGTCTGCCACAGAAAGAAAAGGGACCCCCCAGAAAGAAGAGGTTTATGGATACAGAGCCGGGTATCCTGACATTATTTGTTGGGGAGCATCATGCTGACCCTTATACTTGGGATGGAAGTACACTCTCGCTCACAGAACCCGAGTACCTTTGGCAGCAGTCGGCAGATCGGGTCACTGCCTGTGGAGTTGAGCATTGTTCTTCAAAGAAGTTATATAAGTGCATTAGTGATCTGGCTAGGAGAACCAAGGACAAGTTAGTGAGGAATGTGCACTGAGCCCGGGCAACTGGTGGATGATTCCCCAATCCCCAGATAGCAGAGCTAACCCCAATGGAAGAGGTTGCCAAAGCCCTCATTTCTAGTGAGCAGGTAGTCGGAGGGGGAGACATAGACACTTATGAGGACAGATCTGGTGAATTACATGACTGCATGATTTGTTTTCTCTTGACAGCTTCTTCCATTTCTGAAAATAAACTGTGGCCCACTGGAAATGTGGCAGATGAATGCAAATGTTTTTCTCATGTATGCATGTTATGGTATGTTATGTTGCTTTGCATTTATTTAGCACCTTATGTACCATTGCTATAGTCTGAAGGCGCTGGTGCGTGTGAGCACCGTATAGGTGTGCAGCTGGTGTGGCATTCATGTAATCGCTGCTTCTTAGCGGTAGGTGTGGTGGTTGAGAGGTCAAGAGTATGTGTTCGTTCTGGCAGGATTTATCCAGATCGATTGTGGCTGCATTAGGCCTGAGGAGAACGCCTGGCTGGGGGGTGAGTAACCAGCAGTGTTTAGTTAGAGTGATGGGGAGTATGAGGCAGATGTTGGTATGAGAACAGCTATACCGAATGGTGTCATAGTATCGCTGTGTTCTATTTGAGTGGTGGTGTAAAGAAGAGAGTAAGCATGGAGATGTGAATATGGTGGTTTACTTTTGGTGCTTGAGATCGCGTCCACTCCAATAGTTCCATGAACTTCATCTGTTCCATGTACTTCGACTGTTCCGTGCATTACGACCGTTTCAAGCACTCAGACCGTTCCTTTCAATGCTCTTTCAGATGTCCATGCCCTCCAAACCATTCCATGTACGTCACGCCATTCTGTGCACTCCAATCCTTTCCATGCGCTCCAATCCGTTCCATGCGCTCGCATCCATTCAATGCGTTCCATGCGCTCCCATCCGTTCCATGCACTCCCATCCTTTCCATGTGCTCCCATCCGTTCCATGCGCTCCCATCCTTTCCATGCACTCCCATCCGAGCCATGCACTTCAACCATTTTATGCACTCCACCATTTTATACACTACTCCTTTCATTTGTTCTACCCGCGTTATCCTTTCTCCATGCATCATCCATACACATACGTCATCTTCACACTGCTCCTTTCATTCGTTCTACCCATGTTATCCTTACTCCATGCATCATCCATCCACATACATCATCTTCACACGTTCCATTCACTTAACTGACGCTATTAGGCACACTTCTATAACTCATATTGTCTGGGCAAAGCATCATGCATCCGTATAGGCCAGGTAACTTATTGAAGGAACCTCTACAGTGTTTGCATTCTAGGAAAATTGGTTCTGGGACAAATATACAATTGTATTGGGTGTTTCACCTGTAAAGGGTCTGATTTCTGAACACTAAGGCCATTACTTTGACTCACTCTCTTACTCTGCATATTCCTCTTGTCATGAGAACACGTTCTGTCCTGTCTAATGGTGTCTAGCACAATAGAAAATGCCCACATCCCAGGGTCAGTTGTCCTTACATTCAGAAATCAGTCATTAATACAAGAGAAACGTGACGTCTAAATATATTCTCTTCGAAAAGCACCACACAACTTACATTGGCCATTACAAGTGGGGATGGGCATGGGGTGGCACCATAGATGATTATGTCTGGAACACACTTTTAAACTCACTTGAAGGAAACTTGTCTCGAATAGCTATGGCCAAAACTGCTGTTCGGGGGATGGGGGGGGGAGCTTCCGGGAAGGGGCGGTACACTTGATGTATCATATGGCTTCTGTAATTATGTGCACACCCATCAGCCTGAGGTTGCAGTTATCGATGTCAACCATGATACCCTGACCAGACTGCGAGTGATAACAACACACACTGCCTAGTTCTATCCATTCTGTGCATGTACAGCGTTACCTCACAACAAAACATATAACAGGTGCAGAGGAGCATGGGCATGATCCCCAGAAAACTCATATAAGTTAAGAATGGCAAGGAGCTAATGAAGATGTAAGTTCCATATAATCTTGAATCGAAATGGGGGTGGTGATGCATGACAGCTGGCACTCAGGGGAAGTACCTGGCTAGCCCTCAAATACATTCATGGAACTGATTTAATCGAAGATGCGGGCATAGCCCATTGCCACCAGGGAATATCACTTGTATGAGAGTAGACTGTGATACAAGTCCATTAGCTGCCTTGCTTCATGCCCCGTAGAGTGTGTGCATGCAGGAGTATGGCATGTGTATTCTTCTATGTATGGGTATGTATATCCCTATCTCCATTCAGTTTAATGAATGGCACATGATGCACAGTAAATTCACCCATGGGCCCAACTCCTTACCTGACTTTATACATGTTTCCCTATGACACTGTGTAAAGGCAACCAGAGCATGTTCGTTACCCATGCACAGTCTGGCTTTCACTCACCCTGCTGGTCGTGAAGTTCTTGGATAGTGTTCAGGGTAGGCACAGACCGGAGAGGTCCAGACAAGCGGGACATCTGACATGGGTGTGCAGAAATCTCCTCGGCGGCTAACTCCTCTAAAGAATGATTCAATCTTCTGTGCACCCAAGAGAAAGGGCATGCTGCCACCACTGGCCCTTCGGCATCTCCGGAGCGGTGCAATAAACTAATGGATCCTTTTGTGCTTAAAATTCATGAGATCAGGGACACTATTGAAGACAAATTGTCAATTAGTCCTCCCCCTGAGACTTAAAAATATACTGAAAAACCACCAAAAACAGAACGGACTTGATCCCACAAGTAGAAAACGTTGTCCAGGGGCTTAAAGCTACCCATTGTGCAAGTGATATCTGCCATGGTGGAATTGTTAAAGAATGTTCCCTGTGCTTGGTCAATGCGATCACTGCCATTATAAATGGGACCTTTGCCACCGGTCCGATACCAAACTCACTCAAGGAAACATGTATTGCACCTCTCATCAAAAAGGCCTCACTTGATCCAGATGATCCAGTAAACTATCACCTCATTGCTAATCTGAGCTTCCTTCTAAAAATTCTAGACAAAATTGCGTATCTTCAAATGGAACATTTTGTTGCCATGCACAATTTACTTGGAACATATCAATCATGCTAGATACCCAATCAAATATTCTTAACACACTTGATGAAGGCAAGGCAGGGCTGCTAATGTTTCTAGATCTCTCAACCATCTTCGATATCCTTGATTACAATATCCTTATGGCGCACCTTGCCTCTGATCTTAACCTGAGTAAACATTCATACAATTGGGTTGACTCTTTTGTGTGAGGCAGATATGCCTTGGTAGTGCTGGGTCAATCATCATCTAAAACTCACTCTACCTTGCAAGGAATTCCACAGGGTGCATGTTTATCCCCGCTGTTTTTTTTAATTTGCATATCAAGCCACTAGATGATATGTTTCTGAAAAGGAAAATCTTACTCCAAAACGATGCCAATGATACCCAATTGTTGATCACATTGTATGGCAACAAGGCTTTGGACAACTGCCTGATTAAGGACACGTTCAATGTAGTCAGTGGCTGGATGAAAGCTAGCTGGCTCTGTTTGAATGACCAGAAAACTGAGCTTTTGCTGATGGCTACTCCAAATAGAATCTTACTCTATTCCACTTGTGAAAAGGGCCAAGTCATTAGGCCTTATCCTCCATCCATCCAGAGATGAGAAAGAAGGCTTATAGCTCTGCCCCAGTTAGTGTCACTATTCCCTTTGGTTGTTCCTATTAAGCCCTTCATCATGGATACCAATGCTGCCATCTTTGATAGAAAAATTATCAGGAGTAAACTAGACTATGGAAACACCCTGCTGTTAGGGGATCCAGCCTATGGGGTGGTTAGACTCCAAGTAGTGCACAACTCGGCTGCTAGGATAATGGCCAACGTTGCTAGATGCTCTCAAATCACTTCTGTACTAAAGACACTCCTTTGGCTGCCATTCGCACAGTGAATCAAGTTTAAGAATCTATCACCCGCAAATGCCTGTTTGGCGAAGCACCAGTTTATCTTAAAGAACGCATACAGTGGTACAGCCTCCCCCGTGTCATGCATTAAATGTTCCCAAGCAGATGGTAGGTCATTTCAATTTCTCGCACCTGCCTTATGGAATACACCACCAATGTGTGTCAGATCCGACACCATTCTGTCTTCTTTTAGGAAAAGCCTGAAAACCTTTCTCTTTCGCAAATCGTTCACATAGGTGTACTCTGGATCCTGCTGTTAGTCGTCTTATTTATTGACCTCTGGTGGATTGTCTTATGTTTTTGGTTGTGTCTTCTGTGTTATCACAGCGCCTTGATGCCTTTGGGTTTTAAGTACTGTATAAATAAAAAAAAATACATAAATAAATGTGGCCTGTTACCTAACCAATCCTAGCCTGATTGGAAGGAGAGGGCCTTACATGCAAATTTAAAAACAATGCGTTCTCAACATTTTTCATCAAGTGGGGCAGTTGTGGTTTGTTATGGAAAAGCCTGTAGATTGTGAATAGTTACACTCTCTTCATGGCAGATAAACACCGTTTGACATTTGAAAGGGGGCAGGGATATTGGGCTGCGAAATTGGGAGCTGTGCGTCTTGTGAGGCATGTGCAGGGCATGGGAGTAGGACTGGGATGAGGAGGAGTAACAAGGTGGAAATTAGTGATGATTCATGCTGCGGCAGAGAGATGATAGGATGTGTCCTTGGCATGTGACAATTAGAGGTGTCATGGCCCAAATTTCGAGTACGCGCCTCATATGCACTTAATTTATCAGGTGCGGCTCCATGCCATGGGGCTTGCATGGTATGCACATTAGACGGTTTATTGTATATGCATGGTTTTTGCATTGCATGGTTTTTGTGTGGTTATGGTGCAATGTTCATAGCTGCTATTCCCAAGCCAGAGATCCATATGCAATTGCATGAAGTAAAGTTGCATGGCAGAAGCATGTATGTAGCATATTTCGATGTTCTTCTGGAACATGATGTGCTCTGTGTAGATGCCCTATGGGATGGATATAGGATTGGTCCATTAGCCTGTTGCATGAACCGGTGGATTTTTGAGGTGCATTGAAGATGGATTGTGCCCTCTCTGGGTCAATGGCGTGTGGTTTCATATGAGGTGTGTGAGGAATCCCGAGCAGAGGAGTTGGGGACATGCCAATCTACCAGCACAAACTGCCATGCAGTGAATGATGAACATCCCAACAGCTTTTAGGCAATTGTGAGCAGGCATGATGATTCATCCACCTCAGACGATGTTGGAAGTGATGTATGAGCTGACCAACCTGGAGGAGGAGGGGTTGCTTCTATTGGTGCATGAGGCTAGTTCTGACAAAAACACCCAGGCCAGCTTGGCCTTGGTTGATGGTGCAATTCCACAAGAAATGGCATAGGTTGGCAGTACTCACTTTACTGGGGCACACGCGAGGCAAGACACAAATATGTCTTGTTCAAGTGTGTCCACATCTGCAGGGATACACACACCATCAGCCTCACAGCCTCACAGACTACCAGCAATAGCTGCTGAGGCTGCGGGTGGTGTGTGCCGTGCCACTGGACTCCTAAGTGTTGCGAGGCCCCTGTACATCTAGTACAGTGCAACATCCAAGCTCTGTTGGGCCATTACAACATTGCAAAGCATTTCCACTCAGGCGGCATATGCCCTGCAGAAGTAGGGGCTGCTTTGCTGCCAGGCAAGCTAACTGGAATGAGGAGTTGCAGCATGAAAGCAGCAGTCAACCAAGGCTCCTAAAGGAGTTGTCAGGGACTATCACCCAAATGCCACACAAGGAGGTACAGGGCATTTGTGATCTTCCGCAGGGCATTGACAACTGTTGGCAGGAGCTGCACACATTGAGGGAGGACATACACTATGACATGGTGGCAATTGGTGAGATTGTACATGTGTTTCTCTCTCACAAATAGCTGTATCACTGGAGGTTTAGGCATTGGTGCTGCATGCTTTAAGGGGTCACCCAGGCCAGCATGCAGAAGAGGAGGATGAGGACCAGAGACTGCACACATGATGTCTCTCCTCGGTTCAATTGCATGTGCCCTTTATGACATTTAGTGGGCCCAGGACGTTTGTTGTTTTTACATTGCTGTTGTTGAGCGAGATGGCTATTGTTGAGTTTTTGGTTTGGGCTGGCATTCCTCACTCTCTATGGTTTGGACTCCTCTATTCATTGTGTGTGGTCTGTATGCAATTAGTTCTGCTTGAGGTAATTTCACTCATACTTGTCATGCACTTCTGTACATCCTTGGAAGTGAAATGTTCTGTGTGACAGGCATGAGCCTAATCTGCACCCTGCTGCCAAAGGTACACATGCTATGTTACAGTAATGTTATTGTCAGACCACGAATAGGGGTCAACATGATGGGATTTTGCAACATCTGTTAGGATTGCAGGATCCTCCCAGTCATGATTAAATATTAGTATCTGACGAGGGTCAAAAAGCATGTTCATTGGCCCCTCGCCGGGTCGTTAGCAGCCAGCCAAAGCCTTTGTCAGGCCGGTTGCATCCGTGTCTTGGCCACAATGGAAAGTGAAAAGGACTACGTGTAGTCCCCTCTCTCCAACCTTTGGCATCCATCTTTTTGGTTTACTTTTTTCAATGACCACCATGGAAAGGGAGAAGGGACTACGTGTAGTCCCTTCACCCCTTCCATGGCCGCCATTGTGTTTGTTTGCTTTTAATTATATATTTTTCATGGCCGCTATGGAAAGGAAGAAGAGACTACATGGCGTTCCTTCTCCCCAATCCGTGGCACCCCTTTTTAAAAAAAAATTCTCTAGTTGAGAAACGGTTTCAACAGCGTTTCTCAAGTCGAGGAAAATGAGATTACCATGATTTAAACAAATTAGACATGTTCGAGGGAGAAAAAAATGAAAGTCATTTGAACGAAAATGACTTTCGGTTTTCACTCCCCCAAACATGTCTGATAACCCGCTTCCCGACCCGCTTAATTAACTGTGGAGAGCACACCTCCTTGTGTTCCACCGTCTCCGGCATCTCTCTGCGATGCCGGTTCCGTTCACTTCCATGCATGGGAACCAGCGTCGCAGGGTCCTCTTATTTTCTTTAATTATTATTATTTTTAACTTTTTTAAACTCCTGATGCCTTTATAGTGAACAAGGGTGTGGGGTACACCCCCGCAACCCCTGCTTCCCTTGTTCACTATAAAGGCAACGAATGGTACATTTATTGAACATTTTCGGGTGTTTTTTTTTCACACAGACGAAATTTGAACAAATATACAATTCTTTTTTTTTTGTGTGAATAAATCTGCGGAGACCGGAAAAATGCTATTACTACCCCAGTACGACATGCCAGGGTACTAATAGCAATAGAAACCTTGGAGGGGGCCCTAGATGTCATTCATGTGTTTTGAATGTTAGTGAAGGACTCATTCATGTGGTTTGGGGGTCACCTTTTTTTTGGGTTTGTTTCTGGCATGTAGTGGCAGGGGACCTTGCATTGTGTTCCTTTTCCAATTGTGCACACACTCTTTATCCCACTTGGACAGGCATTCTGAGGATGTTCTATTAGGCATACAGATATTGGTCTCTCCCATCATTGCAACCCGTTATCGATGGGGATGCTCACAACACACTGTGTGGTTCATGAGAAGAATGAATGTACCACATGGTTGCAGGTGACATCTCCCTGCATCCACTAGCCAGGTAGAGGTATGGTTAGAGCACATGGATTTGGCTGCAAACCCTCCTGCACTGCCACAGTTCAGCCATGTTGGGTTGCAATGTTATGCAAATCACAAATAGAGAGTATTATCTTGAACACCACTGTGGTGTGTAGAGGAGCAGACCACCTGAGAGAGCCAGGCACCAAAACCGTGATTTAAGCACACCCATCATGTGTTCAACTATGTCTCTAGTGGCAATGTGTGTAGCATTTGACATGTTTTTTGGAGGGAAGGAAGGATTCCAGTAGGGTGACGGTGGGAAAGGTGGGAGTGGGTATGAAATGCCCTTCCCCCCGATTCATATAAAAAAATATGTGATTCAAGCTCTCTCTCAGTATGTTTGTTACAGAAGCTGGATCTTAGGTGTGAGGAATACCGGGAGGAAATAAGACCAAAATGAATGTGGTTTTCACATATAAAATGCAAACTTAACTTAATGCACATGGTCTTCTGGTTACACAAGCAAAATGTCCAACTGTCCGACAAATGTACATACTGTAATAGAAGCGTTGAAGTAATGCTTAATGTTACTCTGCCCCCTATATCTAGACATCACGAAAATGTAATTAAATCCAAGGATCCATGCTCTCCGCATATGGACAGTCACCCAAGCAATTGACGTATGTGGAAAAACAGGAGATGGGTCCATGGAGTTTGAGGTGGCAAAACACTTGCATAGACTTTGGCTCTGAAGAACTACTTTTCTCAAAGAAATGATTGAATAAACACCATGCTTAGTCTGCAAAGAACTAGAAATATGGTAGCGGAGGTTGTCTTCCTGATATTAGTGACGTAACACAAAATGTGGAGGCCACCCTGCGAGCCATGCTGAGGGCCACCCCCAACTCAGCAACACATTTTGGATCGTGCCAGCCTAGATTATCACGCTTGCACAATACGCACGAACGTGCTGCTGAAGAGGTGAGCTGCGCGCTGTACTAAGAGAAAGATATAAATAAGTGTTTTCATGCAATATACAGCACACTTTATGGGAATAATTGGCTAAAAAGCCAGAATGTTTGCAATTGTTTTGTAAGGTAACACCAGTCCAATACATGCAAGTCACCAACACTGCCCAGGAACATTAATGCTTTGCTATTAAAAATGCCATGCCACATTGAAAACATGTCCCACTGGCTGCACAATGTAGACCAGTGTAGACACATAATAACATTATAGTAAAGCATGCTAGGTCACATTTAGACATACCTAGACTGGTTGCACCAAAATGCCAGTCAAGGCAATAACACTCGTCAAGAAGAGAGCGCACTTTCAAGCCCGCGTCTCTGCAGCCTCTAACAACACGGCTGAAACTCTTCAAAATCTGCAAGGAACTGGTCAATCCTGTTTCAGTCTCTACCTCTCCTGTGCCTTCCCAGGCCCCACTGTATGGCTCTGCCACTCACTTCTCTGCTAAAACTCACAACAGCCTGTCCTCTATCTCGTCTTCTTCTTCCTCTCCAGGCCCCCCTTTGGCCATCTCCTCCCCTCCTCCTCCTTTCTCCTCTTTCTCTCTGACAACACCAGACAAGGTTTCTAGACAAGTTCGATCTATGAAAGTGTTGCCCAACCAGGTGCTCCCCTGCTACTCCAGAACCATCAAGGACCATATTGACACCCTCGCTCCAGCCTTAGCTAATGTCTTCAATCACTCTTTCACCATTGGAATGTTCCCCTCTCTCCTTAAGCACTCCCTTGTGCATCTACTCTTAAAGAAGCCATCTGCCGATCCTACCTGACTGACAAACTATCGTCCAACTCCATCACCCCTTTCCTGGGCATTATCTGGAAAAGCTGGCCATCTCCCAGCTTAATCCCCACACTGAGGGCCTCATTACAACCCGGGCGTTGGACCATGGTGCTATTAGCACCATGGTCCATGCCGGATTCCGCCATGGTGGATGGCGGATTTACCGCCCCATTCCAAGGTTGGCGGGCCGGTAAATCCCCATTCACCATGGCCCCTTCCCCATTCCCATTTTTGGCCCATAGGGCTCAATGGGAATGGGGAAGGCGCTAATTACGGCACCATAAATTACGGTGCCGTTTTTAGCACCAAGGTCCCTTAGCGGGATGGACTTTAACGCCTGCAAAAAGCAGGCGTTAAAGTGTGAATCTGGCGTTAAGGGTTTAACGGCACCGTTAACCCCTTAACGCCAGGGTTGTAATGAGGCCCTGAATCTGTTGTCTACATTACCATTAGTCTGGCTCCAGAGCTGCCATGGGCACGGAAACTGCTCTCCTGAACACCCGTGAAGATCTGCTCTCTATCCTTGATTCCAGCATTCCCTCTGGCCTCCCTACCCTTCTAAAACTTGAGCGGCCAACCTGAAGTTTCAGAAGCAGTTCTTGGATGTACTTACTCAAAGCATTACTGCCCTGTTTACCCCTACCCTCTTCCTTGCACTTCCTCCTCCCTTTTCCCTTGAATTTCTCATTCTCGCACTTACACGATCTGAATGACACAAGGCGTAGTACGATAGTTTGTCTTGTCCTCCCTCTATCTTCCCTACCTTGTCTTGTTGCACCTAGAAACACCTGTGTACAGGCATTTTATTAATGACTTATATAATATCATATCATTTTATCACAGATTCCCAGAAAAATATGCAATGCAGCAGTAAGAACTGGCTAGACTGGCAGCCCCCAAATGCCAGTCTATCCAGGTAATTATTCTAAACAGAACGGCTTTATCAGAAATGTGCAGTTAAAAAAAAGTCACACTAAACTGAGGAATTACTAGACTGGCTGCACCAAAATGCCTCTCTAGCCACTAATACCACATATCATGCCTGCTTAGCCTGGACAAGGACAACCATGATGGTTTATCGCACAATTCCAGCCCCTCTCCCTCCTACCACCTACCCCAAACTCCAAAATCAGCTCTTTGGCCACCCAGAATTATCTTCATGTCCCTCTTCCTTTTCCCAGATATTACGTATGATATGATAGGTTATTTATAGCGCGCTTAATACCCAGAGGTTTCTAAGCGCGGACCCAGAGATCAAACCTGTGTGGCTGTGTGTCATCTTGCTTCCAAGGCGATCACGTTGCCCCTGAGCAATCCTCCTGAGACTCCTACATGGCTACACGACAAGAGGTAAGCAACCCCTTAGTTCACAGTACCTTTAGTTAGAAGAAAGTGGTTCCATCTGGCTTCTGTTCCTGTGTAGGTCTGCAGATCCTGGTGTTCCTGGGCCTCAGTCATGGGGACAAGAGGGAGGATGGCTGGGGGCTCCTGCACTACGAATGGAAGGTCAGCAGCAGCAATGGGCAAACTTCAGATCAGTGGCACTTCGCAGTTTCAGCTCCTCAATTCTCTCACAAATAGCACCACTGCGTTTCTCGGATACCACTCTGGACATTCCTTGTATCTGGGGTCCAGCACTCTGTTGTGGCTCAGGCTTGGTCAGTCCTGCTTCCTGAAAGTCCGGAGGATCTTCCTGGAGCTCGGGTCCAACTTAAAGACACTCACTCTATTCTGGTTTCCTCTCCGTGAAACTTGGTTCCTGCAGCACCAATGGAAGTTTAGCCAGCTCTGAGAGGATGTGAAGATGAGCTTGTCTTGAGGGCGATTGGTCCCACCAACCCAATGGGAGGAGCCGTCCTTTGCAGGTCTCCTCTAGTCGAGGCAAATTCAGAAGAGGAAGCACAGGGTGTTCCACAGAAGTACGATCAAATTTGGAATGCCATGCAAGGTGGTGTTTGCAGCATACATATTTCAGCTACCAGCAATATTGGACATGGTGAGGGACTGGGAGCCTGATTTAATGGCACACATCATGCACTCGACTGCCATAGACTACATGTGAAGGCCTTAGTAGCCTTGCATGTTTTCAACTCTCAACCCACACAATACACATGTCAACATCAGGTGCTGCAGTGCATCATTACAGGCCTCCACAACCACACTGACATGACCTGCATTGTGCAGGCAAGGCAAAAAGTCACCCAAGACATCTGTGCTGCTGCACACTTCCCCAGGGTCATTGAAGTGATTGATTGCACATATGTGCCACTACAACCCCTCCTCCCCCCACCAAACCAAGTACATCTAACCAAACAGGAACCATTATCATCTACTAGTGCACAAGTAATCTGTGATGCAAAGGGTCACATCATGCATGTCAATACAAATTACCTGGGATACACGTAAGCCATCCTTATCCTATGCCCCACATTCATGACATGTAGCCAACCAACACGTTCCCTCTCTGAACAATATTCCACATTCTTTCCCACACATTACGTTAATGTGTGTATGTAAGAATGCCAGGCGTTTGCAGAGATACATTATAATTTAAAAGAAGGATGCATTTTCAAAGACCTAATTAAAAATGCCACTGTAAAAAATGTAATCCGTATTTGATTGTGTCAGGCAATCTTAAAAAATGTCCTTGTCTTGATCTCATTCATCACATCTTAGATTGTGACACCTGATTTGCTGACAATGTGACTGATTACATTGTTTCTGACACACATATGTGTAGGTCAGAAATTGGAGGTGAGGAGAGTGTAAGTCTGAAGGCATTCCGTAGCAATGCTGATAAACTGGCCCACTGTTGCAGTGGTCAGTATTAGGACATTTTCCTACTGGTCTTTTTCTTTATTACAATCCCCTATGAAAGCAATGGATTCACCAAATCATATACAGTTAGAATTAATAAGGAGCCTTTTTAATTATACGATGCACAATAATTAATCCATGCCAAATATTGTATGTCTCAATTAATGCATTATCCACCATAGCTGAGTTAATCATAAGCATGACAATTTACCAATCTACTAATAGCAGCATACAAGCAAAGAGGAAGGGGGTGGGGGCCTAGGTTGATTGATAACTGAAGCAATCATATTATCTTATTCACTTTAACAACAAATAAGGGAATCATTTGGGGTCGGCAGTAAAACCCGCCAGTAGGTGGCGGGTACCACAGAACCTGTAACACTGTTTCCTCTTCCTGATATTCCGGTGCTGCCGGGATATCCTGGGCGGCGGCGGAAAATGTATTTCCCATTCCTATGGAGTAGGACTCCATGGGAATGGGAAACCTGAAGCACTGTCACCGTTAGTAGCGGTGCCAGTGCTTCAGTGCAAAGCCTGCCGGTAGGGGCCTGAACTCCCAGCAGGTACCATTATTTCCAGACCGCCAAACTTGTAATGAAGCCCTAAGTGTATGCATCTGTTAGACACTCTGGAACCAGTGCAGTGGCACATCCTAGAGGCTTATTAACTTAATGTATGCATGTGATGTTTTATAACATGCGACGTATGATAGTAAAATGACCGCACTGCTCCTGGGATCGGGCAACAATGGAAAAGCTAATAAATGAGGCAAGTTGGTGTCAGGACCATCCAAAGCTAAGCCTTACTGACATATGTCAGAATGCCGGGAACAAAAGACCGACGGTTCAAATTCCAGGCTGAGAAGGCGGCACCCACAAGGTTGGTCTTTTGACCTCAGACCCCACCACCCCCCACCCCAGACTCCATCGCTACTTTCATGATTCAGTCCAAAAGGAAAGAAAGGGCAGTCTGTTAATTGCCAGCTAAGCCTTGTGGCTGCATTCCAGATTCAGACCAATGAATGAAGAGGGTGGAGGAAACATAGGGTATTATGTATTTATTTGTGTATTTCTTTTTTTTTTTTTGCATTAAAATAATGGTAAATTGCTATAAATAAGTGATTCAGAGTGAGAGGAATGGAAAAGGAGGACCTTTACAACAAGGGCCTCATTAGATGTGTGCTGGTATCCTAGCTGTAATACTGACAGGATACCTGCCAAAAGTGATACCGTTACTGGTGCCTGATCTGCCACAATGACCCGCAGATTACAGGTGCCAGTAAGGGCATGGAAATGCCAATTCCGTGGAGTCATATAGGACTCCATGGGGGGATTGCCAGTATTACCGATACCAATAATACTGCTGCCGGTAATACTGGCTGTTTTTTGCCAGTGAGGTGCCTGACTTTCCTCCAGCTCATGGCTGGAGGTAAATCAGGCCACCCCACCGGCAAACTTGTGGAAACGTGCCGGTAAATGGAGTTACCAGCACATTTATTCCGGACTGGCAATTTTCTAATGGGGCCATAAGTGTTGTATTCCAGGTCGTGACATTGGAAGTAGAGTGAGAAGAGAGGACAAGATAAGGGTGAGGTCAAGAGACATTTTCAGCTAAGGTGTATGCATGCATTTATTTATTTACTATATTTATTTTCTGTTTTTATGCATCACATTCAAACAGGATTCTGCCCATTTCTTCATTAAAAATACACTAAACAAAGAAACTGGGTGGGAGAGAGGGAAGGAGAGTAGAAGGGCGACCCAGAGCGATACAAACATGCATTTCTGAAGAGGTACTATATGTTAAAAATCCTGTATGGAATGCTGGGGTGTATTCAAGCATCTGAGATATACTTTCAAAGATTTCTGTTAACTATAATGTCAGTATCCTCAGTGCAGAATTTAAAAATGCCACTGTAAAAAATGTAATCCGTATTTGATTGTGTCAGGCAATCTTAAAAAATGTCCTTGTCTTGATCTCATTCATCACATCTTAGATTGTGTCACCTGATTTGCTGACAATGTGACTGATTACATTGTTTCTGACACACATATGTGTAGGTCAGAAATTGGAGGTGAGGAGAGTGTAAGTCTGAAGGCATTCCGTAGCAATGCTGATAAACTGGCCCACTGTTGCAGTGGTCAGTATTAGGACATTTTCCTACTGGTCTTTTTCTTTATTACAATCCCCTATGAAAGCAATGGACTCACCAAATCATATACAGTTAGAATTAATAAGGAGCCTTTTTAATTATACGATGCACAATAATTAATCCATGCCAAATATTGTATGTCTCAATCAATGCATTATCCACCATAGCTGAGTTAATCATAAGCATGACAATTTACCAATCTACTAATAGCAGCATACAAGCAAAGAGGAAGGGGGTGGGGGCCTAGGTTGATTGGTAACTGAAGCAATCATATTATCTTATTCACTTTAACAACAAATAAGGGAATCATTTGGGGTCGGCAGTAAAACCCGCCAGTAGGTGGCGGGTACCACAGAACCTGTAACACTGTTTCCTCTTCCTGATATTCCGGTGCTGCCGGGATATCCTGGGCGGCGGCGGAAAATGTATTTCCCATTCCTATGGAGTAGGACTCCATGGGAATGGGAAACCTGAAGCACTGTCACCGTCAGTAGCGGTGCCAGTGCTTCAGTGCAAAGCCTGCCGGTAGGGGCCTGAACTCCCAGCAGGTACCATTATTTCCAGACCGCCAAACTTGTAATGAAGCCCTAAGTGTATGCATCTGTTAGACACTCTGGAACCAGTGCAGTGGCACATCCTAGAGGCTTATTAACTTAATGTATGCATGTGATGTTTTATAACATGCGACGTATGATAGTAAAATGACCGCACTGCTCCTGGGATCGGGCAACAATGGAAAAGCTAATAAATGAGGCAAGTTGGTGTCAGGACCATCCAAAGCTAAGCCTTACTGACATATGTCAGAATGCCGGGAACAAAAGACCGACGGTTCAAATTCCAGGCTGAGAAGGCGGCACCCGCAAGGTTGGTCTTTTGACCTCAGACCCCACCACCCCCCACCCCAGACTCCATCGCTACTTTCATGATTCAGTCCAAAAGGAAAGAAAGGGCAGTCTGTCAATTGCCAGCTAAGCCTTGTGGCTGCATTCCAGATTCAGACCAATGAATGAAGAGGGTGGAGGAAACATAGGGTATTATGTATTTATTTGTGTATTTCTTTTTTTTTTGCATTAAAATAATGGTAAATTGCTATAAATAAGTGATTCAGAGTGAGAGGAATGGAAAAGGAGGACCTTTACAACAAGGGCCTCATTAGATGTGTGCTGGTATCCTAGCTGTAATACTGACAGGATACCTGCCAAAAGTGATACCGTTACTGGTGCCTGATCTGCCACAATGACCCGCAGATTACAGGTGCCAGTAAGGGCATGGAAATGCCAATTCCGTGGAGTCATATAGGACTCCATGGGGGGATTGCCAGTATTACCGATACCAATAATACTGCTGCCGGTAATACTGGCTGTTTTTTGCCAGTGAGGTGCCTGACTTTCCTCCAGCTCATGGCTGGAGGTAAATCAGGCCACCCCACCGGCAAACTTGTGGAAACGTGCCGGTAAATGGAGTTACCAGCACATTTATTCCGGACTGGCAATTTTCTAATGGGGCCATAAGTGTTGTAGTCCAGGTCGTGAAATTGGAAGTAGAGTGAGAAGAGAGGACAAGATAAGGGTGAGGTCAAGAGACATTTTCAGCTAAGGTGTATGCATGCATTTATTTATTTACTATATTTATTTTCTGTTTTTATGCATCACATTCAAACAGGATTCTGCCCATTTCTTCATTAAAAATACACTAAACAAAGAAACTGGGTGGGAGAGAGGGAAGGAGAGTAGAAGGGCGACCCACAGCGATACAAACATGCATTTCTGAAGAGGTACTATATGTTAAAAATCCTGGATGGAATGCTGGGGTGTATTCAAGCATCTGATGTCAGTATCCTCAGTGCAGAATTTAAAGGGAATTCGAAGAAAACCCTGTAGTGAGAAGATTTCCCAAGACTGGAGGAAAGCTTTCCTCCGGAGAGATGTTTTTAGGAATATCCTGAATTAAAGTGGTTAGGTTCCAGACTTAGGGGGTAATTCATAGAATCCAGCGCACAAGTGGCGCACGCGACTGGGGCACAGTGTGCGCATGCGACAGTCTGCGCCAGCTGCGTGCGCCAAAATCCATTTCCGCGCACAGCATATTCATGGATTTCAACATCCATTACCACCTGTGGCGCAGTGGCGCAGCGACCCTGCAGCAGCTCCAGTCACGCCCCCAACCCCTCCCCATGCGCCATGCACAGCACCCAAATCCCGTACATGGCGCACAGGCCAGTGGACCAGCATACAGCCCCCCAACCAAGAAAATACCTGTAAAACTCCCTGCGCACCCCATCCGAATACATGTACACCCCTGCGTGGGGAGAATCACACGCGATTGGGCCTGTGCGAGTGGGGTACGTGTATTACTGGGGTTCGCAGGGAGTTTCACACGCGATTGGGCCTGTGTGAGTGGGGTATGTGTATCACTGGGGTTCGTGGGGAGTTTCGCACGCGATTGGCCCTGTGCGAACGGGGTACATGTATCACTGAGGTTCATGGGGAGTTTCACACGCGATTGGCCCTGTGCGAGCGGGGTACGTGTATCACTGGGGTTCGCAGGGAGTTTCCCATGCGATTGGCCCTGTGCGAGTGGGGTACGTGTATTACTGGGGTTCACAGGGAGTTTCACACGCGATTGGCCCTGTGCGAGCGGGGTACGTGTATTACTGGGGTTTGCGGGGAGTTTCACACGCGATTGGCCTTGTGCGAGCGGGGTACGTGTATTACTGGGGTTCACAGGGAGTTTCACACGCAATTGGCCATGTGCGAGCGGGGTACGTGTATCACTGGGGTTCGCGGGGAGTTTCACACGCGATTGGCCCTGTGAGAGCGGGTTACGTGTATCACTGGGGTTCGCGGGGAGTTTCACACGCGATTGGCCCTGTGCGAGCGGGGTAAGTGTATCACTGGGGTTTGCGGGGAGTTCCACACGCGATTGGCCCTTTGCAAGCGGGGTACGTGTATTACTGTGGTTCGGAGGAATTTCACACGCGATTTCACTGTCAGACCGGGGTACGTGTATCCAGTAGGGTGCGCGGGGAGTCCCACACGTGAATTGGCAGTGTGGGTCCTACCAGGTGTGTCCACTACCCCCTCCATGGCCCCTGCAGGCAGCCCACACCACAGGGGACTACCCTGCACCCATGGTCATGTCCCACACGCAGCCCATCCACCATGGGCATGCCCGCCAGCCAGCCCACATGTCACCTTGCATTAGTGATCACCAACTCATGTCCCCCAGCATCCCCACCCACCCAGCATTGACGGGCACCTGCCAGCAGGCCCCGACTCATGTCCCCCAGCACCCCCACCCACCAGCAGTGAGGCTCAGGCCCTGACTCATGTCCCCAGCACCCCCACCCACCCAGCAGTGAGGGGCACCTGCAAGCAGGCCCCGACTCATGTCCACCAGCACCCCCACCCCCAGCAGTGAGGCTCAGGCCCTGACTCATGTCCCCCAGCACCCCCACCTCCCAGCAGTGAGGCTCAGGCCCCGACTCATGTCCCCCAGGACCCCCACCCACCCAGCATTGACAGGCACCTGCCAGCAGGCCCCGACTCATGTCCCCCAGCACCCCAACCCCCCAGCAGTGAGGCTCAGGCCCCGACTCATGTCCCCCAGCACCCCCACCCCCCAGCAGTGAGGCTCAGGCCCCGACTCATGTCCCCCAGGACCCCCACCCACCCAGCATTGACGGGCACCTGCCAGCAGGCCCCGACTCATGTCCCCCAGCACCCCCACCCACCCAGCAGTGAGGGGCACCTGCAAGTGGGCCCCGACTCATGTCCCCCACCACCCCCACCCCCAAGCAGTGAGGCTCAGGCCCTGACTCATGTCCCCCAGCACCCCCACGCCCCAGCAGTGAGGCTCAGGCCCCCGACTCATGTCCCCCAGCACCCCCAACCCCCAGCAGTGAGGCTCAGGCCCTGACTCATGTCCCTCAGCACCCTCACCCACCCAGCAGTGAGGGGCACCTGTCAGCAGGCCCCAACTCATGTCCCCCAGCACCCTCACCCACCCAGCATTGACAGGCACCTACCAGCAAGCCCCAACTCATGTCCCCCCAACACGTCATCATGATCCACAATCATGGGCCTCATGGCCTCCCAAATTCCACCGCACGCCACCCCTGTGCAAAGACCCAACCAAGTATCCCATCCACCCCACATTGAGATGCCCATTACATGATACAACCCAAATGGCAAGAATGTGCATCGACACATGTCTGTCACACACACAATGGGTGCTGGTGATTGTGAAAACCTACACCATGAAATGCGTGAAACCCATGAGAGAATACCACACATCAAAGTAATAAACCAAAATGTATTGAAAACAAAAAGAATGTAATCAAATGAAAACATGAAAAAAATGTTTGAAAAAAAGATGAAATGCAGCATGTCCAAAACACAAAAAGAAAAACATGAAGTCTGAATCCAAATAAATCGAAATGAAAATGTGTCCAAAGTCTCCGGCCACCAAATCAAACCCAAAGGAAACAGAAACAGTAAAATCCATTGCTCCATGGTGAGAAAAATAATAATAGATAAATCCACTGTTCAACTATGTACAAAGAAGTAATCCAGGGTCCATGAGTCCAACGAATGAAATGAAACCTAACAAAAAAACGACCTAATAAAGAATTATATACAAAAAGGCGGGGCATAGTCCAAGCGCCCCAAATGAATGAAAAAGATAAAGGAAACCTAAAGCTACAAACTATATACAATGGCGGCGGGCTAGTCCGACGGCTCACTTCCCGATTTCCCGGTCCAGGGCATCATCGAACTCCTGCTCGATGTCCTGGAGGCGGTCCTCTTCCATGGCCCGAGGGTTCGCAGGAACGATGCCATGTTGGACTCCAACTCCCTGCGAATGGCCTCGAGGCACTCGGCCCACCTCAGTGCCCTCTGCATGGAGTTCTCGGCCCTGACCATTCTGTCCGCCGCCGCTTCGCATCTATACGCTGGCCCAACCGCAGCCACACGGAAGACACACCAATTCCAGGGTTCTCCTGCCCTCTGGCCGATGCCTGCCCCTCTGATGTCGATGGCCCCGAGCCATCATTGCTCCCACCTAGAGCCTGCTGCTGCTGCTGCTGTCCATGTGCCCTGTCCAATGATGCCTGCACATCCTCCATCAGCTGGTCTCCAGTTGTTGTGGTGTCCACCCCTGCTAGACCGCAGACTCCCGACTGTCGCAGGGATGGGATCTCCACAAAGCTGGCTGTGTTGGTCAGGCCATGTCCACAGGGGGCCCTGGTGGAATCTGGGCTGGAAGACGGCAGGGAGAACGACTTGCGCATAGTCTCCACAGAGGAGGAGAGGTCCGCCAGAGTGTGCGACACATGTAGGAACCCACTGACCAGGGCCCCTCCCAACAGTGCCACGTCGCGACGCTGCTGTTCGTGATGGCGTGTGTGCTCCACGCAGGAAGCATGCACGTCATCACGAATGTCATGCGTGCGCAACGCGACACCAACCAGGACGGAGCCCATACAGTCGTGGGACCCCTCGTCCGCATGTAGTGGAGAGGCAGATGACGTGGCACTCCCTCCTACCTGTGGACAGGCCTGGGACGGGGCATCCCTGCTAGTGCATGGTGGTGCAGTCACAGGGTCAGGGACAGCGACATGCACATGCCCCTCCGCGGTGACCTGTGCTGCCTCCTGACCCTGGCCCTGGACTGCACCACTTGCACCAGTGGTACTACTCCCACCAGGCCCCATGTGCGGCTCAGTAGCAGGCTCCTCCTCCTCTGTGGAGACCACCAACCTGGATGTCTCCACACCGTCTTCCGCCATTGCAAGCCCCTGTAGGGGCTCACCTGGCCCTTGCACTACAGCCGTAGTGGCAGACGCGGCACCAGTCCCCTCGCTCCCGGATGATGGCAATTCCTGGGAGGGTGGCAGTGCCTTGCGTCTCCGCCCGGTGGAAGCATCCCCACCGCTTGGCTCCATAGCGTCGTCTCCGCCCTCTTCTTCACTTGACGCTGCGTAGGAGACATAAAACACAAGCATCAGGGTACAGTACAATATTCCCCTAGACAGGAAGCAATAACACATGAGTGGCTCTGTCAAATCTCACTTCCATCCTGTCCCTCCACAATACATGGGTGAATGCACGCAACACACATGCAGAAACAGGCACGGCGCCTGCAATCAACATCAGCATCCATGTACAAGGGCCTCTTTTAACCAAAATGTTGCCTTCAAACTCACATGCATCATGGCTCACACTGATCCCATGCACACACATCACCGGAGGGTCATGCATCATGGCTTGTACACCACAGACACAGTGGATAGACACAGTGGATACAACGGTGACCGCACTGCATGAGTGAATCTACACATCATCACGGACATGTGTCATGCATCCATGGTGTTTCAAAGTCACACACACACTTCTCAGACACACACACATGTGCACCATACATGTACATTAGAGCAGCACCCATCCCTCACCCCCCTCCATGTCCAAGAACAGAGACTGGCATGCATTCATGTGTGCATTCCACATACAGTTCCCCATGTTGCACTGGAACACATGCACCATCCATGTGGTTCACACATTACTGGTCTCACATGCATGACTATGATGTCCCTGCACACACACATCCATACATGGCCTATGTCACACATACAGGCAAGTATCAGACTACCAGCACACTGCAACATGCCCTGTCTCACACAGCAATGCTTGCCCACTTACCGATCAACTCCAGAAGGATCTGCCTCCGAAGGATCTGGGTGTGGGGCGCTGGGCCTACGCGCTCCAGGACCCTCATCTGGATGTTGCTCATGCTGACCCAGCCCCCCTCCGCGAGGCGCCGGGCCTTGTAGAGGGTCCTGGACCTGAAGTCCTCCCAGCGCTTCTGGACGTGCTTGATGTCACGGGTTGCCACCCCCTGCACATTGATGGCAACCACTGGGTCCTCCCAGATCCTCTCCGGTCCTTCCTTGTTGGCGCGTGATGTTCCGAAGAAGGCATCATAATGCCCCAGGACTTGCTCCACCAGGACACCAACTTCCTTCTCACTGAAGCTGGTGGCCCTCTGCCTCTCTTGCTGGGGATCGCCAATGGTCTCAGATGGTGTTTGCCCCGAAATGGCGACCCCCGAGGCAGGCGTGGGTGGGCAACTGGGTCCTGGGGCTGGCTGTGGAGCGATGGTATCCCAGTCGGGAGTCTTCTGTTCCAGCAGGGGTGGACACAGCAACTGGACCCCTGCAGATGGCTGACGTGCAGGCAGCAAATAGCAGGGCACGTGGGCAGCAGGCAGCAGCAGATGGCTGGTGGGAGAGTGCTCGCGGCTC
The DNA here is from genome assembly GCF_040938575.1 of Ambystoma mexicanum. NCBI lineage: Eukaryota > Metazoa > Chordata > Amphibia > Caudata > Ambystomatidae > Ambystoma > Ambystoma mexicanum. Next base: position 314,938,175 of record NC_090937.1, on the reverse strand, counting down.
TTGGGGGCAGGAAAATGGCTTTTTGGGCAGGAGCGTGGTCTTCCGTGTGTTTTCGCGTGGCCAGCTTGATACGGAGTGATTTGGCACGTGAAAAAAGTGCATGTCAGTGTGAAATCCGAGGAAAGGCCCTTAGCGCATATGCGCGTATGTGACGTTATGCGTGCGGACGTTCCCCACAACACGGGTGCATTGTGATTCAGCATGTGAGAACACTGCACGTCACCCCTGTTATTGGAGGAAAGGGCCTTAGCGCGTAAGTGACGTTGCACGTGGGGGCTGGCTTAAAAGATACGAGTATCATGCTATTTTCTTGTATGTGCTTTTTGTGGAGAGCGAGCAGGTGTTTCTTGTACTTCTTGACGGTTCACACGCGATTACTTCACAACGTTTCCAGTTCGTACTCCCTGTTTCCTCAAACTGTGTTCTATTCTTCTTTTGGCGGGGGTGTTGCCAACGTGCACACGTGCGTCTTTTTCATGTTCTTTTTCAAGGCAGATGGTGAGTCGCGCATGTATATTCCAACTGTGATTGCCCTGTGCGTAACGTACCCCAGGCTGCGTGTAACACGCGTACGCTTATTTTTGTGTTTCGGGCTGCCACAGTGTAGTACGGGTTCATTTTTCCACGCACGTGGTCTACCAGGGATTGCGTGCACTTTTACTTTTGTTTTTGGGTTGCCTGTGTGTTGCGTGACCCGTCATCTTCCCCCAGGAGTTACATACAGCCTTGCTAGAGCACTAGGGTATGAATTCCATCTAGTACCCTACCCATTTCACCCCAATTGCCCAGGACAATTGTTTACTGCAACTCCCATACGCACAACAACATCAGTGCCATGGTTGGGAGGCGACCAAGCAGTAAGGGAGGCAAAGGTGGCCGACCTCCAAAAGGTGGGCATGGTGGGCGCGGTAGGGGACGTGGCCAGGATTTGCAGGGTGCCCCTAGAGCCCCGGGTGTGGAGGACCAATCAGTAACACCTATGCCCCTCCAATGGTTGTGGGAAACGTAGCTGACACCATCCCAGCTCAGCCCTTGTTGGACCGGCCCATTTTGTCACCTGAACCGGCACAGGATGACTACCAGGCTGATTTCCAGGTCAGCAAGTCTAATCCACGTGTGGTGGTGAAAGTTGCTGTCACCAGGCCACGTGGATCTGGGGCAGCAATGTCATCTGCCGCACCAAGTAGCCTGGGTGGGGAGGCTGCAGGGGCAGGTGCAGCTCAATCCACCCCAGCTCCGAGTCTCCCAGACGGGACAGTGTTGGTCCAGGTCCATCACACTGACGTTGGCCCTGCCGACATCACCCTGCAGCCAATGCCTGCACCAAGACCTATGGTCATTGTGCCTTTACAGGCTTCTAGTACCCAGTCCACCTGCGCTTCTGCCCCTACTGACCAGAGCGGCGTAAGCCACTCAGGATCCGCACCACCTTACTAGAAGAAGAAGAAGGGTGCTCTTGCACTACAGGCTGAGAACCCAGACACGGCTACACACTCCGGCACGTCAAGGAAGCCGAGCTTCAATGACGCCGAACTTGATGCACTTGTGGCCTATGTGTCGGCAAATAGCCACAAAATGTTGGTGTCTGCAGGCTGTAAGACTATGCCTGCTCAACGTAGGGCCGACTGGCAGACCATTACGGACCACATTAGTGCCCTTGGATTTGTGAGGTGCACAGCTGATGATTGCTACAAGCAGTGGAATGACCTGAAATGCAGAGCAAAGAACAAGCTGGCTTCCAATCATGCCTCTACTCTGGTGACTGGCGGTGGGTCTCCACCAGAGGACGACCAACTCACTGAACATGAGTCTGTTGCTGGAACCTTCATCACAGAGGAACAGATCCAAGGCATGGGAGACCTACCAGATTATGAGGCATTGTCCGGTGAGTGGCCATGCGTGTGTGTAATCCATGTGTATGTTTCTTTGGTGATTTGTAATGATTGAGTGCCAGGTGAGGGTGTGTACTCCTGAGTGGTATGGGTCCCCCATGTGCTTCCTCCAAAACATTCACCGGCCTTGGGTTTGGGTATGACAGTATCCCTTCTGACCAAAGTAGCAATTAGCACCACATTACTGCAGTTGCCCTTGAACTGCCATCTTGCAACAACATTGTTCTGATTTTTCAGTGTTCATTCAGCCTGATTGTTTCAATCCTCCTTTTTTTGCAATGCATTTTTGTGCCCTAATGCCACATATGTGACATGCTTCTGTCATAGATTACAACCCACATTGGCCCACATTTATTACCTTGTTATGGGAATGATTTGACCATTCAGGCTGATTGAGTAAGGGCCTGCTCACATTAATTTCTGGGCCCTGTTTGAATGTTGAACATGACTGGTGTGTTCTGTCATGTTGAAGTGACCAATCACTGATGTATCCATCTGCCTGCCATCACTGTATTATTGAACACTGGATGTGTTGCAGTGTGTGGCACATGCATATTTTGTCACACTATTTTGCATTTTTCATCTCATCATGTCCATCTCACATGGATGGCTGACAGTACTCATTCACTGACATATGGCTGTACTTGTCAAATGTACCATGGCTATGCTACGTGCCATCTATGTGCTGGCATGTGTCATGTGTGTGGATTGCCCATGCCACTCACAGGCTAATATGTGATGCCAGTGCTATCCAGCATGCAGCACATGTGTTGATTTTCCATCTTGGAGTCCTCAGTGTCTGCTTTTTGCCTCTCCTTCCAAATCATTGACAGTGCATGCATGCCAGGGTTATGGTCGTGTGGGACATGTGTTATTCATGTACTGGATCTCTGTCTTGTCAGGCCTATGTGTTTGCTATGGTGCTCATGCCTGTTTCCATTTGTTGTCTTTCATGTTTTTAGAGGTGATGACGCACTTGATGCTGTTGAGGTGGAGGAGATGGTGCAGACCCAGGAGGAATCTGAGCCACGACCAGGCACCAGTGGAGGATGTGGTGTGGTGGTGGGTGAAAACCATATCCTCCTGTAGACCATACTGTCCACGGGTGTCTCTGGGTGCACATCCCCAGACCTCTATGATACAGGTGCTGAATCGGACACTGGGATTTATGTGCTGTCGAAGGTGAGTGTTTCTGGCAGGGATGCTGTTCTGTCCAACCCACCTGCACAGGGGGTAAGCCCCTCTATGGGGATGTCAGTGTTGGTAACTCCGCCTTTGGTGGTTACGGATGCAGGGTCACACTCCACAACATCTGATCCTGTTCCTGGGCCAGCAGATCAGAGGGGGAATGCAGTCCTCCAGCCTCAGGCAGTGCCAGCACAGCAAGGTGCAGATCGCCTTGCCGCAAACAGGTGTGTTGCCCGCCAACGCGGTGGCCGTACACCACCAGGCAATACTGTATGGGAAAACTCCATGTACAGTATAGCAGCATAACAGGGAGCATTGGTTGAAATGATGGCTCAGGCAATCGAGAGCGTGGCCACTTCCATTCTCCCCCCTGAAAGGCAGATGGAGCAACAACAGCAGGCAACAGACTCCATTTTCCAATCACACAGGGAAGACATGTTGGTGTCCAACAGGGACCAACGGGCGGCATTGGAGACTCTGTGCAAAGCCATATCTGTAGAGTCCCAGGGCCACAGGGAAGCCCTGAGGTTAGATCTCCATTTTCTCAGGGAGACTCTGGGTGAACTTGAGGCTTTCATGAAATTTTAGGTCAGAACAACAGCTGGAGCTGCAGACAACTCGTGAGGAGATCCGGGCATCACGCGAGGCCATGCGTGCAGAAATGCAGGCAACCCGTGAGGTGCTGCATGGGGATCTCCGTACTATCACCCTCCAGAACCAGACCTTCAACACCTGCATGCTTGCTGCCATGGAGGACCATACCAGGGCTTTGCGTGGGCTGCCTCCCATAGCACTGCCACCTCCTGATGTAGCAGCAGAGGGCGAAGAGAGCGACAGCAGTTCTTCCACATTGGCGTAGCCGTGCAGGCCATGAGCCTATGGAGGTATTTTTTTTTCCGCAATATCCACGCAGGTGTGTGTTGGTGTGCACCCTGTCCTCGAACTTCCTGGGTGGCCTCCCCCCCCCCGGTCCACACATGGCCATTTTTGATATTTTCTTTTTTTTTTTTTTTTACAGTGTGTTGCCTTGTGTGGCTCCCATGGGCATCTACTGTGTATTCCAGCTGGGCACATGCAGGCTTGTCCTGTCTTTGGGTTAGATGCTTGCGTTCATGACACACACACCCCTCCTGCTTCCCCTTTCCATGGGCTTGCAAAGGGTTTGACCAAGTGACAGTGACTTACACAGTGACATTTGGCTCCCATGAGCTGTGTGGGCAGTCTGTAGTCAAAACTGTGTGGACATCCCTAGTGGGGAATGTTGTTGTATTGAACACTGCATGGTGTATTGATATGTGCTTGTGCATCCATGTCTTCCTCCTTATTCACAGGTACCTTCTTCATGTCTTCACAAGGCCGTCTCCTTTGCAGATGCAGTTCATGTTGTATGCAGTACACTGATGACACATTTGCCTGACAGCAACACTCTGCAGTTGGAAGGGGTCGATGTGCTGGCTTATTCAGGTTGTAAGACTTGCACTACTTTGATTTTGTACTGTCATATTTTGCCACTGTTTCATCCTGTGTTGCTGTATTGTGTTGCTGGTAAGTATTTGTTCATGTGTGCTGTTTGTTATTGATTACTGGGAGCATATTGTCTTTGACCTGTTTCCATATGGGACAGTGCACTTTGTATCACTTGTGTCATGTGTTGTGCATTCATTTGGTTGCTTTCACATTGCATGGCATGCCATGGTGTGTTGGGTAGCTGAGATGGGAGGGGTTTGGTGACATAACACTATTTTCATGTTGTATTTTGCAAGGGGCTAGTCATTCATGCAGCATAAATGTGTTTCTTTTTGTGACACAGCATTGGTTGTCTTTCAGTAGGTACGGATGCACAATGTAACACTTCCAGGTGACCAATCTCAGGCTGCTATGGTTGTCACAGTTGACTGTCCCTTATGTCATCATCAATGATTGTCAGCTGGTATGTGCCAGGGTGTGTGCACTCCACAGGGGTGTGATTTTAGGTAAAGTAATTAGCCACCAGCTGCGTACGGGCTGCCTCACCACGTGCCCTTTCCCCTCCCATGCACAGCGGCCGTGCATGTGGTTGGGGATGTGGGCGCACCACCATGTCCACCCGCAGGCCCCGGCGGGTTGTAACGTTGTGCAGGACACATGCTGCCACTATGAACGCTGCACACTACTGGGGGCGCGTATAGCAGCTGGCCACCAGAGCAGTCAAGGGAGCGAAAGCGTGACTTGAGCACTCCGAATGTGCGTTCCACTATGCCCTGGGTTGCAATATGGGCTGTGTTGTATCTTACCTCGGGTGGTGTGGTGTGGTTCCGAATTGGCGTCATCATGTGGGTGCTCAGATGGTAGGCACTGTCCCCTGGGGAGGTGATGATGGGTATCATTAGTGGGGTTGTGACATTATTCAGTATCTGACATGCATGCATGTGCAGAGGCATTTATACTCACCAAGCAGCCATGTAGCGCCATGCCGCCCAGCTTCTAGGTCCCGGTTTAGGGGTGATATTCTAAAAATGAAACTGTCATGGGTGGACCCTGCATAGTTGGCATATATTGAGGTGATGATTCCCTTGGCATCACATACTACCTGCACGTTGCGTTGATGGAATGCCAGTGCTTGCGGTTTCTATAGATGTGCTCAGTTGCCCTGGGAGGACATAGAGCCACATGGGTGCAATCAATGGCACCTAGCACTTTGGGGAAGTGTGCCACCCCGTAAAAGTCCTGGACGGCAGCCTGCCTTTCTGCAGGTGTTCTGGGCATGTATATGTGCCTGCGGACTGAAGAGCGTGCAGTCATGATGGCCAACACCTGGTGTAGGCAACGTGACTGCGTGGCCTGTGACACCCCCCCCCCACTATGGCACTTGTCCGCTGAAATGAACCAGTGGCCAATAAGTGCAGTACATTGAGCACCTTTTCTAAGGGGCTCAGTGCTTGGGACCACAGGGTGGGTGATGTGAGGTCATCCTCCCACTCACTCACCAGGTCGAGTATTATGTGTGGTGGGAACCTGTACCTCCCATACACCTGGTCATCAGGTATCCCAAAAAGGCTGGTCCTGGGTGTAAAAATGCTGGGCCTGGCTATCCTCCTCCATGGTATATTCATCGTAGCGTCTGAGCTTGTTTGTTGTTTGCGTGCACTTTTATGCTGCGTGGGGCCGTGTACGCCTGCTTCCTGCTGGCGTACGTGTTTCCGGATTAGCGCGTCTTTTTGCGTGCACGCGTTTCCCCTGTTCGATTCCATGAATATGTGTTGTAGGCGCGCATGTGGGCGTTCCGTGCATTTACCTCCTGTACTTCCCCCGTAACGCCCACATTTTCAGGCGTTGTTCCCCATTACGCGTGTTACGCCCCGTGTTCCGCCCACTTTTGTTGTGTGTGCCGCGCTGCGTGCGTATTCTCAGTGCGCGTAGCACACGCCATTTGATGACGTGTGCGCCCACGTGCGCCACGCAGGATTTTAGCACACCTCCCAGGATTTACACGCGCACGCACTTCCATGAATCGATGTGCGCGGCTTTCGCACACGTGCGTGGCAATTTTCTCGCTTGCGCTGCGATTCGCACGCTTTTGCATGCTTGTGCGGCGCACATTAATTCCATGAATCAGCCTGTTAGTTTCAGGGATAGGGTTTTTCATAATAAAGGACATTTGGTGATCAGTCTTTTCCTCACAATCTTTTTTCAGTCAGAAACGTGTTTGAATGACTCCACCTGTTGAACTCGATTGCAGGCCTCTTGTGTACATGGCACCAACTATCCAAATGGATTCCTGGGTGATGCATGGTATGTTGGCTACCTTGTGGTGTTGGATGTGCAGAAAATTGAGATTCTGAAGGACTCTGATAATTTTGCTGCATTCATCATAGAACCAATGTTACTGCTGATGGAGGAAATCACATTACCTTTTGGAGCTTGCTGTCCTATATTATGTGTATACTTCTTATGACTCTTCCCTATTATTTGCTAAACAAAAGTATTTTACTGATCTCTTAAATTCATCTTCTTCTCATCTGCGGCATCTGTTCCCTGTTGTTAACCGTATTCTCTTTCCCCCTATGCTGAGCCATGCATATCTTCTTCTTCTTTCTCTGCTGCTGATTCCGACACCTACTTGGACTCAAAATTGACTCTTCTATGCTTTCCCGTCTCATCTATGTCTTGTTTCATGAATCTGAATTCTCTCCCTCCGTAGTGTATACCATCATGTCCTCCTTCCACCCTTTCAGTATTCTGAGCTCTTGGTATTGCTCTCTAAAGCTCATCCTACTACTGTCCCTTTCACAATAATTCGTAAGATCTGTTCTTTTCTCATTCCTTATCTCACTTTGATACTTAACTCTTCTCTACTCACTGCTACTTTTGCTTTTTTTTTTCAACACGCCTCTATACTCCCTATTTTGAAGAAACAGGTTTTTTACTCTACTCTCCCCTTTAACTATAATTCTGTATCTCTTCTCCCTTTTCTCTCCAAACGCTTGGAATGTGTTGTCTACAACCAAGTCTCTACCTCCATAAATCACTCTGATCTTATTCGTCTTTATCAGTCGGTTTCTGTCCGCTCCATTACATGGAGATTTCTGTTTGTGATTCTCTTCTTTCTGCTACTTATATGAAACATCCATTCCCATACTTCTTGATTTGCCTGCCACTTTTGACAATGTTGATGGTGCTATTTTACTTAATTCTCTCAGCCTTCTTGGTTTTCAGGGTCCTGTAGTCGATTGATGTCACTCCTATTTGACTTACTTGCACTTACTTTGTCTCATGGGCTGGACACTCTTCTTCCATTTTCCCTCTTCACTTTGGTGTTCTGCAAGGTTGTATTCGTGGTCTCCTCCTTTTTTCCTCATACACTATTCCTAAGGTCTCTATTATTTCATCCGTTGGTCTTTCACGTCACATCTACGCAGATGATTCCCAAATCTATTTATCCACTTCCTCCTACTCTGACACAATTCAGTTAACTTTATCTACGTATCTTGGAAATATAATCACTGTCTTCATCTTAACCCATTCACGACTGAGGCTCTTTTCTTTCCTGAACGGTGTTATTCCTCTTCCACTTCCTCTATGTTCTATCTCTTTTCCACCTGCCTCTGCCCTTATTTCTACTATAGTCTGTAATTTCCGAGTCTTCTTTGACTCCTCATTATCTTTTGCCTCTCACATTTCCTCAGTGGCCACTTCCTGCTGCTTTCATCTCCATAACATCTCCTGGGCCCGTCCCTTTCTGTCCTGTCATTGTACTAAAATCCGTATTTCATCCCTTATCTGTTTTTGCTTAAGTTACTGCTCCTCACTTCTGGTTAGTCTCCCTGCATATCAGTGTGATGTTGCAGATGAGACCAATAATGTGAAGGGCATGCCCCCACCTGTTCCCAAGTGACAGCCAACATATAGAATAAGGGAACAAGAATAAAAGTGCCATTTTGTATATGCCGCCCCATGTAGAATGTAACACAAGTAGTAAAAACTTAGTTTGCCACAATATAAGCATATAGCTATACTGTAGCATTATAGGGAGGATTAGGTTGCTGAATACACAGAGAGGGAACATAGTGAATGGCAGTATGCAAAGTTAGGTATGGCACGTATAGGAAGCAACATTATAAACTTAACATTATAAATGACGAGAAACACAGTTTTTCCCATTGTAAAGCCAGCACAGCACATGGTTTTAAAGCACAGCATATTAGTTTAAGTAGCTTAATAGGGATTTCTTTTGGTGCATGATGGTGTCCAGACAGCTGAAAGCATCAAGGCTGAGAGAAAAAGGGAGGATAGCTGAAACTGCACAAATAGGCTTTTCCAATGTTTCCAGCTTAGATAAGCAACAATTGAGTTTGTTTTGTGCAAAGCAAACACAAATATATATGTTTCCATTGCCAGGTGTACAAAGTAATGTTGCGAATAGCACACTAGCAAGATACGTCCACAGCGCCTCCAGTTGAAAACTGTTCAACTGACGCACAAAGAACACATTAAAAGGTTGAATAAACTGATGGACCAAAGTCTCATACTCTGGCCTCACACTAGAATGAATAGGCTACGTACATCCAGTCTCAATTAGATCAAACACCTCCAAGCAGTAGTACGTGTCAAAGGCAGTACGAGATGAGCTGCAAGCTGCAAGTGAGTTTGATAGGTCTTTGGACAAGGCAGCATTTCAATCTCTCCTTTCCCACCAAATACATTGGACTGTTGTGGATACGGATAACATCAGTAACAGGCACCAGTATTTTAACAATGTCAGCATGATGTGGTGCCAACCAGTTAGGAAAAAATATGGGAGATAGAGGCGGGTCTCTTGGGTTAGGAAGGACTGAAAGGGGAGATTACTTCCAGTGGTTAAAAACAAATTTAATCATTAAGCGTTTCAACATTAAACTGAAGATATTAGATTTCACGAGAAATGGTCTAAAAACCAATACGTAAATCGGTTTCTCATTGGTTAAACACATTTCCAAATTACCACGTGTGTGGCCAGTGTAACTTAACAATATCATTTATACATTTAGTTGTGTCCTAGTTTTCAAGCATATTGAAACAACATAGGGTTTTTTGCATACACTTCTGTAGTTATTTGCAATTGTATTGTCTAATTTGAAGACAGTGTTCAACCAGATGCAATGAACTATCAACACTGAGTTGCACCGCGTGCCTCCCCTTCGCAGACCGTCCATGACCGATTATCTACGAGCACATCCAGGACCAAATCTGCTGCCTCGATGCCTTTGTTCCCCATTTCTTCGAGGGATGTTGACGATCCATGGCTCCTGCCTTAAAGGGAGCCGCTCAAGAAGGACCTGTCGATGACCCGACGTCCAACTCTGCTATTCCAGGTACATTGGGGTGGTAGAACTTTTATAGAAGGAAATAAGACTATTGTGAACAATATATGGACTGGGCTTGTATGATCTCTTTTTTTACAGGTTGCCCAGGTGGGGGGATCTCCACACAGAACAATGTCTAGAGGTAGGGGCCAGTATTCTGCCTATTGTTCTAACCAACTTCTTTTCCTCCTATGTCTTTTGTTGGTTTACTTTATTACGTGATTTGTGTGACATTTAAACTAAGTATATTTGATTCACTTTAATGAAATCTAATAGTAATTGTTATACATGTAGAACTGTGTATATACTTGCCATTGTAGATAAGTCTAAGCACAAAGTGTGTTATTGTGATTGTGTATATAACATTGAACCTTATTTATATAAAGACTGTGTTATCACTAACACAGTGTGTGGACATTCCTTTGTGGGTTCTTGGGGACTACACCGTACTTAAGAACCAGCCTGCATCACCTCCTGAGAGCTAGGCCTTCATTGCTCGACCACGTTTTACCAAATAGAGAATCTTGGCTGGGGTCCTCTGGGCCTCTCCTCTGCCATATAGAGGTCAGGAATACAGACACCCCCTCCAGTCTTTACACTGGTGGCAGCAGTGGGATGCTTATGGTTTTAAGAACCAGTGTGTAACCTTGCCACTTACAAAACATCCACACTTGGTTAAACTGAGATTTAGTTGTGTACAAGATAACTACATTACAAGCAATGTAGTCTATTGCAAATGGTAAATTGACTAGGATGATCTTAGAGGCTCTCCGGAGTGCTTGTGAATCTAGGGAGTTAGACTTTGAGGATAAGTCTAGGGCTGAGCTGATAGTTGCCCTGGTGGACTACCAGACTCATTGTGAAGCTCTTGAAAGGGGGAATGCAACCCATGAGGACTCTGCCTCTGGGGCTGCTATTGAATCTGATTCTGGGAATGCTACCACTCCTGCAGCCTCTGTTCCGACCTCCAGCAACGTTTCTTCAGGGAATTCCTTGGAACTTGAATTATTAAGGATGAAATTGGCCTTTGAATATAAAAAGTTGGAAACAGAAACTGAATTTAAGAAAAAGGAGTTGGCACAGCAAGTGATACTCAAAGATAAGGATCTTGAACTTAAAAACAAGGACACAGAATGTCAGAAAATCCAGAAAATCCAGCTAGAGAAAGCTCGAGTGGAGACTTCAGCAAAACCAGTTGAGAGTGTCAGGTCCCCAGCCACCAAGTTTATGAAAGATTTGGTTGGTGTGTATGTCGAGGGTTCTGATATCCTCCAGTGGATTGAAGTGTTTGAAATGGCTTGTGCAATTCATGATGTTGATAAAAGATATTGGGCTAATTGTTTGTTAAGCAGAGTGCCTCAGACTGGGTATGACTGGGTATGACTGTATTCTGAAATTGAGTGTGGAATAAAGGGGTCACTATAAGTGCATGAAGTCTGCTTTGATTGCCAAGTTTGGCAAGACACCTACCCAATACCTTAAAAGGTTCAGGGAATTTAAGAAAAGGGAGAATGAGTCTTGGATTGACTGGGTGAGTGTTGCACATATGAACACGATGGGGTCGATTGATGGTCACAAAGTGAAAATGTTTGTTGAATTGTCTCACCTTTTTTGAGCATTTTTCTGAAGCCTGTTCACCAGAGCTGCGTCAATGGGCCTCATTCCGACCCAGGCGGTAAGTTACCGCCTGGGTCGTACCTTTACCACCATGGCGTAAACTACGTTTACGCCATGGTGGTTGGTGGACTTACCGCCCCATTCCGAGGTTGGCGGGGCGGTAAGTCCCCAATCCCCATTTTCCCTTCCCCATTCCCATTTTTGCCCCATAGGGCATAATGGGAGTGGGGAAGGCGTTAATTACGCCACCGTAAATTACGGTGGCGTAATTAACAACAAGGTCCCTTAGCGCCATGGATTTTAACACCTGCTAAAAGCAGGTGTTAAATCCTCCATGGCGCTAAGGGACCTCGGAATCAGGGGGTAAGGGTCGGCGCTGTTTACGCTGCCGTAAACCCCTTACCGCCTGGGTCGGAATGAGGCCCAATATGTTGCTGACATTTTGGATCCCTTTAAGCTGGCCGACTGGCTGACAAGTGGGTCTCCCACCGGGTGTCCCCTAAGGACTCCAGTGGGAAGGACAAGGACAAAGAAAAGGGGACTTCTCAGAAGTCTGAAGAGTCCCAGAAGCAATCACAGTCGAATAAACCAAAACCTTCCTCTCATAAGACCCACAAATCTAGTGGGGATAAGTCCTATGCGGGTGGGAGTAAGAGTAGTGGTCCACCTGCTGCAAAGCAGTTTCCCAGTGGTTCCAGTACCATACCCCGCATTCCTGGCACTTGTTGGGACTGTGGGGCTCTGGATCACAAAAAGGGTGACCCCAAGTGTAAAGGTAAGGCACTTGGAGTCCAGGCTGTCAGCCAAACCTACCTTTACCCCATGCCTGAGGCGGAGGCCACTGTCCTCCCCTCCTTTACAGGGATCACATTTGGTGCTCCTGTTGATATTTCCCTAGTGTCCCTTGGGGCCTGGGACCAGTATGCAGAAGTACTGACTACTATCCCACAGAATACCAGTAGGTTTTTGAGAAGTGTCCTCTTGAATGGCCAGCCTTCTACTGGCTTGAGAGACATGGGGCGAGCATGACAGTGGTGGACAGGACTATGCTCAAGCCAAAGAACTATGCAGGTGCTCCTCTCTGAACCACCAGGTTAGCTGGTGGCTCCCAAATTATCACCTGTAGCCTTTGTCCACATTACAATTGGAGACAAGACAGCAAGGCTTCCTGTCCTGGTTCAGGACAATGTCCCTGCTAACATGTTGTTGGGTAATGATCTAGTAGAGTTGGGGTTGATCTGTGATGGTCTCCCCATGACTGCTGCTGCAGTCACTAGGTCATAGGTGACACTGGGTCTGATTGAGATTCAGATACTCCAGCCAAAGGCGAGGCCTAAGGCAAGAAGGTGGAACAAGAAGGCCACCTCTGTGAAGGGGGCTCCTTCTCCTCCTGCTGTTCCTGCAGCACCCATTGGGATTCATGCTCCGGAGGGGCTGGGTCCAGTGGTAAACCCAAACTCAACTCCTGAGGGTGAAGAGGCAGAAGGCCCTCCTGCGGGAGAGGTGCTCAACCCAGAAGACCACCCCAACCTTCAATGCCTGTTGGCTGAAGGGGGACCATCCCGGGCAGACTTCTGTAAGGGTCATAGAGAGTGCCACTCTCTCGAGGGTCTGAGGAATCAGGCCCTGTCCCAGGCACAGGGAGAAGTGCCTAGGACATTCCGGATATAATGGGAGGGTGAGCTCCTTGTTAGTGAGCCCACTAAGCCTGAACATGGTGCCCTCAAGAGGTTGGTGGTACCCCAGGTTTACAGACCCTTCCCACTGCAGTTGGCACATGAGGTGCCCTTGGTTGGTCATCATGGGACCAAGAAGACAAAGCAAAGGCTTGCTGCCCATTTCTACTGGCCCGGATGGGAGTAGAAGTGGAGTCCGCCTGCAGGACCTGCCCAACTTGTCAGTTGTCTGGCAAGACTGGAGGCAGTGTCATTGCCCCACTGCAGCCATTGCCAGTTGTTGGCAAACCATTTGGGAGGGTGGGCATCAACATTGTTGGTCCCCTTGACCTCCCACTTCAGGTGGACATCAGTTCATCCTGGTCTTGTAGATCATGCCACTAGGTACCTTGAGGTACTGTTGTAAAGTGACTTCCAGGCTTCTTGGGATTACTTATATGTTTATTACAAGTACTTAAGTCACAGTTACATGAAGTTATATACATAAGTGGACAGGACATAACACTGGCTCCCATCACCCAGGCTGGGGAGCTCTAACTGGCTGGGTGTGGAATCCTTGGGTAAACATTCCGACATTCACAAGGCAACACTCCACATGAGGAGCATGAAAGTATTTTGGAGGTAGCGCCTCCGCCAGAGTAATTGGAGGTAGCGCCTCTGCCAGAGTAATAGGAGGTAGCGCCTCCGCCAGAGTAGTTGGAGGTAGCGCCTCCACCAGTGTGATTGGAGGTAACGCCTCCGCCAGAGTATTTGGAGGTAGCGCCTCCGCCATTGTAATTGGAGGTAGTGCCCCTCCAGAGTATTTGGAGGTAAGACCTCCGCCAGTGGAATTGGGTAGCGCCCCGCCAGGGTCCCAGTGTAGTTGGAGGTAGCACCTCCACCTGTGTAATTGGGGGTAGGGCCCCACCAGATTATGTGTAGGTAGCGCTTCTGCTTGTGTTTTGGGGCAGTGTTGTCCTTCTTTTCCAACTTCTTCCTGCACCCCCAGCAGCAGGCTTCTTCCACTTTCTTCAGTTTCTTGCTCACATGTTCTTCTTTTTAAGACCAACTCGTCGCCAATGTTGTAAATTGACTTCCAGGCTTCTTGGGATTACTTATATGTTTATTACAAGTACTTAAGTCACAGTTACATGAAGTTATATACATAAGTGGACAGGACATAACACTGGCTCCCATCACCCAGGCTGGGGAGCTCTAACTGGCTGGGTGTGGAATCCTTGGGTAAACATTCCGACATTCACAAGGCAACACTCCACATGACATCACCAGCTTTCACATACAGAGACAAGCACATCACAGCATATACCCCTTCGGACTATTACTGCCAAGGTGGTTGCCAGGGCTCTCAGGGGCATGTTCACCCACGTTGGATTCCCTAAAGAGGTTGTCTCTGACAGAGGATTCAACTTCATGTCGAGTTACATGAAAACCATGTGGATAGAGTGTGGGATAATGTACAAGTTTACCAGCTCTTACCACCCCAGACCAATGGTCTGGTTGAGACATTTAACAAAACTCTCGAGGGCATGCTAGGTACTAAGGAGGAAATGGGGTCTCCTCCTGCCAGGCCTGCTGTCTGCTTACAAAGAGGTGCCTCAAGAGGGTGTTCGTTTCAGCCCCTTTGAGTTACTCTTTGGACTTCCCCTGAGGGGGCCTCTTGCCTTGATCAGAGAAAGTTTGGAAACCACCCCTCCCGGTCCTGCCAAGCAAGTTAGGGACTATGTGTTAGGCCTCAGACGGCGGATGACACAGATGATGGTTTAGGCGACAGGGAATCTCAAGGCCAGCCAGGAATGGAACAAGTATTGGCATGACCTTAAAGCATCACAAGTGGATTGGACTTCAGGACAGGAGATCCTTGTGATGGAGCTCACCAAGCCTAGGGCATTGCCAGATAAGTGGACTGGACCCTTCAGGATAATCTCCAAGATGGGCAAAGTCAATTATATGGTTGACATGGGAGTCCCTGGGGTAGCCCCTCAGGAATTCCATGTTAACAGGCTCAAGCCATCTCCATAGGTGAGCCGAAGTCTCATGTCTCTTGCTGGCTTCAGAGCAAGAAGAGGATGAGAGTGAGCCCCTTCCTGATTTTCTGGATAGCAACCCTCAGGATGGCTCAGTGGAGGGAGTGCATCTCTCTCCAGATCTTACATCAGAGCAGCAGAGGGCCTGCAGGGCTTAGCTCCAGCAGTATGCGCCTCTGTTCTTGCTGACACCAGGCTTCACTCCATGGTGCAGGCACACAATTGACACTGGTGACAGCGTACCTGTCAAAAGCAGATGCTACAGGATGTCAGACACTGTGAAGAACCACATCCAGGCTGGGGTCGCCAAGATGTTGTATCTGGGTGTTATTGAACCCTCAACCAGTCCCTGGTCCAGTCCAGTGGTCCTTGTCCCCAAGGCAAGCTCCCAGGCAGGTACCAAGGATTGACGATTCTGTGTGGACTACAGGGGGGTCAATGCTGTCACCAAAACGGACGCGCACCCATTGCCCAGGGCTGATGAGCTTGTGGACACCATAGGTGCTGCCAAATTTGTGAGCACCTTTGACCTTACCTCAGGCTATTGGTAAATAGCTCTGATGGACCATGCCAAGAGAAAGACTGCATTCTCAACACCTGAGGGTCTCTAGCAGTTTAGAGTCATGCCTTTTGGGTTGAAAAATGCACCTGCCACCTTCCAGAGATTGGTCAATCATGCGCTCAATGGGCTAGACGCCTTTTGTGTGGCCTACTTAGTTGACATTGCTGTCTACAGTTCCACCTGGAACAGCATTTGACACATCTGGATAAGGTGTTGCAGGCCTTGAAAAGGGCTAACCTCACTATCAAGGCCACCAAGTGCCAGATAGCTCAGGGGAAAGTCATGTATCTTGTTCATGAGGTAGGAAGGGGTCAAATCCAACCTCTCCCTAGTAAAGTACAGGATGTACATGACTGGGAGACTCCCACTACTCAAACCCAGCTGAGAGCCTTTTTGGGCCTCACTGGGTATTATCTCAACTTCATGGCGGACTATGGAACCATAGCTGCCCCTCTGACAGCTCTGACTTTGCCCAAACAAACAAGGAAGGTTAATTGGACAGAAGACTGTCTGATGGCCTTTGTTGGCTTGAAAGAAAGTCTGTGTAGGACACCTGTGTTGTGTGTGCCTGGTTACGGCAAACTCTTTATCATCCAGACGGATGCCTGCAACACCGGAATTAGAGCTGTCTTGTCCCAGTTAGATGACAAAGGGAGGGAACATCCGATCATATTCATCAGTAGACAACTCAGGGGTGGAGAACTTAGGTGGGCTACTGTTGAAAAGGAATGTTTCAGTATAGTTTGGAGCCTTAGGCAATTTAGGCTCTACCTTACGGGGTCTACCTTCATGGTCCAAACTGACCATAAGCCCCTGAAGTGTCTTATGCAGCTGGAGGGTGAGAATCCGAAACTGTTCAGGTGGTCCATTAGCCTGCAAGTGCTAGACTTCACCATAGAGCATAGACCAGGGAAGAGTCACCATAATGCAGCTGGCCTTTCCAGAAGGTATGTGGACCATCTGGATGAGGGTGTCAAGGACCCATGGGTGGGGGTACAACCCTGTGCCCCTAGTGTATGTTTTAAGGAACCTGTGTGTGTCCCACAGAGCAGGGTATGGGCTGGTGGCAGCTCCATGCTGAATTTGACAGGTGCTCTGAGTATCCTCCATTTTGGGAATAGCCAGGCTCTGCCTTTAGAATCAGTTGATTCCTGATAGGAAACTAGATGGCCCCTGTGGCCTCTTGCTTTCCATTGCCTGCTACCTTGTGTTTCCAAAGTCCTGTGAAGCCCTGACTCTGTCCCTTCCCACTGACTGGCTGTTGGGTGGAAGTTCCATATATGGTATTGTGGGGATGTCCAGGCCAGACTGGCTGGAGCCTTCCCAGTGAATGTATGTTGTGGGTACACCCTTGAGGTGGGACGTGGGTGAATCGAGTGTGTGACCAATATGCACTTCTTGTTATGGTTTGGTTTCTGGTATGTAATACAATGAATGAGACAGCCCTGCCTGAAACTGGTATGAATGCAGTGTGGACTGCTGAACGGCTTGGTACTTGTCCCAATACACATTCCTTGTTGTGGGTGTCTGGAGGGAAGAGAATGGCCTGAATGCCCTGTTAGTCTGATTGGCTGCCTGACTGCATGAATGGGACTATGAATGATTGGTTGCCTGAGTGTGACCCAGCAGAATGAATGAGAGACAAAACAGTATATCTGGAGGCCACTCACTGCTAGAATTTGTTCAGAAGCTGAAGTCGAAACTTGATGCTTGATTTTGACCACCAAGCCTGAAGAAGAAAGTTGACTGCTGTTACCTTCACCGCAATCTGAAATCCGCCATGACGCTGAGACTGATCCGAGAGAGGACCTGGCTAGGAGACCTCTTCCCAAGCTACTAGGGACCATCATGCACCGCTAATCTTCGACAAAGCTCCCTGGAAGTCAGACCCTCGACAGGCTGTCAACCACAGACAGGGACCACCGAGAACAAAGAGAAGCACCAGACAGCCATCCACCATCGCCAACCAGGGTTTGCAGGTTTGCTATATCCTCTGGAGGCCCATCGAAGCCGTGTTACCCAGAAGCAGGAACCATTTGACGCTGAGGCGCCGACGACCGGAGCTGCAACGCTCCATCGATTAAGACAATGTGAATCCAAGGATGCTCTCACCTGCATCGTCCACCGCTTTCCCCCACCGGAGAAAGTCGAGGCCGCAAACACACCGAGGAGCATCGGCCAGTGGGTTTCCCACCACTCGTAGACCACAGAGATGCCGGATGACTCGACGGCCTTGCTGTGCCAAAGTTCTTCATAGACTCTTTGCGGCAACAAACTATTGACGCCGAGGTGTACCGCACGCCTCATCTTCGCAGGACATCCACAAAGATGCTGCCACGATGCCGTTGTTCACCATTTCTTTGAGGGATCTCGATGATCCGTGGCACCTGATGTAAAGGGAGCCGCTCAAGAAGGATCTGTCAACGACCCGACGTCAAACTCTGCTATTCCAGGTACATTGGGGTGGTAGAACTTTTATAGAAGGAAATAAGACTCTTGTGAACAATATATGAACTGGGCTTGTATGATATCTTTATTTATGGGTTACCCAGGTGGGGGGATCTCCACACAGAACTGTATCTAGTTGTAGGGGCCAGTATTCTGCCTATTGTTCTAACCAACTGCTTTTCCTCCTATGTCTATTGTTGGTTTACTTTATTACCTGATTTGTGTGACATTTAAAATAATTACATTTGATGCAGTTTAATGAAATCTAATAGTAATTGTGATAGCACGGAGAACTGTGCATATATTTGCCATTGTAGATTAACCTGAGCACAAAGAGTGTTATTGTGATTGTGTATATAACCTTGAACCTTAGTTATAGAAACACTGTGTTATCACTAACATAGTGTGTGGACATTCCTTTGTGGGTGCCTGGGGACTGCACTGTACTAAAGAACCAGCCTGCATCACCTTCTGAGAGCAGAGCTAGGCCTTGATTGCCTGCCCACATTTTACCAAATAGAGAATCTTGTCTGGGGTCCTCTGTGCCTCTCCTCTGCCATATAGAGAGTAGAAGTACAGACACCCCCCTCCAATCTTTACAACAGGTGCTCACCTGGCTCTTCCTTGTATTACTTGCAGAATACGCACAGTATGCCTTTATTAGACCGTTTTCAGCGTGCATGCTTTGTTTTGTGTTTTTTTATGAAGGCTGGCAGGTAATTTTTCTATTGGGTGCTTCACTTTGATTGGATCGGGGCCTTTGGTTACACACCACATGCCCCTCCCCGGCCCTGTTCTTCCAATATTCCTTTGTGGAGAAGAGCACAGCAGAGTGGGGTTTCCATCTCAAGAGCCTTTTCTTATTATTCTCATATTTTTCTTTCGGTTGGAGCCCGACCAGCTCAATTTCCTTCATTAGGGAATGTCCACTCCAGACTATATTCCATATTTGGGTTGGGGGTGTAGAACGGCACCCCCTTTTTTCCTTCTTTCCTGGGTTCTGGGGGTCCTCCCTGGACTGCCCTCTTGCTTTCAGGCTGGAAGTGAAGGAAGCTAATTATCTAGCAAATAGAACAAATGAGAAGTTCAGTACTTTTTACACAACATATTTCCCCAGATTATTTATACAGAATTGACAAAAAAAGGCACACCATTATAACACGAGAAATGTTCACCATTTCACAAAACAGTATTTATTTATTTTCTTTTGTCTTTACAATGAGCACAACTCACTGTATGTATATGCATGTCTTAGTTTCCATCCAATTGTTCATCCTTCCTTTTCATTCCCCAGATGGTTCCTTTGCTCGACTTTCATTTGGTTCCTCAACCAGTCGTAAAGCTTGTCTGCGATGACAGCTTTTCAACTGATTGATGTGGACCCATTTTTCTTCTGTTCTCCTTTTAGGATGCTGATCTTGTAGGCAACAGGTGATATTTTATCTATAATTTGAAAGGCACCATGCCAAGGCGGGAGAAACATCCGCTCCTTCGTCTGATCCCTTGAAAACTGTACAGCTAAACCTTGTCCCCTACTTCATACTCTTTCTTGGTGGTCTTTAGATGAAAATGGGCCTCATTACGAGTCTGCCGGTCCGGGAACTACATACCTGTAAGTTTGCTGGTACCATAGTTTCGAGACCGGCAGATTGTGAGTTGTGCTTGCGGGTGCCTGTGTGCCTGCCAGGTCAGACCTGGCGGGCACACAGGTACCAGCGAGCACAACGCGTTGGATGCACCGGCACCATTCACGGATGGTGCCTGTGCATCCGGCTTCCCCATTCCCATTGGCTCAATGGGAATGAGGAAGAATTATTTCCGGCGCCCTGGAATGAGCAATTACCGGGTCCGCTAGGGTTGTAATACCCTGGAAATTACCCATTCCAGGGCACCAGAAAAAAAATGACTCCAGCGGCAGCCGGCCTGTATTACAGCCACACCTGTATTACAGGCACGTCTACCGCCAGGGTCGTAATGTGGCCCAATAGGTCTTCATTCCTGCAGTCAACTTTTCTAAATTGCGCTGAGTATAATTAAAAACATGCTGGTGGTGCTTTACTTAGATTTTCAATTTTCTCCTGAGTAGTGGACACATTTATCAGTGTCTCTTCCTGAATTCTGTAGAGCAGATGCTGAAGTAACACCATTTTTCATCCGGTCATGTGTTCAAATGGAGACATCTTTGTTGCAGAAGATAGTGTAGACCTAATAGCTACCAAGACAAGAGGTAATCGATTGTCCCAACTGGGTCCAAAGTCTGCCACAAACTTCTTTAAGATACTCAAGTGTTTTGTTGTATCTCTCTAACCGCCCGCTGGAGGCCAGGTGGAAGCACTGCGGAGTTTTCTTTTTACCCCTAGACTCTCCCACATCTTCACCATCACCTCACTGTGAAAACGGCTTCCTCGGTCTGACCCAATCCTTTGCTGGAGGTTGAAACAAGATTAGATGTGGTTGATAATTAGTGCAGCAGCTGTATCCACCTTACAATTCGGGACATGTTGACATTCTGAAAAAGCATGTCACAGTCAACATGTACTTTTTTCCTCTAGAGGAGCGAATCGCCGGCCTGATGAATTGAAATCTGACCAAGGCAGTGTCATTCTGTCACGCCGCCCGTCCTGGGGTCTCCTTACCCGCTACGGCGCTCCCCGTCCTGGAGGCTGTATCCTCGTTTTCGGCTTCGGGGTCCGGGGGTGTCCTGGGTCCCGGGCGCTTCCGGGTCTCCTACGCGCAATACTTTGCGCATGCGCGGGCGCCCGCTCTCCGCTCTTCGCGCATGCGCAGTGCGCAGGATGCTCGATTCTGGAGGGTATGCGGCTCAAGCCTCGTTGTGGGGTGTCCGATGCCTGGGAGACGGCACGGCTTGCGTTGCAAGCCTCCCAGGTGCTGGCGGGCCTATTTAAGGAGCCCTGATCCTTTTCCAAACCGCGTCTCAACGCGGTTTGTTCGGATCGTGTCTTTGCTGCCTTGCGTTGTATCCCCGTTGCCTGTTGCCTTCCACCTTCCCTTGTTCTGCTTGGGGGACCCCTGCCTTCCACCTTCCCTTGTTCTGCCTGGGGGACCCCTGCCTTCCACCATCTCCTGTCTCCCTCCTTCCTTCCTGCTCCAGAGGTTCCGCTCGCCCTCCTTGGTTCTGGTCCCAGCTCAGTCCTTCCTGTTTTCTATTCGCTCTGAGTCTACCCCCACAAGTTCCGTGCTCCTCTCCTTACCAGCCTGCTCTTCTTGCTTCCTTGTCTTCGTCCCTGGAGGGACCGTTCTGCTTCCAGTCCCCAGACCTGCCTTCCGTCGGAATCCTACTAGGACCCCGGACCATCTACTCAGAGGCTCCCCCTGCCAGTGCTTGCACTGTCCTGACGCCACTCAATCAGGGGTGAGCCAACCCGTGGCGTTGGGAGCCGGCTCACCTCCAATCCGGTTCCATTTGGGCTGGTGTTGGGCTGGTTCCCCGCGCCATCAGTCACGTCTATCCGGATCATCTGACAGCCTGGCCTCATCACCAAGGAACCCAACCGGACGAACAGGTATGCAGCGTTCTCGTGACGCTATTTACAACACATTCCCCTTTTTGTAGGGGAGCTCTGTGTGTGAGTGAATTGGGTTGAAATTGGGCACACACAAGACACCTGTTTAGGTAAATGTTGAGGGGTAAGTGTTGAGGTCCTGGCCCATGTGTTCAGAGTAGGCAACCTCGGGCAAGATTTCTAATGTTATGTGAAACCTCCTATGACCACAATGGTCGCTTCATGGGCGTGGTTCAACAACTGACTTCGGAATTAAGCAGGTACCACCCACTGGTCACAGCATAATAGGGCCCTCCTTACCAACAAACCGTCTTGGATCCGGAAAATCTTCATCAACACCCGTAGATCATCTTTACTGGTATAATCTGACTCTGTTAGAGGAAAACACACAGGGTTGTGTTTATAGAGCTGTACAATGATCGGGTCCTATTTCTGTGCAGTGATCAATTCGGCATTGTGGTATCTTTACACCACTGGGTAGTTGAGAGTTCACTATTCACACGTGTTTGTGACATGGTGACAGCGGGAACTTGGATTTCCCCCAGCAGGGAATCCATTTCTATGAAATCCCCCTGCAGGAGTCAGGTTTTTGACAGCTGGTCGGACAGGTCATTTGCAGTTTTATCTCGTCCCTCTATTTTGGAATGACTTCTTATCTTCTTCCAATAGATGGTCATCTCATTCGAGGTCACCAGCTCATCAATTGACTGGATCAGTTTGTCATGCTTTGAGGGTTTATTGTTGGCACAAAGCATGCCTCGATTCTTCCAGTTAATCAGGTGCTCCACAAACTCATTCCTGACATTGTCTGAGTCAGTGATGATTACCAGATCATTGAGTTGGTAGTCCACTGCAGTGAGGATGGCTTGCTGAACGGCCATGAACTCTGCAACCTGACTACTTTGTGGTCCTATTTTGTATCCAGAAGAGGGTTCCAGAGTATCATTCTCCCAGGCATTCCCAATGCCAGTCACTAGTTTATAATTGTTATTTTCCCCATTGTTATCAATATGGTGGGAGCACCCATCCACATAAACTGTGGGTATCCTCTGAAACGTGTCTTCTTCATAGACCTTATGTGAGAAGTTAAGAACGCCTCCCTGTTTTCGTTGGTCATTAGACTTTTGTCCTTGAGACAGTTTTCTTGAGCACAATCATGCAAGTCTGCCAACCCTTGCGCTAGGGGACTCTTCCTGTTTTGGCCACATCTGACCTCCACAGGGAAGCCTTGCATGGGCAGAATCCAAGAAGTAATTCTGGAATTACTGACATTCCCCACCAGGATTCTGTCACTTTGGAGATATTGCAAGGGTTAGTGAGGAGTCTCGACAATGATGTGCTCATTCTGGATGAGTGGGTAATCATTTTTCAACGCTCACACCATTGCCAGGAGTGCCTTCTCTCAGTCATTGAATTTTCCTGCAAAGAGGGCAAATTCCTTGCTCAAGTACGAGATTACTTTGTTGACCTTGTCATGCTTTTGGTAGAGCACCGCTATTGTGCAAGTATCTGAGAACCCTGTCTCCATTAAATTCTCCATTGGCTTTATGGGGTAAGCCAAACAAGTAGCCAGGGAAAGGCTTAGTTTCAGTTATTTAACTGCCTCTGCTTGTTCCGGACCCTACTCCCACTTGACCCGGGCCTTTAGTAAATGATCGAAGGGTCGAGTGACCTCTGCATAGTCTTCAATGAACTTATATCTATAATTAGTGAGTCCAAAAAGGCTCCTTAATTCTCACAGAGAAGTAGGGCCTTTTAATTTCATTAAGGCTGCCACCTTCTTCTGCCTGGGAGTTAAGATCCTCAGGCATGATCTTGTGCCCTTAAGAAGTTCACTTGGGTTTTACACAACTCTACCTTATGAAAGGACTGTTCAGCTCTGGCTTTCTGCAGCTGGTTTAGAACATAGCAGATCTCTACCACAGGTTTCCCCACAGTTGAGCTATTTATCAGAACATCATATATATAGGCCAGGTTTCTACTTTCCACAAAGTCAGCATGGCCTTATGTATAAAGATGTTGAACTCATTGCCGGAGTTTATGTATCAAAAGGGGGTTAGGGTCCATGTGTACTGCTGCCCCCAAAGTTGAAAAGTTTGTACTAGTCTTCCCTACTCATTGGTACTGTCCAGCAGCCATTGGTCAGGTCAATGACGATTTACAACTATGATCCTTGGATCTAGACCAGCCCTTGATCGATGTAGGGAAGTGGAAATCTTGACATATAGACCTGTTTGTGCAACTCCTTCAGGTCTGCTTATAGTGTCTATTGGCCATTTGGTTTGAGTATCCCAATACTGGATTGTTGAGGATCAGACAAATTATCCCACATGATTCTAAATTCTTAATATTCTCTGTAAGTGATCCCATGGATGCAAGAGGTATACAGTATTGTTTCACAAATACAGGAGACATCTCAGGGTTTTTTGGTATGCTGGTTGAATGAATAAAGGTACGTTCACAGTCATATTTGATTTGATTTCTCTTTTGATTTGATTTGATTTATTTCTTATAAAGCGCAACACTCCCCCATAGGCCTCAGTGTACTAACCTAAAACACAACATAACAAAAATCCACAGGATAACATAAAATACATGTTCTAATCAGGCAATATAAGAGTATCAGAGACAAAGAAGTTAACAAGAAGAAAAAAGAAAATATGCGTAATCATAAAGATCATCAGTTCAATATAATTTTTAACTTGGTAAAGGAAGACATGTTCTGCAGATTTATGCTTTTGTTCACAAATGAGGGTAGACTACTTAAACCACATCCAATAATAATACAGTTTGGAATTGTCCAGAAAGCACCAGTTATTGATCTGTATTCTTCGAAGGACTCTCAGATCTTGAGTTCTGATACAGTTATGACCCATTGTTTAATTGAGCCAGGTTAAATTTTTATTTTCAAGTGCCTCCCTGGATTCATATTCCCTCGGCTTGTCCACATCGGTCATAATGATGTTTTGGGGATCCATGGCAAAGTCCCTTAAGAGAGGGTCAACAATTCTTGTCATGGATGACTTTTTAAGACGAATATCCTTCAAGGGTGGGAAATCAGGTAAAATAACCGGTTTAGTGGATAAAAGAGTACCACCCATGAAAAGTTTATCAGATGAGTCAAAAACCGGTTTTGTTATAGCAACCAGAGGATGCATTCCTTTATGAATAGACCCTTCATGACACGTGTGTGGGCCTGGAAGATTCCAAAGCTGGGTATGCAAGGTTTGGCAATACTTTTCTTCACCACTGGGCTCAGATTGAGAGGATTTATCCACAGTTAGTGGATGTTGCAAAAAGGTTTTAGAGGCTAAGGAGACCCAATCATGGAAATCCTCGGCATTTAGACATGAAATGAGTTCCCGCATAATTTGTTCCTTGAGGAGCAACCAGTTTCCTTGAATGTTAGGATCACCGGACCCTTTGTCGGAACCTTCAGAGGAGACTTCTCCTGTCCATTTCCCTAACCTTGCCGACCGGGCTGGAGCTGTCGCGGCACACATAGACACCGGGTCTCCAAGTCAACAGGTCCCCCACCCTCCAATGAAACCCCATGCACCCCTGCATAGGCATCCAAAGGGGCTAGTGCCACATACAATGGCTGCATATATATGGGTATTTGGTGGGGGCACGTTTATGGCTACACTCTCATTTACTGTTTTTATAGAGGGGAAAGGGGCTTTATGAATTCTTTGTCTCCTTTTTCACTTAAGGCCAAAACTTCCGCCATGTGGCTGCTACTCCTGCAAGGAGACGTAATCTGTAAGGACTGTAGACATGATTCCACCCTTCCTGAGGCAATATGTGGGTTGGAAAACAGCAGTATCCCAAGGGCAGATCCCGTAGGCAGGTCTGAGTTATCTCCCATGTTATTCAGGGTGTAGGACCTTGTGAGATGAACAGCGTTGGAAAAGGCACCCGCTCCACTTACCAGCAGCAAAACGCAGCATTCACTTTTTTTCTTATAAAGGAGCTGCAGATTTTCGCTCCTGCTTGCCCAAGACTTAAGCAAGTACTCTGAAGCATCAGTTCCAGCATGCAGTGACGGACGTACCACATTTGTGGCCGGAGACATCCTACCATCGGAGGGTGGAGGCGCAATCGACCGCAATGGTAGGTCCAACACTGTTACTTTTGGTTACCTGTGTTTTTAATTGAGATAAGCTTCACTTAAATTGGGCCGCCGTCTGAAGGATTGTTCTTAAAGCACATTGGCTATCTGAACATTTTTGCAAAGGAAGTGAGAATCTTTTCTCTGGTGAGACAGCAAGCCATTGTCAGCCATCATATAACACAGTATGTCTACGCAGAAGGACAGGGAGAACGCACGTAAAGAGCAAGCAGTGTTTTTATTTTGTGAGACAGAAGCCTGTGTTGCTGCAGGCAAGCCGAACAACAAACCGCCAGACACCCATTGTAATGAGGAAGTGAGACTTCTCAGAGAGCTGGAAAAACTCCAGAAAAAGGAGATTAGTAAACGGTGGGAAGAATATTCGTTGCAAAATTATATCGATGTGGGACGCATTCCAAGAGGCTTAAGAATACTAACTACACCAACTTTTGAGGAGCAGGACCCGGCCATGCTGGAGGAGTGGGGTGAATCAAGTAACAGATGTTCTGTCACATTCCTTAACATTCTGATTAAATATGCAAAGATTGCAAAAAAAGCACTGACTAAATTAAATGAGATTGAAGAACAACTTAACAAGTCCAATCCAAGTGAAGAAGGCAAAACCATTCGAGCAAATATAGAAAAGGGACTGAAAACATTTGAGGAAGAGATAAAACAGCGTAAACAACGAAAATTTCTCTGTGACAAAGAGGACTATGAAAAGGGCAGAGTCCTCACATTTGCCAAAAGATTTGATACTTTGCGGAGAACATTTCCAACAACAACATCTCAGATTGAAAATGCAGCATTAAGTATACCATCTTCCTCTGATGTAGATTCCACGGAAAATGAACAGCCCCAAAGAAAATTAAATTTTTTAGAATAAATGAGACTCTTAGGGATGGATGGCAGGGGCGGAACCAACAAAAAGACAAGAGGACAAGGACGGGGAAAGTCAACAAAGTCGTGAGGCACAAGAAAACGAGGAGGAGCAACCGCCTCAGACACCGGAGCAGTGGACAAAACAGACAGACAGACACGCTCTGGGACAAAGAATTGATGATGACACAAAACACATCAACAGATATGTCAATTGTAAATTTAACATCACATACTTTTTCGTTAAAAGAACAAGAGGTGCTTAGACTTGGATCGAACTTTTGCCCTTCAATGTCATATAATTACGCCAAAACAAGAATAGATTTTGACAAATATATGCGTAAGATCCGCCTGAAGAAATTCTTTGCTGTCAATCCACCCAAGATCAAAGACGAGGAGCCCCGATCGGGATATACTCCATTGATAATAGAAGATATGAATGTTTTACGAGATCTCGTTCATCTAGAAACCGAGTAGCAGGACGACGAAGACATAAGCGACCCCCAATGGGAACTTATGAACATTAGCACTGACTGGCCTAGTAAGAGCAATTTGAGACTTAAATCACAATTTAATCCCATGTTCAATCCTGGTGGTAACATAGAGGCTTTTCAAGATCTGGTGATAACTGACCTCAAAAAGATAAGGACAACTAAAATCAACATTTCTAAAAATAACTTAACTCGACAAGAGCAAGAGATCCTTTCGAGTATTAAAAAACTGGATGATTATATCATCAAACCCTCTAACAAAGGTACCAACATTGTCATTATGAATAGGTCTGATTACATTACTGAGGCCAATAGACAACTGAGGGACCAGAAATGTTATAAATTGCTGGATAAGGATCCATCATTAGAAATCAATGATCAACTTTTTGAGTTGTTGATGAAATGGAAGGAAAAAGGTCTTTTGGAAGAAGATATTTGTAAATATTTGCATCCAAGATTTCCAATGACACCCACAATTTACTTCTTGCCAAAAGTTCATAAAAGCAAAACAAGACCTCTGGGGAGACCCATAGTGACTTTATGTGGGGCACTATTCGAAATGTGTCTAAACTAGTAGATGAAACATTGATAAAATTTGTCACAAGCTTGCCGTCATATCTACAAGACACAAAGGATTTCCTAAACAAAATAGACGGCATACCTTGGGAAAAGTCATATCTACTAGCCACATTAGATGTTGTCTCCCTGTACACTTCGATCAGACATACAGATGGATTAAAGTCCTGTGAGCATTTTTTAAACACCAGATCATTGAATTATCTCGAACATGGAAAGATGATTTTAGAAATGATCAATCTCTGCTTAACAAATAACAGCTTCTTATTTGACAATAAGTACAGTCATGGGCACTACGTTTGCTCCCACATATGCAAATCTAATGATGGGATGGTGGGAAAAATCTGCAGTGTGGGTCCCCTTCAACAGTCACCTAACAGATAAGGTGGTCTTGTGGCTGCATTATATAGATGACTTATTTGTAATATGGGACGGACCCGCAGACGAATGGTTGGAGTTTGTGAAGTTACTTAACATAAATGAATTTAATCTTCAGTTCACAGAGTGCCACAGTAAAACCACCATTGTCTATCTGGACATACTTGTCAATGTGAACAACACCAGTTTGGTGACCGAATTGTATAGAAAACCAACTAGCTCCAACACACCATTGCATGCGAAGAGCAACCACCCCACGTCATTGAAATGGAGCATTCCCTATGGTGAATTTATCCGCATCAGACGGAATTGCTCGCAATTGGAAACTTATGATAAGGAGTGTAGACTGATGGCACAACGATTCCAGCATAGAGGTTATCCAAAAAAAGTGTTGGAGAGAGCCTTTCATAAAGTACGGCAAAAGGATCGCTCGATTTTGCTAAGGCCCAAGGTTCATATTGAAAATGAAACAGAGGAACAAGACACATGTCTCATTTTGACATACAGCAAAACCTCCAAGAACATTCGCCAAATAATAAACAAACACTGGCATGTACTTAGGCAGGACGAGCATCTGGGCTGTACCTTGGGGCCCAAAATTAATATTACCTATAGGCGTTCAGCCTCTTTGAAAGATAATTTGGTATCGAGCTGTGTGAGCCCTAGAACTGCACCTGTGACTCTAAGATGGTTAAGTACCAACCCAGAGGGTTTTCAAAGATGCACTAAATGTAAGGCTTGCAAATTTGAAAAAAAATCAAACAATACCAACATCCTGTTCTGAAAAATAATGTGATCATAAAATCTAGAATCACTTGTGAAACAGAGTACGTTGTGTATGTCCTTACCTGCCCGTGCGATAAGTGGTAAGAAAGGGAGTACGATCGGCAAGTTAAAACTTAGAATTTTGCAACACATCAGAGCAATCAAAAATGTTGATCCAACATACCCAATGGCCCTACACTTCCAAGAAAAGCACGGAGGAAAACTTGACGGTTTTGGATATTTTGGAATACATGCTATCCAAAAAACAGCAAGGGGGGAAACCGAGAACTCCTCTTGCGACAAATGGAAACCAGATACATCTTGGACTATGAGACAAAGAAACCCCAGGGCCACAACCTAGATGAAGAATTATACACATTCCTAGGAACTTGATAGGGCTCAAGAGCAATCTAAGCAAAACATTGATCTGCCAAAGATGATCCCAGACTGAGGCATGCTTAGTTGGGTTCCTGTTACCTCAAATATTATGCGTATTCTAGACTTTCCTCTTTGTTTAAAATATATTGCTTTTTTATAATATATTGCGTCTATAGGATTGCGTTAACCCACATGTAAAATGTATCTGATTGTTATCGGTTTTTGGTCTGTTTCAAACATGGGTGTTATGTTTTCTCACAATCACAATGATTAGAGGGTCTATTTACTTTTTTACCATTCCGAGATCCACAAGAATTCTAGACCTCTCTAGTCTTTTAGTTTTTACTCTTTCACTTCTTTGTCTTGTAAGGGCAACCAACGGATATTCTTTGTTGAAGTATTAAAGCAACACAATGGAATAACAGTTACATGCACATTTTTCTTTATTTTCAATCTGTCTCTTACTTCTACTGGTCTATATTATTGTTTTAGGGTTATCTACATTATATGGGGCTTTTTGTAAGTGAGGTTTTATTATGTGTAGGCAATTGCCCTAACAAGGATTTGGGTTAATTGTTTTTCATTCATGCAAGTAACAAATGATTCAAGTGTAAAATACATCTGTTTTTAAGGATGCACTAAGCACTTTATCATGTTCCGATATAGATATAGATATAGAATTATGTCATGAGGCTGCTAAATGCACTAGGCACTTTATAAACTGTAAATTGAATTTTCATGTTATCAAATGCACATAGCACTTTAACAACATCTGTTGTACTTTGTTAAAGGGACGTTATGGTTAAGTTGCGCTACTAAAAACCTATGAAAATCAGTAAAAAAACTTTGTTGAAGGGACGTTATGGGTAAGTTGCGCTACTAAAAAACCTATCAGATTCAGTAAAAAAACTTTGTTAAAGGGACATTTTGGTTCCAAGTAAAACCCCTGAAATTCGCCAGTTATGGTAAACTAAGCAACCATAACTCGCACCACCACTGTGCACTGCTAAGACTAACAACCAGGACATCAAAGATGACATCACAAATGTCATTGATGACATCACTGATGACATCACATGTCTGGCTCCCCCTTTTTTCCTTTACTGACATATCTAGTCCACATGGTTTTCTTCAGTAACAGTCAGGAATTAAAAGTGGAAAAGGTAGTATATTTGTAGACTTATCCTTCAAGTATATTCTTACAATAATTCCCTTAGGGTCCAGTCATATCATATGAAACATATACATAGGGGAAGACACAAGCTTGAAAGACAGCAATCCTTTCTGTGCATTAAAATTATCAGTAGAGTTATCAACACTTTCTGATAGTTTTGATGTGTTTTTATTACTGTACTTTCCCTGTATATGCTCATATTTTTATATGTTGTACTCACACTATTTTCCTTAGGGTCCAGACACATCATGTGATATATATAGATAGGGTAAGTAACAGCTTTGAAACAGAGCAATCATTTCTCTACATAAATGTAATCAGGTTATGAACACTTTCTGCTACTATTGCTGTTTTTTTTCTTACTTCAATTCCCTTATATATATTCATATTTGTATGTGGTGTTGTTTCTTTGTGATTTGTCTGTAATAATGCAATTATGTAGTAAGTGGGTTTTATTACCTACTTATCACAAGTTTCACTGTACGTAAAACCCTAATATGAAAACAGTTATCATTTCACTATTCAACATGGCAAGCTTATGAATATTGCACCTCCATCATGTATGCTGCACACAATGCCTATGTTTCTACATGAGTACCTTAGTATACTGGATTGAAGTTAATAATAGAATGCTATTTATATCAATGCATATCTTAATGCACTGATTAGCACTTGATATTTATTCCAATAATCTTTGACACTTTTTTTATTAACATTACACTAAGAATCCCTTGTATAGACTTTTCATGAAAGGTAAATGCACATGTGATGTCATCAGTGATGTCATCAATGACATTTGTGATGTCATCTTTGATGTCCTAGGTGTTAGTCTTAGCAGTGCACGGTGGTGGCGCGAGTTATGGTTGCTTAGCTTACCATAACTGGCGAATTTCAAGGGTTTTCGGTTTTACTTGGAACCGAAATGTCCCTTTAACAAAGTTTTTTTACTGAATCTGATTGGTTTTTAGTAGCGCAACTTAACCATAACGTCCCTTTAACAAAGCTTTTTTACTGAATTTCATAGGTTTTTAGTAGCGCCACTTAACCATAATGTCCCTTTAACAAAGTTTTTCTACTGAATTTCATAGTTTTTTAGTAGTACAACTTAACAATAATAACTTTGACTTTATGTTCATGTAATATGGAACATACTGAACCCTTTCTACTGAATTTGACGGTCCGCGGACATGTTCGGACAACAGTACCACCACCTAAAAACTCTGGGGGGGTATGTGTAATTGTATATCATAACATAGGAACATTTAACAAATTCACAAAGCAGCACACATACAAAGTATATGTAGTAATACTTAAGACATGTAACCCATATATGTAACACACTAACCATTCATTTAAATACAATATTTTTTTAAATGGAATATACCAAAAGAAGATAACGTGGCTTCCAACATAATTACCTCACAGACATTCCACAACTAACAGCAACACCAGACGTACTGATTAAATATTTTACCAGAAATAGTAAGTGCACTTCATTTTACTCATATATTTAGAAACTTTCTATATTAGAAAAAAAACCACATACTACTTTTTTGTTTTCTCACAGAAATGTGTAGTACTCTGGACTGGCTAGAGGAGCACTTCCCACGAGACAAAATGTTAGAAGATAGTCCACCTAATGGTACACACTTTACTATATAAACCAATTAATAAATATTATTTTGTATACATTCAACATATACATTTTTTTTACAGACCATACAAAAATTGCAACTTCCAAAGAAAAAGAAGCGGTTGATAACACTCTTGAACACATTACCCACAAAATGGACCAATTTATGGCAAATTTTACGGATTTAAAGAACTTTGTGGAAGATCACCTAAAACCACCAACAACATACCATTGTCCCACCTAAACTTGTCCCCCCTCACCATATCCCATTCATTTAACCCCAAACTCTCTCCATGGACCACAAAGTTTTGATGAGATTTCCAACCCTTCTTCACCTGATCCCACTTATATTGAAAGCCCTAATTCTCCTGTTTTTGTTTCTGCCCCACCTTCTCAGTCATAAATTGTTTATATATGTTAAATAAAGTTACTTTTTTATATTGTGTTGTAATTACTTTCAGTTATTTGTGGTAAAACCAATTTAGGTGTTCACTGAAATGTAAATAAATATGTAAGTGTCCTGAGGACACTATATCTGTCCGTAATGTTCTCATGCAAGTTGAAAATGTTCTAAGAACACTCGTAGTGTCCTGAAATGTTCGTAAATAAACGAAAATGGGGATGTCCTTAAGAACAATATGCCTGTTCGTAGTGTTCGCTAGCAAGTTGAAACTGTTCTAAGAACGCTCGTGGTGTCCTGAATTGTTTGTAAATAAACAAAAATGGAGGTGTGCTTGAGACGCTATGTCTGTCCGTATTGTGCACAAGTAAATTAAACTGTGCTAAGAACAAACGGCTGTCCTTAACTGTTCGTTTTACGTGTGATGCACTTTTAATTAGTCAGGACCCGAACACTGTCCGTAAAACATCAACACGCATGCGCAAAACAATGTCCGTACATTGGGTGTCCTGCGGACGGCTGCTACCTTAGCGAACATGCTCATGAAACAATCATGTGACCGCGCCCACGCTGATCCTGTGTTCTGAATGCGGACACTGTTCGTGTCCCCGAACACTTTAAAAGTACATTTCCAAGTAATCCACAATATTTCTCATTAAAAACTCAACATACCACAAATCCCACATACTAATCCTAAGTTCCTAAGTTTCCACATAGTTTTTGTGACTTTTTGAACCTTTTTTGGTGTTCGATCTGTCTTGCAGACGGCGCGCATGTCCGCGAACCGCGCACAAGCACCCCTAATAAATACCACGCCCTAGAGCTCATTCTCATTGTGTTTCTGGCTATTCCACAGAGCACAATGCATTTTGCTGCATACTTTGCAGATTTTGAGATTTCCATCTCCAAGCCGATGACATCCATGGCTGCACTACTGCCACCTGGTGCTACATCTGCCTCAGCACCACCCCGACCCCCTCCACCACCACCATTTCCCCAAGGGCCTGAAGAGGGGAACAGGAGTGAGGATACAGAGGAGGAAGAAGAGCATGACGAGAATGAGGTAGAGGAAAACCCTACTACCCGCCCTCGGCGTGATTCTTGGGTGTGGCGGTTGTTTAACATTCATGGGAATGGTCCTAAGGCTCGTGCGAACCGTGTCATCTGCAATGAGTGCAAAATGGTACTCAGTCACGGGAGGCATGGTTCGTATAGCTTTGGGACTATGACCATGAAGCAACACCTGAACTCATTCCACACTGGGGCCATTCGCAAGGTTGTACCTTGTGAAGAGCGTAGTAGGTTGATTGCCTCTACTTCATCCTCCGTTTCTGATCCTGTCACCACAAGGAACACCTCTGTGGGACAGCGTCTTCCTCAAGCTGCCTCACAGGCCATACAGAATTCTGATGACCCTTACCTTTCGAGGGTCACAGTTGTATGTATGTACTGTGTCACAGTACTCTGCAGGGGGGAGCGACTTTGCAGTTCTTTTGAGACTATCGTCTCAGAGCACGAGAAGACCTGCTCACTACCCAAATAAAACCCACTCTACATCTTCCTCTCTCAGCTCGCCCTTTCTTATCCCTGTGGTTGGTGTGCTCCCCTTTACCCTCCTTTCCCCTTCTCTCCTAGTGTGTCGTGTGTAAAAAACCAAAAAAAATACAAAATAACAAAAATCAAAAAAAATAAGGTTCTTTTCAGAGCCGCCTTCCACAGTTAAAAAACAGAAGTAAAGATAAATAACGCAGGGCCCTTTGTATTTCTTGAAAGTCCGCAGACAGTTCGCGAACATAAAAAAAATTGGGATGCTACCCTATTGTAACCATTGCATTTTTCTCTGGGAGGAAGTGGTGGCTCTGAAAAGAGCCTTTGGGAGGTGTTTGTATGTCAAAAATTATAAATACTTAACATCTACTTCAAAATGGATGCTCATTTCTAAAAAAGGTCGCAATGCATTTTGTACATTTCTCAGAAAAATCTGATTGCCAGCATAGGTAAGATGGACTCCATCTCTGCGAAAAATGTATGTACTACGAAACATAATATTTTCATTGTGAAAAGAGGACATGCCAAAATCTCTTAGGAAGGCACAAACAGCCTTATTGACCATTACGCCTTGCTTTCTCCATTTGTGGACCACATGAGAAAGAATGAAGCCACATTTGTCTCTGTGCAATCCGTGAAAAAATTACTTTGGAGTTTGGAAACATGTCCATGATCTTTTGAAGTCCTTCTTTCATTGCAAATTGCAAAGAGATTCCAGACACATGTCTTAAACTGTTCCCTCCACAATGAATAATAATAATGTCTGCATGACGCTGGTTCACCAAAGTAGCACAGAGAGGTACCAAATCCAGCCACTCATTCCATGCACTCCATGCCAGTGCGCATCCACATGAGAGAATCCAAGATGTGCAGCCACTCCACAGCGATCTGCATAAACCTCTTACCAATTTATTGACAAATCTCCCAAAATCTAAACAATCTGCTTTCTGAAATACACAGCCATGGCTATCTGCTCTTCTCTCAGGAAGAAGACCTACTGACATACTCTCTCCTTACACAACCCAGTAAACCTTATTAACCAATCCCTTGCTCTACTCAGTCTCATTTGCATGCCTCTCAACCCCAAAATCTCTGTATGTAATACGCGCTGCCCGCGGACAACCGCGGTGTCCATGGACAAATCAAAAAATCTGAACTCGAGAATGAAAATTTAAATAGTGTGCCCCATTTCACCTTTGAGGTTGTCTCTGAAAAGAGCCTTTTTTTTTGCAGATGCTTCAGCAACACCTTTTATTTTCTATTTTTTGTGGCCGTTTTTCTCATGTCCTCCAAAAGCATTCACATTAGCTTCTCAAAGCAACCCTTATGTTCCAAAACAGCATGGCATTTCCCATAAAAGATAAATAAATGCCATCTTCTTTAAAATAAACAACATTACCAGAATCAATGTTCTCATTATTACAAAAGAACATACCAGCTCTAAGCATGAGAGCTAACATGCCTCGGTTGATTGCACATCTAGCAATATTTTTCTGAGGACAAAAAACAGAACTATTGTCCCATACTGCCCTAGGTAACAAAGCAGAAAAAAATAACCTTGGCATTTGGATGGACTTTCATGACTGCCTGAACCAAGTTTTGCAGATCTTGCAACAAAGTAGGGGCACTGACATAGCCCAAATGCACAACACCACAGTGCACGACAACTACATCTGGACTATTGAACCTAGCCATATCCTGACAAACTTCCAACATTGCCTGCAAATTAAAACCAGGCACAGTACTCCACACCACCTTCACTCCTTTTACATCAAAATTGTTTGCCACACTACATTTAGCATACTTCTACAAACTATCAAGAAACATATCTCTGCACACCAACACCCTGACTTTCTCCACCTCTGCCATCTTCACTACACACATCCTCTTTCAATACAAACCGCAACCTCAACACCTTATTGGCTGATCCCTACAGTCCTATTCCCATGCCAGATATGTTGAGAAGTCCCGGATGTGGCACGCCCTGCCCACGGACAGCTGCGGCATCCGCAGAGCACGTAACACTCGGGCAGTCCTTCTACCCTTTCCACTTCACTCTCTGCACCATTTCCTCATTGGCTACTGTTAAGCAGTCACACAATCATCCACCAATCACATCCAAGAACTCTACATCTAACTCTATCATCACAGATCAGCACTTTAGATGTACTATTGATCACTCTCAGTACAATTGTGCTGTGACTGCAAAGGACCTACAACAACAACTACTATAAAACTCCCCACAATTTCTACTTGCATATTCATGCACATCCACATGCATGAACACAGACTACAGGTATGAATATTTTCTACACAGTACATGTAAAGCTCTTCTAGGAATACATATAAACAGAGTAACAGCCACTTAACCTGTATAAACCGTCAAATGAACTTACTGTCATTTCTCCCATCTGCTATGATGAAGTGTCAATTGGAAACCTGTCTGCTCTCCAAATTTTTGTTTACACACGCAGCTACCTAAAAAAATGTTATTTCATATTATCATATTAAAAGATGGGAGAAATAACAGTATAATTATAATAAAGGCTGTCCAGTGTGTTATAAAATTACACACAGCCAGGATGAGTGCATGCATCTTCATTCAAGCACACACACAGACAATATCTTTAGAAAGGGTCCCAGCTCAAACAACACCACTGCCTCTATGTGAAATCGTTATGCTTTTTATTCCCCACACCTTCACAAATGCATACATTGCATGCTTTTCTGTACAATCACTGCCATTTACCATGTAAAAATAGCAAAACATGCATATGATTATTTCTTCTATCTCTTAACATCCAATAACATAATATTAAAAAAACAAGTGTGCTCTATATGTTTACTATTATACTCATTTGTAAAACATATTCAACTAACAGATTCTAAATAAAATATACAGAATGTGCATAGGCAAAGGAAAGTGCATGTGCATACTATGCTCAGTTATAAGAAAATACCTACTATAAAAACAACAAAAAATGTCTACATTAACGAAAGTGCTACAAACACACATATTCATTAACTTCTTTCTTTTACAATTGCAGTGAAGACCAATCTCCTGAAAAGCAGCAGTGTCTGAAGTACGAACAAGAACTTAGAGGAAACCTACTCTTTCCATACAAAAAGTAAGTACAATACTACCATAATGTTCTAATTGTTACTCAAACACACTAGCATTTTAGTATTTTGAACAAACATGTGTATTTAACCTCTACCATTAGATGTAGTATTAGTGCTTCCCCTCACCAGCTGCATACTTTATATTGTGATCTGAAGCCCAGCCAGTATTGTAACATACAAATACAAGAATAGCCATCCCAACTTGATGTAGCTGCCCATTGCACAATCACACACCTCCACAATCATCCTTACCATCATACTCAGACACTCATGCACAAAGCATGCATACACTGCATAACAGCCCAACCCACACTTTCTTTTTTTCTCCAACAGAGCCCAAAGAATGTCTACCAAAAAGCAACTCCGTAGAAAGTATGCAGAAGTAGAGCAAATCAAAATAAAATTGTCCAAAATAAGCATCCATCTCTAGCAGATTTTGTGCAAAAAGTTCAAACAAAAGTGCTAATACAGTCATTAAGCAAAACAAAACGAGGTTCCAGTCCAGAAACTTGCCTCCTCTATCAAAATGTAAAACGAAACAGAAAGTGATTAACAAGACTTCAGCTACCACTACTGCTAATTCTGCACCTATAAATCTTGATGTAGTGGCAAGTAACCATATCAAAAAAATATTTAACAAAACATTTTCCACCACAGAGTCCTTCAGAACCTTATAAAAACAGGAGAGCAATCATGCACAACCCTTAAAACCTACCGTAGAAAATTAATCCTAGAAGCTCTCATAGACAGTGCAATCCTTCTCAAAAGGAAGTTATTTATTTTAGTTTTAAACAGAATGAAACCACTAACAAAACTAACTACTAAACTACAAAAAAGACTTCTCAATAAACAGAATATCAACAAAAATAGCTTCTTAAACATCTGTGGAGGTGAATGGAGTCACACCACGAGCACAGAACCATATTTTAATGAGGAAGCATATAAACAAAAGCAAACAAACCGATTGCCATTCATAGCAGTGGACGAGGGTATGAAAAACTTAATAACACCATTATGGAACAAGAAACTCTGCTCACAAAAATATCCCCAGAAAACTCAGCATCACCTCTCCATTCTACTGAACCAAAATATCTAGTGACAAATGGCTGTGAACATCAATGTGTAACATTGCCAAATAATCTTTCAAATCTTTAGGCCAGTTCCTCAATCAGTATGTAAAAAGCAAAGACAAATTTGAAATGAAACTACTACGAAATAGGAATGCCTGTCCAGTGTGCAAATACACAGGACTACAAGAACATTCATTAGCCTGCATTTTAGGACCTATTTGCAAAAGCACCTTCCATCATATCAAAATGATATCAACACATCATTCAACTATAAGAAATCTGGTCCATAAGCTCTACTATGCTAAAAGTCCTGCTTTGGCACTAGCCAATTTAAATAACAATCTTCTACATGGTACAGCCAAACAACTGCTCCAACAAAACAGCATATCCAGAGAATTTATTTTGGAAGGGAAAGCCACTTACAAAATGCAATAGCTTTACAACAAACTAGCAACTACTGTACAAATAGCAACCTTCTATTAAACACATACAAAAAAGAAATACTAAAGTTTAAAAGTACCTCAGTTGAAGTACCAAACCATGTGTGTGTGTGTTGCCGCAGGACTTTTTATAAATGTAGCACAAAAACTGTAGACATAACATACAAAATAGAAGACAATGAAGATTCCAAATGGTTCCAATTAGCTTTCCCCCTTATAGCAGAAAACAAATACGAAATTACTGACCCTTAATACTTTGCAATTACTGCACTGAAAACTTGACAACAACCAAACACCTTCACGTGCTGTCACAAATAACTTGGAATTATTTCCACTACAAGATCCCCTGCAACAACTTACAGGCCGATTCATGGAATAATTAGCGCGGCGCAAGTGGGCAAAAACGTGCGAATCGCAGTGGAATAGCGAAAATCGCAGTGCAATTGCGAAAATCGCACGAAAAGCAGCGCACGTCGATTCATGGAAGGCCGTGCGCGAGAAAACCAGCGGATGTGCGATAAAAAAGTGCGCGGCGCACGTTGGCGCACAGGCCATCTAACAGCGTGCGCCAGGTCACAGCGAAAATCGCACAGGCCACAGCGAAATTCGCACATAGCGCGGCGCACGCAACAAAAGTAGGCGGAACACGGGCGTAACACTCGGAATGGGGAACAACTTGTCAAAACGTGGGCGTCACGGGGGAAGTACAGGGCACAAGTACGCGGAACGCCCACACGCTCGCCTACAACACGTATTCATGGAATAGAATAGGGCAAAAAAGCGCACGCTCAAACCAGCGCACAGGCACAAACACGACCGCCACAAGAAAGCAGGCGGTAGCGTCTCTGCGGCTGTAAGAAATGTGCGCCAAAAGGTGCGCCAACAAATAGCACCTATATACTGCCATGATGAATGTCCCATACTGTGGCCCTCCAGGAAAAATGACGTGCAAAGGGGTACCCACAAACACGGACACCCGCTGACAAAAAATACGTGTGCATGTATACCGGGGTGCGCGGGAAGTCTAACACGCGATTTCAGCAGGGTACGTGCATCACAGGGGTTCGCGTGAAGTTATTCACGCGATCGGGCCTGGGGGAGTGGGCTACGTATATTTCAGGGGTTCGCGTGAAGTTTCACATGCGATCGGGTCTGGGGGAGCGGGCTACGTGTATTACAGGGGTTCGCGTGAAGTTCCTCACGCGATCGGGCCTGGGGGAGCGTGCTACGTGTATTTCAGGGGTTCGCGTGAAGTATCACACGCGATCGGGCCTGGGGGAGCGGGCTACGTGTATTACAGGGGTTCGCGTGAAGTTCCTCACGCGATCGGGCCTGGGGTAGCGGGCTACGTGTATTACAGGGGTTCGCGTGAAGTTCCTCACGCGATCGGGCCTGGGGGAGCGGGCTACGTGTATTCCAGGGGTGCGCGTGAAGTCCCACACGCGAATAGCCTGGGCGCGTGTATTTCAGGGGTGCGCGGGAAGTTCCACACGCGAATAGCCTGGGGGCGCGTGTATTCCAGGGGTGCGCGGGAAGTTCCACACGCGAATAGCCTGGGCGCGTGTATTTCAGGGGTGCGCGGGAAGTTCCACACGCGAATAGCCTGGGCGCGTGTATTTCAGGGGTGCGCGTGAAGTTCCACACGCGAATAGCCTGGGCGCGTGTATTTCAGGGGTGCGCGGGAAGTTCCACACGCGAATAGCCTGGGCGCGTGTATTTCAGGGGTGCGCGGGAAGTTCCACACGCGAATAGCCTGGGCGCGTGTATTTCAGGGGTGCGCGGGAAGTTCCACACGCGAATAGCCTGGGCGCGTGTATTTCAGGGGTGCGCGGGAAGTTCCACACGCGAATAGCCTGGGCGCGTGTATTTCAGGGGTGCGCGGGAAGTTCCACACGCGAATAGCCTGGGTGCGTGTATTTCAGGGGTGCGCGGGAAGTTCCACACGCGAATAGCCTGGGGGCGCGTGTATTTCAGGGGTGCGCAGGAAGTTCCACACGCGAATAGCCTGGGCGCGTGTATTTCAGGGGTGTGCGGGAAGTTCCACACGCGAATAGCCTGGGCGCGTGTATTTCAGGGGTGCGCGGGAAGTTGCACACGCGAATAGCCTGGGCGCGTGTATTTCAGGGGTGCGCGGGAAGTCCCACACGCGAATAGCCTGGGCGCGTGTATTCCAGGGGTGCGCGGGAAGTTCCACATGTGATTTGACAGTGTGGGTCCTCCCAGGTGTACCCTGTACACCCTCCACGGCCCCTGCAGGCAGCCCACACCACAGGGGACTACCCTGCATCCCTGGTCATGTCCCGCAGGCAGCCCACCCACAATGGGCATGCCCCCCAGCAAAGGCACATGTCTCCTTGAACTAATAAACACCACCTCATGTCCCCTTGCACCCCCACCCCCCAGCACTGTGGGGCACCTGCCAGCAGGCCCCCACCCATGTCCAACTCATGTCCCCCACCACCCCCACCCCCCAGCCACCAGGGGCACCCTCCACCAGGCCCCCACTCATGTCTCCCATCACCCCCACACCCCAGCAGTGCAGGGTCACCCTCTACCAGGCCCCCACTCATGTCTCCCACCACCCCCAACCCCCAGCCACCAGGGGCACCCTCCACCAGGCCCCCACTCATGTCTCCCACCACCCCCACACCCCAGCAGTGCAGGGTCACCCTCCACCAGGCCCCCACTCATGTCTCCCACCACCCCCACACCCCAGCAGTGCAGGGTCACCCTCCACCAGGCCCCCACTCATGTCTCCCACCACCCCCACCCCCCAGCCACCAGGGGCACCCTCCACCAGGCCCCTACTCATGTCTCCCACCACCCCCACACCCCAGCAGTGCAGGGCCACCCTCCACCAGGCCCCCACTCATGTCTCCCACCACCCCCACACCCCAGCAGTGCAGGGGCAGCCTCCACCAGGCCCCCACCCATGACCCCTATCACCCCCAAACCCCAGCAGTGCAGGGGCAGCCTCCACCAGGCCACCACCCATGTCCCCTATCACCCCCACCCCCCCGCCACCAGGGGCACCCTCCACCAGGCCCCCACTCATGTCTCCCACCACCCCCACCCCCCAGCAGTGCAGGGGCAGCCTACACCAGGCCCCCACTCATGTCTCCCACCACCCCCACCCCCCAGCAGTGCAGGCTCAACCTCCACCAGGCCCCCACTCATGTCCCCCTGCACCCCCACCCCCCGGCAGTGCAGGGGCAGCCTCCACCAGGCCCCCACTCATGTCTCCCACCACCCCCACACCCCAGCAGTGCAGGGGCAGCCTCCACCAGGCCCCCACTCATGTCTCCCACCACCCCCACACCCCAGCAGTGCAGGGTCACCCTCCACCAGGCCCCCACTCATGTCTCCCACCACCCCCACCCCCCAGCAGTGCAGGGGCAGCCTCCACCAGGCCCCCACTCATGTCACACACCACCCCCACACCCCAGCCACCAGGGGCACCCTCCACCAGGCCCCCACTCATGTCTCCCACCACCCCCACCCCCCTGCCGCCATGTGCAGCCCCCACCAGGTCCTCACAATCCCCAATCATGTGCGTAATGGTCAGCCTCCACAGCCAAAAAGCCCTACCAAGTAACCCATTCACCCACATGGAAATGGAAATCACATGTTACACCCCCAATGTACATGAAGCAAATGAACCCATGTCCGTCACACACATATTTTCCAATTGAATGGGAAAACACACAACATGACATGCATGAAACCAATGAGATGAAACCACACAGTG
Source organism: Ambystoma mexicanum (assembly GCF_040938575.1). Taxonomy (NCBI): domain Eukaryota; kingdom Metazoa; phylum Chordata; class Amphibia; order Caudata; family Ambystomatidae; genus Ambystoma; species Ambystoma mexicanum. The sequence continues at coordinate 314,895,709 of NC_090937.1, read as the reverse complement.
AACAATGGAAAAAAAAATGTATTGAAAAAAATACGAATGCCAAAGAAAGAAAACTAACTACAATGTAAATGTGAAAAAATAAGCTGCATGTCCGCATAAAAACACAAAACTAGAAAATCAAATCAAAAATTTTTTGTCCAAAGTGAAATGTAAAAACTCTCCATGCAACAAAGAACTATGTACAAAAATAACAAGGGTCCATCATCACAACTGAACTAAGGAAACCTCCTAAAAAACCTACCTAAATATCAACTATATACAAAAAGTGGAGCAGTGTCCGTCGACTCCAAATCATAATAAGAACGAAAGGAAACCTAAAACTAAAGAACTATATACAAAGGCGGCGGGCAAGTCCAGCGACTCACTCTGTGGTGTCCCGGGCCAGGGCATCATCGAACTCCTGTTCGATGTCCCGGAGGCGGTCCAGTTCCATGGCCCCGAGGGTCCGCAGGGACGACGCTGTGTCCTCCTCCAACCCCCTGCGGATTGCCTCGAGGCACTCGGCCCGCCTCAGGGCCCTCCGCATGGAGTTCTCCGCCCTGACCATTGTGAGCCGCGCCTCTTCCGCCCGCCGCCGCTCCGCACCTATGGCGTGGCCCAACCGCTGCCACACGGAAGACACTCTCTGTCCTGGGTCCCCCTGCCCTGCGGCCGATGCCTGCCCCTCCGATGTTGAAAGCCCCGACCCTTCATGTCTCCCACCATCTTGCTGCTGCTCTGCCTCTGCCCGTGCACTGCCTCCTGCTGCCTGCACATCCTCCGCCGGCTGGGGTGCACCTGTTGATGTGGCCACCCCTGCTGGACCTCCGACTCCCGACTGTGGCAGGGATGCCTCCTCCACCAGCCTGGCCGCACTATCAGAGGCAGCTCCACAGGGCACCCAGGTGACTGATGGGTGGGAAGATGGCACAGAGGACGACTGGCGCGTAGGGGGTCCAGTTGAGGAGGGGGTCGGAGCAAGCCCCATCAGACAGCGGAATCCGGCCTGGGTGACCTGTCCCAGCAGGCTGACGTGGTCAACGAGCCATTCGAGATGACGTGCAGTCTCTCCATGAAAGGACTGCAGGTCACCTCGCATGGCCCGTTGACGCAACGCCACACCAGCCAGGACAGGCTCAACCCGGACCTGGATGGCCACGTCCGCAGGCAGAGGAAGGCCAGTTGACGTCAGCTCATCCCCTGCCTGAAAACGGGTCTGGACGTAGGCATCCCTGCTGGTGCAAGATGATGCAGGGACAGGATCGGGGACAGGATTGCAAACAGGCACCTCCGCGGCTGCCTGTGCTGCCTCCTGTCCCTGGTCCTGCACTGCACCACTAGCACCAGTGGGATCCCCACCTCCAGACCCTGTCTCTGGTGCTTGCGCGGCCCCCTCCTCCACCAAACCCCCCACCAACCTGGATGACTCTGTGCCATCTTCCCCTGTTGGGCCCTGTGGGGTCCCAGCTGCCCCTTCTGCTGCCGAGGAGTCCAACTGCAACCTCCGCCTCTTGGACCTCCCCCCAGCAGCTGCGGCCTGGGACGCGGCACCGGACTCCTCACTCCCCGACGAGATGACAACACGGGAGGGGAGCCGGGCCTTGCGTCTCCGGCTGGCGGTCGGATCCCCGCCGCTGTGCTCCACAGCACCTTCTCCGCCCTCTTCATCAGTTGACGCTGCAGACAGGGAGAAACAAAACACAGGCATCAGGGCACTGTACAATGGACACATACACGCATGGCAGTTGCACATGAGTGGCATTGGCAAACCTCAGACATGTCATCACAATCCCCAACACACATGTCATTGCAACTGGCACACATGAGCCATACCACAGCCATTTTGCAACTGCCACCACCATCCCTACACATACAACAGCATCAGCAGCCAAAGGGGAGCCAGACATCACATGCAACACAGGAAGTGCACCACACATGTACACACACTACCACACTTGCATGCATGTCTACACCTCTGCCAAGTGTTGCACTGTTCAGACGGGCATCCATGTCACATCTGCCAATCAGGCTTCCACATACCGCTGTCACATGCATCCATGTAGCATCACTGTTGCACCCTTGACAAATACACACACATGCACATGTACACAGTGCTCATACATGCAGCCGAAAACAACATACATGCCTGACATCACGGACATGTCTACTTACATACACATTCATCCAAACATGTGTGCACGCACAACTGCATTTGCCATGCAAGCCCACACACACAAGCACCATCCATGTCTCACACATTACAGCCCTCGCATGTGTCAGCCCCACGGCCCTGTACACCCCCACCCATACTCCACCCCATACAAACAGATGTGCAACCGGCACAATGGGGAATGATCACCACACGCCCTGCTCACAACCCGGATGCATGTACACTCACCGCTCGACTCCAGACGGCTCTGCTTCTCTAGGACCTGGACGTGGAGCGCTGGGGATATGCGTTCCAGGACCCCCATCTGTTCTTCCGACAAGTGGCCCCGGCGCCCCTTGGCATCCGCTGCCTTCAAGAGGCGCCGGGCCTTGTTCAGGGTCCTGGACCTGAAGTCCTCCCAGCGCTTCCTGACATGTTGTAAGTCCCGGACTGCCACCCCCTCCGCGTTGATGGCAGTCACGATGTCAGTCCAGATCCGAGTCCGTCCTTCCTTGTCGGCGCGGGAACTTCCAAAGAGGGCATCATACTGCCCCAGGACTTGCTCCACCAGGACACCAACTTCGGTGGCACTGAAGCTGGTGCCCCTCTGCCTCTCTGGCCGGGGGTTGTCAGTGGTCACAGATGGTGTTAGCCCCGACATGACAACCCCAGAGGCAGGAGTGGGTGGGCAACTGGGTCCTGGGGCTGGGCTGTGGAGCGATGGAATTCCAGTCGGGAGTCTTCTGTTCCAGCAGGGGTGGTCACAGCAACAGCACCCCTGGCTGATGTGCAGGCAGCAAATGGCAGTGCACGTGGGCAGCAGGCAGTCAGGCAGCAGCAGATAGCAGGTGGGAGCGTGCTCGGGGCTCTGGGGGGCAGTAATTCGGCCTTCTGGGCAGGAGCGTGGTCTCCCGTGTGCTCACGCGTGGCCAGCTTGGTACGGAGTGAATTGGCACGTGAAAATCCTGCACGTCAGCGTGAAAACCGAGGAAAGGCCCTTAGCGCGTAAGCGCGTCAGCACGCATACGCGATTCCATTGGACCAAAGGCCCTTAGCGCGTAAGCGCGTCTGTGACGTGACCCGCACGGGTGTTTCCCACACAGCACGTGATGACAGAGCACACGTGGAAAGACTGCACGTCACAGTCTCATCGCGTGTAATTGGACAAAAGTGCGTGTACACCCGATTGGCCTATGTACGTGTATATGAGGTGTGCGCGGACACTTACACACGCAAGTACGTCAGCGCACCTGTATCCCGGTGTACGCCCATTTCCACCAATCACACGCAATGAGACTCTGACGTGCAGTCTTTCCACGTGTGCTCTGTCATCACGTGCTGTGTGGGAAACACCCGTGCGGGTCACGTCACAGACGCGCTTACGCGCTGAGGGCCTTTGGTCCAATGGAATCGCGTATGCGTGCTGACGCGCTTACGCGCTAAGGGCCTTTCCTCGGTTTTCACGCTGACGTGCAGGATTTTCACGTGCCAATTCACTCCGTACCAAGCTGGCCACGCGTGAGCACACAGAAGACCACGCTCCTGCCCAGAAGGCCGAATTACTGCCCCCCAGAGCCCCGAGCACGCTCCCACCTGCTATCTGCTGCTGTCTGACTGCCTGCTGCCCACGTGCACTGCCATTTGCTGCCTGCACATCAGCCAGGGGTGCTGTTGCTGTGACCACCCCTGCTGGAACAGAAGATTCCCGACTGGAATTCCATCGCTCCACAGCCCAGCCCCATGACCCAGTTGCCCACCCACTCCTGCCTCTGGGGTTGTCATGTCGGGGCTAACACCATCTGTGACCACTGACAACCCCCGGCCAGAGAGGCAGAGGGGCACCAGCTTCAGTGCCACCGAAGTTGGTGTCCTGGTGGAGCAAGTCCTGGGGCAGTATGATGCCCTCTTTGGAAGTTCCCGCGCCGACAAGGAAGGACGGACTCGGATCTGGACTGACATCGTGACTGCCATCAACGCGGAGGGGGTGGCAGTCCGGGACTTACAACATGTCAGGAAGCGCTGGGAGGACTTCAGGTCCTGGACCCTGAACAAGGCCCGGCGCCTCTTGAAGGCAGCGGATGCCAAGGGGCGCCGGGGCCACTTGTCGGAAGAACAGATGGGGGTCCTGGAACGCATATCCCCAGCGCTCCACGTCCAGGTCCTAGAGAAGCAGAGCCGTCTGGAGTCGAGCGGTGAGTGTACATGCATCCTGGTTGTGAGCAGGGCGTGTGGTGATCATTCCCCATTGTGCCGGTTGCACATCTGTTTGTATGGGGTGGAGTATGGGTGGGGGTGTACAGGGCCGTGGGGCTGACACATGCGAGGGCTGTAATGTGTGAGACATGGATGGTGCTTGTGTGTGTGGGCTTGCATGGCAAATGCAGTTGTGCGTGCACACATGTTTGGATGAATGTGTATGTAAGTAGACATGTCCGTGATGTCAGGCATGTATGTTGTTTTCGGCTGCATGTATGAGCACTGTGTACATGTGCATGTGTGTGTATTTGTCAAGGGTGCAACAGTGATGCTACATGGATGCATGTGACAGCGGTATGTGGAAGCCTGATTTGCAGATGTGACATGGATGCCCGTCTGAACAGTGCGAAACTTGGCAGAGGTGTAGACATGCATGCAAGTGTGGTGGTGTGTGTACATGTGTGGTGCACTTTTTGTGTTGCATGTGATGTATGGCTCCCCTTTGGCTGCTGATGCTGTTGTATGTGTAGGGATGGTGGTGGCAGTTGCGATATGGCTGTGGTATGGCTCATGTGTGCCAGTTGCAATGACATGTGTGTTGGGGATTGTGATGACATGTCTGAGGTTTGCCAATGCCACTCATGTGCAACTGTCATGCGTGTATGTGTCCATTGTACCGTGCCCTGATGCCTGTGTTTTGTTTCTCCCTGTCTGCAGCGTCAACTGATGAAGAGGGCGGAGAAGTTGCTGTGGAGCACAGCGGCGGGGATCCGACCGCCAGCCGGAGACGCAAGGCCCGGCTCCCCTCCCGTGTTGTCATCTCGTCGGGGAGTGAGGAGTCTGGTGCCGCGTCCAAGGCCGCAGCTGCCGGGGGGAGGTCCAAGAGGCGGAGGTTGGAGTTGGACTCCTCGGCAGCAGAAGGGGCAGCTGGGACCCCACAGGGCCCAACAGGGGAAGATGGCACGGAGTCATCCAGGTTGGTGGGGGGTCTGGTGGAGGAGGAGGCCGTGCAAGCACCAGAGACGGGGTCTGGAGGTGGGGATCCCACTGGTGCTAGTGGTGCAGTCCAGGACCAGGGACAGGAGGCAGCACAGGCCGCCGCGGAGGTGCCTGTGTGCAATCCTGTCCCCGATCCTGTCCCTGCATCATCTTGCACCAGCAGGGATGCCTATGTCCAGACCCGTTTCCAGGAAGGGGATGAGCTGACGTCAACTGGCCTTCCTCTGCCTGCGGACGTGGCTATCCAGGTCCGGGTTGAGCCTGTCCTGGCTGGTGTGGCGTTGCATCAACGGGCCATACGAGGTGACCTGCAGTCTTTTCATGGAGAGACTGCACGTCATCTCGAATGGCTCGTTGACCACGTCAGCCTGCTGGGACAGGTCACCCAGACCGGATTCCTCCGTCTGATGGGGCTTGTTCCGACCCCCTCCTCAACTGGACCCCCTACGCGCCAGTCATCCTCTGTGCCATCTTCCCACCCATCAGTCACCTGGGTGCCCTGTGGAGCTGCCTCTGACAGTGCGGCCAGGCTGGTGGAGGAGGCATCCCTGCCACAGTCGGGAGTCGGACGTCCAGCAGGGGTGGCCACATCAACAACTGCACCCCAGCCGGCGGAGGATGTGCAGGCAGCAGGAGGCAGTGCACGGGCAGAGGCAGAGCAGCAGCAGCAACATGGTGGGAGCCATGAAGGCTCGGGGCATTCGACATCGGAGGGGCAGGCATCGGCCGGAGGGCAGGAGGACCCAGGACAGAGAGTGTCTTCCGTGTGGCAGCGGTTGGGCCATGCCATAGGTGCGGAGCGGCGGCGGGCGGAAGAGGCGCGGCTCACAATGGTCAGGGCAGAGAACTCCATGCGGAGGGCCCTGAGGCGGGCCGAGTGCCTCGAGGCAATCCGCAGGGGGTTGGAGGAGGACACGGCGTCGTCCCTGCGGACCCTCGGGGCCATGGAACTGGACCGCCTCCGGGACATCGAACAGGAGTTCGATGATGCCCTGGCCCGGAACACCACAGAGTGAGCCGCTGGACTTGCCCGCCGCCTTTGTATATAGTTCTTTAGTTTTAGGTTTCCTTTGTTTTTTCTTATGATTTGGAGTCGACGGACACTGCTCCACTTTTTGTATATAGTTGATATTTAGGTAGGTTTTTTAGGAGGTTTCCTTAGTTCAGTTGTGATGATGGACCCTTGTTATTTTTGTACATAGTTCTTTGTTGCACGGAGAGTTTTGACATTTCACTTTGGACAAAATTTTTTGGATTAGATTTTCTAGTTTTGTGTTTTTATGCGGACATGCAGCTTCTTTTTTCACATTTACATTGTAGTTAGTTTTCTTTCTTTAGCATTCGTAATTTTTTCAAATACATTTTTTTTTCCATTGTTCACTGTGTGGTTTCATCTCATTGGTTTCATGCATGTCATGTTGTGTGTTTTCCCATTCAATTGGAAAATATGTGTGTGATGGACATGGGTTCATTTGCTTCATGAACATTGGGGGTGTAACATGTGATTTCCATTTCCATGTGGGTGAATGGGTTACTTGGTAGGGCTTTTTGGCTGTGGAGGCTGACCATTACGCACATGATTGGGGATTGTGAGGACCTTTTGGGGGCTGCACATGGTGGCAGGGGGGTGGGGGTGGTGGGAGACATGAGTGGGGGCCTGGTGGTGGGTGCCCCTGCACTGCTGGGGGGTGGGGGTGGTGGGAGACATGAGTGGGGGCCTGGTGGAGGCTGCCCCTGCACTGCTGGGGGGTGGGGGTGGTGGGAGACATGAGTGGGGGCCTGGTGGAGGGTGACCCTGGTGGCTGGGGGCTGGGGGTGGTGGGTGACATGAGTGGGGGCCTGGTGGAGGCTGCCCCTGCACTGATGGGGGGTGGGGGTGGTGGGAGACATGAGTGGGGGCCTGGTGGAGGGTGCCCCTGCACTGCTGGGGTGTGGGGGTGGTGGGAGACATGAGTGGGGGCCTGGTGGAGGGTGCCCCTGCACTGCTGGGGTGTGGGGGTGGTGGGAGACATGAGTGGGGGCCTGGTGGAGGCTGCCCCTGCACTGCTGGGGTGTGGGGGTGGTGGGAGACATGAGTGGGGGCCTGGTGGAGGCTGCCCCTGCACTGCTGGGGGTTGGGGGTGGTGGGAGACATGAGTGGGGGCCTGGTGGAGGGTGCCCCTGCACTGCTGGGGTGTGGGGGTGGTGGGAGACATGAGTGGGGGCCTGGTGGAGGCTGCCCCTGCACTGCTGGGGTGTGGGGGTGGTGGGAGACATGAGTGGAGGCCTGGTGGAGGCTGCCCCGGCACTGCTGGGGGGTGGGGGTGGTGGGAGACATGAGTGGGGGCCTGGTGGAGGGTGCCCCTGCACTGCTGGGGGGTGGGGGTGGTGGGAGACATGAGTGGGGGCCTGGTGGAGGCTGCCCCTGCACTGCTGGGGGGTGGGGGTGGTGGGAGACATGAGTGGGGGCCTGGTGGAGGGTGACCCTGGTGGCTGGGGGGTGGGGGTGGTGGGAGACATGAGTGGGGGCCTGGTGGAGGGTGACCCTGCACTGCTGGGGTGTGGGGGTGGTTGGAGACATGAGTGGGGGCCTGGTGGAGGCTGCCCCTGCACTGCTGGGGTGTGGGGGTGGTGGGAGACATGAGTGGGGGCCTGGTGGAGGCTGCCCCTGCACTGCTGGGGGGTGGGGGTGGTGGGAGACATGAGTGGGGGCCTGGTGGAGGGTGACCCTGGTGGCTGGGGGGTGGGGGTGGTGGGAGACATGAGTGGGGGCCTGGTGGAGGGTGACCCTGCACTGCTGGGGGGTGGGGGTGGTGGGAGACATGAGTGGGGGCCTGGTGGGGGCTGCCCATGGTGGCAGGGGGGTGGGGGTGGTGGGAGACATGAGTGGGGGCCTGGTGGAGGCTGCCCCTGCACTGCTGGGGGGTGGGGGTGCAGGGGGACATGAGTGGGGGCCTGGTGGAGGTTGACCCTGCACTGCTGGGGGGTGGGGGGGTGGGAGACATGAGTGGGGGCCTGGTGGAGGGTGCCCCTGCACTGCTGGGGGGTGGGGGTGGTGGGAGACATGAGTGGGGGCCTGGTGGAGGCTGCCCCTGCACTGCTGGGGTGTGGGGGTGGTGGGAGACATGAGTGGGGGCCTGGTGGAGGGTGACCCTGGTGGCTGGGGGGTGGGGGTGGTGGGTGACATGAGTGGGGACCTGGTGGAGGCTGCCCCTGCACTGCTGGGGGGTGGGGGTGGTGGGAGACATGAGTGGGGGCCTGGTGGAGGCTGCCCCTGCACTGCTGGGGTGTGGGGGTGGTGGGAGACATGAGTGGGGGCCTGGTGGAGGCTGCCCCTGCACTGCTGGGTTGTGGGGGTGGTGGGAGACATGAGTGGGGGCCTGGTGGAGGCTGCCCCTGCACTGCTGGGGTGTGGGGGTGGTGGGAGACATGAGTGGGGGCCTGGTGGAGGGTGACCCTGGTGGCTGGGGTGTGGGGGTGGTGGGAGACATGAGTGGGGGCCTGGTGGAGGGTGATCCTGGTGGCTGGGGGGGTGGGGGTGGTGGGAGACATGAGTGGGGGCCTGGTGGAGGTTGACCCTGCACTGCTGGGGTGTGGGGGTGGTGGGAGACATGAGTGGGGGCCTGGTGGAGGGTGACCCTGGTGGCTGGGGGGTGGGGGTGGTGGGAGACATGAGTGGGGGCCTGGTGGAGGGTGACCCTGCACTGCTGGGGGGTGGGGGTGGTGGGAGACATGAGTGGGGGCCTGGTGGAGGCTGCCCCTGCACTGCTGGGGTGTGGGGGTGGTGGGAGACATGAGTGGGGGCCTGGTGGAGGGTGACCCTGGTGGCTGGGGGGTGGGGGTGGTGGGAGACATGAGTGGGGGCCTGGTGGAGGGTGACCCTGGTGGCTGGGGGGTGGGGGTGGTGGAAGACATGAGTGGGGGCCTGGTGGAGGGTGACCCTGCACTGCTGGGGGGTGGGGGTGGTGGGAGACATGAGTGGGGGCCTGGTGGGGGCTGCCCATGGTGGCAGGGGGGTGGGGGTGGTGGGAGACATGAGTGGGGGCCTGGTGGAGGCTGCCCCTGCACTGCTGGGGTGTGGGGGTGGTGGGAGACATGAGTGGGGGCCTGGTGGAGGGTGACCCTGGTGGCTGGGGGGTGGGGGTGGTGGGTGACATGAGTGGGGGCCTGGTGGAGGCTGCCCCTGCACTGCTGGGGGGTGGGGGTGGTGGGAGACATGGATGGGGGCCTGGTGGAGGGTTCCCCTGGTGGCGGGGGGATGGGGGTGATAGGGGACATGAGTGGGGGCCTGGTGGAGGCTGCCCCTGCACTGCTGGGGGGTGGGGGTGCAGGGGGACATGAGCAGGTGTGCAGGGTAGTCCCCTGTTTTGTGGGCTGCCTGCAGGGGCCGTGGAGGGTGTACAGGGAACACCTGTGAGGACCCACCCAGCCTAATTGCGTGTGATAATTCCCGCACACCCCTGTAATACACGTACCTGGCCAAATCGCATGTGAGAATTCCTGCGCACCCCTGTAATACACGTACCCAGCCGAATCGCGTGTAGAACTTCCCGTGTACCCCTGTAATACACGTACCCAGCCAAATCGCGTGTGATAATTCCCACATACCCCTGTAATACACGTACCCTGGCCAATCGCGTGTAGAACTTCCCACGCACCCCTGTAATACACGTACCAAGCCAAATCGCGTGTGATAATTCCCACGCACCCCTGTAATACACGTATCTGGCCAAATCGCATGTGAGAATTCCCGCGCACCCCTGTAATACACGTACCCAGCCGAATCGCGTGTAGAACTTCCCGTGTACCCCTGTAATACACCTACCCAGCCAAATTGCGTGTGATAATTCCCGCGCACCCCTGGAATACACGTACCCAGCCGAATCGCGTGTGATAATTCCAGGGCACCCCTGGAATACACGTACCAAGCCAAATCGCGTGTGATAATTCCCGCGCACCCCTGTAATACACGTACCCAGCCAAATCGCGTGTGATAATTCCTGCGTACCCCTGTGATACACGTGCCCTGGCTAATCGCGTGTAAAACTTCACGCGTACCCCTGTAATACACGTACCCTGGCTAATCGCGTGTAGAACTTCACGCGTACCCCTGATATGCACGTTACCCGCTTTGCGTTCCTTGTTTGGCAGCCCTGTGGACTGGTCCAGGGTTAGCGCTGCCCTTTGCGATGATTTAGCGATTTTGATGGCTTTTCCTTGCGCGAGGGCGTTCTTGGGGGCGTTACTGGCGCTGCTGCAGGGTCGCTGCGATACTCTGCACCACGGCTGGTTTGGGAGCCTGAAATCCATGAATACGCTGTGCACGGAAATCGGTTTTAGCGCACGTGCCTGGCGCAGACAATCGCACGCGGACACTCTGCGCCAGCCGCTTGCGACACTTTTCTGCGAAATTCTATGAATTACCCTGTTAATGTATATGAGAGCATCATAATGCAAACAATGCACCCATTTCAAGCAATAACACTCCTTCAACCAAAAACAGCAAAATTTCCTCCCTCTGAATTAGTGAAAGGCATTCGTGGCAAAGTAGTTTATTTAACATTAGATCTCAAAGAAAATGTACATACTCTAGGAGTGCAACGGCCAATAGATCAATCTTTAATTATCTTAGTAAATGAGGTACCTACAAAAGACAAAAACATATGGCAACAACTCATAGACTTACAAAAAGTAAGACAAGCCCTGCAACATCTAAAAAACACCAATGAAGGCTACAAAGAAATTAATATTGAAGAAAACCTGAGAGAAACCATTGAAATAATTCAAGAGTCACCAGAAACTGGTCAATTTGAACTTCTAAATCCTGCTACAGCATCCAATATTTTAGAACATTATACAATTCATTCTTAATACTCTAAAAACACTATACATGATGCACTGGAAACGTACCAAATGTGACAAGCCAAAGGATTTCCAATCAGCATATGGGAAAAAAGTATAGAAGCACGGGCCTTTCCTCTACTCTTTCCTACTGGAAAGGAGAAAGGTACGATAATAGACCCATACAGATAACAGCATCAGAATATCGCTCTTTACGAATGTATTCTGACAACCCCAGATTCAGACAAAACGTGGAATACATATTCCACCTTCTCTTTGAAAGTGAACTAGCAACTCTATGCTACGGAGTTGCACACACATTAAAATCAGGTACCCCTTTTCAAAATATGTCAGCTATGAACTTATTACAAAAAGTGCAAGAAAAAGATGAGGTTTTACAGTCAAGTATTACAAACTATTTAGCAAACATGCGCGTTACAAAAGAATACTGGTTCTGATGTCACAGAGATGTACGCTGTATGATAAGAAACCTTGGCCCACCCACTTGGTTTGTTACATTAAGTTGTGCAGAAAATGCATGGGAAGATTTACACAATTTCCTATGCATAGCAAACAAAAAGAAAACAAACATAGATATTAAAACACCAGGAGAACTCTGCTCTCTAGAATCTTTAAATGTATCAAATGAATCAAGATATTTCTATCATCGCTTCATTGCTATGCTATACTTTGTTTGTAATACGACTGTTCCTCCCCTCGGAGAAGTTCAACACTTCTTTTGGAGAAAAGAATACCAAGCCAGAGGAGCACCACACATCAACATGCTATTATGGATTAAAGATGCTCCTTAATTTGGTCAAGACAGTGATGCCACTGTTTTGCAGTTCATCTAAAAATATGTCACTTGTGGAATCCCTTCACAAACAACACATAGTGACCTTCATGCACAAATTTTACAATTTCAAAGACAGAAATGTGGGAAATATTGTTGACGCAAATATTTAAAAATAGGGAAATACTACACCAAATGCTGTTTTGGTTCCCTAAACCAGTTTCAGCAACAGGTCAAGTAAACAACTTCATGTCTTCAGTCAGACATAGGGCCTCATTATGACCCTGCTGGTCCGGAAAGAACAGTGGTGGTAAAACCGCTGCCACCATTCTTTTCGGACTGGCTGATTAAGAGTCCTGCAGGCGGGAGGTGTCACTCCCACCAGGTCTGACCTGGCGGGTTTAACACCACCCGCCTGCAGGCAGACATGGGAACACCGGCACCATTACAGCATGGTGCCGGTGTTTCCACTTCCCCATCCCTATGGGACTTCATGGGAATGGGGATTAACAGAATTCCGCCTCTGGAATTACCGGGTCACTGGGGTTGTAATGCCCCGGTGATTCAGGCAATCACAGAGGCGGAATGGTAATACGAGTCCAGCGGCAACCTACCGGAATTTCCGGCACAGTTACCGCCGACTCGTAATGAGGCCAAAAGGGTCAAAGGTAAATCACCTAAGAACACATATTGCATAAAAAGAACAGAAGAATAAAAATACATCGATCATTACAATGCAATCATTGCCCTCCTATGGAATGCAAAGATAGATGTGCAGTATATTGCAGACAATTCCACTGCATCTGCACGATATGTCACGCCTACTTAACCAAAGCAGAGAAAACAGAACTTCAGGACCTCTGGGATGACATATCATCTGACAAAACAAATTGTACAGTTTAGGCATAAAAATGCTCTCTCATAGAGAATGTGGCTGCTGTGAAGCTGCAGACCGTTTAACCGTTACTGCCTTGCAAGGAAAATCAGACAATATAGTATGGCTAAGTCTTTGTCCTGCTAAATCTAGAAAAAGAGTTCTCAAATCATATGAGGACATAGAAACAATTGCCAAAAATGATCCAAACAGCCAAGACATTTTGAAAAACAATTTACTAGACTCATACTACCCACCCAAACAGGAGTACCACTTTGAAAAACATGTGTCTCTACCACATAGCCCAAAACTTCACATACAAAAATAATATTAAACCAGATGAAAAGAAAGGTAGATACAGAGTTGTAAATTGTGAAGGCAGCTTAGTGAAACTTACCAAATGCAGCTTCATTACTCATATCAAATTGTCATTAAAAACTCCTCAACATAAAGAACTGCATTACATGTCCCTGCTACAACTGTTTAAACCATGGAGAAAAGGAGAAGACTTACTGGATACATATGACTCCTATGAAGATGCTTTCAAAGCAAATTAAAGCATTATAACAGACGTAAACTTTACACAGTACAAAGCAATGTTGCATAATGAACAGCAACTCGAAGAAGAACTCCAGGCCCAACTAGAAGTGCACACTCTCGACAGTAGTCAACCTTCTATAACAGGAAGCCAAGAACCACTTGGACAGCCACTAATAGCAAATGAGGCAGAATTAGCCATGACAGCAGTAGAAAACACCATGTGTCAGTATGAACAAGCTACAGAAGACTGTGCTGTACTGAAATCACAACTGAACAATGAACAGTGTAGCATTTTCCAAGAAGTAACAAAACAAACAAACAAACATGGTGTGCAACATGAAAATAAAAACTGTACCTGCCAAGACTACAAACTTATACTGCTATATGTGAGTGGTCAAGCTGATTCAGGAAAAAAACATTCTTAATCAAAATCATCAGCAAGTTCCTCCAACAATTGACAAACAACAAACTGTCAGCTGTTGAAATTGCCCCCACAGATTTAGCTGCCTACAACATAGGCAGTGTCACTTTACACCAATTACTACTCCTTCCAGTAGAACACCAAAACAAATTAGAAAATTACAAACTTTCTACAGAAGCTGAAATGGAACTACGCAGTTTTGAAACAAATGAAAATGCTACTAATAGATGAGGTGAGCATGGTCTCCAACCTAATGTTGGCTTTGATTCACCTCAGATTACAAGAGGTACTCAAAACAGACTACGAAGAGCTCATTGGAGGAAAACACATTATTGTTTTTGGTGACCTTCTTCAATTGACACCAGTGAAAGGTGAACCTATTTTTAAAGCCTTAGGGCACAAACTGTGCCATAAAACTCTTGGCAGCATAGGAAATGTCAACCTTTAGCAACATTTCCAATACAGAGAATTGACAGAAAACATACGACAGTCTGCAGACCTCACATACGCCTACATTTTAAAAAGTATTAGAGTTGGTGTACTATCTCAAGAAGCACAATCAATATTAAACACCAGGCACATCCATGCACTCTATGGCCATAACTCATGTGCTACTAATGTCATGGAACAATTAGCACACGAAAATGTCAATCGTATGTCCTTGATGCCACCTTTTGCAAGCTGTTCAAAGTTCAATGAAACAATGATGAAAAAAGAAATGCAACCAATAATTGAAATTTGCTCCACAGATATAATGGACATACATGGTATGACCCTACCCATGTGTTAACAAGCCACAACAAGACTAAACACCTTAGAAAACTCTATCTACAATACAGCTGGTTTGGAGAAAACATTAAAATGATCTTTAAACTGTAGAGTAATGCTTAAACGTAACCTTGATGTGGAGAAAGGACTAGTTAATGGAGCACTTGGTACAGTTGTTGGCTTTCAAACATACCCACGTGACAACAACGTTCAGTTTGTCAATATTCTCTTTGACAAACTATTAGAAGTTAAAAGGATAGGACACTCAATAGCCTGCTTCCTTCTTTTCAAAGATATGTATGTACGCAGAGAACAATTTTCACTAACTCTAGCATACGTAGTTACCATTCACAAATCACAAGGTCTTACCCTAGATAAAGCATTGATAGATATTGGTAGCACAGTCTTTAAAGAAGGCATGAGCTATGAAGCACTATCATGCTTACGTACACTTGACGGGCTATTTCTAATCAACTTTGATGCAAGTAAAGTAAATGCTGATATTCCTTGCACTCTAGCATATAATAGACTGCATTCACTCTACGCCCCATCTAAAAACCTATCCTGTTCCGCAAAAAGCAAAACGTTGTAATAGAAAACTAGTTCAAACAGAAATGATACAGGATCTCACTGCAATTACTCCAAAGAAAAAGAAGCAAATACTTCATCAAGTACCACAACTAAAGAAGAATCTACTTTTCAAAGTAACTCAACTACTTCTTCAAAGAAGCAACACACACTCTGAACAAATGACTTCAACACAGAACTGTCAGGTCGATTCAAATTTTCAAATACAACTGGTGAAAATTGCTACGCAAATGTTCTATTCTAATTGCCACCAATTTTTTACAACATTTATTTACACATTACAGACCGAATTGTGTTTGCAAATGTTGGTCCTTCATAGAAATGCAACCAACAATCCTTACAATACTTACAGTGTTCAGGGAATAAGACAAGAATTGGACTACTGTGCTGGAATGGTCAAATTCAATATACACTCACAAGAAGATCCACAGGACTGTCTAATGCACTTACAACAAGTAGTGGAAAACAAAAACATACCTATAAATGAAATCTTCCAGATTTCATACATGTGATAACATGCATGCACTGTCTGCAGCAATGTGGTACAGGAACAAGTCCCTAATGTACGCTTTGTGTATGTATCCGTACCTAACTGTGAATACATTCCATTTCAGCAACTAGTACAAAATGCAAACCATGGCAGATTATGTACTACCTGCAATTCAGATAATCTCTCCACCTTACAAATACAGAGACATAGTAAATACGTAATAGTAATGCTTTTACGTTACAATGCAGATGGTACCAAAAACAACTGTAAACTGACGGGATTCACAAATGGTCAAGTATCACTTGGTAAGAAAACCTTCACAACAATAGGTATAATCTACCACACAGGAGCCACAACCAATACAGGTCACTACACTGCATATATAAAAAAGAATTGTGGATGGTTCGAATGAGATTACCAGCAAATCTTGTAAACGCTTACTTAATATTCTTAAAACCAACATTTAATACGTAATCTGCATATGAACAAAAGCAAAACTTCAACTTCACAACTGTGCACAATTAGAGTACTCCAACATGCATCTAACTGCCCCAAGATTATGAAACAAGCAAACAGATAAATAAGTACCACTAAAATGTAACAAGAAATACACAGTGGGAATACGCCAACAGGTATCTAACTGCCCCAAAATTCTGCAAAAAGCAAACAGAAAAATAAATACCACTAAAATTAAACAAGAAAATTACAGTTAGAATATGCCAACAGGTATCTAACTTCCCCAAAAAATCTGCACAACCCAACAGATAGATGAATAGCACGAAAGTAGAAATAAACAATTAGAATACACCAACAGGTATCTAATTGCCCCAAAAATCTACAAGTCAACAAATAAAAGATTAGCAAAAAACAAGAAATAAACAGTAAAACAATTAAAGAAATATATTGTACCACAACATAGCAGGATTTTTTTGTTAATCCAGCATGGGTTTTTTTCCCCACAGACCCAATGATTTAGAAAACAAACTCAGAAACTGCGCAAATTGCGAAGTACACTGGTTTGAACGATAGTACTTGTAAAGTTCTAAATATGAGGGTCAAAAGAATACCAAAATGTCTATTATGCAGTGCAATAACTTCTTATGAACTACCTAATCTAACATATGATCTTTTCTTTTATCACAGAGATCGAAAAAGTATGTCTGGTCCAATTACCCATGTCATGAAACAACTGCATATAACCACAAACAATTCAGCGAGTAAATATAAAATAAATGGACTCACAAACACTGCTGCATAACACACCCATTAACCAAACATCTAACCATACACCACAATCCAAAATGTTTACTTCCATGGTATCTTATGACGCAGTCCTTGTTACAAACTCTACAATCTTAATTGCATAGCCTAGCCAAAACTTCACATACAAACTCTACAAATGAAGCAGTACTCAAACGTTTGGGTTGTGGCTATTTGATGCGTGTGTTATGCTGCGGGGGTTGTGGCCAGGGCCTAGAGTCTTGGGTGCATGGCCTACGCCTTTGGCCATGCGCCCAAGACTCTATGCCCTGGCCACAACCACTGCAGCATAACGCACCTATGCTACCAAACATTTTGACTGTGGTATGTGGGCTGCTTATAGGGGATATTAATTACCATCAATGCTCTACTAACAACCCAAAACCAACATCATACTAAAGTAAAATAGCTAGTAGTGCACTTATTATGTCCGCAGACAGCCGCGATGGCCGCGGACATGGCAAACACATCAGGGGTACCTGGCACCTAAATAAATACAGTATTTGACCCATCTGTTACTCCCCAACCCTCCCCAACCCTTCCCAAGCACTCTTGCACACCAACACACTCCCAAAAATTGCATTTTGCCTCTATTCTCCACCGCGAATCCAAGATGGTGGATGCATCGAAACAATGTGACGCACCTCACGCCTCACTCCAGCCAATCAGCGACCATGTTGCGTGTCTGCGGACATGATGCAAGCCGATTCACCAATCGGTGTCCTGTCCACAGAGCGAACAGGGAAGTGTGTCTGCGGAGCGGACATAGATATCAGTAAATTGTTTGCCTTATATTTTGGTCGTTTAAAAAAACTACTGGACAGATTTACACCAAATTAATAAAAGCACGCTTTCGAGACTAAGCCGCAGCTCCTGCCACAAATTTGGTGGAAATCCATCCAGCTAATCAGGGGGGTTTAATAATACAACAGCACATGTTACATGGCCATTTGGCAATTTTCTGCCATTTTTACAAAATGCATAATAGTTTAGGAACATGTATTTTACTCCCAACATTGCTAATTTTACCCTCCACCAGCATGTCAATTCTCAAATTTGGAACATGTTCAGAGTATACAGGAACACCATTTAGCTGGTCATTACAATTTTCTAAGTCGCAGGTGAAAGAATTACTCGGAAAATATCTAAAAAAAATGACACAAATATGAAGGAAGTACGACTTATGATTGCTGAGAAAAATGCCTAAATGATAACAGTTCTTTTTCATTAATAGCAAATCTTCCTGTTATGCACATTGTAGCTCTCTTGGCTCCAGGCCATTTTCCACTCGGGCCAGCCTGTGATCAGAGTTTTTAAATATCCGGGATGCACCGGCCAACACAGAGATCCCCCACTGCAGGCATCTGGCATACTGTCCTCTTACCAGAAGGGGACCACCATTTCGATCTAGAAAACTTCTATTTTCCTGTATTTATTTATTCAGAGTTCAGCCTTGATTACAGCCCCTGTTTTCACATGTCCCCCCTACATTCCAGTCATACACTGGCTAGGTCAACTGCCCCACAAAGAAATTAGCTTTCAGAGACTCCCAGTCTGGGAGAAGTTTGTTTTCAACACCTTTAGAGGCCACACTTTATTGCAGGAATAAACAGATGGGAATCAAGCCATGCTTTCAGTGGGGGAAGGTGGGGGTCCTTTGTGACATGTGGCCCACCACAAGCAAAAGGCTCTTCCTCTTGCCTACAGGAACTTTTCATGGAAACAAAGTGGGCTTTTCTTTTCAAATGTAGCTGGTATTTTGCATGCAAAACATGAGATACATTACATCGTGTCAATACACAGGGCCTCATTATGAGGTCGGCAGTAACCCGCTGGTGCTACCAGCGGGTTGCCACCAACCTCATAACACCATTTCTTCTGCATAATATCCCAGTGCCACCTGCATATAGTACGAGTCCCAGCGGCCCGGGATGTCAGGTGGCAGGAATTGTAAGTCCCCAGTCCCATGGAGTCCATTAGGACTCCATGGGAATGGGGAAAAGGAAGCACCGGCACTTTTGATAAGGCACTGTTGATAACGGTGCCAGTGCTTCCATTGAAAACCATGCCTGCAAGGGCCGTTGCTCCCGGCAGGTCAGACCTGCCGGGAGCACTGGCCCCTGCAGGCATTCTCGTAGTCGGGCGGTCTGGAAGGGGTGACAGTACATTGCTACCGGCACCCTTATTTCCAGACTGCTAGACTTGGAATTAGGCCCTGTGTCTTTTCTCTGACATTTTTATGTTAGAACGGGAACCATTTTTATGTCTTGCTTTAAACTGCGAAAACACATTCAAAGTAATTTTGGTGTCAATGTTTGAAACTCCTGCTTTTTATTTGAAAGGGGCCTTTGAATTTCTTCTGCCAATTGTGAATTTAAATGATGCTTTTTTTAATGACAGGTAGGCCTTTTTCACTTGGTGCTTCCTTGTATTACTTGTAGAAACCGCACAGTCTACCTTAATAGGCCTAATTTCAGCCTGCAGTCTTTGTTATTTTTTTTTATGAAGGCTGGCAGGTCATTTTTCCAGTGGGCCCATCAGTTCTGTTGGATTGACGCTTTTGATTACACCCGACAAATGTTTATTTATTTTTTTACATTGTTAAAGCGCTCACACAGCCTGTGAGCATCAAGGCGCTGTTATTGGAATTATTTGTTTTTAGTTGTGTAATTGTATTTGTTTTTGTCTTAGTTGTGTATTTATAGCATGCTTAAACACCCAGAGTTTTCTAAGTGCAGACCCGGGGATCTTACCTGTGTTGCTTTGTGTCATCTTGCTTCCAAGGCGCGCAAGTTGCCTTTGAGCTATCCTCTCGGGACATGTTGTCCTTGATAGTTCTGGAGGAGCAGGGGAGCACCAGTTTGGAGGAGACTTTCATAGAGAGGACTTGCCTAGAGAACTCTTTAGGTGCTCGGGCGAGAAAGAGGACAGTAGGACGGATGGGAAAAACTTGAACTGCCCCCCTCCCTTACATGAGCTTGGTACAGATGTCTAGTTTAGTAAGATGAATGTCTGTCTCTGATGTGAAGTTCTAACAGTTGTTCTCAAGCATCAGCAGCCCTTGGGGCAGATCAGTAGCAGCATCAAAATCAAATATTCCGAAGAACACAAGAATGACTCAAGTTGATGGCGTTGTACAATTGGAAACTGTGCATCGTTTACTTATTTTAAGAGTTACAAAAGGTGACTGAAAAATGAGTGAACAAAAATCAAAATAAGTGAACCGGAGCATATGCACTGTGTTGCCCTATCACTGTACTTTAAACACATTTTTGTTCAGCTCTCATTCAACAAACTGGGGTTCTTAATAACCTGAGCATGTGCAACTAACTGATTACAACAATTGAACCTCTATTTAAGAATAGAGGAACAAGTAGCGTGCAATTGATAACCAACAAATCTTTCAAGAGAACCACAAACAGTACAAGCGTTTGCATAATAAGAGCTAATACTCCACCATGTTCCAATGAGACGTACCTAAAGTATAGCGCAGGAAAAAGGAAGCTACCTTTTTTATGTCCAGGCACAATCTGGTATTGTATTATATTGTGACACATAGTATTTGTATTACATCATTGGAGAAATTGTGTTATATATATATATTGCAGAAGATTATCCAAGGGAGGTCATTTCATATGTTTATGTGTGATGTAAAGAGATGTTTTCAAAGTGTGAACATGCAGGAAAGGGATTATACGGAGGGTGTGTTAGTGCACTGAACAGCTTTACCCCACAAGAGAAGCAACATAACACCTGTTGGGTGCCCTTGCTTCATGTGTTACCATTATATAAAGTGCACTCTCTTAGTGTAGAGACCTCGGTGTGCCAAGGGCTCAGAGATATTGCTGGAAGGATTTGAGGAATGGATGAGGGAAATGACAAAATGAACACCCCAGAAAGACAGAGAAGCTTTCCTCAGCCACACACAGTCTTGGAAATTTAAGGGCCAGGCCAGAATCGCTCACAGAAGGGCTGTTGAATTTCCCATATTGACTGGAAATCTTAGGACTTCAATAACTTATATTTTATAACAAGGTTAGTCATTTGTTACGCCTGCACTGTTTCTCCTGTAAGATTTGCTTGAGAAAATTGCATTTCATACGCTTCCTTTGATTTCCATATATCCTTCATTTCAGAAGTGAATATAAGAATAATGATGATCTTAAATGTACAGGACAACAGTTTGGGGCTCATGAGACACGTAGCATTACTTTGCACATACAGATATGATTGGCCTGGAGAATGGAAGGAGACAGTGGGCCTCATTATGAATTTGGCAATCCGGTAATAACAGTGCCGGTAAGGCAATACCGGCATCCATTACTGGGTCGTAGCATTACGACCCTATACACCGGTCATACCGACATCGACAAGGACCCGCTGTGGCCGTGCACCACTGTACTGGCATGTGCGGATGCGTGTGGGTGCTGTGCCTGTAATACCGGATGCTGCAAGGAAGAAGACATCACGAGTTGCACGGACATGCACATACCGGCATCCAGATGCCGGTAAGAAGGGCCACCATGATGCCTTCAATACCGGCATCGCGGATCACCCAAAACTGCTGTGCACCCAACTGCCACAGGTGCTCACAGGTGCTCACAATCAGCACAGGTGGAGGCAATGGAGCCAGGCCCTGCAAAAAAGGAGCACACCCACACACCACACCCCTTCCAAGACCAAAATGATGCCACTTGCACACGCCATACTGGAGCTGGAGGACATACCTGCACTGCTACTCCATGAGCAGGCAGTACAACAGGCAACACAGAGGAGACACAGGAGGAGAAGGAGGGTGAGACTGGGCTAGCAAATCCCACCAGTGCAGGCAGTTGTACCCCACACGCAGCCACCAATTTCACGTATTAGGGCCAATCCATTCAACTTAACCCCAGCACAGATCCACACCCTGTACCGCATGGACAGGGACACCATCACCACCATAGTGGAATTAATACATAAGGACTTGGTCAGCCTGATCAACATCCTCACTGCCATCCCCCCTCTTCTGTAGGTGACATCTGTGCTCCACTTACTGGCCGCAGGCACCTACCAGTACACAGTGGGCCAGCTGCATGGCATCTCGCAACCATGTTTCTCTGGTGTGCTAAACCAAGTGATGGATGCACTCCTAAAGCGCACAAGGGCCTACATATTCCTACCACGGACAACACAGGAGTCGAATGACACCAAAATAGCATTTCATGCACTGGCAGGCATGCCCAATGTAATTGGTGCCCTTGACTGCACTCACATGGAGTTGGTAGTCCCACATGCCGTGGAGGTGGTGTACCGCAATCGGAAGCTATAGCACTCCATCATTGTGCAGATGGTGTGTGATGCCAGCAAGATAACACATTGCTGTGCCAGATACCCAGGATCCACGCATGATGCTATGGTGCTGCGGAACTCCTCACTACCCCGCTACATGGAAGGAGATATCGTACAACATGGTTGGCTGCTGGGTGAGTCTGCCCTCTGGGCTATGGGAGAGTGTTGGGGAGCGTACATGCATGTGCAAGGAGACTGCCCTTGGGCCATGGGAGAGTGTTGGGGAGATGTACAAGCATACACAAGGAGACTGCCCTCTGGCCCATGGGAGTGGCCTCAATGGGGTGTCTGGACACTGCGCATGCTGCCAAAGACCATTACCATAATCAACCAAATATGATGCATGACACAGACAATGGAGTCTGACGCACACTGGCCGCACACCAATGTGTAAATGTCACACACACAATCAGCACACACCCTTGAACGTGTCCACTGGACATCACCTGACCATGCCCTCAGCACCATAACACACTATCACATGTCCACGAAGCTGAATACACATGACCGCATTGACGCACCTTGCAGTACAAGCATCCACGAGTGTGCAGTGTCAATTCCACCTCAGGTATGTCCGCTGTCAATGCCCCTCCCGACAGCAACAGCATAAAACCATGGCAACATGTGCAGATGAAAACAAATATCAGTACACAAGCAACAAGTGTAAAAGCAAAGACAAATATCGAGGCTGAGTACCAAAAGGAAATACACCAATCACAGGCTTATAAAGATTCACAGATCTTTATTCAAATAACTGTACAGTTTACAAAGGAACAAAGTATCAGATAGCTATCTGGCCCTCCGTACATCACAGCGAATACCAGCTCTTTCTGTGTGAGAAGTGAGAGGTACTGGACGTCTCGACATTTACATCTTTTATACATTTTCCAATCGTAATGTCCAACCCCTCTGCAAGTTAATAATTCTCGGTCTAGGGTTTGTGCCGAGTTCATTTCTAGTTTGTCCAACTATATGCATGTGGATTATCTTCAGTTTGTACAACAAGTCACAATGGCAACAGTGTATCTTCGGATTTAACATTAAGCCTTAATACACATCCTATACAATGTAGTTCAACAAGTGTTCACATTTAGTATTTACACTAACACTAGTATTGTACCTCCCCTCTACTAAATTCATGTGAACACCTTTCCATCAAAATGCAAACTAACCCCAAGAACACTATCATCCTGGAACTTATATACAGACCCCCTGGCCCCACAGGTACCTTCGAGGAAGACATAACCTCCCTTATAGCAGAGAAATCCAAACCTCTCTCTCAGAATATCATTCTAGGTGTCTTTAACTTGGGATACAATGATCCATACGATATCCATGCAGCCTCCCTTGCCAATGCCCTCTGCGAACACAACTACACTCAACTTAACACACTACCTACACATCAGAAAGGCAGAACCCTAGACTGGCTCGCTGCCCACAACTGTAACATTACCTGTAAGGACCCACAACCACTTATATGGACCGACCACCTCCTACTATTATTAGACATCAGCACGAATAACCCGCACAACATACAGTGCCCCCCCGCACCAGCATGTCTGACTAGAAATAAGCGCAATATTAGCGCAGAAGCCCTCATCCCACTGGTTCTACCTACCCTAAACAGGATCCCTGACACATCGGACCTTAACCTACTAGTAGACACCTACAATAACGCCATGACTAAAGCGATTGACACAGTTGCCCCACTAAAATTACGTAAAGGTAAACCTAGAGCCCATCTTAACTCGTGGTACACACCTAAACATAAAATATTAAGAAATAAGAAAACAAAAATGGAAACCCTTTCGAAAATGAATCCATCAGAGGAACATAAAATTAATCTTACAAATGCATCCTCCCTCTATAAAAAAGAAATAATCCGAGCTAAAAAGGAAGCTTACAATGTAAGAATAAGCAATGCCAGTTCCAGTGCTAAAGAATTATTTACTATTTTGAAGGAGCTATAAAATCCTAATCCACCAAAGGACACGTCTGTGAAGGACCAACTATGGTGTACGAGCATCCAAGATTCCCTCGCGAATAAAATTACTGGCCTACAAACGAAAATTGAAAACAAAAGACTACAACTCTCTAGTAACAATCCCCCCCTACCACTAGCCTTCCCACTACCTCTAACACCAACCACGGCTTCACCTTCAAAAAGGTAACTACACTAGAAGTGCAAAACATTATAAACTCTCTCAAACCAGCTAACTGCAAAGGGGACAGCTGCCCCGCACAGATTATAAAAGATTCAGCAAGAGACCTCTCCCTATTCATTTCCAAGCTTATAAACGTGCATTCTCTACTAACTCAGTACCTAACAATTTGAGACAGTCTTCGGTCTTCCCACTTTTAAAAAAACAGACCCTAGACCCAGCCATTCCCACTAATTACAGGCCTATCACCACCGTTCCCTTCCTGCTAAAGATCCTCGACAGAGTTGCTTACTTGCAAATCCAGAATTACTTAAAGTCCAACCAATTACTTGGACTGCGTCAGTCTAGCTTTCGACCTCAACATGGAACAGAAACTACCCTTGTTGACCTCAAAAGTCAGATTGACGACATTAAAGACAAGGGCAAGGCTGCTATCCTACTCCTCCTAGATCTCTCAGCAGACTTCGACCTGGTTGACCATGAAATACTCTGTAACCACCTTTCTTCTGCCGCCCATTTCTCCTCTTCTGTTGTCATGTGAATACAGTCCTTCTTGGCCAACAGAACCCTGAGGGTTTTCTCCCCTGTGGCAGCAGCAGACCCTATCCCCATCACCTGTGGTGTCCCACAAGGCTCATGCATTTCCCCCACCCTCTACAATATCTTTACAAAGCCTCTCTTTGATAAATTGGATCGTCTGGGTGTCATCTACACAAAATATGCAGATGATACCCAGATACTCCTCACCATCTCTGGCAATTATAACACTGATGTTACCAGGATCAATGAAATCTTCTCCGTCATTCAGGCATGGATGGCCACACATGGCCTCTGCCTGAATGACGAGGAGACCGAACTGCTCATTGTCGGTTCACCGAACAACTTACAAAAACTAAGTTCCAATTACTCCAATATCATCATCGATGGCAACACCATCCCTGTCGCCAAAAACGTGAAAACACTTGGCTTTTATCTCGATGCCAATACCAACCTCACTAAACAAGTCAACTCTACCGCCTCAGCTACCGCCTATACAGGAAAATTAATTAGAGCCTGCAGACCATTTCTTTCCACTAACAACTGCCTTACGCTAGCTAGAGCTCTCATACTATCTAAATTAGACTACTGCAACAGCCTCTACCTAGGTGCCAACCAAGCGATAATCAGTAAACTCCAAGTCTTGCAAAATAATGCGCTACGAGCTGCACTAAACATTCCTAGGTGAGAGCACATTTCTGCCACCAGAATCATTTGTAAATGGCTCACTATCCAACAAACAATTGATCTAAAAACCCTCTGCCTCACCTATAAAGCTCCCAACCACTTAGCCCCCCCCACCTCACCAACAAATTCACCATGAATCCCTCCATCAGAACTACTAGATCCTCCAACACCCTTTGTCTCATGGTGCCCAGATTTACTTCCAAAAGAGCCGGAGGCTCGAGCGTCACTGTCCTCGCCTCTCAACTCTGGAACTCCCTGCCACTGAACATCAAATCGTCCAAATCCTTCCAGTCTTTCAGGAAACTCGCCATTGGGTGGCTACTGGCAAAAAGTCAACCTTTAAGTTAGACCTAGCTACTACCTGTATATATTGTACATGCCTCACCTATGTCACTACTGGATGTATTTACCTCCACTGTCTGTATATTCTGTATATAACCTTTGCTAAGGTATCACTGCTAATTACCATGTACTGTGCCTTGTAACTTGTACTAAGCGCCCTTTTACTCCCGGTCCGGAGCGCTATATAAATAAAATAAACAAACAAAACAAAACAAACAACATTGTATTTGATGTATGTCCGTGGATCGGACTTGTTGGCTTGGGTAATCCTCGATCTACAGGTCAAAAGTAGGACAAGGTCTCATCACACGACCCTAACATTTGGCCTATGGGCAGTTTAGACATTAACTTTTGTGCGAAGGTCAGGACGGCTAGGTTACACGCGGGAAACACTGTCCACCATTTTAGAACACAAAGTGACTTTGAAAGGGAAATCAAAATGCGGATTGTCATGGGTTTTGACCCATGTTGAATCAATAGACTGGGTAGATGTGGGGATGAGCTGTTGCTGCCCATTATTCTATCCCAGAACAAACTAAATCAATAGACTGGGTGGATGTGGGGATGAGCTATCGCCGCCCACATTCACGCCAGAATAGGAGAACTGCGCAGTTGGCACGAGACTACTTCAAAGATACAACCTTCTTGTGGGTAATTCATTTTCTTAATCCCAAAAATGGTTGCATTACCAGTACTCACCACTATCAGAAAGCCGGCGTTTTAAAACCACCAGACTTTTGTGTAAAACTGAACAAATGAAACAAAACCAGACCAAGGAAAGACTTGCTAAGAGGTGGATACAATGTAAAACTATATTCTGAAATGGCTTGAAGGGAGTAATTATGTAATGTATAGGTACAAATTGTCAGTTTGATTTGAATGTAGAAAACTGGGAACAAAAAGTGACATTTAGCTGAAACCTGGCTTAATGAAACTGAATTCTGCCTGACAACTACCCCCGACAGGAGTTGATACTGGATCAACAGCTGTGTTCCCAGGCCTGGCTGCCAGGCCTGGCTGCATCCTGAGGTCACATGGCCCTGTTGATTAGATTAGGGGTGGAGCAGCTGGGGACTACAGGGAGTTGAACAAAGGCCTGTCCTGGACTCAGGCAAATGTTATATTGGGGGCGTCGTAAAAGTGGCTTCCTCTTAGGGGAAACTGGGAGGGGCAGTGCCTCTGCTAGCAGCTGAGCTTGGGGGAAGTGGATAAACCAGTTATTCCCCCTGTGATGTGGGAAGAAACACCCCTGTTGGCCAGAATATGATTTTAAGAAAGATGTATAACTCATGGTGATACCATAATTCTTGTGATTTTTCTGCCCACATTTTAAGAGGCTTTAGGACCCGGTGGTATGATCTGGGGGGTTACGAGCGGAAAAGAGGTTGTCACTCCAAATGTCTGCATGTTAAAAATCTGACACTTCATCAATTAATGTCCATACTCCTTGCGCACATGTGTGTAATTTTGGGTAAAAGTCCGATATTGCAAAACCAGTTAAAAAGCGCCAAATGTTGTCATTTTTGAATGCAAGCCCCCAGGAAGATCAGAGGCGGACAAGCATGGACCATAAGGAATATATAATGTGCACATGTCATTTCAACAAATTGTATATCTGGAAAAGATGTATTTGGATCAAATATAGAGTTGTGTGTAAAGATGACAGGGGAGGGCCCTCTGGCCATAAAACCTACAGCATCACTCTGACTCACATTTCCTTCCCCCAATCATGGGAGAGGGGAGAATTGGGCCAATGACAAGTGAGAGGGGCAGGTTTAGTTATGACCAGCGCACACACCCACTTTCCAAAACACATAAAAAGAGACTGCTGGGACAGGTAGAAACATTCAATTCCTTTTGCTGCGGAGCATGCTGACTGACGACTTCACATCCAGAATCCAGAGAGGCTAGACCAGCAGAGCAGAGCTGACCCAGATCACTGTGAAGTGCCGAGACCAGACCCGGAGTCCAGTCCAAAACCTGACCAGATCCGTGGCGAGGCCTATTTCAAATTTATATTGTGAGTACCTAGCAGAACTGTGCAGAACCAATCTCTTAGTTAAAATAATCTATTCCAAACTATTTTAACCTAAGTAGAACTGGCTCCTAGAAATCGTATCATCTGTCATTTTTAAAGCTGCACAACTGTCACCTGTCAATTCTGCAGCTGCAAGCTGTCACCTGTCATTTTGAGTTTACTTTAAATCCGAAACAATACCTTTATTTAATCATCTGTATCTCTGGAACCGTTTGGGCTAGGAACTTGGTTTAACTTTCCTCTGAAAGCTTAGAATCTCGGCTTTCCAATACCTTATACTTTTGCTGTAAACGCGATTCACGCACTCGCGAATTTTACCGCGATTTGCGGTTTGGTTAAAAATCCAGCCACGTGTAACCATCAGCAGTCGTTTCTTTCCTTGCTAAAAATTTGTTTGCCTCTTAATCACCATCTCTGAATCATTGCTAAAGTGAGCCTGAACTCATCCCAAGTATCTCTCACTCACCCTGAACCTCCTAAAGGGAATTAAAAGCATTTTCAGCATATTTCTCACTTCATTGCCACCACATTCAAAGCACTTGGGCCTGTGTTTTAAAACTCATACCGGTTTTCTCTAAGCTTGCTGGGGTGGGAATTGAATTTCGTATTGTCTTTGATTGCATTCCTGAGAACTGTGTGCTCCTCTTTCCATCTCCTTCCATTTCTTAGATTGCATAGGGGAGGGGGGTGAATTGCCAGAGAAAAAGTGATTATTTTATCTTTTGCTAAAATCATATCAAGTATTTCTGTACTGCATTTTATTCCTCATTGCTTTTCCCTTGAAATCATAAAAGTATTTTTGCTACTTTATCCATCCTACACCAACTCCTCATTGATTATAAAGAAGTGTGCTAGTGTTAGATTACCCATTGTTGATTAACATTATATTTATAAGGGCGATATCGATTATTAATTTATTATAAAAGCGTGGTATCTATATTTTGTTTTATTTCTCAAATAAACCTTTTAAACTTGCAAAACAGAACTACTTCTTGGCTCAGTTCGGTCAGGGGGATTCTAAGAGAGGGGTGTTATATAGGGGTAGTCATCCAGAACTCATGAACTGGACATAACAATATATCAATAAGGGTTTCCATTCAGTATCCCAGACTAGGCATTGACTTAGCTGTAGTGTTGAATTGAATCCTCTTACAAATTGGGGGCTCATAGCCGGGGATTCCGGATTAGATCTATCACTTGTGCAGATTAATACAGTGTGCTAACTGACAAGATACATACATCTGGTCGGATCACCATGCTGTGTTACGCTGTAAAGCACTCCTCAAAGGAACGCTCTAAGGAAACGGTCTGTTTTGCAAAAATAAAATACAAACTTCTGTAAGTCAGGAAGGAACTCAAAGTCCAGAATGACAACACTGGTAGACATCAAAATAGCCAGAGAGCACTTCTTACATAAGCTATTTGTGAGAGGTGAGTGGACTCATCAGGACCAAACGGTCTGGTTGCAGGCAATCGCGCAACAGGTCACTGAAACAGGGTCAGATAAATGGGGAAATCAGGGTCCCCTACATGTGGCCCTGAGTGAACTATATATGGCCCCTAAAGCCAAAGATGAACATAATAAGATTGCCAGAATAGCGGCATATTTGTATCTATATATGGGAGCCATACAGGACAAATGTGCTGAAGACCAAGATCTGGCAAATAGGCAACAGATGGCGTTAGAGAAGGCCCAATCTGATCTGGACTCTTCTGAGCAGAGGCTGCTCAGGAGTCAGGATTCAGAAAAGGACAGCAGACAGTACATCACTAAAATAAAGGAGGATATGGATGTGCTGCAACAGGAAAAGGCGGACCAGGATACCAGATTTCTGGCCTTGCAGAAGGAGTACCAAGAAGTTTTGGACTCCCTACTGCAGAGCCAGAAAAAGCTGGAGCAACAGTTAGACTTCAATAGGGCATGTGCTGAGCAGGTAGTCACCCTGCAAAGCCACCTAGATAGGGAAAAAGAGGAAAGCAATAAATTGATTCTGAAGGACCTGGATACCCAAGCAGAGTTTGATCAGGAGCGCCAGAAAGCTGGTGCCTTCCAAAGGCAAAGGGACGACCTGGCGGCACAGATACAGGCTCTTAGTCAGGAAAGGGATACCTTAAGCCAGGAAGTCTGCCACTTAAAAAGGAAAATGGAAGAAAATCACCTAGCCCTCCAGGGACTGGGTGACCTCCAAAAAGAACACCAGAACTTGTTAGAGCACACCAGGAGGGTGGAGGAGGCTCTGGCAAGAAAGGAGCAGGCCAGTAGGGATGGGACTCAGGAGGTAACCCTCCTGCAGCAGAGACTGGCCCGGTACTCCAGGACCAATCAGGAGGCACAGAGAGAGAATGAGGCTCTCTGCCAGCACAATGATAGGCTCCAGCAACAGGTAGCGATGCAGGAGAGACTGATAGAGTCTAGTAAGGCCTTAACTGAGGAACTGAAAGCGCAGGCTCTTGCATTGCAACAGGGAACAGGGGCAGATACAGATGAGGTTCGCTGGGAAAGAGAAACTCCTGAGCATAACCTCAGGAGCCCTAATGCCAGAGGCCTTCACCTCTACCAGTCCCTGGACTCTGCCACCCCCATGTTCCCTGGCGCACGTGAGCACGGGGCCACAGGGATGGCAGATTACTATCCAGCTAAAAGTATGGGGCTCATAGGCCAGTACCACCCAGGAATGGAGGGGCGGGCATCCGGGTATGGGCACCCAAGCACAGTGCAATTTAGTGGGGAACCCCAGGAGAGTAGGCCCATTAAGGGAATCCTGAAAACCTCTGCCCAGTTAGGTCAGTGGGGGGGAGGTACCCATCAAATCCTGGCAGCAAGGAGGGATCTGAAGACTCCTCTGAGCATTACAGGAGACAGGAGACCAGGTCCCCACATTCTGCCAGCCTTTCCCAGGCTCGCAGAATCCGGGAAAACCTGGAAGATCAGACGGGCACCTCTGGGAGCAGTGCTTCTGAGTCGGAGGATGAATGGACCAGGGTCACCCAAACCAAAAAGGCCAATAAGGCCAAAAGGGCCTTGCTTAAGGACCCATTGAAACAAATAAAGGCAATCAGGAGTGTCATCACTCCTTATCATAAGAACGCCAAGTATTCCGTTTGGGAACACTTGGAGCTCTATGAGCAAATGATGGAGACTTTCCATTTGAAGGACAGCAGTAGCTGCATCCCGTACGTCAAATGGACTTTCTCCCCAGAATACTCCAGTTACTTTGCGAGGCTGGAGGACCAAAATAATTTAAGATGGTCCACCTACAGGGCGGCCATCTTGAAACATTTTTCTGTGCACAGAAATCCTCAAGAGGCTCGCAAGGCAGCCTACAATTTGCAATGTGGGGAGGATCAGGCCCCGGAAGAGTTTGTGCAAGAATTAAAGCGTGCTTTTCCGCTGACCACCAGAAGGGTGCGCACGGATAGCAGAGAATTTATCAATACGTTTTTCCATGCCTTACCCAAATACATAATGACCCAGCTTGTGAGAGATTTTCATGAGAAAAGATCTTTAGACTGGGTCATTGAACAGGCTACCCGGATCTATGAGGTGCAGAAGCCTATCGAAAATAAAAATAACGCGCCGAAAAACCCCCAAACCAACAGCACCCCTGCTGCTGCCAAGGTGGCAGAGGTAAAGTTTGCCCCTGTTTTAGATTTGGAAATGGGGGGGCCTAAAAACCTGCCTGCAGCAAATAATTCACAGCCCAGAAGGCCCTCGGGCCAGTCACAGACAGGGAGTCGAGGAGGTAGTCCCACAAATGGGGTCCCCCGCACCCCTGACTATGTAAGTCCCCGCTACAAGGGAAACCGACCAATCCTGGGTTATGTGTGTACTCCTCCAGCCCAAGTGGGGGGGGATCCAGCCAAGCACCTAACCCAGGGAACTTCCCTCCCAACTTCCCACAGGAGGGCAGAAATTCTCCAAATCCTGGGCAGAACTTTTTCCTCAGGTATCCACCCAATTTCCAGCCCCAAAATCATCCATCCTTCTTTCCCCAATTCCCTGAGCCCAGACAACCTAATCCGGGAGAGAGGAGGCCAAGGGTGGAGGGGTACCAAAATCTTCCCAACCAGGGGTACTACCAGAGAAGGGATAGCTACCCTTCCCGGGATCAGCCCAGGGGAGAAAATAGAGCCCCGTATCAGCCTGAGCGGGTTTCACAACTTGAGCGCCAGGTCCAAAATATGGCACGAGATCTGGGTCACATATTGAGGGCTCAACAGAACCCTCAGATGAGCATGCCACCGCAGAATGCCCCAAACTCGGACCTGGTGCTCCAGAACAATGGCGGGGGCAGCACCCCGATAACCCACCGGTTCCCAGGGAGGAGGCAAAAGGGGAAGGGGGGTGTAAAGCCTTGGAGGAAGCTTCCTTCCCAACTTGTAAACAGCCCCTGGAAAACCAGGAACCGGAAACATAATCTCCTGCCCCTGAAAGCCTGCCTCCCAAGGAGCAGAGGGGGTGTAGGAGAAACAAAGGACCCAAACAGACCCACTTTGTGGAGGAGGTACAGGTCTTCCAATTTGAGGGAGAGGGATCCTCAGAAGATCCTGGCAAAAGGATCTTCTCCTTCAGGGATGGGGGAACTCCTCCCAAGGAAAAATGGGTCCCAAGGGATGCCAATTCAGACTGGGGAGATGTGGAGACTGAGCTACCGCCGCCCATCATCTCATCCCAGAACCAACAATACCAAAATCCTGTGGGTCAAACCCATCCTGAGGACTGCCTCCAAAAAGGGGGAGGTGGCCCAGAACCTGAAACCATTTCCAGTTGCCAACTTTTTCTTTCAGATTCCCCAGGCTCTCCACAGAATTCTGCCCAAATCTCTTCGCTAGCAATGTCCAAAACCAGAAAGTTAGCCCACCAGTTGTCCAAAAATGTGCATTATCTGTGCCCCCTTGAGGAGAGGGAGGGAAGATACTATGCCCCGGTACAAGTACAGGGGCAGGGTACAATTTTGGCACTGGTGGACACTGGATCCCAAGATACCCTTCTGTCCAAAAGGGCCTTTGAGGAACTAAATGCAGGAAGGGGGGAGAATTACCGAATTCCTCTCACCTCTCTTCCTGGACAACTGCAGAACTTTGACGGGAAGGAAATTCCCGTCGAGGGGACTGCAGATTTGGACATTAAAATTGGGCGACACAAGGTGAAACACCCGGTCATAGTAGTGACTCCAGAGGGCACCCCTTGTTTACTAGGGAATGACCTCCTGAGAAGGTTGTCACCCCTAATAGATTGTGTAAACAAGGTCCTCTGGACCCAGACTAGCCGACCAATAAAATTAAAACAGAGTGTCAACCATGTTAGTTTAAATGGCACATGCAACATGGTTGAGCAAAAATCTGACCAAGTAGAATTTCACTTCCAGAACAACCAGATTCCAGATGTGACAGTAATAGCAGTAGGACAACAGACTGATGGGGGGTCCTCTCTATTTCTGAAAATCAACCTTCCTTCCAGTTTAAGGTGGTATTCCACACTGGAAGGAAACACCCTGAAATTCTTTACTAATCCACAATCAGAAACTCCCACTCCTATAGTCCAGAAATATGTGAAATCAGCTCAGAGCCTGGCTGATATTCAGCAAATTGGAGAGCAGTTGTTCATCCCTGTTCAGTTAAATGATGGGAAGGACTCTGTTCTCGCTCGAGTGTGTGTGTGAACAACGGTAAGAGCTTCATCAGCGAAGCCATGTTCCGCCAACTCCCAAAAGATCCAGCCATTCCCACATTCAAACTGATAGACAAATGGGAAATGGACCTGGAAGCACCTAATTCCAAACATCTCCTGCCAAGCAGGTCTATGCTCAAAATCTCCATTGGCAACAAGAGCATAGTCCATAATTGTTGGGTTGTGCGAGACGTCACTGCCGCCTTTTACTTAGGCAGTGACATTCTCAATCGCTTTGCCATTAGTTTGGACCTAATAAACCTCAAAGCTTGGTCCCGATTAGCGGATAATCCCATGGGCTTTGATGATCCAGAAAAAGCATTTAGGTCAGCTCAATTACTACCTTATGCAGTTGAAATTCAGATCAAAGAGGAAGTCACCATCCCAGAAAGGACCCGACAATTCTCCCTGGAAGTGAAAGTTAAAAGAGGACAACATTTGAAAAACCCTGATGCTTACATACATCTAAATGCTTCTCTCC
Source organism: Ambystoma mexicanum (assembly GCF_040938575.1). Lineage (NCBI taxonomy): Eukaryota > Metazoa > Chordata > Amphibia > Caudata > Ambystomatidae > Ambystoma > Ambystoma mexicanum. Next base: position 314,861,583 of record NC_090937.1, on the reverse strand, counting down.
AACAGCAAGGGTTAGGGGTAAACCCAACACCATTAGTCAACATAGAACATGACACCATTCCAATAGAGGTGGATAACAGCAACTTAAAGAGTATTACTCTAGCCGCAGGCACCATTATTGGAATCGCGGTTGATGACCAACATTTTTCCATTGATCTAGGAAATGAACTGTTAGGACCAATCCCCAAGGATTGTTTTGACAGTGACAGTGAGGACAATACAACACCAGACAGGATATTCACCCGACATGGGGGGAACTTCCTGGTGTACACTTCTTGCCCTTATGGTAAGGAAGATGTGACTTGTGACTTCAGGAGGGATGAGGTGATTTTCCAGGTCCATGAGGGCTGCCTTTCCCACCTGAAGCCTCCAGTCCAAATCAGCACTCTGACCAGGGACTTCTCCACCCAGCTGGAGGAGGCCGCTGAGATAGCCAAACCAGAAGTCTTTCCAGGCTTCAGGCAGATGGTGGAAGAGAGAGAGTCAACCTAGCTGATGCCTGTGTGACTCTGGAACAGAAGCAAAAGTTGAAACAAGTTTTCTTGGATTTCCAAGATCTCTTTGCGGTAGACTCATATGATTGTGGTCACACCGACATCCACACCACAACAATTCCCACGGACCCTGGAATGACTCCAGTGTTTGTGAAGCAATATCGCTTGCCTCTCGCATCCATGGAGTCCCTTACTGAAATAATTAAGAACCTTGAGTCCCGGGGAATAATCTGTCCAGTCCACAGCACTTTCAATAATCCAGTGCTGGGAATATTGAAGCCAAACTGCCAGTGGAGACTCTGCACTGACCTTAGGGAGCTCAACAAACGGGTCCATACTTCCCGATGGCCTCTGCCCTACATTGACCAAGGGCTGGCCCAGATTCAAGGGTCACAAGTATTCACTGCAATAGACCTGACCAATGGATACTGGACCGTGCCTGTCAGTAGGGAGGACCAATACAAACTGGATTTTACCTTTGGGGGCCAGCAGTACACCTGGACCCGGACTCCCTTCGGATACCTCAACTCCGGCAATGAATTCAACATTTTCTTACATAAGGCCATGCCCGACCTGGGTGCGAGGGGCAACCTGGCTTATGTAGATGATGTCCTCATCAAAAGTTCATCTGTGGAGGAACACATAGCGGAGATCCGTTATGTTCTGACACAGTTGAGGGCCGCCGGAGCAAAACTTTCCTTTCAGAAAGCACAGTGATGTAGAACCTGTATTAATTTCTTGGGGCATGAGATTACTCCTCAGGGTCTCTGTCCCCAAGAAAAGAAAGTGGAAGCACTCCAGAAACTGAAAGACCCCACAACTCTGCGGGAACTAAGGAGCTTCCTTGGACTGACTAATTACAGCAGAAAATTCATTGAAGGCTACGCAGAGATCACTAGACCCCTGATTCATCTCTTGAAGGGGGGGTCAACTGGGAATGGGGTCCAGAACAATCCGAGGCAGTAAGACAACTCAAAAGAAGCCTCTCACAAATGCCTTGCCTAGCTTACCCTGTCAGAAACAAGGAGTTCTTCCTGGAGACGGGGTTCTCTAATACGTGCTTGATGGCAGTATTATACCAAAAGCATGACAAGGTCAATACAGTAATCTCCTATGCGAGCAAAACTTTATCCTCTGTGGAGGAAAAATTCAACGATTGTGAGAAGGCACTCCTGGCAACGGTGTGGGCATTGAAGAATTACCGCCCGTTTATCCAGGGGGAACACATCATAGTGGAGACTCCACACCAGCCTCTGCAATATCTCCAAAGTGACAGAATCCGGGCCGGAAATGTGAGTAATTCCCGAATTACTTCCTGGATTCTGTCAATGCAAGGCTTTCCTGTGGAGGTCAGATATGGCCAAAACAAGAAGAGTCCCCTTGCGCAAGGTCTGGCTGACTTGCATGATTGTGCCAGAGAAAATTGTCTCGAGGACGAAAGTCTAAAAATCAAGGACAACATGGAGGCATACCTTAATTCCCCACACAAAGTCTTTGAAGAAGACAAGTGTGAGGGAATGCCCACTGTCTATGTGGATGGATGTTATTACCATGTTGACAACGACGGGGAGAAAGAACTGGTGGCTGGCGTAGGGAATGCATGGGTGAAGGAGTTCCCAGAACCCTCCGCTGGATACAAAATTGGTCCCCGAAGTAGTCAGGTGGCAGAGTTGATGGCTGTGCATCAGGCCATCCTCACTGCTGTCCAACATCAACTCCACGAACTGGTCATAATCACCGATTCAGATTATGTACGGAACGGGTTCGTGGAGCACCTGGTTAATTGGAAAACCAGAGGCATGTTATGTGCTAATAACAAACCCTTGAAACATGGGAAGGTAATCCAAAACATTGATGATCTGGTCACATCGAATGGGATGACCATCTACTGGAAAAAGATCAAGGGTCATTCCAAAGAAGAGGGACCAGACAAAACTGGAAATGACTTAGCTGATCAGCTGGCCAAAACCGGGGCCATCCAAGTGGATCTAATCGAAATAGAGTCCCTGTTGGGGGAAATCCAGGTCACCGCTATCACTAGGTCCCAGACAAGTGCTCACAATGATCTTTCAACTGCACAATGGAGTAAGGAGACCCCTGATGCTGATTTAATTACAGCTCAGAAGGGGAATCCAATTATTGGTAAGTTTTACCAACACCTTGAGGACCCTGAGAACTTTCCCCTGACGGATACCGATTACATTGGGAAAGAGGACCTAAGAGTGTTGATGAAATGTCCAAAAATGTTCCGAATCCATGACGGTTTGTTGGTAAGGAAATCCCAAGCTGACCATGATCAGTGGGTGGTTCCTACCTCATTCCGAAGACTGATGTTAAGTCACGCCCATGATGTGGCCACCGCGGGTCATAGGGGGTTTCACACAACACTGGAAATCTTAAGAAAGGTTGCATACTGGCCACACATGGGGCAGGACCTCGACCAATACTTGAAGGGGTGTCTTGTGTGTGCATAATTTCAGCCATCATCCCTCACACACCGTGCGCCTCTCCAAAAGAGGGGGATGACACTGCCATGGTCAGATTTGCAAATCGACTTTGTAGGCCCTGTGATTCGTTCGTCTAGAGGAAACAAGTACATGTTGACCGTTACATGCTTATTTACCAAGTGGGTGGAATGTCTCCCAGCCCCAAACTGCAAGGCAGAAACAGCAGCTGCCCTGATGATTAACCACATTTTTTCCCGTTTTGGTCTACCTCAAAGGATTGAGTCAGACAGGGGTAGCCACTTCACCAGTGAAGTAATGACAAAGATGTGGGAGATACTGGGGGTCAAAAGAAAGCTACATATTGCTTACCGACCAGCTTCTTCTGGAGCAGTGGAGAGATATAACCGAACCATTGTGAGCATCTTAAAAAAGTTTGTGGCAGATTCTGGGCCAAGTTGGGATATCCGATTACCTCTGGTCCTAATGGCCATCAGATCTACCCCTTCATCTGCAACCAAAAGTCACCATTTGAGTTGATGACTGGACGCAAGATGGTGCTTCCCCAGCATTTGCTCTACAGAACCCAAGAGCAAACGTTGATAAATGCCTCCACAACTCATGAGTATGTGGAGAATTTAAGGAAACACCTTCAGCATTCTTTTGCCTATGCTCAGCGGAATCTAGAAAGATCAGCCGAGAGCATGAAGACCCACTATGATTTAAAAACTACCCGAAAGGAATATAAGGTGGGTGATCGGGTCTATCTATACAATTTCCAAAGGAACCAGGCCAAACAGCGAAAGTTTTTGCCTACATGGAAGGGACCGTTTGAAATTATAGACAAAATCTCCCCTGTGGCCTACAAGATCCGCATCCCCAAAGGCGGTTTGGCAGAGGGGGAAGACAAGTGGGTCCATATTAACCAGCTAAAGTGTTGCCATCCCAGGCACACTTTGCAGCAACTGGAGGAGTCCTCTGCAATACCAGAGGGGACCGCTCCAGATTAATTCAGTTCCAACCCTAAAATATCCCACATATAATCTCTAAAATATTATACTCTTGTAAGCCACTGTCTTTGAATGATAACTTGTATCTCAAAAGTAAAGTGTTAGATATGTTAAAGTATAAAATGTATATGTCTGCTACACCATTAGTAGTGATGGAAAAATGTCTACGAATAGGTATTGCCGCTTTTCCTTTGTCGTCCTAGGAGAAAGAAAACCTGGAGACTGACCAAGGAGGACGACCGGGGACCGGGAGCAGAGAACCAAGGGGCCCAGGGTACCGCCCAATCCTCCCATCAGGACCAGCAAGGAGAACTGATTGATCGACTGGAGGGAGGAAAAGATGCTGAACTGTGCCACCTACAGGATTGGAAGAAGATAATGGGGACATACCAGTGCAAGGGCTCAAAACCTCCTTTGCACCCGACTTCCCCTCGACTTGAATCAAAGGGCAGTCGGGCGGGGGGATTTGTCATGGGTTTTGACCCATGTTGAATCAATAGACTGGGTAGATGTGGGGATGAGCTGTCGCCGCCCATTATTCTATCCCAGAACAAACTAAATCAATAGACTGGGTGGATGTGGGGATGAGCTATCGCCGCCCACATTCACGCAAGAATAGGAGAACTGCGCAGTTGGCACAAGACCACTCCAAAGATACAACCTTCTTGTGGGGAATTAATTTTCTTAATCCCAAAAATGGTTGCATTACCAGTACTCACCACTATCAGAAAGCCGGCGTTTTAAAACCACCAGAATTTTGTGTAAAACTGAACAAATTAAACAAAACCAGACCAAGGAAAGACTTGCTAAGAGGTGGATACAATGTAAAACTATATTCTGAAATGACTTGAAGGGAGTAATTATGTAATGTATAGGTAAAAATTGTCAGTTTGATTTGAATGTAGAAAACTGGGAACAAAAAGTGACATTTAGCTGAAACCTGGCTTAATGAAACTGAATTCTGTCTGACAACTACCCCCGACAGGAGTTGATACTGGATCAACAGCTGTGTTCCCAGGCCTGGCTGCCAGGCCTGGCTGCATCCTGAGGTCACATGACCCTGTTGATTAGATTAGGGGTGGAGCAGCTGGGGACTACAGGGAGTTGAACAAAGGCATGTCCTGGACTCAGGCAAATGTTATATTGGGGGTGTCGTAAAAGTGGCTTCCTCTTAGGGGAAACGGGGAGGGGCAGTGCCTCTGCTAGCAGTTGAGCTTGGGGGAAGTGGATAAACCAGTTATTCCACCCTGTGATGTGGGAAGACACACCCCTGTTGGCCAGAATATGATTTTAAGAAAGATGCATAACTCATGGTGCGGACTTGTCAAAATTATCTAAATGATACCATAATTCTTGTGATTTTTCTGCCCACATTTTAAGAGGTTTTAGGACCGGTGGTATGATCTGGGGGGTTACGAGCGGAAAAGAGGTTGTCACTCCAAATGTCTGCATGTTAAAAATCTGACACGTCATCAATTAATGTCCATACTCCTTGCGCACATGTGTGTAATTTTGGGTAAATGTCCGATATTGCAAAACCAGTTAAAAAGCACAAAATGTTGTCATTTTTGAATGCAAGACCCCAGGAAGATCAGAGGCGGACAAGCATGGACCATAAGGAATATATAATGTGCAGATGTCATTTCAACAAATTGTATATCTGGAAAAGATTTATTTGGATCAAATATAGAGTTGTGTGTAAAGATGACAGGGGAGGGCCCTCTGGCCATAAAACCTACAACATCACTCTGACTCACATTTCCTTCCCCCAATCATGGGAGACGGGAGAATTGGGCCAATGACAAGTGAGAGGGGCAGGTTTAGTTATGAGCAACGCACACACCCACTTTCCAAAACACATAAAAAGAGACTGCTGGGACAGGTAGAGACATTCCATTTGCTGCGGAGCATGCTGATCGATGACTTCACATCCAGAATCCAGAGAGGCTAGACCAGCAGAGCAGAGCTGACCCAGATCACTGTGAAGTGCCGAGACCAGAACCGGAGTCCAGTCCAAAACCTGACCAGATCCGTGGCGAGGCCTATTTCAAATTTATATTGTGAGTACCTACCAGAACTGTGCAGAACCAATCTCTTAGTTAAAATAATCAAATCCATACTATTTTAACTTAAGTAGAACTGCTTCCTAGAAATCATATCATCTGTCATTTTTAAAGCTGCACAACTGTCACCTGTCAATTCTGCAGCTGCAAGCTGTCACCTGTCATTTTGAGTTTACTTTAAATCCGAAAAACTACCTTTATTTAATCGTCCGTATCTCTGGAACCGTTTGGGCTAGGAACTTGGTTTAACTTCCCTCTGGAAGCTTAGAATCTCAGCTTTCCAACGATCCTAGAACCGACTTGCTACTTTTGCCGTAATCGCGATTCACGCACTCGCGAATTTTACCGCGATTTGCGGTTTGGTTAAAAATCCAGCCACGTGTAACCATCAGCAGTCGTTTCTTTCCTTGCTAAAAATTTGTTTGCTTCTTAATCACCATCTCTGAATCATTGCTAAAGTGAGCCTGAACTCATCCCAAGTATCTCTCACTCACCCTGAACCTCCTAAAGGGAATTAAAGCATTTTCAGCATATTTCTCACTTCATTGCCACCACATTCAAAGCACTTGGGCCTGTGTTTTAAAACTCATACCGGTTTTCTCTAAGCTTGCTGGGGTGGGAATTGAATTTCGTATTGTCTTTGATTGCATTCCTGAGAACTCTGTGCTCCTCTTTCCATCTCCTTCCATTTCTTACATTGCATAGGGGAGGGGATGAATTGCCAGAGAAAAAGTGATTATTTTATCTTTTGCTAAAATCATATCAAGTATTTCCGTACTGCATTTTATTCCTCATTGCTTTTCCCTTGAAATCATAAAAGTATTTTTGCTACTTTATCCATCCTACACCAACTCCTCATTGATTATAAAGAAGTGTGCTAGTGTCAGATTACCCATTGTTGATTAACATTATATTTATAAGGGCGATATCGATTATTAATTTATTATAAAAGCGTGGTATCTATATTTTGTTTTATTTCTCAAATAAACCTTTTAAACTTGCAAAACAGAACTACTTCTTGGCTCAGTGTGGTCAGGGGGATTCTAAGAGAGGGGTGTTATATAGGGGTAGTCATCCAGAACTCATGAACTGGACATAAAGATATATCAATAAGGGTTTCCATTCAGTATCCCAGACCAGGCATTGACTTAGCTGTAGTGTTGAATTGAATCCTCTTACAGGATGGACCTAAAATGGCGGCTAAGTCAATCTAAGATTGGAACTTTGCAACGCGGTTTTCTTCGCAGAGCGGCAGGGCTTGGGCCAATATATACAATAAAGGAGGCACAATATCATATCCCGTTTAACAAACCCTCCTTTTGGCCTAAGCCAATCGCTAAACTACTTCTAGTCACTTTATGAGCAACTCCACGTCTCAATGTCCATACATCCTGAATCACTATCGGAGATATCAATTGCCATGAGGTCAGAAACTGAGATTTCCTTTAGCACAAATTTGTTAGATATTTTCTCTGGGCCGTATACCTTGTGCCCTAATGTATTCATCGCTTGTGCACAACATCCTCCTAACATCGAACACATACCAGGAAGACATTGTATACAACAACAGAAAAACAACAGAATACCTAAAATAATCAGCAAGACTGAAAATAGCTTCCATCCCCATTCTCGTAGGAGGTCCCAGAACCAAGCACTAAGATCCCTGTTTCCCATGGGAACATGCACTTCTGAACTGAGACCATGCAGATTTTGAGTCGCCCTAAAGATAGTTGGGGAGGAATCTGGCACAAAAACACAGCAAGCAGACCCCACTAATTTACATACCCCACCAAGCTCAGCCAGGATGACATCTAATGCCATCCGGTTCTGAAGTTCCACTAACCTTATTGCTTTCTGTTCTAACGTCATATTATAAAGCATGTCAGTGGTCCGGTTGATGGTCTTTTCCAATACTCTCGCTAGTCTCCTGATATCTTCTGAGTTTAGTATTTGTCCCCAAAATGGCACAACAGATTTAGCTACATTGCCCAGAATTTGCGCAGAGGTATCGCCCTTCTCGTCCCGCCATGGACAGGCCTTTGAAACTTCTATAGTGCTAGCAATGAATACCCCGGGTAACAGAATCCCTAAATAACAAGTTCCCTGTCAATCCCTGGGTAACCATGGAAATGCTACATTACCGCTAACAAAGTAGACAGGTTCGCCTACATACAAAGGTCTGTCCTCACTAGTCAAATTCGCAACATTGGTGCAACCCTTGAAGTCAGCCATTGACTGAGTACCATTCCTCTGTATGCAGAAAGAAACTGAATCGGGGCTGTGGTTGACAGTATAAGAAGGTGGTGTGGCATCCCTATTGCCTATAGGAGCCATCTTGAAAGAGATCAAAGATTGAAAAGGACGGGACAGTCTGTCAGAAGGACTAATAGAAGCAACATTAGGGTTGCTCCTATTTGCAAAGAGTGAGCATCCCAGGGGCGTTAGAACACGTTTCTCAAAATCATTCAGGTTAGTTCCATCAAAGTTCCCTGAGACGCTATCGTTCCATTTGCCAAAGAATAGTGCTCTAAGAGAAGCATAGCAAGCAGTTGTCAAAGGTAAAGGGTGAATATACCAACCCAGCCCCTTATCCCTTTGTTGCAGTAAATGCGAACAGACCCAACAATAGGACTTGTTAAAAATGGCATGTGTAGCATTCATAATGAGTAGTAGCGTGTTGTTGTGGTTGCTGCTTCGTGATCGTTGGTTACAGCATTAGTGAGGGGTTCTGTGTCTTCTGTAGCCTGTGGCAAAGGGTAAGGAATTCTCTTTATGTGGGACGCGTGGATCCAGTGCTTCTTTCCTGTTACCCGCACCGCCGTCTGTGTGACCAGGAGAACCTGATGGGGGCCCCACCAACGAGGTGCGAGGCAAAAGATTGCTCAAATGATTTTGTGAGGACCCAGTCTCCTGGCCGTATGCTGTGACCGGGGCCCTCGAACCTGACAGGTCAAGCCTCTTGCACCTAGTGATAAATAAAATACAGATTTTTAGTAAACTGGCCACAGTAATCAGAAAGAATACATTTTTGACATCTCGTAAAGAAAGGGGCTCAGGGACATTCCAAATGTTAGCTGGCCTGCCCATGACCAGCTCAATGGGAGAGAGCCCAGTCTTAGTTTGAGGGGTCATCCTCATGGACAATAACACGATCGGGAAGGCGTCCGGGCATTTTAGCTTGGTGCCGGCACACGTTTTAGCAAGCTTGTTCTTAATGATGCCGTTGTGTCTTTCTACTAGTCCAGCACTCTGTGCGTGTGTGGCTGAATGGAACCGTTTATCGATCTGTAATCCTGTGCATATCTGCAGAATTACAGCAGCGATAAAATGTGGACCATTGTCCACCAGATGACTCTTGGCAAACCAAATCTTGGAAAATATTCCTTCAGCATGGTTTTTGCCGTGGTCATGGCTGTGGCATCTTTGACGGAAAAAGCTTCGACCCATTTGCTAAAGGCACAGATAACAACTAGTACGCATTTGAAGTTATTACAACGCTCCATTTCTATGAAGTCAAAATTAATTACTTCAAAGGGGACAGAAAGTGGGCCAAAACTACCTCTAGGACTTGGTGTACCCTTTCCCACATTATGTTGCAGGCAAATCATACACCCTTGAATGAAACGCCAGCTACCTTCGGGATTTTATCATTTACCCACACATTTTGCAACATTGGGGTGACCTTAGGAGCACAAATATGGGTGGGACCATGAGCCATAACAACAATCATCATAATATACGCGTCAGGCAGTAACTATTTCCCTTCAACTTTGTCCACCCGACAACCGTCATCATCCAATTTCGCCAAACCATCAGCCCACTTCTTAGATTCCTCTAATGTGGCATCGGCTTGAATGTTCTTTATGGATTCGATACCCTCATTCAAAGTACAGGCAATTGTGGCTTCCCTTGAAGTATACATTTCTGAAGAGAGATCAGTGGCAGTCTGTTTGGCTATCTGGTCAGTGAAAGCTTTCCCTTTTCCTACATTATCTACGATCTTCTGATGTGCTGCAAATTTTACAATTGCTAGCTGAGTAGGGAGTGCAAGCTCTGAGCGTAACCATACTATCAAGGTGCCATGTTGGATTTTAGTGCAATGTGAGGTCAAGAAACCTAGTTCTGCCCAAAGTCTATGGAAGTTGTGAACCACCCCAAAGGCATACTGGCTGTCAGTATATATGTTTTATGGTAAGCCCTTCAGAAAGTTCACAAGCTTGGGTCAATGCTATTATCTCTGTGGCCTGCGCAGAGCTATGCGTGATTCTTTAGGCTCCACGACCGTGCTCAATGTGGTGATTGCATAAGCAGCTGTGGATGTACCATCCGGAAGTTTGAAACAGGAGCCATCACAAAACAGCTTCCCTTGTGGATTGTTCAAAGGAATGTCTCTTAGATCGATTCTGCCTCTGGTCTCTTGTTCTGTAGTGTATAGGCAGTCATGTGGCTCTTTGTCACTGCAAACAGTACCTTGCAGGAAAGGTAAAAGTTCAGCCGGATTCAATACACAACACCTCTTTATTTGAATATGTGGTGCAAACAAGATCAATTCATATCTTGTTAATTGTGCGGAAGTGAGGTGTTGTGTTTGTGTTCTGTTTAATAGAACATCTACAGAATGAGGTACCATCAGGGTTAAAGCATGGCCTAAGACCATTCCCTTGCTCTGTTTTACGGACACAGCAGCAGCAGCGACAGCTCTCAAACATCTTGGCAAAGCCCATGCTACAGGATCAAGGGCGGAAGAAAAGTAGCTGCACAGCTTATTCTTCCCTCCATGTTCCTGCATTACTACAGCCAAAGCACATCCATCACATTCATGTACATACAACACAAAGGCCTTTTCATAGTTTGGTGTGCCCAAAACTGGTGCCGAGCACAATGCAGTCTTGAGCAGATCAAATGCTCGCTGGTGTTCCAAGTTCCACGGCAATGGCAAAGAAATGCCCTTCTTCGTCAAAGCCAACATTGGTTTAATCAAAGCTTTGTGTCCATGTTGTGTTAGGTGGATAAGCAACAACACGGTGCCCTCCTTACAAGCACTCTCTGAGTCAGCAGCTAAGAGAAGATCATCTACATACTGGAGCAGTGTACAAGTAGTGGGCAACTCAAGTGTGTGAATCTGCTCTTTCAAAGCCCTACTAGATGCTAGGATTCTCTGAGTAACCTTGCAGTGCACGGGTAAAGGTAAATGAGCGTCCCCCTAAGGTGAACGCGAACAAGTATCTACTGTCTTTACGTATATGGATACTAAAGAAGGCATTCTTTAGATCCACCACACTAAAGTGAGAAGCTGAAGCCAGAATCATGTTTAATATTGTCGTTACATCAGGCACAATGGGAAATTGTGGAGCAACGATCTTATTAATGGCCGGAAGGGAATCGCATTATCGCCTTTTTTGTACACGGGCAAAATCGGACTATTGCACAAACTACCTGCAATTTCCTCAATCACCCCACGGTGCACAAAATCGGAGACGATGCATTTCAAAGCTTGCTCAACATCGACCATGATCTTATACTGGGGGATACGTGGCAATTTTACTCCATGTTTCAGAATAATCTTAATGGGCTCAATTTGAAAAACACCAACATCATTGTCTTCAATTGCCCACAAACACATCCAGAACATTACTTAATTCCGGCGGCAAAGGTCTGGTTAAGAATTGGGAGACAGAAAGTTGCTGTGGTGAAATCGTCAAATGCACTCCATCAGAAGAATAATGAATTACTGCATTTAATTCTTTCAAGAGATTCAACCCCAACAAATTCTCTCCGCAATTCGTGGTCAAAAGGAATGGACAGTGGTCCGTAAATGGACCCAAAGTAATAGGTACCGGCGAAGAAACCAGACAGACGACTGGTGTGCCAGAAAACCCCACAGAAACATTGGTATGTCCTGACAATGAAATGTTTGGAACACGTGAATGATCAATGGAACACTTCTGTGCCCCTGTATCTATCAAGAATAGTTGTTTCCTATTTCCCACTATCATTTCAACATAGGGACCTTTCTGATTAACGGCAATAGGTGTTGGTTCCAAACCCTGCTTCGGGCAATCCTAGCGAAACAGAATGTCATTGAAAGGAAGTTCTTCAGAGAGGTAAGCGGCAGAAGGATGATGAAAAATGTTTGAATTGTCCACACTTGGTACCTGATTGTCCTGTGAAAAAGGTTGCTGTGAATCCTGTGAAAACTGACTTCTACCAGGACCCCCTGACCCTGGGCGGCCTCTGGATTGTCCACCCATATTCCCAATTGCGTTATTCGACTTCTGCTGGAGGATTGGCATTGTGCACGCCAATGACCCTCTTGTCTGCAATAAGCACACTGGTTTATGTTTACAGGACCCAATGGTGCATTTCCCTGTGGAACATACTGACCTCTAAATTGTGAAGTACCCCCTCTAGGGCCTCTAACATTTTGCTGCAATAATACTTTTGTCTTTAAGTCACCTTTTCTCTTTTCAACTCTTTCCTTTTCGTTATTGACATGATTCTCATAGTACTGAGCCATATGCAGTACTTCTGACTAAGACTTTGCTTGCCAAGCGTTCTCTGAGGACATAATTTGTGACTGGATGTCAGACAGCAATCCACGCACAAATTTGTCCATGAATAGTCGTTTCCCAGAATCTGTGCTTAAGTCTTGCCCACTGAAATCTGAAAATACTTGTTCGAACCGGTTAAAGAACTCGGTAGCACCAACAGACTTCCCTTGGACACAGGCCATCAGCTTGTCCCAAATAATCCTTCTTTCAGGAATTATAGCTTTGAATTTTGTAACTATTCTATCAGGCAAAGTTAGTATTACCTATGGTGGTCTCTCACCAGCTGGCCTTTCTCTATCGAGTCTAGCCATAGTATCCCATGTATCTCCTAACCCTGGTACATCATCTACAGTCCTAATCTGTTTCCATAGATCAACAGGCAGGAGTACTGGAAATAACAAATCAATATCACTTAAGGTGAATACTGACAACTGTAAAACAGACTCTATTTCTTTGCAGAACCCTGTCGGATTCTTCCTAATATCGGGAATAGATTGTTTAATAGTGTTCACTTCCTGTCTCCAGAACGGGACGTGAACGAACTGCGACAAATAATGTGCAGGAATATCTTGAGCAGGTGTACCTGCTGCAGGGTCAGCGGGAATCTCTACTTTTGGGAAAATGTCGGAGGACGCTCTCTCATAGGCAACTGAGATGTAGGCAACTCCGAACGCTTACTAAGAAAAAGAGCTAGATCGAGCGCTAAAGCAGCCAAAGAAGTGTCAAACAAAAAAGCCCTCTTATAAATACTCAATAACTCTGCGGAACAAAAAATCTTTCTTTTTATGCATTCATCCTGTAGGTACTCTACCATTACCTGTATCACTTTCCTCTGCATTTCGGGCGTACTTACTATACATGTCATATACTTCAACGGGAATTATCGACATGTCTGAGATCCACCTAATCGCATCTTTTGTACATATTCGTGTTTCCTCATTAATCGATTTACGACAAGGAAATAATCGTTCCTGTACAAACATACCGTCCAAACTATTATCATCTACATCTTCGTTCCTTAACCTTTCCAACTCCCTTCTATGCACAAAAACCCTCTTGACATGCTCTTGTACTTTCTCTGCAGTATCTCTAGAGATTTCTAAAGTATTCAGATCCCTTAACCCTTCTGGGAGATCTATATCATTTAGCCTGTTCCACATTACACATACATGAATTCCTAATCCTTCAATAAAAACGTTTTTCTCAGGAAAATTGTCCAAATTACGAAGTGTGGCAAGAACATCAGCTTGTTCACCCTTCTCCATGAAATGTTTAGCCCATGCAGTCAATTCATGCTTTCTCTCCGAAGACACAGTATTACTAGTTACAACCCTTGATCCCGCTCCCCGATCTACTACAAGCGGTGTAGAACCACTTGGAAGAGGGAGAGTAAGCAAATTTTGTACATTCGGAAACAGAGGTACTATCACTGGCACGGCAGGCAAACCCACCCGACCCGTAAAAGCGGAAAAAGGTGGAGGAGCAGGTGGAGGAGCGACAACAAGAGGAGGAACAACAACCGGAGGAAGAGGAACATTAAGAGGAGCAATAGGAGGAGCAGGAGGAGCTACGGGAGGAGGAATAACAGCAGGAAGAGGCACACACGGAGGTGGTGCAGAGGCACCAGGCCTTCATTCATTTAGAAGTTTGTCAATAAGTTCATCAGATACATGAAATTCTTTGGAAGGATAGATTTTCTGGATACCAAGTGAAAAAGCCCTATCCATATTCCTAACTGACTCAGACTGTTTATTCTGGTCATATAACAACGCTTTTTCGGCATTCGTCATATGATGGTGCAATGCTTTTCTCTACTCTTAAGCTGCTGCATAGCTTCTTTCCTCCAATTCTGTAATACATCGAATGCCACAGGTCTAGCCTTTTTCTTCAATAATATGGATTCTAAGTATTCAATACGAGGAATTTCAAAACTACCATTGATTGGCCACTGAAGTTCGGAATCGGAAACATGTCTAGTTTGTCTGTGCCAAATATCATTAAATACTATACTACCAATGCTGTGCTTATAGTACATAGTACACGCCGGCGACCCCTCCATTGCCGCCTGTCGGCCAAATTCCAAAGATTGTCCTTGAGGAATAATGCCCTGAAGCAGGCAGACAATTTCACAGGCATATCAGAATACTGGTGTTACTTGGTCAATAATTGTACTCGCGAGTGCAATACGCCAAAACAAATTATAAGGATACTTAAGAATCGGGTCACGACTCACCTGATCAAATCCTAACGAGGTCCGATCGGATTGCAAAGTTCTAACTAAGGTCCCATGTGGTTGGTGATTTCGGCAAATCTGCCCGCCTTGATATATGGACCCTCGTCAAGATGCTGACTAGGACCGCGTGCTTACCGTCCAGGGATCGGGTCATGCAGCGCTGCTGAGGTGTCACGTCTCATCAAAGAAAGGGGCCCCCTTTTACACCGTCCATCCCGGTCCGATAGCCGCATCAACTTTCAACGAGCTGGCATCAATCCTGAGGGTCCCTATTTGGGCGCCATCTGTAAAAGCAAAGAAAAATATTGAGGCTTAGTACCCCAAAAGCAAATACACCAAACACTGGCTTATAAAGATTCACAGATCTTTATTCAAATAACTGTACAGTTTACAAAGAAACAAAGTAAACAAGAAAAGTGGCAGAAAAAAGACCCTGGAGGGTACAGCGCATGGGTGGCAAGTACAGGTGCTTGCTGGTGGGCTGCGGATGAGAGCGATAGTGGGAACCTGCCAAATTACCCACAAAGTAAACAATGAAGGAAGACTGGGTTTGCTCTCACACGGCACACACAAGATCAAAATAGAAGCATGATTTGCTGATTATATTGAGTGATTTTAATCAACAACGTTGCAGCCTGACACGTGTTTCGAGCTTCATGCTCTTCTGCTGAAGCTTAATCCTGGTCAATCTGCAAGTCTCGTGCAGGTATTGAACCTTAAATAGATTTAAATAGTGTTACGTGGGCTCCCAATAACTTGCAGTTGCACGGAGAACATTTTTGGTCAATCAGAGCAATGCAGCGTGTCCGCTGCTAAATGAAATTAATGGAGCCGGTTCAGGCTGCAACGTTGTTGATTAAAATCACTCAATATAATCAGTAAATCATGCTTCTATTTTGATCTTGTGTGCGCAGTGTGAGAGCAAACCCAGTCTTCCTTCAAAGAAACAAAGTATCAGATAGCTATCTGGCCCTCAGTACATCACAGCGAATACCAGCCCTTTCAGTGTGAGAAGTGAGAGGTACTGGATGTCTCGACATTTACATCTTTTATGCATTTTCCAATCATAATGTCCAACCCCTCTGCAAGTTAATAATTCTCGTTCTAGGGTTCGTGCCGAGTTCACTTCTAGTTTGTCCAACTATATGCATGTGGATTATCTACAGTTTGTACAACAAGTCACAATGGCAACAGTGTATCTTCGGATTTAACATTAAGCCTTAATACATGTCCTATGCAATGTAGTTCAACATGTGTTCACATTTAGTATTTACACAACATTGTATTTAATGTATGTCTGAGGATCGGACTTGTTGGCGCGGGTAATCCTCGATCTACAGGTCAAACGTAGTACAAGGTCTCATCACACTACCCTAACATTTGGCCTACGGGCAGTTTAGACATTAACTTTTGTGCAAAGGTCAGGACAGCTAGGTTACAAGCGGGAAACACTGTCCACCATTTTAGAACACAGAATGACTTTGAAATGGAAATCAAAATGGCAGATGGACCTAAAATGGCGGCTAAGTCGTTCTAAGATCGGAACTTTGCAGAGCGACTGGGCTTAGGCCAATATATACAATATAGGAGGTACAATATCATATCCCGTTTAACACAAGGATGCAACAAAATGAACACATCAAGTAGCGAGCAACACCTACATTGGTGCAATAGGCATGGACATTGCCCACAGCACATGAGTACCAGCATGCAAACTGACACCATGCGTCATCTAAGGTACTCTACCCAACACTGGCGGACACTACCATCATTCACATTGTGCCATTTAATGTGACAAGTGTGTAGACGTCAAGAGTCACGTGCATAGCATCTACAATGACCCATATGCATCATAGTCTGAACAAGTAGTACAGCAGCTTAATGCATCAAACATTGCCCAACATGCATCTGGAGTCATCCCCTGCCACACAGCCCTCACATGTGTGTACATCATGGACCTTGTCAATCCATCTGGGTGGCTGGTGGTTCCAATGTCAAAGCCCCTAAATCATGTACGTCACCCAACGCCAGCACCATGGATTGGCAAGTACTGTACAGGACAGATAGTTTTGCAGATGTGAAGTCAATAGGTGCCATCGATACTGCATGTGAATATGAAAGATGTATGGGCTGAGCACATATGAAAACTGAGCAGTATCCTTAAACATACCTTCTTCTGCTCCCATGCAGGTGATGCTGGCTATCCCCTGAATGCGTGGCGCCTCACCCCTGTCAGGAATCCAGGGTGGCATCCTCATTTACGGGCCTGAGAAGGTGGGTTAGATCATCATGGTATGTGCCATGTTGCACAACATGTGCATCCGGCTGGAACATACCCCTGCCACTTGACATGAAACAACCACCAACAGGTGAAGTTGAAGGAGGGGAAGGTGTAGATGTTGGACATCGGCCATGATGCAATACACTTGAGGGATGTGCTGTGCGCCAATCGGTCATGGACTAATCATTCTGATGTACTGGGATGCAGAGGGTGCCATGTATTTGGGACTCTGGGCACTGGGCGTGGGGGTATATGGGCACAGTGCACTGTAAAGCAATAAATTGACACACACCAAAGAAGCAATGTCCACTAATGTGAGGTTTTTTACATAACGGGTGTATTTAAGTGATGATTGGTACAATGTGAATGAACCCCCACCCACCCTCCCCAACAGCCCCCAAAAACCCCCACATACCTCCACATACCCTCCACCCCTTCACCCTCCCTCCAACACCCCCCAGCATCCCCCACACACCCTTCACCCCCCTCTGCCCTCCCCATCCCCCAACAACCCCCAAAACCCCCCATACAACAACTCCCCCCTCCACCCTCCCCCCTCCACCCAACACCCCAGAAATCAATGGCACACCCTGTGTCTGGATGCGGTGTAACTCAACATGTGCAGAGTGCCCCTTCTACTGTGGACCCCCCATCGGAGGAGGGGGTTGCATCTCTGAGCGCCGTGCACTGCACAGGGACCTACGCACAGGGCTGGTCCGAGTGGAACTTGCTGGCATGGTAGATGCAGATGATGTGGATGGTTGTGTCCCCGAAGCCGCTGTTTGCCACTGCTCCATACTGTTTGCAATCCTGGTGAGGATCGGGCCCACAGCAGCAAATCCATCGTGGACGCGCTTTATGTTCCGGTTGATGGCCTTGATAATGGCCACAGTGGTGTCTTGCATTGCACAGTGTGTTGCTTCACCTTCTGCAAGGTACTGTTTCACATATCCATGCATCTCCTCCTGTCGGCCCTCCGTCCTGGACAGACGTCCTTCGAGGTCCCGTATTGTGGTGGTGAAGGTGGATGGTAGGTTTGGTGGTGTGTCTGCAGCCAATACAGGGCTGTGCAATGTTGGAGACCACTCTCCATGGCTACCCTGTCCTACAGATTCCTGGTGAGGGGTGCCCTGTGGGGTGACCTGGGGCCTTGCGGTTCGACCAACATCCTCTGCGTGGAAGACTCCTGCATTAGTGTCATTGTCATGGACCCCTTCCTCATCGGCACTATGCAGTGCCGATGCTGCCATCTCCCCTATGGACCTTGTGGCAGCGGACTGTGAGCCCTCATGGTCATTTTCTGCATATGTGGCCTCAGCCTGTGTGGGTTGTGTCTCCAGGGGTGCTGGGGTAGGTGTCTGCTGGTCCTGTGTAGGTGGCTGCTTGGCTGGTTGGTCACTGGTTGCTGACTTGCATGGCACTTGAACCATCCTTGATCCCCTCGACGTGGATGGCCTGGTGCCATCATCTTGGCCCCTGGTCCTTTTGGCTGGTGTTGTGGCTTGTGCTGTTCCATCACATTCTTCAGTGTCTGCACCTGCACCTGTGTGGTACAGAGAGAGGCAGGGCATCAGTTTGTTTGTTTGTTTGGTTGTTTATTCATTTGTTAAGCGCACCAGACTCGTGAGTAAAAGGGCGCAGTTATATGGAGATGCAAGACTTACAAAGTTGCGTATACACAGGTTACAAAAATTTACATAATAGCAAAATATACCGTTTTTTACATGAATACAGGATATATACAATGTACAAAATAAGACAAAGAAAGAATAACCAATGAAATAAATAATCAGTAGACACTGTACAGAGGATAAATGTGCCACGTGGGGCCCTTTGCAGGATACTAAGCTCCCGAGTGGATCACAATGCGCAAGGTCTTCAGAAATTAATGCAAAAGTCAAAATTAGTACAGTAGTCCGCTGTTGCTGCAGGATGACCAAGTCACTAGGGAAGTGAGCAAGTCCTCTGAGGGTGGTGGGAGACTAAGGATCCGTAGCAGTGATATATTTTATTAAATTTTTCCTGAAATGTAAGTAGGGTTGGTCTGCTCTCAGCTCCTGAGGCAATGAGTTCCAAGTTTTAGCTGCCTTAACAGTGAAGCTGTTACCCCCAATGGTGGTGAGCTTATATTTAGGTATAGTCAGACAATTAGTATTCCCAGTTCTAGTAGGTCTGAGAGATGATCAGTGATGGTGGTGCTTGCATTATGCATGCACTGGTCTTTGTGCAGTTGGCGCCATGTGATTAGCTGCATGCCTGTTTTTGTGGTGGGCTGGCTACGTGCAAGGTTTGGGGGGTATTGCCATCCCTCAGGTGTTCACATGTTCACCATGGTGTCTGCTGCGGGGCCTATGGGTGTGTTGTGTCTTGCGTGCTGTGTGACATGTGCAGTTCATCTGTGTGTCAGGTGTGTATTTGTGTATGGGAGTGGCATGCAGCATGCATTTGCATGTGACAGTGATGGAGCCAGCATCTGGACAGGGATATGTGTATGTGTGTATAATGGGCCATGTCTTGGCTCCCATTACTGTCACATGCGTTGGTCAACTGTGTTCATTGGTTGTCAGGTGTTTGTAGTGACACTCACCCTCATCCGCCGATGATGGCACTCCAAACTCTGCTCCACCGACTCCTTCGATGGACTCGGCATCTATCAATGTGCTGCATGTTTCCTCCCGCCTTGCCAATTTAATAGGTGAGTGGGCACCACCACCTGTTGCCGATCCCTGTTCCGATTGCCCGACAGGCTATTCCTCACTCTTAGCCTCAGGTCATCCCAGCGCTTTTTGCAGTCTCGCACTGTGCGTGGGGTGGTGCCAACTGCCTTAACTTTCCTTGCCACTTCCTCCCAGATCTCCTTCTTCCTGAGCTGTGCTGGACGCCTGAGGTCAGCACAGAAGACCACGTCCGCATTCTCTACAAGGGTATCTGCTAGCATGTTGAGTTCCTAATCCCTAAATCTTGGTTTCCGCAGGCAGGCAGTGCCTTTCTGGTTTGCCTTTGACATTTTCTCTGGGGTGTGTTTGGAGTTTAGCCTGAGAAGGTCCAGTCTTTGGAAAATGGCAATGGATTGTGTTTTTATAGATGGCTGCCGGAGCATTTCTCATTCCGACGCAATGACGTTACTTCCGGGTCCGGTAATAACGGACAAGTTTATACCACTATGTTAATACTGGTACCGCTATTTGGGGGTTGCCGATGGTGGAGGTGTTATGTGCGCATTACATGATGCCGCTATCTGCCGGTTTGAGGGTCGTTACCGGCATGCCGCTATGGCCGTTATCAGCATGCAGGTATGCGCATGCTCGCACATTCATGATCAGCCGCTGTTTGCGAGATCGAGGCTACAAGGAGGGTTTAAGTGACAGTATTACTTTTTCCATCTCAGGAATGGAGACTTTGGAAAAGCTGAAGCGAGTTAAGGGGTTGGATGGGGACATAGGGGGAAGTAGGGGAGGGTGCATGGTAGAGAGAGGCTTTTTTTTTGCAATTTTGTCTTGAAGGGTGTTTATTTTGTTGGCTAAGGCAGACTGAATGTTGGTTCACCATGGTTTATCCTTTATGCAGGTGTCTTATACTGGGATTGGGGTTTATAATTCTTTGAGAATTATAAAGAGTTCCTTCATGCTAGATTTGGCCTGTGATATTCGGTTGTTGTAAGATTCACGTTTCGCCAGACAGATTTTTTTTTTTAGAGAACTGATATCTTATTGAGATTAGTTCTGTTTTCTGGGGAAGGGAGTAGTCTCCAAGTTGTTTCACATCTTCTTTTCTACAAGCATAAAGCTTTCAACTGTGGTCTAAACCTGGAGTTAAGGTGTGCTTTAGCTTTGCTATGTCTCATTTTAAGGGGGGCAATGGAATGAAGAGATGCTGTCATAATTTGATTGTATTCTGCAACTAGCGTGTTGGGGGTCCAAATTGTCTGGTAGGGCATTAAGGGTAGGAAGAATCAGAGGCATAACAGTGTCCGTAGTGATATTCTTTTTATTCCTTGTTAAAGTTGGAGGGGCAATGATCCCATTTTTGGGTGTGGGTTTGGTGGTGGCGAGGTTAAAGGATATTAGGTGGTGGTCCATCCAGATGTGTGGGTTGATGGCAGCAATAGTGGCCTTGTAATTATAGTCCACCACCCAATCCAGTATTCTGCCTTTGTCGAGGGTTGGTACATTAACTTTCTCTGTCAGTCCTAGTTCTGACAAAGTGAGGGCCATGCTTGATGCATGCGTATAAAGGGGGTCATCAAAGCCCAAGTTAAAGTCTCCTAGTAGGAGAATTTGTGATGTACTTTTTAGGTTGTTTGAGAGCATGGAGTATAGGTCTTCCTCGAAGGACCTGATTGGGCCTGGAGGACCGTATAGGAGGTGAATTGTCAGAGTCTTTGAATTAGTAATGGGGAGTTTGGCTGTGAGGGCCTCGCAGGAATTAGAATTGTGGGGATGAGTCAATTCTTATAGACAGGCTAACTTTGGCAATGAGGGCAATACCTCCTCCTTGCGTCGTGCATCTATCAGCCCGTAGGATGGTATAACCATCTGGAACAGCCAACATGATGGCTGGGCCTGCTGCATCATGTAGCCAGGTTTCGGTTATGGCCAAGAAGTCATAGTCTTCGACCAGAATCAGCTCAGATATCTCTACAGGGTGTACGACTAAGGATCTTGCATTGATTAATGCTCTTTTAAGATCTGAAGTGGGATGGTCTGATGGGTGTGGAGAAGCAGGGTTGGTCGTCACATCAGGTGACTGTGGGTCAGTGCTAGGGTGTTTGTTTTGTGGGTGGTTGTGCATATGTGAGTTATACTTACTTTGCTGAGGTACACAGTTGTGGGTGTATTTGTCACTAGACGTAGTGAGGGGAAGA
Organism: Ambystoma mexicanum; assembly: GCF_040938575.1. Taxonomy (NCBI): domain Eukaryota; kingdom Metazoa; phylum Chordata; class Amphibia; order Caudata; family Ambystomatidae; genus Ambystoma; species Ambystoma mexicanum. The sequence continues at coordinate 314,839,644 of NC_090937.1, read as the reverse complement.
GCTGAATTAGTTCTGTTGGTCTAACATCTGATGGAGGATCTAGCTGGGGTATCGAACAATTTGGCTAATTTTGAGCGAATCCTAATGTTCCTGGCAGCTGAGTCGCACGGCCTAGTAAGATAGGCTGGAATTATGATGTTAGGGCTTCTTAGCGCCAGAGTACAAAGCGAGTTGCTAGGGTCATGTAGCATTGTATTCTGGTTTCTGTTCATGTTAGTGGAGTTAGAATGAGAGGGCATAGGAATATTGGAGGTAGACAAGAGTTTAGCTCAGAATCCTACTATAAGTATAGTGCCTAGGGTGGCCATAACGGGTGCAAGGGAAGGCATAATGTTGGTACGAGCCGTTGTAAGGATAGCATGTGAGCTTAGGGCATGGTCAGGTGAGCAGCAGTTCTGAATCAGGTGATCAGGGTGCAGGTGCACACAGTGCCTCGAAAATGTAATGGATGCATGTATGTTTCTATGCTCTGTGTGGTCATTCCTGCCATATTTTGCTCACACAGTGGTTATCGTCACTGCCCCTTCTTAGGGTATATTTGCAATATTGGACCATGGTGGGGCAAGAGCTCTGAGTGACATGTGCATCTGTCCATTAGCAGGGGGAAGGGCAGTACCTATTTGACTACCCCTTAACATGCTCCCTCTGATCATAGTTTTGGACCACACCCTCCTTATTTACCCTCCCCCACATGAGGTATTTTATGTATCCCTATCTTAGTCACCCCCCTATCTTTCATAGTACCTTGCTTGATATGGGAGCTGATATGACAAGCACTCCTACAGATCTATAGCATCTCCTATCATTGTATTTTCTTGTATTTTAGTACATCAGTATATCTTATTACGTTTGAGATGTTGCATCATTTGCCTTCTTTTATTATTTACATATCATTTATTTATTATTATAGTTATTTCTACTTTCCCATACCCCTTACATAAGTAAACCCCAGTTACCATGCAAAATGAGTGACGCCTGCCACCACAAGTATCACAACTGTCTTTAAATGACATTTAATCACTTTAGTGGTGACCCAACAGCCCATTGTTAATTCCTCTTCTATTTCATCATCTCTCACCCTCTTGTCTTCCATTGTATTTGACTTTAACTTGAAAAGTTGTTTTTTAAAGAGGTATCTTCTCCTCACCCCCAACATTCCTTTCCTTGTCCATGTCCACTTCGCCATCTGCCTGGATGCTAGGCATATTTTTGTAAAACACATCTGACTGCCAATTTTGCAGGAAACTCTGTTGGACCATCTCCAAGTAGCTTCAAGTCGAGGAGCCTTTCATCAGTCCAATGCTCCTTCAACAAATTCAGGGACCTCGTTATTTGTTTGAGAGCCCTACTTTGAGAAGTTGGATGCTGGGCAGCAGGATATTCAGTCAAGGGGACAATGCTTTGATGAGTGACACAAGGGGTGGGGAGTACCAACAGAGCAGCATGTCTTTTTTGGCAGCAGTTAGGTGACATTTGGGTGTTAGCATGTGCCCCACAGTCCCACAGGCCATATTATCGATGCAGGCCCTTCTATCCCTGCCCACCATTTCGGGGTTGCGTTTTCAGCCAATGCACATTCCTCCCTCAAGTGGTTGTTAAAAGTCCCCTTGTATCTGAAACACAAAGAACATTGGGTGAGTTTCTCGAAATGTAAATACATTTTATTATTTTCACTCTCTGATAAGGCCTTGATACTTCTCATCCATACTACTACCTCTTTAACAACTACTACTAATGTTCTTTCTTTTCATTTAGTTACTCCTTCAATCTAATTTGTATTGTACGTGTGCTTACTCTTTATTCATTATGGCAATACATACTCTTCCTACTTAACACATAAACCTGTAGGCCCATTGGCGAACAGCTGTTCCTCCTCTTACTGTTACCTATTTTAATGCTACTTTCTTGTAACATGCTTGTGTGCTTCTGCGATTTGTGAGGCGGGAGAGCACACACATCATACGTTGTGTTCCCACTCCTTCCCCACCCTCTTCACACGCCGACACTGCACTTTTCCTTACTTAGCACTGTACCAGACCAGCCTTGACTGTCATCTCCAGGCAAACATATCCTTCAAAATCCTCTCTCCTGTTCCTTTTTTTCCCACAATATCATTGTAATGTGTCACATTATTAATTCTACTGGGGATTAATTGTCCCCCTTTCCTTTTAAAAATGTGGGAAGAGAGACAAAGAACGAAACACAAGCAACAATAATATGTATTTTATTTAATCGTTCCTTCTTCGCCACTTCTGCCCCTTCCTTCCTTGTATCTCCAGGGGGAAATTTTATGTGTTTTCTGTGGAGACCAAATAGGAACAACAAGTGATGGTAAAATGATAGGTCAGACATTATGAGCTTTCTTTTCCTCTTCCGCATGTGGGGCACTGGCCTTGTCGCTGTGGATTTCTTTGAAGTAGCGGAGCTGGCAACATCTACGCTCTTGTGTCCAGTAGCTGAAAGTGGTGGCTTAACTGTTGTTTCCATTCTCTCGAACAACACTGAACTTTCTTTCTCTGTTTATGTGTTGGTAGGCCTGTGTGGATGATCTTCTCTTTTGTTTTCCTCTTGTTGCTCTATATTACGCGGCATTGGCCCCAACCGTTGTTGTTTTCTGCTGTGATTGTCCTGGTAAAACATAACTTACAATTTCTGTTATTCCCCTAACTTTTACCTACTCTGACACACCTACCCGTGATGCTGAAACAAGCGTATGTGATGTATGTGTCCATGCGGGTGTGACATATGAGCATACAAGTTTGCCTATCACTTTTATAATATAACACATTCTGTCCCTTTTTCTAAGACACAATCAATACATTTTCCCCTCATCAAGCATTTATATATTTTAAAGATCTAATATAAACATGTCATGCCATACCAAAACATATTACTACACTTTTTCTCCCAATGTCTCCTTAATTTTCTGCATCTGATAGAAATAATTCACCTATAATGTTGGATGGCCACCTTCTAAATAGCATACTTTACCTGTGTAAATTGTAATATACTAAACATACTATTAATTTAAAACCACTATACTCCTCATTAGCCTTTTACCTTTATTCACTTGTGTCTCCCTTCCTTCAATAGAGATTCATAATTATTCATTAATTATTATCATTAATTAAAATAATTAATAGAGACCAAAAGAGAAATGCTCACACTCCCATTGTTTTCACTATTAACTACCTTTTATCTCAATTCACTTCTCCTTCGCATCTACAAGTACTTATTTTTTCTTATGTTGTTCCTTCCAAATACATTAATAAACTATATTTTAATAAGGCCATGTAAGAATATAGTACCCTTTAATCCAGGATAGAAAACATTGTTTCTTCATGTATACAAAATATTTTGTTACTTACTCTTATATGTTGCTTCCTTGTGCTAGCAGATGTATCTCCAACCTGAATATTGCTTTTTCACACAGCCCCTCATTGCAGGCCCTAACAACTGAATATTATACTGTGTGCATTTTGTTTCTTGTATCCCCTACTCTGTGATTTCGAAATGCTTCAAATATACTATATGTGTCACATTTATTCTCTCTCCATGTGCCCTTATGTTGTGCTAGCAAGGCATCTGGTTACTGTTACTTAATATGGTGCTATGCTTGTATTGTAGTACTATTGTCTGATATTGTGGTAATATATATATGTGTGCATTTGGTGTTGCCTCCCCCATCTGTGGTCATAACCTTGCTAAACCATAGCATTATATCCCTCTGCGTCCATATATTCAATCATGCTTCCCTCTCTTTGCACATACCCAACATTATCTCTACTCACTCTGGGTTTACTTCTCTTCACTCTTTCTTCATATTACATGGCCTGCGGTAGCGGCCATGTAGTTATGGTTAAGTTGCTCATCCCATAGGAAGAACACTTTTTGGGCTGCTTATTGCTTCGCTCCCCCTGGAGGAATCCTCACCAGACTTTGCAAAAAAAAAGTATATGGCCCACTCTGAATTTGTTTGCAAAGTTTGGTGAGGTTTGGTCAAAGGGGGGCAAAGTTATAGGGGGTCCAAATATTTCTTTTTTCCCCATAGACTGAATGGAGAAAAGGTTCTGTCGCGCTTACAGCCCAAACCGCTAGATGGATTTTCACCAAATTTGCGGTAGGAACCGCGTCTTGGTCCCAAAATGGTGCTTTTATAAATTTGGTGAAAATCCGTCCAGTCGTTTTTTTTTAAAACAACCAAAAAGTAGGTCTAAAAAAATGTGTGATATCTATGTCCGCTTGGATAATCGGATTGTGTCATGTCCGCAGACACACGACGTGTTCGCTGATTGGTTGGAGTGAAGTGTGAGGTGCATCAGATTTTTGGAACCACCCGCCATCTTGGAGTCGTAGACAGCGCCGGTGTCCGCACACATCGCGGCAAAAACATATTAAAAAACACAACATTGCACTTGTCAAAGTTATCAAATAATCTCGGGGGAGGTGAGGGGTGATGCGGATGGGATGGAATATGGCTGCAAGAAGCAAAAAATAGGTATGTTTTTGCTGTGAAAATCTGTGAACAGTCTGGATGTTCTCAAACGGTCCTGTGAAGTTTGCAGACACCTCTGCATTACAGGGTTGGTGAAAAGCAGTTCTTGGATGGCTTATAACTTTGGCGTCACTTAATGAAACTGCGTGGAATTTTACAATTTTATTTCTGACCTGACCCCGAATGTGTTTGCAAAGTTTGGTGGGATTCTGTCAAGAGGGGGCAAAATTAGAGGGGGGTCTCAAAATAAATTAAAGGCTTATAAATGAGGTGCCATTTGACGAATCTGCACTTGATTTGGCAAACTGATAATACACATAGATATAAATGTTTTTGCAAAGTTTGGTGGGATTCTGTCAAGAGGGGGCAAAATTAGAGGGGGGTCTCAAAATAAATTAAAGGCTTGTAAATGAGGTGCCATTTGACGAATCTACACTTAATTTGGCAAACTGATAATAGATCTGGATATAGATGTTTTTGCAACGTTTGGTGGGATTTTGTCAAGAGGGGGCAGAATTAGAGGGGTATCAAAATATTGTAAAAGCTTATAAATGTGGTGCCATTTGACAAATCTACACAAAGGTTTTCAAAAAGATCATAGATCTAGATATAAATGTTTTCGTAAAGTCTGAATGGATTTTGCCAAGTGGGGGCTAGTTTATATGATGATTGTATGTGCATACATTTGACACTTTTGAAAAAATGAAACATGGGTAGATTTCCAGAAAACTTGTGTAAGGAGCATTGAGAAGGACCTGAAAGCATGGTTTTGCAAATGTGCCAGTGTGTTGATTTTTGACAGGTGTCATAATGTAGGGACATAAAATAGTGATATACCTTTGGTGACTGAGGGGTAGCCTGTAGCCATGGGCAGTGGCCAGATTGTGTGGGTCATGGAATAAGGTCATGATCCGGAAAATCTGGCTACTGGCCATGACCACGAGGGACAAAACATGGTGATAAAGTGGCCATGTCTACCTGGGACTGGCTTTGTGGTAAAGTTATTCGAAATTGGGATCGTTTTGAAAAGGAAGAAAAATTTGCTTGTGGTAATATGGTCATAAAGTTCTCTTTTTGCCTTCTGCAGGCTCCCATGGAAAGTGAAGAGGGGCCCTGTATGGAACCCCGCCTTCCGTTTCCATGGTGGCCATCTTGGAAAAGGATTTTCCTCCCTACACTGGGACGTTGCAGGCGTCCCGGTGTAGGAAGGAAAATTATATTTTTTAGCACCCCGGATTCCCGCTTTGGGAACCTAGGGTGCTAAAAGCCTTCATCACCCATTACAGGGGCTGGAATGGGGGGATAATGGTCCAGCGACCTCATTATCCACCCTTGCTTCGCTTGGGCTGATAACTTGGGCTGCCGGGCTAGTTTCCACTTTTCCAGTCCCTGGAATGGAGGATGAAGGCCACAATATTCCCATTAGTATAACACAAAATGCAAATGGAAATGTTAGAAAAGCTTATTGAGTCTATGTACTTTACTGAGAAATATAAAGTAGATGGGGTCTATACGTTTTTTTCAGTTCTATTTTTTAACTGTGAAAGGTGGTTCCTAAAGGAACATTTCTTTTGTTGTTTTTGGATGTTTGTTTTTTTTTTGGCAGGAGAGATAAGAACAAAAGGTGGGGAGGAAAATGAGGGAAAAGGAACCAAACACTAATATGGAGGGCTAGGTGGACATGGGAAAATGTTGCCTGAGTGTTATTTTTAAGGTAGGGGGCAGTGTTTCTCATGCTCCTTGATTAAAGCAGTGGTGGTGGCTCTTGGGGAGGAGGGATGGCATTAGCTGATGCCATTTTAAGATAAATAGCAGTTTTGCTAAAAGTATGTTCTGTGTACTAGATTGTTAATGGATAATGAGTAGGAATAGGAGTTGGAGCTGTGCAATGGACATTTTGAAGTTAAAAGTTCCTAGATCAGCAGAAAATGCAGTTCTGAACTTCCCGCAAGGCATGGATCTTATTGTGAAGTGAAAACCGGTTCTTGGACACGCCATCATTTCGCGTGCCAGTGTATGGTCATGTGGCACTGTCAGGAAGGTCCGCAATGAAGTCAGATCGTAGACATCTACAGATGCAAAACTAGTTTAAATAGTTGCAAAACGTGTATAGAAGTGTTAAAAATGATTCTAGAAGGTTGGAAATGGCAGTGTTTTAAGGTGACACTTTGTAAATTGGACACAAATATTGCTATATTCGTTAAGTATGATATTAGTACGTTGTAGGAAAATATCATGCACTGGTAAAAACCCATGAAAGGCATGGAAAAAACTTTGTTAAAGGGACGTTATGGGTAAGTTGGACTAATACAAACCTATGAAATTCAATGAAAAAACTTTGTTAAAGGGACATTATGGTTAAGTTGCACTAATAAAAACCTTTGAAATTCACTGAAAAACTTTGTTAATGGGACGTTATGGTTAAGTTGGTCTAATAAAAACTTATGAAATTCAATGAAAAAACTTTGTTAAAGGGACATTATGGTTAAGTTGTACTAATAAAAACCTATGAAATTCAATGAAAAACTTTGTTAAGGGGATGTTATGGTTAAGTTGTACTGATAATAACCTATGAAATTCACTAAAAAAAACTTTGTTAAAGGGACATTATGGTTAAGTTGGACTAATAAAACTCTATGAAATTCAATGAAAAAACTTTATTAAAGGGACGTTATGATTAAGTTGCACTAATAAAAACCTATGAAATTCAATGAAAAACCGTTGTTAAAGGGACGTTGTGGTTACAAGTAAAACCGAAAGACCCCAGAAATTTGCCAGTTATGGTAAACTAAGCAACCATAACTCGCGCCAACATCGTGCACTGCTAAGACTAACACCCAGGACATCAAAGATGACATCACAAATGTCATTGATGACATCACATGTGAAATACATTTTTATGAAAAGTCCCCACAAGGAGTTGTGTTTATATTGTTTGTAACAAGATGTCAGGGGTGATCGGGAGACCTATCATGAACTACTTAATCTATTAAAGAATGTGCTCATCTAAAACCATTGTAATGGAGTGTTGTTGTTAATACAGAAACCTAATCATATATAAACATAGGCAAGGACTGCAACATGCACCATAGAAGTACACTATGTATAATCTTGTAATTTTGGATAGTACACTAATGACTGCTACCTTATCAGAGTTTTGAGTAATGTCAAACATTTAATAACTAGCTAACAATTCAAGATGATCCGCTGCTCAAAAGGAGGGTGGTAGGGCACCCCAAAAATCCACAGCCCTTAACTGAACTCTGATACCAAATGAAACCAGAGGTCACAGGCCAAATAGCCCTCTTACTGGTATTTTTCAAAAAAGAGACAACACAGAGTGAGAGTAGTATGCCAAATGCAAGGTAACCTGTTAACTACAATAGACTGGGGAAAAAGCAAGATAAAAGCTAAGCTCTCACTCCAACATTCTCCAAAGTTTGAACAGAAAACAGGAGTTTAGTTATGAAAACCTATTGCTCCTGGTAATTGGCTCCCTCTACTAAGCTACATATGGAATCTTATATGTGTACAACTACGGAGTGGACAATCCGTATCCAAAATCCCACCCATGGACCTTCCCCTAAAAGGTGCTACCTCATCATATCTGGCAATTAAATGTAGGCCCTAAATTACTTCTGCAGTGAAAAAAGAAATATGTGCTTCATCGGTCAGAATGTGGTCACACTATCCAGGACCTGGCTGCATGATGACACATTTATGAAGGTGAGAGAGCGAGAGAGACAAGTCCATCGCCTTTTTGTATTAAATCTAATAGTTCATATTACCTCCCGTGCCATGAGTCGCCGAGGTTAAAGGCCTTGTTCGCAATCTGTTATCGCCATCCTGCTCTTGACATATTTATGAATAATTATTTTGTCGGTCATCCTGCTTTTTCCCTGCTAAGATCTTATCACTGCAATTAGTTGTTTTTTTCTTTAGTCACTTCTTGCTTCTTCTGTCATGCCTTAATCTGCCAACTCCTTCTAACTTCCTGGCATGCCCAGTTCATTCCATGAACTTGAAACAGTTAGCTGTTTCTCTGCAAATCCATTTATCTGACAGCTGACCACACACAATAATGTCTTGTTCCAACGCCCTTGGGCTGTTGACATTGCTTTTAATGTAGCTACCATTTAGCCGGCTACAGCATTTTCCCCGATTTGTTCAAGCGTGCTTAACTGGGTTTTTCTGAAAGTAGCAGCACTCAATTCTCTGCTGCTGGTGCAATTTAATATGGCAACTTCTGTTCCTCTGCAGGACCCATTTGTTCTGCATTTATTTGCTGCCTACCGATGGCTGGTGCATGCCTGGCACATAACATTTTGACATATGGGTACGCTGCAACATCATCACTAGCTACAGAAATACTGCCCTACCAGTGTCTTGAGTCCCTCCTCCTTGGTACACACTAAGATGCCACCTAGTCTATTCTATTTTCAAAGACACACTAATTGTGAAAGCTAATGCCTCTTCTGTCCCTAATTGTGTAGCAAAACCAACTATTCTTTGTGCCAGCTGCGTTTCCAGGAGATTTTAAGGTGCAGTTTCAAATGTATTCTTTCTGATTGCGTAATTGTGTTTATTCTTGGGAAGGCAGGGGGGCACCTGCTCTATATGTCAAACTGGATATTAAATTATGCCTCCTAGTGTGAACAATTGTATGTATATTGGCCTACGCCAAGTCGCATAAAACTGTACGCAAATAACTCTCTACGGCAAGGTCTTGACCTTAGAAATTGATGTAAGTCGCCATCCTGAATCAAACCGCCATTTTAGGTTCTCTTGCTGTGTAAAAGTCACCCTGAACATCAAAATGGTGGACGATGCCATTCCGAATAGAACCTGGTCGGCATGACCTCCGTACAGCTAATGTATAACTTGCCTGCAGGCCACTTGTTAGGGTCGTGAACTGAGACCTTGTCCTTCTGTTGACCTGCGTGTAAATGGATTACCTGTATCAACGGAACTGATCTATGCACATACTAATGAATGAATTAGAGTTGACCTGGCAGAGACCCTAGACCTGTTACACATGGTTAACCCATGAAGGGATTAGACAACAGGCTGGAGAAATGTATAAAAGCCTAAATGTCCCAATGTACAGTCTCTCACTGAATACATTGAACCCCGTTGAAGTTCGTTGTGTTGCACTGAGGGCCGATAGCTATCTGACCTGTCATTTGACTTTGTTACTGCTTGACCTTAAAATTAAGTACTTTGTATGTTCCTTTGTAACCAGTGTTTGGTGTGTTTCCTTTGGGTTCCCCGGCCTCATATTATTTTTCTCTTTTCACAGTTGGCGCCCGAATAGGGACCCTCAAGATTGATGCTGGAACATTGAAGGTTGACGCATGCTATCGGACCGGGATCGGAGGTGTGATACTACGCGCCCGACTGAACGAGACGCGACACCTCTACAGCGCTGCACGATCCGAACCCTGGATGATAGTAGTGCGGTCTGGGACGGCATCTTGACGAGGGTCCACTTTTGAGGCGGGCAGATTTGCCGAAATCACCAAACACAAGGTAAAACTTTTTAGGTAAGTTCTTTGATAAACCGTACGGTCCTCCTTAGGTGTGGTCAGGTGATTTGTGACCCAACTCTTAATTTAACCCTGACAATTTGAATTTGGCGCATTTTATCTGCAGACACAATTATTGACCAGGTTACACCAAGTTTTTGAGAAATGCCCTGGATATTGTTTAGCTGCTTTAGGGCATTTTTTCGCAGCGATCGACAATCTTTGGAATTTAGCCGCCCGGCACCACAGGAGGGGTCGCCGGCGTTTACTATGTATTGGAAACATGGCATTGGAAGTGTAGTATTTAATGATATTTGGCACAGACAAACCAGACATGCCTCCGAACTTCAGTGGCCAATCAATGGTGGTTTTGAGATCCCTCGTATTGAATATTTAGAGTCGTCTTGTTAAAGAAAAAGGCCAGACCTGCGGCATTTGATGTTCTACAGAATTGGAACAAAAAAGCGTTGCAGCAGCTTAAGACTAGGGAAAAAATGTGCGCCGTCATAAAACGAACGCTGAAAAGGCGTTGTTATATGATCAGGACAAACAGTCTGAGTCAGTTAAGAATATGGATAGGGCTTTCTCACTCGGTATTCAGAAAATCTATCCTTCTAAAGACCTTCATGTTTCTGATGAGTTTCTCGACAAATTGTTAAATGAGCGAAGGCCTGGTGCCTCTGCACCACCTCCGTATGATCCTCTTCCTGTTGCTTTGCCTCTTCCTGCTGTTATTCCTGCTCTCCCTGCTCAACCTGTTGTTCCTATTATTCCAGCTGTTGTTCCTCCGCCTGCTCTACTACCTCTTCCCATTGCACCAGTAATAACACCTCCATTGAATCTGCCTGCACCTCCACTCCCGAGTGGTTCTGTACCGACTATAGTTGATCGGGGTGTGGGGTCAAAGGTTGTTACTCGTAATACTGTCCCTACAGATAAAAAGCGGTATTTGTTTGCATGGGCTAAGCATTGTATGGAGAGAGATGATTGAGCTAATGTTTTTGCCACACTGTCTAATATGGATAACTTTCCTGAGAAAAATGTTTTTATTGAAGATTTAGGGATTCATTTGTGTGTAATGTGGGATAAATTAAATAATGTGGATCTCCCACAAGGGCTGAGGGATCTGAATACTTTAGCACTATCCAGAGATACTGTGGAGAAAGTACATGAGCATGTCGACAGGTTGTTTGAGCATAGGAGAGATTTGGAGAAGTTACGGAATGAGGATGATGAAGAAGAGAGTATTTATGTACAGAAACAATGTCTTCCGTGTCGTAAATGGGCATCTGAGGAAGCACAAATTTGTACAAGAGATGCGATTAGATGGATTTCGGATTTATCGATAACTCCGGTTGAGGTATATGACACATATAGTCAATATACGCTAGAAATGCAGAGGAAGGTGATTCAGGTAATGGTAGAGTACCTGCAGGATGAATGTGTGAGGAAGAAGGTTAGTTGTCCCCCAGAGTTACTAGGTATTTATAAGAGAGCTGTTTCACTTGACACTTCTTCGACTGCCTTAGCGCTCGGCTTAGCTCTGTTGCTTAGTAAGCGTTCGGAGTTGCCTATATCTCAGTTGCCTATGAGAGAGGTACCTCCGACATTTGTCTCAAAAGTTGAGATTGCCGCTAATGCTGCAGCAGGTATAGCTGCTGTGGTCATTCCTGCACATTATGTATCACAGTTTGTTCATGTCCCATTTTCGCGACAAGAAGTGAACACTATTAGGCAATCTATTCCCGACATTAGGAAAAATCCAACAGGATTCTATAAAGAGATAGAGTTCGTTTTGCAGTCCTCAGTGTTCACCCTAGGCGATATTGACTTGTTATTCCCTGTACTCCTGCCCGTAGATTTGGGGAAGCAGGTTAGAACAATATATGATGCACCTTGGTTGGGAGATACGTGGGCTAATATAACTAGGCTTGACGGGGAAAGGCCAGCTGGTGAGAGACTGCCTCAGGTGATACTAACTTTGCCTGACAAAATCATTGCGAAATTAAAAACTATAATTCCCGAAAAAAGAATTATTTGGGACAAGGTTACGGCCTGTGTCCAAGGAAAATCTGAGGGTGCCACCGAATTCTTTAATCGGTTTGAACAAGTATTCTCGGACTTCAGTGGACAGGATTTAGGCACAGAATCTGGGAAAAGGTTATTTGTGGACAAATTTGTGCGTGGTCTGCTGCCTGACATCCAGTCACAGATTATGTCTTCCGAGAGCGCTTGGCAGGCAAAATCCCAATCAGAAGTACTGCTCATGGCTCAGTACTACGAGAACCGTGTCAATAATGAAAAAGATAGAGTAGAAAAGAGAAGAGGAGACTTAAAGACTAACGTATTGTTACAACAAATTGTTAGAGGCCCCAGAGGGGGTAGTTCGCAGATTAGAGGTCAGTATGTTCCACAAGGGAATGTGCCCTTGGGTCCTGTGAACATTAACCAGTGTGCCTATTGTCACCAGGAGGGTCATTGGCGTGCACAATGCCCCGTCCTTCGACAGAGGTCGAATAAGGTCGCCCCGGGGTTGGGGGGCCCTGGTAGAGGTCAGTTTTCACAGGATCCTCAGCAACCTTTTTCACAGGACAATCAGACTTCGAGTGTGGATATTAGAAACATATTCGATCACCCTTCTGCTGCTTACCTCTCTGAGGAGCTTCCTTCTGATGATATTGTGTTTCGTTAGGATTGCCCGAAGCAGGGTTTGGAACCTACACCTATTCCCGTTAGTCAGAAAGGTCCCTACGTTGAAATGGTAGTGGGAAATAGGAAGCATCAGTTCTTGATAGACACTGGAGCACAAAAGTACTCCATTGATCATTCTCGGGTTCCAAACATTCCACTGTCAGGGCAAACCAATGTCTCCGTAGGGTTTTCTGGCACACCAGTCATTTGTCCAGTTTCTTCGCCGGTACCTATTTCTTTGGGTCCCTTTGCGGACCATTGTCCCTTTCTTTTGACTTCGAATTGTGGAGAGAATTTGTTGGGGTTGAATCTGTTGAAGAAATTAAATGCAATAATTTATTGTTCACCTGATGGAGTGCGTTTGACGATTTCACCACAGCAGTTTTCTGTTTCACAATTCTTGACTAGACCTTTGCCACCAGAATTTAGTAATGTCCCGGCGTGTTTGTGGGCGGCTGACGACAATGATGTCGGTGTTCTACAGATTGAGCCTGTTAGAATAGTCTTGAAACATGGTATTAAGCTGCCACGTATTCCGCAGTATAAGATCTCGGTTGAAGGTGAGCGAGCTTTGAAGAGCATTGTTTCTGATTTTGTGCATCGTGGGGTGATTGAGGAGATTACGGGAAGTTTGTGCAATAGTCCGATCCTACCTGTGTACAAAAAAGGCGATAATGCTATTCTGTTTCATTTTATAATTGATTTGCGTGCCATCAATAAAGTTGTCGCTCCACAATTTCAAATTGTGCCTGATGTAACGACGATATTAACCATGATTCCAGCTACGGCTACTTACTTTAGTGTTGTGGACATGAAGAATGCTTTCTTCAGTATTCCTATACACAAGGACAGTAGATATTTGTTCACGTTCACCTTAGGGGGACGCTCGTTCACATTTACTCGTGCATCTAAAGGTTACACCAAGAGTCCTAGAATTTACAGTAGGGCCTTGAAAGAACAGCTTGATACTTTTGAATTACCCCCTACTTGTACACTGCTTCAGTACGTTGACAACTTGCTTTTAGCAGCAGATTCTGAGAGCTCTTGTAAAGAGTGCACTGCATTGTTGCTCATCCATCTAGCTAAGCATGGTCACAAAGCTTTGCTTAAAAAGTTTCAATATTGTTGCCAGGAGGTCGCCTATTTAGGCTACCTCCTGTCAAAGGAGGGAAGAAGATTGACACCTGAAAGAATAAAACACATTTCTGGCATGTCTGTCCCAAGTACACAGAAGGAAGTCAGAGCCTTAATAGGTATGGCTTCTTACTGTAGGTTATGGATCCCAAACTTTTCACTAGTGATAAAACCGATGTTGGCTTTGACAAAGAAGGGCATTTCTTCGCCATTGCCATGGAAATCGGAACATCAACAATCATTTGAGCTTCTCAAGACTGCATTATGTTCTGCACTGGTTTTGGGTACACGAAATTACAACAAGGCCTTTGTGTTGTTTGTGCATGAATGTGATGGATGTGCTTTGGCTGTATTAACGCAGGAACATGGAGGGAAGAATAGGCCGTGCGGCTACTACTCTTCCGCCCTTGATCCTGTCGCATGCGCTTTGCCAAGATGTTTGCGAGCTGTCGCTGCTGCTGCTGCATCTGTAAAACAGAGTGAGGGAATGGTTCTAGGCCATGATCTAACCCTGATGGTGCCTCACTCTGTAGATGTTCTATTGAACAAAACCCAAACGCAACACCTCACTTCCGCACGATTGACGAGATATGAGTTAATTTTATTTGCTCCCCACATACAAATTAGGAGGTGTTGTGTTCTTAATCCGGCTGAACTCCTACCTTTCCCGCAAAATACTGTTTGCGGTGATGATGAGTCACATGACTGCCTGTATACTACTGAACATGAAACAAAGGGCAGAATTGATCTTAAGGACACTCCTTTGGATAATGCGCAAGGAGAGCTATTTTGTGATGGCTCCTGTTTCAAACTTCCGGATGGTACATCCACAGCTGCTTATGCAGTCACTACATTGAGCACGGTTGTAGAGACCAAGCGAATTCCACATAACTTCGCGCAGGCCACAGAGATTATAGCATTAACCCGAGCTTGTGAGCTTTCCGAAGGGATAACAGTGAATATATATACTGACAGTCAGTACGCTTTCGGGGTGGCTCACAACTTTGGGAGACTTTGGTCAGAGAGAGGGTTTCTAACTTCACATGGGACCAAGATTCAGCATGGCCCCCTGATAGTACAATTGCTCTTGGCGCTCGCGCTCCCTAGTCAGTTAGCGATCATGAAATGCGCAGCGCATCTCAAGATCACAGACGATGTAGGAAAAGGGAATGCTTTTGCTGATCAGATAGCCAGACAAACTGCCACAGATCTTTGCACAGAAATGTATGCTCTAAGAGAAATTAGGGATGTCTATGTGATTGCCGAGGATATTGGGTCTGTGCGGGATATCCAAGTGGATGCCACAATGGAAGAATCTAAGAAATGGGCTGAAGGCTTGGGGAAATTAGATGATGACGGGTGTTGGGTGGACACAGTTGAAGGGAAATGGTTACTTCCTAATGCTTACATAGTCATGATGGTTACTATGGCACAAGGTACCACACATGTGTGTGCTCAACAGATTACGAAAATGTTAGAGAAAGTCTGGGTTAATGATAAGATTTCGAAAATTGCTCAGCATTGTGTCCAAAATTGCATGATTTGCCTACAGCACAATGTGGGGAAGGGGACGGTAACTTCAAGGGTTAGCTTTGGGCCTCCTTCTGTCCCATTTGAAGTGATACATTTTGATTTTATTAAGATGGAGCGGTGCAATTGTTTAAAATATGTCCTTGTGGTCATTTGCGCCTTCAGTAAATGGGTTGAGGCTTTCCCTGTCAAAGATGCTACAACCATGACCACTGCAAAAATTATGATAAAAGAGTACTTCCCGCGGTTTGGGTTGCCAAGAGTCATCTGGTCGGACAATGGTCCACATTTTGTTGCTGCTGTAATTTTACAGATATGTATGGCACTACATATTGGTAAGCGATTTCATTCAGCTAGACATCCTCAAAGTGCCAGGTTGATGGAGAGACATAACGGTATCCTAAAGAACAAACTTGCTAAAACGTGTGCCGGTACCAAACTAAAATGGCCGGACGCCTTACCGATCGTGTTATTAGCCATGCGCACTACCCCTCAAACTAAGACTGGGCTCTCTCCATTTGAGGTGGTGATGGGGAGACCTGCCAATATTTGGGGTCTTCTGAAACCTAAAGCACTGAGAAATGTTGAGAATGTATTGCTTTCAGACTACTGTAACCAGTTGACCAAAAATCTGTATTTCATTTATCATCAGGTACGATCAGCTTTACCTGTACGTTTTGAAGGCCCAGGACACAACATTCAGCCTGGAAGCTGGGTCCTGGTGAGAGCATACGAACGGTCCTCTTGCCTCGCGCCTCGCTGGCGGGGACCATTTCAGGTCTTGTTGGTCACCCAAACGGCAGTGCGGGTGGCTGGAAAGAAGAACTGGATACACGCGACGCATGTCAAGAAACTTCCTCACCCGATGCCGCACGTTACAGAAGAAACAGAACCCCTCGCTAACGCTGCAATCAATGATCCTGAAGCAGCAAATAGCACTGTGAGTGAATTGGAGAATCTCTCTGAGCCCGTGGGGCTTGGGGAACCGTCCATTTTGTCTCCACACTCTTTGGAAAAGTCATTTCCGGAAGCCATTGCTTCAAATTCTGCAACTTCCTTTGCCTCTAATACGTTGCTTCCCCCAGGGAGTGACGTTACCTTATTTCCGGATCAAACAGTACCGGGAACCACCAGATATAATCTTTGACAGAGAAAATAGACCTACAGCACAGTTCGACTATGCATTCGAAAGAAAGAAAGAATCGTCAAGGGTTTGCCTTTTTGCCCAAATTTGAGAAAGGGGGTTCTGACGGCTAGGGTTGGGGAAGGACTAAGAATCCGCGCGACCGGGGGGTCGCCAGCAACGAACATTGGGGTTTCCATCCGAAAACTGCGATGCCTGCCACCACTACTGCCCGTATTGGACTTGTAAATAAGGGGGTGACCAACTTGGACAATGAACAATGTGCCTGGGCCCTGAAAACGTATTACTGTGTTTTGATGTTAATAATTGGGACTTTTATAGTAACTGCTTTAGGATTCTGGTACATCGAGGAGATTTATCCTCTAGAGCCTTTTTTGCCAACTGAAATTGCACCTACTGTTTTTACTCCTTTTGTACACCTGCATACTCTGTCACATAGGGACTCTCAGCATAGACAGAAGTATCACAATAATACTATAATGTTAATTATGAATTCAACACATGCCATTTTTAACAAAACCAATTGTTGGGTCTGTTCACATTTACCGCAACATGGGGATAAGGGGCTAAGTTGGTATATTCATCCCTTACCTTTGACGACTGCTTGTTATGCCTCTCTCAGAGCACTGTTCTTTGGCCGATGGAATGATAGCATCTCAGGGAACTTTGATGGAACTAATTTAAATGATTTTGAGAAGCGTGTTCTGACTCCCCTGGGATGCTCGCTTTTCGCAAATAGGAGCAAACCCAACGTTGCTTCTATTAGGCCTTCTGATAGACTATCCCGTCCTTTCCAATCTTTAGTTTCCTTTAAAATGGCTCTGAAATGGCAATAAGGATGCCGTGCCTCCTTCTTACTCTGTTAACCATAGCCCCGATTCAGTTTCTTTCTGCATACAGAGGAATGGTACCCGGTCAATGGGAGATTTTAAAGGCTGTGCCAACGTTGCAAATTTGACTGGGAAGACAGACCTTTGTATGTGGGCGAGCCTGTCTATTTCGTTTGCGGTAATGTAGCATTTCCATGGTTACCCAGGGATTGGCAGGGAACCTGTTATTTAGGGATCCTGTTACCTGGGGTATTCATAGCAAGTACTTTGGAAGTTTCAAAGGCTCGTCCACGACGGGACGAGAATGGTGATACCCCCGCACAAGTGATGGGAGATATAGCGAAATCAGTTGTGCCATTTTGGGGGCAGATAGCAAATTCCGAAGACATCAGGAGACTAGCGAGAGTAATGGAGAGAACCATCAACCGGACCACAGATATACTCTGTAACATGACATTAGAGCAGAAAGCGATAAGATTAGTAGCACTCCAGAACCGAATGGCATTAGATGTCATTCTGGCTGAACATGGTGGAGTATGTAAATTAGTGGGGTCCGCTTGCTGTGTTTTTGTTCCAGACTCCTCTCCAACCATTTTCAAAGCAATTCAGAATCTGCACGTCCTTAGCTCAGAAGTGCATGTTCCTGAGGGGAACTGGAATCTTAGTGCTTGGTTTTGGGATTTCATGTGATCTTGGGGTTGGAAGGTACTTTCAGTTTTGTTGATCATTTTGGGAGTTCTGCTATTCCTTTGTTGTTGTATCCAAAGTCTGCCTAGTATATGTTCGATGCTAGGTGGATGTTGTGCTCAGGCGATAGGTACGATAGGACACAAAGTATATGCCCCGGATAAAACTTCCAAGGAGTATGTGTTAAATGAGATCTTAGTGAACGACCTGATGGCCATAGATATCTCTGACAGCGATTCAGGGTGTATGGACGATGACGTATGGAGTTACTTGCAAGGAGATCAGAAGTAGTCTTAGCACTTGGCATAGGCCAAAAGGAGGGTTTGTCAAACTGGATATTAAATTATGCCTCCTAGTGTAAACGATTGTATGTATATTGGCCTATGTCAAGTCGCATAAAACTGTATGCGAATAACTCTCTACAGCAAGGTCTTGACCTTAGAAATTGATGTAAGTCGCCATCTTGAATCAAACCGCCATTTTAGGTTCTCTTGCTGTGTAAAAGTCACCCTGAACATCAAAATGGTGGACGATGCCATTCCAAATAGAACCTGGTTGGCATGACCTCCGTACAGCTAATGTATAACTTGCCTGCAGGCCACTTGTTAGGGTCGTGAACTGAGACTGTGTCCTTCTGTTGACCTGCATGTAAATGGATTACCTGTATCAACGGAACTGATCTATGAACATACTAATGAATAAATTAGAGTTGACCTGGCAGAGACCCTAGACCTGTTACACATTCATGCAATGGTTAACCCGTGAAGGGGTTGGACAACAGGCTGGAGAAATATATAAAAGCCTGAATGTCCCAATGTACAGTCTCTCACTGAATACATCGAACCCCGTTGAAGTTCGTTGTGTTGCACTGAGGGCCGATAGCTATCTGACCTGTCATTTGACTTTGTTATTGCTTGACCTTAAAATAAAGTACTTTGTATGTTCCTTTGTAAACGGTGTTTGGTGTGTTTCCTTTGGGTTCCCCAGCCTCATATTATTTTTTCTTTTCACATATAGTCAACAATTGCCCCATTACAGAATTATCCATACATAAAACAGTCATCAAATCAAAAGGGGTCAATAACCCATACACTCCCGTACTTCTTCTTAAATAGAAATCCATTATTCATTCATCAATTATAGGTGCCATATGGACAAATACAATGTGTGGGAAAAATCAAATAATATATTCTCTTTTCATCTCCCTTGCTTGTTTGAAAACCACCTAATCTCAAATTCCATTAACTGATGCTTGCAATCCAACCGTCACCAAAGGTGGCATCCACTGACAAAAACAACTTTATTACTCATATATTTATAAAAACGTTGATAAAGGAAGTCAGTTCGATGAGCCCAGGTTCAAGGGCAATATTTAGATACTGCTAGGGCTGGGCCCTTGCCCACTTAAAGCCCTGCGTGACTGATACATTTCTCAAAACATGTCATCACAACCATTCTTAAGTCCTTTTTTCTTCTATATCTACAAAATACACTTTATAAACACACACACACCTATGCCAGCTACTCACTATCTTGTTACAAATCCATTGCAGAATCCAACCCTTACTACATCTTACCTCTGTGCCACTGTCCTGTCCACATTACTCGTCCATGCCTACAATCCTACTTCAAAACCTACAGCCCATCCATCATGTGCTTCAACCCTCCCTTGTACACTTCCCAAACTACTCCCTTCTTTTTTTGTGCCGAAGATCACACCAAATAGCAAAAGAAAACAAGGGATACATCATCATTTTATTCACTATGTCAATCCTTCTGCTGTCTCTGCATCTAAGTCACCAGCCACTACCTATCACCCAAAACAAGCACACTTCATCACTTCACATTATATCTCAATATTAGCCAATATAGGAGCTTTACATGGCTCGTATTTCATGCATTATTGTTACCCAATCAAAATCGGCACTCACAAAGAAAAGCTCTCCTCATCCTGTGTCCACATGTGTCTGTGTGTATGGCTTCTCAAATAGCCTTGCTGGTCATCTAAAACACTGACTGCATCTGTAAGCATACCAACTTCGTATGTGTTATTTCAAGCATACTTAAGAACAGTCCAAAATAAAACAAACATCACATTTCTATAAATAACTCACCTTGCTAATAGCGTTTTACATTATGTTTCCCAAAGATGTCCACAAATATTCAACTGACATCACCCCAACCCTGCTAGCCTTTCGAAGGCAATCTCCCCAACAAAACTATCTTACCTTCCAAATCTCCCAACTAAAAACTTTCTTAAACTTGTCAACACCTTTCTGTGCCTCCCACACATAAAAATGTATTGACTTTTCATTACTTTTCCCACCACCATTCACAAATGTTCAACTGATCTGCCCCAGCCCTACTATCGGCTCTAAGACAATGGGCCTCATTACAAGTTTGGCAGTAGCCTTGCCGGTAAAACCGGCAGGAAGCTGCCAAACTTACATTTTTTTGCGGCACCCATGAATGGGCAATTACCGGGTCATCATGGCCCCGCCAGACCCGGTAATTACCCATTCACGGGCGCCGGAAAAACATTCTCCCCTTGCGCATTGAGCCCCAGAGGGCTCAATGGGAATGAGGAGGTCGGATACACTGGCACCATTCTGAATGGTGCCGGCGCATCCGACATGCTCTGCTTGCGGGTGCCGGTATGCCCGTCAGGCCAGTCCTGGCAGTCGGGAAGGCACCCACGAGCAGAACTCGTATTTTGCCCATCCGGTAACAACGGTAATGGCAAGCTAACGGGTACCATTGGTACCGGACAGGCAAGCTTAGAATGAGGCCCATTAGCTTATAAAGGGGCTGGCCTCATATACCATATTTCAATTATGCTACCCATGCAATAACTGACTTCTAACCAGCTCCTCTTCCTTTTTGGGAGCTCTCGAACAAGGCAAGCTTTAATTATAAATCACATGCAACAAACCCAAATAAAAAGCTATATAATTTGAAAGAGATCTCAGCTACGCTTTTACAAAAAGAGACTTAAATAGCCATGCATGCATTAACAATAGTTTAGACACGTAGACTATACTGACTGGCTGAGTTATTTGCATTGAACACCCACTCCACCCATTGTCTAGCATCCTACTTTGACGACCCCCTCCGCTCTTATTGACATTATCGTTCTGACCTCCGAAAATTAGCTTTGGGAAAACACTGGTTACCGCCAGATATGATTGGCCTGGAGAACTGAAGGAGACAATGTCCAGTAACAAGGTCAGTTAATAGTAAACCATTATCTCACCTCGCTTCTGGTTGGTTGGCATGTATTCCCAATCGGTTCCCTGCCTTGTGCCAAATTTTTGTTTAAAAAAAAAACCTTTGCAAGGGCACTGCTAAAATGTATATTCCCTGCTAATTAATTATTTTTTGGTATTATATTTTAATGTCATTGTTGGCATCTGGCTTACTAAGCAGAAGTCCCCCTCCCACGAGGCCATTCTCTTCCTTGCACCCCACCTTTGAGGTTCAGTATTGAATCATGTTATGTGCTAAGCAAGCTTTTCCAATGTGCCTGTGTTTTGTGAATTCAGCCTTGTAAGGTGTTTTTGAAGCGTGGAAGTGCTAGCTGGTTCTGAGCCATTCTGTGGTGTCCATTTTGGATTAGATGGCTGCTCAGAACTGTCACGTTTATAAGTAGCAATCTACAAGCATATAGTCTTTGTTGTATACTTCAGCGTAGGCATCACTTAGGTTATTTTACTTCTACGTGTGTGCTTGCACAGATGTTCTTCATGTATAAATACACATTTGACCTAATGTCTGTGTATCTTCATGGTGAATGTATATGTGCTTCATGGCTAATGGGTGTTTGTATGTTTCTACGGTCTGTGTGGTCATTCTTGCCATCTGTAGCTCACACAGTGTTTATCGTCCGTGCCCCTGCTTAGAGTATTAACAATATTGGACCGGGGGAAGGGGCAAGAGCTCTCAGTGGCATTCCACCTGTCCATTAGCAGGGGGAGGGGCAGTCGCTATTTGTCTATCCCTTAACAGTCATGAGGACAGGGTCTGTGAAAAAATGAAAAGGGAGGGAATTGAAAAGAACCTCAGTTGTTCAGCAGGTTCTGGGAGACCAATTTAGGTATTTGGCATGAAATGTAATGCAGAAGCCCCCAAGAAAAATATCTTGGAGCATGCTAGCATTAAGGTTAGTGTGTCGGACAGTAAATCGTGAAGTTGATTCAGTGTTTATTCAACAACGGTTGTAATGAGTTCATTGGTAGGATATGTTGTCCAAGTGTTTAATGCAAACTTAAGTCAGACCACGTAGTTTGGTTGCTCTGTAAGTTACCCCGGTGATATACTAGTATCATCATTTATATGTAATTGTAATGCCCAAGGTGGTGCATAAATATTTCAACATCCACTCCTTTCTATTGGGGTAGATGTTTGCACAATATTCAGGTGCTAAGCATCTCATTTAGGGACCACATATGAGGTAGGTGATCAAATAAAAATATGAAACATTTGAATGATTTCCCATTTTTTAAATACCACTTAATTATGAACTGGGATCACATTGGATATCTACCAAGGTATGTACAATGAAAGTACTACATGGGCTAAAGAAGTCCTATTTACCCCATGGTGCACTTTTTAATGTATTTTATGAGATTCATATTCAATTTGAACCCGAATCATAATTGCGTGGTATTTAAAATAAAAGTGACATAGATACCATGCTTTTTCTGTTCCCTCCATGAGTAATGTCATATGTGATATCAGTGATGTTATTTGCGAGGTCATCAGGGTGCTCAAGGGCTGCGCAATGTGGGCCTCATAGTTAAGGTGGCACAGCTTCCAGCACCTGCCAAATTTCAGTGGTTTAGTGGCATTAAATTAGCACCTTAACTTCACTTCGACTGAAGTGTTCACGGAATGTCAAGGGCTTCATTGCATCAGATTGCTTCACCTTACTGGGCTTCATTGCATCAGATTGCTTCACCTTACTGGGCTTCATTGCATCAGATTGCTTCACCTTACTGGGCTTCATTGCATCAGATTGCTTCACCTTACTGGGCTTCATTGCATCAGATTGCTTCACCTTACTGGGCTTCATTGCATCAGATTGCTTCACCTTACTGGGCTTCATTGCATCAGATTGCTTCACCTTACTGGGCTTCATTGCATCAGATTGCTTCACCTTACTGGGCTTCATTGCATCAGATTGCTTCACCTTACTGGGCTTCATTGCATCAGATTGCTTCACCTTACTGGGCTTCATTGCATCAGATTGCTTCACCTTACTGGGCTTCATTGCATCAGATTGCTTCACCTTACTGGGCTTCATTGCATCAGATTGCTTCACCTTACTAGGCTTCATTGCATCAGATTGCTTCACCTTACTGGGCTTCGACTCGTTTTTTTTTACTGAATATATGTAATCATGAAGGTGAATTATCTTCTGCAATGTTCACGACTTGGCCATGTCTGTATATTACCTGTAAGTACTTTATAATAAAAGCAACGTTTGTTTATATTTAAAGCCCAACATATTCTAGGACTGGCATCATTAATAATTATATAAACAAACTCCAGTTTTTAGCTGTGTGGGGAACGTGCTGGATAGCGGGAAACAGGTGTGCATTTCCACATGCTGCAGCCATCAGTGTATTATCTTGGGGTGGGGTTGCAGTGCAGGGCTGGTGATGTGGATGCGGGCTAGCTGCTGCTATATTGCCTAGAAACAATCCTGAAATGCGGGTAGACAATCAGTGAGGGAGAGGAGAAAGTTCTTATTTAGGCAATGTGACCCGAGGAGGGGTGCCACTACCGGTTAGGTAATGCCCCCATGGCCATAGTTAGGAGCCTGAGCGAACTGAGGGTTTTAACGAACAGTGATGGACCCTCTATGAAGATCATATTGCCATTAGTACCCCGGCACGCTGTACTGGTGTACTAATTGCAGTTTTTCTGGAGTCGAGAAACGGCGCTGCAACTGTGTCCCGACTCGAGAAATAAAAGCACAAAAAATGGCCTCCAGGGATCGGGGAGAAGGTACTACACATAGTCCTTTCTCCCTTTGCATGGCGGCCATTAAAATCAAGGTGAAAAAAACTTTTTTTTTTTTAAATGGCCACCATGAAAACGTCAAAGGGACTACACGTAGCCCCTTCTTCCTTTTGATGGCGGACAGTCGCGGAAAGAACTCTGTGCGACGTGGAGATTGGATCCTTCTCGTGCAGGTAAGGTCTGGGCGAGGGCCAATGAGCTTGGATTTTACAATCTCATTGGCCATCGGGGTGTACTAATAAACAACAAGGCAGCGTTTTGAAGTCCATATGAGGTAGTAACAGAAGCCAGGTGTCTGAACAGAGTCCTAATTCCTTTTCCATAACATGGACGTTGCTGCGGCAAGGGGCTGGATAGCGAAGACTAGCCCTGCACAGTGCTGCATTCAGAATTTGTGCGGGGTAGGAGGGTGAGCTGCATGAAGGACTCGGCATGGGGTGATGGGGGGCAAAGGTAGGCTGACAAATTGGCACCGTGGTAATAGGCACCCTCCACGACCCCCGAACATGGGTTTGCATTTGTTAATATAGTCTGCGACGTGCGAAGCTGATTGGCTGTCTCACATTCCCTGGGTGCTCATAGCGCATTAGATCTCGGGCCTCTCCCTTCTATTTCAGTGAATTCTTACCACCCCCTGGGCCTCACCAAACAATGTGTGAAGTTCGCTCCCATGCGCACGATCGTTTCTTTCCAATCAGTGGTTGTAATCTTCTATGAGCCAAGTGAAAGTGTTGCTCAGGGCAAACTATACATCACCTCTAACCTAGAATCTGAACAGGATAGTGTTATCTCTATTGTGGAGAGCGCACCAACTCAAAGCGAGCGTCCAGCAGAAGAGTGGATGCATAGGGGTCCCTCACAAACAGGGCCACAGGGGTGCGGCTTGCAGGAGGACTATGGCTAGTGACCGATGCGTTCGTTGTAGGGTTTAATGGGTGACTCCCCTTCATGCCTTATGACTTACCCCCAAAGAGCAGTGCCAGAGGACACCTTTTACTTTCTTCACCCCTGTTAGGACAAAGCGAACCGTCTCCACCGAGGGCCGCCTGAGCCTTGGGGGGCGCGCCTGGCATTGCCTTCTAAGGAGACAGGTGACCAAATAAAAGGCATTGCTGCTAAACATCTTTAGAAGCTCCGCATACTCGTGCTTTGGAACCCGTCACGGAGAATTCGCGTTTTATCTGGGGTTGTTTAGGGGCGGTAAAGAAGAGGTTTGGTTGGTTTTATTATTCAGTGCTGGAAACGGGAATCATTTTCTGGGGTATCCCCCAAGTGCCAGCGGTGGGGGGCTGGAGGTCGGAGGAGAGCCGGAGTGTTGTTGTGATATTACTGAACCTCGCGTTGGAGCTCGGCTGCTACTGTTGATATGGTACTTGTTCGTTTTCGGCCTGCGCTTTACGAGCCAGCGGAGAGCACGAGGGACTCTGCGCGCGCCGCTCGGCGTTTCGCCAGCATCGCACCTCCACGCCACGCAGCGTAAGCAATACTAACTGCACGACCATAGTGGACTGGAAGTCATATAAGAAACATCGTGACAGGACCAACACTCTTCTTATGATACTAGTATCTGGAATCCAGTATACACCAACATGTTGCGTGTGTTTATTGTTCAATGTTTAGTTTAGGACGGATTTGTAGCTGGACACTTGACTTGCGAGTTGGGAGTCTATCCCCGACATAGAGCATCATGGGAATCGTAGTTCATCTGCTTGCTGGCAGCGGGAGGGGCGGGGCGCGGGGGGTGGGAAGAGGGGGAACCCCTCCTTCAGACTGCAGCTCTCGGCGTGCGTAGTGGCAAGTGCTGCTCCGGGCTCAGAGCCACCTGCACTGAAGCCTGGGCTGGCAGCAGCAGTCAGCGGGAGTTTAGCGCAGCCAAGCGACCGAGCGCTGCCAGCAGCAACCTGGCAGAAGCGGGACCGGGCAAGTTTGGCGCCTCAGTCCCACTGGTTTGGCCGTCAGTGAGAGCAGCGGCAGGTGAACTCGCGCCGAAGAGCTGAGCGTCGGCGGGGCCGGCGTATATTGCCTTTACCACCTCCGCCTCAAGTGACCGGGGAGTCCGGGAAGAGGGTTGCTGCCTCGTGAGGCACTATGCCCGGCTAATGGATTTTATTTTGCTGCCTGCCAGTCATGGGAACCCCAGGAATGAGCGAGAGAGGCAGAGGTAACTGCACACGGCGCTCCCGGGCTGTAACTTGGTTGGATGATAACACGTGCTAGAAGCGGGAATGAGAAGTGGCCCCGGAAGCCACGTATATTGTTTCTACTGTATTTGGATGGGGTCGAGCAACAGAGAGGAGTTTCCAGTCCGAGGGGGGATGTGTCACTGCCCTTCTGCCCGTGGCGTGTAGTCTCTGAGCCTGGACACCGCGGGGACCGTCGGCTGCTCCCACCGCCCCACTCGCCCACGCTGCTCTCCGGCCAGTGATGTTGACTCTGAGCCGCTGGTGGCTGACGGTGAGCAGGATCTGCCTGCTAATCCCCTGCGCCCTGGTGCTCGCCAGGGTCCCTGGCTCGTCCTCCCACCCCCAGCCCTGCCAGATCCTCAAGCGAATCGGACACACGGTGCGCATCGGCGCTGTGCAGCTGCAGCCCTGGAGGACCAGGGGAGTCCCGGTGCAGCAGCAGCGCTTCGAAGCCTGGCCCAACAATGACCTCCTTCCGCAGAGGAGCGACCCGGGGCCGGAGCCGGTGGGAATGGGGCAGAAGTGGCCCGAGCCTCCGGGAGACTCCCCGCAGGAGGAGCTGTCCAGCGGCGGCAACAAGGAGCTGCCCAGGCACTGGATTGGGACCACCCTGGGAAAACATTGGACTTTGGGCCCCGGGCCGCTAGGGGCCAACGAGGGCGAGGAGGACCTACTCTTCCCCCGGGATTCCCTGCTCTTTGCGGTGGATAATTTGAACCGGATGACCTCGCTTTTACCCTACAACCTCTCTCTGGAGGTGGTGATGGCCATCGAGGCGGGCTTGGGGGACCTGCCCGTGTTCCCCTTCTCCTCCTCCAGCTCCTCTTGGAGCAGTGACCCGGTGTCCTTCCTGCAGAGTGTTTGCCACACAGTGGTGGTGCAGGGGGTCACCGCCATCCTGGCGTTCCCGCAGAGCAGGGGCGAGATCCTGGAGCTGGAGTTTCTCTCCTCAACTTTGCAGATTCCGGTGGTCAGCCTCGTGAGGAACGAGTTCCCTCGCCTGAGTGAGGTAAGGGGGGGGGGCACCTACTGTTGCCAACACGCGCTCATCTGTTATCCTTATTACCTGGCTCTGTTATCACCGTGACGCGTGCTGTTCTGTAACGAGTGCGCTTTACTGGGTACAATGCTCACCTTTACTGAAATCCGAAAGTATGCGCAGGTGGGAAGACGCTGCTAATTGCACTGGGTAATTATTAATGTCGCTACCAGGCAGATGCATGCACGCCAGGCGCCACGTGTGAGTGCAGGGCTGATGTGCTTTCATCATAGACGGGCTTGGAAGCCAGGTAGAGAGTTTAAGATGGGCGGAGCATAAGAAAGAAAGAGAATCGCAACATGTTGGCCAATACATCACATCACCTTTCGTGAAAGACTGACTTGGCATGCATGCAAGGCTCTATGTTCGCACATCGCGGAAAACACGTTTTTGACACAGTGGCTTATTCTGGATACCCTCTGTTTCTAAGCACTGTAAACTTAGGTGCTATAATTAAAACAATTTGTCTCAGAGGATGGAAGAGCGGAGTGTACCCATTTATACGCAGTTCTGCGGAGGAGAGGTATGGCTAAAGCGTCTGAATGCAACATACTTTGCCCCAAGGCACCTCCACAAAAGGAACAGCTCCCGTCCCGGCTCCCTGGAGCCATACCTGCCCAATGGAAGAGCCGCGGTGGCGGGGAGTCGGCGCTGTAGCAACTCGCTGGTCGCTGTCCGGGGTCCTGAACACGGGCACTATCGTCTCCAGGTGCCGTGGCAGCCGGCGGACGCCCAGTGCCCCAGCGACCCGCCAGCCCCACACTCCCCATGCCCCGGCGCAGAAGCGCCTCCGATCGCTCACCCTCACCGAGCAGTCACACACTTTGCAATGTTTGCCTGTTCACTGGCAGCTGCCGTTCACCTTGTATTTCGGGTATCCTTGAATCGCGCTTTTCGCATGAGTCCCGAGGGCCCCAAATCTGCCTGGCAATCATACTTCGGAACGCTCCTGAAGCTGAAGAGGGCCAGCCCAGCTTGCGAGTTGAGGCAGAGGAGACGCGTGCACTCCCTCCCGCACTCAGCGGACAAGCTTATAGCGTTGAATGCCTGCGATCCCACGGTCGTGCCATGCGCCTGTTGTTAGATTGCAGTTGCCGACATAAGAGAAACACACCCCAGGGTGGATGTGGAGGGTGTCATGAATTAAAAGGAGCACACAATTCGGTACGAATGCATTGCAATGAGGGGACAGGAAAAAGCGAATAGGATTTTCCCCTGTAGATGGGCATTATAAGGTGAGCGGGAAACGCTCGCCAGGCAGTGGCAACGGTGTGTGGATACACGTGTTTGCTTGACATGAGGATTCCTTAGACCTGTGCCCAGCACACTGCGTTAGGTAGGGCAATCCCACCACACGGAACCACACGCACATTCGCATTATTCATAACTAGCCTTGTCGCGTGACAGTCAGGTGACTGCATGCAAATCCCGTTTTAATGACATGGAAATATATACAACGAGTTCTCCCTAATAGAGCCGCGTTCTCCATTTAAAACGCTATGTCGTCATCAATCTCAAGACAAGCCCGCTCCGAGGGCTGCCAGTGACACGCGGGCACACGAACGTGGAATGAGCCTGCGTGCAGGAGCACGTGTCCTCGTGGGTGTGAGGCACGAGGCAGGCTGCAATTCCCTCATGCGACGACAAGAGCCTCCTCGAAGATAGCGCTCACTGCAACGTGAAGGAGACCTCATGGCAGAAGTGTTTCTCACGGGGAAGCACTGCCATCAAGCAGACGAGGGGCGCTAGAAACCCGACAGATTCAGGGTTATGCGCAGTGCTTTAAGTGGGGTACGCAATTGAGGCGGGGCCCTCATTTGCGGGCGTGGCTTGCATGACAGGCGCTGTCTTAGACTTGATGGGCGTGGCCTGAAGAAGAATATTTACAAATCGTCTGGCTTACCTAAGTGCACATCCCAAGACGGTCTGCTTGGTACACACGCACCGTGTCCCCACCCGTTTCGTTGATTGAGCCATTGTCTACATGAGGTAATTGTGGAGTGTGCAGGCATCAGTGGTTATATGTGGCTTGCTTATATCTTTGCATTCTTATTCTCCTAGCTCATTATTTTGGCATCTTAAGTACAGCACTATAATTAACAGAATAGAAATACAGGTTCTCAGACATGCAACAAGAATTAGTTACTCACACAGCGCTTTCACCAAAGTGCTGTACTTTGAGCATTTTTACATGCAAGTATTATTACTCAGCCAGTTGGTACTTATTGATTGACCTCTGAAGGCTGAAATGGCGAGTTAGACTTTCCAGGATTTGAACCAGTGGTCTGGATATCACACACAGACCTCAGAAGCAAGCATTGAACTTGCTGAGCTATCATACCAGCTCCCAAAAGCTGTACTGTTTGCAGAATTTGGTAACGAGTACAATTGCATGATGGTACGCGCAGACGTTTATTAACCCAAGAGCTCTATGGTCCGTGTCCAGTCTGAATAGAGACCTCTGCACTGTTTTGTGACTTTATTCCAGTGGTCGAAGTGGGCAGATGCGGGTGGGAGCGGCGCTCCACTACTTAAAAAAAAAAAAAACACGTTTTACTGTTCCTATATATTTATTTTAAATAGAAACCGTTCCTGAATGGGTTACTTTAAAAAGAACAGTGTAGGACGAAGTTTAAACTTGCACTTCAGTGCGCTGCACTGCACATTCCCGAAAACAGCAGGTGTGTTTGTTTAGGGGTTTGGAATGCGCGTGGTAGGGGGCATGGCGAGGGGGTTTGGGAGAGCGGGGAGGGGGCGGGGCAGGCCAGCAGGGAACATACCACTTCTTTTTGTACACCTCTGCCACTGCTGTGTTCTGTCGTGTGCAGTTCTGCTTTTCAGTATAGAGGCGGTGCTGCAAGGGGCAGCATTCAAGGGAACAATGCAGGACTGGGAGTACCATTCACACGCGACATGGCTCCACTGTTTTGTAAACTCTAATCTGGGTTGAATTATCAGGATAGCATCACCTGGTGGTTAGAATTTTTTGAAACGCACACGCTGTGCCAACAAAATGTGGAGTTCTTTCCCAATAAAGTGGAAATGTTTTGTCAAGCAGGCATCATGTTGGGCATTGTTAGAAAGTGTCAGGCATTCACAACTTTTAATTCACAAACGAAACAATCAACTGGGCTCTATAGAAGGAATTTGTCTTACCATGGCCCATCCTCCCCAAAAGCTACATTTTTCTTGGCTCTGACCTGTCTAGGGCTCTTGTGCCTTAGCCCCGAGAGTGATGGCCCTGTAGAAAATTGCAACAGTCGTATTAGCCGGCAATGAAAAGATATCACCCTTTCCCCCCTTGGCAAATACTCACATTTCAAATGAACTAATCCCGGACACTCTCATGAAAAGAGTTTCCCAAAAAATTACATATTTTTTGTAACTGTATGAATACGAGATCACGGTGTCCTAATAACTTAACTTTAATTTTAATGAAATCATTTTGTGTCAATGTTAAAGTGCGCTAGTGGCAAGCAAACAGGGACACACAACAACTACCCTTGGTGTCCTGGAACACGAGGGGCCACAACCACCCCTTTAATAAGGGAGAAGTGTTATGGGAGGACTTTGAGGTCATCTGGCTACAGGAGACGTGGCTCTATCATTAGCCATCCCTGGATGGGTATCCTGTATTCCTAAACCCTGCTGTTTCGGGACCACAGGGTAGACCACAATCAGGCCTTTTAATGGCTGTGCGTAATGGCAGGGGTTGGGAATTTTGAGCTCGTCAGAATCCTAGACCCTAGATACAACAGGTAGAACTACAATGGGTCAAAAAGAACGTAGAAACTGCGATACAGTAAATGGAATATCTAGTGATAATGAACCTATACTGGAACCCCGTGGCAATGGGTAATGGAGAAAATATTTCCACAGTGTCGGACTTGGTTGATGAAATAAGAGGTGGGGTTGGAAGAAGAACAGTGATCCTCTATGGGGATCTAAACTCCTCCTGTTTTAGAAAGAATGGGGACGTCTTGAGAGTTGCCTTAAAAACACTGAACATGTCAGAAGGAGAGGGCTTTCCTGGAATCTGGCAATGTACTCAAGGGATCTCCATTTATGGAATGGCCAAATCACTGAGGATATCCTCAAGAATTTCACATGGTCGAGGGGCAAGGAGGTTGCCACATTAGATTACATATATGTTTCCCGTAATATGCTGGCAGAAATGAAGTCATTGGTGGTGAGGAAAGGCGACATTAGTGACCACAGGATGCTCACCCTACTTAGGCAGGACTTACCTGAGAAGCCTGCAGTTAGACTTGATGTGAACCTGGTGAGCCTTAATGGAAGTCGTAGATTAAACATAACTAAGATAAACATGAGTACCTCTTCTCGTACTTCATGTGACAGTCAGCTGGGATACCATGCAGAGTGGCCTCGGATGTGGTCGATTAGACAACATTCTTGCGACCCTTCGACAAAGCCAAAATTCCATCTGGAAGTAGAAGGCCAATCCATCACCACAGTTATGATAGTGCTCTGGTCAAGAGGGGAGTTGCGATGAGCCCGTAAGTGAGCTCTTAAAGATAGAGGGGATCAGACCGCCCAGCTCAAAAAACTACTTAAGTACTTAAAGGAGGAGGAATATAAGGCCTGGGTCACCTGGCCCAGGGCTAAATTACTACAACAGAATGCTGAACATATGTTGAGAGTGGTCTGTGGGAACAACACCCGAGAGCTCTGGTGCCTTCTCAAGGACGAAAACTCTCTTCAGTCAGTATTGCAGACTAACAGTGCCTCAGAGGCTGAATGGATGGCACACATCAATAGTATATGCAAGGGAATCGACAGCCAAGTAGTCGTGGCTGACAGTCCAGTTGCTGAGAGTTGGTCTCCTTCCTCTGACATTGAAGATATCAGGCTTCAAATTACCAGGGCTAGTTCCTCAAGGGTCCCAGGCACCGACATACTCACAAATGCCATACTCAAAGAAGATCCCAAAGTCTGGTCTCTTAATAAGCACTCTCTATAAACACATAGAAGAGGGGAAGCAGATCCCATAATATTGGAAGACAGCGACAATCATTCCAATATTCAAGAGGGGCATTTGGGACAATCCTAAAAACAATCACCCTACTGCCCTGTTGAATGTTATTGGGAAGATCTATGGATCGCTGCTGCTCTCCGACTTGACTGAGTGGGCTCATGGGGAAATAACTGCAACAGGTTTCAATCAGGTTTCGTTAAAGGCCTGGAGACTGTCCTCAACATTGCTATACTGTCTATTCTAAAAAAGGTGTGCTTTGTAAGGTAGGGGAAAGTATTAAATCATCTTTATGGCTCAAGCTGGAGCTTTTGATAGCGTTAATAGATCTAAACTATGGGGAAAACTGACCAGTTGGAACTGCCTAATAGACATGAAGGAACAACTACAATAGCAACATACAAGGACATCAATAACAGTTAGACTGAATAAGGAAGGCCTGTCAACAGAGCAAACACACGCATCCAGAGGGATGAAGCAAGGTTGTCGCCTCACCCCAGCGCTGTTCAACCTTTTAGTTTATGATGTTGTGGGTTGCCTTTTAAAGGCAAAAAGGTTTCCTCCAACTGTTGAAGGTGTAAAGCTTGGTTACTTACTGTAGGCGGACAAACTAATACTGATTGACCAGATAGCAATTGGTCTGCAATGTCCACTTTCTTGTTTAGAAGAATATGTAAGAAAAAATAACTTGCAGATCAATGACGCGAAGACTAAAATTCTGGTATGGAGAAGCCATATAGGGAAAAAAACAGGGACACTCGTGGTGGTTGGGCACCTCTAGAATTGAACAGGTGTCAGTGTTTAAGTTTCTGGGCGTTTTAATCAACACAAGCCTCACCGAAGCAACTATGGTTAAATCAATAGAGAGAAGAGCAAACATGAAGGCCAACCAAGCGAAATGTATTAGCAGAAAATATTGTTGATTTTCTTATGATTCCAATTGTGGAGTTCTATAAACTTAAAGTGTCCCCCTCACTGGTCTAGGGGGCAGATGCCACATTCCTTTTCCCAGACGGGGTGTGGGCAAAGCTGGAAGGGTGATTCTGGAAAAGAGTGCCCTGCCTCCCCAAATCAGTGCCTATCCAGATATTAGTTTCTCTGAAGGCTAGGGTCGATTGGGTACGTTTGCCATTCTTTAGGGAAAGTATCCTGCAAGTTACTCCTCTATTTATAGTTTTAAAACAAGAAATAGATGATGACAAAGTTTGTGCACTACAGCAATGGATCAAAAGGTGTAGGGTTTTGTTGGACACAGTTGGCTCCTCGGAAGATGATCTAAAAGACAACTACGACAAAGTAAAAATAAAAGTCTGGAGAACAGACTGGATATTAACTTCCGCAGAAGCCAACGCTTTCAAATTATTTTATCACCTGAGACACGAAGTGAGGGCATTTGGGTCCCTGCCAAAATATGTATCTAAATTTCAGATTGCAATTCATGAGGATTCGATTGAATCTAATGCCCACGGCAGAGCTACTGTCATTGAGAAGGAAGCAGAGACCTATCGTGGTTACTTGTGATCACTGTAAAAAGCAGGGGGCGGGGGATAACTTAAAGGGCTTACTGCTTTTCTCTCAGGAGTGGACGACACTGAGAACAATCCACTTTAAGTCTTTTGTGGAAGCACACAACACTTTATCGGTAGAAGATTAGTGGTTGCTTTTAATTAGTCGGGGAAAATACTTCTTTGGCATTGGCAGCAGTTTTGTTTCTAGAGGTTATTATTAAATCAAAGATGAAATAATGATGAAGAAGGGCTACGTGCTGTATTTTAGAATTTCAAACTTGTGTTAATGATGAAAACGCAATGCGATGATTAATTTTGTTAAATGATGACTGGATGAAATTGCAAAATGCTTTGTAATAAATCAAACACAAAGAGTTTGCAGTGCAGCCCTTGTAATTGAAAAAAACCAACAAGAAAAACAAGGCCTAATTTGCATCGCGACACGTGGCTATAATTGTAAAATGCCCCATTCCAGCTTGAGCGGTTTGTGGAGTTTCCTTTGAGTTTTATCCAGTAACTGAAACCTACCTCATATATACTTGTCTGGAATAATTTATCCTGGAGTCTCATGAATTTGAGAATTGCTGTAAGTATGGTCAGGTCATGTTCTGGTTCCCCACAGAATATATGCTGGTGTTAGTGGAAACGGTGCATAGAGAAGGGGTGCTGGTGCAGCTGTACACATGGGGCAAGGGTCTGGGCGAGTTTTTAGCCTTGCCCTCAATATCACAGTTTACATCATGCGAGGCGGGTGGCGAGCGCCAGCCTTACAATTTTAAAACATAACTTTCTATTTTGTTAGTCTCTCTAGCAACTTTACAAATTTCATACTGGGCCCCTCTGTCGTGTTCACTTATTTCATGTATGTATCTCTGGCGTAACTATTGTGAACAGTGCTTTAAGTGAGTTGAGAAATTGAGGGGGGGGGGTGCTGTAACGAGGGAGTGTGGCCTAAATAATGGGCGTGACCTGAAGTGTTTGCAGCATGGGACACTTTAAAAAATAATGGTGTTTCTTTTTTATTGCCCAGGGCTGGGGATTCAAACCCGAGCGCTACTAGTGACAAACCAGTGCTGTATTGCAGTGTGCTATTCCATTAAATAGATCACTTGACACATGAAGCCCATTACGGGCTATGTGTGTCAAGCAGTCTATTGAATGAAACAAAAGAAATCCAGCAGCTCTGAAATAGCACGGTGTGATGTTTGTCAGCAGCAGGCTCGGGTTTGAATCCCAAGCACAGGACAGTAAAATAAAAGTCGCTAACCTTGTTGCCGTGTTCCGGGTGAGACCCGAGGGAGCCCTGGCAGTGTTCTGGCTCGATCAAACTTTCAGGAGACTGCCTAGCCCTTATCCACTTAAGCCCCGGTTGTGCATCTCCCTCTGTAACTGCCCCTCTCTCCTTTCACCATTTTCCCACTCTTACACTTCTCACAAGCATTCGCTCTCTAATCACCGAGCGAGCATGTCTGTCTCAGCGAGAGTGGACAGACAGTGAGTGCCCTGATGCACACTTCCCTCATCATGAACTCAGAGCTTGCTTTATGAACCGCAGATTCGTCTACTGGTCTCCTCGGTCACCTCGCCATCTGATGACACTAAGTCAGGAGAGCACACTGTTTTTTTTTTACTGGGCCGCATGTGGCTTATTAGCCTTCAATGGTGCGCTAGAGTATCAATGGAAGGCCAGAGGATTTACCCCCTGGGAAGGTTTTAAAAAATGAAGAATATTTTTTGAGGTTTACTTATTGGCTTTATTACTGAAGTTTTCAATGTTAGAACATGTATTAAGTTTAACTTAAAAAAATTCCATTGCATACGGTAGGTTCGAGAATTATACTTTTGGCCTATGATTAATCTATATATATATATATATATAAAAGTGTGTGTTTTGGCGAAGTGTTGGAATATGGGAGGTGAAGGCATATGAGAGGCAAATAGAGCTGAGAGGTGACCTGAGAGGCAAAGGTGATGTCAGGTAGCATTCCAGCGGTTGCGTATGGGAGGCAAAAGCGTTTGGGAAGCGAGGCATATGGGAGGCGAATGGACCTGAGAGGCGAAGGTCAAGGCAGGTAGCATTCATTCCAGAAGTTTGCGCATTGTTACTATTTAGTACCCGGCGAGCGGGGTGTGGTGGCCTCCAGTAATCCTGTCACCCTAAGCCTCCTAGGGGCTGGCGTCCGCAATCTCCCCTCACCGGGGAATCAGGTAAGTCTTCCCCTCATTCCCCCAATCCACAGTTTTCCCTCCCCACCCTCCCACACCCACTTAACATCTTTTGTGTCCATTTTAAGAGCGGACGTGCTGGGAACACTTCTGTCCCCAGCTCGTCTGATCCGGATCTGCGACAGCCCGTCATGGAAAGGAAGAATGGACTTCACGTAGCCCTTTCTCTCCTTTCCATTTTTTTCCTATTTTTGAAATGGCTGACATGGAAAGGGATAAAGGACTATGTATAGTCCCTTCTCTGTTTCCATGGTGGCCATTTTGTATGTTTTCTTTTTTCACTTATTTTCAATGGCCGCTATGGAAAGGGAGAACAGATTTCGTTTTTCCTTCCCCAGCGGCCATTATTTTGACATTCCTTTTTTCTGTTCCGAAACGCCGGAGCATTTCGCAACAGAAAAAAATGCCTTTAGTAACCCAGTCTAACGGGCCACGGTACAAATGGCAATAAGCACCTAGCCTGCGGGCCAATTCTGCATAATGCATTAATGCCCTCGGGGCCTTTTGTTAAGGTCCTCACTATGCTAGGGACTGTAACTATGGGCCCCAGGGGCATTACCTTATGCGGTAATGGGCCGCAGGCTCAGGGTTTATTTTCTAAATAAAGAGGTGTGACAGGCATTTCTGTTACTCTCTTATGACTAGTGCTAGCTGACCCACGTAATTGAAGCAACAACGTTGACTGGGAAGGGGAAAGGAGAATATGTATTCATCCCCCGTATACCACTTATTTTGACAGACATGCCATCCATTTTCAAGCACCTACAGTTCCCGGTCAGGCAGGCATTCAGTATCACGATCAAAAAAGGCACAGGGCTAGTCTCTCACGTACACTGGTATCATCTTGGAATCTCCATATTTCTCCCAGGGGCAGTTTAGGTCATGTGATCTAGGGTGGGTTCCCCGAATCGGTTGTATATCTTTGCTCCAACTTGAAAAACAAAAAATATTGTTTATATACAAGCCATACAATGAACATGTACTTTGGTGACATTAAACTTTAGGTCCATAGCTGTTGGCACCATCAGCAGCATGTCACCCATCATGTTGCCATGGAATCTCCATGTTGCTCTCACATACAGTTATATATTTCAGGATGAGCTTTTAAGAAGAACAAAACAATGTGTTGGGTAGTCTTTATAAGAAAACTTGCTTAAAATAATAAATAATCAACAATGTACTGAATTTTTCTTTTCACCTTTCTTATGGAGCCTTCAAAAAGCGTAAAGCTACCTTAAGGTATTTCCAACAAATAGTACCTATGAGAAAATGAAATCCTGGGCAAAAGCCTCATATGTAAGCTAGTGCAATATAGATGTTAACTGCATGACACCCAACACTCAAGTTTAACACTGACAAGTAGCTATCCCCGAGTTTCAGTATATGCTTCTGCAATGTCCAAGGTTACAAGTATGGCTGTAGAGCCAATCTGGACCAATTAAGTTACAGGTAAAGGTGAGATGTCAGAGAATCTAGGCTCACAAATCAATTTCGGGTGATAGCTTTTTTTGCAAAACAAGAGGCTCAGCATCTTATTTATACTGGGGCAGACAGCTCTAATTTGACCCACCCTCCCGACCACCCACCTTTATAGGTCACTAGTCGCAGGACGATTGGAAACTTAATAGCAGTCTGGAAACCATCACTAGGCCTTCCTATATAAATATCTTGCCTCCCACAATCACACAGCATTTAGGTTTAGTCCTTCTTTGATATTAACTTCTAGTTACTGCACTGGACAAGCCTTCTGTATAATCATCCCTCTGAGGGGCATACACATCCATCCCATTCTGTCATCATTTGCGCTTTCAGAGTTAACCTTTCTCCATACCAGACCTAACCAGTTTATACAGTCATGTTGTTCTAAAATACATTGACTTCAGTTTATGCAAGACAACACTTTTCTAGTCCTGCCTTATTTATTTATTTTTACATTTGTAAAACACACTAATCCCTTAGGCATCAAGGTGCTGATACCTTATTTACATGTTTCAGAGTCTAACGGGAACCCACCATTGCCTCCTGCCAAACTCCTAATGACATTGTCAGATGATAAAGTAGGCGAAATGGAAAAATAAAAGAGATATGATTGCATATAACCAAGTGAAGAGTGGTGTTGTAAGGACACTTATACATTCCAAGAGTTGAGGGGTAGATTATCTCACAGTAATCTCCCTACCAAGCATACAGATAGATACCTGTGTCCGAAAGCCTTCCTCAGACAAAAACTGTGTTGTGGTCCACTGGATATAGGAGAAGCTGGTCCCCATTTACAGGATGGCTTAGTTGGAAACGTGGGCAAGGTTGAGGAGAAAACCAGAGCTTTTAATAGACTGGTTTCCCAAGATCACAAGGTTGCACTGCATTGTATCACTCTGCCTACCAGTGGTAATTTCCGCAAATGTCTTCCAATGAAATAAAGGTTCGAAAATACAGGTTGTCCAAGATCAAAAATCTGCATTGTTAGGGATTTCTCCACCTTTCAGTTCAAATTCTCTTCCTCAATGTTTCTTTTTAATTTTTTAAAGGTGCTTTAAATACATACTTTGCACCATAACAGATGGATTCACTGTAATAGCTACATTTATCCTGATATTCAGATCACTGTATATTGCTTTCCTTATCATGCTCAGACCCAAAAAGCCCAGAATATTCTGTTTGGCCTGAATTTCACTGACAAATTGAATTCTCAAACAGCCAGGGCCCTTTATTTTCTTTTCCTCCCAAAAGAAGACTTATTCTCAGACCATGTTTGACCAAGATCACAAGGATTCACTGTAATTAATCCTGACACTTCCTAATGACGACCCATGTCCTCCCTCTGGTTGAAAGACAGTTGCAAGGATATGTTTTTGGAACCTCATCACACAACTCCAATCTAATGAATCCCTGCTCCTCACAGTGCTGATTGTTTTTCTTTCCTCCCTGTGGCATAACCAATCTCAGAATATACTATCTGCTGAAAATTCCAATTCTTCACTGCATTGGATCTTTTGATTTCCTATTGTTGAATGATTTCTGTTTTTCTTTGTGGTCCAAACACGAGAGCGTCAAATACATTGTTTGCCCAAGATCACAAAAATGTGCTGTAAAAATGGCATTTTGAAACCTCCATACTATTGTTCTTTTGTCTAAGTCAACGATTGCCATTAGTTGTGTATATTTTGGGATGTTTATTGAACAGAGATTACAATAGATTGCAGTTTCATTTAACCAATTCCATGTTAGATGTGTGAGTAAAAGAATCACAATTGCAACATCAACACTTTCTCATGGTACTATTGTCTGTGTTCAGTTTCAGAGAAATTGTATTAATTAGTATAGTACCAATTCAAGTTAAGATATTGCTGGTATATGTGGGATAATTTGACAACCACTTGCCATTCATTTCTTCTATCAAATTCGAAGATGGAAGACTCCATGCAACAGTCACTATTAAAAACCAAGGCATACATTCTATGATACTAGGGGCCTAATTTACAAAAAAGGCACCCAGCCTGTGCTAAGTGTGCACGGACATTGCACAGACGAAATTAATAGCACTGTGAGACCATTCATGGAATTAAAGGCACTCAGAATCCTGCAGCAAAAAGAAACACGAGTAGTACCCGGATTGCCCACAACATACCCCCATGGCAAACAGAACATATCACTGTTGAACAACCTTTGCACCAAACATATGGGAAAAGTAATCAATGATTATTTATCAGCAATCACCATTACTTCCACTCTTCTCTTGCAACCGAAAAGTCCTCGTTCCAGTACACCACTAATCTGTGACCCAACTCCTTAACTTAAGGCAGCACCTACAAGTCCGCCCTTGTCCCATTATCCCCACTGATCTGTGCCCCAACCCCCTAACTGAAAGCAGCCCCCACAAGTCCACCTTCATCCCCGAATCCCATAGACCTGTGCCCCAACCCCCTAAGTAAAGGCAGCACCCACAAGTCTATCCTTGTACCAGTAGCCCCACTGATCTCTGCCCAACTCTATAACTAAAGGCTCCACCCACACGTCTGCCCTGGTCCCAGTACAATGTGGAGCACTTAC
Source organism: Ambystoma mexicanum (assembly GCF_040938575.1). NCBI lineage: Eukaryota > Metazoa > Chordata > Amphibia > Caudata > Ambystomatidae > Ambystoma > Ambystoma mexicanum. The sequence continues at coordinate 314,799,585 of NC_090937.1, read as the reverse complement.
CTACCTCAACTCCTCTGGCCTGTGTATACCACGAAGAACACCTGCGAGGCATCCTCTTCCAACATGATCACTTGGAAGCAGTACCTTTCGAATACAGGACAGTCACCTTCATTGCTCTCCATTGGATCACTCTCAGCCGCACAAAAACAGCCAGTCATACTGTTACAGCAACAACACTTTGCTCCCTTGATGTTCAGGTGACATAGTCCACATGTGATGTGATGTGTGTAGCCCAGTGATCCAGAGAGAGGCCAAATCCCTTCTCACCATCCCAATGCCAAAAAAGCCATATGTGTGTACAAAGTGTGAGAACATCCACAATCACTATCAAGTGCCAAAGGGACACACAAACATCAGTGGCACTAGGAAGTAACACAACGTACAAGAAAGTGAACCTTGAGGAGTGAATGGGCAGAGGTGAATGAGTTGTCACCAGATAGCTAAAATGTCTCTACTGGGTGAAACATCTTGCAAGGCGCATGAAGAAATTAGTAATAATCCCCAATAAGAAACACAAAACAACATCATAAAACATTTCACTCCACCAAATGCATCTCCACATTGACACCATTAGACACACAATCAAAAACAAACTCAACCAACACTGACATCAAACATGGAGTGCCCCTGCACAAGGCATGGCATCAGACCAGCATCCCTTGCTAATCCCAGCCTTGTGATGGACCCTCTGCTTCATGTGAAACTCATGTCCACATGCCCAAGTCAGATGAATGCCACCATGCCTACCTCAAATAACCCACCACATTACTCAACACACATGAACACATTCATAAATGAAGTGCCACGTCAACCACAGCACACATGTACCACACACCCACACATGTCATGTACATCAATGACCAACATACCAGCACTGCAAAGCATGGAAGTAGGAAAGCTGCAGATGTGGATAACACAGATGTGAAAAGCGCGATTTTCAATATGTGTCAGTTCCTCACATCTACAATAGTCCACATATTTTGGTGAGCATATGCAAGTGGATCTAGGTCACCTGGCCTAAGCTCCGCCCCTACCCACCTGTCAATCATCTTAAACTGTTGGTCCCTTCCTGTTCTCCCACCCTTTTTTCGTACTTAAGAAGCCCTTCAGCCCCTTTTCTTTGCAGTTGGTGAGCAGTAGCAAGTGGATCTAGGTCACCTGGCAGAAGCCCCGCCAACCTGTCACTCACTTTAAACTGTTGGCGTCTTCCTTTTTTTCGCACCATTTTTCCCTACTTAAGCAGCCCTCCAACATCTTTGCTTTGCAGTTGGTGAGAAGATGCAAGTGGATCTAGGACACCTGGCCTAAGCTCCACCAACCTTCTTAGCCCTGCCTCTTCCTTTCTACTATTAACTCTTAGATCAAGGGCGTTTTTCACCTGGGCACCCAAAGTGAAGGGCAGACAGAGAAAAGGGCAATGACTGTTTGGAAAGGTTCCGACCGGCAGTACCCAGGGTCAGAAACCGAGCGTAGACAACAGGTTATCATGTGCCAACATGTGTTTTCTCCCTCTGTCCTCACAGTCCATCCCCGCCACCAACAGGCGACGCCAATGACATCTCCCCTGTTCTAAGGCATGGACTCCACAATGCAGCAACATCACCCACATCAGACTCAAGCCCATCAATACCCCCTCACTGTCTACAACACAGAAGTTGATACTCGCCAACGTCTGCTCAGCTATCCCCCATGGAGCAGACATCACCAACCTCATCACTGGACATGACCATGACGCAATCTTCAACACTCAGACCTGGCTGACACCCGCCTCCTCCCACATCCTAGATGTCTTTGTCCCGATGGCGACAGCATCCAACACAGAGACCGTCGAACAAGATAGGCGGAGGCCTTGCAGTCATACACATGACTTTGTGGCCCTGCACCAGACTTGACGTTGACATCATCGGCTCCTTCAAAGTCCAGTCCTGACACTTCCTGCTCTCCCCAATTGACACAGTCACCGTCCATCTCATCTACAGATCACCCAAACCCAACACCGCCTTCCTCAGAGACTTCAACAACCTGGCCAGCACCATGTCCCTCACGCAATTCAAATACATCTTCCTATGTGACTTCAACACCCCAGGCAACAAGGCCACCAAACCAACGAAGGAAGCTTCCCTCAACCTTCTCAACACCCTCAGCCTCACACAGCAAATGAAAAACACAACACACGAGAAAGATAATATCCTTGGCATAATCACTGCACTGTCTTCCCTCCACTACAGCTCTCCTCTCCTGCTTGACTGGTCTGACCACCTAGCCATGCCTTTCAACATCCTGCACAACACTCCTGTCAAGCCCTCCCAGCAGAAACCCAGCAGACAAATCTTCAGGTTCTTCAAGAACTTCCCAGTGGAAGCCCTCACAGAAGACCTCATGAACCTACACCTTACATGGACCAAACACACCCAATCAAACTCTGAATCTCTACTGGAAGCACTGAACGCCATCCTCTCATTCCCTGTCAACCAACACGCAGCACTGAAACAATGCACGTTCAAACCAAAACCATCAGCACCGTGGTACACCAAGAAATCAACCTCAGCAAAAGAGTCATCAGGAAACAAGCGAAAACCTGGTGATGCTCCAGGACTGCATCTGACCTAGCGGTCTTCAAGGAACTCCCAGCAACCTGCCAACAACTAATCAACACAGCAAAGGCCTCCTACTATCAGAATACCATGGCAGAAGCTGACAATAAAAGCAGAGCCCTCTTCAAAGCAGTTCAGAACTGCGTCAACAAGCTACCCAACCCTGCCATACCACACTCCATAGAAGAATCCACTGCCATCAACACCTTCTTCATCGACAACCCTCTTCACCATATCTCCACACCCTGGACAGCATTCAAGATAATTGACAGAGGACCTGGTAGAAATCCTGGCCACCTTCAAAGCCACATCATATACAGATGGCATCCTTCCAGCATCTATCCTCAAGAACCTCCCGATAGGAGCACTCCTTCCCTACCTGCAGATCATCAACATCTCCCTATCTCAAGGCACCTTTTCACCGACTCTAAAAACAGGACAAATCCTCCCTCTACTAAAGAAATCCACTCTGGATCCTGTTAACCTAAGTAACTATCGCCCCATCACCCATGTTCCCTTCCAACGGAAGATTATTGAGACAGCGGTAGCTGCAGAACTTCAGCAACACATCGACACCAGCAATCTCCTCCAAACCTACCAATCCGGATTCAGACCCAGATGCAGTACAGAGACATTAACCATACAGATGTTAGACAACGCCCTCACCATCCTTGACGATGGCCTCCCCTGCCTCCGGGTTCTACTTGACCTATTGGCCGCTTTCGACACAGTAGACCATCAGGAGCTTATGGACACCCTACATCAGCGCTTGTGGATCAGCAACCTTGTCCTATGCTGGTTCATTTCCCTCCTCGCCAACTGCAAGCAGTTTGTTCAGATGGACTCCTCTAGATTGCCAATGCTACCCATCACCTGTGGAGTCCCGCAGGCTTCTATCCTCTCCCCAGTGATATAGTGGTCTTCAATCTATACATTGAGCTGCTGGGAGTCCTCCTTCCCGCACACAACATCCACCAATACACCAATGACACACACCTATACCTCAAGAATGGCTCAATCAAGGACATCTATAGGCTCAAAACCTGCCTCTCGCTGATCCAGTTGTGGATATCCAGAGCACACTTGAAACTCAACCCCGTCAAGACCAAATTCTTACTACTTACAAACAACAACGAACACCCAGACATACATACCTCTCTATCAACCATGAACTCTGAGGGCTTCACATCCGAGCTCACATCATGCGCCTAGTCCCTCGGGTTCCAAATCGACAACCACCTCTCCTTCAAGACCCACAAAGCTAAGAAAACACAGACAGCTCCATATCAGCCCCCCACCCTGTGAGAACAGTTAAGCCCTTCCTCCCTCTGGACAGCTTTAGATCCACCGTTCAAGCACTGGTTCTATCCCACCTGGATGGGGGAATGCACTCCTCAAAGTCCTCCCGTTATACTGCCTTGTGCCCCTGAGAAGTGTCTACGTGTGTCTGCATGCCTCATCAAGGGTCTACCAGATATGACCAAATCATTCTGGCCCTCATCGACCTTCGCTGGCCCCCACTGCATGCACAAATCACCTTCAAGCCTCACTGTATCATCTATAAGTCAGTCCCCCTCAAGTCACCGAGCTACCTCATGCAGAAACTCTGCATCTCTGGTAGAGAGAACACCATCAGAAGCCAGTACACATGCAGACTTCAGATCTGCCGCTGCAAAAAGGAAAGGACCAGAAAGCAAGCCTTCTCTGCCTACACCCCTACACTATGAAACCTCCTCCCCGTCGGCATCAGACTCGCCCCCACTCTCCTACATTTCCAAAAATAACTCAAGACCTACCTGTTCAAGGAGTCTTTCATCCTCAACACCTAGGCCAGCACGTTACCCCTCTCCTCCTCACCACCCTGTACAAATGTACCCCTCCTCAGTCTCCCTCTGTATCCTACCACCAGTGTATATATCTGTTCTGTTGTTACCAATGAAAAGCGCTCTCTTATGCATCTGTAATACTGTACACCTCTGTAAAGTGCTTCGTTATACATCTGTATTGGTTTATACTTCTGTAAAGCACTTTTTTGCTTCTCGAACTAGGTCCGCGTCCAATAAATATAATAATAATAATAATAATAATAATAATAATAATAATAATAATTATATGATATAACATTTGTAACCCACTCATACACAAGTGTTTCAAGGCGCGACGAGGCAAGGGAGGGGGAACAGGGGGAAAACAGACAACAATCCTACTAGGCCATGTGTCATTCAGATCGCGCAAGTGCATGGGGAGGGGGAGGGCGGAAAGTGCAGTGGGGAGGAAGGTACAGTGCAGTACATGGGATAAGAGAATAACTAACAGTAGGTAAAGTATGGCCAACAGGTGGCAAGTGCAAGGATAAGTGCAGACATTGGGTAGCAAGTGCTGGTGGGGGGACTGTAGGGGAATAGAAACAGTCTCCAAGTGCGAGGGTTGCCAGGAGGGCAGTGCAGGAAAGCAACTGGTGGGGAGTGGGGACCTGGGCCCGAGATCAGAGTGTGGCCAGGTAACCAGAGCAGTTTCAGTATCAGCCAATAATAATAATGCATGCATTGATCATGAAGCATTATACTAAACATCATAACACATGATGCATGCACACATGTCACCTAGAAAACAGGCTACTATCAACCTGACCCACAGAGTGTGCCCTAAACCCATGTGACAGCCATAGGATATACTCACTTGAATGTCATGTTCAAATGGAAGGTGCACATGGTCAAAGAGACGACAAATATTGTGGTAGAATCATGAATACAAAATGTATTAAATACAAACTATGTACAAACGTGGAAACTGAATAATTTTCCTGGAAAAAATATAAATAAAGGAAACCTATAACTAATGAACTATATACATGAGGCAGAGGGCTGGTGCATGGTGATTTCGTACAATGCCTCACCCAAGTCTGATTCACCCTCCACATCTGACTCATGCATTCATCCTCTGTTGTTTACAGGAGGGTTTGTAGGTCTTCCCTTATCCAACACTCAATCTCCTACGCTGCCATGCAAGAATCCTCCAGGATGGCAACTCGCACCAACCTTTCTCCCACCTCGGCCCTGGCTATTTCTGCCCCATGTGTCCGCTGCCTCTCCACCTCCTGATGCCTCACAAATGTCACCTGTGAAGACACCAGTGCTTGCAGGTGCTGTTGTTTCTTCTGCCTCTCTTGCACTATGTGTGCACCTGCTTGCCTCTTCATCGCAGAAATGCCCTCCATGGCTGGCCTCCTCAACATCAACATCTTCTGCTGCCTGGCAATGTGTCTGTGGCACAGGTACTCTGTCCGAATGGATGGCAATCTGCATCGGGCGAGTACAGCTCCTGCTCTTTCATCTAGTTCCTGGTTCCTCTCCATAGCCCGTTCCCTGAATGCTGCTAGTCTGGCTCAGTGACCAACCCATCGGCCACAGTACGGACTTCCACCTCCACCAGGGTCATTACCATTTCCAGACTGGCTGATGGTGGGACAGGGTTATAGGAGGCCATGGTGGTAGCTGGCATGGAGGCCTCAGTTGTGTTTGAATGGGGCAAAAGAGGACGAGGAGGAGAGGGTGATTGTAGTGGCGTGTACAATGTGGCTACCGGAAAGAAGTGCATCTGCCAGTTGGGACAGGTGGCGGCCCATCTACCCATAAAGCTCTACAAGCAGCCCATGAGTTGCTTGGCAAGCATCACCTGTAGTCGCCTGCTGCCTCAAGCCACCCACCAGCAGGGACAGCATTACATCCCAGAAGGCCACTCCAGCCCGGAATTGTGGGCTCTGTCTGGGTGGAGGCATCAGTGAAGATGGGCAGTGCTGCAGCAGATGGTCCAGAAGAGGACGTTGTGCTGACCCTCCACAGTTGACTTCACAGCTTCCTGTCACAGGACCAGGTGTGGAGCCTGCACATCTCCCAGGGTACCCCCACATGGCACCATGGGCAGGGCTGCAATGGCTTCATACTCCTTCTCCCCTTCCATCAACCCAGATATCTTCAATGAGGTCTCCATGCTGTGGGATGTTTTTCCCCATTAGTACAGGCCCTGCAACACTCCTGTGTGCTGCTTGCATCAGGAACATCAGACTGGCCACTGGAAAGCATTATGCACATTAAAATCACCCAGAAGTGCACAGGAAAAATCTGAAAAATAGGCCACCATCCACTTTTGCCTATGTCCGTGGTAACACAGGAAATCACTACCAAAACCGATCCCTTGGCTGCCCACAAAGTCAAAGGGAACTATTTGAGAAAGTAATGTTGCATTGCAAAGAGAAACAGTGCTGTTTGAAAATCAGTTTTTCTTGGTTGTCAAATTTGCAATAATCGTGACTCACAAACCACCCAAAAGATCCAACCTCCTTGTTGGGTGCTGAACATCATTCTACTTCAAGAATCCACATACATATAATGTCAGCAGAAGTATATGTTATCAGTAAAAAATCCACTTTTGCAGATGGTTGCTGGAAAGAAATATGTCAAAAATGGGTGCAATACCGTTACTCGCCTCTGTCAGATGCTGGTGATCTCTAAATCTGACAGGTGAAACTTTTGTCTCAAAAGCTAATTGTGAGAAAGGAAGGGACCTCCGTCAAATGCAACATAGGGTGCCACACATTGACTTTCATGTTGAAAAAGACTGGAATTGAAGATATGTTTGCATATTTTTAAATTTGTAACTTGAATTTCCACAAAAGAACAATGTTACAATTGACCATAAGGTAACCTGATTCAGCTAAACTCCAAGAGGTTTCCCACACTGAGCTTCAAACACATTCCACACCTTCTCCCTAAACAAAGGAATCTTTTCACTTGTGCTCTGCTGAGTATCTGACAGGCAAGTGTGAAAGGAAATGGGAGGGGCACTCTGGCATGTTGCTCTGAGGGAAGACAAAGGACTCCCTTGATCTGAATGAAAATGCTAATTTGGGTGTGACTGAAACGAACAGCCCTGGCAGGAACAAGCTCATGTGACTCTCTGGATCAGCCCAGCCTTGCAGGCGGGCCAGACTGAAAATGTGGATTTGAAACTGGAGTAAATATATGTTTATGGAAAAGACTTATAACAAATTGTACTGAACTGGTAAAAATATGGAATTTAGAGGTTATTAAAATGAAAAGATCACTCACAGTTTAAAACTAATCTGGAATCTGTGCGATGTTCTCAGACTGAACCACAAACATTTTAATATTGTAGCTATTGTGATTATGCTATGAAGATGAAAATTTACAGAAGTATGCCCAGATGGTATGTGCATGCATGTGTAAAAAATTGTACAGATCCGAAAATGTGTAACCAACCAAAAGCACGAAAAATTGTCATTCGTGAACCCAAACTCGTAGGAATATGAGACTTTGACAGAAGTGTACCTTAAGTAATCTGGAATGTAAATATGCATTATCAACACAACAAGTTTGTGATATTGGAAATATGTGTTTTATGAAAAGTAGATTTTCTGGTTAGACACAAAGCAGAGGATTTTTTTTTCTTTGAACCATAAACACAGTGTCATCATGACACTCAAATCAGGAGAGGGGGAATTCTCTGACCTATCAGATCCTTAGAGGGTTGGGCATTGTATATTCAGCCTCCCCACCCCTTTCGAAGATGGATAAATAGGGACTGTTGAGGACCCAGGGACACACACATTCACCCATCAATGATCGACTGGCGAGGCACTCTGAAGGAAGATCCAGACTCCAGAACCCATCTCTAGATTCCAGAACCAGACTCCAGAACCCTGAAGCAGAGGCCTTACCCAAAAAGCTGAACCCTTTTCAGCAGGCCTTGAAAATCTAGCAACCTGATTTTAACCCCTAAACTTCCACTGGACCTAAACCATTCAACAGCCTGGCTGAGCTGTTTTGCTGCTTCTACCCAAGAACCCGTGCTAGAACCCAGAGATCCAAACCGGTAGAGCAGTGCAGTAACCCAGAACCCGACAGATCCAGTCCAAGAGGCCGTGCAGACCAGAGTACCTTGCTGAGAGCAGAAACAAGCGCCTGAGACCTGTCCGGTGGCGAGCTAATCCCAGGCAAACCCTTGACCAGATCTTTGATGGGCCCATTCCATTCCAAACCATAGTAGTGAGCATTTAGTATAGAACTGTCCATAGTCATCTCTTAGTTCAAAGTAATCCTATTCAATCCATTTCAACCAATCCAGAACTGCATTATAGAATCTTGTGTCCATCCTGAATCCTTTTCATTACATAGGGCCTCATTACATGGTAGGCGGTAAGGGTTTACTGGTACCGTTATTTTACCTGTACCTGTAAACCCTTACCACCTTACTACGAGGTCCCTTTGCGGGTTGGTACATTAACGCCTGCTTTTAGCAGGCGTTAAAAAATGAACCCACAAAGGGACCGGGGTGCTAATTACGGTACCGCAATTTGCGGTACCGTAATTAGCGCCTTCCCCATTCCCATGATGCCCTATGGGGCAAAAATGGGAATGGGGAAGGGCAATGGAGGAAGGAGGAATTACCGCCTTCCCAACCTTGGAATAGGGCGGTAATTCCCCTTTCCTCCAAGGCGGTACCAGTAAATTACCCGCATGAACCATGGCGCTAATGAGGCCCATAGTCTTGTGATAACTGTAGCGAGAATTCATCCTTGCGCTAAATATATTTTCTGAAGAAAGTCAGGTGTCCTGGCGGACCAAAGTTGGATCAGAGGCGCCGCTGCTCTGGTGTCTGGCTGTTGGGCATCTTGCATCTTTATAGCCCCTTAGTATACGCCCATTCTTGTTTGTAAATCTTCAAAAGCGCAATCCCATTTGTAAAATCTTGACCCTTTTTGAGAAAAAAATCGACCTTCACTAAAACCTCTGTAATTCTTGAACCGTACCTGCTAGGAACAAAATTTAAATGTCATTTTGAAGCTAACATGCTCAGCTTCCAAAATGAATTCCGATTCCTTATAGTTCTTCCAAAATCATTTCTCGCACGTGGAAAAGTTGCAGCGATTTTGCATTTGGCTCAATTTCACCACATGTAAAAACCGCTATTTCTTGCTTTCAACTTCTGAATTTCGGTTTCCATCTGCCAATCATTCAACAATCATTGCTAGTGTTTCCCAGAACCAATCCCAAGCAACTCCCCTAAATTCTGAATCCCATTTAGCAAATTAAAAATCATTTCTAGCATTTTCCCATTAATTTCAAACCACAATTCAAAACAATTGATCTGTTTAAAATCATTACTGTTCTCTCTAAACTTGCTGGGGGGATCGGGATTGAAATTGCAATTGTTGATTGTTATTCCTGAAAACTGTGTGCCCTCTTTCCATGTCTTCATATTGCATATTGGGGGGAGTAAGTAGTGACAGGGGGAAAGAGTGATCATATTGTCTTTTGATTGAAGTCATATCAAGTCTTATTTCTGTGCTGCATTCTTTCCTATCATTACATTTCCTTGAACCATACAAAGTTTTATTCTCTGCTACATTATTCTTCCTATTCCTACTCATAATTGATTAAAGAGATTGTTGATATTGTAATATTACCCATTGCGGATCATTGTTCATATGCATAATAGTGTGATTTCAGATATTATTCATATTTATAAAAGTGTGATATATATATATATATATATATATATATATATATGTGTGTGTATATATATATATATATATATATATATATATATATGTGTGTATATATATATATATATATTGTTCAATTCTTCAAATAAATCTTTTAATTTGCACAACAAACCTTCTTGGTTCAGTGAGACCGGGGGATTCAAAGAGAGGGGCATAATATAAGGGTACATCATCCAGAAATAAAATAACGTTTGACATAAACATATATAAATAGGGGTTTCCATTGGGCATCCCATACTAGGCATTGACTTAGGTGGAGTGCTGGGTTGAAGTAACTTACAATGCTTTGTTGCCCCCTTATGGTAACATCACTACCACCCTGTCCCTCTCCTGCTGAGCTGTCCACTACTACAGTGGCAAACTTGGACTCCTCCTCAGCAGCAGTGCCGTGAGAATGAAGTACTTCCACGGGCACAACACCCTCAGAATAGGTGAACACAACAGGGCGTGCCCTGGGTGTGCACCTGAAGACCTTGCCCCTGGGATGCCACTCCACAGCACCTGCCGTACCCTCTTCCTCTGGCTGCTATAACTGTGGGAAAGGAAACAAAGGAAATAGGTATCAATCATCAGTGCCAATGCATGCGTACTCAATACTATCAGTAACATGCTGTCAGGATTCACTGATAGTGAAAGTAAAATCAGAATTCACAATGATGACATTTGCACAAATAAGTAAACACATTGTTGCGTGGCCACATACACATGATAACGTATTACACAACACAATGTAGCAGTGACCCAAGTGTATCCTGCAGGCATGGCATGGAAAGGCCACCTGGCCACATGTGTCCATTGCACCATACTTATATATAAAGCTGAATGTATGTATGTGTGTATGTTTGTCCGGCTACACAAATCCACACCGTTAAACCCATGTCTACCAGATTTTACAGGGATTCCTCTTTTGTATGGGGCAAGATCATAGGTGATGTTTGGATGTAAAAATCTTATATGCAAATATAAATGTGTATGTGTGTGTCTATGTTTGTGTTTGTCCGGCTATACACCGTTGAACCCACTGCTATCACATTTTTAATGGATTCCTCATTTTTCTGGGCCAAGATTGTAGTCTATGTAAGGATGCAAAAAATGTACTCCGTAGACACCCTCATTTATTGATGCTCACCCCAATGCACTACAGTAGGTACTAGAAGGAGGCAACATTTGGAAAAGTGTCTGAAGCAAAATGTTCGATATGTTGGTTATTCCTTTAAAATGTATTACTATTGTATAGTTTGAATCTGTGTATTAAAGCATTTTTAAAAAGAATTACAAAAAATAATAGTTTTACATTTTCTTTTATCACACCACTCCAAATATGGGAAATGGCAAGGTTACAGTTTACTTAAGTCCATTCACGAGAAGAGAGTACAATCAATCAATCTTTCTTGGACATTTTCTCAAATGTGCTGAAACCATTACGTGACTGAAACATGCCGCATAAAAAATGAACATCCCTTGGAAAAGCTCCATCTGATGCAAAGCAAAAATCAATATCAAGAGCTTCTGAAACACAACAACAAACGGCTGCACGACTTGTAGGTCAGAGAACAGGAGCATCTTTCCCCAGGGTAAATGACATGCAAGAGCAAACTGAAGCAAGACTTGCTGACATGAAGAAAAGAGCAACATCCTCAAGGGCACATTATACATCTCCTTGATCAGGGCACGGGCAACGCCGGGTACCCCAGCTAGTATCGACATAAACATCAAACCACATCTAGCAATATGCTCTTCTGACAGCCTGACATGAAGGCATTCAACACATACACACATTGCTGATGGGCAAGCAGCAATGTCTTGCTCCCAACAGAAACATATGTCATTATGAAATACCATGTATGCCTCCCATTCAGTGGCCTGACAGGGCCCAATGTTGATTCAGATTGACCGATGCACTTAAATGACATGCCCCTACATCCATGTCAATGGGCCTCATTACGAGTCAGCCAGTCCGGAAAGAACGGTGGTGGTAAATCCACCATCACCATTTTTTTCCAGAGAGGCTGATTAAGAGTCCTGCACGAGGGAGGTTTCACTCCCGCCAGGTCTGACCTGGCGGGTTTATCACCACCTGCCTGCATGCAGACATGGAAACACCGGCACCATTACAGCATGGTGCCGGTATTTCCACTTCCCCATTCCCATGGAGTCCCATGGGACTCCATGTGAATGGGGATTAACAGAATTCCGCCTCCAGAATTACCAGTTCACCGGGTTTGTAATGCCCCGGTGATTCCGGCAATCATGGAGGCGGAATGGTATGTGGGATGTATTAACCCACTTATGCTCCACCCTGCAGCATCCCTGTGGCCTGGTGGTGCCAGAATCATCAAAATGGCCGCAAAACCCCTATGCGTGCCAAAACCCATGGAAATTGTGCTCTACAAAGCACAAAAAGATGGCTGCCAAATCTACCATGCATGTTGTCAGTGGTGGAACGGAGACCGCACTGCTGAAGCATGTCACTGGGCTGCCTGACAAGGAAAAATTGAGCCTGCATGAAAAGCAGTGCTTGCTGAAGAAATCCAAAATCTTGCATTTAAAATCTTTTCTTGGTTGCTGAAAATACAGAATGCTGGTGCCAAACACCCACAAACATCCAATCTTCTTGTTGGGTGTCACATTTTACTGAATTCAAGAAATCATTGGAAATTGCAATATCCTGGAGAGCTGAATTTGTCACAAAAGCATCCACAGCCAGTTTGCCTGCCTGTGGGATCTGTCAAAATGTGGGTGCAGTATCAGCGGCTGCCTGAAGGACTGTTTCAAAAGCCTGTTTAAAACTGTAAATGTGTACCATTAAGATCTACTGCCTGATTCATGGAATTATTCGCGTGAAAAACGCAGATTTGCGCGCCTTACTGCCCGAAAATCCCCATACTTCAAACAGGGATTTTCGGGCAGAAAGGCGCGCAAATCTGCGTTTTTCACGCACATAATTCCATGAATCAGGCCTCTAATGTCTAAAATCTAAGTGACCTGTTATCATGAGTAACCTACGTTGTAACTATTTAAACCTCATGGTATGAGTCTGGAATCAGTGTTCTAGATGTTTGTTTTAACATTGCAAGCTTATTTTAAACAAAGGAAAATGTAACAAAACGACATTTAAAGTAAGCTGAACTCAAAGCCACCAAACCAGTTCCACAGCTTTCCCCAACAAAAGGCACCTCCCTTCTGCTTCCCACCAAGGCCAGGAAATCACACCTTTGTGAGAATTAGATCAGGGGAGGCGATCTTGGGCTGAAGCAGAAGGGGACAATGGACTTTCTCTGGCTGAAAGGATATGCAGATTGTGAAGTGTCAAAAATCGCCTCTCCCAGAAGGAAGGGGGCAGATTGCTTCAGACCTGTCAGGAGGAAAAGGAGGCAGGGACAGACAACTTTTGTTGATTCACAATGGAGAGAAAGTATATTTCTAAAAGACTGATAATTTACTGTGTATATCTGTAAAAAATATGGAAACCCCGGACTTCTGAATCTAATTTTTAGCGGTACATTTTAAGAGGAGCCAGAACTATGTGCTATGTTCTGAGAAGTAACTGTAGAAATGGTGGTTTTATAGCAAATGCAATTATGTCCAAAGTATGAAACTTCACACACTTATGCCCATATGCAATGCAGACAGTTGTACACATTTTTGGACAAACTACATATTGTGTAATGGCCCAAAAGGACAGAATTCTGTCAAAAGCCGACACAAGATTCTACAAAGACGGGGCTTGGGAGAGCACTTGCTCCACAAAATGTGTGATCTAGATATGCTATTGTTATAAAGACTTGAAAATTGTAAATATGTGTTATACTAAAAGCAGAGTTCATGTTCAAAAGCCAAGGGGAGGATTCTGTGAATCATAAAACCACCTCATCATGGTGACACCCTGTTTTCGCCTCCAATCAAGGGAGAGGGAAGATCCTAGCCTATAGCCAACCTAGGGGGCATGCTTAAAATAATCCAGCATACACACCCCTTTGTCAAATGCATAAATAGAGAAAGCTGAGGACTTAGAAAAGACACACATATTCACCCACCAACTGATTGCTGGTGGAGCACTTTGCGAGAGAACTTGACATCTTCCCTGCTCCAGACTCCAGAAACTTGGCAATCAGAAAGGCCCACTTCTATAGCTGAACCATTCTCAGCTAGGCCTTAAAATTCCAGAAACCAGAATTTACCCCAGACATCTAAGGAGAACCAAAGAACAGCCGGGCTGTGCTGTACTGCTTTCCTGCTAAAAATTATTACCAGAATCCAAAGAACCAACCCCGCTCTGCCGTGCTGTGACCAGATAGCTGTGAACCAGAGCCATTGCCGACCCTGTCCAGTCCGGTGTGCCCAGCAGCCTGTCCTTGTCCGGTGTGCCCAGAAGAATTCCTTACCAGAATACCTGATTTGACGGACCAGAATTCCTGATGGTTCTGTTCAAACCTATGTAGTGAATATCCTTAGTATAGGACTGTCGACTGTCACTAGCCTATGTACTGTCCGTAGTCATCCCTATCCAAATCCATCCTCTATTATACTCAAAACTGAATTGTTCGAATATTTTTGACTGCCTGAACTCTCTATCTCATCCCTATTATCTTCCTTCTGTAATAATATTGTTCAACCAATCTTTGCGCTGATATATTTCATCTGGAGAAGGCAAGCGTCTCAGCAGGCAAAAACCTGATCTAGAGGCGTCCTGGTCCGGTGGCTGTTCTGTCATGTAGTATTTGCTCCTCCATAGTCCATGCCTAGTGTAAAGAAATCCTATTTGTTTTTTTAAAAACTCATCCTTGTTTTCCAATTTGCCTCTATCTGAAAAATACAACGTGCACGAAAAAAAACAGTCATAACTTCTTCAAATTACAGTGTCTGCATGTAGCACCATTCTAAGCTACGCATCTCAAATCCTTATAGTTCTCCTGTGATCGCGATTCCCATGCGTGGGAAAGTTTTCCGCAAATTTACATTTTGGCAAAATCTATAACGTGTAAAATAGCTTTTCACTTGCACCCGACCTCAAAATTAAGTTTTCACATTGCTTTTTGCTTTTTGCTATCAGATAATTGCTAGTGTTTATCTGCAACCAGATAAAGCGGCTCCCATTACACTTGCAACAATTTCTGCGATTTAACCCATATTTAGTAATTTTACCTTTTCCATTTAAAGCCAACTTTAAAACCATTTTGACAGTTTGCCAATCAGTTCTGTTTCTCTCTTGTGTTTGCTGGAGGGAAATTGGGATTGATATATTTGCTTGAATTCTGCAATCCTGAAACCTGTTATCTCTCCTCCTATCTCTCTACATTGCATATTGGGAGGTTGAGGGATGTGCAGGGGTGTGCAGGGGGACATAGTAACCACATTGCCATTTGATTTGAACACACACCCACAAAAGTATTATTGCTGTGCTGCATTGTTTTTGCTCATTATTACTCCTTGTGATTAAAGAGATTGCTTAGTGTGACATCACCCCATTGGTGATTATTGTATCCCCATTAAAAATAGTGTGATTATATTGTGAAATATATAAATAAATATGTTAACTTTGCAAACCAGCCTGATTCCTGGTTCAGTGTGACCGGGGGGGGGGGTGCAAGAGAGGGGTGTGACATAAGTGGTACATCGTTCAGAATAAAATACCTTTTAGACACAAATAATTAAATAAGGATTTCAGTTGTGCATTACACGCTAGTCATTGACTTAGGTAAAGTGCCGGATTGAAATCACTTACAGGTAATACGAGTCCAGCGGTAACCTGCTGGAATTTCCGGCATGGTTACCGCCGGACTCGTAATGAGGCCCAATGTATCAGTCTCAGATGCTGAGTGTAGATAATACTAATGTAATACACAACTAAACAACCCATTGATGAGCCTGCATGCATGTGTTATACATGGCCTCAATATCTCATCCTGGATACCGTTCCTGTCAAATGCCCTGCTACCAGCATCACGCAGTGCATGTCTACGATTAAATGCCATCCACAATAGCTGACAGTGCACATACCTACATCTGTCCAAATCACATATTTGGTCTATACCATACTTCCATCGTCTGCAAGAGCCAACATACCAGCAAAGTATTGTGAACCACACAAGCCTTGAAAAGCATTAACTAGCTGAAGTCATGCATACTCATTCAGG
Organism: Ambystoma mexicanum; assembly: GCF_040938575.1. Taxonomy (NCBI): domain Eukaryota; kingdom Metazoa; phylum Chordata; class Amphibia; order Caudata; family Ambystomatidae; genus Ambystoma; species Ambystoma mexicanum. The sequence goes on along the minus strand of NC_090937.1, from coordinate 314,783,269 downwards.
ACATACAGATGTCTGTGGAAATGTTTAGCCTCTGAGTACTCACCAGCAGCTTGGATGCATGCCTGAAGGTCAAGGACCTGGGCATGGACTGCTCAGTTGATCTTCTCTGGGATCCGGAGGTGAAGGGGTGACACCCGATGGCTGCCTGCAAGGTGTACCTCCACAGAGACATCTGACTCAAGGGCCTCTTTTACCTGAATCCAGATCCTGAGGTCATCCCAGTGCTTCTTCGTGTGATCCACTGTATGGACTACAACCACGTCCATATTGAAAGCAGCTGTGATGTCATCCATATCTTCTGATGGCCACACATTCCAAGCTGCTTCTACCAAATGAAGAGGGCATCATAATTAGCCAGGACCTGCTCACCCAACATGCCAATTTCTGCAGCTGAGAATTTAACTGCCCTCAACTTCTCGTTGGGGGGGCTGGTCGATGATCCAGACATGGTTCACCTGAGGCTGGGTGATGCTGGTCCCTGACTATGGGTACTATGGAGCTGTGGTGTAGGTGTAGAAGCATGGAAGTCCTAATATGGCAGATGAGGTGGTAACAGAGCATGACAGGAGTGCCAAAGAAGAACAGGCCCTGAAGTAATACGAGGCAATCCAAGGCAGTGCTAATGGTCAACAGCAGCTCTACCAGGCAGCAGGAGATATAGAGGTAATTAAAGGCTGTAGGAGGCACGATATGGCATGAGGCAGGAGCTACAGCAAGGCACAGGTGTCTGCACTCCATGCACGAGGCAGCAGTGACAAAAGCAGAAGAAGGGCCCTATGCCTGTAATTTCCATGCCACACACAGTGCGCCTATCTGCATGAGGCTGCATATGACGTGCCCTCCCATGTGTGCTTGGAGGCAAAGATATTTAGGGGGTACAATGCAGATTTCCAGGCATGAGTGGGGTCTGAAACTGTTAAGTGGGTGCAACATAGAGTTTACGCCACAATCTGGGTGTACCTTGCCATTAACGCTGGTTGCACCATGAGTGGGAGGGCTACATAGAGAGGGAAAGGACAAGGATGGGGAAGAGGGAAGAAGAAAGGTCCACCTGCTAAACGTGTTGGTGAGCCTTCAGGGGCCTCTGTATCATCAAGTCCCACTAGGGGCAGGAGCTACCAGCTGGCACAGCAGGAACATGCAACACCCAACAAAGAGTCACAGGTCAAGGAGAAGGGGCCACCAAGGAAGAGGCACTGTACAGATGAGGAGCCGACAATAATCTCTGATGCGTTGATGAACACCATGTCAACTGGTACCTGTGGGCTGGCAGTACCCTATCTGTGACCCAGTGGTGGAGGATGTGGCAGGAGGTCAAAGATTACATTAATGCCTGTGGTGTGGAGAAGCATACTGTGGAAGAAGTCCACAAGAGGATGGGGAACCTAATGCAACAGACCAGGGAGTAGTTTGGCAGCAGTGAGTCCTCTGCCCAGCCTACCTGAGGTGGATCACCATATGTGGAGGAGCTGACTCCTTTTGAAGAGGTCATCAGTGGACTCATCAGCAGTAAGCGTGTGCTTGGCATGTGAGGCATGGGCACCTATGCAGCCTCATCGGGTGATTTCCACGTGCGCATGTCAAATCTCCCACCATCTACAAATGATATGCTGTCAAATGTTGTGGTACATTTAGCTGCGGTACTTCTCACCCATCAATAATTACTACAGTAATGCTTCCATGGTCACTTCCATTACATGTTGTGCATCCTACAAGGTGGATACTTGATCTCAGTGTGCAGTTGACATTGATCCTACAGCACACAATATTATATAAAGAATTTGTTAGCAATGACAATACACCTAAATGTGGAAGTGGCCTGCAAGACCATTGTCATTGGACATGCCTACAGTGTCATGCTTGTGGATAGTGCATTGTGAACACAAATCATGACTCACATGGATTGATACACAAATCTGAAAAAAATGTCCAGAGAGCAAAACTGTGTTGCTTACAAAAGTGTACCAAATTTTATTTGCCATGATACAGAAAATATTCAAAAAAGTCAATTAATGACACATTGCTTTAGAAAACATCATTATATCACATAACAGGACAACATGGGTAAACATAACACATGGCTAAAATGAGTCCATCATCACAACCATTCATAGTGCAGCATTCAGACCATACATCATACATAGTGACATTCAACCAACCAACAATAGCTAAAAATGACAACATTGATTAACAATCGGGAGTGGGATACACATCCTGTCTGGTTATTTTAATGTTTAGAAATTGATTGACATACAACAATAGAAACAATTAAAAACAATCTATCGCGAGGGTGAATCTGAGAAGAAAAGTGTTGTATAGATCACATCCCTGGAGAGTAAACTCAACCGGTTTCGACGTAGAATGTATATTGAACAACGTCTACATCAGGAGATACAAGGCAAAAGGCTCTTATGATTAGCCATTTCCATACACGATAAAAAAGAAGGGTCAATGAGCTGTAATCTGACCCCAAAAGGGACTGCAGCTGCAATTAGAAGAGCGCTGCTCTTGGTAGCCCCCTACAGTGGAAAATATGATGGGGTTGCCTGCTGGATGGTAGAAGCAGCGGAGAAGGTGCTGTCAATGGAGAAGTGCCTGGTATGTTAAAGAACGGTCCGTGGACGGCATAGGCAACTGTAATTAATTTGAGCTGCCCACATGCAAAGCGAAGCGCAGTCACCATGCTACGTTGTCGATGAAATGGCGATCCACTGAATGGGTCTCTGCCCGTAACGTAAGTCACATGGATTGATACTCAGCAATGGACGATGTCAGAGTTATCCATTCACTGGCCCTGGCAGCCAGTGGGCATGGATGACTGACAATGTCAGTGCAAAGGTGCATGAAGGTATGTTCCAGGCAGGAGTTTCAGTGGTTGGCCAAAATATGTTTGAGTGATGTTCATTCCACATATGGAGTGTCAATTGTTCAGTGGACTAGTCATGTCCATGTTACACTCTCCTCACACATAGTTGAGATACATGTGAACGTGGGTAACCATGAATCTGGCCTTGGGCAATGTGACGAAGGGGATGATGGGTATTTTGGCAACAAAAATGCCTGCAATTAGGTTTGGTCAGTGGGAGTAAATGTGATACTTCCACATGTTGCAAGTAGGCGTGGTTGAAGTAAAGAAGGGGCTCATCAATGAAGCACGGACCACAATACTTCTACTGTTCAGCCTTCCACTCTCATACCTGCCTGTTCTGTATTTATGTATGGTCACCTATTCCTCCAAACTGTGTATTGAGGCAGGGCCTAATATTAATCACCATGATTGCACAGATCACTGAACGTCAGTCACTTGTGCGTTTTACATTTCAGAGTGCCCAGTATCAATGTATGATATATGTGATATATGTGTGGCTGGCGTTTTGTGTATGTATTCATTGGAATTCACACATGCATGTTCTGTCAGGTAGGTAGGCCTCTGATTATCGTTGTCTGACATTGTGCAGGTGAGGATGCAGTGGATGAGGAGGAGGAGCAGGAATAGGAGGAGGAGGCAAATGAGGTAGAACCATCCACCAGTGTAGCCAGGGGTGCTGTGCCTGCTTATAATACCCTCATGTTGCAAGCCATCAGCAGCATGATGCTGCTGAATCTGATGTGGAGGGCATACTGAGGGACATGGTGGAGGGTACACCACTGAGCAGTCTGTGTGCCATGGAGCTCCTTGAGTTCCTTGAGGCTGCTGAGTCAGAGGAGGAGAGCGAGGTGACCCTTGCCCAGGGAGTGGTAAGCCCTGTGTCAATGGTGGCTTCAGTTTCTGCAAGATTGCCTTTGCCCATAATGCAGCCAGCAGTGGGGGCTTGTCAGTCCTAGGGTTGTAGACCGGCAGCCAATGACAATGCACTCACCTCGACAGGCCCGGGATTTGGAATCCTGGCCTGGTGCCTTCTGGACACTCAGAGTGATAGGAAGAGTTGCTGTGTGCAAGTGCCTAATGGGGTGAGGTCTTGCAGCAGTGACATAGGGATGCCTTTTTATACTTCCCAAAGGTGTAAATACCTTCTCTGGGATAAACTACTGTTTCCCAGAGATTGTAAGGTTAAATTGACTTTGCTAGTCTTTTTAAATTCCTAGACCCAGCACACACTATCTTCCTATAGAGTGCTGGAGGGGTTACCCTAGTATCCCTTGTGTCTAAATACTCATGTAGCAGTCAAATGCTACCCCTTTCTATCGAAATGGCTGGTGGCAGTGGTTTTACAACAAACTGACATGATTTTTCCTGACCGCGAACACCAGTAGCTAAAAATCGTGGGAGCCATGTTTTTCAAAATGGTCCCTTAAGCCCCTTTGTTTAAACAGGTCCCGGTCTTCTTTTTTCACCATTTCTTTTTGGAAATGTCCTTCTAGTGTTTGTCTCTGCATACCAAACCAGGATGTCCCCTTTGTTTCTTTGGCTTTGGCAGGCTTCAGGACTGAAGGCCGCCTCTGGCGTCTGAGTGTCTGGGGTGGGCAGGATGTGAGGGAGGTGCCCGAAACTCCCTGTATTTAGTCTCCTAGGAGACCCAAATGCACTCTGGCATGATTGGCTGGCTGACTGTCTGGCAAGGACAGCCATCCTGCTGGTTGAGTGGCAGCTAGGCTGGAATGAAAGGGAGAAAACTGTTTAAAAGACGAGTCTCTTGGACTGGAAAGCAGAGTCGACCACTGGAACGAAAGAGCCGAAGATGAGCTGGAAGATGACGGCTGCTGCAACTCCTGGACCGTTGGTTTACCGGTGAAGCCCTGCTGCAGTTCCGAATTGCCAAGTTCACCTTGACAGAGAAGCCCATTCAAGGACGATTTCTTCCTTTGAGTTGGTGGGACCAATCAACTCGTAAGCCACCTGGATGCCATTCTCAGAGCTGGTTAGGATTCACCAGGGGGAAGGACACCGGCTTGTGTGCTTGATGAACAGCTACTCGAACTGAAGTGACTCAATTTTGTCCGCGTTTTCTGACGATCCTGTGCAGTGTAGGAGTCCCACGATGTCCTCCCCCTTCTTCCCCTACTTCCCACAATTGAGGCTCAGAAACAGTCAGATCTGCAGGAACTGCCAGGAACTAACATCTTCAGCTGCATCTTTTGCTTCATACTAAGGTACTGTGCCAACCTGATTGGTGGAACGTGGAACTTTCCCAACTTGCAGGCCTAATCAGCTTGTGACCCAACATATGATTCTCTTTCGTACAAACTACTTCTGAGAACTTTGGCAAAGACTTTACCATTTACTTAAAGAACTGCTCTTTCCTATTCAAGACACTAGTCCATTGACTTTGGTCTAGGCCTAGTGAACTGAATCGAGTCATCTAGTGAACTATAACTATTTGCACTGCCTAAGAAAGTATTTGCGATCTATTCTGCTAACTTGTGCCTTTTTACTCCCATTGAAAGTAACTGAAATGCCTTTTTGCTCCTATTTCAGGGAAGCCTAATTTGTTCAGAAACGTATTGGTTTGCTATTGAAGTGTGTTTGTGCATAATATTAAGTTGCCTCCTTCTAGTGAATGTTTTCTAAATGATTGTGTAATAAATTAATAAGTGTTTTGCCAAGAACCCTTGAGTGTAAGTGTCTATTTGAACTACTGTGATTGTAAGATCTCTGTGTAACCTCTTGTACTGCTCACATTCCCTCTTTAGATAAGTCTCACGGCTCAGATCGCTACCACAAAACTGTGTAGTACAGACTTGTACCAAAGGTTGGTTTTGCTTACACATGTAGTCCTAATTGTATGTGGTGGTCCCAGAGGGTACTGCATGCAATTCTGCCTAACAGTAGTGCTGGTGGTTTCCCACTGAATATATACCACCCCAGCTGAGAAGTTCTGGTACGGGTCAATATATCACATAGTGGATGGTATTTAGGTGTTCCCTTCCATTGGATAAATTGCACCACTTGTGCAGTGTGCCATTACTGTCCTATGGAAAAGAGTTCACCCTTTTCATTGTGAATAAATGTGTCCATTCATTACATTGCACATCTAGTGAGGCGTTCTACAATGAATTTATTGCAGCCCTTCTGAAAAGTGCTGTTAATCTCCCACTGACAGTATCACAACACTGATGAGGGACTTCTGTTTTCTGTGGAATAAACGGCAGCCTTGCTGTGAAGTGGGAGCTGCTGTCCACTGAATATGTTCTGCCCCAACCGAGCATTGTCGCTACTCTCCCATTAGCTTATTGCACTCCTGCGGAATAGCACCAGTGTTGTGCTATTGATTATGGACAGTCTTGCAGATAAGTGCCTTCACCATCAAATTTTACAAATTGCGTCATTGTTGACAAGTGTCTGTGCTCTACCATTTAGTATATCTCACCCTTACTAACACATGGCATATATGCCACCTCTTCTGGGAAGGCATTGCCTTTTCCCAAAACACATGATGCACCCCAACTGAAATGTACCTGTACTCTCCCACAAGGGTCCATTCTGACCCTTTTATGCATTATATAGGTAAGGTGGTGAGAGAACGCAACTAGGGATGCCCACCGTTTTACCCCTTCAACCTGTACATTTGTAAAAACTTTAGTTCACTTTATTTAAGGGAAGCACCCATGCTTCCGTTATGTACTTTGAAAAGAAAGATTTTAAGTATTTGTGGCTAGTTTGGGTGATTTCCCTCCACCTCCAAGAACATCTGTTTCATTGACTACTTATTTTATATTTTGTCAGCTTGCTTTATTGTGTGGATTGGTGCTTTTAAAGTACACAAAATGGTACAGACTTAGATTATAATTATATTAAATTGTCATTATAAATATAATCTTAGTCTGTTTCTCAGATGTATTTGCCTCAAGATACAGACGATTAATAGGCGTCCCCATTGCAGATACATTGGTACTTTGAAAACCAGATGTATTGAACACCATACTAGGTTAGCCCTCGAATAGCAACTTTGCAGAAAGCATTTTTTTGTTTTTAATATTGAAGATGGAATAGTAAAAGATGAAGCCTCCCCTGATTTCTGAATTGGAAACTGTGGAACCAGGAAGACACGGATCGAATCCCCACCTTTCACACTTCATTCGTTATGTGATCCTGAGCAAACCACTGTTCATCACTGTGCCGTAATTGTCTTTATCGAAAGCCTCATTTGGGTATATACTTTATCGTGCTACACTCTAAATCATGTTAACAATGTATGTTAGGCAAGGTGACAAGTGAGGGTCTCATGTTGTGTGGGATGGGTGCACAGGATGCAGGTATGGTTCTGGGCTGAAGAGGCAGGACACCATGTATGGGTATTACGTCATGCCAGCTCATGTCTGACTCTGAGAGCACACCCAGGCCCCATGGTTCAGCAATGGCTTTGCTCTATCTATGAATTCTCCAGCTTCACCGCCTCCTTACATTGCTCTAAAACTAACAATGAGTTGAGATGGGAGGCAAAAAGGGGCTCTAGCCTGCTGTCAAATTACAAACTGTAACACATTGAAAACTGGACCCAAATCCCAGCTTTTCCATTTCACCAATTATATTAACCTGGTGAAATAATTGTACTATTTGGTAAGTGGAAGAATTCCCATTGGTCCGGGTCTCTAAGAAATCACAAACATAACTAAAATATATTGCATACAAGGAAAGTAATGGCAATAATGTCTACTATATATTCTTGAGAATGTGCAGGAGGGATGAGGTTGGTATTGAGATTACTTGTTCTGGAAGTTTGGGCCGCCAAACTGTTGGCTTGGCCCATTGCACTACGGGCCAGAAAAGTAAACATGGCCCGCAGGTTAAATGTTGCCAGTCCTCCCCTGAGTCCCACTGAATATATTGCACCCCAACTGGGATGCGACAGCCAGGACCCATTTGACGTATATCGTGTGCTCGGCGAAGTGCGTGCCTGTGCTCTGCCAGTATATCGCACCATTGCTGACACATGCCTGCACTATGTCAACGTTCTGGAAAAGTCTTGTACTACACCTTTCTGTGGAGTGTCTGCACTCTCCCTTTAAATATAGTGCACCCTTACACGTGACTGTCACTTCGAACATATCTCGCCATCACTGTAAAGGGATAGATAGTACATTCCAGAGACACAGCCAATATTGTCTAATAAGTGGGGCCTGAAGCTAATGTAGTTAGGCCCACTGCAGTGACATTACCATCAGTGTGTGCCCACACAGCGCTGTTGAGTGGGCATTTACAGATTTTGGGTCGGCCTTGCCAAATCAGGCCCTACCCTGTCTGGTACGTTCCCTTTTAACGTAGACCCCCGTGCTGAGAAGTACCCGTGCTCCCAACGACACTGTGTTGCCCCATGGCTGAGAAACCTCAGTGACGCGCGTGGCTGTTCCATCAATGCTTTGAGGATGGAGAGACGGATCTTTCATCATGCTTTACATCTGCTGTGACAGCAACAAATGGACGCGTGCACGAGTTAGCAGCTACTTTGCCGAGACATTGCACTGCAAACACACACCCACGCTATCCATCACGCCAGCTGCAGGATCTGCAGTGCATAAGTCACACGGCTCGAGCAGCCTGCGAGAATGTGTACACTTAGCGCGCCTGTGCTCTTATATCTTCTCAGATACGCAGCCGTATCTTGTCAGTTCGTTATCAGGATTTTATTCTGCAGACAACAGGCTGGCTACAAGCACAACAGCACGCAGCAATTTAAGCATCCCTGTTCAGCTCAAATGTACAGGCAACAGACATACTGCCTCATAACGAATTTCGTGGTAATTTGTCAGTAAATCTGCTGAATTACCGCACAAAACATTTACCTTTACCACCCCTTGATCCCATGAGTTTTCCACAGGATTATGAGAGGTGGTAAGGCAGCGCAATTCCCCATTTCTAGAGTTCATGTGACTCCATGGGGATTTTAGTGAATTTACCGCCAGTGGTCATTCCACCACATGTTTGGGGAAAGTCTAGGATTTACCTCCAACTTTTCTTCCAAACTCAGAATTAGCCTTTGGTTTAAAAAAACACAGTTATTCTGTCATGGCCGAACCCGCAATGAGGCCCTCTTTGCAAATTAATGTTCGGTGAAAACCATCAAACAAGGATGAGTGTAAATGAACGGGCGAACCATCATTTACTTCTGGGAATTCCTTTGGTTAGCATTCCATTCTATCATTTAGTTTTTGGCTGTTAGGGGCCCATACACACCACCAATAGGCTGACACTTTTAATTGGGGTACACATCAGAGGGAAATGGGATGAAAGAAGGGACACACAGCTTGTGGATGTTGTTTGGGTATATCTGCCCACCCATTGACTTCCCATGGGCATGCTAAACCCTATGGCAATTGTTAACCACTACTTGCCCTTCCTCCCCAAAACACATCCTCCTGAGAGCTCTATCAGGCAGTAACATCAGAATTTGTGCTGCATAGGGCCTGCCGGCGTTATTTTTCTGCAGTCTTCTCAAAGTTAGCAAATGTGCTACTGGCGTAATTAAACAAGTGTTTCTTCAGCCACTTAATTTCTGAGCGGTATATGTGTCTTCCCATCTGTTCCTTGCACTAAAGTCTCGTTAAGAACACGCATTGGTAAAGCCCATAGTTCTGGCTTGTGTATAGGTATTAGATAGGCGTTTGCCAGGTGCTGCTGTTACATACTGAGATACCTTTGTTTCCAGCTGCTCCATTAACGGCAGTGCCTCACAAATGAGTATCACATGCATTTTGGGATGGGAGGAAGGCTGATAATGCCTATTAATAGATGTGTACCATTGCACCCATCTGACCCGATTCAGACATCTATCATTGACACAAATGAAGGGCTCACAGCAAAAGATCCAACAATTTTCAAAGATCATTTCCATGTGTGAATCCTAGTAAGGCATATTCAGATACTACTTTTGCACACCTGTGCTCAATTCTTCAATCCCGTGAGTGGAAGGGGGGCTTTCCCCCATTTGAAAAGAACATCACAGTCACAAATGGAATGCACTTTCAAAAGGCAGGAAAATGGCAAGAATGCCCCAGTGCCCGGTTACAGCAGGGGGACTTTTAAAATAATGCCCTAGAGCTTGTTTGTAATAGGGGAAGGGATGTGCGCAATGCATGCAAGGGTATTTTCTGAGCCTGGCATCTGCAGTATGAAACATTTCTTTCCCAATTTCATTTCTATCCATCAAACAGGGATGCAAACTCTGGTGTGGGTACTGGGACACAACTATACGTCAATGTTAGGTGGAGGGTTAGTGGAGCAAAAGGCCCTTGAGAAACTGGCAAAAGAGCCAACTGGTCATTTCTCTGAATCAGAAATATCAAAAAAGAATATAAGTGCTCTTTTCACTTGTGTGTATTATTTGGGAAATCGACGCCATTGCCTACATTCCAAAATACTTCAATTTGCCTTTCATCCAGACTCTCCCACGTGCTAGTTCCTAATTTGGGAGATAGTTTTATTTGAGTATTTATTTGAGTTCTTTGTGTAATGGATTGCAGTGTACGTGTTAGGTTTTGTTTGTGCCTTCTTCATTGTCCTTTATTAGCTGCACAGATTTATTTATTTATGTATTTATTTACTTTAGAATTTACAGCAGCACAGCAAACCCTCAGGCATCAGGGGACTAGTTACAGTAAGTGCCAAGTGATATTCTTCAAAGTTCTGGACCACACATACAGGTTAAAACCTACAGGGGGTTCTTGAAAACCATAATCTGGCAGAGCCACGCCTCATGGTGCCGGGGGCACATCAGGTATACAGATACATAAGAGACAAAATCCAGTGCACAGTCTTGAAAAGCCACACCTCATTGTACTTGGGGCTACATCAGGTATACAGATATGCAAGAGACAACATCAGGTAGCTGCATAGTCTGATACAGCAACGTCTCATGATACAGGGGCTACATCAGGTATACAGATATGCAAGAGACAACATCAGGTAGCTGCATAGTCTGATACAGCAACATCTCATGATACAGGGGCTACATCAGGTATACAGATATGCAAGAGACAACATCAGGTAGCTGCATAGTCTGATACAGCAACATCTCATGATACAGGGGCTACATCAGGTATACAGATATGCAAGAGACAACATCAGGTAGCTGCATAGTCTGATACAGCAACATCTCATGATACAGGGGCTACATCAGGTATACAGATATGCAAGAGACAACATCAGGTAGCTGCATAGTCTGATACAGCAACATCTCATGATACAGGGGCTACATCAGGTATACAGATATGCAAGAGACAACATCAGGTAGCTGCATAGTCTGATACAGCAACATCTCATGATACAGGGGCTACATCAGGTATACAGATATGCAAGAGACAACATCAGGTAGCTGCATAGTCTGATACAGCAACATCTCATGATACAGGGGCTACATCAGGTATACAGATAATCAAGAGACAAAATGAGGTAGGTGTCCAGTCTGGCACTGTATGGGGGAGCTACATCAGATATACAGATACACAAGACACAGACTAGGAAGGTTGCAGACAAGTGAGATATATATTCAGTAGTAGACTGCGGGTCAGGTCAGGTAGGATGCAGACACATGTAAAGTAGGCCATACAAATCTATGACAACCACAACACACTCACTAATGACCTGCTACACCTTTTGCATACTTTACAACTCTGCCGCTATTTCTAGAACAAATGTACCATTATTTGGCATGTAATTAAATAACTGCTGAACGCAAATATCCATTCATTCGTATTTGATGCTCTCTAGGATGTCACCTTATGGTGGTCATGTCACACAGCAAGCAAAATTCAAACGTGTCATTAAAATGCATTTGTAATACTTTCATATGTGTACTGAGCCTGAAATCGTGTAACCTTTCAAATGAAATATATTGGGGTATTTTGTGAGTCCCAAAAGCACAGGCCTACCAGATGTCATTCTATATTTGGGTCGTAAGAGGCAAGCCAAAATATGGACTTGGCACACACTAGGGTACAATTTCTGAAGTTCAGTGGTATTTTATTGGTGGTATTACATTGGTGGCAGAGTCTCAAAATAGACTTACAAGGTCACCTTGAAACTGCAATATGGGGAATCAGCTCATTATTATTTCACACATTTCACAGTATTTAGAGTACCTTACGTTTTACCGGAGGCAGTAATAAAATACCTCCTTAGTTCTGTACCTCTCTATGAGTTATCACAAGTAATTATGGCACACAATAAATAGACCAAACTGATATGTTTCGTTCACATACTTTATAAGCAACTGACATTCGTGAGTGACACAAAACAGTACATGCAATGCAATAAGTTCAGTATGTCATTGTATGCAATACAGAAAATAAAACGCACATCACTATTTCATATTTTCCCTTTGCTGTGCTAGCAGACTCCACTCTGCAGTCCAAAACAGAGCTGTGGGCATACTTCACGATAACTGCCTTCCCCATGATAAAGCACTTTCTTGCACAATAGATTCCAATTACACTTCTAGTGTTGCAGTTCAAAACACTGTTATCTAATGGCCTTTAAGCATATCGTTCACTTTAGCAGAGTTTAGAACTTTCAGTTTATGTATGTAAAATGTGCTTCTCAGATTGAGCAGAGAGCATATAAAAATAGCTATCTTCATTTGTAAGTGAAAAAGTTTGCCAGCCTGCAGCTGCCCACAATATGCAACCATCCAGACACACATCCCATTTAGTACAGATTCTCACCTAAAGAATGCTTGAAATATTCACACCAGTAGATTCAGAGAAGGGTTAAGTTCTGTCTGCCACTGTCTGCTGGACCTTGATTGCTCCACTGTCCTCTGCTGCCGGGATTCTCTCTTTCCACAGGCTCGCACACGGAAAGCCATTCTCATCTGCTTCTTTCGGCAGGAAAAGAACAGCAGGCTGCCAATCAACCCATGGTCAGAAAATGGCAGCCAGATCCTCTGAGAGACAGCCCCTCATTCTCACTCTGCACTCCTTTCAAGGCCTCACTCTTCAACCTGCCCCTTCAGATATGTTCCCCTATTGAAAGTATAAGAACTGCCTGCCCCTGACTTTGATGTTACATGCCAATCAGACAACACCACCTCTGACCAAATCTCTATAATCTTCCTGAGAACACGTGTTTTGCCTGCCACCTTTGCACAGAGATGAAGGGCAGGAAAGGGATGCCAATGAGTTACATTTTCCTCTTCATGTGCTAGAAGATGAAAGCTTCAAACAATGGACTTTAGTTTTCAGCACATTCCATATCCTCTAACTTGTCACGTCTTTGCCCCAAAGACAATTTTAATTCTGCTGTTTGCTCTCTAAACAGCCTTTCAGCCTCTGGCTGCAATCTCATTAAGTTGGCTAATGTGTCCCAATGATCTACACCAATGTTTGGAACCAATGAGCTATGGACTGAGCTGCCATTAATATTAGTAAGGGTTAAAGATTAATAGGTTAGGGGTTAGTAAATGTGAGTCTCATGCTTCATTGCAACTTAGTCCATGCTTTACCATGATGTGGTGCACTATGCTATGGTATAGCTACTATGCAAAGCTGGGTTCAAACCCCCCCTTTTTCTTTGCTTTATATACACTCACAGTACTGACTCACACCAGATTCACATAAGTCTCACACCAGGGTCTCACACCTCTTGCTTTCTGAGTCTGAGTTTTTGATAACCTTCTGCCCCAGCTGAAATTCAGATCCTCATTTTCCCTGCACATACAAATCTATGACAAACACAACACTCTCACTTATTACCTACTACACATTTTGCATACTTTACAACTCTGCTGCTATTTCCAGAACAAACGTACCATTATTTGGCATGCAATTAAATAACTGCTGAACACTAATATCCATTCAGGCGCATGTCCTTCTCTGTAGGATGCCACCTTATGGTGGCCAAGTGACACTGCAGGCACAATTCAAACGTGTCGTTAAAATGCATTTGTAGATACTTTCACATTTGTACTGAGCCTAAAAGGGTGTAACCTACAAAATGCCTCTACAGTGTCACCATGTTACCCAAGGCCAGACTGCCGTATGCAGAACTCTTGAGATTTCCTATGTTCCTCTGCACCATGGGACTCTTTGGTGAGGGCACCTTTTTATGCTCCTCTTAAACCACTATGCCATCCACAGTGCCCCCTTCCTTCCATCTCTCCTCATCCCTCACATCCTTTTGAAGTAAATCATGTGTTATGAACCCTACTTGCAGGAGTTGGTCTTACTTGCATAGTGCAATATGGGGCCACTTTTAGTTCCCTGCCCACCCCTGATGCTACCGGCCTGTGGAGGTTTCGTAACTTTATGTATTTGTATGTTGTCTATTTGCCCGGGTGCTGTTGCCCAATTGGTTACTCAGAACTTGACCATTATTCATTTGGTTTGAAATTGAGGGGAGCTAGGGACTATTTAGTTCCTGCTTGTGACCTAGAAGAGCCTGGTTATCTTGACATCAACAGCTACCAGGAGCTACATTTTGCTCCTCAGCACAACTGATGCTGAACAAACACATGTGAATTGATATCTTTGCCTTGGGGACAACCTATACATAAACATTAGGACAGATCTATATGGCAGTTAAAGTATAAGAGGTTGTAAACAATGGAAACAAATCATGTTTGCATTATATGTGGAAGTTACATTCTCGCAGTGGTAGAAGTGTGCCGCCAAAAAGTAGTAGAGCTGTGGTCTCGGCAGGGGAGACGGTGGGCGGAATCATAGTGCAGCATGTGACAAGGTGTTGCAGCCGGACCATTGCAATAGTTGCAGTGACTAGTAACTAATCTCCTAAGGCAACTGTACACTTGCACAGAGACATGAATTGACAAATCCTCTGTATAGAATGGTGAATATGGTTGCAAAAAATAAAGGAATGGTAAACAGAAAAAAATGAAAGTAGTGCAACACCGCTCCCGGCTATTCCCGCTCACTTTGATCACTGCATTCTCGGAACGCAATGTGTTAGCTCCTTGGTCGCCAGTCGTAGCTCCTGCTCACTGGTTAATGCTGGATATCCAGGAGCTGCTTATCCAACCTTAATTTTGATCTCTGCATTAGAACACACAGAGAATAATAGAGACACCAGAGAGCTACACTACAACAAAAAGGTTTTCACTTTAAAAACAAATTGGGTACGGAATCTGAATCTCTTATATCTAGCTGGAGGCGGTTCCACAATTTAATGCTTACAATGGTGAAAGAGCACCATATGAAGCCCGACAATGTGTCTTATATTGCCTCCCACGCAGAGAGAGAGAGACATTCTAGCAGTGTGGGTTGAATGTTCCATTTGAGAGGGGGAGCTCGACTGATTTGCATATAGTTGGCCCACATGACATATACCAGCAAAAGGGCATAATGTTAGCCAGTGGAATTCCCAGTAGTAAAAAGCATTTGCTAAAGCATATTCCTCCCTCCCTTTTCTGCTTCACTCATGTAATATTCAAAGGTTTTTGAGCCACAGAAGTTATGTCTTGTTTACTGCTCCTTATGTATTTAATATCATGTGTCCGCGATACATTTAGACACAGCTATCCAACGCCTGATGGCCTCAGCGTCTGGTAACAAACACACGTTATGCCTTTCGTCCACTTTGCAATGCTTCCTCATTTCCGCCAGGAAGTTAAAACCCACTTCATTACATTACAGGCGACGCAGTGCGCTGCGAATAGCCCAAGAGCTGGGAGATGCGTGCTGATGAATTGTGATGACTCTGCCACGGGCCCAGCTCCCGGAAGATATACGAGGCTTCTATGAACTGTTTGTAGGGCAGACGTAATGCACCGCAGTGCACGGGGAATGCCAGGAGAGGTTATTCCAATTGTGAAATTACACTGCATAACTGAAATAAAATATGAAGGCCATTTATACTGCTCATATGTAGCCAGAGACATGGGCCCTCATTATAACCCCGGCGCTAAACCATGGCGCTTTTAGCACCATGGTTGGTGCCTGTGTTGTAACGAGTCCGCCATGGTGGAATGGGGAAATATCACCCCATTCCAAGGTTGGCGGGGCGGTATTTCCCCATTTCACCATGGCCCTTCCCCATTCCCATTTTCGCCCCATAGGGCTCAATGGGACAGGGGAAGGCGCTAAGTACAGTACCGCAAATTGCGGTACCGTAATTAGCACCGAGGTCCCTTTGCGGCATCCTACTTTAACAGCTGGTAAACCAGCCGTTAAGGTGGAGTCCCGCAAAGTGACCTCGTAATCAGGCGTTAAGGGTTTAACGGCGCCGACACCTTTTACGGTGCCGTTAAACCCTTAACGCCAGGGTCGTAATTACCCCCATGGTATAATAGTCCTGCCTTTAGTGGAGGCGAAGATGCTGACTGCACACTGTGAGCTTAATCTTGCATGCATATTGACTGCACACCTGTGCTTGGCAAGTCATGATTTCTTGCAAATCTGATGCTTAGAAGAATCACTTTTCAAATTTGGTATTATGTGCAGCTTGAGTGGAAGAAAACAATCTGCAGAATCGCTGGAATCTGGGTTCATTACGAGTTTGGTGGTATCTCAGCGTTAAATCCGCTGAGATACCACTGAACTACAATACCAGTGTAGCCACTTGGTCTGGCAGTATTACTACTGGACTACAAGTGGTGGTGGCGGCGGTGTTAGTTCCCATTTAATCAGAATCCATAGAACTCCATGGGGAATTTCAGTGGACCTACTGCAGCAGTAATTCCGCCAGCGGTAATTCTGCCGAAATTGTATGGACATGTGGCAGATTTACCTCCAGCTCATAGCTGGAGGTGAATCCTACAATTTACCCCCAAACTCATAGTTGTGTGGTGGTAGTCCATTTACTTAATATTTTTTTTTTTATTGTGCATTTTTCTTATTCAAACTTTTACACTAATATTATTCAAAACCATAACAATCTAGCTGGCATGTGGCACCACCCAAAAAAAACGGTTTATTTTTGTAACTTGTGACTGATTGGATGGTCATACTCTGCGTATTTCTTAAATACATTTTGTCCTAATAAATTCATGAGTCCTTATCATCACTATAGCAGAGCCACGTCCTTATTGCTATGTTATCTTTAAAATATTATTGCTGCATATGATACAATTAGGAAATAAAGCCATTTCCTTCCTATTATTATTATTATCATTATTGTTATTATTATAATTAGTAGTAGTAGTATTCCATTTATTAAGAGCGGACCTAGCTTCGAGAAGCAATGGAGCACTTTACAGAGGTATACAACAATACAGATAGATAACAGAGTGCTTTTCAGAGGTAACAACAGAACAGATATACAGCAGAGGGTAGGATACAGAGGGGTACAGACTATGGGTACATCTGCACCGGGTGGCGCGGAGGAGAGGGGGATGCGTCTAGCGAGTCAGGTGGCAGGAGGGGAGAGGTGATGGCCTCGGTGTTGAGGAGGAGAGACCCCTTGAAGAGTTGGGTCTTGAGTTCTTTTCTGAATTGTAGGAGCGTGGGGGCGAGTCTGATGCTGACAGGGCGGAGGGTTCCATGTCTTAAAACGGCTGTAAAAATGGGCGAGGCAAAAATATCGTGGCAAAAATGCTGTGGCTTTGCCTGCACAATCATGTAAAGGATGTGGGGGACACCACCACATCCCCTGGACCCTTTATACCATTTAAGGGGAGCGAGGGACCTCACCGTAACCCCCCGCTCCCCTTAAATGGTATAATGGGGTACACCTTTACCGGGTCAAATCACAGCATTTTTGCCGCGATTCTTTCTACCGGTGACATTTTTGCCGCAATTGTATTACCTGATACCAGGCAGAGGTTCCATAGTGTTGGGGCGTAGGCAGAGAAGGCTTGTTTTCTGCTCCTTTTCTCTTTGCAGTGGCAGATTTCAAGTTCCAATGCAAGCGAGAAGAACATCTCAATGACCACTTTTAATTTAAACACAGGAAGGACTGCTAAAAGAACATGTGAAATCATAATGAACTTAAATAACATTCACAAGGCATGTTTCAATAGTTATTCAATTGTCAAACGGCAAAATAGTGCCCTTGGACATAAACTAAAATATGTGGTTCAATTTCAGTTAATCCCATCATCACAAGGTGCCATCTCCAATTACTGTTGTGAGAACTGATTTGCTTCGAATTTGAGTGAACGCATGTTATTTTGGGGGCATATTCCTATCTCTGATATCATGCCACATATGAGATACGGCTTCCAGACATTTCAGTCTACTTTTTTTTTTTAAACTTGCGTCTCCAGATTTAAGTGCTCCTCTGCAACCCACCTAATTTTTCAAAATGATGATCGCCCATGAGCACTGATCCCCCTAAAAGGAGCAGTGCCCTTAACTGGTTACTGCCCAATAATACCATTGCTGGTCCGCCGGAAATACCATCTCACTGCCCTGCAGTTTCACAGAACCAGTGTTTCCAGCAGTGTCTGACATTGCCCACCCCAGACAAAAGAGGAGATTCTAGAATTAATATGCATAAGCCGCTGGGAATTAAGATGTATGAACAATGAGCAAGCTTGATAAGAAACATTTGTATTTATCCATGGAGACGGATGGCAGCCTTACTAAACTGACCTTACCTATTGCTGAAATTGCTAAATTATGTAGCTTTCTACATTGCAACCTGGATTTCATTGGCTACCCGAAGCACATTTTCCTTAACTGTCATTGCTGAGTAATTATATACAGTTATGCGACATATATCTACAGACAATTCCACATAAATGATGTTTTAGTGACATTTATTTGGTAATTCAAAATAAGTCAAAATTTCTGGTCACACTAACAAATATTAGGACTTAGTTTGCGTGGATCAGAAGAGAGTAAAATAATATTATCCATAGGCAGAGCCAATTTTATTTCTTCTCTGTCATTTATGGAGACATTTTTTATCTCTCTAATCTGCACAACAAGTTCTATACATATTTGAAAGGGCCACAGGGAGAAGTGGCACCCCTTGCCGATTTCCCTCCTGATTGTAAAAGCTCTGAATACTCCACCAATCGATCACCACTGAAGACAGATTTTGATAGCATGCCTGGGTCTTCTCTACAAAAATAGTTCACATGTCAAGTCTTGACATCGCCATTCGGGGAAAACCCCCACCCACATTATCAGGTGCTTTCTATGCATACAAACATATATAGGAAAGAGGGTGACATCCCTATGTAGCAACTTTAACCATGAGCCGAACCAAATGCATATGCTCAGAACAAGGTAGATTTGGCATAGGACTATGCCATCATGAATTAGATCAAAGATCACCTTTGAAACTTGCAATGAAAACATGTTCGCATACACCCAACTATATTCATTTAACAGGTAAATGCGACCAGCACAAGGATGTTAAACTTACCTACTTTAGGAACGGTGAGCAGGCTTGCTGTCTCTCCATGATGCTGAAACACTATCTTGTGCCTCAATCTCCTGTACCACCTTCAGTAGGTCTGTTCCATGGGCATCTTTGAATAACAGGTAAACCTCTGAGGCAATTCATCTAGTCATGCCACTTTAACACATGGTTGGTGCATATGCAGCTTTGCTTTATGTCCACAAGTCATCCACAGGATTTCCTTGAATGCCATGATGCTCACAAAAAGTACTCCATGCTGCTCACAAGACTGAATGAAAATGTGTTCCAGCCATGGTTCTGAGGGCAGGAGCGATCCACCTGCCGCAAAAACACCCATACACCTCCCCAGTCAGTCTCATAAAAGGACAGTGCCAGAATTTCTCATGGATTTTATGGGTCTGTCCAGCATGGGCAATAGAACTACCAGTATACATGTTATGAGTGTTTCCAAAACAATGCCCTTTTCTTAGCTGACCTCTTGGGAGAATAAAGCTGTTAAGGTTCCTGTGACTGTCCGCTCCCTTTGGGCCATGCCCCAGTGAGGGTGGTCTGACATAACACCTTTGGGTCCATCATTCACCAGCTCTGGTAGGGACTAGGGCTCTTGGCCATCTCAATGTTCATTCTCAGAGTCAAACAGGGAACCTTGTCACATATGCCTTTTGCAATTGAAGGTGATTGCATTGGAGTCATATTTTCCAAAATCACAACAGAATTATGGCATTTTCTTTAAGGTCTAATTCATTTGCTGTAGAACTATGTGAGTAACCTGTAGGTCACATGTTGCAAACACACCAGTTCCCAATCCAAATAAGATAGTTAAGTGGCTCACCTGGTCTTGCACAGATAATCCTGCATGTTTGAATCCTGGTGCAAAAGCTCCTAACACATATGCCTGTGGCAAAGAAGTCTATTCAACCTGCAGGTCAATGGCTCTAAAAGTGGTCAATGGACAGCGCATAAGTGCAAAGCAGTTAATACATTGAAACGTCTTTTAGCTGTCACAGCAAACTTCTCCCCACAACATTGCCAGAAAGCTGTAGGACCAACATTGACAGTTTTTAGAGCTAAGACGAGACAGGAAACCATTTATGGAGCAGGGAGCAGAAATCTGGGCAGCCTCGGCGGAAGCTCAGTTTAGGTGGAGCGAACATGGGTTCCTAAAAGATGCCCTATGGTTCCAAAAGCAACACCCTATTAAATAGAGCTCACCTGATTAGGAATCAACCAAACTTTGAAAACCAGGTCGCTTTTCTATTGGCTTCACCTGTGGAAATCTAGTTATACATCTAAAAGCCGGCATTGCCCCTCCCAAATAGGGTGAGTTACGATAAACGCAGGTGTCATTATTCGCTATGTGTTTTTTCTGGTCTCGCTTGCAGTATCCCAAAACACCACAAGAACTACCCCGCCCCATAAACAATGAACATCTTTACCTGTTAATAAAAACAAATTAATCAAATCCCTCTTCTCTCAGTACCATAGGTGGAAAGCACGGCTGTAACATCGCAAAGGTCTGTATTCAGCAGTGCGGGGTCCAGACAAAGGCCAGGCAGTATTAGCAAAAGGAACATGTTAACGTACGAGTGGATACACCCTAGTAAATCCCCTTCAAGCGATTGCACATAAGCATTCACTATCCTTGGGCTTACTTTGCCCCCACCCATACCCAACAAGCGACAACTGTTATTGCACAGAAAGAAAAACTGCACTGCTTGCCAACAGTTTTTTCTGATAATGTCTCCATGCCACGACAGTAAAAAGAAGTAAATAAAAGAATAGGTATTCATATCTAAAACTGCTTTTACTTTACAAAGTGTGTTCTTAGTGTGCACATTTAATGTGCGCATTTAATTAAAAAAAGAAACTATTCAGTTCTGTGTTAAATATCTGTTATTCGGTCAAAAACTACTATTCGGTGCATCCCTGCAATTTTCATTTTTTGTAAAAGGCTGGAAGCAGCACTCTGCACCACTTCTAACGGTGTCATCATCTTCCTAGGAAGCGCGAGGCAAAGGATTGGAGGACACACAAGCATTTACCACCATGACTCTATGCGGACAGGATCGAATGGGAGGATGGCACCACAAACTATCTGTACACGAAACAAGCAAGCCTCCACCACCAAGGAGACCTTCTGTCAAAAAGTGAGCTCATAGTCCATCACAACACCAGGGGTGGAAGAGAAGTGGTGACTGCGACGGAACCTGAGCTACACTACTTGTCAGTGGCTTAGGGAGGAGAACGAAAGACTGCATTAATAGACTCTGATTGATCTGCTAAAATGAGACAAACTTCTTTAGATACCCCATATATCTATGTGGATTCCAGGCACCGCAGAGGCATGTAATGTAATGCCCCCGAGGCCAACACTACATACGTGTCCAACAGAACCAGAGCCTCAGTGCTACCACGGTTCACTTCCTCTCCCCACTGATTAGGCAGAGTTGCATTGACCAATTCCATACGGTATCAGGTAATAATGTCCCCATACATATGTCCCCATGCATAATGTCGCTGGGAAAAAGCCATCGGGGACATTATATATTGTTATGTATGGGGACGGGTTGTGCGGATGTGCCCTGCTCCCCTTGACTTTTTGCAGGGACATTATTACATGGAACCTTCCATACCACAACCAGGTCTAAAGCCCAGCGGAGCAGGATCAAGAAGACTATGCCCCTCTAAAAATGTTCAAATTTGATGAGTCACAACTGGTTCAAGTTGCTTAGCAAGAATGTCTATCTGGGAAATTGGGTTCACATTACCTGGATCTTCAGGGTCCATGTACGGTTTCTTATAAGCAATATGAGTGGTAACACCACCACCTTCTTACACGCTTTCTGTAGCATCCTGCCTCACTGCATTTGTGTACAATGGAAGGTGCATTGCAATGTGGAACCTGTGAATCCCCACATTCCAGTGAAGTCTGGTGACCTGGACTTCAGGGTAGGAGCTGGAACATGATAGATGTATGACCTGCCTAACCTCCTAACTGAACTCTGTAACATGGAATAAAGAAGTGTCCTTTATACTCACGTGTATCCTGGTGTTCCTGCTCCGATGTGATTCTTACCTGAAGTCCCAGGATGCAGTCTTGAAATATTTCACTGCCAACGAGTTTTGAAATGATCCCCAAGTGCTGACTGAACTTGCAGGGTTGAGGAAAATGCAGTTTCAGGGTGCAGGAGCTGGCCAAGTGATGAGAGGACGAAATGAACTAAAGATCCCTGTGCCAGCCAGTTGCAGAGACGTAGATGGCGGTAACAGCATCTGCAGTTGCAGTTATGAAGATGGCAGTGCCTTGCCAGCCACCTGCCGATGAAGATGGCACTGCCAGCACTAGCAGTCAAAGAACAGTACATGGGTGAACTGAGGAATCAGCTGTTCAAAGGCAGCGCACTACTGGAATAAGCATCCACCTGTAAATAAATGGAGTGCACATCCGCGGGGCATCTAACTGTCAAAGGACAGCGTGCAGGGTAAGCAGTGCCCACATTACATTAGATTAAGAGTCTCTTGTGTCAAACAGATCGGGGTCCATGGTACAGAGAAGACATTGGAACCTCTGTGGTTCCATCTGGACTTTTGGAATTAACTATTTGTACCCAGAGAGCCCTGGCTGCCATAATGGACCAAAAGTGAGCCGGAGTGTGAGCCATTGGTATGCAGAGAGCTCTGCCCGCTAAAAGTGTCCGGTGCAAAGTGACACGCCACTGTGTTCCTTGTGGGGACGGTGAACATAAAGGCCACAGGAGCCGAGGCGCCGTTGGCAAGCAGATCTTCCACAGGAGCCATTGGTATGATGTGATATTATATGGCATTTATAGCGCACCTGTACACAAGTATTTCTAGGCATGACGAGACAAGGATTGGAAACAAAGGGAGGACAAATAATTAACTTACAGGTCTTTGTGCAAGTGCGGGAAGAGGGAGGGGAGAAGTGCCAAGGATGGAGGGGAAGGGAGAAGTGCAGGTAACTCAATAAGTGCATCCAGATTTTGGCTCATAAGTGCAGAGAAAGGGGCTGTAGGGTCGCATACACATACCCTTAATTGCTGGAGGAGCCCAGAGGTAATGCAAGGGCAAATGGACATGCAGGAGCCTGGGGCCGAGTTCAGAGGGTAGCCAGGTGACCAGTGCGGAGCAGTCAGGGACATTAGCAGGGGAGAGGAAGAGAGAAAGCAGAAGCGAAAAAGGAAGGTCTTGAGTTGCTTCAGGAACTGGAGGTGGTTCTGCACAAGTTTGAGAGAGGCAGGGCGGCTGATCCAGTGCAAGGCCCCAGTCGAGAAGAGAGATGTGCCACACTCTCTGCTTGGAGAAGCGCCTGACCGTCAGAGAGTTGGAGGTGAATGAGCGGAGAGCTCAAGAAGGAAGATGTTTAGGAAGAGAAGGTTGGAGGTAGTGCGGTCCGAGGCCCCAGAAATCCTTGTGGACGATGAAGAGGGTCTTGAACTTGATCCTGGCAGCCAGGGAGCCAGTGAAGAGATTCCAGAGCTGGATAGATATGATTCATGGGCTTGAGGCCAAGGAAATGCCTCGCAGTACTGTTCAAGATAAGTTGTAAAGGTCGCAGAGTAGAGGCAGGAAGATTTAGAAAGAGGCTGCTGCAATAGTCCAGCCTAGATAGGACCATTGATCTGAAGACAGCGAGCTTCTGGGGGAAAGTGAGAAAAGGAAGCTCTGAGGCGGTGCAGCTGATAGTTTGACGTCTTAGAGATGTCGGCGATGTGAGGCAAGAAGGAGAGGGCAGAGTCGAAGATGACTCCAAGGTTCTTAGCTTCACAGGAAGGAGCAGGAAGAAGGCCCAGAGTTGGCGGCCAGAGAGTGAGAGAAAAGGAGGGAGCAAGTGTTGTGAAGAGGAGGGTCTCAGTCTTACTGGCATTAAGGCAGAGATCATTGGCAGCACACCATTCCTGAATTGCGGCCCGACCATGTGGTATGAGAGAAGGAGCAGAGGTGGGATCCTGAAAGAGAGCTCTGCGTCATCCACATGTCACTGGAAATTGGAGCAGAAAGTAGCGATGCGGTGGGCAAGAGGTGCCAGGTAGTGGTTGCAAAGCCAGGAAGAAAGGTTAGACCCGTGGGGAACACCACAAGTATAGAGTGAGAGAGAAGAGAGGAAAGACCCCGGGTCTGTCAGTGAGAAAGGAGGTCAGCCAGCCCGGGGTCTGATCAGTGATACCCCGGTGTGATCACTGGAGAGATCCACTTGGTTCAACAGTCTTCTTCTATATGTGGATTCCACTGTGGCCAGTGCCAGTGAGAAGAGGAGAACCAGAAATACCATCACCATCATCAGTCCTCAGTGATGAGCCGGTATGTGACGTGACAAGATTGATGTTACCTCAGTGATTAGAGGAAAGGTCCAAGGAGCGTGTTGTCTGTGATGTACGTTAGAACGTGCTTTTATACTTCCTGTGCTGCAGTAAGACGCTGGAATGCTATCGCCGTCATCAGACCTCAGTGCTGAGCCAGTATGTGCTGTGACACGATTGATGTTACCTCAGTGATTAGAGGAAAGGTCCAAGGAATGTGATGTACGCGAGAATGTACTTTAATTCTTCCTGTACTACACCAGCCTTGGATGCATAAAGATTTTCTTAAACAC
Organism: Ambystoma mexicanum; assembly: GCF_040938575.1. Lineage (NCBI taxonomy): Eukaryota > Metazoa > Chordata > Amphibia > Caudata > Ambystomatidae > Ambystoma > Ambystoma mexicanum. The sequence continues at coordinate 314,758,460 of NC_090937.1, read as the reverse complement.
TTAGATAGCATGGACTTCGCCTGCAAGTAGAGTCCTCATGATGATGTGGTGGTGGCAGAGAGGAGATTTGATGTTTGAATTAAAGGAACATGTGCAATACAATGCTCAAAAGGGGAGGACATTAGTACAATGTAATGTTGAAAACCTATGATTGGAATTAACATGTTACATAGAGTGGTGTTTGATCAACACTACTTCTTGGTAATAATTTGATGATAGGGAGGGAACTGATCACTACCACACTTGCTATCTTTTCAAATGTAGGTTCACCTATAGTGTATGAAAGAGTGCACATGAGTTTGTGGGGTTTTGTATTAGAGATTTTACAAGAAGAAAACTGTGCCACTGATACAGTATCAGATTGAGGGTGCATATGAGAGTGTTGAGATTGATACAAGGGTTATTGTGGAAAAAAGCATTAATGTTGTATAGAGTGTTAATGATTGCAAAGCTTTAGCATTAATGATGTATAACATGTTAATGTGTGGACACTTATCTGCATGTAAGTTAAGTGGTGGGTAAAGTTGATTAAAATGAGTGATGAACATGAACTATGTCAAAACGAGCGGATGAAGTTAAGCCATATTTTATTGATGATGATGATGAATCTAAGTCATGAAGTATTTATTTTAGCATTTCCCAGCGCAACTACGAAGATGAAGATGATAATATATAAGTTGTGGTATAAAGGGCACACATTCTTAAGTGCCAGCCAGTGAGAATGCAAAGATAAGATACTAATAGAGGCTTTGACATAAAAGGCACTAGGGGCCAGATTCATGAAATTTTCTGCGTGGAAAATACGGTACTTGCATGTGCAACTGCATGCAAAACCACATTCGTTGATTCATGGAATTGAATGCACAGTTATTTCCCTGGACTTGTGTGAAGTTTGCGCCTTCTCTGCACGACTTTGTGAGCCACTGAGGGCTATGCGCGAGACTCCACGCTATGTGTGGTTGTAGCTTGCGCAGAGGGCTGGGAAGGGGTGGAACATCAGAAATGGGGAATTACTTGCAAACAAGTGGGCGTTCCAAGGGACGGCCTGCACGTAGTCCATCGCATGCCCAAAAATGCGTGGCACAAGAAGTATTCATGGATTTGATTGCGCAGCGTCTTTGCCGGGAAATGGGCATGCAAGTCCTTCATACTTTGCGCCACCCAAAAGCAAAGCGTAAGTACATTTGCATGTAGGAATCGCAGGGCAGAGATGGGGTTGCATGTCATATTTTTGTGGGTGTCCTCGATCTGGGCTCCAATCTAACTTAGGGGTGTGCGTAAGCAGTGTACTGGGTGCAGGAATGGTTTAAGGGGGTTTGCATGCAGATTTTCAGAGTTTAGACCGAGTTGCGATTTTTCATATGCAGGTTGAAGGGGTGCTGGGAAGCGTTACGGGGAGATGCATGTCTGCTTGCGAGGGGGGAGCCCACAAACTGTTTGAATGGTGCATCTATCCATGCCTTGGTGTAGCTGATCTGGCAGTAATGCTTTGCGTGTGGGCGTGTCGGGTGTGTTCCAGCCACAACTTGCGATTACGGCTACTTTGCGGTGTGAATTACATGAGTACGCGAGTTGCGCATTTTTCTCTCTGCATGCAGGCTCACGCAGTGACCTCCTCGGCGCGTGGCCCTTGCAGAATTTCTGCACTTATTTCCATGAATTGGGCCTGAAATGCTAAAGTGCCAGTGACAAAATGTACATGAGATTGAAGTGTCTTAAAACGAGGGGGACTCAATTTGAAAGTGTGAGTGATGTTTTGTAGTCTGGCACAAATTGTGCACATTGTTGTGCTTATGAGATATTGAATAAGAGTGTAATGTTCACCAGTTTGTATTTATGAGGAGTTGACACTTTTCAACTGTCTCCCTCTGCAGACAACACTCCACACCTCCACCTGGGAAGAGATTAACACCTAAAGATGTGCTTTAAAGGTTTACACCTTAGTGCATCCAATGAGTGTTCAAAAGTAAAACCGTCCATACAAAATTATCTATTGATAAACAAGACCCAATTGCTCCACATCAGAAAGCATTTAGGAATGATGTGCATATGTGTTTGAATGGGGACAGTGGGAAGCAACAGGTGTTCATATCAATTAAACATGGGGCATAACAAGTCCCCCAGTTGCTGGGATCCTAGGGGGTCGCACCCAATTTCGAGTGTCCACCAATCAATGTTTCAATTTAACTGGATTGTGTCACCCCCATGATGGAGTCATGATCCTCTCTGATTGCCTGAATTAACACCACCCGATTGAACAGATATCATATGAATTACATGTTAGTCGTTTTCAGACTTTTCTTGTCAAATTGGTTTTCAAGTGACATATTTGCAATGTTTTTATGGAATTCTGTTTGCATGCGTGCAAGGATTCTCTATAGGCGTGCCAACGGTATCTTGCTAATGCATCGTGAGGCCCTTCCTTGCCATCCGTGATTGTTGGTGGTGATCGGGAGAAGTTTTTCTCTTGTGAACCGGGATCTTTAGATGGCTTGTGGATGTTTGCAATAATGCCTTCCTTTAAAAGGCTGGTTGATGTGGTGGGTGATGAGAAGGACCTATTTGGTGATTTTGTGCCTTGGGATATTAGTGTGAAAAGTGTCATTGAATCAAACTGCATAGACTTTGTGTATGAGTTTGATATTGCTTTTGGAGAATGGCGTGATACGATGGTTTTGCATGTGTCTGTCTATTAGAGTGGCATATTAGGGCAGACTCTGGTTTCCCGGAATTACCCAGTTTGCTCGCATACCAAACAGCTCAAATCCCATTTTACCACATTTTTTACCTCTTTTTTTACAGCAAAAGTATAAATGGTGGGTTGGGTTCAGGGATATAGAAAGGGGGCTGGGTTGGCGGTAGGTGACGTGGGCATGGTGGTCTCCCACACATTTTTCAGCAAAGATAGAGATACAAAATAAATGGGCAAAAAAGGATTCGACCAGATTCATTGAAACAAATATCATGGATCCTGGTTTCTGATCTGAATGACTCAGGGTTGTGCCTTTGTGTGTAGCCCGGAGTCTAGGGCGTTCTTAAGGGGATGGTTTAAATGGAGCTTGCCATTTATTGACCATGGTGAGGTTGATGTATGGGTGGGTGGGGAAGTGGAGAATGCTGAGGTTGTTTAGTATAGGAAGTTGGGTGGGAGGTGTGTCGGGGTTAGGTGTGCAACTGGTGGAGTCTCAATGGGGGGGAAGCCAGAGGCTGTGCTGTTGCGATCTGTGGTTACTACAACGCAAAGGTGCTTAGGTCCAGCTTCACAGGACATTTCTCCACGACCAAAGAGCGTGGCAAGTGATCTTATAATTAACTAGCAGGGGATCATAAATGGAGAGCAGCAGTACAGGAAGCCAATTACACTTCAAAATATTGCAGCCAGCTCCAATTAAAGAACTTGCAGCGGTAGCAACCGAACACGACCATTTGCAAAATCATTTCTGGGACCACTATTCAACAGTGTGAATTATTCCGTAAGTATCTATCCCTCACATCCAGGCACACAAGAGAAATTAGCCCTCTCTTTGCTTTCAATTACACTCCTAAGGTCAAGACACGAAGTCAAATCCCACCTCCCCCAAAGTGTCCATATCATTCCTTTACTAGTTATTAGGCCATTACCTTGACTTTCCAAATCTAATGAGGACGGCGCGCGTGCACAAATATGACTCGTTCCTCAAGTGCTTACTGTTATTACCCCCTCCATCAAAACACAGTAAAACTGCAGGCAACTAATTTAAATAGACCATAATGAGCGCAGCACACAGAGGCAAGCTGCAAGTAGCAATCATTTTATTTTTTTATTATTGAAAACAATTATGCCATGTGCTATAAAAATGAAACCCGGAAGAGGCTGCAATTTTCTCTTAAAATGATGTTAGTAATGACTGTGCTCTGTGGAAGGCAGGCATTAGAAACGTTCAATATTTAGCGCCGTCCTTCGGCGCGGCGCCGCTTGTCTTGTGAATTTATATCGCAGAATATCCTTTGGAGATGTTTACCAGCAAACGCTGCCAACGCCGATGCTCTGCTTCATGTACAAAGTGAACGAGCTAGGCTCGGTCTGTAGCAGCACAGCTGGCCAGTGCTGCTTATTGTGCTATTTTCTGTTGTTCACATTCTCTCTCATAGTTAGACTGTGTCGCTGAGAACAGGCATATGTCATGAGTGGGGAAATCATAGATGGGTTTGCGGCACTAGCCAGAAAATTCTGAAATCCCACCAAGGGCACTGCTTTCTCAGGATTTAGCTTGTGTTTGGTGGGAGGTTGTATGTCTCTTGTGTAGGTGCTGGCGTCTGATTCAAAGGGACCATTGTTGAAATGCTGGATCCTCTCCCCCATGCATGTGGTCATTAGCAGCTTCACGGAGTTACACAGTAAATCACCCGCTCGAAACATGTTGCTTGTTATCCAGAGAATTTTGAGCCACAGTATAATGCACCAATTCACTGAAGCTTCATTGATCAACTAGACATAAATACTAAGGGCTCAGTGTAAGAGTCTGAAGCATTAACTTCCTGCACGTGCAAGACGATGGCAACTTGAGCTCTTTATGCAAAGATCAATAGAACAGCACGTGTTCATTGCCGGATGTTCTGCATGGCAGCCTGCTACTTTATCTTCTGTGTATAGTATAGGGCAGCGGCAGCCACCCTAAAGTTAAGGTAAGTCGGACTCCCATAGGAACACCTCAAAATTCTATCATTAATAACTTTTCATTTGAGTAACTGATTTGACCAACATTTCGAAAGTTATTAAGGACTCGCCCCCGCCCACCAGACTGCAACGTTTCATAAATATTAGTTAAGAAATAAAAAAAACGACCACCATCTTGTTTTTCTCTCAATGTGAGTGATATCTGTGATTACAGCAGCGGATATGGGAAATTGAAAGGCAGGAAAAAAGCTATTTGCAGGTCAGAAAAGATTCAAATACCATCAAGCTAGAGGTGGGATGAGGAGGGGTAGCTAGAGGGCACCAAGTGAAATTTGAACACCAGAAAAATAACCAGAGAGAGGAAATGTTCCAATAAATATGCTGACAAAGTATAAAATGTGCTTGCCTTTTAAACCCAGCAATCTGTAGTGAAATAGTCCATTGAAAACAAAATCCCAATACAAAACAAGTGCTTGTGGTCTTGTGGGTAAGTGTCTGCACTGGCAATATGACAACCTGAGTAAAATCCTGGTAGACAAATACTTGAGCAAGCTTGCCAACCTCAGAAAATCCCAAGGGGTTGCATCCGCCCTTTGAAAAAAGTTACACTGTCTACCCACATGTGTCCTTTACTGGTGCCCTGAAAATGAGTCACAATCACAGGGAAATAACTGCACCAGTGTCCAGGATTGGAAAGCCTCTTGCCACACTGTGATCAAAAACTCATGATTTATTTACCCTCTCATCATTTCTCCTCCTTACCCCCATGTCGGACTTTCAACAATACTCTGCTTTATAAAGCTAACTTGAAAATTACACATACCATAGTGTCACTCAAATATGTACATCCTTATAGAACTATGTTAGGCAAAAAGTGTACACTTATGGTACTATTCCCCCCATCCTGACTGTGAGACTACAACTACCAAAATGCAATTCAGCAAAAGGCTGAAAAATGGTCTCTGAGTGCAAAACCTTCAAGGTATGACAGGAGTATGGTTTCAACAAATGTGGATGCTGTGTATTATGTGATATTTAAAACAAAGACATTACATTGCATTCAAGACTGTGGACTGTCTCCCTTCCTTGCAGTAATCGGGACCGGCCCTGCTTACTTTCAAAGCAAGGAAGGATCTAACGCCCTTAGGCCAAGTTTCTCTAAGTGGTCTTGTAAGGTAGGCTCATTTATTAGGCGACAAGCCTTTAGGGAGCTGACTGCTTCCTCGCTTTGAAGCTAAGCAGTGTTCATCTCAGCTGCTGCCAGGATGGGAAACCCACTGATGCTTTAAAAATATATATTTTTTTTTAATTATTGACTGGGAGACTACAAATGCCAGAATGCAATTCAGCAAAAGATAAAAATACAAAATGGGTGTCTCTGAGTGCAAGAACGTTCAATGACTGACAGTAGCACAGTTTAAAAAAACAAATAATTTGGATGGCCATTCGGTCACCCACCCATGCAGCAAAGTGGGACTGACCCCTCTTAGCTTCAAAGCAAGGAAAGGGACGGCCCGTTTCGCTAAGTGGTCTTGTAAAGTATGCTCATTCTTCACATTGAAGCTACGCAGGGTCTGTCCTGGTTACTGCATGGATTGGAGACCGGGATGGCAATTTGTTACCCCTGATGTCACTATAGGTGTAAAAATATCTTTAAAAGAAAATGTAACCTCGGGTACTGAACTACACATTACCTCGGTTATCTGTAGTCCTTTAAAGCCTCGGATATAAACAGCTGGAAACAAATATGATTTCCTGCCCCCCCCAGGCCCTCACCAAGTACCCCCTCATCTGTGCCAGCTCCCCCAATCCTCAGATGGCCCCCTCACCTCCCTACTCTTTCTCTCCCCCCCACATCAGACACTCTTCCTGTGACGCAGTTTTCTTTGAGATGTCGGCTAGCCGAGGCTACAAAAAGCTTTGTGTTGCAAACTCAGTCCGTAGACCACCTCCAACTTCCAAATTTCAATTAGTGCCCTCTGGACAGTCCCACCTCTAACCTGATGGCATTTGCATGTTTTTTGACCCGCAAATAGCATTTACCCAGCATTTCATTTTCACATATCCTCATCTACAGCTGCAGATATCTTGCACATCAAGAGAACAACACAATATTGGTTGTTTCATTTCTAAAAAAGCCCCAGTTCTGGGTAAACACCAGAGATATAGCTATCTATTTTTGAGAAGGGGGCAACCCCTTCTCCGTCAAATATCAATCATATTTGTGATGTCATCTTTGATGTTCTGGGTGTTAGTATTAGCAGCGCATGCTGTTGGCACAAGTTATGATTGCTTAGCTTACCGATTTTCAGTTTTACTCGTAACCATAACGTCACTTTAACAATGTTTTTCATTGAATTTAATAGGTTATTATTAGTGCAACTTAACCATAATGTCCCTTTAACAAAGTGTTTTCACTGAATTTCATAGGTTCTTATTAGTTCAACAGTACCTTTTAACAAAGTTTATTCACTGAATTTCATGGGTTTTTACCAGTGCACCCTAATTTGCAACAACTTCCTAATATCATGCATACCCCTAATATGGCAGAATTTTCCACCGATGTAGAAAGTTTGAAATTAAAACTGTGCCATGCCCCACCTCCTAGCAACATTTTTAACACTTCTACAACATTTTTCACTATTTTTGTGTTGTCGATGTTCGTGAATGTCTAACGTCATTGCAGACTTTTTGGACAGCATCATGTGACCACACACACGCATGCAGCATGATGACGTGTTCATGAATGTGTCCTCACTTCACAAACAGATCCATGCTTTGCAAACAGTTTGAAACTGCATTTTTGGCTGATCCAGGAAGTTTCAAGATAAAAATGTACCTTTACACAGCTCCTACACCTATTCTGACTTATTATCTATTTGCAATCCAGAACAGAGCAAATACTTCAAAGAATATGAGCACAACTGCTATTTATCTTCAAAAATAGCATCAGCTATTACCATCTCTCCACCCCAGGAGCCACCGCCACCACCACCAGCTGGAGGGCCTAGACAACGAAAAAAGCACAATAATGCAGAAAACAATCAAAAGGACCAGTTAGTTGAGGTAGATGAAATGCCTATCTCCAGCACCCTGAGAGACTCATCGGAATGGCAGTTCTTTACCACTGTTGGGGCTGTACCAAAGGCTAAGGCTACCAAAGTGAAAGGCACTGAGTGAAACGTTGTACTCATTCAAAGACAACCTGGTCAGTACTCCTACGGGACCAACTCCATGCGCCGCCATACCAAATCCAACCACTGGGAAGCTCACATAAAGGTTGTTCCTTTCTCAGGAAGTAGTAGGCTGTCTTCTGTTACCTCATCTTTCTCCACCAATACTGTGACCACAATGGCTCTTCCTGTGAGGCACAAAATCCCACCAGCTACCTTGCAAGCCATAAAAGAGGCTGTTGATGCATATCTGTTGCAGACAACAGTCCTCTCTATAAACTGCAACACACCACTCTGCAGGGGGAGCAGTATTTAAGTGATTTCAAGGCTGTAATCAAAGAGCATGAGGAACACTGCCACTTACCTTATATGTAATGCATGCCCAACACCTTCCCCTCTTCACCTGCCCCTCCATAGCTAGGCTTGCTGCCCCTTCCCTTCCTTCCCTCCCCACCTTACTTACTGGCCTATCCTGCAAAAAAAGAATTAAAAAAACACACAAAAGCTTCCTTTAGCAAACACCTGTCACAGTTAAAAATAGAAGTAAAACAAATAAACTCATAGACTCCATCTACTTTACAATTTTCAGTAAAGTAGTTAGACTCAATACGATTCTCCAACCTTCTCATTAGCATTTTCTACTATACTAATGGAAATAATAGACAATTGTATAGTACAGAAAAAGAAAAAAGCACAGAAACAATTTTCTATCCCATTTACTTTTCTCTAGCATACTATAAGAACCATAACCCATGGCCTTTCATGGATATCCGCGGTTTCTGCAGTCCTCTCTGTAGGCCATGCATGATTAAAAAAAAAAACATATTGCACGTGCACACCATCGCACAAGACAGCCCTTCTACTGTTATGTTGGTAGCACTTCCATGTTGCCTGCTTTGAAACCGTTAATCAGATATCCACCAATCAGTTAAAAATACTCTACATATAACCCTATCAGCATATCCGAATTCCACACACCAAATGTCACTTAAAAATGTTCTACAAATATTTTTCATGTGCATTTCACTTGCTTATCCCAAAACATTTTACACACTGCTGCTATAAATGCACGTATCCGTTGTGCAGTAAAATAAGTGCATGAATGGAAAGAGGAATAGGGATTACCAATTGCTCATACAAGCCCAGAAGGAAAGTGCCAAGCCATGCCAAACAGGGAAGCCGCTAGCTACCTGCTGGGAAGAGGAGTCCCACCGGTGTGGAACATATCTGCCAGATGGTAGACCCGCAAAGGCAGTGCTGAAGCAGTGTGGGGGGAGAGGGGTGTGTACTGGTGTCGACTAGATCTAGGGCATGGAACCTGTGAGTTTCACGATGGACCATGCAACCAGTCTCAGTGGCAGTAGTATGAATTAGCAGTAAATTGATTAATTACAATAGGAACACAAAAGCAGAGTTTTCAGAAGTTTCCAGAACTTAAGGAATTCCAGTTCAAGTATACGAGGAACAGGAAGGCTGTTCCAAAGACAGGCACTGGCCGAAAACAGACACATGCCTCCCACTCTCTGTTTCAAAAAGCGTTTCACAAGCAGATTATTAGAGTTACAGCAGTGGAGGGCTCTAGCAGAGCAGTATTTAAGGAAACAAACTTGTACATATTGTAGTCCTAGCAATTAACAGGAGCCAATGCACACCTTTTAGGGCTGCAGGGATATGGCACCGGGGCTTGAGGCATAGGATAGGTCTTGCACTCCTATTCTAGATTAGCCAAAGGGGGCATAGACAACAAGGGGGAGGTTAAGGAAGAAGCTGTTACAATAGTACAGCCTACACAGGACCAGGAGACTGCAGACGTTCAGCTTCTGGGGGAAGGTAAGGAATGGTACACTGCCTGTAAGAAGGTCAAACTGCAAGCATGGGATTTCTTAACAAGCTCCAAAATGTAAGGAGTAAAGGAGAGAGAGGACTTAAAGAAAACTCATGGGTTTTCGGCCACATAGGATGGCAAGAGTAGAGGACCCAAAAACAGCTGCCAGAGGGTAGGAGAAAAACAGGGCATCGGTATCACAATAAGAAAGATCTCAGTCTTACTGGCATTGAGACACAGATTGTTAGCCACACTAAATGCCCTAATGCCAGTCAGACAATTAGACATAAAAAGCAAGGACATCAAATTAGTTCAGGGATGTTTAAGGAAACCTGTCTGTCATTAACATAACACTGGAAATGAGAAAAGAAGAAAGACATCAGGTGAGTCAGAGCGACGAATTAGGTATGGAAAATCCACAATCATAGGATAAAACCCTGGGGTACTCTGCAGGTACACAGTGAGGTGGTGGAGTACAAACAGCCGAGTTGCAGCTGGTAAGGGCAGTCAGTGAGGAAAACAAATCAGCCAGTCCAGTGCCCGGTCCATGATGCTAATGGTATCATTTAACCTTTTAATGAGGATGCAATTGTTGACTGTGTGAAAGGTGGAGGAGACATCAATGAGCACTGTTCTCAATTGTACTACAAACATAAATGCCACATACACCAGCCATCCGCCCAAGAATCTGGCCACTGGCCACAACCACAACAGAATTAAACCACATAACATGTACGTACAAAACACCTTCAAATAACAAAACTCGCCCTGAAACCCCTGCAATCCAAATGATTTTCCGCAGACACCAACATTGAGAGTGGATTCTGCGGCACCTGATCACCTTTTTTCGCCTACAAAAACACCTCCATATCATATTTATTCCACTCTCCTGCCCTTTCTATGCCCTCTTTCAGCCATCAAATAACCCCAAATGTGTTTTCAAAACTGTTTGTTCACTGTGATATCCACAGAATTCAGCAGTGTCCGCGGAGCAAGCGGTATCAGCGCACACTTTTTTCACATAGAAAAACAGCGCCATATCATCTTTATTCCACCCCCACCCTTTCCAGCCCCTCTTTCAACCACCAAATAACCCCAAATGTGTTTCCTAGACTTTTTTCTCACCACGCTATATGCAGAGATCAGTGGCTGTCCGCGGATCCAACATGGCGACCGTTTAAAAAAATATGACGCACCTCACGCTTTTCACCATCCAATCAGCAGGCATATATGATGTCTGTGGACATCACCCCGAACCCTGATTGATCTAGGGGGGGTTGTCATGATCCATGCCCCTGACCACATCAGGTATAACAGCCCCCTGGCAGCAGTAGGGCTAAAGCCCTTCAGACTGGCCCCTTTGGCGTCAGTCTCATTATCAGGAATAAAGCCATACCAGTTTTGGACCTTAACCCAACATGGAGGCCTATTACACAGCTCAAGCCATGCTGTCTTGTGTATTGGGTGTGGCTGGGCCTGAGCTCAAAGCACAAAAACCTAAGGTGAGCAATAACCCCAAGGGAGGTGATTGGACCAGAGGGAGTTGGGAGTCCACCCATCACAGAACCAGTATCTTAACCCTCCATCCTCCTGTTATAGGTGCGATCCAAAGTCTGGCACATAACCAAGCAGAGAGGGGTCCGGCATATCACTTAGACCTCCATCCAGTATCGTGTGGCGCCCCGGTGGATACCAGGTGAGCGTAACAGAACACAAAGCCTCAATTAAAAAAATCCACCTGGGCATCATGGAAACATCAGAGACTGACCAACTAGCCCAGTTACTGGGAGAATTATGGGCCGAGGTGCACTCCGCCCAGCAAGAAACCAATGCCCTTAGGAGGGAATTGATTGTCAACAAGGACTGCACCGATGAATTAGCCAGACAATTGCTCCAAACACAGGCTGGGCAGGCTCTGTTGACAGGAAGTATTCAGTCAGTTCCAGCCAGATCCGTCAATCAAGTGCAGGTGGTCCGCCCTGGGGCAGTTCCTTTGTCCCCACTGGAATGTTTTACGGGGGACCCAGGAAAATATGCAGTATTCATGAACCAGTGCCACCTCCATTTTCTTTGTAGACCCGGAGCCTTTCCTAACGATCAGTCATGGGTTGCCTTTGTTCTATCATATCTGAGTGGCAGTGCTGCGGATTGGTCCATACCGTTAGTAAGCCAGGATGACCCACTCCTGCGGGATTTCAGGGGGTTTCAACAGGAGATGGAAAAGCTGTTCTCCCGACATACCCAGGGCCAAGCTCTGGATAACGAACCTCTGTCCCTCCGCCAAGGCAGCCAAGATTTGTTAACATATATTGCAACTTTTAACAGACTTGTCGTTGAAACTGGGTGGCCTGAGGAGAAACGAACAGCGTTATTCCATTGAGGATTTTGGGGGGAATTGAAAGACGTCCTAGCTCAGGTGATAAACCCACCAAAAGACTGTGTAGAGTTCATCAACCTAGTGGTGCAGCTAGACCACAGGATGCAAGATCGAAGGACAAATCCAGCTAGAATGGAGAATCAGACTGTGTATGTATGCTCAAAGGAGAACATTCCGCGTTCATCAGAAAACACTTCGGAACCCATGCAAATTGGGGGGCTACGGAGCTCATTAACCAAGGCCGAAAGAGACAAAAGGAGACAACAGCAATTATGCCTGTACTGTGGGAAATCAGGTCACTGCTGCAGAGAATGTCCCATAAAACCCCCTAGGAGAACAGTTGGAGCTACAGAGAAAGAAGGAGGAGAACAAGAGTCAGAAAACTTCCAGGCCTGGCAAGCAGAGAGCTCTGTTTGTCGAGTGTAGGAAAAGAGCCACAGACCTCACACCTTGCCCTGCCTGTGATTTTGATTATTCACCAACAACCGTCTCGAATGCATGCTGGGGAGGCATACATAGACAGCGGAGCCATTGGAAACTACATAGACCAAGGCCTGGAAACAAGGATGGGGCTTCCCCTCTATCAGAAATCGACAACTGAGAAGGTCATCAATGTCGACGGCACAGAGAAAGCTTCTGGTTCTGTAACTCAACGCACAGCAGAATTGACCCTTCTGTGCCAAGACAGACATCAGAAAGCCATTGCCTTCGACCTTATCAAGGCCCCTCAGTTCCGGGTGATTCTAGGGATGCCGTGGTTGGTGGCTCACAATCCTAACATTGACTGGCGAGCCAAATAATTAGCCTTCTACAATGATTGTGCTCATGCGTGCTACCAAGTGGAAATGCCATTGTCTGACCCAGAGACACCTGTCGTAGATAAAGAGGCGTTGGTACTAGGTGTAACAAGTACACTACCAAGTGAATACCACGATTTCCAAGACGTTTTCCAAAAAGAACAGGCTAATACCTTACCCCCTCACAGGCCATATCACTGTCAGATCGACCTCTTGCCTGGTCCACAAATCCATTGTAGTCATATTTATGCACTCACCGAACCTGAAAATCTCCACTTGAAATCATATCTGGACCAATACATGGCAAACGGTTTTATCTGCCCGTCCAAATCCCTGGCAGCCTCCCCCCTATTCTTCGTACCCAAGAAGGAGGGGGACTTGAGAACGTGCATCGACTACTGCGCACTAAACCAAGTAACAGTTAAAAACCTTTATCCTCTACCCCTTATCCCAGAACTGCTGGACCAAGTCAAGGATGCCCAAATTTACACCAAATTGGACCTCAGGGGGGCATACCATCTTGTGCGTGTAAAGAAAGGAGACGTACTAAGTATGGGCTGTACGAATATCCGGTGATGCCCTTTGGACTTTGCAACGCTTCCGCTGCGTTCCAGTACTTCATGAACGATGTACTACTAGAATTGATCGACATATGTGCCCTAGTTTACATCAACGACATCTTGGTGTACTCCTCTTCTAAGCAGGACCATGTCAGACACGTTTGCTCCGTCCTTGCAAAACTCTGACAGCACCAGCTATATTCCAAAATGCTCCTCCCATGTCATCAAAGTCGAGTTTCTTGGTTTAGTCCTAACTCCCAGAGGCATCCGGATGGATATGCACAAAGTAGACGCCATCCTCAGCTGGCCATCACCGTCTTCAGTCAAAGGTGTCCAAAGTATGCTCGGCTTTGTGAACTTTTATCACCGATTCATCCCAGGCTTCTACCAGATTGTGCACCCAATCACTTCTTTATTACGAAAAATCAACAAACTGTTCCAATGGACAGAAGAGGCGGAAAAGACCTTCCAGGAACTCAAGAAAATATTTACCTCAGCCCTGGTGCTACAACACCCCTGCCTAGATCTCCCATATATAGTGGAAACAGATACCTCCAGCATGGCAATGGGGGCTGTTCTTTCCCAAAGGGATCCCGAAACAGGCCAGTTACATCCCGTGGCCTTTGGTGCCGAAAATGTACTACACCTGAACTTAACTATGCAATAACAGACAAGGATCTCCTAGCGATCAAGGCAGCCTTTAAGGCTTGGCGGCATTACCTCCTAGGTGCCAGACATATCATCACAGTAATCACTGACCATCGCAACCTACAATACCTCAATACGGCATAGGCTCAATCATCCCGTCAACTCCGATGGGCTACATTCTTCGCAGAATATGATAACATAATCACATACCGACCTGGAGTCCAGAACGGAAAAGCCAACGCCCTATCCCGCATGGATATTGATGAGAATGCATATTCAACCCCAGACCCGGTGGCCATTATTCCAGGTGACAAACTACTAGGGTTTACAACAAAGTTATCTCTGAACGAACTCCAAAAGGAAATTCGGCTCCTGATGAAAACTGAGGCTCTACAAGATTGGACCACCCAAGGTGAACATTACACAACAAAGGACCAACTCCAGTATTTCACAGGGCGTTTATATCTACTGACTAAGGCACTACAAGAACAAGTCATTTCTGGTTATCATGCCCCCCTTATAGAAGGACATCCAGGAATTGCCAAGACCTTAGCCTAGGTGAAAAGAAATTATTGGTGGCCGACCTGGCGAAAGGACATTACGCAGTTTATCCTGTCATGTGGCATTTGTGCACAGAACCTTCTTCAACCCCTGGAAATTCCACCTGCACCTTGGCACACACTCCCTCTCGATTTCATCACAGATCTGCCTCCCTATCAAGGGTTCAACACTATCCTAGTGGTTGTTGACCTATTCTCAAAAATGGCCCATTTCATTCCGCTTAAGGGTCTACCAAATGCATCCAGTCTGGCAAAGGTGTTTTTAGAGCAAATTGTACGATTACATGGTTTCCCCTCCGTCCTGATTTCTGACTGCGGGAGTCAGTTTGTGTCTAACTTCTGGAGGAAGAGTTGTGCATTTTGCCCAAATCAATATTCGTCTGTCCACTAGTCACCATCCCCAAACTGATGGCCAAACGGAGCAGACGAAATCAGACACTAGAGCAATACCTACGGTGCATGTTACATCAAGTGGAAGAAAGTTGGAAGGATATGCTGTGGATAGCCGAATATGCCTACAACAACTCACTACACACCAGTACCGGACAGAGTCCATTCTATACTGTATATGGAAGGCACCCACGTACTTCCGAATTACATACCCCCATGGCCTTGGAAATGCCTGCAGTGAAGACTTTACATTCGACCATCACTCAAGCCTTCAATAAAGCAGAAGAACACTTGATCCAAGCCAAAGAAAGACAGAAAAGATTCTCTGATCAACACCGAAGAAAAGCCCCAGACTACCAAGTCGGAGATGAAGTCTGGTTGGCATCTCGGCACGTGCCCATAAGAGGAACTCAAACATTTCGTCCTAGATATCTAGGGCCCTATACCATCAAGGCTATTATAAATCCTGTGGTAGTAAAACTAGCTTTACCACCAAGTATGCAGATCCATCCCATATTCCACGTGTCACTCTTAAAACCTGTTCAGCCTGGAACTCGGGTCAAAATACCACCAAATCCGGTACTGGTTAACGGAGAACTCGAATTTGAAGTCAAGGACATCCTAGATTCTAAGCTCACCAGGTCCAAGTTATATTACTTAGTGGACTGGAAGGGATACGGCCCTCAGGACAGGACATGGGAGCCTAGCAAGCACGTCCATGTGCCACGCCTGGTAAGACGATTTCATCGGAACCTTCCTACCAAACCAGGGCCAGACGGATGAAATACCTTGAAAGGGGCCTTAGGGGGAGAGCTGTCATGATCAATGTCCCTGACCTCCTTAGGTATAACAGCCGCCTGGCAGCAGTGGGGCTAAAGTCCTTCACACTGGCCCCAAGGGCCTTAAAACTCCATCAGAAACATACATGGAGTCAGTCCTGGCGCCTTTGGCGCCAGGCTCATTATCAGAAATGAAGCCATACCAGGTTTGGACTTTAACCCAACATGGAGCCCTATTACACAGCTCAGTTCTTTAGAACGAAGCCATGCGGTGTAGTGTTTTGGATGCGGCTGGGCCTGGAATTATTTGGCCTGGAACTACTTTGGGCTATTTAAACCACACCCAAACAGCAGAACACGCTTCACGTTATTCTGCAGTCCTGCAGCGTAACGCTCACCGTGTCCAGCTCCTGCTCATCTGCTTCTCCGGCGGCTCGATCCTGAAGCCCTAGATCTGGATTCCATTAATAATCTGGAAGAATAAGAACAGCGTTAGCGAGCAAGAACACTTACCTGTGAAGTAACCGGTCTCGAATCCATCCTGCGCTTCGCTTACCTCGCCCATCTCCGGAGTTTTCCGTAACATGCAAAGGTAAAGAAAAAAGGACAGCATTAATAACAATTATTACCTGGGCAAGCATCGAGTCCTGGCAGCACCCTGCACTTCTCTTAGCTCGCCCATCTCCGGGTTTCACCGCAACCTGCAAGGGAGAAGGAACAAGGTCAGCATTAACAAAGCACTTACCTGGGCAAGCAGCGCTTCGATCGCTCATCACTCCGGAACATCACTGCAACCTGTACAAAGAAGGGAAGAGAACACAGGTTAGCAATTAACGCCAATCAACAGCGCAGCGCTCCACGCATCAATAACTCAAGGTGGTCTTCGCCATCAGCGCGGCAACTCCGAGATCGCAATCATCCCTGTAAAAACAAAAGAGACATTGTTAGGGAACAGCGTAGTGGAGCAAGATGCAGAGAAGACAAAGAAAACAGAGGGAAAGAAAGAGACAGAATAAAGATGGAAAAGACATTATAACTCACCTTGAAGACAGCAAGCAGAGTCGGAGTCACAGCCGGTCTGGACCCGACATAAGGGCACATGGACCAGTGAAGCAACTGGGTCCATGGAACGCCTGCACCAACCACGCGCCCCTGCACAGGGACGCTGGACATAGAGTTCAACGCAAAAACCTAAGGTGAGCAATAAGCCCAAGGGAGGGGATTTGGACCAGAAGGAGGTGGGAGTCCACCCATCACAGAACCAGTATCTTAACCCTCCATTCTCCTGTTATAGGCGCTACCCAACGTCTGGCACACAACCAAGCAGAGAGGGGTCCAGGATAGCGCTTAGATTTCCATCCAGTATCGTGCAGTGCCCCGTGGATACCAGGTGAGCATATCAGGTGTCCGTGGGCTGAATAGGGAAATTAGTCTGCGGACCGGACCCAGATATCACACATTTTTCTTTCCTACTTTTTGGTCACTTTAAAATAATTAGTGGATGTATTTACACCAAGTTTACAAAAGCACACTTTCGGGACCAAGCCGTGACTCCAGACGCAAATTTGGTGAAAATCCGTCGAGCGGTTTGGGCTGTAGGTGTTAGCAAACTTTTGTTTTCATTGCATCTATGATGATTTTCACACATTTTGGGATCCCCCCTATAACTTTGCCCACCCTTGACGAAAGCCAACCTTTGCACACTCATTCCGAGGGGGCCGTATACTGTTTTTGCAAGGTTTGGTGAGGATTCATCCAGGGAGAGCAAAGTTTTAAGCCAGCCAAAAAGTGCTAATTATATTAGTTGAGCAACTTAACCATAACAAAACATCCACTACTGAACATTGGTAATGTATAGCGATTTCACCCAGGGTTGTCTTAGTGTGGAACTGTAGGTTGATGTAGGTTGATTAGCATGAATGGCAAGTTACTGAGGGGTGAACCGTGTCTCCAATGCCCTATTTAGGAAAGGTGGTTAAAGATTATGTGAAATTCCAACAAAATACAAATAATGCAGAGCAATGCTCTTAGAGCTGCATTAAATATACCAAGAAGAGAGCACATTTCAGCAACTAGAAAACACTACAAATGGCTCTCTATAAAAGAACAGATTGAACTTAAAACATTGTGTCTAACCTTTAAAGCACTGAACCATAAAGCCCCTCTGTACCTCACTGAAAAATTCACCTTGAGATCATCCACACGGATTACTAGATCTTCTAACCCATCTTGCCTAGTGGTCCCAAGATACAACCTAAAAAGGAGAATATAGCTTCCCGGTCATGGCTGCCCAACTGTAGAATACCCTCCCACCTACCATTAAATCTGTCCGGGTATTTTCCAATTTCAGGAGAAATGTAATCTCCTGGTTACTTAGCAAGAACTAGTTAAAATTAACTTAAAGTTCTTAACCTTCAGCTCATGAACTAATGAACTCTCCACCCTGACTCCTCTAGATCTGCCTCATCTGTACCTGTATCCTAGCGACTTAGCAATTCATTTGTTTTGCTACATTCGTCAGGGCAATTGCCTGTACTCTAGCCAGTCAGTAACATTCCTATGCAATTGTAACCCCCTAACATTGCCTATGCCTGTAACATGTCATATGAAATGTGATTGTATCTGATAACAATATATATGCATGAAAGTACTGTAGTTTAACCACAAGGCCCATGTCTGTAACAATCTACTTGCTTTAAAAGCGCCCAAATACCTCTAGGTCAGGTGCGCTATACAAATAAATTAAACAAACAAACAAACAAATAAACAAACTGTGGGATGTTTTTACCCATGCATCCGAGCCCTACCAAAAAGTTGTGCCTTACTGGCATTGAAAAAATCATGATGGCCAGAACTTCCTAGAAAATGCACAGGGAAATGCATGAAGAATAGGCTGCCACCCATTTTTGCCGATGTTGTGGGCACAGAAGGGCACTGCCTAAAACCACCATTGGGCTACACACAGTAGCCTGAAACCATTGCAAAAGGGGCAATGCTGATTGCCAAAAGCAACCCATAACTATTGGGAAGTCATTTTCTTCAGGTCAAATATGGCTAAGTTATGGGCACAAAATTATTTTACTGCAGAACCACACCAGTGCCATATGCTGAACCTGGATAATATACTTCCATGTAAAATCTCTTGTTTGAAATGCATAAATTCAAGACTGATCCAAAAAAAAAAAGGCATGCAGTACCCGCTTTGGACTCAAGGCGGCGCTAGCGGTTTAAACTCTGACAGGAGAACTGCTACTTCAGAAGCTAATCAGCCTTCTGTGACCATTGGGACTTTAAAAGACTGTGGGTTAGTTAGAAATCTAACCACCTGCTGTTCCCAGAGACAATGTGATTTGATTAACAGGCCAAAAGGCTGGGAAACCTTCTCACCTCAGAAAGCCCAGGATATCACATGGTCATGCTAACCAAATGCAAAGTGGCCCCCTGGTCTGTTGACCTCAGCTTGCTGGAGCCCACACAAAAGACCTTTTCCCTTTAATAGGATATGGTGATTTTGACTGTTTCCTGTCAACAAAGATCTGCCAGCCAGGAGAGACATGTGATCACTGTCATCCCCAAACTTTGGGGGCGGACTCAAAAACTGCAGTACTTTGAATTGAAAGCAAATATATATTTTACAGAAACACTGATAAATCTTGGTAACCAGATGACAGAAATGTGAAATTTGGGGATCCTTAAAATGAAAACTTTGCCCACAATTCAAGCCCAAACTCCAATTTGTGTGATGTTCTGGGGCACAACCCCGCTATTTATTGATACTACAGACTCTGTGTTGAAGCTAGAGACATGGGAATTTACTGGAGTATGTATGGACAGCCCGTGTATATGTGTATAATTTTTAATGAAAAACCAATGTTGCATAACCCACTAAAATCGAAAATAAGTTGCCATTTCTTTACCCAAGCTCCTAGAAACGCCAGAGTCAGAACAGTGCCTACCTCATGTGATATATGATGTGTGTAGGTGATGTAAAAACAACTGTGTATTTGGGAGAATATGTATTTGGATCAAATATAGCTTTATGTGCAATTTGACAGGGGAGTGTCCTTTCTGCAGGCCATAAAATGACATCACTCTGACACACTATCCTTCCCCCAATCAAGGGAGAAAGGAAAGCTTGGCCAATGATAAATTGAGAGAGGGGCTGGCTTAGTGATGCTGCGCACACACCCACTTTCTAAACACATAAAAGCAGACAGTGCAGGACAAGTGGGGATCCCTTTTTCACTTTCCGCGGGACGCTCGGCCGGGAGACTTCAGACTTCAATCCATCAATCTTCAGAGACCAAGACTTTACTTCAGAATTTGTAAAGAACAGGCCTAACCCACAAGCTGAGTTCTCTTCAGCAGGCCTCAAAATCATTTGCAGACTATTCACAGCCGGGCTGAGCTGTTGATTCTGGCCTGAAACCCTGCACCAGAAAGATCCAGAAGCAGTGCTGTACCCAGAGAAAGCAGAGACACCCAGAAAGCAGACCAGAGATCCAGAGTACCACAGGCCGCTGTATCCGGGGAGCTGACCCAGATGCTGTGAGCAGAACCGGTACCTGACAGACCCAGCAGAGCGGAGCTGACCCAGGCACTGCGCGCAGAGACCGTCCATGGCGAGGGAACCACAGCCAATCCTGACCCGATCCGTGGCGAGGTCCAGTCCTTTCAAAGCTAGGAGTGAGTACTTAGATCAGATTGTGACAGAAATAAGCTCTTAGTTAAAATAATTTAATCCAACTATTTTAATCTGATTAGAACTGTCTCCTAGAAATCGTGTCACCTGTCATTTTCAAAGCTGTCACCTGTCAATTTGAGTTACTTTAAATCCGAAAAACGACCTTTACAAAAACGTTCATATCTCTGGAACCGTTTGTCCTAGGAACTTGGTTTAACTTTCCTCTGTAATCACGATTCACGCACTCGCGAATTTTGCCGCGATTTGCGATTTGGCCTGATTTCTTTACCTGTAAAAAGATAGCAGCTTTTTGCTTTCCTTGGCTAAAAATTTGTTTGCATCTTAATTACCATCCCTGAATCATTGCTAAAGTGAGCCTGAGCTCATCCCAAGTATCTCTCATTCACCCTGAACCTCCTAAAGGGAATTAAAAGCATTTTCAGCATATTTCTCACTTCATTGCCACCCCATTCAAAGCACTTGGGCCTGTGTTTTAAAACTCATACCTGTTTTTTCTAAGCTTGCTGGGGTGGGAATTGAATTTCGTATTGTATTTGATTGCATTCCTGAGAACTGTGTGTGTTACTTCCATCTCCTTGCATTGCATATAGGGGGCGGGGGGTGAATTGTCACCAGGGGAAAAGTGAACATATGATATCTTGTGAAACCATATTAGTTAGTTTCTGTACTGCATTTTCATTCAACATTGCATCCATTTGAAACCATAAAAGTATTTTCGCTGCCTTATCCATCATACACCAACTCCTCATTGATTATAAAGAAGTCTGCTAGTGTCAGATTACCCATTGTCGATTAACATTATATTTATAAGGGCGATATCGATTATTAATTTATTATAAAAGCGTGGTATCTATATTTTGTTTTATTTCTCAAATAAACCTTTTAAACTTGCAAAACAGAACTACTTCTTGGCTCAGTGGGGTCAGGGGGATTCTAAGAGAGGGGTGTTATATAGGGGTAGTCATCCAGAACTCATGAACTGGACATAAAGATATATCAATAAGGGTTTCCATTCAGTATCCCAGACTAGGCATTGACTTAGCTGTAGTGTTGAATTGAATCCTCTTACAAAACAAACAAACAAAACATGTTTAGACTGGTTGCACCAAAGTAGGCCACTCTAGCTATGTAATAACACTTATCATGTTTGCTTTCACATGATGTCCATTAAAACATGCCATGCAACAGTAATAAGAATATATGGCCAAAGTGGCCTACAAGGTAGGGCAGTCTTGACACATAACACTTATCATGTTTACTTTAATCTCGATGCCTGTTAAAACATACCATTTCACAGTAAGAAAATATATCCAGATAGTCCCACCAACATATGCCAGTCTTGAGACCTTAATAACACTCATTATTTTTAGTTGCTCTTGATGCCCATTAAAACTTGCCATGTCACTGCAAGTAAATATAGTCAGACTGGTCCATCAATGTAGGCCATTCTTGCCATATTCCAACACTTATTGTGTTTGCCTTGGGCCAATAGTAAAAATATATATATATCCAGACAAGCCCACCAACGTCGGCCAGTCTTGCCATATAATAACACTTATCATATTTACTTTACTCTTGATGCCCATTAAAACATGCCATGCCACAGTAACAAGATATATTCAAACTGGCCCACCAATGTAGGTCAGTCTTGCCATGTAATACCACTTACCAGGTTTACTTTACTCTTGATGGCAAAAAAACCTTTTCTCCATGTCCTCACTAATACCTGCCACCCTATCCCTGCAGCCCTCTCCCGCCCCTTCACACAAACAGGGGCAGAGCAAATCCCCAGCACACATTCACACATTCATACACATTCTTTCATTCATCCATTCCTTTTTTCTCTCAGTCACATATAATTTAGGCCAGTCGTGCCATATAATAACACTTATAGTATTTGCTTTCATCTTGATACCCAATAAAACATGCTATGCAATATTAAAGGAAATATATCCAGACAGGCCCACCAGCATCGGCCAGTCTTGACACATAATAACACTTAACATGCTTGCTTTACTCTTGATGTCTATTAAAACATGCCATATTACAGTAGTAAAATATATTCAGACTTTCCCACCAGCATATTATTGTTATTTTTTATTATGACTATTATTATTTTCCATTTTTATAAGGCACTACTCGCCTGTGGGCCTCAAAACACACAAAAAACAAGACAAAACAAAACATTAAATGTGGATATCAGATGAGGAAGAGAAAACTTGTTTAATCTAATCTGAGACCTGTGCGACCTAGCCTGGTTCAAGGTTGAACAAATGAGTTTTAACACTTTTCTTAAACTCATGGATGAAGTTGGCCTGCCTGAGCTCACGCAGAAGTTTGTTCCAGTGCGATGGAGCCTGAATGCCAAATGTAGATCGTCCAAATGTTATACCTTTGGTGAATACGTTTGAGGGGTCGTAGAAGTGTAGACAACGACCAGGTGGAAGGGCGGTGAGGCGATTAGCCAGGCATTGCGGAGACTCGCCGTTACAGCACTTAAAGGTAAGAGAGAGCAAATTGTGCATAACTCGAAGTTCAATCAGAAGCCAGTGAAGATCTCACCTGTTATTTGTGACATGTTCCCTCCTGGCAAGTCCATGGATGGCTCTGACTGCCCCATTTTGAGCAACTTGTAATGCCTAAAGATTAGCCTTGATGTCCCTGACAACAGGTTGTTGCAGCAATCGAGGTGTGAATTAATCAAGGCTGTAGTTAATAGGGATCTATATTTCAGTGAGATGTTTGGGCGGATGTGATTCAATCATTTGGTCACATAGCCACAGGAGGCCCGAACAGTGGCAATATGTTGTTTCATGGCAACTCTGCATCTAGCACTATACCCATAGGCCAGTCTTTCCATGCAATACCACTTAATATGCGTGCTTTACTCTCGATGGCTATTAAAACATGCCCCCATGTCCTGACTAATATCTGCCACCCGACCCTGCCAGCCCTCTCCCTCCCCTGTGCATAAACAGAGGCAGACCATCTCCGTGGCACACATGCATGCATGCATACAAATGCATTCATTCATGTATTCATTTCTCATATTCACAGAGGAATTCTTACATCCATTCATTTCTCCATTCACTCACGCACACATGCAACAGACACTCTCTCATTCACTTGTGCAGAGTTACAGATACAAACACTCCCATACACGCATACATAACATTTGAAAATAATACATTCCCCTTTCCTGCAACCCTGGGCCACATAACGTCTACTACAAAGGTCCTCCAGCTCCTGCACCGGATGAACCGGAACCAGGAAGTAGAAAGAGCTTCCTGGTTACAGAGGGAATGCACTGTGGAGCCAGAGCACTTCCTGAATGCCACCCTAGGAGGCATACATGTAAATAGAGGTGTGCGAGCACCCCCTAGGCATTAGGCCTGCAGTTCCCCCGCCAGCACCCCCAATGGTCCATGCAAGGCTCAGACAGCAAACACCCCTGGATTTGCATGGCCCACTGGGCACACAAACTGTCCAAGGGAAACCACATTTTCCTTTGACAGTTAAAGCCAGCCCTAGGGCTCTTGGGAGTGCTTTCGCTGCACTGGGTTTGGCTAGTCCATATTGGTGACAGCAGGGTCAGCACCATATTGCCCATTATGGAGGACCTGTCCCTGCCCTTTGGTCTTTTAGCATGTGACAGTGCACACCACACGTGTTATTTCACCATGCCATCCATGGGGGTGTTTGCTATGGAAACATGTTTATCTCAAATAGAATGCATGAACCATTAGAGATTATTTTAATTTAAGGTTTGATATATGTGTATAGAATTGTGTTATGTGTAGGTTTAAGCATGGCATGTGCAGTTTATTGAAGTATAGTGTCCATTTTTTGTGCACAAAAATACACAGGAGTAACATTATGATCGAAGTTACGTCACTGCAGAGTCACAGAACAATTTGTAAATACCATTATCATGGAAAAAGCATAATTGTGGACATGAGAATGTAAATTCATTCTTTAAATATTTTACATAAGGAATTATGAAACCTTTAAAACTGTTGCACATCTTGTATGTATTGGGAGGCGAATATGTTTAGGGTGATAAAAAGTTGTACTAATATCTGTAATTTGTCTCGCACTGTTGCTCTCTTTGTAGACATGTATGTTCATGTGTTAAATGTGCCGATGAAAGGCTTCAGGTGAGTTGTGCATTTCACTTCTGACAAGGTATAATCAGCAATTAAGTCTGGATCCTCAAGACATGCTTTAGTGGTCGGTCCTATACCATGAGCGTAAAACTGTGTTTGTGTACAGTTGAATCCTGCGTTAAACTCACTGCAGGTTTCTGTGTTATATTGGGATGACTTGTTGCCAGAGAGGAGCATCAGATCTTTGGTTGAATGCCGAGTTTATCAGTCAGGTTTGTCTGTCAAATCAGAGCCCTCAAAAACACTTTTATTGAGTTTGTCCAGCTACTCAGAACCCTCTAATCTCCTGAAGAAAGTTTCACCCAATTTAAAAGGCTAAGTTAACTTCTTGTACCTTGGTGGGTTTTGCTAGCACGTGATGAAATATTTTCACAGGGCAGGCTAACACCTCCCGTTTTCCCCTTGTGTATTTGGTGTTATTTGTCCTGTGCGTTTGTTTTAGTGGTACAGTAGTAGGATTTCATGAATTGTTCTGTAGGCTATTCTTCTTGTATCTTGCAGCAAGTTTCATGCTTTTGGGATACTGTGGTGGGTTTCATTTCTCCATAGTGAGATACTTTAAGGGGAAGAAGGTGCGAGGAGATGAGAAGGAGAAGGAAGAGCTGCATTACACATCAAAGGAGGAGAAGGATTTGCCAATTCCACGGCAAACAAGGAGTTTGAAATTGTGCTCACCGTCATGGGTTTATAAGCCCAGATAGTTTTTCTACAGGGGTAACCCCCACGTTCTGGTGATATTCCCTCCTACTAAGTGAGGATAAATAATGTGTATTTAAACAAAAGGAAGGAACATATAACAGACTGCAACAACACAGTATATATCCTCAGACAGCAATTTCTTGTAGCAACCATGAAACAAATATAGGCTGCATTATGTGTTCTCAATAATCATCAAAAAACAGTATTACCAAAAAATATCATTTTTAATATATTAATCACTCTTTAGCACAAGAAATACACTCATTTGTTTTAAAAACATATACACATAACATAGTCATATACATCTTAAAATCATGCCACCTCACAGTGTACAGAATTAAATGCCACAAATTTCATTAGCACAACACAACAATGGCAACTCAATTGTTCACATTTCCCATTGTGTGAACCAGCCCAACTTATATAAGTTTCAGTCCTCTGTGTTTCAAAGTAACCGGACATTCATCAGGGGCAGAAGTAATCCTGTGCTCCAGGTCGATTCTTCCTACATATACACCAGGTTGCTATCTCCGCGGGTGTTAAAAACTGTTCTTTAGTTGGATACAGTCACAACTCAGTGGCATAGTCACCCATCATCTTTCTTTCCAATTTTCTAAAACGAACTATCAGTGCCTATTCCAGCGATTTTCAATTCTCTGAAAAACACTACAGTGCAAGTCTGTATAGATAGGGCCTCTTCCTTCTACAATTCCTCTAACTCTGACGGGGAGTGTTGTCCCTATGCCGAGTGTTGGTTCGGACACGAGGGTCATCATCTTGTACAATTTCACCATTGGCTAAAATGCGCACCATCTTTTCTGGGGCAATTAGTTTCCTCAAATCTGCAATTATGTATGTCCTTTTCACTTGTTCATCACAGTGATGTTTATATCAAACAAAAATTAGCGCCATTATCTCCAAAGTGGAAATATATCACACGTTTCTTACTAGTTTCCACATCTGATCTCGTAAGGACTAATTACGGGCAGCTTTGTATCTGAGTGTGTGTTTTGGTATGTAGGAAACTCTTGTGGAATGCACGTTGCTAATCAGGACACAAGTATTGCTTATTTAAAGATATTCCTTCATGGTAGGTCTGCTTAACCAGTCCTCTCTCATAGAATCTCTTTCTTTAAGACGGTAGCAATAGATGTCATAGCGCGCACTGTTCCTGTTAGTTTAAATGCGTATATGTCTTCTCGCTAATGATGTTACGAGAATTACAGGAACGCAGCTCGCCGCTGTCTTGATTTAGCCGCGGACTGCTCCGGTTAGGTTTATAAACCCAGACCACATAACATCAGAGATACACAAATTTGGCAAAGCATTGGCCATTAGGTGAGGCTTCGGGAGAAGGATTGGGTGAGAAGCCAAGACCATGGGAAGAGGTCTAATTAACAGCATAAATAGCATGGTACCACCACAGAGGCAGGAGAAGCACAGACTCTTGTGGACGCTGCCACAGCAGCAGGAACAGTGCAGTAGCGGGAGAATATGGTCCTCATGTAGAAGGAGGCCAGCTAAATCTAGCAGGCTGGAGGAAGAATAAAGGATGTCTCCTGTAAATATTGAGGGAATTGAGCAGGAAGTGGCTTCCAGTAAAAAGGTCGAGTCCTAGACTGAGGGCTACTCTTTTGGAGGAGGCAAGTCAGGCTCATAGTTCAAAAATCCCCCAAACAGCCCACATGGGCCTTAGAGTCAAACTATTTTGTGACCATCAGGGGGAGGCTGAGTTCTGCATGGTGGAGGGCTGTGAGAAGAGGGTGAAGTGATGGAGCAGAAAGGAAAGGAAAAGGATTAAAGCCTTTAGGAATGTCACAATATATTATGCAGCACAAGCAAGACAGGGCCCTTTTCCCTTGCAATGGGTGTGTGCACAATCAAACCGCTTTTTATTTTTACAATCCCCCAATGTTTTTTTTAAGGAGGCCTCCAACCCGTCTCGCACCCAACCTCCACCAGCAACCTTTGTACCAATAGACCAACAACCAGAATGGTGTGTTGTCAATGAACACTTTATTAATATATTATTTTAATATTCAATCAGAACAAAATATGACAACAGCCACTATAGAGGTGGCAACACAATGAACAGGATTCTAGAACATGACCAGATTACGATAGACTTCAATTCCACACCAAATTTGTGTTGTGAAAAGCAATGCCGTTACTGCATTCCGAATAGAGGGCTGTTCACTCAACACATCTGGTTGCTCCAAAGTTGGTTCACTTTCTGCACTCAGTTCTATGAGGTTAATACCGTCATTTCGTCGACGTTTCCTGTCAGACCCGATCCTTGCTCATCTTGCCTTACTCCAATGCTCTTGCCAAATTTACCTTTGTTGGAATTCGAAGTGGCTACACCAATTTGCGTCTCCAAAAGGCTGTTACCTTGTAACAGCAATCGACCCTTGTTTTTAGTATTACCATCCGACATAGTTGCTGTATGTGTGCTTTGTGACATCTTTCTATTTTTGTTTTCATTATCCAATATAACAGGGTCCAAAATGATCTTTAGGATGTTGGTATATTGTTCCTTGTTCTTTTCCAGCATTCCGTGCAGGGCTGAGAAAAAACTTTCAGCAAATAAAATCTTTGAATGGAGCATAGCTATAACTGTTGTCTGGTCTTTCAGATTATCTGACAAATGTTCATATTGCTTCATGAAGGGAGTCATAGTTACAGACAGGGCTGCAATCATACCTGCATCTAGTGATGGTTTAGGCACTGATTGCTCTTCTACTTGTGAAGCTACGAGGTCCAGTAACACATCTTCATCTGACACTGCTGACTCCACATATGTGAAAGATGTTTCTTTATTGGAGGAGAGTCTGCGGTGTTTGTTCGATGTTTTCCTACCACTCAATGGACCTCATTACTAGGCTGCCGTGGGTATTTTATTTTTTCCGGCGGCCAGAAATTGACAATTACCAGGTCATTACGGCCTTGCTGGACCTGGTTTTTGCCCATTCCTGGGCGCCGGGAAAAATTCTTCCCCATTTCCATTGAGCCCATAGGGCCCATATGGCTCAATGTGAATGGGGATGTCGGATGCACCGGCACCGTTATGAACAGTGCCGGTGCATCCGACATGCTGTGCTCGCGGGTGCCGCTCTGCCCGCCAGGTCCGACCTTACCGGTACCGTAGTTCCCGGACCGGCAAACTTATATGAGGCCCAATGTTTTTACATTTGCGGTTGATTTTTTCGACAAGGCTGGGACTCTGCCCACACCCTGCCTCACATATAGGTTGTTTACGGGAGGCTTCTATGTCCTCTGCCAAATTTCTCAGCGCCTCCAGACCCACCATGGAAGAACCTGTTTTCACTTGACTATGCCCATGACCAACATTCTTCTCATAGTTCTTATCATGACTGAAAGGTTTAGAGCCTCTCGGGCTGACAGGTATGCCACTCAAGCCTGAGGTGACACCATCTTCAACTCCTTTTAGAGAAAGGATACTCTCACGCCCGTTTGCAGAAAGCAAAGAACTTAACTGAGGGAGCAAGTGCCTCTTGTCATTTGTCCTATTTGCAGATCTTCCTTTCTCATTAGATACAGAATCTAATTTGTGTGAGTAGAAAAAGCGCTGTTGATACAGAATCTAATTTGTGTGAGTAGAAAAAGCGCTGTTTCGATTGCAGAACTACCAGTGTCAGGCCCGTTGTTTTTCACACTGCCTTAATAGTCGGTTGTTTTTTAGAGGTACTTACTTTCAAGGCCTTGCCGAAAGTATAGACTACGTCTGCTGCCTTGCCCATTGCATCCGTTCCCTCAGATGAACCGGAACACTCAACTGCCAACGTTGTTACCTCTAACGCCTCTAACACAGCTGGCTCCTTGTTTTCCAGAGTACATACCAACTCCAAATCCTTTCAGTTGTTTGGGGTTTTACCTCTCTTGTGGTATCAGTTGCTGCGACCTGGATCACATCTGAGGCCTCAAACGTATTACTAGATACATATTGACATGGTTTTTCTGCTGGAAGCTCCAAGATGTTAGTTGGAGAATTTGTTTTTGCGTCAATTTGAACCTCCACATCTATTGGGCAACTCTGTCGCATTGGAGAAGACCCGGGCTCAGAACGGACAACAGCTCCATACTGTATGATGGTTCTGTGTTAGGTAAATGTCACTGTGCTGAAAGTTAGTACGTCTTGTCCACCCCACTGGTAATTCCATAGAGTATCTACAGAGTGTCCAACGCTCACCTGACACACACACCCTTAGGCACACCAGCTTGAAATGTTTCAATAGTCTTTAGTTTCTCCTCTGTGTGGATCAAAGGGCTTAGCAGAAACGAGGGATGAAGAAAAAAAATAGAGTGGAAGTGAATACCCCGCGATATGATACCGTCCTTGGTAATCCCTCACAATTATGCAGAGGATTGCAGTAACCCTCCATGACGTGCGAGGACTTAAAAGTCTCCAAGTGCAATTCAGTTCACTTCAGAACTTTCACATGACCTCACTGCAGTGCCACCAGTACAATAATAATACGTTTGATGGTTAACAGTGGCTGATTGCAGTATCCTGCTGTAACGTGTAATCTCTGGGAAGTCACGATGTCAACCAACCCAGTCCAACAGACTCAAATTAAGACCAGCATGCAGCGGAGTACTGAGGTAATTTCATGTTACTGTATACACGTTTTCAAGCAAGCTCCTCACCGTGTTTGCTGTGCTCGCTTGCTGACTGCACACCACTTTCCAACTACTTAGCGGTCCCGCTGGGTTTTGATGGTGTGAAGGGGTTGGAGCACTTCTCGCTCACACAGCGTCCCTCAGAATTTAAGGCACCCGTGCCTATTCTAGCAAAACTGCTTACACAGAACATTTCCTCAGCACGGGAGCAGATCCACAGAAAACAGCAAAACAGGTCCTTTCACGCCGAGCAGAGTAACAGACTGCTGACTGCACACCACTTTCCAACCACTTTGCGGTCGCTTCACAGTCCCGTTGGGTTTTGATGGTGTTAAGGGGGTGGAGCACTTCTCGCTCACACAGCATCCCACAGATTTAAGGGCACACGTGCCTATTCAAGAAAAAAACCGTTACACAGAACAATTCCTCAGCAGTTCCACCACAGAAAACAGCAACACAGGTCCTTTCACTTTGAGCAGACTAACAGACTGCCAACGGCACACCACTTTCCAACCACTTCACAACTCAACTATGATCTGCTGATGACTTTGAGGATCCTGTCACTGTGCATGCAAAAATAATGGGATCTTGTCATAGTCGACTGGGATATGGTGTTCATTAATTTTAATGAATGTCAGTTGTTCTACATGAAGTACATCAAGGTTTCTCCTGTGGCCATATACGATAGTAACAGCAGCTCTAAAAACATGTTCTGACTGTACACTGTCTGAGGAACAGCGTAGGTTGTCAAATGCTACGTTTAAAAGTGCTGCTGGCCTCAAGTCTGCTTATGAACCAATACGCCAGTGTGTCATAATCATTGTCAATATGGGATGTGCCACTCACATAGGCATCCACTATGTGTGTTGTTGTAGGCCCACTAGTGCTACCTGTTTTTCTCCTAGGTCAGACACATTGAAGGATGCAGAACCTGAGAGCAAGTCCCATGGGGTGAATGTGTGAGTGTTATACTTTCACACCTTACATTGGTGCCCATACACTTGACAGAGTTGCAGTGGAGAGGGTGCTACCAGCTGAAGACAGACTTCTTTGTGGCTGTTAATAATGCTCAATTGTTATTGTTGTTGCCTATTCTTCAAGCCTCTGGTCTGCAAGCAAGTGATCCTGCAAATGCCACTTCAGCGCATTCATACAAATTCAAACTATGACTTCTGTAGGTGTCATCATACCACACTCAGTCTGGAAAGCAGACACTTTAACCTTAAAGAGGGTTCAACAAATATGCTAAAAGATATTCAAGGCTTTTTTTCATGCTCTTTACACATGGGTCTAGCAGAAAGATTGACAGCAGTTTTCTCACCAACTATACAATATCTGAGTCACTCTTGGAATCATGTTTCCTTGTGCTTTCGGACAATATCCAATCAATTATGTCAATGGAAGAACCTCACTCAGTGTCACCGATCTTGGGCTCACATGCTCCGTGGATTCCTCAAAATGCCATAGTAAACAGCAGATTTTGCACATGAGATGCCACTGTGTTGGAGCGAAGAATGCCTCATCCGCTGCTTGATTGTGACTCTACCTGTAGTCACTTCCAGAACTGCTTTGCTCTCACTGTCGGTCAAACATATGCAATGTTTTGTCCAGCGAGTTGGCAAGGATATATTTAGCTGATGGTGTGGGAGTGTGTGCTGCATGTGCAACACACACAAAGCATTTCTGGTGCTCTATGACCAGATCTTCTGTGCTTCAGCATGCCACAGACATAGGAGCAATCTCTGTCAAAACGTGCCACTATAAGGTGGAGAACATGCACAAAGCATGCCAAAAGTATTGTGTTCCCTAGTCTTACTGCAGCAATGATATTCTAGCCATTGTCTGCTGCCACAAAGCCTGATACTAGTTGTCAGGGAACTAGGCTCTCTGCCATAATTAGCTCCACTTTATTTAAGATGTCTGCTTCTGTATGGACATCTGCTCCAGTATGACTCCTATCATTAAAACCTTGAATACGCAACATGTCTGGTTGATGGCATGCATGCAGCTGCTTTGAGGACTTCACTTGATCATTGCTAGAATGTGACACGCATGCTGTCAAAGACATGTAGTCAGTGATTAGCCTGCCTGTCCACATATCCATAATGATGTGAAATCGCCAACTTTCTGACCTGTCCAAGGCCTTTCTCACTGCAAGAGCTACTGCAGTATACAATTCAGGTAACCCTTGAATGAAAAGTATCTGTATGAGGATTTCCCATTAGGCATCATCACTTGCCACCAGCTCTTTGAAACCCTTGTTTGATGCATAGCATAAGGTCTACTGTCAGCATTCTTACCAATTTATCAATGAGAATCTTTACTTGTGGATGGTTATGCTGATCTTTCCAACTGGGGTCACTCGCAGAGGCTCGGCTGGCAGGCTAGACATTGCTCCCCTATCACTACATGTTCTTTCAGTGCTACTCACTACACTGCTGTGGGAATTGCACAACTCCCACTTCTGGATTCATTGTGTGGGCCAGTGCTAGCATGCTGCTGAAAGTTTGCTGGCTCCAGCATCCATGTTTCCAGCACCCCCAATGTTCTTTCTTTTCCCACAAAGCAATTCAATTGCTTGTCTTTTGTGTGAGTGGACCTGTTCAAACAACTTGTCCCAGCACAGATTAATCCTCTGTCCTACTGCTCAGTCTGCTCAAGCACATGGTGTGCTGTGTCACAGAGTCATTCAACCTGCCACTGATGCCCACCACCTGTCATCACCCCACTTCCAACATTTTGTTTTTGTCTTTTCCCCAAAAATAATTCAACTGTGTGTGAGTTCACCCATTCAAACAAGGTGGCCCACTGCATTTCCTGCTCCATCCTACTGCTCAGTGCACTCAATGGTTGGTGTTATGTCACACAGGCAATCAACCTGCCACTAATGCACACCACCTCTGATGCCCGCTATCTCCAGCACATTTTTCAGCCATCTCACATTTCATTCTGCTGCCCAAAGCAATTCAACTGTGTGCTTTGTCTGTGCATTCACCTATTGAAAAGAAATTGCCCAGCAAAAATGTCTCCTCCATCCTATTGCTCAGTGTGCTCAAGCACATAACCAATCAACTTGCCACTAATGTTCACTGCTGGTGATCACCACCACCTCCAATACGTTTTGAGCCACCCCAAATATGTTTCTGTTCCCCTAAAACAAGTCAAATGTTTATTTTCTGTGAGAGTTCAGAAACTCAAACAAGCTGGCCTATTGCACATTTCTCCTGTGTGCTACAGCTCAAACAGCTGGTGTGGTGTGTTTCACAGCAAATTAATCTCTCATTAATTCACACCACCCGTAATGACCAGCTCCAAATATATTGACAGCACCCCCAAACTTATGTTCTCTTCCCACAAAGTTGTGGCTTTTTTTACATCTTTATTATATAGTTTTAAATCATACATAACAAAAAATGTATTTGTGGAAATCACAAAAGTAACAATCTACCAACAACCCTTTTAAATACAAAAACATCAACCATGTAGCAATGAACCCTCATCCAAAATTCCCACTCTATACCCAATACAACCAATCATCAACATGTGTTTTTTTTCATGACTTCCATACCTTCATAATATGCTTATTTGCTATCATCAATGCCCTATCAATCCAATCAGAAGCACCACAAATGTTCAAACTTCGACTATCATTCAAGAGGAAAATCACAGCTTTAAAGGTTCGAGGGAAAGAACCACACATTACTTAATCCACTCTATCCAAAGCATCCCTCCAAAAGCCAAGTACTCTTTCACACTCCCATAACTTATATAAATAAGTTCCTTTTAAGTGATTACACCCCAACATAGATCTGAATTTATCAAGCCCCTCACCTTCATTCTCACTAGAGTCCAGTAAATGCGCCCTAAGATTCGTTGATGACTATATCTTAGATTTAGGTCAATTTTATCTCTCACCGTCACCCTCCAAGCACAATCCCAGTCCTTCTATGACAAATCACTTCCCAATTCAGTCACCCATTTCATTTGCAGTGTCTCCCAAGAAACCCACATTCATTCCTGTACAGTTATCAATTTAGTAAACATGGAAACTACATTTGGAGCAGCACCATACAGCATACACACTTGCTGTTGGTCGCTCAATGGTTCACTAAGCATGTGATGCCTTTCCAACATTATCTGCTTCAAACTTCTATACCTTTCAAGTTCCCGATAACCCAATCCATATCGAGTACTAGATCCTCAAATGTAACCATTCAATCACTCTCCCACACATCTTCTATCCTCAAAATACATTGATTAGCCCATCCTTTCCAATAAAACATTTTGTTTTCAATCTGTAAATCCAGATTCAACCAAATGGAGGCAGAGTTATCAAGGAATACAGTCTGACCACACCCCTGAATCATCGAGACCAAAGCCGATTTTGTTGCTTCTAACTCCTCCATCCTTATCCTGGGTTTCGGTAGCCTTCCATACAAATACAAACAATCAACGGGTAATGGATCTAACTTTTCCTTTTACATCTGAAGCCAAAATGTTTCTATACACCCATCCTCGCTAAAATAATAATGAGTTTTTTTTCAAAAGGAACCCCTTGTAATATTTTTCCAATAATGGGTATCCAAAACCCCCTGCCCGAACACTGTGTGCCAAAATAAATCTTGGTATCTTTGGTTTTGTTCCCATTCCCCACAAAAAATCCATAAAAATCTTATCAATGCGTTTCAATACCTTTTTAGTGAACCTTAGGGGAAGTGATTGTATGTAATACAATACCTTTGGAAGCAGTACCATTCTAACCGCATTTATTTAAGCCCACAGACTCAAAGTTAATCTATCCCATCTATGTATATCCTTCAATAGGGTGTCTTTTAATGTATCTACATTAAAATCCACTGTCCTTTTTATATCCAGTATCAGATAAACACCCAAATACTTTACGAAACTTCCGCCCACTGACCCAATCCAACAATCTCCTACTTACTGGATTCATTTTCAATGGAAAAACAACTGTTTTTCCCCAATTTACCAGATAACCTAATAACCTCCCTACCTCCTGCAACATACTCTGAAGCAACGTTCCCCCTTCAACCGGATTCGACAACACTACTATCAAATCATCAGCATATGCGAACACCTTCACCTCACCATCTTTCAATGTCCATCCATGAATATTCCTTGCCTGCCTAATATACAACAGCAATGGCTCAAGCACTAAGTTGAACAAGAAGGGGGAAAGTGGACAACCCTGTCTGGTCCCCTAAACAGTTTGAAGGAATTAGATATTACCCCATTTACCCATATTCTAGCCAAAATATCATATTGTAGGGCTCCTACCATATTCAAAAATTGCCGGCCAAAACCCATTTGAATCAACGTGTAATTTAGGAAAGACCAATTGATACAATCAAACGCCTTCTCTGCATCAAAAACACAATCATAACTTCATCCACTTCTATTTTCGACAGGCCAATTATATTCAGCAAGGTCCTAATATTATCATATCCATATCTATTTTTCATAAAACCGACTTGTGAGTAATCTACTAATTCCCCTATATACTTCTGTATTCTTACAGCCATAATCTTTGTGAACATTTTCATATCTACATTTAATAGATATGTAGGTCTAAAATTACGACATTTGGTTGATTCTTTCCCTTGCTTTGGAATTAGCGTGATAACTGCCTCCCTCATTGAAGGAGATAATCTCCCTTCCGAGAGAAACTGATTATAAAGCCTGCTCAATCTTGGGACCAAGGTCGTACTAAAGGATTTATAAAGCTCAACCGGCAACCCATCAAAACCCAGAGACTTACCATCCTTATGTAGACATATTGCTTCGCTCACCTCATTTTCACAAATCGAGGCATCTAGGGCTTCTCTCCCTTCCTCAGATAAAACTGGCATTTCTATTTTTGCAAATAAATTACTCAACATAATTTAGTCAGATCGAGAATTCTCTGAGTAAAAGGAAGCATAAAAGGTTTTAAAGCAATCACAAATGTCTCTACTTTTAATCTTAATGTTCCTAGCTTCATCTGAAATCTTATGAATAAACAACCTTTCAGTTAGACTCTTCAACCTATTACCGCTTCATCAACTTTCAACCCGTCTCCTTTTTTACCAGATAGTGCATATTTCTGCTGCATGAGTTTTAATGTCAATTTGACATCTTTTATCTGTTTCTCTCCCTGTTGTCTCTTCCTGGATGTCCAATTAATCAATTCTCCCCGAATGGTAGCTTTAAAAGCATCCCATACCACTAGATCATCTGTGGAGTCCAAATTATCCATAAAGAAGTTGTCAATAAAAACCCTTACCTCCTCACAAACATTCTCCTCCTTCAGAATAAATGTCTTTAATCTCCATTTGTCTCTGTTTAACATACCCATTTTCCTATCAATATTGAATTTCACAAATGCATGATCTGAAAGGCATCTCTCACCAATATCAACACCCACAATATCATCACCCAATGTGTCCATCACTAACAAATAATCCAATCTTGAGTAAGAATCATGAACTGGAGAGTAGAATGTGAACTCTTTATCCCTAGGATGCAATAATCTCCAACTATCCACTAATTAAAATGTTTCTAAAAAGTTGCTAAAAACACCACTCAATTTTAAACCCAAAAATCTACACCGTGACAATCTGTTCAAAGAAGCATCCAAAACACAATTAAAATCACCACCCAAATCAATCTTGTCACCCTTCATGGTTTTCAGACAATCCGTTAGCGTTTTTACCATCTGTACAAGGACTACACACAGATCCCAATGTCAAAAGCTTCCCTTCATATAAGACATCAACTAAAATAAAACAACCCTCATCATCCATAACAACATTCTCAATTTTCATGCCGAAGGTTTTCCAAATCAACAAACCCACACCTCTCGATCTGCCTGAGTAATAATTTAACAAAACTTTCATACGATTAGAAGTGCCATAAAAGTAACCCAGTTGTTCCGTCAAATGAGTCTCCTGTAAGAAGTTGACATCAGCTTTTTCCCTTTCTAACTTTAGCATTATAGATTTCCTTTTCATATGACAATTCGCCCCTTTAACATTCCACGTGACAAAACCTAATGTCCCCATCATCCGCAATTCAATTATAGATTTAAATATACACTCCCAACATACAGAGATTGAACCCTAAAATCAAAGCTGTACCCACAACCAAGAGTAAAGTGAAATAGAAAAGTGTAGAAAGCCCCCCCTCACCCCAAAAACACATAACACACACAAACATAAGACAAAACATAAACAACAACCACATCATCTTGAATAGTGTCTCAGACCAGGACACTGTAATGAAAATAAACATACAACCCTCTGTTACTAAACCACAACCCCCAGAACCTACGCCCACCCGATATACAATCATAGTATTTCTCCCTTAAGCCAAATCAAATCAATCACTTTTTCTTTCACTTTACCGTATAGCGTTCATCACTAACTAATCATAGCATTTGCACAAAACTTAAAACACACTAATAACATAAGTAAACATCATTGTTACCATATAACTATTAATAATTGTTCCTATTGTAAACCAATATGTAATAACTGAACTATTCACCAGCTTCAACTAATATGAGGAATAATTAAATATTTGTATCTTGTATCAACAGTAAAATACCCATATCAGAGACCCCACCCTCCATATCACTAAACGTAGCATGGTCATCAGAACAACACCAAATAATATCCAATAGAGAAGATCCTCTAGCTCATAAACAATATAACAGCACTTAACATTATGATAAATCAACTTTTCTAAACTTGTTAACCACATTTCAATAAACCCCATTCCAGAAAACTTCCAGATGCAGATACTTCAAACAGAAGATGACACTGCAGATCCAGGAAAACACCAACAAAGTGTTCTAAAGATGATATGTCAGTATCATAGCTTCAAATCACCAATCCAAACAAAATTGACTTCTGTATTGTAGTCAGTATCAAAGCAGACACCCGTCAGGGGCAAGCAAAAACATTTCTTGAGCCCCCACTGGAGTCTAATTAAAATTGTCAGGGCAAGAATCATAAATCAGTCTGGCCCAATTCCATGCAAAGATAATCATCTGAACTTGCAAAAATCAGCAATCCCCAATGCACACTGAGGATGGCTTGATTCCTGTTTAAGAAATGAATGTTGGAACCGCCATTGTTTTCTGCTAATATTCCCCAAAATCCACAGAGAGATGTACGCCAATCATCCGACTGTGCCTCCATCAGAAGCTTGAAATCATGTACATAACTGGGACCTGTGGCAATTTAAAATGTCTACACATTGTGTTATTGACACCTTCACTCACTGCAAGTATCCAAGTCCAGTAACGCTTGCATTCCAAGAACATCTTCCTGCAGCAGTTCATAGCGTTTTTTAAAATAATTTACACAAACACATTTGCGGAACAAAAGACCCAAATAACCTTCACCGCTTGCTTCCCCAAACACCTCCGGAACTTGTTCCCAAGCACTCCATGTAGTGCAACATCAGTCGTATGAAAGCCGACCGGCCTGATTATGAACATGTCACTGCGTAGATGAAAGGCCTTATGTGCACCAATCACATGATCAGCGTTGCTAACATCAAGGTGCTTTACGCTAACCAGAACCGCTCCGTACCGCTTGTATACATTTGACCGTGCAACACATTTCAAAGTCGTTGAAATCCAAATGAATTAAAGGAATCAATTTAACCATCAAAACATTGAAAATCAATTAAAAAAACATTAAAAAAGGATCAATAAACATGGAGCCGATGTCAAGTAAAATTGCAGTAATTCACCTTTTTTTCTTTGAAGTACATTTCTGGGGCCCAGACGGTGTAGTATCCATGTGTGAGGACTACACATTTGATAGACAGGCTTCAGCACTTATATGATCTGCAAAGGAGTAAGTTTGGCCATCAATCACCACCCTTAAGATTGCAGGACAGACCATATAATACTGCATTTTCTTATTTATCACTTTCTCTTTTGCCACCTGAAAAAGACTCCTCTTGTCCTATACATCCTTACTAGGATCACTGAAATAACATGATTGTGTTGCCACCCCATGCCAAATCACCCAACTCAAGCAATTTTTTCAAAATTAGTTCTCTGATGGGGTATGTGAGAAACTTCACAATGAAATGTCTTGGCCCTTGACCCATTGCTGGCATTCTTCCCAGGGACCTATGTGCCCTTTCTATTTCCAGCGAAATAGATGGATCCAATTTCAGAATTGAGATTACAGCCTTCTCCAAAAACTGTATAGGATTTCCATGCTCAACCTTTTCTGGAAAACCAGCCACCCGAATGTTATTTCTCCATCAGTTTTCCATTTTGAACTTCCAGCTTGTTGATCTTGTCTTCTAATTTTAGGGTCTTCTCATCTGCAGCTGATAAATGATCTTCAATTTCAGAGACCTTAACTGTGAGTGCAGAATCTCTTTCCTCAGCATTAATCATCCTTGCCTTTATTTCTGAGATGTCCAAAGTTACTTTAGTAAGAAGCTCCAATAACTTGTCATCTCTTGTCTCAATGTCCTCTTCTCCTCTCCCCTTCTGGTGTTTTGCTGGCTGAGAAGACTCTGCTGAATTTGAGTCTGACATATTGTAAGAGAATATATAATCAGACAGGGCACAGGAGCACAGCCTCTATGCTGCCATCTCCTTAGCTTGCAGTTCTAGAATCCCACAATTAATTAATGTCAACTGCTTGTGTTTGAATGGTCAATCAAGCAGCCCCAGTGAATGTATTCAAAGTAATTTGTTGAGATGCCTGGCAGAGAAAGTTACATTTCTCAACAACAAAAACCCTCAAGTCTAACCTGTCTTTCTGTGAAATGCATATTGATTTTAAATCATATTTGCAAAAATAAAAAATAAATTATATTCCATTGAGCACTCGGATAATACTTACTCACAGTGATGTTGTGTTTCACAGTGAAAAAAAGTATCTAAAAATGAATGTAAAATGCTCCAGCTCAAAAACTGCCACAGAAACTTAAGGCTGCCTTTCCTTTTCAATGATCCCCTTTTCAGTCTACCAATGTAAATATATTAAATGCACATCATAGAACGATATTTGTTTTCCAAAGCCCAAAACACCCTACCTAGTAAAGAAAGTGAAATGCTCTAGTTCTCCAACAACAACAATCACCAGTCCAAACCATCCTATTGGCTCTCTGAACGAATTCCAGCAAATGCTGAAGAGCTCCAGCAGGCTTCTCTGTGATATCCTTGTGAATCTGCCTCCATGAATACGTTTACCAGGATCTCTTAAGTGTTCGGGAACTTCGGCTTATCCCGAATATAGTGACAATTCAGGTGATTTGGGATTGGGATGAATGATTCATCCCAGTTGTAGCTGAAAACTCTAGATGCCTCTGAGAGTTGAAATTTCTTTGTCACAGAAAAATGCCCAGTATGGCTATTATCATCATACAAGGTACACCGAACACTGAAGACCAAAACATACTTATGCAGAAGCCAAGCAAAAACAATCATTGGCAAATTCAAAAATGTTGACATTTGCCGTAAACTAACATCACAGACAAAGGACAAGAGAAGTGACACTGTAGGTTGGGTGCTCATCCTAAAGAAATGGGCTGGGACCTGGTGGGCTAATGGTCGCAGGTAGGGTTGTAGTGTCCAAAATGTGATTGCCCAGTTCTATTGCACACTGTAAGTTAAGGGGATTAAAGGAACTTGTTGGGTCATGTTTAGAATGTAACACTTTAACTGTTAATTATTGAATTGTCTATGAGTGTTTGTTTTACTAATGTTCTAGGTACAATGGTGGTAATCCGGAATCCAAGAATTGTACCCTTATAACATGGTACCCAAACTCCTCCACACTACTACATATTGAAGGTGATGTATTTTCACAACACATATAATACATCAACCTAACATCAGTCATGTCATTTGAAATTCTTGTTTACAAGAGTTTAATAAGGAGGAGTATAAACTGAATTGTTTATTACATCTGCAACATGTAGTATTTTCTGAAATCTTACGCATTGTGGGAAGGAGGACATACATTGAACTAAATGTGTTTTGTACACAAAACTGTGAAGTATTACAGATGTGTGTGTGATGCTTTTAGAGCAACACTAAAGCAAATGCCAAATGAGAGGAACTGAGGCCATTTTACAATAAACATGTATAACACACATACTTCTTATATTTGGAGACAATCATTTAGCACATATTTCATTCACTCCAATCTATAATATATCCCCTAGCATGTGTTACATGGCTATTGCAAGTCACCAAGGGGTTTGGTGACCAAATAGAGGAATGAGGCCTAAGGCCGAGTTCCTCTATAAGGTAGCGGAAGTCTGAGGTGACTTACAACATACTTTTTTACATATGGTAGGGTATATTTCATTCCTTATGATACATGGCCAGATACTGTCATACCCTTTAATAATATTCAATTTACAAACTTTTATTCACTTTAAACCTTCAAGTCAATTACACAAAAATGTGTTTCAGTTAAAAAACAATATAAAATTACATAACAATAATGGACAATACACTCATTAAATACAATCAAGCCAAAACAATCAACATAGACTACATAACCTAAATCCATAATAAGAAATACAGGAAACAAGGAGAGCATCGCTCGCAGCCTTGCTAAAGACTCAGCAATCATCAGACTCATGGCATATTTGTTTCAAGGCCTTGGATATTTGCAACCACGCCTGATGGATATAGCAGGCATATGCAAAGATAACATGTGGAAGTAGACACTGATCAGTTCAGAAACCTCACACCATAAATAGAATAAAAAATCCCTAGCTCCTTCAAAATTGGTGTAAGATATATAGGTCTCAGCTTTATTGTCTTATTGTAGATCAACAGAAAATGTAACATGGTTTCATTGGCTCCCCCACACAACAGACACTGATTCGTCTCTGAGTCCCTCCATGGATAAGTAAAAGAAACTACTGGAAGTACGGCAAGCCTAAAATGCATACACAAAGATTTTTCAAATGGAGGAGTGATTGTGCCCAAATAAGTTTTAAACCCAAACTGCATCCTGAACGGAAGGTAATCTGGACCCACTTTAATTGAGTAGCATCTACCAAAAGAGTTTCACAGGCGTTAGATTTTGCTACAATTTATTGTTTCATTTTTGCTGAAAAAGTCAGGCAATGTGGATCTTCTCACAATTCGAGAGTGCCCAGGCACTGCCGAGTTTCTTTCACATGTCTAAACCATTTCAGACTAGTTCCCATTCCAAGGTCATAAGATGAGACAGCGCGACCTGATAGTTTTCTTAGTCCGGTGATTTCCATAGTCTGGCCCACAAAATAATTTGTTAAAGAGTGAACCTGCAGACCATTGGGAACGTGTCGATTTCCAGATACATTAATTCTGACGGGCCAATAGAGGGGAGTGATAGCAATTTTTAAAAATAACTTTATTCATAAATATTCATCTTAATAACATTTACTTACCCCCCATAATTCTGACCCATACGTTGTGGCAGACAAAACTTGTGTTTGATATAAATCCATAACTAGAGATATTGCGCCACTACCATGTCTAAAATAGTAAGACATAACAGCCCCGCTCAGTTTCTCCAAGTTAATTGTGGATTTATTTATATGAACGACCCATCTGCCAGACTCATGCTACCTTACTCCCCAATAATCATAGTGACTGACCTGTACGCTCGGGGAACCCCTTACTTTCAACGATATTGATCTATGCTTGCCAAAAAATAAATAGGGAGTTAGTCACGCCTTGCAGAGTTGTGGCAATCAACACTGCATCATCTGTGTAGAGCAAGTCAGGATATTTGTCAGAGGCCATCTTTGGCATAGTACTGGCACCCCCTCAATATTGCATCCAGGATCTCTTGAATGTGTTATCTATGACCTGTTCTATAATCTAATGTAAGTGATCTTCCATTTCCTGATTGATAAAATCCACGTTCAATCGATATTAAAAAAGCTAACATGCAGCTCCTAATGCGTTGCAGAAAAATAATTTAAGCAGTTTAATAAAAATGCATTGAAAAGCATTTTTTTATTTTGTGCTTTAACATAAATAATAATATGCATATTCTTACTGTTCGTCATACCTAAACTCTTCCTCCGGTTGCTAAACGCTCTGGTTGGGGGGTTCCTTTGGAGTTCCGGGTGCCTTAAAATCGTGCTGGAGATTCTGGGTCTCATTACAAGTTTAGTGGTGCAGGAAAAAAGTGGAAGTAATTCTGTTACCTCCTTTTTTCCCGCACCACGAAATTACAAGTTTTGGAGGAATTACCACAGGTGGAATAATGAGTGGTAATTCCACCAATTCTTGGAGTAAAAATGGAGAATGTACCTCGAGAATGATGCTGGAGGTGAATCCTCCACTTTTCCACCCAAAAATCATTGGAATTACCGCTCATAATTCCACCTGTGGTAATTCCACCAAAAATCCTGAATGACATACTATGGACTCCAGAAAATTGAGATTTACACCACCTACCACCACTTATAATCCTATGGTAAATCCATGGGAGCAAGTGGTGGTAACTGTAAATGTGTTTAGTGGTATCTTGGAGGTTTTTCCTCTAAAATACCTCCAAACTCAAAATTAGGCCCTCTTTGTCTGCGATATGAGGATGGAGGAATCCAACTTCCTCAGTTTCAACTGTATTACTCAGCCAGACATATGCAATATCTCTCTTGCTGGACCTTAGATGAGGCTACTTTGGACATGGATCTAATGCAGTCAGCCATTTGACTGGTTATGTTGAAGGAAGTCCTGTGGATAGATGATTGATGTCTGCCTTGTCACCCTTACCTTCTACGGATAGTTAGGGACCTTTGGCGTAGGGCTCTTAAACTGTTGGGTATAAGGGACCCGTAATCCTAGAAACATAGCATTGGCGGCTACCACTGTAGGGACATGGGGACATCAGGCTCATGAGAGGTATGGAAAATATAGGGTAGGCCACATGGGGCAATCTGTTTAGCGATGGGCTGCTGCTGGAAGTTAC
The DNA here is from genome assembly GCF_040938575.1 of Ambystoma mexicanum. Lineage (NCBI taxonomy): Eukaryota > Metazoa > Chordata > Amphibia > Caudata > Ambystomatidae > Ambystoma > Ambystoma mexicanum. The sequence goes on along the minus strand of NC_090937.1, from coordinate 314,714,519 downwards.
AGAGTTGGTTGCTGAATATGATTTACATTCTGGACAATTTCTGATGTACATGAAACTGAAGTGATCAGCCTACAAACTGTGGCTGGATTTTCCTTGGGAACCAGAGGTAGATGTGATGCTCTTGCTGTTGTATTAGTTGGCAGATGGTGGGAGATGAGTGTCAAAGTTACATTGCAAGCTGCTTGCTGGTTTACATGCAGGGACACTTAGTGTACAGCTGTTTGAGAGAAAGACCTGGTCTCAGCTATAGAAGATGCAGACTGATATATACGGCCCTGATATATAAACAAAAGGGTTCCAGAAACATCCAACATAAACGTATCCAGTTGTATGTCCTACATAGTACCTACATGACTGAGTCTCCTGACTGCCCCAGGTTTGGGGCTGTGGCTGCTGATATCATGCATATGTTTTGGGTGTGCCCGTTGATGCATCATTTCTGGGGGTCTGTTCACCAGAGGATTGAGGAGACGGGAATCACTAGGTTTAGATGGTCACCTGAGACATATTGGTTGGGTATGTATTCCCGACCGAAGATCACAAGACATGTGACAACGCTGTTGGATCTGGCTTGTTTATTTGCAAAGTGAATCGCTGTTATGACATAGAATAAGGTGTTGTGTCTCCTGTTTCTGTGTGGTGGGAAGATATGGGAAGGTGGTTCATGGCTGAGGACAAAGTGTGGCATAGGACTGTGTATAAGGGATCAGATGAGCCTAATGATAATAAACTGGCCTGGAACTCTCTTATAAAATCTATGTTCTACCCTTCAAAGATATGCCCCCTTGAATGTTGTAAGCAAGAGCTGCTTCTAGTGGTGGCATGTGAATGCCTCTTTTTAATGAAACTTGACATTTTGTGTGGGCCACATTGACAGTGGAAAGGCCCTAAGATCATTGGGGAACCCCCACAATGTTAAATGTGGAGATTTATGGGCATGAAACTGTACAGGCAGGGATAACATCAGTGCACTTTGTTGATGGCAAAGTTGTGGCTTCTGTCTGTGTTTTTTTTGTTTCCTTTTTTCCTCTTGCTACTTTTATGTGTATATTGGATAAATGCCAGAATTAGGTTAATACCGAACATTTGCTCTGATTGCTGTTTGTGAAATATACACATATACATTTTTTTTAAAAAAAACGAAAAAACATGCAGATTATACAGATTCTTGATGACACATGTTAAGCTCCAGCAGTGCACCCATTAAACATTGTATCATAAACATATCATTGTCAATAAATGGCTGCAAAGGGCACAGAAAACGATTTGACAAGCAAGGGATTTGAAAAGCGTGTCACAGCTTTAATAAATTGGTTTGGTGACAGCTGTAATTTTGCTCCCTGATGTTTTAAGCTGCAGGCATTATGACATCACAGCTGAAAAAGGCTACTGTGCCCAGGCGTATTTATGTATATTGCAGGCTGCCATGTATTATAACTGGATTCAAGTAGGAATCCCATCAAGTTTCTTCATTTGGATTGAAATGCCATGATCAGATGGGTAATGTACCTCCATGATTCTAGTATTTAAAGTGCATAACCGCTGTGGATACTGTGTATGGGGAAGTGGATTGTTAGTTTGTAATAATATACCTGGGTAAATGGAATTATTTTCTAATTGTTAAATTATATGCAAAGTGTGCGGCTTAATAATGTAATTACCAAAGTATTTCTAGCGTGCAGTACATAGTATTTGTCAGTGCTATTACAAATTTCACTGCTGCATCTCCCCAGGACAGTCACTAACTATGGGAAAACAGGACAGAATTATGTGTTGAAAGATAACTGCCTTCGACAGATATAAACAGAAAATGTACAGCTTGCGTGCAAACTAATAGCCAACGCAAAATGCTGAGAGTAAAGCATTTGGGAAGAGAAATGGCAGTGACCTCCATTTCGCTCAAGCTCACTAAACTGTAAACAACAAAAACAATGTTGATTGTTTTTCATTGTGGGACTATGGGCGAGTCTAGGTTCTTGCTCCTTTTTCCCCACCTGGCAAAAACAAGCAGTAATGACTGCTCCAGTGTACGTCCATGGTGCCGGTATACCAGCCTCATTACAAGTCGAGCGGTAACCCTGCCGGTGCTATCGGTGGGTTGCCGCCAGACTTGCAAGATTTACCGGCAGCTGACTTGCCGTTAACACTGTGGGATTACAACCCTGGCGTTCCAGGAAGTCAGGCGCCGCTAAATTGTAAATCCCCATTCCGGACTCAATGTGAATGGGAACCATAGAAGCACCGGCACCGTTAGTAACGGTTGTGGTGCTTCTGTGAAACTCTACAGGCAGGTGCCGTTCTGCCTGCCAGATATGACCGACTGTTGTTACTGGACCGGCACAGTCAGAATCCCTATAGACTGCAAAAAGTAGGTGAATCCATAGGGATTCAAGCAGCTACACACATGCCCACATGGAAATTAGATGCGGGTAAGGATGCTGATGGACTTTCTATATGAACAATCGTTTGGAGGTGAAGCAGAATTTACACCATGTATCTTGAAAATATGCCCAAAATGTTTTGTACTCGTAGGATTGTCTCTACTAGTAAATTATGTTCTAAACCTTTTATCACAGCACACGGAATTAAGCTGTTCATATTATGAAAGTGTAAGCTTTTACTCTTTACTCGCGCTCTGACCTGTGCTGTGCAGAAATGTTGCCTTGTTTTGTGTAGTGATTTTACCTGGTAGTGCCATTGTGGTCTGTGATTTCATTCAGAATTAACCAATCAACTACATGATTCAATTTGTACTAATTTGCCAACGTTTTGAAAAATCATGACTTGGAGCAATGCATTGGTAGTCAAACTCACAACCCTTAGATGTTCATCCCAGGAATAAAACAAGATCCGACATGTACTCTGTAGGTAGGTTTGGGAGTAAAGTCAAGAAGAACGTGAGTGGTGTCTGGTAGAGGGAAGCATATAAGGAGAAGCACTGTTTCTTTCGGTGGCGGAGATTGCCGGTGTTTCTCGCAGCAAATGTAACATATAGCAGTGGCAATCATCCTTAATGGGTGATGGGACACTACCCCACATCCTGCTATGCAGTGGCCATGACTGACCAAAAGAAGTGAACTATAGGCAGGAGGCTTCATAGTTATGTGTCTCTAAGGCTTCTGACTGAAGAGCTCTGATGCAGCACAAGTGAGTGCCTTTGTGCGCAGCAGTGAATGCCCAGTTGGCAGTGCTTAATTGGATTTTGACCAAATTTAAATCAAATTAAATACAAAATAATTTTGTACTTAATTTGGATTCAAATTTGATTTTGCAGCCCATGCGTGCACTGCACAATCTTCTTTTGTGTTAAAATCATATTGGTCTCTGAGTGTCGCCCCACGTCCACGTGTGAGTCCCTCCCTGCCGAGTCCTTGCAGCATTTTTAGTTTTTGTCAGTTTCTCTGGCGTGCCGGTGCATGCCAAACAGGGCCCAAGTGCAGACTCAGTGGGGGTCATTACGAGTACGGTGGTAGGGAATTAATGGCACATGTAAGGATACCAGTGCCGTTAACCCCCTACCGCCGCATTCTGAGGTCCCTTAGCGGGTCACACTAGGGCCGGCTGGTTTTACCAGCTGCCCTTAGCGGGACCCGTTAAGGGACCAGGGAGCTAATAACGGGCCCGCAATTTGCGGGCCCGTTATTAGCTCCTCCCCCATTCCCATTAGAGCCCTATGGGGGCTCGAATGGGAATGGGGAATGGTTTTCAAAATAGGGACTTACCGGCTCCGCAAGGGTCGGAATGTCCCGGTAAGTCCCCACCACAGACCCGGACACGGGTTTGGAGGCAGCCATGGTGCTATTGGCACCATGGCTGCCTCCAAACTTGTACTGACCCCCAGTGAGTCAGGCACACTCTGGCTGGTGCACACGAGAAGGCAGGCAGGCCAGGAGCACCGCCACCAACAGGAGGACTGTAAGACATCATCAGAGGCCCACGGAAGACGAGCAAAAGTGAGGCGAGAAAAGGAGGACTAGCTGGGTGAAAAGGCTGCAGAGGAGACAATGCAGGCAGCCAGCTAAGAGGAGAGGCTAGGAGAGTGGGATGAGTGGAGGGTGGACCAGGTTGGGTGGGGAGAAAGAGGAACTATGCTGTGCTGTGGTTCGTGCTGCAACGTCCATTAAAAGCATGATGAATCAGTCACCTCTTAATGTTTCACTTGATTAATTTATGATGGGGCGGGCGCTTGTGTTGATTGTGCAATGCGTATTGTGGTTTTCTAATAAGGTCGGTCCTGTGTGAATTAGATTTCTGGATAATGTTTTCAATTCTACGCAAATGCCTTGAGGAATGCACACTTTTACTTTGCATTTGATTTTATCCGACTAAGCTTTTCCATTTTGTGGATGTTTCAAAGCATGCACGGATAGCGGAGGTGTCCTTCTGTGCAGGAGTCAGAGAGCCAGGGTGTTCATGTGTTGGTGAGATATGCCTGCAACATCTTTCTAAGAGTGAACGATTGACTCACAGCAGTTTGGGTTCTCTGTTTCATCATGTGTTGTAATGCACTTTTTGAAGTGGCCTCATGGTGGTGCGTTCTCCACACAACCAGTGTTTTAAGTGCGACAAAGAATAGTCACAGGTACACCACAAGAGTCCGGGTCAGGCATAAGCAGTTGAAGAAATAAGAGCAAGACTGTGCATTGCCTTGTCATTGCTATCATGGCGGTACACATGCTAGGAATTGACATTTTTGGAGGTGTTCATGATGGCATTTATTTCTGGCACCTGTTTCGGTCGAGTTTACTTTGCATGGGGACACTTTTGCTAATCCACAAGGCAATAAAAGCACAATTTTGTAGTTGTCCCGGTCCTGTTCAGGTTACTGTCCGCTATGTATCCAGCAAATGTCTTTCTAATTCTATCCTGTGTGCACTGCCTAACTCACTTTGGGTCTTGTGTGCCAGTAGATATAGGGTGCCCTGACTTCTCTGGATACAGTTAAAAAGAAAACAATAACAATGTTGTTCACTGGTTTCCTAGCCAAAGACGTTATGTATATTTACAATAAAAATGGGGGTGGGAGGGGCAAAAATAACAAGCATTGGCAATGTCAACTCTTGGGGCTTTTCTTTTTCCAGGCACTGCATAGTGGTATTAACTGGCCATTTATGGTAGTAGTGCAAAATGGTGCAAGTACCTGGGCATCTAATAGCAGTACCTGGCCAATGCCAAATAATTATACACAGGCCAAAATTGTTGCCTTTGCCAATGCTTCTTGTTAGGGAGAATTCTCCAGAATGGCTAATTTCCCTTACCTGTTGAGTCTCTCAGCAGCTTTGTTGGATTTCTAGGATTTATTGTTTTCACCTGGTAAGAGTGTGAGCCTTTTTTCCCACTCTTAAAAGTGTTTTGCTGTGTGTTGTACATTTTTGCTCATGGACTATGAAGTCTCACAAACTCCATAGGCATCATCTTTTTACTGTGTGTCACACAGCACATTTAGTGCAGTGACACAGGGTTGTCTTTTTAAACTTCCCACTTTAAACTCCATTTCTGGGACTGACTACTATCTCCCAGAACATGAAAAGTTGCCATTGACTTTACTAGTCTTTTTAAATCTACAGACCCAGTACAACCTTTCATCCCAGAGAGTACTGCAAGGGTTAATAGTTATCCCAATTTCTATGATTCTCATGGAACATTATTTCATTCCCCTTTCTCTAAGATTTGCCTGGTGGTAGTGGTATCTACCATTTTTATTTTACCGCGAGCTATGGAAATAGTGTTGGTACTGTTAGAGGCTATGGTGGTAGCCTCAAACTCTAATCCGTTGGACCCCTTTTATTTTTATTTAGTTCTGGTTGGGTTTATTGGCCATTTCTTTTTGTAAAGGTCTTTCTCGTGTTTTACTCTATGTGCCAAACCAGGTTTGGTTCCTTTGTTTCGCCGTCCTTTGGCGGGCTTCTGCACAGAAGCCTTCCTTAGGTGCCTGAGTGTCTGGGTGGACAGGATGTGAGGGAGGGGTTTGAGGCCCCCTGCACAGGGTCTCCTTGGAGACCCAAGTCGCACTCTAGTATGATTGGCTAGGTGGATGTCCTGCCAGGACATCCACCCTGCTGTGTGATTGACAGGCAGGCTGTGTGGATGGGGAAAACTGCTTAAAAGCAGGTCTCTGGGACTTGGAAGGCAGAGTCGCCACTGGAATGAGAGAACCAATGAGGAGCTGAAGGAAGTGGACTGCTGCAACTACTGGACATCCCAGTGAAGCCCTGCTGCAGGTCTGAATCGGCCAAAACTCAGAGGACAGAGAAGATCTGCAAGGAATCTTCTACCCTTGAGCTTGGTGGGACCAACTAGCTCGCCAAACCCCGGCCTTCCTCTCCCGGTCGAACTTGCTGTGCCTCGCTACAGTGAACCGGATAGCCAGGAGGAACGGAACCTGTTTGGGTTTTAAGGAGCGCACCTTTTATTCAATGCTTTGCTCTGCTGCTGGCTTCTTTCCTGGGCAGTGCAGGATCCTCCAGTCTTCCACCTTCTTGTCACCACGACAGTCGCTTCAGGAACCATGAGCCTGCAGGAACTGCCAGGAACCACCGCCTCAGCTACAGCATTCTTCTTCATTTAAGGTACTGTGCAATTTCGGTTGTTTGTCCCGTCCGACCGTGGTGAAAGTGTTTGAAATCTTTCACCTCTCTGAAGGCTTGTCCTTCTCTTCTCCTTTGAATAACTTTTCTTCCAACCAACTTTGTTTTGAACACTTGGCAAAGACTTAACCGCGAACTACTCTGAACTGTGTGATCCTCTGCAAAGACTCTGAACCATTAACGTTGGCACAGGCCTATTGACTTGAGTCCTAGTTGTAGTAATCCTTTTCTAGATTGTCCTGCCGATAACTTGTTGGTGCTGCTTGATTGTTGATAAACTTGTCTTTTCTCCCTTTTAAATTACTGGAGTGCCATTTTGCTCACACTTCATTTTGAGCCTAACTTTTCCCGAATTGATTGTGGGTTATTGTAGTGTATTAAGATTGTGGTTTTCTGCTGGTTTATATTAGTGAACTGTTTTATAACTGATGGTGTAAATGAATGTATAATATTTTACTCAGAAACCTTGAATCAGTGTTTGCTTGAACCATAGAAACTGTTGTCCTTTGTGTAATTTCTGAGACTGCTCACTTTACTCTTGAGATAAGTCTGGCTGCTCAGCCATCGCTAACATTTTACTGTGTAGTACAGGCTTGTACCAAAGGTGAATTTGTACTTACACTTGCACTCCTAATTGTGTGTAGTGTTCCCAAAGGATACTGCATATGATTCTGCCAAACACTTATTTTAACAGGACTTAAGTGAAAGAAACATAGGGCCTCATTACGACACTGCCGGTCCGGAAAGAACAGTGGAGGTAAAACCCGGCTGACTAAGAGTCCTGCAGGCGGGAGGTGTCACTCCCGCCAGGTCTGACCTGGCGGGTTTAACACCACCCGCCTGCAGGCGGAAATGGAAACACCGGCTCTGTCATAGACAGAACTGGTGTTTCCATTGTCCCCATACTCCCATGTGAATGCCTTCGGAATTCCTGAGTCACCAGGGTCATAATGCCTAATTCCGGGAATCATGGAGGCGGAATGGTAATACGAGTCCAGCGGTAACCTGATGGGTTTTTTTCGGGCTCGGTTACCACCGGACTCATAATGAGGCCCATAGAGTGCTTATCAATCGAGTGGCTGAAGGAAGACTTTGTTGACATTTTTATTGCACCAGTAGTGCGTTTAAACTCCAATTAAGTCATTAGCTCAGAGAAGACTGCTTTGAAAAAACACTGGCAGGCACTTTGTGTGCAAGGTTTGATGATAATGCTTGTTTAAAGTGAGCTCAGAGAGTCCACACGAGGAGGTGTTTTGGGCGGGGAGGGGAAAGAAATTGGTGGGAATTGCCAAGCAAGAGATTATCATAGCCATGGGCAGTCCATGGGTAGGCCAATAGCAAAACAACACCTACAAGTTGTGTGTCCTTCCTCATATGCCATTTCACTCTAGCTGTACTCTAATGCAATAGATTCGACAACTAATAGACCAAACTTAAAATGGTGAGAGAGGTTGTAGTTTATACGTTTTTTTAACGCATTAGGACCATACTCTTAGACAATAGGTTTGGGCACTTACCGTTGGACAAAAAAACAGAACCAACCAGATATAGTTGTACTCAGTTGAGAGGGAAATTCATTTAGAAGAATCCCGGAAGGAATTTGAATGTGAGCCAGTAGCAACCATAACTCTAATAGTAAAACAGTTCCAAAATATATGAATATTCACTCAAAGTTATATAAAAAATATATACTTACATTACACAAATCCATTGCACACTCAACTATCAGAAACACTATCAAAAACTCACCCGAGTTAAGGAAAGACAAGAAATTCAGACGTTAAAATGTAGCATTCTGGACACTTAGCTGGTTGGAAAAACAGGCAAGAAATGCAACAAAGAGACTAAAAAGGATATGTCTTGGAGGAAGAAGTACCTAAAGGGACTTATCCAGTTTCTAGGGCCCAAACGGTGGGCTAAGGGGACAGAGTCAGTCCCAAGTACCTTATTCTAATTTTTCCCATGTTCGACTGTGTCGAACCAGGTTTCGAGCTGTATTGGCATCAGGGTTGAACTAGGGTTGAACCAGGTCCTGGTGCAGTGGATTGTGCTGTTTTAAGCAAGGGCTGGACTCTAGTAAGTCTGAAGCTGGAGAATGGTGTATTTTTAGTTCAGTGTTCAGGTCATGCAGTTCGGATGGCCCAGGGTCGGTTTTAGTTTGTAATCAGGATGCAGTGACCTTGATTATCTGATGGTGGTAGTATCGATTTTGGCGAGGCGTAGAGGGCAGTGGGACTTAAGCCTTACCCCAGGTATTTTGCTGCGGTTGGTAAACATATTCTCCCACTGAGCCTCCCCTCACAGAACTGCACAAACCAGCGGTTCAGCACGTTAAAGTGTCACTCCTTTGCAGTTGGAATGTAAAGACATTTCCAACATTCTTGAGCAAAGCATAAATATTGCTCGTTTGTAGACCCGTAATGTCGGCACCCAAAAAGAAAAGGTACCAAAGAGGTGCAGATAAACAGAAGAAAACAGCAAGAGATAGTGAAAAACAAATTCAAAAATCACGCAGTCTTTTCCAACATGGCTTCAATGAGTCAACAGAGGATCAACAACACCCCCGAGGCCTTTTCAAGTGTGTCTGCCAGCGTAGTGACGGTGGTAGACCTTCCCCCTGAACAGATTGCTGAGGATGAGGATACGGTTCAATTACTGGGTGCAGCTGAAACTGAGCCAGATTTTCAGTTACTTAATCAAAATAAAAATACACTGGGACCAGAATATCAAAATGACATTGGGTTATGGCGAACCATTACCAATGAAGTGCAGAATATTTGGTGTAATAGAGACCCTGTGGAATGTCAACACTTTGATTGTGATTTTCCAGTTTCATGCAGTCAGTGTGAAGATTAGAAAAGAAATGTTTCCCATTCCATGATCTTTCAAAAACATGTAAGTGGTGAACCAGTCAAAAGGGAATGGTTCATATACTCTCCGTCGACAGGAAATGTGTACAGTTTCCCATGAGTCCTATTTGGTGTAACACATAACATAACGTCTGAACTGAATTTTCAGAAGGATTTTCAGAATGGAATAATGTGTTGCAGCAAATGAAAATGCATAGGGACAGTGCAACACATCCGTCATGTGTGCAAACACTGATCAGTAGACAACACGCACACAGTCGAATCAACAGCTCTTTGAAAATTCACTTCAACAAAAAAATAATACTGGGGCAAAGTTTTGCAAAGAGTAGTGTCTGTTATCAAATTCCTCTCATTGCATGGATTAGCTTTTCGCAGTGATACAGAACTCCCTGGGAATTTGACAGGTAATTGCGCAGTACAACCCTTTTCTAAGTTCTCATTTAGCCAAATATGGTAATGAAGGTCGAGGGAAATCCTCCTATTTGTCTTCCACAATTTGCAAATAAGTAATTAAAATATTGGGAAATAAGGTTCTGAAAGTTATTGTAAAAGAAATCCAGGGAGCCAAGTACTTTTCTCTGAGTGTTGATTCGACACAAGACATATCTCACATTGACCAACTGAATGCAGTGCTGAGACATGTTGGAGTGTCAGATGGTGAAGTGATAGAACGTTTTCTCACATTCATCCTTCTAGCAAGCCACACTGGGGAAGTTCACACCACCACTGTTTTGACCTAAAAAACTGAGATGCCAGTCTTATGACAATACAGTAAACAAGTCTGGATGCTGCCACGGTCTTCAAGCGCATATTGCCAAGATTAATCAGCTTGCACAATACATTCTGTGCATGGCACACTCACTCAATTTGGTGGGCGTATGTGCTGTACAATGCTTTGTTGGAGCAGCCTCATTCTTCGGGCTTGTGCAAGCAATGTACAACTCACAAATGGCAAACATCAGCCTAGCTCTGCACTAGTTTTAAAAAGAGTGACTGGCACAAAGTAGTGGGCAAGGGCCGAAGCGACCAAGGTGCTATCCCACGGCTACAGCAGTTTTCAGAAGGTCATTGCAGGTCATTGCGGAAGATGTGAATCAGAAGCCAGAGACAATTCACGGGGCAAAATGTCTGCTAAATTACCTGTCAAAGAAGAAAAATGTCATCATAGCAGGTTTTTGGGCTGTAATCCTAGACAGGATCAATGGAGTCAGCAAATGCCTACAAAAAGAAACAATAGAACTGCAAATGGCAATCGATCTTCTGAAATCACTGCTCGATTTTTAAATATCACAAAGTGAAATGTTTGATGACTACAAGTGGAAGGCAAATGAGAAAATGAATGCACAATACAATGATGCAAACAGGCGTGTGCATGTAAGAAAAAAACATGACAACGATGGTGACATGGAAGAGGTTGTGCTTCGAGGAATCGAAAAGTTCAAAATTGAAACTTCCCTACCAATATTGGATAAGTTATGTGCAGAGATTTCCCGTCGTGTGGAAGCATATAGCAAAGTGCATTCTCCATTTGAGTTCCTCGTTGAGTTCCCATCGAAGACAGACACTAAACATAAAGAAGCTGCCCAAAGATTTACAGAGAATTATCCTGAGAACATTGAGTTAAGGTTTGCAGGTGAAATGGTTCATTTCAAGCATTTAATATCACGATTAGAAGATTCTGATGAAACAATGCCAGCATTGCAAACGCACAAACTCCTTTTTGAAAATATGGTCATGGTGCAATCAGTTTTACCAAAGGTTATGATAGCGTTAGGTATGCATAGGTGTCTCACGATCACAAACGCTACTGGTGAACAAACCTTTATGAAGTTAAAACTACTGAAAAATTGTCATCGATCTTCAATGACACAATAACGACTGAACTTGCTTGCCATAATGGCCACTGAATATGTCTTGCAAAAGGTAGCATTCCAAGATATCCTAAAAGATTCCACCACAAGCTGTATAAGGAAAGTGAACATTTAAAGTTTTGTTGGTTTATTAAAATGTTTAAAAAATAAGTTTTGTTTAATAACATTAATAATTATTAATGTTTAGTTACAAATGTAGTTTTGCGAAATACAATGGAAGTACAACAGGTTTATTAAAATTGTTGCTTGGTAAAATTTAAAACGTGTTAGGAGATAATTTGCGAGGGGGCCCCCAAAGGTTTGACTGCCTAGGAGCCTCCACAGGGCTTAATCTGGCATTGCTAAAGGTCCGATATGCATCAGGATGAAAATGCATGCAGCTGTAAATGAGGCACGAAGACCTGCAAGCGCAGGTTTGCACTGCAGGGCATAGGCTCATCTGAGGTCTTGGAGTTATTTGGAATTCAGAGCCCCACCATTGCAGTAAAGCGAATGACAGTGCTCTGGATCTCAGAGCCTTCAATGCCTCTTATTGCGCCTGGTTGGAGGTGGGACTCAAGGAGAGAAGTGTCAATCACCACTCTCCCTGCTTCCTGTTTCCATTCATGCAAATCCAGAGTCATTGCTGAAGTAACTCAGGGGGACCAGGTTGCAGAGTATAAGGTAAAAAGTGTAATATTGAAAATGAAATAGTGTGTCTGTGTGTGTACTTGTGTGTGTGGAAGTGGGATATGGGTGAGTCTTCTTTGGGTTTTCAAACTCATCTAATGGGTCATTTGGTGGGCGCACTTGAGAAATACAGGTCACAACTCGATAAATGTATGACCTGCGGAAAACATTTGTCAATTTTGGGAGCCAATGAATGACAAGGGTCACATCACAGAGTCAGTAAGTAGCATGGGACAATACTGGAAAATGGGGTACTTCTGTGGACAAATTACAATAGCAAAGACCAAATCTGGACAACAATTGAAAAGGGACAAAGCCTGAGTCAATCAGCTAATATGAATCCAAATCAGAGTGACACATAGCAAAAATAGGCAATGAGAAACATTGCACAAATCCCAAGGAACACATGGGTCGCCATGGGGTCAAAAGAGAATAACATGATACAAACTGGTGGCAGTGAAAGAGATGTGAAAAAGCATGAGCAATGGGGACAGGTGGGGGTAAATGGAAGTTTCATTGGGCATGCAGTCCTTAAATGTCATACATGGGAGTATGGCAGGTTGTCACAGTAAGTGTATTCGCTTTTCCTGAGCCTCAGGTAGAAGAATTGTTGTGGACATGGTGAGTTCATAACAAATGCTGGTGACTCAATTGTTGAAGCTAGATTGAGGGGGTACGAGTGCCAGCACTGCACAGTGCCGCTTTGAAATATGGGACGAGCCGGGCATGCTAGCATTGGGCTGTCTGTCTGGTTGGCGAATCACAATGCAGTGGCCTTGATGTCCAGCTTCACAATTCACTGGGAATATTTAATTGCACCAAGACAATTTCTCCCTTCAGATGAACTCGTAGATAAACTGCAGGAAACATAAAGGGCATTTAGCAGGACAAGCAGCCGAGTACACTTCAAAATGTTCCCGGGAGCTTCAATTAAATATCTTGCAGCAAGAACAACCAAAACAAGGGCAACACAACCATTTACAAATCTTTCGTTGCCCACTTGTAAACAGTGTTCATTATTCACTGAGTATCTTCCTTTTACACAATGCACAGAGTTACTCGCCAAATACCTGCTTTAAGGTTGATCCCTAAAACGGTGATGCATATATACATAATATAGCCCTTCTTTGGCAACTATTTTAGGATCCCTTTGTCAGAGATTGGGAAACAGTATACCTACCTTCTGAAATGGTTGCTAGTATTTCCCCTTACTTCAAGCACTGCATATTGCCAGCCAAACTATTTTCCATAGATCCGAATGAGCACAGCAAACAGAGCCAGACAGCAAGAATGTGTTTTTATTGAAAACAATTGTGCCACACATTATTGACAATGAAACCACGACGGGGCTGTGATTGTGTTAAACATTTGAATGATTATGACTGTGCTCTGTTTACAGGCGGCGTCAGAAAATTGAATATTTAGCCGTTCACTGCAGACGTGCGGCGCTTGCGGTATGAATTTTGCATTATAGAATAGCTGCAAGGGATGTTCGCTGCCAACACTGATGCAGTCTTTGTAAAACAAATGGAATGAGTTTGGCTTGAACTTTATCAATCAAATCTGGTCATAGTTGCTTGTTGCTATTTTTTTTCACTTTAGTTCTTGCAAGTTGAATTTTGTCCCTGAAGGAATGGATTTTTAAGAGTAGAAGAATCAGGATTTGATTTCCATCAGTAGCCACAAAATACTATGAACAGCTTAAAACCTTGATGCCAAGGACACCGGGTTCCCCGGATGTCGCCTTTGCTCTGTGGTGGTCATTATTGGCATTATTGGCATTGTGGTGGCATTCCATAAAGCCATGAAAACAGCGCTTTTCGCCTGATGTATGCTACAATCACCTGCATCGCCTGTTAAACTTCAAATGTATTTATACATTGAATATGTTCCCTAATGTATCAATGTACAAACATGTAAATGCATCTCCCAGCTGACCCTGCCCTGTAACTAAAGTCCCCGCAAGTAACAGCGCCTCGATGCCCAAGGGCTGTTTGTGCACTATATAAAGGTAATACATTAATAAATAAATAAATAAATAAATAAGTACATTATGGATACGTGCTGTCTGCTGTTGCCTGATTCAAAGGGTCATTGTTCTGATGATCATCTCTCATATTGATGCTGCTAGCGGTATTGACCAGCATCTTGGAGTAACACTATAATCATGGTTTAAGCCTTGCAACGTGATTATGAATTTAGCGGTAGTGGTTGAACACCTGCTCATTACCATAACCGGGTGTTTTCCCACTCTGCCTAAGTACGAGGTTTGCTATAAAAACTCCTATTACTGGCTGTTTTTCAGTGGAAGAAATTACTGCCATACAAAGTACCACATGCGGTCATTAACAGGTGCAGGACAGGTGCAGTAATTACCATACGCGATCATTATTGGACCTCATGGAGTCCTATGGGATTGCAAAATTGGAATAAAGGAAAGCTCTGCATGACCTGCCACAATGTTCACAATCTCGATCAGCAAGAAATATATACTGAAAGCACAGTATAGGAATCCGATGTACATGCATGAGGCTAACATATTAGCATAGCTTCCTATGCATCTATTCATACGATAGCATGTGTAGATTGGCAGAAGTAATGCATTGAGGTCAGCTATTTTATGTTATGGCATATATGTTTATTTAGTACCCCCTGGGGTCTCTCAATTTAAGAAAAAAAAGGTTGAATAGAGTGGATGCTATAGAGTAGAGTCATGTCTTTAATGACTTTAAAAAGAAAAAGGGTTAAAGAGGGTGTGAAGTTCTTGTGATGGAGACTTCCATTGTTGGAAGATCAAGACAAAACAAGAATAGTCTCTCCAACTATTTTCTTTTAAAAGATAGCTCCCATAAGAAGAGAGCCTAAGTGCAGGAGGAGTGCTTGTTAGATCCACTGCAATTTCATTTGGAAAAACACGGGCTCTGGCATATTGCGGCAAATTCAGGATCAGAAGTAAGGGAAAGTACGATTCAGGAGAAATATGTCTCAACATCTAAGCTTTTAAATATTGGAAGCTCATGCACACTATAGAAAATGCGTAATGTGTAATTTGTTTATTATTTGTATTGCACACCTAACCCTGAGGTAACTGGGCGCTGGAAAACTTTAAACATGTTAAACAATAAGGTACATACATAAAGGCATACATAAGAAATTGTCGGTAAGGGTCAACCTGGGTTACAGAAAGGTCTAGTCTTCACAATAAGTACAGTTAGGATATGATCATAGGGGTACTATTGGGGCATTGAGGTTGCGAATCAGAAACACTGGAGCCAGGGGCATCAGTTATTGATCTTGTCAGTAAGCCAGAGTTTAACGCTGGTTTTGACGGCATTGAAGGATGGTTCCAATCTAATGGTGGGAGGTAGGGAGTTCCAGTGGTTGGCAGCTTGTACAGGGAAGCTGGCTCCAGCTGCCATTTTGAGGTTGAACCTGGCCACTCAGAGTAGGTGAGTTTGGGACGATCTGGTGGATCGAGTAGCTTGGTGTAGAGAGAACTTGTCCGAGAGATATTTTGGTGCTGCGTTGGAGATGCATTTGTGGGTGATTGGCAGCATGCAAAGCAAAATTCTGTCAAACACTGGAAGCCAGTTAGATTTTTGTCTGTGGCTGGAGATATGGCTGGATCTGGTGATGTTTAATGCAGCTCTTAAGGAGTTGTTTTGTAGAACTTGTAGTCTGTTGAGGTTCTGTTCAGAGGTTCCTGAAAAGAGTGTGTTGCAATAGTGTAATTTAGAGAGCGCTAGAGCTCTTGCTAGAGTCATGCAACTGCTGGGGGATAGGTATGGCTAACAGGCATTGATTAGCTTGTTTGCGTAAGCTGTTGATGATGCAATGTAACTCACTTGTTTTTTTAGTGATAAGGTGGAGTTGAGGTAGACACCTACCATTTGTATCTCCTTCGCGACTTTGATTGGG
This sequence comes from Ambystoma mexicanum, assembly GCF_040938575.1. Classification (NCBI taxonomy): domain Eukaryota; kingdom Metazoa; phylum Chordata; class Amphibia; order Caudata; family Ambystomatidae; genus Ambystoma; species Ambystoma mexicanum. The sequence continues at coordinate 314,698,604 of NC_090937.1, read as the reverse complement.
CTCCCATCAATATTGAAGGACATGTACTGCGGGTCTAGCTTGTTAAGGTGAGCCTGGGTACCGACAATTAGGAGCTCTGTTTTTTCATCATTGAGACAGAGGCTAAGAGCAGCCATCCATGCCTGTATTTACAAGTTGATGTCATTAACTAGTTTGGAGTCATCAGAGTAGCATCCTGACAACGTGATGACAACCTGGGTGTCATCTGCGTAGTTCGTATAGATGACACCCATGTTGTCGAGACGGTCGAAGCAGAGCTTTGTGAATATGTTGTATAGCGTTGGGGATATACAGAATCCTTGGGGTACCCCGCAGTGGATGGGGATTGGGGCTGCAGAGGCAGAGGGCGAGGAGACTCTGGTGGTGCAGTTGGATAAAAATTATTTAATCTAAGTGGATGCAATCGTGGAGAAGGCTGCTGCAGAGGTTAAATGTTCCGTGAGGATCTGGTGATCAACCTAATCAAATGCAGCCGAGAGGTCTAACAAGAGGAGCATGGCTAGTTTGCCTTTGTCTCTCGCCTCATCCATCTGTATTTTCATGTCCAGGAGGGCCGTCTCGGTGCCATGCCTAGGCCAAAAACCTGATTGTCGGAGACCAAGTAAATTGTTGTCCTCCAGGTGTTTCTGGATTTGCAGGTAGGCCACTCTGTCCAAAATTTTTAAGAGGAAGGGGATTTTTGTGATTGGCCTATAGTTCATTGGGGTGTTCGGGTCTGGATTGTTTTTTTTTTTAGGAGAGGCATGACCCAGGCCTCCTTAAGGTTGTTAGGGACGAGATTGGTCACGAAGGAGGAGTTTATGATTGTGCCGATAAATGGAGAAAGTTCTTTAGCGCAATCCTTGATGATAGGAGACGGGCATATGTCTCCTTGGCACCTTGAAGGCCTGAGACATTTGATGATGACTTCCACTTCCCAAGACGTGACCGGGGAGAATGTAAACAACAGGCACTGAGGAAGTTGGGGCTTTGGAGGGAGTTTATCAGGTGAGCTATTCACAAGGCTATTCTTTTTGGCTTCTATGTTGGTTTGGAGAGAGGCTATTTTATCCCCTAGGGCTTGTTGTATTTTGGTATACCAGGCGGCATCCTTTGTGCAATCCGATGAGAGTGGGGCTGGGGATTCCAGTTCCCTTAAGATGCTAAATAGCTCCTTGGTCCTAGATTTGGCAATAAAGATTCTGTTGTTTTAGATTTCTTTTTTGGTGGTGAGGATGGCAGACGTATAGGTGGCTGCTGCTGCGGAGAACAGTGCCTTATTGTGAGTGGTGGGTGCTTTACGCCAGGCAGATTCAGCTGCTCTTTTTATGTTCCTCAGGGTTTTTAGTTCTGGTGTGAACCAGTTATTGAGGTGGGCGGTTGCTTTGGCTTATTTTAGTTTGAGTGGAGCGATACTGTTTGAGGCAGGCTCTAGGGTCGTGTTGTAGAGGTTGACCAAGTTAGTGGGATCAAGGTTGTTATAATTAGTAACGTCCAAGATATTGTTGATTAGTGTGCGTAGGTTAGGTAGTGTTATGTTGCAGGTGTTCCTGGATAGGGTCCGGGGGCAGTGCTAGGACACGGAGCTGTGGAGCCCTGAATGGCAAAGGAAATATAGTGGTGGTCTGTCCAGGTGAGGGGTTCATTCTGAAGAATGTTGCTTTAGCAATTCAGGTCAGACAGCCTGTCTGCACTTCCAAGCAGTTGATGATTCCCTTAGTGTACATTTTACTATCATCTTGTTTGGGATTAAATCTTCTGCATTAGCCCTCAATTAACTCTGTGTTTGCTGCAGAAGTTCAGGGATGCACCGCTATGTACTTCTGATCAATCTACTTGCTATGCCGTTCAGCAAAAGAGGTTAGTCTTGCAGATGAAGACCTCCTGCGGTGCAAACTCTATGATTCCTGATGCCCCTGTAATCCTGGTGCTCCACAATTTCAGATGTATTTTCTACGTAGGGCACTCAGAGGATGTATTTGTGATGGATGGTGTTTAGTGGTTAGGCAGAAAGGATATATAAAACTGGAGGATTTTTTCCTTTTTGTTTAAAGTCGCCAGCACAGCCCCCTTTTTAACTTTCATTAACTACCCCCCAAGTCCCACCATCCTATTCGGACTCAACAAAAGTGAACTTGTGTTCAGAATACTGAATTGCATTCAGGGATATGGTACAGTATATTTCTGAAGTGGGAAGAATGATTAGGTTCAAGCAAAATTAGTGAATGAGTTTGCGAGCGTGGCTAAATCCAGCAAAGACCTAGAAATCAGAAACAGATGCAGTAACATACACGGTTGTATACGAATTGTTCGAATGACAATTGTCTGAATGACAATTGACCTTCTGTAAAATTGACCGAATGTAAATAGTCAATTAGGATATATATGCGGGGGGAAACACTCTGCACCACCCCACCCAATCCATACGGCCACCTCAACCACCCACCCAATCCCCTTATATTATTATTACCCCAACCCATGATATATATAAAAATTACCATACGATAAATTGTGCAGAAGGTCAATTCGAAACCCTGTAATACGGTCAATTGTATCATTCGAACAATTTTACTCGAACAATTCGGGTAATACCACATGCACATGTACTGCCTCCAATAGAATACAACCAGAACAAATCAGATGGGGAGTCTGACAAACTTTCTTCCAAAGTTGCTGGTTGTGGGGTCTCGATGCAACCAGATATTCAGGGGGCACATTGGCTAGGTCACAACCCACCTGTGCATACATCACAAATCCAACACTATAACATACAGGTGATAACATATTTTCAGAAGTATAGGCAAGCAATGACATGACTAGAGCAGCCTTAGGCAAGACAGACTTGAAGTGGCTAAATAATGTAACTTACATTTCACAGAATCTATATAAAATATCTGCTTTGAGTAGCAAAGCCTTTTTTACATGTTAGTTTAAACTTAAGACGTCCAAATAATTGCGATGGCTTACTTCACCAGTGCTCATTACAACATTTGAGGGGGACAGATCATCAGCCTTTGATGATCATGAAGAAATGATGTCATATTTTGACAAATTAGACATGAAATCAATCACTTGGCTTTGCCAAGCCTTAGTATCATACATGTTTCTGTCTGTTATGTCCTTTTAACGTTTGTTTTTATTGTAGCCAATTAAGAGTTGTGTTAGGTTCCATCTACACGGGTTGAAGTATCTAGTTATTCAAGCTACTAAGATGTTTACTTCATGGATGAGTCGGTGTGGGGCAGGTGTTGAAAGGGCCATTCCTCAGAAATAAGGACTGTCCCCACTGTAGATTTTGTGATGAAGAAAAAAACGATGGGCCTCATTACGAGTAGTGCGGAATGGGTTTAACAACGCCGCTAATGGTGCCGGCGCCGTTAAACCCACTTCGCACTATTACGAGGTCCCCTCGTGGGACCCGCTGTGGACGTCCGGTTTTTCCAGACGTCCATAGCGGGTCCCGCAAGGGAATCAGGGAGCTAACAACGGACCCGTAATTGACAGGCCCGTTGTTAGCTCCCTCCCCATTCCCATTGAGCCCTATGGGGGCTCGAATGGGAATGGGAATGGGAAAGGACCGGGCCGGGTTTCCTGAAGGAGGAAATACCGGGCCTTCTAAAGTCAGAATGGCCCGGTAATTCCATATTCAGGGAACCCGGGCTCGGACACGATTTTGGAGGCAGCCAAGGCACTAATAGCGCCATGGCTGCCTCCAAAGTCGTAATGAGGTCCCATGTCTTTTGTGTATATGTTGTTCTTTTCTCTTGCCTTCCTTACTCAGTTTGTTTCCTCCCCTTCACACATCCTGGGAATTCAACAACAGGCTTTATATGATATATAGCCACCGACTTGGTATGAAGCGCTAAGGCATCACCAATCAATATGAATGCATTATTATTGAATTTCCATTTCCTCAGTTTGAGATGTGATGCATTCCTCACATACATGGAACGTGATCCATTAAGGTATAGGGCCTCATTACGACCCAGGCGTTAAGGGTTAACGCCGTCGTTAACCCTTAACGCCTGATTCTGATTTTAACGGCTGCTTTTAGCAGCCATTAAAATCCATGGCGCTAACCTGCCATGATGCTAATTACGCCACCGTAATTTACGGTGGCGTAATTAGCGCCTTCCCCACTCCCATTATGCCCTATGGGGCAAAAATGGGAATGGGGAAGGGAAAATGGGAAATGGGGATTTACCGCCCCACTCACCTTGGAATGGAGCGGTAAATCCGCCATCCACCATGGTGTAAACGTAGTTTACACCATGGTGGTAAAGTTGGCGCAATTAGTGCCTGGGTCGTAATGACCCCCATAGTCTGAAAAATGTCCAGGAGGATGGGGAACGCCATCAGTGCAGCCATGCTGAGTCTTTATGTTTGATTTATCATCTGTGGTTCATTGTGGTGCAAACAATGTGTAAATCAACACTAACTAATCTTCTTTATTCAGGAGCTGGATTGGTATAATAGCTGCTCTTCATGGTCCCACAGTTGGTAGTTACTGTGGAGTGCCAAAACCATATTCATTTTTAGAACATGCATCTGTGGTGATCAAAGTAGGACTTTACTGGTAAGAATATCTGTGCCATCTTCAGGAAAGCTCTGGAAATCTATGACTTGATCAATGTAATGCAGGCCTTCAGCCTCTTGATGTCTTTGATGGAGGATATCTTGAGGTAGGCCTGTGTATCATCTGCATATTGGTGAATTGGACAAGCTGAGGACAGTCTCACTGATACCCATGTGGCGATGTGGAATGTTGGCGAGTGTCTGGTGGTCTACTGCGTCAAACGCAGTTGAGCGGTGAAGGAAAACCAGGAGGCAATATGGCCGTCATTTCTGATGTTAACGACATTGTCAATTACCTTTATGGTAGCCGTTTCTGTTCTGCATTTGGTTCTAAAGCCAGATTTGTAGGAGTCGTTGAGGTTGTTGCTGTTGATGTACTGAGCGAGTTGCAGAACTACTGCTTTGTCATGGTTATTACCTACAAAGGGAAGATGGTTGATGGGACAGCAGTTGCTTAGGTCATCATGATCCAGTGTTAATTTATTGAGACGTGGTAGGATATGTATGGTCTTCAATGCCAAGAAACATGAGTACTTCCAATTTGGAATTGTTGTGTTCGTTTTATGCAATGTTGGGATAGAGGATGTCTGGTATGCCATATTTTAATGGTCTTTATGTGCTCAGTTACAATTATGTAAACAACATAACAAATCCTACAAAATATACACTGTTTAATCATATTGCTTTGCTTGCTCCCCTAATTGAAAGGAAACACATTGCAAGTGTCTCATTTAAAAAAAAAAAAACCCTTGTAACTATGATTTACTCTCAATTATTGTGGTGTGTAAATAACATGGAGAAAAGGGGTCCTGTAAAGTTTGTGCCTTTTTTGCAATAACGTGTTTGCTCCATGTAAATGTCAAGATCTTTATCTAATTGAAAAATATGTTTGTTTGTCGATTGGTGAAGATGGTGATTTTTCACTGGTGAAGGATACCTGTACACAGATTAATTATGCTTACTTTTTCAGGTACCTATATGTTTAACCTGTCACAGCACCCTTTCACACAAGTGGGGTTTACAGCTTATTCTTCACGTTGGTAGTCAGACTGTGATACACTCTCATTTTTCTCTGATGAGCACAGCTTGGGGTTTGTTGTTTTTGTGACAACGCATTGTGTGTAGTAAAGAATGGCCTTCTTTTGATTTTCTATAAGTACTGCTCATGGCTTTATTGTCCATCATAAAAATCTCTGGATTTAAAAACAAGATACGTGCCTTGACATTTGTGAATGTAAATTGTGTGTGAAATTTATTTTGCAGTTTGTGTCAAACATTTATCGTTTTGAGGCATACGTGTTGCACATTTAAGTGACTACTTTCTTAAATTGTTAACACGCCCATATTTCCCCATTTTCCAGTTTCTTTAAAAAAAAAGTAGCAATGATTTGCTTCCATGGTTTGGTCCGCAGTAAGTTCAACATTTCAACTGAGATTATTTAAATGTTCTATATACATAGTAACATAATCATTACGGCTTGAGATGGCTACGTTATGATATGATATGATATGATATGGCATTTATAATACGCCTATACACAAGTGTTTCAAGGCACGAGGAGGCAGGGGGGGGACAAGGGGAGACAGACAACGATCCTACTAGGCCAGGTGTCATTCAGATCGCGCAAGTGCAAGGGTAGAGGGGAGGGGAAAAGTGCAAGGGGGAAAGGGAGAGGGGAAGTGCAGTATATGGTTAGTAGAATAGCAAAAAATAAATAATAAGGGCCAGCTGGTGGCAAGTGCAAGGTAAGTGCAGACAAGTGCTGGGAAGGGGGGCTGTAGGGATACAGAAACAGTCCCACAGTGCAGGGGTTTCCAGGGAGGCAGTTTGGCGCAGAGTAGCTGGGAGAAGGACCGAGTTCGGTGGGTGGCCCAGTAGCAGATTCAGTGCAGTTTCAGTAAATTTAGCAGGGTAGAGGGGGAGAGAAAGCAGAGGCAAAGAGGAAGGTTTTGAGGTGCTTCCGGAACCGGAGATGGTTCTCCTCAAGTTTCAGGGAGGCAGGAAGGCTGTTCCAGAGGGAGGCCCCTGCTGCGGAGAGAGATCTACCCTCAACTCGTTGCTTGGAGAAGCGGCTGACCCTGAGGGAGTTGGAGGCGGATGAGCGGAGAGCTCGAGAAGGAAGATACTTTGGAAGAGAGAGTTGAAGGTATTTTGGCCCAAGGCCCCAGAAGGCCTTGTAGACAATGCAGAGGGTTTTGAACTTAATCCTCGCAGCCACTGGGAGCCAGTGTAGCAATTTCAGTCCTGGAGAGATACAGTCCCTGGGCTTGAGGCAAAGGACAAGTCTCGCAGTCCTGTTCTGGATGAGTTGTAAAGGGCGGGGAGTAGAGGCAGGCAGATTTAGATAGAGGCTGTTACAGTAGTCCAGCTTCGAGAGAACCAGGGCTCTAGATACAGTGAGCTTCTGGGGGAAGGAGAGGAAAGGAAGGATACCTCTGAGGACGTGTAGCTGGTAGTGTGACTTCTTAGAGACGTCAGATATGTGAGGAGAGAAGGAGAGTGTGGAGTCGAAGATGACCCCGAGGTTTTTTGCCTTGCAGGTAGGAGCAGGAAGAGGGCCAAGAGAGGCCGGCCAGAGAGCTGCAGGGAAGGAGGGAGTGGGTGTGCCGATGAGTAGAATCTCAGTCTTACTGGCATTAAGGCAGAGGTCATTGGCGGCACACCGTTCCTGGATAGCAGAAAGACAGTCAGAGATGAGGGAAGGAGAAGAGGAGGCCGAGGGTAGCCTGAAAATGAGCTGGGTGTCATCCGCATAGAACTGAAAATTGGGGCAGAGAGCAGCGATGCGGTGGGCAAGAAGTGCCAGGTACTGGTTAAACAGCCAGGGAGAGAGGTTAGATCCCTGGGGGACACCACAGGTAGAGAAAAAGATGTCGGAGAGGAAGGACCTCGGTTGGACCTGGGAGGGTCGATTGGAGAGGAAAGAGGTCAGCCACGCCAGAGCCTGACCAGTGATACCCAGGTTATCACGGAGACGGTTGAGCAGGATGGTATGATTGACAGTATCAAAGGCAGAAGAGAGATCAAGTAAAATGAGAACACATGGAGTATTAGAGTCAAGGTTCGAGAGCAGGTCCTCACGGATGTTCAGGAGAGCCGTTTCCGTGCATTGCCACACTTACTGGCAGATTTTTGGTTCATTTAGGTTTAGCTGCGTGTAGATTGTCAATTATGTATTGTATACAATTGTGAAGATATTTCATGATTTTTCCCTGTCTTCAAAGATAACACGGACTGTAAGTTACTCATGTCTGAAAAGGTTTGGAATGATATGTTTCTTTGTCAGATCTGGAACCTGGGCCCTAGGTCATTACCAGGCACATACTTTGGTTGTTATTGCTTAATTAGCTCCTGGAGTGGATGTGGCAACCACTCATGTTGCTCAAAACTCGGGCTGACTCTAAATATCAAAAGCCCAGGTTCTGAGAAAGCTGCTTGCATCTGCCCTTCAGGGGCCTAATTATCAAACATGTGCACTAATTCAAAATAGTGAGCCCATGCTTTGATAATATAGAATGGAGCAAATCGGTTTGGTCACAATCCATATTATCTAAAAATATTTGCACTGGAGCAAAAATAAATCATGCTGCATTTGTGTACTATGTTTGCTGCATGATATAAAAAGAAATCTATCTGCTTCATTTCTTTTCATGTTACTCATCTAACATAGTATATCAAACAGTCTGTTTGTTTCCTTTTTGTCCTTGTGAAAACATTTTTCGATTTGAAGCTAAATCAGTTTGGTCCATTCCCAATTATCTAAGCAGTAAAACTGGTGCTAAGTTCATTATCTCCACTTTTTTGTACCAGTGAAAAGCTTTGATCATTCATCTGGCCCCTGACTGACTAAACCTACTGCTGAAGAAAATGCTATCAGTACCCTGGTTAGCGAGCCCGGGATGCTAATAGCAATAATCCTCCATTCTACTGACCGTACTGGATGGTAACGGTCAAGGGAACATCGTTAAAAGCCCTCCGACTTGGGCCTCAGATATTCGCTTCCCTGTACTGCCCATGGAATGGGTGATTGCTTAATTATTAGATTGGAAGGCTGTCACACTATTGTAAACAATGTATCAGCAGAGGGCCCTAACCAATGTCAAATGGGCATCAGTTGTTTCCAAACATTTTGCACCAATGTGTGGTCGCTCCCTTATCAACCTTCCACCTAGAGAAAGATCACCCGAGGGTTGCAAACACATTTCTGTTCCCATTTGTTTTGGACCTTTTTTTTTCGATTTTTCGGTATCAGAATATTTGTATAGTGTTTTGAAGTGGAAAAAGGGGGGGGGGTGCGAGAGATGTTATTGCGCATTAGCCTCGACTTCACTTAAGACCCCTACATTTTATACGAGCTGATAACTTCTGTTACAGCCCTATCACCCACGGCTGCAATGCCACATTTAATCATTTTTGCACAGCCTTTCATATGAGCACTCTATTCCTCATCAAATGCCCCTTTCCTTTTTAAAAAAAATCCCACTACATGTCTTCATGAACTTAGGGATTCTTTATACGTGGTTCTTTCCCTCTCTCTTTTAATGACTCAGTGCCAGGAGTGTTATTCTTCCCCAATTTTTTTCTTCTCAATTCTTCTATTTGTGTATTAATCTTTTATGCACACTTGAGCATTTGCTATCTTTTTATGATCCATTATATGTTCCTTTTCCCCCTGTTTTGTTCTCATATTCACATTACTCCGATTTTCCGACTCCGACTGCCCTAGTCACCCACCTTTACTTATTTGTAATGGAAATTATTGTATCCTTCCACAATGTCCTTTGTCATACATTTTACATGTTTTCTGTGTCATATGTTTTGATCATGAATTTTATTTCCTTTATGTTCTACATTGTGATATGTGAATCATATCAATACATGGTTCTCATCACGTGTTAAGCTTCTTTCATATCAAACACATGAGGATTTTCCAGCATTTGGTAAGACTTACCGGATACACCCTTCCCGTTCCAACTTCCTGAATGCCCCATGATATGGCTTCAGATCCATTTCCCAGGGTGAACACACTGGACACTTCGGAGGGGTGTAATGTGAGCGTAACAGAAAATAGCACAGAAAATACTTAATCATCACGCTAACTATATTTCCATTGGAAGTAAATGGTATCCAGTCATTAAGTAGCCAAGAAAAATGTCTCCAGGAGGCGACCTTTGCCCAAATTTGCACTCTGAGGAAAATCAAGCACTTTGCCCAAATATTCCAGGAGTGGAGTTTAGAATGGTAAATAAAACCAGTCCTAGAATATGTTGGGGAAGGCTTTTTATGGTGTAGGAAAAAAAGCCTAATTGGCAAAATTGTCCCTGGGACTTTTTCAAATGGAATCAATTAGCTATGTTTTTATTCTGTACAATAATATATAGTGATGTCGTTAAAATGCCGTAGGTGGTGGACACTTTTGTTATATAGCTATAAAACGTTTACAATGTTACGACACGTTTGCAAAGTTTGATTCTGGCCTAAAGTACTCTACTGTTACTATCAGCTATAATTACTTTGGACTGGTCCAAAGGCATTAGGTTACCTCCCTAATAATGAATCAATCATTCAGAGGTGGGACATTACTACCTGATAATGTCCTGGGGCTCAGGTTACAGCCCCGAATTAGCTAAGTTCCTTAATAAGGGTCCTCCTGCAATTGCCATGTGATATTGTCCCTCACCAAGTGGTTTACATCAATTAGTACCACAGGAACATATGAATGCAGCTCACGGGTGGGCATTATGTGGATGGTCTTTGTAAATTAAATTGAGTAGCAAAAGTTCAGGAAAAAACATTTGTGAAAATAGGGTTACCTGCATTGTGCAGTTTTCAAAAGTACCTGAAGGGATCACTGGTCATGAGTGTGCAGGAACTTGAAAGGCATATGGTTGGCAGAATCCAAATGGTATAGACATGGCAGCTTAGTCATCAGATATTGCTGAGAATTAGGTGAAGAAGGGAGCCTTTATGAAAGATGAAATGAGGAGGAGTGGTATGGTAATGCAATCAACGTAGCACATGTAATAGCAGTGTGCATGATAATGCAGAGATGAGTGAGTGCACACTGAGAGTGTCTCATGCTGAAAAGAAGCCGGTGTACAAACATGTGGGCATTACAGGCATATAAGGGCTGAACCTAGCCAATTAGATTACAGCTGGCTCTTGATCCAGGTCCTACAATTGCCATGATTTACAAAACAGACAAACATTTCACTGACAAAGCACTGGAGACATGCTTCTGGAAATTCCCTCTGAATGAACATGTAGTACCATTTTAGGGCATGGCAAAACTGGAAGGTTTTGTGTAAGGCAAAATGGGTCTCATTGCAAGACGAAGTAGAACCTCTGACCTGTGAAAACTAATTTTACAAAGACCAATTTTACAAAGACAAACCACTAAATTTAAGATCACCGAGATTTTCCTTTGTTAGATATCTCCATCCAAAGGTTGAAATTTCCAGAGAACACCTGTGTAATAAACTAAGTCTGCTGATCAATTGAAGACTATTAAAATCCATGCAGTTAAGTGGTGAAGGTGAGCTGAGGACAGGAACACATTACCTTGCAAGGCCATGTTTAGAGATGAACACTGTAAGTTTTCTGACAAATCGAGGGTGTTCTGCCCTTGTTCCCAGGGGCAAGCCACCCCCTTTGAGGCTCTGCAAGACTCTCCGTAGGGGTCTGGGCAAGTGGGACCTCACTGTGTTTGACTTTCCTCTAGAGTACAAGGTCTCCTATTCCCTCAAGCAACACCTTGCTCAAGCAAAACTATATGCACATATGAGACTGCCTTCCATCAAAAACACTGTGTCCTCCTTCTGTTTAACTAAGGGCAATGTTGAATCCAGCGCACTGTAGAAGGAAAAGGGAATACACCTTTAAGAAGACATTTGTTTGAAAGTCGGACAAGTACACCAGAATGAAGGATCGAGAACAGTACTCAGAGGAAACCCTCTGACTTCAGAACGCTGTGGAGAGGAGGAGCAGAATTGAACCAGAGTCAGTAGAAATGTGAGGAGCAGTGAATGCCAAGCACAGATGCTGGAGTCCTGGAGCAACAGACAACGGCAAAGCTGTTATCAGGACAAAGTTCAAGGAACCATCCGATGTGGTTGCATGACCATGAAAGTACTGTGGGGGGCCAGGCGCCCGTCTAACAATGCTGGAACCTGGATGACAGGAAGTGTTGACAGCATCCATCCACTGTTGTTCACTGAACATGTCCAGCTGCAGCGACGCTGAGGCCGGTATGCATGTGAAGCCCGAGAAGAAGAAGCGAGAAAGCAAAGCAATGTTCATGAGTGAGCGCCGAGCCCCCCGAGATCACCCATGGCAAAGGTACCCTGGTGAAGTGCAGAAGCGAAGTGAAGTGAAAGAAGAGACATTTGCTTATTGAAGTTTTGTGTGTAACAAGGAAACCCTGAATCAAAACCTAAATATAAATGGCCAATAGGAGACAGCCAGAAGAGAAACCTTCTTTTGGCCACTTTTAGATGTTACTGTTAGGGTAGGGTCAGGTAGATTTAGGTTCAGACGGGGGACATTTTGAGTTTGCACTTCGTGATGACAGAAAAGAACCTTTAGTTTAATTTAGTTAGTTAGGGAATTCCCCTACAGCAATTTGGTCAGATAGGCCCTTTTCCCCTATTATTTACATAAGAAAACACTAAAATGTCCACCATGTGTCTGACTCCTTCTTCCGACCCACCAAAGTGTTCATTCTTGAATAAAAAAAAATATTCTTTGTTTTTACTGTTGGTCTAGGTAAATGGAAATAATCTAAAAGATTATCATAGCAATTGGTGCCCATCCATCATGCACTTGTTAATCATTGTGCAGTTAAATGTGTACCGCTCCACAGAGTGGGGATGTGAATTCATACTGTGGCTTGTCATCGAATGGTTGGGCAAGCAAATTTACTTTTCTGCGGCTCAGTTAATGTTCAATGGGCATGATTATTCATTTATTACCACTTGTCTTCTCCACAATGGAAGTGGAGAGGGCTCTGCTGTCCCAACACAGTAATAAAGCTAATGGTCCTGACATATCTCTTTAAGAGAAATGCCGATATCTGGGTCCCTTTTCTATTAGACTTATTCAATGGAATTTAATAGAACATATTGCTTCCCTGAAAGTCGGAGAGGAGCAATAATATTCCCAATATACAAGAAGGCAGATAGATAGGTACGATCAAATTACAGACCGATATTTTTAATCAACTCAATAGCCAAAATGTACAAAAAAAATATTCTTTTTCGACTAGAATAATGGGTTGATGGTCATCAAATTCTCACACCACCCCAGGCCGGTTTCCATAAAGAAGTGTCAACAGCAGACCAGTCCTTTGGGCTGTTTCTTATTCTCCAGAAATTCATAAGATTGAAAGGCCAAACTTTGTATTTGGCTCTTATTGATCTGCAGCTGGAATGTGATACAATGCCACACTTTTTGTTATGGCAGACCCTTGATGCTCTTTAGATTACATCTAATGTATGCTTATCTATAGAATCTGTATATACCAACAACTATGCAAGGATAAGATTGGGCCCAAATTGCGAATGCTCTGAACTGGTAAACATTAACGTAGGAGTGAGGCAGGGGTGTGTGTTTGCTCCCCTATTGTTTCTCCTATATATCAATGATAGTGCCATTGTTATAAACAGTTTATCGGCAGATGGCCCATCCCTATGTAAAAATAAGTGGAGTTTGTTATTGGTTACAGATGACGCTGCCTCCATCCTGTCTACAACAACTCTGTTTCTTTCAGATGTATGTAAGGACAAGGGCATAACCATTAGCATATTTATAACAAAATGAATGGTATGTCATCCCCAACCAACATTATTTTTAGATAATCTCCCTAGACTGTGTTACCTGCTTTTGAATACCTGGGAGCTACTATTTACAGTAACTTGAACTGGACTACACAGATAGACAAGAGACATTTAACAGAAGCTAAGCAGGTTGGTGCTATTGCAAGTGCTCTCAAATGCTATGAAAATGTTCAAAACGCAAACAACTCCAGCTATTGCATTTGAGGGAGAACTAATGGGCGATAGGCTATGCTCCGAAAATACAGGTGACAGCGAATAAGTGTTTAAAATGCTTATAAGGCCTACCTCATAGTGCCCCGTCTGCACCTGTTGCTTTGGAACTAGGCATAACCGAGGTTAAATATGAAATCATGTCAGAACCCCTGATTTCTGGCTCAAGATATAGAACACAGATGTTTTGACCATCTAAAGAGAAGTTGTCTATGACGTTCTGTGGTCCAATGAGGGAAAGTCACTTCTATGGTTCAAATGTTTTAAACATATGCTCTGTCAGATAGGCTTACAAGCCCTCTGGTATGAACCTTCCAAATTTGGTCCATTGGCTAAAACATATTTAATTAACTATTATAAATATTGGGTCTCAAACAATAGAAACTTGATTTATGTTTCTCTCGTCACTTATAAATATTTGACAGCAAAAACCCGATTGGGTAGGTAAACTGATCTTGATGTTCCTTGCTCTAGACGTGCAAAAACCTTATATGCCAAATTTCGTTTGGGCTTTTTGGCTGTTGCCACATTTACAGGTCGTTGGGGGTGCTAGTAATACAACAAAATGCCCTTCTTTCAAATAATGCAATGAAGACAAACTGAATTTCTTACTTTCAAGTCCTTAATATGAAGTTTCAAGGCACACATGGCTTAAACCAATCTTAAATTCCTATACATGTCCTCAGTCCATGCCAGTCAGATTTCCTTCCAGGCCATAGTACTGAGTCAGCCCTTCTGGATCTCATCACGCTTAGCTAAACTCGAGCCTTCTTACTGTGCCTTCACCATTGACACTTGTACCATCCCAGTCTCATCCTCGATCAAAACACTAGGCATCTATGTAGATTCCATCCTCATCATGACTCGACACATCAATGCAATCGCATCTTCAGCAGTCCATACTACCAAAGTACTAAATACAACTAAACACTTCTTATCCACTGAGGATCGCCTGACAGTAGCCAGAGCAGTAATTGGTTCCTGGCTCGACTACTGCAGGTCCCTTTTGCCAGCACGACTCAGTGCAACCTCAACAAACTACAAACCTTTCAGAATAACGAAATCCATGCAGATATGAACCTATCCCTGTGAGACCACTCTCTACACACAGAAAGTACGCTCACTGGCTACCAATAAGGGAACTGATTAACTTTAAAGTCCTCTCTATCCCTCACTGCTGCCTTTCCAACTCTGCGCACCCCCTACCTCGTGCAGAAAATCTGAAAGATAAATTCACTTAGACCTGCAAGACTTCACTACAGCCACAAACTTGCTAACTCTAGTTTCGGACGCACCATAATATGGTAAACTACCTAATAGATCGCTCCTGAGGCTGCTTGGAAGTCTGATGAAGGTGCATTTCGGGTTGTGATGAGTGCATTGTGTCAGGCGATCCTAACACCTGGATTTCAGCGGTGATAGATTACATTGAGGATGTTCCACTCCCCATCCTCAAACACGCCACAAATATTTAAAGGGGTTTGGAATTGGCTAAAATGATGGGGACATATGCTTTGATTATGTTAAATGGGTGCTGTGCGGGAGACCAACTCGGCCACTATACCAGAATTGCCCATAACAGTGCCACTACCATTGATTACATTGTTTCTATCATGCTCATTGTTTATTGCAGGAACAGATTTGTAATTCTGTGTGATCAGAGAGATCATTTACCACTCATTGCCACCCTAAACCAGGCAATCGATACCACTGGTTATATGGACGTTAACCCCTGTTGTAATAGAATGATTTGGAATGCGTCTGATTTTATTATAATGAATTCCCTCTTAAATTCTATTATGGCTGAAGCATTGACACCGTTATGGTGGACTTCTTTGGCCGCTCTGACTCACTCCGCTTTAACCAATCTCAACTATGATCATTCCTATTTGAGTGACATTGACACTGGTGGCACTAGTATTGGCCCCTTTCAAGTAGGCTTGGAGTGTCTACTGGAGGGCTACAATTCAATAGTTGCTTGTTTTAAAAAAGAAATGCAGTCTGCTTTAGCTTTTTCCCTTTTACACTACAGCCCACATGCCACCAGGAACCATAAACATAGTTACAATTGGAAAATGAAAGATGCCAAAAGTAAACTGAGGCAAGAAATGCGATGGGTGTGTAATTATTTACATGATAGCCTCGATTGTTGGAAATCCATTGAACACTCCAAGGCTGCTTATAGATCTTGGCTCAGAGCGCATTGTACGGCTAATAGAACCAGCAATGGAATGCACTTACACTCACTACCATACTGAACGACAGTCATGATTTTTGGAAAATCATTAACTCTAAATCTTTAGATCATGCCCCTGTTGGCATTTCATCCAAGGAAGATTGGGAGAAATACATTAATTGTACATTAGGGAGGCAGTGTACCGCCATTCTTCTTGAAGTTGACACCTATGTAAGATGGATTTAGACAGGTGGCCCTGATCAAAGTTATCAAAGATAAAGTTATTCCAAGTGCAAACGAGGGAGATCAGCTGAGAGATTTTGGATGAAGCAAGTGTTGTGTTAAAGTAAATTAAAATTGGTCTGAGCCCGACAGAATGAGACTGTTTGAACATTGTGGTGAAGCAGATCTAAGCCAGATAGAGGGGGAAATCGGATATATAAATTGGATACATGAAAATCCTGCATGCATTGTGTTAAAGAGGATCTGAGCCCGGATGTGGGGGATCAGAGGTAAGAATCACCTGAGAAATTGAGTATGTGTGAAATCCTGAGAGGAAAATAACTTATTGTTTGTTTGTTGCATCAGGCCTGCTGAAAGAAGAGTCTTTGAAAGGCAAGAGACTTGGGCACAGAAGGCCCTGATGCTAATGTTTGAACTGCACCATCGTGCTAGAAAAGCCAGAGACTGTACTAAGCTCCAGTGCGTCACCTTGTCCCATGCTGAAAACGTGGGGAAGGGAGGCCAACTGGCTGAATATCCTGACAAATCATTTCTTGGACACGTCTTGTCTTTCTTTTGCATAACACTGTTTCCCACACTATTTGTAATTAGAGGTTAGGATTGGCAATAGGTTATTTTTAGTTTATGCCCTTTTATGTTGACAAGATATCAC
This sequence comes from Ambystoma mexicanum, assembly GCF_040938575.1. Classification (NCBI taxonomy): domain Eukaryota; kingdom Metazoa; phylum Chordata; class Amphibia; order Caudata; family Ambystomatidae; genus Ambystoma; species Ambystoma mexicanum. Next base: position 314,681,934 of record NC_090937.1, on the reverse strand, counting down.
TAGGACTGCGTTATTATTTGATGGTCGCAGCTTGCTCCCATCTTTAGATTTCGGATTAGATAGGCGTTTTTCAAGCCTTTTGTTTAAAGTTCAATAAATACCCTTGAACTGTGGTCACTTGTGTATGTCAGGAATGGGCTGTGACTCAATTGAGACAAATGGGGCAACCCTACATTTCCAGAAGCTTAGTTATAGAGCCTCCAACCCTTCTATCGCCACAAAAGAGTCCATAGGCTTTAATATCTTTGGCAGCAGAGAAGCTACTATCCCTCCAGGGAAAAGAGGAATGATCCCCCACAGACTTAATTTTTATACCCCCTCCTGGGTGTTATATAAGGTTGGCTCCAAAATCTGGACTGGCCTGGAATTTTGGTTTAGATGTCCTAGCGGGTGTCATAGATTCTGACTTCCGGGGAGACATAAAGGTTCTCTTACAGAAGCACAGCAAAAATCCATTTGAACTACACTGTGGCTACAAAATTTAACACAGAATTCTTCAAAGGGTGTTATTTCCTCATTTTAGAGAGAGTGAACTGGATGATACTTAGAGAGGTACCATAGGCTTTGGGGAAGCTGATGAACCATCTACCATGGAAGCAAAAGTGGAAGAAGAACCTACCATCCTTCTCTACCTAGCCATCACCCAGCAAAATGATCCAGCACTCACAAAGGCTTTCTTGCAAGTGATTCCTGAAGGGTACGGATTAGAGAAGGGAAGTCCCTTTGTCTTCTTAAAACAGGGATTACTGTATAGAAAGGAAATGTATACAAAAGGCCTAAGTAAAACTCAATTAGTAATCCCCAAAGCCCATCGAAAAATCGTACCAGAGATTATACATTCTCATTTGACAGGGGGACACTTAGGACAGTCTAAGCCCCAGGCACACATCACTGGAAATTTTTACTGGCTGGGTATCCATGATGATATAAAGAACTTCATTCAGACATGTGAAATATGTCAGAAAGCCAGTACTCATATTCCCTTGCGTGTCCCTTTGAATCTTTAACAATAATAGAAGTCTCCTTCTCAAGGATTGGGCTGGATGTCATTGGACCGTTGGAATCCTCTAGACTGGGTAACAAATATGTCCTTGTAATTATAAATTGCACTACCAGATACCCTGAGACATTCCCTATGAGGAACAACACCATCCAGAAGATTTTAAAACACCTATTACTATATTTTTCCAGGGGTGGTTTTCCTAAGGGAATTCTAACGGATCAAGGATGAAATTCTACGAGCAAACTCATGGGTGAAGTCAAGGGATTGCTCCATACTGTCACCTTAAGAACCTCAATTTACCATCCTCAAACAGACGAATAGTAGAAAGATTCAATAAAACCTTAAAGTGATCCTAATAAAGTTGGTAGATAAGGATGGAAAGGACTGGGACTGCATGATCCCCTGGGCCCTATTTGCAGTAAGACAACACCCTCAGACCTCCACTGGAATCTCTCCTTTTGAACTACTTTATGGTAGAGAACCTAGAGATGTCCTTGACATGCTCTGGGAGACTTGGGAAGAAACAGAAGAGGCACCCATCCCCCTTTGCAAAGGGCAACCAGATTGTTGAAAATGTAGTCTACACCCTTATGGAAAAAGCCCAAGCACAACAAATGTCCATCTATGACAAAAAGGTAAACTTAAGATCATTTTCAATAGGACAAAAGGTACTAGTCCTCTTACCTACCTCAGAAAACAATCTTGTCTCCAAGTGGCATGGGGCGTATGAAATATTAGAATGAACAGGAACCTGCACCTAGAAGGGAGCCCAACCTGACAGGAAACAAAAGACCCATCTCTACCACGTACATTTCTTAAAAGAGCGCAAGGAACATCATTATTATCTTGTTTGTTACCCTAAGACATAGATAACTTTGAATTAATTCCCTAAGAGTTGTCTAGTCAACAGCAAGAAGATTTAAAAGATTTAGTTACAACATTCCCGATGTATTTTCTGAGAAACCAGGAAGAGTGCAAGGCACTTACCACTATATTAGAACTGCCAAGGGAAAAGTGGTCCATCTGAATCCATATAGATTCCCGTAAACTTGTGGACAGATAGTGGTTGGGAAAGTGAACTAAATGCTAAGGGGCGAATATCATTGAACCCTCTTCAAGCCCATGGTCCTCCCCTATAATATTGGTCACAAAACCTGACCATGAATGGAGGTTTTGCAGAGATATCTGCCAAGTCAATGCCATCTTCGACATCAATGCCAACCCCACGCATCATCAAACACTGATAAACTCGGAAATGCCACCTTTCTATCAACCCTAGACTTAAACAAGGGGTACTGGCAGGTCTCAGTGCATGGACCTGATAGGGAAAAGAGAGCTTTCTCAATGCCTCTGGAATTATTCCAGTACTAAGTCCTCCCTTACACATGGCCCCCGCTACTTTCTAATGATTTATGGACAAAATATTACAGCTGTACTCTGCTTTCTGTGGGGCTAATATTGACGAGAATTTTAAAGTAAAACTTCAGAAGACCATCTTTCCCATCTCTTTACTGTAATGATAGCCCTCGGAGAAGCCAGCATAACCACCAATCCATCAAAATTCAAGCTGGCTCAATCAGCCATGAAATACCTCAGCTTCCTTGTAGGGAATAGTAGTGTCCAACCTCAACACAAAAAAGTGAAAGACATCCTAGATACCCGCACACCTTAAACTAAGAGAGATCTCATAGCATCCTTAGGGTTAATCAGTAATTACGGTAGGTTTATCCCTAACTTCTCGGACAGGACAGCTAGGCTGACAGACAAATTAAAGAACACCAAACCTCAGAAAATTAATTAGAATGACGAGGATGATGTATGTTACAACAATCTTAAACAGACCCTGTGCCAGAACCCGATCCTAAAGGTAGTAGATTTCTCAAAGAAAATTGTTCTGCAAACAGACGCCTCCCTTACAGGGCTAGCAGCAGTCTTGTCACAAATGTGCGATGGATTAGAACACCCTATCTTATTCATTAGTCACAAACTCTTCCCACATGAAAAACATTACTCCATGCTGGAATTAGAGGCCCTTGTCCGCAAGTGGGCTGTCAGATACTACCTCCAAGGAAGGAAGTTCACACTTGTCATGGATAATTGTCCATTAGTATGGAATAGCGAACAAAGGGATTCTAACCCTTGAATCATGTGATGCCTCTTAGACCTGCAACCCTACAGTTTCACTGTGGAGCATTGATAATGCAAAGACCAAGGAAATTTAGATTTCCTTTCACGGTTTCTTTGTGAAACTGATGCGGCTACATCACATATGGCAAGGGAATGTGAGAAACATGAAGGTGTCTCACCCGCTAGTCCCCGGGGATCTGTCATCCAGGTGGCCAGGACAGGGCCATCGCTTTTGGATCAATTTCCTGGGGCGGGGAGGCAGTGCGGGAGGATCACCTGGATGAGGGGTCTTCAGGGAATGAGAGTGAGATACTGGATGGCGAGACACAGTATCCCCTTCCCTGTAACACCTTTACCCCATCCTACCAGGTAGGATAGTTAGGAACTCAAACCACCCCCCCCCCTACACAACACAAACAATTTCTTACAGACAGCTCGCTATGAGAGAAAACGGACTAACACCCAAGCCATATACCTATCACGTCCCAATACGATAGTCAGGCAGTGTCAGGCAATTACTGACCACCACACACATCTGACTTCGATTACATTTTTCCACATGGATAATAGGCAGAGCATGAGAGCACACTTTGAGTGAGGCAAAGCAAATGAGGGAGCAGCAGTTCCAAGATGGCAGTTTAATAAGCAGAGAAAGACGGCAAAACAGAAGGGATCGCAAGGAGGGAAGTGCCCTTGACTTTTTCAATGAGCAACTTTAACTTTCAAGAGACCTCGAGAATAGAAAGCGTTAGACCAGGAAACCAGGCGGAAGAATCCAGCATTGTGTGTCAGAGGTACCCAGGGCTCTCCTGCATCAATAATCAAGGCGGGGATAACTGTCTAATGCTGTGGTACTGTCCTTGGTTCCTACAACAAAGCAGCCCAAGTGAAATCAACACATCCAGTGAGTTGGGGAGGCCGATACCAGACCGGTCTTTGTTGAAGCCAATGGTGCAAGCAGCAACATTGTACATGAACGCTGAAGCAAACAGTGTATGAAGTGCATGTGATATTCACTGTGAGTAAAATTGAACAACAGTTGAGTGATTGAACTTTGAAACTAAGATACAATACCTTAGACAGAGTGGTCCACCACCTTGTGTGTGCTCATTCGAAGGTCTCTGTATGGTATCCAACTGAGAGGTGGCAGAAGCCAAAGAGTGACAAAGGATTGTGAATCAAACTGATCCTACAACAGGTCAAGCTAAATCCTGTGCTCAATCGAAAGTCTTCGATGTTAATAGAGTAAAGAAAGTTGATGAGAAAGTAGATAAAGTTGGTCCTAACCTGAACAAGGCACAGCAGCTGAGAGCTTTTGCATAAAGCAAGTGTTATGTTAAAGTAAATTAAATTTGATCTGAGCCTGGCGGATGTAGACTGTTTGAACATTGTGTTGAAAAGGATATGAGCCTGATGGAGAGCTAAATTGTATATATAAATTGGATACATAAAAATCCTATGTGCATTGTTTTAAAGAGGATCTGAGCCCGACTGTGGGGGATCTGAGGTGAATAGTGAATCACCTGAGAAGTTGAGTATGTGTGAAATCCTGAGAGGAAAAGAGCTTATTGTTTATTTGTCCCATCAGGCCCTCTGAAAGAAGAGACTTTGAAAGGCAAAGAGACGTGGGCAAGGAAGGCCCTAATGCTAATGTTTGAACTGCACCTTTGTGCTAGATAAGCCAGAGACTGTGCTGAGCTTGAGTGTGTCCCATGCTGAAAACGTGGGCAAGGGAGGGCAATGGCATGAATATCCTGAATTACCATTTCTTGGACACTCATTTCTTTTACATAACATTGTTTCCCACACTTTTTGTAATTATAGGCAATAGGTTATTTTTAGTATAGGCCCTTTAATTTTGTCAAGACATCACTAGGACTGCGCTATTATTATTTGATGGTTGTAGATTTAGGATTTGATAGGCATTTTTCAAACCTTCTGTTTAAAGTTCAATACACACCCTTGAACTGTGGTCACTTGTGTCTGTCTTACTGTTGATACCATGCCTTCCTTACACTATGCAATCACAGGCATATTACAGGTATATAATGCTAACATGTGATCAGCATTACTGTATGGGGTGGATATATAGGGCAGGAAACATCTGCCCAAACTCATGAAGATCAAGGGACTGTACCACAAGACCATTGTACATTGCCCATGTTCTATGCCCATAGAGTATATTTACGCTGAATGTGGTTCCATGAGTATTGCGGGTTTGCTAAAGTTAAAACTTGCCATCTTTACAGGAAGTTAATTAACTGCTGGATCCTCCTTTATTGCACGTTCTGTCAACTGCTGCTTCTTTGCCTGTAATTGGCCATGGTTCATCCTGTCTTATGTCAATAATGTCTGAAGGGCGGAAGTGGTGTACTCATCTTGCCAATGATGTTTTCGGTAGCTTAAGCAAAACATCAAAGCTGTGCGTGATGACGTTGACTGTGAACAAATTAGTGTCAATTTAGCAACTAAATCTTACAGTGGAGAAAACCTTTTACAGCAAACAAAACGTGTTGTCGCCCCTACTATTTGCAAGATTTTCCGCATAATAGAATATTGATATCTTACATGTGATTTAAATTTAATTTGACTAGCACACTGGAAATCTAGTGGAGTAAGATGGGCTTGAGCATAGAACTCAGAACCTGCAGACTTTGAGTTAATCACACACTGGAAACAGCCAAGCATTTCATGTCATGCTGTGAAAGTGTTTATGAACTGAGAGTTAGGGCATGTGGTTGTTCTGATATTTCCAATAATATGAACAACCACCTGGACTATATTCGGGAGCAATTTAACGCAGGTAATGACATATAGATTATCTATTAGTTGACTACAATTTGTGGTCTGATCGTTGAGGAGATATTGGATTTACTTACATTTTAACAGTTATGACACATAATAGGGATAAAGTACTAGATGGCTTTTCTCTTTTAATGATTTGTCTGTGATTTACATTTTTTATAAGAGGCACACTGTATTAATGTATGTTTTCTTTTTACTTTCTTCTTTTCTTCTCCTATTGTTTCAAAAGCTGTTGGGCTGATGTATACTGTGATTCTGGAAATGCCCTATGGAGGGACAGAGCCTCCTAGTCCTTGTCCTACCACTTCTGTGTGTGTGTTTTCCTTATGTTTTCTGCCACTGAGGTCCAGCCTGCACCTCTGGCAGTGCAGCTCTTCATTTTATCTTCTGGTGAACAACACTCGTGGGATACCCCTATGACACCCATGTGTGTTTTTGGGCACATGTGTGTTGCCCACAGGGCAGGGTACGGGCTGGTGGCAGCTACATACTGAAGTAGAAATGGCTCTGATTGTCCTCCATTTTTGGGATACCCAGACCCTGCCATAGGAATCAGTGCATTCCTGATAGAAGGCAAGATGACCCCTCTGGCCTCTTGGTTTCTATTGCCTTTTACCTTGTTTCCCAAAGTCCTGGTAAGCCCTGACTCTGTCCCTTCCTCCTGAATGTGTGTTGGGTGGAAATACCATATATGGATCTGGGGCTGCCTCCTGTAAGACTGACTCGAGCCTTCCCAGGTTTTGTGTGTTGTGGGTACACCCTATGGGTGGGACTGGTGTGAATGGAATTGGGTGTCAACTCACATTTTCTTGTTGTCGGTGTCTGGATTCTGTGTGTGTGAGACAAATGAATGAGAGAGCCCTGACTGAAACTGACATGAATGCAGTGTAGTTTTCTAGAAAGGCTGGGTACTTGCCTGATCACACGAGCTGCTAAACACCCAAACAGCCTAAGAACATTTGAAAGGACATGCTTGCCATCACCACTGACCACTTTTTCCTACCGGAGTGAGCCCAGAGTCGTTGGGTGCAGTGGGAGGTCCGTCGGTGGGCTCTCACCACCAGAAGCTAACAAAGATGTACCGAGGGTCCAGACTTGGTGAGGTTCGGAGGTCCACTCCAGTGGTCGAATCCAGGTTGTCAGAAGCAGTCCAGAAGTCTGTGCTGCGGTTGCAGCACCGAAGAACCAAAAGTCGGTAAACCGCAATATTGTACATACTTGCCATTCTTTGAATAAGTATTCCAAGTACAAAGTTGTATTGTGTATATGTGTATATATTCCTGAACCCTTATTTTATAAAAAGAAGCTGTGTTATCGCCTACCATAGTGTGTGGACATTCCTTTGTGGGGGTTTTAGGGAAACACAGTACTTAAGAACCAGCCTGCGTCACCTCCTGAAAGCTTATTTTTATTATTATTATATTATTATTATTATTATTATTATTATTATTATTATTAAGCCTGGCTGCTTGTCCATTGCTACCAAACTGACAGCCTTGTTGTGGTGTTATGTGCGTTTACCCTACCATATAGAGGGCAGTCTTTACATATACTAAATAAAATAAATATAAAATATGACCACAGTCTTGCTTAGGTTGAAATCCCATGATGGGAAATGTTTCTGTGTGATTTAAAGACAAGCAGGCACATACCTACTATTGCTCCTTCTGTGATCTGCAGTGCAAAGGTAGCACGCATCTTTCATAGGCATACAAACAATCATTGTGTCAGGAATTTGCCTGAAACCACTATACCTATTGTTATGTATTGTGGAATAAAAGCAATCAATTAATGCGCTCAATTGTAAGTAAAAAGTAGTAAATGTACTTATTGTATTATTACTTACTGAAACAGAGATATGACACCAGCAGTCAAAATCACAATTACAAGACATTCACCACAGCAACAAACAAAAAAAGGATGTCTGTTCTCAGAGACACTGTGAAGGAATAAAAAGTGAGCGAGTGACAGCCAATATTCAGAAACGCATATCAGTGCAAATTACCTCTCATGTAATGGCTGTGATTGCTGATGTCTCTAGCACTGTTGGTACTTAGTCAGTGGTGTCATAACCTTGTATAGATGAATAAAGACATACATCCATTATGCACCCTGCATAGTTAGCGTGGCAGGTACTCACGCAAGCTGCGTGAGTCTTGCCTGTGTAGCGGGAGTAGGATGGGATTGGGCAAAGGGTGAGAGGGGATAGCTCAGGGGCAATGTCTTTATCTTGGAAGTAAGGCAAGGCAGCGCAGAATCTTGACCCCGTGCTTAGAAACCAATCTCTGGTATTAAGTGCGTTGTAAAGGGTTAATTATAATTCATTTAATAATTAGCGTGGTGGAGTCTTGTCGGGGGCTCTTTGGCTCATAATGCCTATTCCTATGATTAAGTTGATGATTCATGGAATTTTTTGCACGGTTCGAAGTGACTTTGCACTTGCTGAAAAGTGACTTTCGAATGCCGATGCAAACCCTGATTCATGGAACTGTGTAAAGTCTATTTTAGCAGTCATGTTGTACTGCAAAAACGACTATGCACTGACTTTGCTCTGACTTTGCACTGCAAAAATGCACCTTGCACAGTACCATGAATCAGGGTTTGAGTCAGCAGTGCAAAGTCACTTTGAACCGAGCAAACAATTCCATATATCGGGCCCTAAGAGCTTGGGGCCAGTTGTGCAGCCATGGAGGTTGGTTTAAAGTTGGACTGCCACTGACCCCACACTGCATGAGTGAGTTTGAGTGTGCATGGTTAAGTGCAGTAGCATCATACCGTTAGGTATTGTAGCCATTGGGGCCAGATGTGCTCCGAGGGCTTAAGAAGAGTGGGTCAGTCGTGGTGGGTGGGGCAGTCATGGTGGGATGTATCAATAGTACAATGCAGAGGTGTGTGGATGACTTGTTCCCCAGAGACCCCTACGGAGCATAGCGCCTTTCCGCATACCGTCTACATACATGCCAACATTCCGACCCACCTGGGAGGGAGATTTCCTCCGAAAAATCGGAAGACAGCATTTGTGCCATAGGAATGCATATTGGGCAAACATGTATTTTCGGCAGGAGAACGTGGAGTCTCCTGCCAAAATCGGGAGTGTTGGCATGTATGCCTCTAACAGAGCCATTCTCTCTTTTTAAGTGATGTCATAATTAAGTCGCAGAAATCATAAATGAAGAGTAGCAGAACAGGCAGCCAATTACACTTTAAAATATCCCGGTGAGCTTCAAATCTTGCAGCGGCAGCAACCAAAGCCAGGCCAACAAAACCATTTACAAATTCATTTCGGGGACCACTTTTCAACAGTGTGCATCATTCACTGACGTTTGCAGGCCCACTTACAGGCACACAAAAGTAATTAGAGCTCCCTTTGCTTTCAATTACACCCCTAAGATCTGGACACGAAATTAAATCCTCCCCCTCAAAGTGTTCATAAGATTCCTCTGCTCGTCGTCAGGTCATTATCTTGACTTCCCAACTCTAATAAGGACTGTGAGCCTGCAAAAATATGTCTATTTCAGCAAATGATTGTTATTACCCATGTGATCAAACCCAGCCAAATGGCATGGCAGGTCCCTCCTTTAAATATTCCATAACGAGCAGAGTAAGCAGAGCCAAGAAGCAATCCTTTTTAACATTGACATAATAATTCAATTAAAAAAAAGAAATGCAACCCACGAAGAGGATCTGAATTTATGAACATTGTATTATGTGTGACTGTTTTGTGTCTATAACAGGGATTAGAAGAAAAAAAGGAATCGATGGTTAGACTGTGTACTGCACGTCATCGCCGGTTGTGTGAATGAACACCCTCTGCTGGCGTTTGCCTACAATTGCGGTCAGCATTGATGCGAAGTGAGCGAGCGTGGCCCCGTCTTGACCCTCACAGCTTGGCAGAGATGCTCGTTGCTGTTGCTGCTCTTTGCCCTTTCATTGCTAGGTTTGAATTTTGTCCCCGAAGCAATACATTATTTATGTATAGAGAAATCATTGCTTCATTTACAGCACTAGTCACAAAATGCCACCAATATCTTTAAAAATAAAAATAAATAAATAAATAAATAAAACAGACACACAAAGGACACTGGTTTCGCAGCAATGTGTCTGTGTTTTTGTGGGACAATATCTGTACGTGCTGGTGTCAGATTCAAAGGGGCCATTGTTGAAAGGCGGGTCCCCTGCCCCATTCACGCCTGCAGCGGCCATTAGCAACATCTTGGCGTCACTCTATCAATCACCCGCTCGGTGCGTGGTGACCTTTATCCAGTGAAGGTTTCATCCTGAGTATAATGCAACATTTCACTGACGCTTGATCGGCCAGAAATAAATACTAAGGGCTCAGTGTAAGAGTCTGAGTCATTGGCATTCTCCTGCAGGAGCAAGGAGCTGGCGCACTCACTGAGCCCCGCATTCATAGATCACCACAGGAGTACTGCGGGCATGAATGTTGCCGCATTGGAGAGTCAGGGAGCAGGAAGCGATTCAGCATTTGTCCCTGCGAGCTCACTGTGAGATCCGTACTGATCAAATGAAGGGGGGATAGAGGCGAAACGACTTCTGCTCTGCCAAAGTACAAGGGCGAGTAGTGGCTAAGCTGCTACCCAGCCCCAGATCTCTACAAACACACAGTGATATACTTCTTTCACCCTTTGTGGTAACATGGGCGAGGCAAGACTGTGCTTCAGAGACGGTGTGAATGTTAGGCAGTAACAACCCGCCCTGCGATAGTACAACCGTTCCAAAATAAATAAATAAATGTCCAATCAAGGTTCTATAAGAATATGTACTTCAATTAAATAAATGAATCATGCAGCAAAAATTAAAAAAATACGATAAAAAAACACCACTGTAAAAGAAGATGCATGTTTAGGACTTTATGCACACTCTGAAGCGTTAATAAGGGAGGAAACAGACAAGAAAGGCAGCAAGGGTTTCAAAAAAGAAAATGCCTTTGTGGAAAAGTTGCAAAGGGACTTAAACAGTCTCTGGTACCCCAAATTGAGTCCAATGTTAGGTGTTTTAACGGTGTTGACCCACTCTTCGAAGTGATGTAAATGCTGTTGAACTGGGTTAGACTACAGCTAGTCGGGTTGATCCGAGGCACGAAATCAGTGTCGAGCAAGTTGTGTGGCTCTGTGCAGCTTAAAGGTGGAGTCGAGCGATGCAGGTCGATGGATCACCAGGAGGAGTTTGAGGATCGAGCGTGGTTTGAAATTATGTGTACTGCTCGGTTGGTTGGATGCAAGACGTGATGATCAAGCAGTTCAGGTCAAGCTGTGATTCAATGTCCTGGTGGTTTAATGGTTGGTTCAATGCAGTGGTTTGATGTCTTGTGCATGGATGCTGTGGTGCTCGATCCAGACAGGTGATGAGGTTCTGCTAGGGTGATGCAGCAATTGAGCCGGTACAGCAGATGCAAACAATGTTAGTTAGGGTGTCCCGTCAAAGTTTTGAAAAAATAGTTTCGAAATACAATAATTTCGAAACAGAAGCACCCAAAAAAATGTTTTAGACGCTTTTTGAGTCGAAACTGTTGTATTTCGACACTATGACTGTCAAAACTTTGACTATAAACCGTAGTTAGAAGTTCGAGTAAGTGCCAAAGTTAGCACCAGCGAGTCCTTTTAGTTCAACGATGTCGAACGTGATTCAAAGTGTCCCAAATCAGTTTGAAGAATGAAAAAAGCAATCTCGGCTATTCTGGATGTCAGGCCCACTGAAGGGGGCTCCAGGACAATGTGCGTCTTTTTCAGTCTCTGCTCTCCAGTCCCAGGGAGGTTTGCAAGCAGAGTGGAAGGCCTTGATCTTCAGGAAGAGTCACCCTCCAATGTGCCATGGAAGTGGCTAGAGAGCACCCCTCAGTGGCTTGTGGCCTTGGAAAGATCAGCTCTCATGAATAAGGTACAAATTAATTGTTTCTGATGTCATAGAAGGCCCAAGTGGAAATCAAAGAAGGATTGGAAGACCTCGTCTTTCATATGGAAAAGATACAATGAGGGTTGGATAAAAGCAAGCCTGCTTTAAGGTCTCCAATACCTGTCCTTGTGACACTTGACAATTGCCTTCTACTTGCATACCCAGAATGTGTTGTTCTACATGAATTGGAGGGGACAGGAAGGAAATAATATCCCACAGAGGAGCAACATGTGCTTCCTGACTGTCCTATCTGTCTCTTTCCTAGCCTGCAGCTTCAAAGGCCCTCTAATGTACAGTCCCCCAGTTTGAGGTAGGCCTTTGTTATGGAATGGGCTATTTGAAGCCAGTCTCTCAGGACATCTCCAGCTGGGAGGAAAGGGAGAAGTTAGCTTTCTTTACAGAAAGTCAACAAATGCCTGCATCCTGCCTTTTGTGCTATTCACTTGGATGCAAACAGGCAGGTGCTTGCAATCCACATAACCTCCAATAGCTGTCTAATCTCACAGGGATGACATTTGCATGGTACAAATCAGATGTAGTTTTGATAATTATGTAACTACCAAACACCATAACAAAGTACATTTGGAGTATTTTCTCCAGGTGAGTAGTATATAATGATTATTAAGGAACAGAGGTGTAGACTCAAATGCAACATCTGCACTGCAGAGATTTGACTGTCGACACAGCTATCAAAGAGGGCACCTGTGACCTCTGAACCTGCTCTCTGCCACTGTAAATCATGGACTGGACCTCAGAATACTTATGCAGCAGCACACACATGCACACTATGCTTTCGGCATGGATTTTAATGAAAGGGGGATCTGGATAGCAGACCACCCTTTCTTAGATAGAATTACCCTCATCATTTTATTATTTGATACAAATAAAAGAAAACAGGGTTCTAACCTCCTACCAGATGGCAACTTCTCACAGGGGTAATTTGATATTTCAAGTGCTTGCTCTGCCCCAACATTCTCCATACTCAGAAAAACACATGGCAGAGTTTTCTATTGCACACTGTTTACTAAGGTTACTTGCTGCAGGACACCTCATGGAATAATATCAGGGGCCAGATGCCTAACAATTTAAGAGTGACAGGTGATTGTCCTGTTGCACTGCAGTGTGACAATACATTGTTCACTTATATTCACATGGACTGTAAAATTTAACAAGGGCATTTGCCAGGAAGGACCAATGCAAAAGCATTACATGGACTGATCGATGCAAACACATGTTGCACTGTTTTGGCTTTGCGAGTATAAGTGCAGTATTGCAATTTATAATTTCTGACCCCATAAAATCATGAAAGGGACACACTTTGTTTAGTGTTTTTGTAATAAGAGTCTGCTTTCGGCCATCTTTCCCCAGCCTTCGTTTGATATGAATTCTTCTTTGTGATAGGTCTGTAAACCTTTCACCCATTTCATCATATGTACTATTGCATCATTTCACTCACTGACCCCACCCAGCAGTTTTACTGGGGAAAACATGTCCACTGCGAGCCTAAGAACACATGCTGGCATAAACTAACAGAAATCTAAGGCACATAATAGAGCTGAGGTATCCCACTCTACTTGTGGGCTGCTGACATTGGATCCTGCAGGAGCTTGGGTATAGTTCACATATGCTTTTAATCATATCCTGGCCCCTTGATGTGCATTGTACAGCAGGTGCTTTTATTTCAGTGATAAACAATGTTCTTCCACTAGCATTCCTTTGTCATGAACATCCTTTAAGCTACACTAATTCTCTTGTGCTAGTGGTTGTGGCACAAAGTTGGAATTCTCTCAGATAGTAATGATGATCTTGACTGCCCGCTGCCCCAAGGCATTAGGAATGGCTGAACTCCCCATGCAGCGACATCTGTGCTAAAAGCAAGAGGTCTTCAACCTTATTACACTGGCCTGCAGCAGGGCAACAGGTGGGAAGGGAGGCTCTTGGGTCCTCCAACTAACTGTCCAGTTCCTCATGGGTAGGGGAATTGACTAGCAGAAAAGATCTGCTGTTTTCAGTCCAGACAAGCCCCTTATGGACCATTTAGTCAGTAAAGAATGTTTGTCTTCCTTTTTTGTCAGTGGGATGATTATTCAACCCTTGGGCAGAAGTAGGGTCAATCACCAGAAACGCGTCGGCCTCTTGGTGAGAAAATGGGAATTGGGGATTATAGAATTCCTAAAACTGTAAACGAACCAAACAACAATTTGGCTCTCCTCTTTGGTTAGTGAACGTGGAAGGATGAGCAGTGTGGGGAACTTCTTGGAAGGGCCTACATTTTCTCTGCTAGCCAAAATCTTCCATAAAACCAATGTTGTGCACATGATGTGATATGATATGACATGATAGGATATGATGTGGCATATATAATGCACCTGCACCCAAGTGTTCCTAGGCGTGACAAGACAAGGAGGGGGAAACAAAGGAAAGACAAAATAACGATCTTACTAGGCCTTGTGTCATTCAGATTGCGCAAGTGCGGGGATGATGGAAGGGGAGAAGTGCTTGGGGGAGGGGATGCGGAAAGTGCAGTTAACTCCCAAATACACCCAGCATAAGTGCAGAGAGAAGGGACTGTAAGGTTGCAGATACATACCCTTATGTACTGGGGAGCCGTAGACAGTGCAAGGACAACTGGACATGCAGGAGTCTGGGCCCGAGTTCAGAGAGTGACCTGGTGACCAGTGTTTGGGGAGCAGTCAGGTGCATCAGCAGGGGAGAGGAAGAGAGAAAGCAGAAGCAAAAGGAATATCTTGATTTGCTTCCAGCACTGGAGGCGGTTCTGCTCAAGTTTGAGAGAGGCGGATAGGCTGTTCCAGAGGAAGGCCCCAGCTGAGGAGATAGATCTGCCCCCAACTCTCTGCTTGGAGAAGCATCTGACCCTCATAGAGTTGGACGTGGATGAGCAGAGAGGTCGAGAAGGAAGAAGGTTTGGAAGAGAAAGTTGGAAGTAGAACAGTCCCAAGCTCCAGAAAGCTTTGTGGACGATGCAGAGGGTCTTGAAGTTGATCCTTGCAGCCACAGGGAGCTAGTGAAGAGATTTCAGAGCTGGATAAATATGATCCCTGGGCCTGAGGCCAAGGACAAGTCTCACAGTCCTGCTCTGGATAAGTTGTAAAGGTCGAAGAGTAGAGGCAGGAATATTTAGAACGAGGCTGTTGCAATAGTCCAGCCTAGAGAGGACCCGAGCTCTGGAGAAAGTGAGCTTGTGGTGGGGGAAAGTGAGAAAAGGAAGAATACCTCTGAGGAGGTGCAGCTGACAGTTTGACTTCTTAGAGACCTCAGAGATGTGAGGAGAGAAGGAGAGGGTGGAGTCGAAGATCACAACAAGGTTCTTAGCCTCACAGGCAAGAGCAGGAAAAGGGCCCAGAGTGGGTGGCCAGAGAGAGAGAGAGGAAAGGAGGATCTCAGTCTTACTGGCATTAAGGCAGAGATCAATGGCGGCCCGCCATTCCTGAATTGCGGCCAGCCAGTCTGGTATGAGAGAAGAAGCAGAGGTGGCTGAGGGGAGCCTGAAAGAGAGCTGAGTGTCATCCGCATAACATTGAAAATTGGAGCAGAAAGTAGCAATTTGGTGGGCAAGAGGTGCCAGGTAGTGGTGGAAGAGCCAGGGAGAGAGGTTTGACCCATGGGGAACATCAAGTAGAGAGAGAGATAAAAGAGAGGAAAGACCCCAGTTGCACCTGAGAGGGATGGTCGGTGAGAAAGGAGGTCAACCAGGCCAGGGCCTGATCAGTAATACCAAGGTTGTCGCTGAGGCATTTGAGCATGATGGCATGGTTGACTGTGTCAAAAGCAGAGGATAGATCGAGGAGAATGACGACAGAAGGAAGAGCAAGTCTTCTCAGGTGTTCAGGAGAGCAGTTTACGTGCTTCTGGCAGCTCTGAAGACAGATTGGTGGTCATGGAGGAAACCAACAGATTCAGTATGTGGATTACGCTGGGAGATGGCTAGCTTTTCTAAGAGTTTGCCCAGGAAAGGAGTGATGAAGATTGGGTGATAGTTGGCTGTAGAGGAAGGATCGGCCGAGGGTTTAAGGGAAGGGGAAATTCCAGTGGCACATTTTGGCACAGGGATAGCAGTTCATGTGTCCCTGTCACTAAACAATGACACTTTGGAAGTTTTTCGATTAGTGGTGTATTTTCCCACATGACCAAACTCAGGTAATACTGAGGTAATAATGCAACACAGTAACACAGTAATGTCAGTCTTCCAGCTGATGCAGCTCAGGAGAGAAAATATTTTTAGGTTTGCCTTTTCTTTCCCTTATCAGCATCAGCATCAGACATTTGCCGCTGCATTTAGTATATGATGGCTGGCAGCATGTGGAAGCTATAGCACACAGCATACAGCCTCATTACGAGCCTGGCGCCCTGGAATAAGGGTGCCAGTAGTAGCGTACCGGCACACTTTCTGGACCACCAGACTCCAAGTATGCCTGCACGGGCGGTTGCTCCCGGCAAGTCTGACCTGCCGGCGGCACCGGCGCCTGCAGGCATGGTTTTCACATAAGCATCGGCACCGTTAGCAATGGTGCCAGTGCTTTTGTGTCCCCATTCCCATGGGGTCCTATGGGACTCCACGGCAATGGGGACTTACACTTTCCGCTGCCTGACATCCCGGGCCACCGGGACTTGTAATGTCCCGGTGGCACTGGGATATCAGGCGGCAGAATCCTGTTACTAGTTCACCGGCACACCGGTGGGTTACTGGCAAACTCGTAATGAGGTGGCCACTTATCTGGCTGATGATGAAAGTAGCATAGACCTTTCATTTGGAGACAATACCCTGCTTATTATCGCATTACCCTTGGTGACAATACACACACACACACACACACAACACACACACACACACACACGTGCCAAATTGAGATTAGATTCGTCAAACACATACATATACTTGGGCACAAAGGATCATTTTAATCAGAAAGATCTGACTGAGCAGCCTCCGATATTAAGTTGTCCGGGACTTGAACAAAGTTAATTAAAACGTTGACAAACAATGCTAATCTAAATCATTCTATGTCCATTTAAACCAACTGCAATGTATTTCAAAAAGCTGCATTTATAGCTTACTTCCACTGCACATATAGAACCATCCAGCGTTGTCTCAGTCGTGTTTGCATTAAACCCAACAGCTGGACTTCACCGGCATTATGTACACATCGTCTCCAATACACTGAACAGCTCTGCAGCTCCAGCTCCCACAATGGGTCCGGACTTCAGAAACTCTTCCCTGGGCCAGTTCACGGTCTCCTTCTTAACCACAGCCATGGTGAAAACCTATTTGCTGATCCCAACTCTCCCAGAAGTGCCCCTACTTCCATCCCAGGCAATAAACTCAAAATAATCATAAACACATCCATTTGCTATTCATGTATCATGCAATACAAGTTTACCCACCCTTATAAATAAACGTTACTTTTTGGATTGACTACACCATCCAACAACTTTCATGTGGCATGCATCCCGTGGGCATCAAAATATCACGGCAAAAGAAGAAACCCACTGCACACCAGAGATCCGTAGAGCAAGGTTCTCGCACAGCAAGAACACTTCTCTAATCACAGTGGGGTCAGGTGAACAAGTAGTTTCAGAAAATATCTAATGGGCAATGCTGACATCCATAGATATGTGTGTCTCATTTAACTTCATCAGGCATGAGACACATTAATTTTTCAAGACAGCCCACACAGCACCCATGTGAACAGAACATGGTGGGCTGCAGAAATTTCAAGGAAGGCACAGGAATGTCCCAGATGCTTAATATATGCCAGAAAAAAATAATGGCAAAATAGATATATCCGTAAAGGTCGGTGCCTTACTAACTTGTAGTCACCTTACACTTTTTATTGCACCCTTATTCCCCAAGTCACAATCCTGTTACTCAACAGATTGTTCGGTACCTGCATGTTACTTTTCACTCCTACACTATTGAGAAGCCATGTAGAGCAGGAAAGACATACATTGACCCAAACCAAGAAAATTAAAGGCTGAGGCATTCATACCACACCATCATCCCATGTTCGACCCTATCGCAGCATGTTTTTCAGCCACCGAGTTGCGCATGACTGTATATTGTCTGCTTTCATACGTCAAAGACTGAAACCTTGTTTTTCCATTTTCTCAAATTCCTCCTCCTATCCTGCCACCCTCTATCCTTTTTCTGCCATCTCATTATTCTCTTTCAACGTCAACTCCCAACCTTGGTGCCATCTGTGATTATTCTTTTTCACTTTCCCTTCACATCTCATTGGCCAGCCTTTCCTGTCGTTTTCAACTAAGCCCACCTCTTTCTTACTTTTAGTTCTAACAAATTACTGGTTTCTAGCTTTATTCTTCTCTTCTTAATTTTTGTTCTTCTCTTCTCCTTTTCTTCTGCCTGCTTGTCATCTTGTCCCTTGACAATCTATTTGTAATTCTTCTATCCGTCTTACATGTTCTCCTCGCTATTCTATCTCTGGTGCTCTCCAATTGCTATCTTTAAACTCTCATCATGAATTCCATTTTCTTTGCCTCGTTTTCAAATGCCTTTACGGTATGGCTCCTCCCTATCTCTCTGCTCTGATTTCCTCGTATAAGACTACTCAGTCTTTGCGCTCACAATTTCCATTTTCTTGATTTGTCCAGCACCCCATTGGTGCCCAGTCACACATTCGCTCCTTCTCTCTTCTTGCACCTAAGTTATGGAATTCTCTTCCACTCTCGATCTGGTCAGTTTCCACTATATCTCTTTTTTCATACTTGCTAAATCCCATCTTTTTCTTCCTCATAATGGTAATTAATGTAATATTGCTTATTTTTGTACAATAATATATTTTTGTTCAACGCTTAAGTGATAGGCCCCATACAAATTCAATAAATGGACTAGTGTGAATCCATACCAAGAGAGGTTGACCATGAAGGAACCTACCCAAGTTGAAGGTGTTGGCTCCCACTGTTTGTGTGGCCTCCAACAATGTTAAATCACTGTAAGTCAGGGTTTGGATCACAAGACACAAGCCCTCGCCCCAATCCACCATAGAGCTGGAGGTCATGGTCCATTGCCTTTTTGATGTACAGCAAAAGATGCCTACCTGAGGATGGAATGAAGAAGACATGTATCTGCAAGGTTTGCTAAGATCTCCTTATTGTGAATCTCTTGTTGGGGAACTGGACTTCTTAGGTGAGTGAGACCAAGACCACTGCTCATCTCTCATGGCTCACTTGCACCAGCTTGGAGTAAGGTTCCATAGCACTCCCTCCCGTGGCTCCTCACATTACCAACCATGGGAAAGGGCATGGCTCGACTGATGGGTGAGAGAACCTATAGTAAGGCAAAGCTGACTAAGCTAGAGACCTGCAGCTGTGCAGCCTACACTCGACTGCAAGTAACCATCATACTTTCTGTTAAATTAATTGGGTCTCAAACCGACTGAAGTTTCTGAAATATTCCTGGAATTGTGATTGTACACAGTGGCCTCTCACCTGCTGAAGCTCCTCCTTAACTCATATACACTGGGGCAGATTCACAAGCATTCCTAGGGTCTTATGGCTCATGTCACAGTGGCCATTTTGAGTGGTATTCTGTAGCCAGAGCTATGACAATCCCAAAAGTGGAACATTTGTGAACTCAACCAAAATTTACCAGGAACAGAAGACAATTACATACCTCAATGACAATTTGTGAGCTGCGCCTGACAACGGCCAGACTACGTGTCTTTTTCTTTGTCTTTTGTCCCCAGATCAGATTCCTTTGCCCCCGTCTGCCTCTTGTGCATCTCACTGAGGCACCAGTAGAAACAAGACACAAGAGACAAACATCCAACGGTTATCAGTAGCCAGAAATAACAACCTCCCTGTGCTCAATATCAAGATCGTCCCTGCTTAACAAATTAGCGATTGCTTTGCTAAATCCCGGATTCCTAAATTAGACAGCACTGCAATTGGGCAGAGTATCCTGCAGTTGTTGTGCAGGATATCCTATTGTGAGTGGCTCTAAACACATTCACTGGGTCCTAGACCTAGGTGAACTTGTGGATTAACATGACTCTAAGACCGATAGAGACCCCTTAGCACCGGAGCCTCGAGAATTGGAGATTTCACCGTTTAATACGTCATTAGCAATGAAGTTCTATGAGAAGTACTTTTATGACAACTGAAGTATATAAACCCCCCTGTTGTGTCTAGCCTTTGCTTTTGCTCACTGTGATAACGCGTTGCCCGGTATCTTTAAGCTCCCCACTCCACTCCGGAGTCTTAGGCTTGATGGTGCAGCAACTGCTATTAGGTAATAGAGCAGGGACAACTGTAGAAGCCATGTTGTCCTCTGTTAAGCCCAATTTATAGCCTCGCCTCTTGCTCCCAGATAAAGTTCCTGACGTTTTCAAAATAGGATGACAAGGAAAGGTTGCATTGGATCATAGATGTGGCAGTGTGCATTAATAGAGAAATGTGTGTTATATGAAATGGCACCTCACTATTTAATTCTTTTTTTAGGACTTGTGCTGTCTAGATCCCATATTCTCTTTGTGATCTCTGTCAGCCTTTCCTTATTTAGCTGTGCATAGGTCTTACAATGTCAGTATTATTGCTCTTGTCGCAGCCCTTTTTCACATCATTAACATTAATAAGGACAATGCATACAATAATATTCTGCCACTGTTTCTGGTAGTAAATATTGAGACCATAAAACTGCATAGATTAATTCCATGCCCTTTACTTTATTCTTCGTGGCATGCAAAATGCATGTAAGTGGCCTAGTGTGAGTAATGTTCTACTAGCCTCTCTCCTCATCCTTTCCTGCAGAAAACTGATCACCATCTGCTACATATCCCTCGCCCCCTCACTTGTCTTCGAGTTTGCTCCTGCCATCTGCTATTTCTCACTGCCTGTCTTCAAACACACACACAAGAAAATGCAGTTTTCTTAATTTCATTCAGAAATTTCATTTTAATCACTTTTACCTGCTAGAGGTTTTATTTTGATCGTTCCTTTAATGTGCAGTCAAACATATGCCCTGTTCAGTGCACAATTCATGTGAGGCTACACTGGACATTAATACTGTTAGTACTAACATGTAAATGAATGTATCCAAACCTGGGTGAGATATCTCCAGAACATCCAACCTGGCTTTAGCGATTACTGCACAGATTCTTTGTCCAAAAAGGGTGTGACGAATCAACTTCCGGGGTGCCAGTGGTCCAGGGGTGAATATCGTTTTTTAAACCATCAATCAGCCCCACACCTGTAATACACCAGAAGGGATCCAAACAGATTGGAATAACAAGCACATTATAAACCTCCTTGTCCAATTTTGGTAGCGTGGATGGAAAGGCAGGCGTAGGTCTGAAAGGTGGTGGATTGGTGGTTATTTGCAAAACAGTCAAAATCTAATAATTACCGAATGATAAAAGGAGTTCCCAGTCAAGGCTGTATCAAAAATATCTACTTTATTAATCACAACAGACAATCTAACAACACTTTGGAATGCAACCCACCCTGTAGAGGAATGCAGAGGACAGAGACAAAGAAGCAAAAGGGATGCACTCTGGATACTGACAGGAGGGTAGCCGATATTGTTAATACCCACAACATTTTAACGTTTCTTGGCTTCAGCACAAAGGGAGCAATGGGTCTTAACATGCCTCTAGGGGCCATCTGAGAAGGACCAGGGGCACAGAACAACAATGCACCTTGTTCTGTAGCTATTCTTGGTGCTCGAAAGAGTTGAGTTGGCTTCAGGGTGTTTTGCAGGCTTCTGTGACAGAGTTCAAGATGGGAGTCAGCTGCGGTTATCAGGTGCCAAGAGGGTTCGGCGAGCATAGCTGGATGAACGGCTATAGGCTGGCCTACATGGAGGCTCGGGGTCAGGAACCCTTTTCTCAGTGCTGAGCAGTGGTTCTAAAGCACTGGTCTAGATGTCTTTAAGCAATGGGCCCTTGATATTGGTCAGTGTTGCTGTTGGTTGCAGATCGAGGAACTCAACTGGCTCGGAAATGTCCTATAAGACGAACGTCAGTAGATGCTCATTGATACACATCACCCAGCTCCTTCAGTGGGCTTAATAGGTTTGTAGGAGACCAGACTCTCTGGCTCCTGCAAACCACATTCTCATACCTTTAAGGTAAACAGCCCACAGCTGTGGAGACTGTTGCAGGCAGTTGCCTTGTCCTGGGTTAAAGGTTCAGAGACAATATGGCACTTTCTATCCAGGAAGCTTGATACAGAGTCTAGCAGGTCATGCTGTGTGCTGACTTGGTGCCGGTTCTGGAGTGACTGGAAGGTCTTCTGAGTTGCGTTTCTCCCTCTGTTCCCTGGGAGAAGTTTAGAGAAGGGATCTTCCTTCGCTCTTTAGATATCCTAGTCTTCCTTCACTGGTGGAAGATGTAAGGCAGACTGTACCTTCAACCAGGGTCCAAGGATGAGCTGTTCTTTGTTACTTCAAGTGAAGTCTTCAGCTGATCTGCCAAAAGAGAGGCTCAGTCCTCTTTTAAAGCCAAGTGGGCCACAGTGATTAGTGTAGGCTAAGCCTAACTCAATGAACCAATCCTGAGATCCCTTCCAACAATCTTCTGTATGCATGAGGTGATAACCAGAGTGTTCTGCAACATGGTAGTAACAGCGTAAAAACGTGTGACACTAATTCCCACCCATCTTCCTCTCTATTGTTGGTCAAAGATTCTCTCTAGTTGATGGATCTCTCTGTGGTTCCTGATTAAAGTGGCAGGTCTCCCTTGAAGCTGTGGTGAGACCAGACTTTCTGGCTCCTGCAAACCACATTCTCATACCTTATGAATGGGGTGCCTTTCCAGTGCTGGGAGCTGGCTTCAGGTTGACAAAGTTACATATGAAAGGTCGTTGGTTTTCCTGTCTCCTTCATTAACCTTTGCAGACAGGCCACAAGTGGGCCTGTTTGAAGTACACTCTCTTAACATGTTAATCACTGCCACAATCTTCAGGGCCTAACAAAAGAGCAGGGTGGATCCACAGAGTCTTTGTTAG
The DNA here is from genome assembly GCF_040938575.1 of Ambystoma mexicanum. Taxonomy (NCBI): domain Eukaryota; kingdom Metazoa; phylum Chordata; class Amphibia; order Caudata; family Ambystomatidae; genus Ambystoma; species Ambystoma mexicanum. The sequence continues at coordinate 314,659,106 of NC_090937.1, read as the reverse complement.
CTAATCAGGCTGGACCTGGCGGGGGGTGGGGGGTGGTCCCTCTCCTTCCTGTAGATGACATGGCACACCCTTGGCTGTCACCTTCCAACTAAATATGACAGGGCAGATTGTGCCTGTAGGCTCTGTGCTCAAAGAGTACATGGGTCTATGTGTTTGTCATGGTGTGAGCATAGTATAATGATTGTGGATTAGCCCCACATATTGTCCTGAGGTTGGTCTACCATCATTCCATTTAATACAAAATTTCAAGAAACCCAGGTGAGCGCATGCCCACCATGCGGAGGGGTGAATTACACACAAAGGGGGTGCATAGAAATCAAAATCTCCTTGTTTTTACCACATGTATTATAACTATGTACAATGCAGACATGTTCCTTATTTTGTATTAACATAGAGAAAAGTTAACCTAAAAAAAGTTGACCTAAAAATGAATTCCTATCCACAAAATACTTCTGATTTCACCACATAATAAGTTCATTCCTTTAAAAATAAAATGTGCCCCTAGTTTTTGTCTGGTGTTCCCATTTTATCTCCTAAACATGAAGCCGTTTAATAGATTGCATAACATACCCAAACTTTAGTCCTATTCATGATTCATTGTTGTTAAGCTTCAAAATACATGTAAATAGCCCCTTTATGAAATTAAAAATGTGCACAAATAGTGAAATGTATTTTGATCCATTGGGCCTCATTACAAGTCCGGTGGGTTGTTGCCAGACTCCAACACTGTTTCCGCCACCTGAAATCCGGATGCCACCAGCACATTACCAGGCCTGGCGGCCTGGGATATCAGGCAGTGGAAAATGTTGGTCCCCATTCCCATGGGAATGAGGACTCGGAAGCACCGGCACCGTTAATAATGGTGCCGTAGCTTCCATGACAACTGTGCCTACCGGGGCCGTTGCGCTAGGCAGGTCAGACCTGCCATGCGCAGTACTATGGTAGGGGCACAGAGTTTGACTAAACGAGCAGGGAAGCTGACAATTGGAAGGTTTCAGCATAGAGATGGTGTTCGGAACCTGGTCTCGGGAAACAGTGGTGAATTAGAATTGGGGGGCCGTTTTTCCGGCATCAGGCGCAAGGGAAGGCGTACTTTTACTGGCCAGTAGTTTCCTTTTCATTAGTATTTTCTCTTGTAGTGTACGTTTTTAGAAGCTAGGGCATTCTGGATAGTGGTGCACCAGGCTTTGTTTGAGGTAGTCGGGATGGTGGAGGGGATGGGGGCTTCTAGTTATCTAAGTATAGAGAATCGTTCTTTGGTATTGGATAAGGCGTTATTTATGCAAGTATTCAGAGAATTAGTTTTATGGGCTATCACCGCTGATTTGTAGGTTTTGTTGGCTAACAAAAATGACTTTGTTATGGCAGTCGTCAGGGTCTTTTTATGTAAGTGTTCCAACGCTCTTTTGTTACATCGAAGGACAGTTAGCTCTTAATTGAACCAAAAATGTTTTTGTTTAGCATTGCAGGGTATTTTAGATGTTAACAGGGCTACTACGTCAATGGTCGATTTAAGGTAGTTGTGATAGATACTGGAGAAACTATCAGGGTTGGTATTTGATTTTGGGTAGGTCTTGAGGTTATCAGCATGGATAGGAATGAGATTTTCTGCTGTAAGTTTGCGGGTGTTTCTCACCGAGATAGGGCAAGGTCTGGGTTGAGGTGCACCCTGAGTTTTCATATTCAGTATGTCAAAACATATTAGGTAATGATCCGACCAAGTGATTTCGGAGATGTATTCTAGCGATAAGTTTACATTTAATGTCAAGATCCAATCCAGAATTCTTCCTTTGGAATGAGTGGTGGAGTTAACAATTTGAGTAAAATGCATTTCTTGGCGGCCTTGGAAAATGTGGTAGCTTTATTATCCAGTTTGTCATTATATCCAAGATTGATGTCACCTAGGATAATACATTTGGTATTAGGCTTGGGGAGGGGGGTGATGAGTAGATGGTTGTCTGATTCAGGGTAGTTGCCATTATTTGGCGGTCTGTAGATGATGAAGAAATTGATTGTGGTTTTAGGGTCGGTTGTACGTTTAAGTTGAAGGAGTTTGTATCCTGCCACAATGTCTAGTGGGCCGGATCTGAACTGTAATGTGGATTTGGCTATAATGGCTATTCCTCCTCCTATGGTATCCAGGCGGTCGGCCATAAGGATGGTATAGTCAGGAGGGATAGCAGGGCAAGTAGGGGGCCCGAGGCTTGCTGTAGCCAAGTTTCTGTGATGACTAGGAAGTCTAGATGTTGGTCGAGGAGTACATCATGTATGTCAATAGCATGAGCTCCTCATGATCGTGCATTTAGAAGGGTGCCTTTGGGGCTGGAATTGGGCACTGACAGGGGTGAGGATAGCTCTGTAGCAGGAGAGGGGGTCATGTTGGGGGTCTGCACCTTAGGCCGTGTGGAATCCTGATCACACTGCAGTGTAGGATGGGAGGTGAGTGGTGGTAGACCAGAAGTATACAGGCAGGGGGGTGGTGTAGGCAGGTGTGTGAGGATAACCTCAATAGCCTTGTGGTCCCTAGGATAGGGAGGGTGGTGGAGAGTAAGGTTACTGGCATTATTGATCTGAGATGCTCGCAATGTGTTGTTCCTAGGCATGGGGCAGTAGATTCTGGTAGGCTTACTGGGCTGGTGGATGGGGTGTCCCCAGGAGGGCTGGTTAGGTGGTTGGCAACTGTTGCGCCTCTAGGCTAGGAGATAGTTGTTGTGGTATTGCAGGGCTAAGTTGCTGGTGGTGGACAAGGGGATGCTTTAGGTAGGAAGGGTGTTGGGTAAGGGAGAGGGTGGTGATGGGGACACCAAAGTCATGCAATGCCATTTCCAAACTGGGTGAAGGTGCCTGCCGTACAGGGCAGTAGGCTATGCATGGTCGGTGTTGTGTCTATAGTAGGACGCCTGCAAGGTAATCACGCTTACAGGACAATTTGTGTGACTGTGTGGGGCTGGGCTTCTTATTTGCATTTGGATGTTACGCTGCGTAAGGGTAGTTACGCTCAATACAACACAGAGGGTGAGAATGTGGCGAGAGGGTCATGGGGCTACAGCAATAGTAAATTATGCAGGGCCATTTCCTCTAGGCACAGGGCATACGTGTGCAAGCAGGCACTTTGAAGTAGCTGGCATGGTTAACAATGCGGTGCACAGAGCAAGGTGATATCATAAGGGAGCACCGTTATGGGTGCAGTGTATCCTACTAGGAATTATCAATAGTAAGCAAAAGACAACATAATCTGAATTACCAGCGGTGTGCAATGTACCACATGATCTGAATTACCAGCGGTGTGCAATGTACCACATGATCTGAGTTACCAGCGGCGTGCAAAATACAACATGATCTGAATTACCAGAGGCGTGCAAGGTGCAATATGATATGGGTTTACCAGCGGTGTGCAGAGTTCAGCATGCTCTGAGTCACTAGCCATATTCAAAGAACAACCTAGTTCGGATGATCTAATTGTGTAAGATACAATAGTGTGCCTGGTGCATCTGGAGGTGAGGTTTACAAGGATGGAGCGGGACATAATCACACGCGGTAAGGTGACTTATCGCGTTCTCAGTACATGCAGCGGGAGGGAGGAGACTATGGTGGTATGCCGAGCGAGGGATGGTTCTGGCAGGAGGGCATTCAGCTGGTACGGTTTGAGAGTTAGTTGTGGGGCCAAACTTGCCGTCATGGGTTGAGTCTCGTTGTCACGGAGATCAGGGCAGGATCGTGCTGTGTCACGTGTCGTATTCTGGAAAGTTAGGTGAGGGCGCACTCGCTGGGAGGGGTAAGGTGCAACTAAGCTGAAGCGCCTCTATGTCCCTTGTCTCTCTCTCTCTACTGCCTCGAACATTCACATGGCCTCTCCTTTAGCCACATCTGATCAATTTAATGTCATTTTTAACTTAGATACTTGCAATTGTTGTTATTACCATTGTGCATATGTCTTTTTTCTGTGATTATAGGTGGGGGATCGTAAAATCTATGTTTATCTATACCAAAATGGATTGAGGCATGCATTTATAGACACCCTTAACAGGCCCTCATAAGAGTTTGCCCCAGAATATATGGAGCATGCGCATCGTGGTTCGCTGGTGAAGTTAACATTTGCATTCTCAAATTTAAAACATGCCATTCAAGCAATGGCGTTGTGAATTACATATAGATCGATATCAGGCTGGGATCGTCAACCAAACTCTAAAACCAATGTTTTGTCTTTAGAATGACTTAAAAATGTGCAGTTCATCTACACAAATGTATTTTCCAGAACATGTTCTCATACCACCTGCATTTTGGAATTCAGCCTCGACGGTCAACATAGGTTCGATTAAACTCTCAACAGACACACTTCCACTGTCACGTCGTCTGCTGGGATGCCGCAGAAAAGGGTATGTAAATATTTCAGAGAGACTCTCTAGTGAGTAATGGGATGTGTTCTGGTCCACGAGCAGCCCAGGACTGTAAGGGCATGCGTGTCTGAAAGAGGAAGGCCTAGGATACAAGACATCAACACCAACCAACTGTGGATGCCAACAACACTGAAGCTCACGAAGTACGAGACAGACAAACAGAGAATGTCCACATTTTATACAGGAAGTGACGTATCCATTGCAGGCCAGAGAATACAGAAGCACAGAACTGAGAAGGTGCTTTAGGTGTGACAGACCACAGCACACAACCACCAATCATGAGTGCCCAGCAATCTGGGCGTCTTGCATAAAGTGCAAAAGAAAGGGCTACCTGACCAAGCACAGTGACATCTGCAACATCTCTACAATAGAGGAACAGTGTGAAGACTTGGAAGGAGCAGCATTTTCCAGTGTAGATGATGACGAAGAGATGAAAGGCCCCATGGGCCATATGCAGGCGAAGGACATGATCATGGAAATGATGATAGACTCTGCCCCAAAAGGCATCTGACACAATATATGGGAAGGTTGCAGTAAAGAAAATCAACTTCAACCAATTAACGCAAGGGAGGAAATGCAAAGAACTCGAGTCTTGGTTCCATGTCAAACAGGTCTTTAAGGACAGATAAGCAACATAGAAGAGGAAGACCCCCTCTGCTAAGAAGAACCCAAACCCCAAAGTAGGCAGAGTTGTCACGGTGTGTGGGGATAAATAAGACTGAAGAGATGAGGTATTCAGAGGGGGTATTTACTGCATCAAGGGATTCACCGGTATTACCCAAATTGTTCGTTTACAATTGTTCGAATGAACAATTGACCGAATTTAAAGGGTCACAATTGACATTTTCACAATTGACCGAATATATATATATTTCTGAGGCTTGTGGATCTGCTTAGATCACATGCTGTGCATAGGCCGACATCTAGTGGAAGCTGCGGAGTATTACAGTTTGTTTTTCGAAACTCGAAAATGGGCGTCGACACAGGCGTGCCAGTAATACTATCCCTAGTGTGACGTCCACTGTACCCAAGATCCCTCACGCGTCTAGGATCCTCAGATTGTTTTTTTCCGCCATACTGGTTAGAAGCATTTTGCGGAGTCCCCTGGCCTTAGCCATACTTTTGCTAATAATCGCAATTTATAATTCTTTATTGACATCCTTCCCCACCCCAATGTCGACCCTCCACACTCGACGACGGCTGGAGAAGACCTCGACCGTCGGCTGCTGCACGACGGATCTGGGCCTCGGAAGGCCGCTGGCCTCGGCCCGGGCCTGGTAGGCCGCTGGCCTCGGCCCTGCAAGTAGGGAGAGTGGGGGGTGGTACATACTCTTCACTCTTGGTATATAGGTACACCTTATATATTTCCTACACTTACCAGCCCGCTGCCTCAAGGTGCGTATGGAGGGTACCCCTTTCCAATTCTGCCCCAAGTGCAACCGCAAATACCCTTGGGTCGACAGGCACGCCACGTGCAATCTCTGCTTGCCGAGGGACCACCCCGAAGCGAACTGCAGAGCGTGTAGTAGGTTTAAACCTAAGACACTTAAGGACCGTTCGACAAAGCGTTGGGCCCACCACGCCAGGCAGGCGGCCATGGCAGCGGAGGGCCCCTTCAGCGATGGCAGCGACGCCGTACTTTCGGACGGCGAGGGCATTACGGCGTCGAAAGACAGCCGAGCGCAGGTCCCCGACCTCGGAAGGTCATCCGGCAGGGCGGCTATGGGGAAGACCCCCGGCGACGCAAGCGCTACTCACCCTACACACACTAAGCACACTAAGTCCAACCGAACCTCGACGATGTCGACTTCTCGGAAAGAGGCACAGATAGAACGGTCCGACTCGGTGTCCTCTGGGCGCTCTCGATCGAGATCGCCTCATGACGCAAGGCAATCATCCACTCTTGCCAAGAGTGCCTTGCTCCCTAGACTAAAGGAAGTTCGATCGTCGGAGGACGAAGACGACTTCCACCCCCAGGCCGCGCTTCAAGAGACAGAGCCCGCAGTTAACACCAGCAAGGCCCCACGCTCGAAAAACACAGATACCTCTTCCGATCCTCGACGCCAGGCGTCGAAAGTCTCCGGGGCCTCCAAGGGACAGGGAAAACATTTTTCCACGCACGGGGAGGAGGGGAAACAGCGGAAAGCACATTCTTCCACTCCTGTAAGATCATCCTTTCCCCCGAAGCAGACAGACAAATACAAGTCTACTGAGAGATCAACATCCAGCAAGGGTACCCTTGATAAGTCCCCTAAATTGCCTACTAAAGTCATCCCCTGTTCCAAAGAATGGTCCAGTGAAGACATAGACAGGGTCATGTCAAGGATGTCTTCCTTGGCAGATTTTTACGACAAGAATCCAGAGCATTTCCTCTCGTATGACCCTCAGGGGGCCATTCCTTCAGGTTCCACTGATCCTATCCCCCTAAGTAAAAAGGCCCGGTTCGAAAGAGCTGAACCCTTTGAGGTGCAGCCTTACTCTACTCCATACTCGACTCCACACCCCAGGTACCAAGGAGAGCCTTTCCCTGAGGGGGACCAGGAGTTTGAAATTATGGAGGAACAAACCGGGACGGAATACTATGCGGATGATGAGGACCAGGAGGAGGGAGGAGATGAGCAGGAAATTTACAGAGTAGATTCCCCGGTAGAGAACGAAGCCCCAATTACCGACTCGCCAGTCGATAACCAGCCCCTCCTTAATGAGGTTCTCGCTCGCGCGGCAGAACATTTTCACATCGACACCCACGGTGTACAGGAGGAAAGGGACTTCGCAGAAGAGTTGGTGGGAGAGAGGAGGCCGGTCGCTCAGACCATCCCTATCCTTAAATCCATCCAACGAAGAATAGATCCGTCCCTGGTGAACCCAAACCTCACCAGAACAGTCAACCCCAGGGTCGAAAAACTTTTCCGGGCAGCCCAGTCTGACCCTCTCTATATAAGAGGACATCTTAAACCAGACTCCCTAGTTGTTACCAACACTCGGAAGAGGGCTGGAACACCCTTATCTTCGTCAGAAGCTCCTCCTGACAAGGAGAGCAAGAAACTTTACGGGTTTTGCAGGAAGGTAGCCTCAACGTACGCCTACCAAGCAAGGATTGCTAACTCCACCACCCTGTTGGCCAGCTACAACTGCCATCAATGGGAAGAGGTCGTGGCACTCATAGCCTCTGCTCCTGAACCGTTAAAGGGCCAATTGGCTCGGATCTCGGCAGAAGGGAGAGCCGTGTCTGGTTGCATATTGAAAGCAACTTTCGACGCCGCGGACAACTCAGGGAGATTGATAGCAGAAGGTACTGTTATCAAAAGACATGCGTGGTTACGGCAGTCGGGGTTCAAAACAGAAACTCAGGCTTCATTAATAGACAAGCCGGTGGAACCCGATCTATTGTTTGGGAAAGCGGTCGAAGACGCACTGAAAAACGCCAAGGACGAATACGAAACACTGAAATCCCTTGGCCAACTAACCAACAAACCCCCTAACCAAAGGGGGAACAGTAATTTTCGTCGCCCACGCGGCCAAAATTCACAAAGAGGCAACTATGCCCAGGGACAGGGTACACAGTGGAGCAACAGCCAGCAGTCTACCCAAAGTTACGGCAGGGGTAACAAAAGAGGTCGTGGGAGAGGCAGAGGCAGCCCCAACAAGGGAGGTGGCACGCCTCCACCAAAGCAGTGACGCTCAGTTCAGGGTCCCTTCTCACACAACCCCAGTAGGGGGACGCATTTCCAACTTCACCCAGGCTTGGGAAGGGATCACCTCAGACAGATGGGTGCTGTCAACAGTGTCCACAGGATATTGTATAGAATTACTGCAGCGTCCCCGGAACCATCCTCCACGACAATGAGTACACTCCTTAGAACATCAGAAGATCCTTCTCGAGGAGATCGCCATTCTGCTAGAAAAGGACGCGATAGAACTCGTCCCAGGACACCAGGTAAACAAGGGTATCTATTCAACTTACATCCTTGTGCCAAAGAAAGATTTGACAATGCGACCAGTATTGGACTTACGGCCTGCCAACAAGTATGTCAAGCCCCAAAAATTCCGTATGACCATGCTACAAGAGGTAATCCCCCTCCTAAAAAAGGGGGATTACATGGCAACCTTGGATATGAAAGATGCTTATTTTCATATTTCCATGCTCCCGGCGCACAGAAAGTACTTGCGCTTCAAGGTGGACAGTCGCCACTACCAATTCAAGGTACTGCCCTTCGGGATAGCTTCAGCACCAAGGGTTTTCACCAAGGTACTGGCGGTGGCAGCTGCACACCTACGCAGGGAGGCAATCCCAGTGTACCCTTATCTGGACGACTGGCTCATAACGGGGGAAACCCCAGGAATTTGCAAGACAAACATTCAAAGGACTATCGACCTCCTCCACGAATTAGGCTTCTCAATCAACGAGAAGAAGTCAAGCCTGGTGCCAAGCACCTCAAAACAGTTCCTAGGAGCAATCCTAGATACTCAGAAAGGGTTGATCTTCCCTTCGGAAGAGAGAATTCGGAATATACTACTGCAAATTCCACATTATCAGTCCGGTCAACAAATAACGGTACGCAAAGCAATGCGGTTACTGGGCATGATGGCGTCATGCATTTACCTGGTCCCCCGCGCGCGACTGCGCATGCGTCCCATGCAGGAATGGTTGGCGAAACAGTGGTCTCAGGCAAGTGGTCAGTGGGACGATCTAGTGGTCGTTTCGCCAACACTTGTACAGAGCCTACACTGGTGGACAAAAGAGAATCTCGCAAGGGGAAAACCCTTTTACGATCCAGAGGTACAGGCAGTGGTGACTACAGATGCATGCCTGACTGGGTGGGGAGCTCACCATCTCCACCACACAGCTCAGGGTCTCTGGTCTCACTCAGTAGCCAAGAACCACATAAACCTGCTAGAGCTTCTGGCAGTATTCAGAGCGCTTCGGGCATTCGAGCCCCATCTACTAAACTTGTCGGTGCAGATCCTGACGGACAGTACGACAGCCATGTTCTACCTGAACAAGCAAGGAGGGACTCGTTCGCCAAATCTGTCCAAGCTTGCCCAGAAAATCTGGATATGGGCACTCAAACGGAACATCTTCCTGTCATCGAAACATGTTCCAGGGGAGCTCAATTCCCTAGCGGATGCTCTAAGCAGAAACTCCCTCCCAGAAGAACACGAATGGGTCCTTCACAGAAAGATCGTAGAAGATCTCTTCTTTCAGTGGGGTTTCCCCACTATAGACTTATTCGCCACAAGCGAAAACAAACAATGCCCAGGATTTGCATCCAGGTTCCCCCAGCCAGACTCCCAAGGGAACGCCCTGTGGATGAACTGGTCAGGGATGTTTGCATATGCTTTTCCACCAACTCCTCTCATCAGGAAGGTGGTGTACAAAATGAACAAGGAATCGATGACGCTCATCCTAGTTGCTCCCATGTGGGCGAGACAACCATGGTTTCCACACCTACGCAGGATGGCGGTGTGCGAGCCCATCAAACTTCCAGCCTGGCACAACCTTTTGTCCCAGCAACAAGGTCAAACAGTGCACCAGCAACCCAACTCAATGAACCTGGCAGCATGGCTCCTGAGGTCATAGAGTTTGGACATCTCAATTTACCACAGAGGTGTATGGACATCCTAAAAGAATCCAGGAAACCAAACACAAGGCACTGTTACTTTGACAAGTGGAAGAGATTCGTTATTTGGTGCCAGAATAAACAAATCAACCCTGTTAATTGCACTCCTTCCAACTTTGTAACATACATGCTCCACCTGCTAGATGCAGGATTGGTTTTTAACTCTCTGAAAGTACACCTGGCAGCCCTCTCGGCTTACACCACATCCCATAACAGGGTGTCGTGGTGGAAAGTACCAGTAGTTAAAGCCTTCATGGAAGGAGTAAAGAGACTTCACCCGCCTATTTCGAACCCACCGCCAGGATGGGACCTTAATGTGGTGCTAGCTAAGCTCATGGGCCCCCCTTTCGAACCCATGCATAAAAGTAGTCTCAAACACCTGACTTACAAAACGGCCTTCTTAGTAGCCATTACCTCTATAAGAAGGGTCAGTGAAATTCAGGGTCTGTCAGTGCAGGATCCTTTCTTTACTATCCACAAAGACAAACTGGTTTTACGCACACACCCTAGGTTCTCGCCTAAATTTATATCAAAGTTCCATGTAAACCAGTCCATCGAGCTTCCGGCTTTCTTCCAGAACCCGCAAAGCTCGGCTGAGGTGAAACTACACACCCTAGATGTGCGTAGGGCGGTCCTCTACTATGTAAATAAAACCAGACCGCTAAGGAAAACAGATCAACTGTCTCCGTTGCTACAGGCAGAGAGGGAGATCGCGTCTCTAAAGGCGCTATCTCGAAGTGGATTATCAACTGTATACAGCTGTGTTACTCTCTTTCTGAAAAAACTCTGCCTTTTACGCCAAGAGCCCACTCTACTAGAGGCATTGGGGCCACTCTGGCTTTCATTGCAAATGTTCCCCTCGACACCATTTGCAAAGCAGCTACTTGGAGCTCTATTCACACTTTTACTCAGCATTACTGCATTGACACTCATTCCAAGACAGATACACAAGTGGGACAAGCGATTCTAAGACACCTGTTTGCTCATGACCCTTCTCACATCCCACCTCCTTCTTCTGGTACTGCTCGCTAATCTATGCACAGCATGTGATCTAAGCAGATCCACAAGCCTCAGAAGGGATACATTACTCACCGTAATCGTATTTCTGATGCTTGTATTCACATGCGACCCACCCTTCCTCCCCTCCGAGAGAAGGCGCATGATTGCTTGTAGTCTTACCTTTCTGTCTATCTGCTTGGATTATCTGTACTCACGCTACTCCTCATGCTTCCTCATGTCAGAAAAAATACAATCTGAGGATCCTAGATGCGTGAGGGATCTTGGGTACAGTGGACGTCACACTAGGGATAGTATTACTGGCACGCCTGTGTCGACGCCCATTTCCGAGTTTCGAAAAACAAACTGTAATACTCTGCAGCTTCCACTAGATGTCGGCCTATGCACAGCAGATACAAGCATCAGAAATACGATTACGGTGAGTAATGTATCATATATATATATATATATATATATATATATATATATATATATATATATATATATATAGGGGTTTTGGGGGGTTTGGCGTTGGGTGGGGGTTGTGGGGGGTTTCCCCCCACATATATGGTACAATTGACCTTCACAATTCGGTCAATTGTGAAAAGGTCAAATTGTCATTCGAACAGTTGTAAAACGAACAATTCGTATACAACCGATTCACCGACCTTAGGCTGGAATCTGGCATGCAGCCAGTAACACAAGTGTGCAACACCCCCATGCCGATGAATGGAGGCGCTAAAGCAGAACACCTGGCAATGTAATAGTGAGGCATCATAGAGAGAATGGAAGCAGCGGAGTGGGGATCTCCCCAAGTAGTGAATTGCTAACTCACAGGTGCGTTAAGGCGGTGCATAGACTTGCGATCACTGAATAGATGTGTGGTGCCGGACTGGCTTCCCCTAATTATTATAAAAAACTTTTCAAAACAATTGAGGATGCAAGTCACTTCTCCACCCTAAACCTTACAGCAGCATATTGCCATATATAACACCACTCAAAATTCCAAGCTGAATACAACCTTTATAACCTAGGAGGATTGATTCCATTGTGTATATAGGTACTTTGGCCTTGTCTCCGTGGTCCTCAGTGTTTAATAAAGTAATGTAGCAGCTATTCCAGGCAAAGAGGGGTGTACTGTTTTTCAGAATGATATACTTGGAGTACCTGTATGTGGCAGGCATCAAGAAGAAATGGTTTCAGACTAAAACAGCCTTTAGAAATGATCAAAGACTCAGGTATGACTCGACTCAGAGGCCTTGCTAGGGGGGCTGAGGGGGCTATAGCCCCGGGTCTTTTGGTTGTAGCTCTGGATAGAAGCTCAGGTGCTACAACCAAAATGCTACCTAGCCCCCGGTCCGCTATTCCCGACATTAGCTTAGCCCCTGATCTTTTCCAGACCTGGCAACACCCCTGACCCGACTAAGGACACATGCAAAATGAACAAGGAAGAGATCTACTACCTGGGGTACATTTCAGGGTCGGGGTTGGAGCCCACACAGGAAGGGTCAGATGCCATCAAGAATTTACCAGAACCACTTGACAAGGAACTATTTCTATCGTTCCTGGAGATGGCAGAGTATTACTGAAATGTCATGGGCAACCTTTCAGACAGCAAGTGATGACACATGTTTGAGTGGAATGAATCCTGCAAACTAAACAGGCATTAGATCTAGCCTGCTCCTAACAGGACTGCACATTCCAAACAGAACCATCATTGCCACTAATGCAACTAATAAGGGGATTGGCGTTATGTGCATACAGACAGGCAGCAGTGCACAGGCGAACATAGGAGAGAGTTGGCTGTGTTGAAAAAGAGCACATTCACAGAGATCGGAAAATATTGTTGGAAGTGGAGTGTTACACCTGTGATATTTGCTCCATTGAGATCATTATAAGATTTCTAGATTGTTATTTTAAAGGAGCTGATTTCCCAACTATCCACCTTACAGACAATGGGGCTAAGTTCAAGTCTAAGGAATTGTACCGGTTCCCAAGTGATTGAGTCATTGAGCACTGCCCTAGCTGAATGTAGCACCCCCACATCAAAGATGCTGTGGAGAGGTAACATTGGATCAATAAAAAGGTATGTACAGTGTTGCAAGCACAAGTAGTAATTGGCAACAGTCCAATGGTAGTTGCACAAAGATTCATGAACCCCAATAGGGGGGGTACCACTCATGTCACAGAAGAAGAACCACGGTTAAAGTAAAGCAAGATGTTATTGAATGAAGGCTCAGGGCGAGACAAGCCACTGACAAAGTCTCTTTTGATGGATGGAGGTCAGTCAGTATCACCAATGTGATTGATGGAATCTGGGTAAGGATTAAGCTGCTACCCTCATTGCAAAGCTTCACCAACACATGGGACAACACAATCAAAGTAGTAGATGTCCCACATAGAGCTATTAGAACAAGTGATGACTGAGTGTAGAACCTCAACAGACTGTCCGAGTGCAGGGGTCTGTCAAACCAATCCCCGCTAATGTAGGTCAGGCAGGGATATTTGAGAAAAATGTTTAGGCCAGGAAGTCAGTGAGAAAACAGTGGGTGCTGTAGATACAGAGCAGAAGGAGGGCCAAGTGTCAGAAAAACAAGCTTTATATGAGCCCAAGATTTCTGTAAGGTAATGTGTATTGAGAGTTTTTCCTGGCCACCTCTGAACACAGTCAATGTCATTGACCTTGTGGAGTGATGATGTTTGCTGGACATTTGAGGCAACACTTAAAGTAACCTACCTTCATTGACAATTGCAAACCTATCCTTGCTGTTCTTTATTCTCCCTTCCTCTTCCCTATCCCCCTTCCATACCCCATCACTCACTGTGTAAAGATGGGAGATGTGTGGCTTTCTGAATACATCACTTAGAACCACCGAGGGCTCTGTGGGAAGGTTTCAGATGAGGTTGCTGCAGCAATGGGAAAAGATGTAGGTGGGGAGATCTCAAGTTAACGTAAATAAACCATTATATACTAAAACCTGCGTTACCAGCTCTGCCCATCAGTTGCCATGGGGTGATTAAATATAAGGCATTCCTATGCCAGTGGATGTAAAGCCAGCATGTGCCAAAGCCAATTGGAAGGGGAACACAAACACTCATTCCTTTCCTCGCCTTCTTCAGGGTCTATTGTTTGCAATTGGTCTGTTCTTCCCCGTGTTTGTAAGATATTGGGATGCTCAAATAATGAGACCTACCCTTCACCTGTGTATGGGAAACTTTTGGTACATAGGGTTCGATTCAAACGAGGCTCAAAATGAGGCACTGCTGAGCCCTGAACCGTGATTGTTGGTGTCCATTTCCATTCGGGACACTACGTGCGACATTAAATGTGCCTCCATCAGAACTGAAGTGTGTGTTACGTTAGTCATCCACTACTTTCATTTGCAGGTAGGGTTCACATGACAACATGAGTACTGAGATCTGGTATCTAGTGATGTTAACAAATAACAAATGACTAATTACATTTTTAACAAAACTGTAATACCGTAAATCACCGAATTTGGTATAATATATATATATATATGTATATATATATATATATATGGGGGTGGGGTGAGGGATTTATGTGGTTATAATCATTGCAAAACAGGGGGCTCACAAGGGATCACCAAAATAATAATAAAACAAAAATATGTGTATTGTTTCGGTATTTAAGTTTCGGTAAAAATGTTTTTTGTTCTAACATCTTTCGTTACCACCACATGGAACCCTGAGATCTGACCCTGTCAAGAGGGCATAGGGATCACTCTGAGGCTGGGGTGGGAGGCCTACCAGTGTTTTCACCACAGACAGTCCCGCCCCAAAGGCGGGGTGTTGGAGTTTGGAGGGCCCCTATCCATTGTACTTGTTCCTGCACTGCCCATCCAAGTGGCAGTTACAGCGCTCTACACGACACAGACATTCTGGTTTTCTTCAAAAGAGCCATGGCGCAGTCTGAAAAGCAAAGCATAAATCGCAGGGCTCAGCCCAACACACATAAGGACAATCATATTACCTTCAGTGTGGTCACAGAAAGGTTTGCACATCCTGCTGGCAATTTCAAAACTTGGTGTAATTTGAACTGGAACATTGCTTATGGTAAGAGTGGGCCGCCATTTCTAAAGGCTGGTGGATGGGTGGATGAAAAGGGGGAAGTGCTTAAAGCCTTACATGTATTTACTTACCTGTAATCCCACCCTTGGGTAAAAGAAAGGCAGTGGTTGACCCAGGAAACCAGTGGCGGGAGTGAGCCATCGGGGGAGAAGGGGTGGATAAAAAGGGGCACAGGAAACAGAAAGGGGAGAAGGGGTTTTTAGGTAAGGACAAGGAAGAAGAAGGAGGACCAAAAGACCGCGTGGAGGAAGAACAGTTCAGGGGAGCGCTGAGAAGGATTGCTGCAATAATGTGCAAGGGGAGGTATTGGTTTTTGGGAAAAATAGATACTTGGCTATAAGTGTATGTGCAACGTGGTGAGTGAGGATAACAGAGGGAGATTACAGGGTGACTGAGAGAGAGCGGCAGGTGAGTGAAAGAATGGGCCTCCAAACTCGGGTCCGGGTACGGGTTCCATGAATGAGGAATTACCGGCCATTCCAACCTTGGAGGACCCGGTAATTCCTCATTCAATTTACCCATCCCCATTCCCATTCGTGCCCCCATAAGGCTCAATGGTAATGGGGAGGGAGCTAACAACGGGTCCCCTCGTGGAACCCGCAAAGGACGCCTGGTCTGACCAGACATCCAGAGCAGGTCCCGCGAGGGAACCGTGTAATAGGGCGGAATGAGTTTAACGGCACCGGCACCATTACCGGCGCCGTTAAACCCATTCCTCCTGGGTCGTAATGAGGCCCAATGAATGGAGGTTTACTGAGCGACAGGTGGGTGGAGACTAATAGTTGTAGTGGATAGGGGAGAGTAGTAGTAGAGGAGAGCAGAGGGTAGTGTAGTATTTGTACAGAGGGGAGAGTAATATTATAGGCAACCGGTGGGTAGTAGTGTAGAGTGGAGGAGAGTAGAACGAGAACATGAGAGGGACATAGGGGCAGAATGAGAGAGGAAGAGACCGAGAAGAGTGAGGGTGAAAAAGGGAGGAGAGCAGCAGTCGAGAGGTATAGTAAGGATAGAACATCAGGGCATGGAGTACAAGGATTTATCAGAAAGGACTAAGTGAGACCCCAGTGTTTGGAAGACACCTCTTTTTGTACCAATTGCATTGTGAGTTACAGGGAGAGACATGGAAAGGGTGTTTGCTATTAAGACATCACAAACAGTCAAGTAGTGATTAAACAGTCTGGGGTTTAGGCATGTCTGGGCTTGGGAGGGAATCACCCGAGGAGATGAGAGGGAATGGGATGGCCCTTAGTGAGCCCTTTCATGAATCATTTATTTAAAAAAAAAAAAAACTTGAAATGCCTTCACTAGTTGGCGTGTTCTTCGGTACAATTGTGACATCTCACCAGCTTTGTCTCTTCTGTGGTAATTGTGCCCACCTCCACACATCACTGTATCTTTATTCTTGTCTTTGGGATCCTGACAGCATCGAGCTGTGCTTCTAGGCATGTTTGCTGTGGTTGGGCTAGTGTTAGGCAGAAACCTGTGCAGTTCCCTCTGGGACCACTGCAAAAGATTTAGGACTACAGGTGTTTGGCAGCAAACCCACTTGGTAGCAGTCTGTACCACACAGATTCACTTGGTAGCTGTGGCTGAGCAGTCAGACTTCCCTCAAGAAGAGTTAGGCAGTATACAGAGTTTTCACAATAGGTCAAGGGAACAAAATAGAACAAGTAAACACTGACCAGGGCTTGGTGTAAAAGAGATATAATTATTTATTTAAAACCATATCTAGAAAAACACACAGGCACTAATAATTACCAATTCAAAAACACGGTCACTAAAAGATATACACTCCCTTAAAAGAATATTAGACAAGTCTTACGTAAAGCCCCACTTATTTTCAGACAGCAGTGAGCGCTTAACGTAGATGGCACTCTAATAATTCGTTTAAACAAGGGAGAGAAAAGCAGAGAATAAATTGAAACAGATCCCAACACTTTTTCACGATCACAACAAGAGAGGAAGGCAACGTAACACAGTGAATTCAGAGTCAGTAGGCCGGATCCGCTTTAAGAGGATCAAAACGAAATGTGTCCAAGATCACACGGTTGCAGTGCACAAAAGTCTTGTAACGGTTCAAAAAGGAGTTGGACCAAAGAAAGGGACCAGTTAGAGGGTCAAGGCGGCCAGCCCAGTTCAGAAGGTTAAGGGGTTATTATTACCTTGTAGCAATCTTTAGAAAGGGAGGCCTCGCGGACACGGTACCTTAAAGTGGTGAGAATACTCCAGCGGGGGCAGTTGTTCCCGGCAGTGGATGCAAGTCGGTCCTTCGTCCGAGGGAAGAGAGGATCTCGTCGAGAGGGAGGCAGGAGTCCGTTGCCCTGCCAGGGAAGAAATCAGCCGCAGAGTTTCTCAGGTAAAAGGAGCGGTCCTTTAGTTCGCGGTCCAGTGGTGAGTGGCTATCCGGTTGCCGCGGTGCTTGGCACGGGCAATTCGACCATAGACCGGTCTGGGGTGCGAAGAGAAGAAGGTAAACTGGTTGTGCCCACCAGTCAGGGGAAGAAGCCTCTCCAGCCGGGAGATCTTCTCTGTCGTCGGGAAATGGTGAGTCGGTTCCGCAGGACTCCACCGGTGGTGTTGTCGTGGTAGGTCGGCTCAGCTTCTCCCTCGTTGGATTCTCAGGTCCTGTGGCGACTTCTGAAGTTCCAGTCCAAAAAGCCCTGCTTTTATGCAGCATACCCCCATTCACTCAGCCTAGCTGTCAATCAAACATGCTAAGTGGTGAGCCGGCCGGCTCACCACTTGGGCCAATCACACAAGAGTGCGACTTGAGTTACCAAGGTAACTCAGTCCTGGGTGCCTAAACCCCCTTCCACTACCCCTGTGGTACCGAGACAGAGTGGCACCACTTTTGTAGGCTTCTATGGAGAAGCCCGTCAAAATGTGGAACAAAGGACTCGACTTGGGTTGGAGTCACAGAAGGGAACACAAACGCCATTTTAGAATCGAGTCCTGGCAAAAAATACCAACCGGCAAATTAATATTAATTAAATAAACCGGCGGTATGTTGGAGGCTATGAGAATTAAATAATTAAAGTTGGTAGCCTCGAACAATGGGAAAATACCATAGGGAAATATTTGCGGTCGAATATAAAAAGTAGTATCCACTGCCACCAGCCAAAACTCGATCAGGGGGGACGGAGACGTGCCCCCTTGACTAACAGACCCCGGGGCAATCGAATTGCCCCGACTAGTACGTCCACAATATGATGGTTTGTACTGGTTTCTGTTAATAATTTGGGACTAGTAAAGCCAATGGTGACTTTACATGCCCTGGGAGACAGTAGTCAGTCCCAGGGTATGGAGTCTATAGTGGGGTGTCACTATGACACCCCTGTGTTACTGCACGGAGGGTGATGTGTAACACACATAGTAAAAACACATGAGACCCTATGGCGTAAAGGACCCCATAGCCCATAAAACACATAAACAGTCAAAGGAACACCATAAATCATGTCCAAGAGTGGGAGAAAAAGAGTCTCACTCTTGGCAGCAGAAAAAAACTCCAGAAATCCAGCAAAGCTGCTGGGGGACTCACTAGGTTAGGAAATTCAGCCTAAAGAGAGAATTCTCCCTAACACTCGCCCCCCCAGACTAAGGGAGAGGAGGATTTAATCCAATCCTGGATGAATCTCATACCTCTAGTCGATGACATACATCCTAGAGAGACCATCAGCATTTTGGTGGTGACACCCTGACCTGTGCTCAATGGTGAAATCAAACCCTTGCAGGCAGATTGACCATCTCAATAGTTTTGGGTTTTCCCCTTTCATTTGCATTAACCATCTCAAGGGTTGGTGGTCAGTCTGAATGACAAAAGTAGAACCATACAAGTATGGCCTAATCTTCTTCATAGCCCACACAATAGCAAAACACTCTCGTTCAATGGTTGCCCACCTTGTTTCAGGATCCTTGAGTTTTCTACTGATGAAGCAAATGGGGTGCTCCCTCCCTTTCCCATCCAGTTGACTGAGGACTGCACCTATTCCTACATTTGAAGCATCTGTTTGCACAATGAAAGTTTGGTGGTAGTCAGGAGCTCTGAGTACTGGGGCTTGGCAAAGAGCCTTTTTCAGGGTTTCAAAGGCCTGATTGCATTCCTCATTCCACCTAACCTTTTTAGGGATTTTAGGAGAGGAGATGACATTCAGTGGAGAAGCTATGGACCCATAGTTCTCAATGAAATTGCTGTAATGCCCAGTGAGACCTAAGAAGGCTCTCACCTGGGTCTGAGTAGTAGGTGTTGTCCAATTTTGCACAGCTTCAATCTTACTGGGCAAAGGCCTTATTTCTCCATCTCCTACCTCATGTCCAAGGTAGACCACTTTACTCTGTCCAATCTGGCATTTACTTGCCTTTATGGTCAGATTGGCCTTTCCAAGAGCCTGCAAAACATCACTCAGGTGGTCCACAGGTTCTTCCCAGGAATTGCTGAACACTGCTATGTCATCCAAGTATGCCATGCAGAAGTCCTCCATCCCATTCAGAACCTGGTTTACTATCCTTTGAAAAGTAGCAGCTGCATTTTTCAATCCAAAAGACATAACCTTCAACTGGTATAAGCCAACTGGGGTAGAAGATGCAGTTTTCTCCTTGCCATGGTCTGTCAGGGCTATTTGCCAATAGCCTGACGTCAAGTCAAATGTGCTGAGGAACTTGGCTGCACCAAATCTATCCACCAACTCATCTGTCCTTGGCAAAGGGTGGGCATCAGTCTTAGTGACTGCATTAAGAGCTCTGTAATCTACACAGAATCTAAGTTCTTTAGATCCTGCCTTTGGTACTAACACAACTGGGCTAGACCATGGACTAGTAGAGGGCTCTAATACCCCAAGATCAAGCATCTTGTTGACCTCACCTTTGATGTGGGTTCTTACATTTTCTGACATTCGATATCCTCTGCTTTTGACTGGCAGACAGTCACCAGTGAGTATGTCATGCTGTCCCCAAGGGGTCAAGCCTGGTGAAAGTGAGAACAGGGAGGCAAACTGATTTAACATAGATTTGCACTCTTCCTATTGCTCAGGTGTCAGATTTGAAGAGAGATTTACTCCTTCAATCTTTTCATCTAAAGGTAAGCCTCTGAGGAGATCAGGAAGAGCTTCACTCTCTTCTTCTTCCTCTGATGATGCTAGAAGCAAAGCTCCTACATCAGGTCTAGAGACATACGCTTTTAGACTGTTGGTGTGGAAGACTGTTGGAGCCTCCTTGGGGTTGCCCAAGTCCACCAGATAGTTGACCTCTCCAAGTTTACCCACAACTTTGAAGGGTCCCATCCATTTGTCTTGCAAGGCCCTCTGCCTTGTGGGAATCATAACGAGAACTAGCTGGTCCTGAGTAAACTCAACCATGTTAGCCTTTTGGTCATGCCAGTGCTTGACCAATGCTTGTCCAGCTTTCAAGTTATCACTTGCTTCTGCCATCATTTGTGACATTCTCCTTCGGAGACCTATCACGTAGTCAGTCACTCTGACTGGCTTGGGGGAAGGAGCACTCTCCAACCCCTCATTGATCAGGGCCAATGGACCTCTGACCGGATGACCATACAAAAGTTCAAAGGGAGAATAACTTACTCCCTCCTGAGGGACTTCTCTATAAGCAAAGAGAAGGCATGGCAGTAGAAGGTCCCACTTTTTTTTAAGGGGGTCCTCTAAAGCACCTATCATGCTCTTCATGGTTCTGTGGAACCTTTCAACCAGCCCATTTGTCTGAGGGTGGTATGCGGTTGAGAACTTGTAAGTAACTCCGCAGGTTTTCCACATGGCTTTCATGTAGTGGGACATAAAATTTGACCCCCTGTCAGAGATTACTTCCTTAGGAAACCCAACACCTGGTAAAAATACCAAGGAGGGCCTTAGCCACAGCCGGAGCTGTAATAGTCCTCATAGGAATTGCCTCAGGGTACCTAGTAGCATGGTCTACTACAACAAGTATAAACCTGTTGCCTGAGGAGGATCAAGGGGACCAACAATGTCAATCCCTACTCTCTCAAATGGGACTCCCACAACTGGGAGAGGCACTAAAGGTGCCACATTCTTGGAGCCAACCTTACCAGAAGTCTGGCAGGTGTGGCAGCTCCTGCAGTATTTATCTACTTCAGCCCCCATCTTTGGCCAATAGAAGTAGAGTGAGAGCCTTTCCTTAGTCTTCTTGAAACTCAAGTGACCAGCCAAAGGAATCTCATGGGCTAACTGCAAGAACTGTGGTCTATTCTCTTGGGGTACCACAAGTCGTATGTTGTCCCCAGGTGCAAACTCTGTTGGTTCACTGTAGAAGAGGCCATCTTCCCAGTGCAACCTATACTTCCCAGGCTCTTGCCCTTCAGCCTGAGCTTCTGCCTGGTGGCGAAGACCTTCCAGAGTTGGACATACTCTCTGTCCCTTACTGAAGTCTGCCCTGTTGGGTCCACCTTCTGCCAGTAAAGACTGCATCTCAGGATGGTCAACAGGATCCAGATCTCCAATGAGTTCCTGGCCTTCCACTAGCTCTTCTTCAGAGTCTAGTTCAACCACACAGGGTTGTACCTCCCTCTCAGCCTCAGCTGGAGGGGGAGTTACTGGTGTAACTTTGGACAACCTAGGGGAAGTCCTTGTTGGCTGCACTGGAGTGCTGACTGCTGGTTTCTTGTTAAAAGTCTTAGGTTTCCCCTTTGCTTCTTATTGCTTAGAGACAGCAGCTGACATCTCCAGTGGAGCAGGAGTGATCTCTTTCTTCATCTTCTCCTTGGGAGTACCTCTCATGGTTCTCTCCCTTGCAGGTCTGGTGAGTTCCTGTAACCTTTTACTAGGAGGTCTGGGGTATGTGACACTACTCCAAGAGTTTTCAAGTCATTACCCAGCAGAACCCTTCCTGGCACCTCACTTTGTATGCTGACAGGTGTTTTCACAGTCATGTTATTACACTGGATGAAAACTGGTAATTGGGGAAGCATCTGCACAGGCCCTCCAGCTAACTTGGTGAGGCGTTTGGGTGCCTTAGCAACATCCTCAGCCTGAAAAAACGATTTGTCCACCACAGTTATGCTGGCCCCAGTGTCCCTAATGGCAGGAGTCTCCTGACCATTCACCTGGACACTGTCCTTATAATACTCTTTAGTATTATCTGGGATAGAATTATAGACATCTAAGTTCTGTTGTTCCCACAAACCCAGAGACACTAAAGAAACACTGGCTGAGACTCCAATGGGTTCATCAGCCCGTAATAGAAAGTTTCCACTTGCCATCTGTACTTCCTCCTCTGGAGCGAAGGCTAAGGAGACAAGCTATACCCCTGAAGGTTTACCCTTACATCTGGGATCTCCTTTCACATGGTCAGTAGAGCCACAAACAAAGCATTTACCAAATGCTTTCTGGAATGGTGGCTTGTTCTGACTCCTTCTGGTTTGGCACCAGGAGGTACACTAGCCTGATTTGGTTTCCCTTGTGGCTTACCCTTTTGGTTTTGTTTGGGGCCCTCTTTGGAATTGGAATTAATAGAATTCTCTTTGGAGTCCTTTTTTGGCTGTTTTCCCTCATCCTTTTTCTGAGTAGCCCCAGAATCCTTGTGAGTGGCCCTGTTGGCAACCCACAAGTCAGCAGCCTTAGCTAACTTCCTGGAATCTAATTCCTTTGAATCAGCCAAGTGCTGTCTGAGCTCAGGAGAGCAGGCATCATAAATTGACTCCAACATTACAAGATTATTCATTCCTTCATAAGTGTTAACTCTGTAACCCTTAATCCATCCCTCTAAGTTTTTCAAACTTTCACTCACCCAGGTAGCCCAAGGGGTATCATCATGCTTTTTGAGGGTCCTAAACCTCTTAAGGTACTGGGAAGGGGTCTTCCCAAATCTAGCTATCAAAGCTAGTTTCACACATTCATAATCCTTCTTATCCACCTCCCCCAACTCCATTACCACATCAGTTGCAACAGGGGGAAGCCTAGAGAACAACCAGGGAAGTAACTCATTCCCTTTGATGTCCTGGAGCCCATGATTATATTCAAACATTTTCAACCATTCCAACACACCCAACTTAGGTTCATACATACCCACTAATTCCTTAGGCATCCGGGGTCTTTTGGGACTGGAACTCCTAGAGGAACCGGAGGAGAGAGAAGCATTTTCCACAGACAACTTTTTCATTTCTAGTTCATGATTAAGCTCTATTTCTCTGAGTCTTAACTCAGCTTGCTTCTGCTCAGCCTGGGCATTCATTCTTCTGAATTCTAGCTCTTGGTTTCTTTCAGATTGAGCAATAAAACGTTTGTACTCTAATTCAAGCTTCATTTTTTCAGGTTCAAACTAAGCAGGGTTACATGTGGGACCTGGTATAGGCCCTGTAGGTACAGTAGGTAAGGCAGACAGAGGATCAGAGTGGATAACTTCATTAGGTTCACTTTCCTCTTCTGACTCATTATCAAGACTTTGATTCAGATCAATACCATCACTGTTTTCTACATTTGCTGGGGGGGGTAGATTCCTCTGTACAATCTTTCTATAAGTTCCATTTTCTTGCCCTTCTCAGAGAGATTCTTATGTCTACACAATACTTTCAAGCAATCAGCAGTTTTGGCAGACAATGATTCTAGGGTATAACTCTCCATAGCAGACATAGTTAGAAAATCAGCTTTTTAGTGCTAAGCTCTGTGGTTAGTTGTCCTAAAGTGTTCAACAAGCACTGTAAATTGTATACTCAATACAAATCCCACCGCTGTACACCAGTGTTAGGCAGAAACCTGTGCAGTTCCCTCGGGGACCACTGCAAAAGATTTAGGACTACAGGTGTTTGGCAGTAAACCCACTTGGTAGCAGTCTGTACCACACAGATTCACTTGGTAGCTGTGGCTGAGCAGTCAAACTTCCCTCAAGAAGAGTTAGGCAGTATACAGAGTATTCACAATAGGTCAAGGGAACACAATAGAACAAGTAAACACTGACCAGGGCTTGGTGTAAAAGAGATATCATTATTTATTTAAAACCACATCTAGAAAAACACACAGGCACTAATAGTAAGCAATTCAAAAACACGGTCACTAAAAGATATACACTCCCTTACAAGAATATTAGACAAGTCTTAAGTAAAGCCCCACTTATTTTCAGACAGCGGTGAGCGCTTAATGTAGATGGCACTCTAATAATTCGTTTAAACAAGGGAGAGAAAAGTAGAGAATAATTTGAAACAGATGCCTACACTTTTTCACGATCACAACAAGAGAGGAAGGCAAAGTAACACAGTGAATTCAGAGTCAGTAGGCCGGATCCGCTTTAAGAGGATCAAAACGAAATGTGTCCAAGGTCGCACGGTTGCAGTGCACAAAAGTCTTGTAACGGTTCAAAAAGGAGTTGGACCAAAGAAAGGGACCAGTTAGAGGGTTAAGGCGGCCAGCCCAGACCAGAAGGTTAAGGGGTTATCATTACCTTGTAGCAATCTTTAGAAAGGGAGGCATGGCGGACACGGTACCTTAAAGTGGTGAGAATACTCCAGCGGGGGCAGTTGTTCCCGGCAGCGGATGCAAGTCGGTCCTTCGTCCGGGGGACGAGAGGATCTCGTCGAGGAGGAAGACAGGAGACCGTTGCACTGCCAGGGAAGAAACCAGCTGCGGAGTTTCTCAGGTAAAAGGAGCGGTCCTTTAGTTCGCGGTCCAGTGGTGAGTGGCTATCCGGTTGCCGGTGTGCTTGGCACGGGCAATTCGACCACAGACCGGTCTGGGGTGCGAAGAGAAGAAGGTAAACTGGTTGTGCCCACCAGTCAGGGGAAGAAGCCTCTCCTGCCGGGAGATCTTCTCTGTCGTCAGGAAGTGGTGAGTCGGTTCGGCTGGTCTCCACCGGTGGTGTCGTCGTGGTAGGTCGGCTAAGCTTCTCCCTCGTCGGATTCTCAGGTCCTGTGGCGACTTCTGAAGTTCCAGTCCCCAAAGCCCTGCTTTTATGCAGCATACCCCCATTCACTCAGCCTAGCTGTCAATCAAACATGCTAAGTGGTGAGCCGGCCGGCACACCACTTGGGCCAATCACACAAGAGTGCGACTTGAGTTACCAAGGTAACTCAGTCCAGGGTGCCTAAACCCCCTCCCACACCCCCTGTGGTACCCAGACAGAGTGGCACCACTTTTGGAGGCTTCTGTGGAGAAGCCTGCCAAAAAGTGGAACAAAGGACTCAACTTGGGTTGGAGTCACAGAAGAGAACACAAATGCCATTTTAGAATCGAGTCTTGGCAAAACAAAAAATACCAACCGGCGAATTAATATTAATTAAATAAACCGGCGGTATGTTCGAGGCTATGAGAATTAAATAATTAAAGTTGGTAGCCTCGAACAATGGGAAAATCCCATAGGGAAATATTCGCGGTCGAACATAAAAAGTAGTATCCACTGCCACCAGCCAAAACTCGATCAGGGGGGACGGAGACGTGCCCCCTTGACTAACAGCCACCGGGGCAATCGAATTGCCCCGACCAGTACGTCAACAATATGATGGTTTGTACTGGTTTCTGTTAATAATTTGGGACTAGTAAAGCCAATGGTGACTTTACATGCTCTGGGAGACAGTAGTCAGTCCCAGGGTATGGAGCCTATGGTGGGGTGTCACTATGACACCCCTGTGTTACTGCACGGAGGGTGCTGTGTAACACACATAGTAAAAACACATGAGACCCTATGGAGTAAAGGACCCCATAGCCCATAAAACACATAAACAGTCAAAGGAACACCATAAATCATGTCCAAGAGTGGGAGAAAAAGAGTCTCCCTCTTGGCAGGAGAAAAAAAACAAACTCCAGAAATCCTGCAAAGCTGCTGGGGAATCACTAGGTTAGGAAATTCAGCCTAAACAGAGAATTCTCCCTAACAGCTAGGTGAGATACAAGTCGATGTGATCCTTCTGGAAGTCTGCATTGAGTTCTCATGAAGATGTGTGCTTTGGATAGGTCAAATTGGTATTCGAGACACTGTGACCATAGCTTCCAATCAGTTTGGGGCAGTGGTCGATTTGGTGCCGAAATGATAGTTCTGCTCATTTAGGTCGGCATTTAGAACAGGAGAGTCCAATGGTTTCCAACAGTCAAGTCAGCAATCAAGTCTGTTGCTCCCACAATGTCGAGCCTGCGATCGGGTCAAGGCATGTCAGTCCATTTCAATTGGTTTTGCCAGAATATGGATGTCTCGAAGTGCAGCAAGCAGTTCAAAGTTTGTGTAAAATGCCAAAAGCAGCAACCAGCTCGAAGACATCTAGAGGCAGCAAAATAGGATTCCAGCTGCTTTTTGTCTTCTGGGTTGCTGGGGGTCCCCATCCAAGTCAACAGCCAAATTAAAAAGACTTCAGACAATACAAAATGAATCTGTACGCGCTGTTTGTGTTCTGGGACGGAGAGAACATGTTTCTTAAGCCCGGAGGAATCTGCACCGGTTGCCAGTCCGGGAAAAGGATTCACTTTAAGGCCTTGTGCTTGGTCTACAAGTGCCTTGCCAGCACTGCTCCACCCTATCTCCGAGCACCAGTGGAGTAACTGTGCTAAAAATGTTGGGGGGGGACATGACATCTGAAGAACAGGTGCCCCAGCCGAATGAATGGGGACAAAATGGTGTGCCATGAAAGTTGGGGGGGACAAACACCTCTGTCCCCCCAAAAAATTACGCCCATGCCGAGCACGGATTATGAAGCAACCTTTTAGACATACTTTACGATCTAACAACAAGGATCTCCTTTTACAACCTTGCTTCAAGTTGAAGACTTTTGGTGACCAGAGATTTGACGCTTGGGGGCTGCAAATTGGAACATTCTCCCCATGTCCATCAGACAGCTGCCATTATTGGCTCAATGTAGGAAAGCTCCTAAAACTCTTCTATTTGATGGAGGTGGCATGTAGTCTATCTAGTCTGTCTGCCTGTTTACCACAGCCAACTTGGATCTCTGATGTCTTCTCCTTACATGTTTTATATTTGTTTTGTTTTGTTTGAGCGCTCTGAGGCCTGTGGGTTAGTTGGTGCTATATAAAAAAACAATAGCATGGAATAGAATAGAATTGAACAAGGATTCTAGGACAAAGTGAGTTCTTCTGTTTGGTAATCCCACTCTATAGAGGTTGGCTGGCATCTAAAGGGGATCCTTCACCTCCAGTGAAATTGAGCCTGTATTCAGTGCAGCAAGTAGAAATGCCCTGAAATAATACCATTTTACCCCCACTGTTCCCTGTGGATGGATGGTTAGTGGATAGAGCCACCATCAGATGTGGATGCCTTCTGTCTTCACCTTACTGGGGAAAACATCCAAATGGAATGCACTCCTAAAAGACGTCCACTGATTTATTTTTTTCTTCAAGAGTCCAAAGATAAATCAAAATGGATATGATTTCATCCTTGTGAAGGCACAAAGTTGGAGTGGTTTGACTCAAAGCAAGCCCAATTTAAGAGGTCCAACCCAGGCTGTTGTAAAAAGTACCCTTTGCCACCTGACATCTCTTCCAGAGTGCCCAGACTGCAGGAAACCAGGGGAAAGAAAGAATTATGAAGTCCTTACCGAAATCAAAATAGTGGAACCACTCTTTCATCCCATCTTTCCCTCCTGGCTTCTCAAACTCTGTCCCCTTCCCATGCCTGCTTACTTCAAAGGGACTCCAGTGGTAAGCACCCTGGTGTGAGAGTGTTTTTTGTTATGTTAGTGCTGCCTTTCAAGAACCGGTTACCAGGTGACCTCCTGTGGTATGCTCCTATGCCCTGGAAAGGCATTGGCCTTCATCTCTGGTAACAACATGGAGCATCCTGGTCATTGCTACACATGGCCGCAGTAGAGACAGTGAGACCAGACACCATTACACATCACTCCTGTCATAGATGGCCCTGCTGACACAGCTGACACTACTGTGCAATGTAATGCTGTGGTTGTATAATGTTGTGCCCTTAGTAGTTACCCTGCCACAACTAGGCATGTTTTATATTTAGGGATGCATGTGCTACCATACCGAGTAGGGCATACCATTAGTATAATTTAGGTCAGGCTTGCAAAAGATTGAACAAATAACATCTGTCTGTTGAAACGTTGTCTTCTAGCCACTATTAGGGTTGCACGTGTGACTTTGAATCTGCCCTGTTCAACTCCAGTGCCAGGGCTGAGGGCTATCTCAGCAAAGGCACGTTTGCACTATAGACTTTCTTAAAGATGCGACATCCTAGGATGGTTCATTTCTGTTGTGGTTATGTGGTCATGGCATCAAGGTGACAGATGACTTGGAATCCACTTTGTAAAGTTACAGCTTATTTGCCAAAGGAGGGGCGGTTTGGGTCATGTAGTTTTACTCTTTATGATGATTTGAGTCTTGAAGATGTTAATGTAGAATCCTAACTATTAGGCATGTTTTGTCAGGTGGGTTGTGGGACTGTCACGTAGTATGTTATTGAGCCAGGCCCTGATCTTTGTTCTTTTCATGTTGTTGCAGAAAATCATTGAGGTATGCTGTAATCATCCAATCTTGGGTGAGGTGAAGGAATGCCTGGGTCGGTATAATTGGGTGGCTGGTGTCCTCTCCAGGCACAGGTGGATGTTATCAGCTTCTTGCTAGATCTTGATGTCTGAGCCCATCACGAGTTTTCCCCTTGACTCCAGGTACAGATTACAGATGAGTGAGAGGATGATTCTTTGGAGAACTTTGCATTTCACTGGTCAGTGCTATGATCTGCTTGCACCTGCAGGCATTACCTGGTGGCTATTGATCAGGGGTGATGTGAACTATTTCAGGATGATATGGCTGAAGCCCATGAGTGAATGTAGAATGTTGAGAATCATTTTTTGGACCAAGGTGTTGAATGCTGTGCAGAGGTGTAGCAGGATTTTAAGGCATGCACAAGCCCTGTCCAAATTGTGGAGGCAGTCATTGATAACTTGAAGGGTCATTGTCCTATTGATGCATCAATCTCTGAAACGTAATTGATAGTCATCTAGCTGATCCCGTCCTGAAGTGATACGTCGATGTAGTAGCATCTCCTGCATCAGTCACTGTGGTCAGGCCAGTGTCCCAGGAGACGTATGTCGCAAGTCCCACATGAGCACACTAGCTTTGGCATTCAAAATTACAAATCATGCTAACAGGATAACAGGCTAGCAGGCAGCCAGTCAGCTGGGGGACTACTCAGTAAGCCCAATCGGGTGTGCGTCCAATGCTTCCAATGCTTCCAGACAGCCACAGCACGTCTTTTAAGTGCAACGTAGTTTGCAGTCTCCCACAACTTAGATTTCAGATAGAGATATGTTTTGTGATACGAAGAGGTGCTGTTTGATCAATGTTTCATCTGGCATGAGCACTATTGTACGTGAATAAAGCTTAATTGGCCTGCAGCTATCGTGTTTTTGTACCTTCTGGCTTTCCCTCCACATCTGAAGTGGTGTTCTGTGATATGCTCAAGGCAATCTTTGTAACTGCATGCCACTGCTATTTTCAGTGTGGTATTGTTACAGTCAGTATCCACTGTCAGATATGGAGTTAAGTATTGGCTAAATTGGCAAAATCAAAAGGGACACTGATGATTATCCCCCTGTCGACGCTCTTCTACTTCTTGCTCTTTGTCTAGGTCTATCACCTTGTCGGGTGAATCGACAAAAAATGTGACTCCAGTATTAAAAGCTCTTTTTTATTTTACTTACATGTAGGATGCGGTTGGGATAAACCTATATCTGGTCAAGGGGTTTATCTAAAACAGATCAGGGATTCCCTGAAGGGATCAGTCTACCTCAACATTGTCAGAATGGGACAGCTGCTCACTCCCTAGCACTTCCCTCTTGGTACACCTAGCACTTACCCTCCACTCCCCACTCCTTCATCCCTTCTTTCTCTCTCTCTCTCTCTCTCTCTCTCTCTCTCTCTCTCTCTCTCTCTCTCTCTCTCTCTCTCTCTCTATGTACTTGCACATTCTGAATGCTCACAAGGCCTATTAGGTCCACCTCCATCTTTCGTTGTTATTTTGTCCCCTCCCTGGTTGCCTGTGGGCACTTTGAAACACAATTTACTTGACGTATAAGCAAGCGCCTTACAAATGCACAATAAATTCATGAATACATAATGTGTCAGGGTTTCACTATCAGGACAATACTGCTCTTCGTCAGGTTCCCCACACATGACACAGTGTTTAGGATGTAACACCTGATGGCTAATTTGCCAGAGGGTACAGTTACAGGGCTGTACTGCCCAGATGCTTCTCTGTCACAAGTTGTCCTCACAGAAATATAGCACCCTGCTCGCTATTTGTAATCCACACCAGAAAGACAACACCACGTCCTGCAGTGCTGGCATTATATTTCCCCATGCCACTCCAAGGGAAATGGATTATGATGCTTTTTTTATGATTGCTTTGAGGATTTACCTTACCGTCTTACTACGAGGTCCCTTTGCGGGTTGGGGGATTTAACGCCTGCTTTTTGCAGGCGTTAAATTCCAACCCGCTAAGGTACCGCGGAGCTAATTACGGCACCGCAAAATTGCGGTGCCGTAATTAGCGCCTTCCCCATTCCCATAGAGCCCTATGGGGCAGAAATGGGAATGGGGAAGGGCAATGGCGGAAAGGGGATTTACCGCCCCTCCAACCTTGGAATGGGGCGGTAAATCCCCTTTCCGCCAAGGCGGTGCGGTATTTTACCGGCATGAGCCATGGCGCTTATAGCGCCATGGCTCACCGCCTACCGTGTAATGAGGCCCTTACTTTCCTATTGAATTGTAAATAAAAGGGTGTACCTGCAATCAAATCCCTGCTCTTTCTGGTACGATACATAATATTCAAATGGAACCAATATTCAGTGGACCAGGATGACACAAGTAGTTCAACAATTACACATTTTAATCAATAATTCATCATATCAACAAATAACTGTATGTATTCGTAAAAACTGTTCTTTCATTCCATAAACGTTTCTTTCATATCTCAAATATACATTTTCAATCCCACATTTTCTCCTTCATACATTCTCACATAAAACCATTATGGCATACTATACATTGTGCAGTCATGTTCTAATTCTACACCAATGTTTACACAGATTTTGCAAATATTTATAACTCAGTCCTTAATTTTAGGTGTCGTATCTCGTCTGGTTCTAATTGCCAGACTGTTTATATAGTCGTCGACACATGTTTCGGTCCAAATATGACAGAGATTGCTGTCTCTCTTTTGTCAAGACCTTCTTCAGGACTTAGGGCAAAGTAAAACTGTCCCGCCCTTCATGGAATTGCATTAGCCATTATTAAATCTAAAAAACATACAGAAAAGACCTGTTAGAGTCTAGTGTCATCCATATTCTTCTTAACGGTGACTAGTATTGTCACATGTGTAATTCTCATAAGTAAACACATAACAACCTACTCACCCCCATATCTCAAATCTAGGGATAGCAAATAGGTGCATTGTATTCAATCCTTCACTGGTGTCTATAATCTTTGTAAGACCCTGTGAGAAAACAGATAATAAAATAAATTCTCTGCTCTTAGTTCGTATGAGGCATCTACAACCAAACTATTATTCCCTACAATTTATAAAAACTTGTAACATAAAAACATACAGTATCCAATTGTCTCTGAGCCGATATTTATTTCAATTGCAGATGTTTGTCTTAATTGCCCCCGGTCATCAACAGGCCACCTCTGACTCTGGACCCTCAAGGGACAGAACCATTCTGAGGTACCAACTAATTTCATAGTTCTTGTTTTTCATATTTATTTTTCATTTAAATATGCTCTGGTACGGTGATTAAAGCCAAAACAAACTCACCTCCACACGGAATATGACTGTGTGGACAGTCAGAATGCTGGTTGAGTTCCTTCCCGCTTCAGAAAAAGGGCACCCAAAAGTTCATATTAGGGTTTTAGAACTTCCTATAAACAAAGAAAACACCCCTTAATAGTGCATCTACACTTTAAATGCTCAGTGCACACGTCCCATGTTAACAAGATGTGCGTTCTGACCCCTGTTATGGGCTATGAGATTCAAACACTATCAGCGTTATATTTCTAGCGTTATTAAGCGCTGCGCTTCCATACTCTCTCATTTCACTCTACAAAGGCCACTTCTGCGCCTCGAGCTGTACCGCCGTATATCTACACTTATTAGTTTCCTCATCACGTTTGCTTACCCGTATACTCTTGCTCACTCCCTTGGATACACAGAGTTACAGCGTGCAATCGAAAGCGTCCGCAATACTCTATTTTGCTCATAGCATCGGAATAGACAACAGACTTACCTTTTATCTACTCGTGGCCCACAATAGGCATACAGACAGGACTGTATACTTTTAAAAACGTCCATCAACCCAAGCACTACCCATCAGAATGTGGCTGCCCTGTTTGCAGTGACACCTTTCGAAGTCAGGTCAATTGAGAAAAAGGAAGGCGGGAGGGGCATTAGGAGGGAGAGGAAAGTCCTGGGAGATGACACAGGGTGGGTAGACAATGTTGAAAAGTTGCCTGCAAGGTGAAATTTAGATGGAAAGGTCAGCCCAGAGGAAGGGCCGTCAGAAACCATAGGTATCATGGTCAGTTCAGAGAAGGCGCGATAGATACTAGGAGAGGGTCATGGGTTCGGACACAGTTCAGCTGAGGGAGACCTTGCAGCACTACAGGTAAGAGGTGGAAAAACACCAGAGCGGTCAAAGCAAGGGGGAACGTAGAACCATCTGATGTCGAATGCAACTTGGCTGTGTGTTGTGACTCGTGGGATGAGGGATATCATACACTAGAACAACAGTGTTAGTCGATGAAATCACTGTTTCAGCAGCCTCTCAGCCTGCTCCCCTCATGCTTACTGCCCAGCTGATCCCCTTCTGTCCAATGTATACAAATGAAGCTAAGACTCAGCAGCAACACAACCCTACCGTACTGTACTAATTGCCCATACCTGTCGAGTTGCACACCTAGTCCCACACACCGCTCATTCACAGTCACACAGACACGATCCATCCACATGCAACATTCGTCCACTCATCCCCAGTCAAGAAACCCTTAACTACCCATATATGCACAAACTGTCTCCTCTCTCTGTGTCTCTCTCTCCCCCTCCCCCTTTCCCTTCTTTCTCTTCTCTCTTTCTCTCTCTCTCTCTGTCTCTCTCTCTCTCTTTCTCTCTCTCTCTCTCTCTCTCTCTCTCTATCTCTCTTTCTCCCCTTCTCTCTCCTCCTCAGTCCTCCTCTCTCCCATCCCCCTCTCCATCTCCCTCTTATCGGTCGACCCCACTACCACATTGACTGAATCTATCACCCATCCACATCATGAGAGCTCTGCAAGCCTGGCAATGTTGACAGTTTCTAGTATCACTGGACTCTTGGTCGTGCTTCAGGACTGGCCTGTGTGCTGCAGCCTCATTATACATACAAAGATGCAGTGACAGATTTTGCCCCACAAGGAGAATAACACCACACTTTTTCTACTATGTCTCTGATAACAAGGCAGGTTCTTTAATTTTTTTTAATCTATTTTCAATACATGTTGCAGTTATATTTTATGTGGTACTATATCTCACCTAAAGCAGCACCGAAACATTTACTTCATAATGTTTTTTTTGTTCACTCAAGTGACCTCAGAGATAAGCATTAGAAGAATGTATTAAATTAATTGTAAGCACAACAACTGCTCACTATGAGCAGTTAACAATGTTAATTTTGCATTATTAATCTGACAGCACTGTACAGTTCGTTCATATCTGTCACCGCCTCTTTGCACTTGATTTCATATTTTAAGTAAAGGGTTTATCAAAACTATTCATGGTTCTCTATTTTCAATCTAAGGTAAATGAAACTATAGGCCTCATTACGAGTGTCGCTTTCTGGAAGCAATGGTGCCGGTAAGCTTATCGGCACCCTTGTTTTCCATGCTGCCACACTACAAATGTGCCCGCAGGGGCCATTGCGCCCTGCAGTTCTGACCCTTTAAAGGCAGTGTTGTTAGGGAAGTACCGTCACCATTGGCAATGGTGCCAGTGCTTCCGAGTGCTGGATTCCACGGAAATGGGGACTTACTAAATCCGTCACCTGACTTCCCGCACCGCCAGAACATGTAATGTCCCGGTGGCACCTGGAAGTCAGGCGGCGGATTCAGTGTTTCAGGCTTGGCGGAAACCCGCCAGTGGCACCGGTGGGTTGCTGCCAACCTCGTATTGAGGCCCAATGTATTTCTATTCAAACGGTACACAGGCATAGCACAGAATGGACACCATGAAATTGTTGCAGTAGTCCTTCCATAGAATGAAACCCCTACATTAACTAGATCATCACAGGAAGTTGCCAAGTTTCCACAAGTAAAATGAGACATCCATTTGTAAAATTAATACTTTGAGTAAGATATGTTTTATATGTTTTAATACATGTTTCCCTCAGTAAAGACATAACAAATCTCCACCCCATTGTGGAGGATGGCAAATACATACTGAACAGCAGTTTAAATAAGCATTGGCAAAGACAACAGTTTTGGCTTTTAAATAGGCAGGATAAATGATTCTTCTAGGCACTACCACAATGCTACTATCTGGCTATATTACACGAAGAACTAGTTTATAGGTGCACATATGTCATTATCTAGCAGAAGACTCATAGAAATAACATGGGCTTCCCCTTAAAGGCACACCACTAGCACACAGAGACCCTGTAGAAGGGTGTTTTATAATGGGGAGGTAGTTGTTGAGAATGATCATTGGGACACGCATGGCCATAAATGGTCAATGGGTTGGTACAAATCCAAACAATGCAAACAGCATGTGTGTGTCCCTCACATCCCATCTCTCTTGTAGCTTTACTTCCTGTGCCAATAGTTGTAGCTTATAGGCAACTTTTAAAGTACCACCTAATTGCCAAAATGTACAAACGTATATAATGATAAACATGTGGAGAATCGTACCATAAGTCCTTTATCTCATTATTGTGCTATTTTAATTAAACCTTTGATTTCAGAGCACTCAAATTTCAAGACGCTATAGGTGACTTGTAGTGATTTCTTTCAAATTTGAAATTTAGGAAAACAACAAGTCCCAGAATGTTAAGCAATAACAGGACTGATGACCTTCTCACACATGGCCACAGGAACCTCAGAGCTCTGTGATTCTCACTCCTTGATATGTCAGGAGAGGTAAACATTTCATCTCAGACTGCAAAGTTGTCAATGAACTCAAGCATAATTCATGAAGGCATTGTCAGTTTCCTATGTCTGCAAATTAATGTTTAGGGTGGTATATTGTGATTTGCCTTTAGCCACTGTTCCCCCTTAGGTCCCCACTCCAATCCCTATAACAGGCAAACTGAAAGGAAAGGAGTTGCACTAAATAATACAGGAAAGGTTATGGAAATATAAGGATATGACATGTGACCACTCAAAAAGCAATCACAAAGAAAGGTGTTTGTAGGCTTAGACAAACTAGGAATGGAGCAGACAACATGCAGAGAACACATGTGCATAAAACTATGAAATAAGGATGCAGAAGTATGTAGCTTTTGAAAGCAGCAGCCAATATACAAATGTCCCTGTTAGCACAGTAAAAGCCATGATTACAAATCAATAATTCTCTTTTGAAAATCAGTATTTCAGCATTTCTTACACATTGGTCTCCAAAACGTTTGAAACAATAATGACCAAATAGTCTGATGTAATGAAGGTTATGTGTGAATAAGACACATTGGATGCAGCCAATTTATAGAGAAACAAAGTGATGGCCATTTAATAAATGGTTAGAACTAAAGAATACATTCACTCTGTAAAATGTAATGATTGTGTGCAATGGGCAACATCGGTTTAATGCTACTCATGAGCATTCACAAATCAAAGCATGTTCTTATACCCAGAAAACATGTCTGGATCAGCACATCTTAAGGCAAGGAATCTGCCTTAGAGAATAGTAACATGAAATCATATTAACTCTCATCAGACAGCTTAGACATAATGCTGGCAGGCAAAGATTTGAGCATACCTCTCGATAAAGATAACGCAAACAGATCTCAGGAGGAAATGTTTTGTGTCGGGATGGGCAGGTAAAGAGTGGACATTTCCAGCCGAATTGGTATGGCCATGGGCAGTTAATAGGGTGATAAATAACCAAACAACACCGCCAAACGGTGTGTTCCTCCTCACATGCCATCTCCCTCCTATCTGTACTCCAATATAAGCGTTTTGGCTTCTAGGTGGCTCTGAAACCTACCATAGTAGTCAAAACTAAAAAAATAGAGAAACTAGAATATCCTGCGAGGCTGGTGATAGGCAGGGATGAGACATAGTATACAGCGTTTGGTGCAACACAAGGAAAGTTCACAGGCACCTCAGCTCTCACACTGCAGAAACTCTTGATTGTGCAATATGAAATGTTTCCACATGGAGTGTTGTGCAGCCTGTCTTTCCATGCATATATGTTATTAGATTACACATACGAACAGAATTCCTTGTCTGCAATTACCCAATATGTACTTTTGTTGTAGAACTGTACATTTCAGTTAGTATTTAAAATGCCAACACATTTTGTAAAGGATAACTGAAAAGTAACTGCAACTTGCTACATGATTCACAAGTGCCCAGTTGCCAATCAAACACTTTGATTAGCCTCAAGTTCATCTGACAGACTTAGTTCATTTAAAAGCCCAAAAGGAAACAAGAGATGTACAATCAAATACCAAAGAAAGAAGAACTAGTCATGGGCAGACATTTTTGCTTTCTGTGAGGATTGTAGCTTTGTCAAGAAAATTATTTTGACATTTTGGCACCATCATCATGGGAGACAACAAGGTAAGCAAGCAGCTTTACATTGTGTATCAGAATTCGAGACTAGCTACAAGACTGTCCCCAAAAAGATGTTCCACTCTGTAAGTATTCCCATGTATTCTGCTTCATGGGCTGGGTTTGTATTGTTTATCTTAAATACATCTGTGGGATATTTCAACCCATGCAAATGTGCCCTATTACACTGCTTTGCCAATGGGGAAAGAAAACGGACAAAAATTGATGCACTAACCCCTGTGTGCGCCAAATCTGAAAAACTGTGCATGGTTCATAAACCACAAAAGAGCTGCACACCCTGCCACACACAGGCAAAGTTGATGTCAAAGCAAGAACTCCCTGCGAGAGAATGCCAGTGGGTGTTGTTACCTGTCACATGAATCAAGGCCCCAGAAGTGGACTAAAATCTGAAAATGCCTTTAAATACAGCTTCCAAATCCATGGTAACCTTTAAAGTGCTGTTTTGGCGCTACATTCAGACATTTTCCAAGTAAATTATTGAAAGGAAAAGTGTGCTGAAATCATAGAGTCTCCAGGCAGTCAGAGGAATCCAGGCCTCACTGACTGACAGCTGCATAAGAAAATTAGATGCCAAAACCAGTTTAAAAGTGTTTCTTTTTCCTTTATTTTTTTGCGCCTATTTAAAGCATGTTTGTGAAGGGCTTAATTCTTTTAAATGTCCAAATCGCTTATAAACCGTGCTTATTTAATATGTGTCACAGAAAAGACTCTATTGTGAATTTTAAAAGCAACCCAGTACTGGAGTTAAGTAACTGCTTAATTCTGATTGGGCAGTGACCAGCCTGGGAAAGTTTGACATCTCAGTTAGACATTCGTCTTGTGGCTGAGCCAAGAACAAAGGACAGGCTCTGCTGGGGAGGGACTGGATGCTTCCTTCTTCACCCCACCCTGATCAAAGGGATCTGACAGCTGTTTGTTGAAAGGAGAGAAAAAAAAACTCAGACTTTTTGGTGTTTACATCTGTATTTGTGGTTAAATTTGAAACTCTTTAACTGTGCAACCTAAAGAAGGATAAGTCTGAAAATTGGTAGATGTTAACCTAATTTTATGTTTTTGCTTGGAAGACAATGATGAAACCTGTATCACTTAAGGAACCAAAGTTACAAAAAAACTCTCATTGTAGCAGAACTATTAATGTTGCAAGCTTAAGATTGTATGTACATGATCCACTGATAAGCGCCCAGAGATGTACCGAATTAGAAATTATTATTCCAAACTGTTATGATTAAAATTGATCAAATCCCATAGAATGACAAAGACAGCTCTCACAGAGATGGGAATTGGATGCCAGGATAAGCCATAACAAATGTAATGCATTTGTCTGATTTTAGTAGAGGGCACAATTGTAAAAATGTGTATTCATGGGAAAGCTAAATTGTGGTCAAAATGTGGGAGTTACTAAATCCCATTGTAAAGATGACAGCTCTGTTCTGACTGCCAACCACAACAAGGCAAGTGCCTGTAGCCACTCACAGCCGTGAGGGTGTGTTTTTAAATTCTGCCCACAGCTTAAACTTGGTGATGTCATTTGATAGTATAAATATAGGAACTTCACAACACATAGCACACTGCTTTCAGAAACACATCCAGATTTCTGCGCAGTGTTTTGTTCCTGACTTCTCCATCCTATCCATAACTCTTCACCTTGCAGCTGACTCCAGATTTATTTGCAGAATCCAGACTTTAGCATTGCTAAACTCTTTCTAGCTAGAGCCAATTTCAAATATCCCAAACCTGAAGGGATTTAATACTGATCCAGTTTGGCTTGCTACCATAAAGGCTTGCCTGCTGAAACTTGCATCCTGCTATCTACCGTGCCCAGTGACCAGAGGCGCCCATCCAAATCCAGTCTGAGGTGCAGTCCAAAATTGACCAGAACCGTGCCGCTGATCCAATCCCGCCAGAAGTGCCCTGCTGCCAGTAGACCTGAATCGATCCATGACCAGAACCTTGGCAGTCTGTTTTAATCACAAGGGACTGTAAGTATTAATAAGAAGTACAGTGACCCCTAACATATTTGCATTGTCTTATCCCAATCTCAGCCCATCCCATCTTTAATTTCAGAACCCTAGTGTTGTTAGAAACATTCTTGCGCTGATTTTTTCTCAATTGTTTTGCAAAACCATAAGTCATTAGTGATTTTGAGTAACTAAATTAACTTCTAGACAGAAATTAGAGTATCCACCACGTGAAGGGTTACACTGGCCATGTAACTGTGAAGATTCCCGGGTGGCATCCTCTTTTTCATAGTAATTAATATAGTGTAATAAACCAATCTGTCATTTTTAAAACCGACCTTCTGTTTTCACTTTTCGCACCTATTTTGCATAACGCCTCTCACTAAAACCTCCATAACTTCTTCAAAGGTATAGATAGAAGCGAAATTTCAACTCTCAATGATACCTAAGACCCCATCACGGAATAGTCTATTTGACCTGTTTTTTTTCAAATATCGCATAGTGAAAGTTTGCCGTGAATTTGCAGTTTTCCAAAGTTTACACGTGTCTTTTTCCATCCAAAGTGTTCTTCAAATCCCATACTGATCTAAAGTGTGTACTGTTGTTTATATTGTAGCTCATGTGTGTTAGGACATTTTTAGAGTTGCTTTCCTAAGAATTGTTCTCCATTTAAGCATTTTTGCACCCTTTCGTACTGTTTTACAAAGCCATTTTTCACCTGTCATTTTAAAAGTGTCTAATTCCAAAAAACAGTTTTCTCTCTTATTTGGGGACGGAAGATTGCATTTAAACTCTAGACATTGTCTTTCATTCCTGAATACCTGCTGATTACTGACATCTGTGTAGGATTGCTCATTGGTACCTTCAGTACTTTGCAGGGGGAACTATTAACCTAAACACTCTCTGTTCACAAAACAAAACTGTTCTTTTTCCTGTGTTTTACATTCTGCATTATTATAAGTGAATTCAATTACTTAACTTATTTTTGAATTGTATTGTCACCCCTATATTAAAATGTATGTGTGATTTGAATATTATAGTAAATAAATAAATGTTTACCTTTACAAACTAGCCTGATTCCTGTTCTGGTGTGACCTGTGGGGTATTTTGAGAAGGGTGTGATATGAGTGGTTTATCATTCAGAATATTGAACTTATAGACACACATAAAATAAGAATTTCATTGAGCATTACATGCTAGGCGAGACCTGGGTGTGTGCCTGATTGAAATCCTTAACACAGCAGGTAATTTGCTTTTCCAGTGTCATCTTTTGGCTGTTCTGCTACTTAAATGAAGATCTATAAAGATTAATGACAACTAGTAGACATGTTTTATTTCTGGCAAAATAGGTAAAACAAAAGAGTTGATGGCTGGAAGGTTTAGAAGGAATCTTAGTTTCTGGCATTGCTCTGGCATTGCTCTGGGCAACCCTCCAGACATTTGTTTGGCGCCTGCCAACCCATTACAAAAGGTGAAAGACCATATGCAAATCAGGCTTGGTCCCACCCCAAAAGGGGCAGTCCTGGCTGTACTGTCAATCACATTCCTTCTGCACGAGACCACAAACTGGTTCAGAGAGTCCAAGTGGGGCCTTTTTGTCATTCTTGCTCTTTTTCGGGAAATCTGCAGAAGCATTCGAGTATTTGCAACTTTTATGGGCACTTTCGATGGTGCCATAATTATGCACTCTATGGAACTATTGTAACATAAGAAGAGTGACAAGCTATCCCTTCCTCCTGTGTATTAACCTTACAACCTCAGGAAAACTGCAGGCATCATGAATGACTGCATATGAGTCCCCAACTTATGCATTTGCTTAAAACAACAATGTATTCATTTTCTTAAAAATATTTTTTAAACACAATGTACCAACTCATCTAATATAGCAACTCTCACAAAAAACACATAACATATTAAAGTGCAAATGTGTGATATGTGGTTAATTTGTAAAGGTCCGTTTGTGCAAAACAATTCAATGGTTTATACAATGTATTCTTTTTCCCAATACTTCCTACACAGAAAGGGGGATCGTGGTTTCTTTACCCTCATCATTAAGTTTTGTTTTAATAATATACAGTGAGATGTAAACAACTCCTCTGGTCTGTTGTTAATACCAAATAGATATTCTGCTCAGTCCCCGAGATTCTCACTTTTTTACAGGATTCAAAGAATGTCCCCACAATTCCCCTTTAGAAACTATTGTGCGTGTTTACTCACCAACTTGACCGAGATCCTTATTAGAAGAAATGCAAACCCACCATCACTCATTCCAACTTGACTACCTGACGCTTTACCTGACTTTATGTGAGATCTCAGTGATGGCCTTTATAAAAGCACAACAAAGAGAGAGAGGAGGCAGGAGCATAGTGACAGGAGTAAAGAGGAGCGATAATGAGCACTGAACTGTCAAGAGTTCTGATGTCTTTTCAAGATGTGCTCGGATAAATTATGCTTTCACGAGAAGCCTTTTTGCTTCCATCTGAGATGAGAGGCTCCTGAAATGTAGGCTTAACATGACCATGAACGCATTGTAGGTTTGCATGAATGTAACCCTTAGGAAGCCGTGGTCTTGGATTGGTAAGGAAGCAAAGTTGTGTAGGCGTAGGGTGCCCATTGCACAGAGCATGAGACCTATTTACAAATAATCTCTATTAGTACTGAGACCTACTCTCGACATATTAAGAGTGAATCAGGAGTAAGTCAAAGGGCCTCATTATGATTCCGGCGGTAGCTGTGCTGGTAAAACCGGCAGCTGCCGCCGGATCCGTAGTGAATTACTGGCGCCGGACTTGCCAGAAATACCGGGGCATTACAGCCACGTTGGTCCAGTAAATCCGCTGCTAGAAATTCCGTAAATCCCCATTCCCGTGGAG
Source organism: Ambystoma mexicanum (assembly GCF_040938575.1). Taxonomy (NCBI): domain Eukaryota; kingdom Metazoa; phylum Chordata; class Amphibia; order Caudata; family Ambystomatidae; genus Ambystoma; species Ambystoma mexicanum. The sequence continues at coordinate 314,617,453 of NC_090937.1, read as the reverse complement.
TCCCATGTCCCATAGGACTCCACGAAATAGGGGCCACGGAAACACCGGCACCATGTCGTAATGGTGCTGGTGTTTCCGTGCATCTCTGCGGGTGGTGCCGTTCCGCCCGCCAGGTCATAGCTGGGTGCGGGACGGCACCCGCCAGCAGAATTTATAGTTTGCCGGTTTGGAAAACGGTGCTGGTACAGTTCTAACGACACCGTTAATTCCGGACTGGCAAACTTGTAATGAGGGCCAACGTAAGTTAGAAGTAAGTCTTGGATACTACTAGTACGCTCTCTGTGAATCTAATAGCCTTTTGCATGTTTAAGTCAAGAGTAAGTCAAAGTAACTTACTTGAGAATCATGTCAAATTATTCCTCACAGCATACTCCAGTTTTATTTTGTTGCATTGGTGTTTATAACACAGCGCCTTACAGAATTGTTTCAAAGCGCAGTGTTCCTGTAATCATTCCAGTGTTCCTTGCCAAGAGCTGTCTGTCGGACTTGTATTGCCTGGCATATTCACATTGTAACCCCATCTGTGAATCCTACGTTATTCATTCTTTGTTCGCCTTTACACACACAGATAACACAATCTCAATAGTACAGAAATATTCGTTTTGTGCAAAATGAAATGTAAATAAAATACTGATGGGACAGACTGCATACCCCCAAGGAATTGTAAGAGATCAGTGTGCTAGTTTAGACATTTAAAAAAAGCCAGTTTGCCCGTGTGGCTATTACTACCCAAATCAGTGGTTATCACTCTGTGAAAATGGTCAGCCTTCGGGAGGCTGCTGGGAATGGCTGCCAGCATTCTCGCTCTAGCCAGGCATCGTATGCCCCACTCACTACACTGCACATCATTTCACGTTGAAAAACCTTCACCAGAGTGGCACCAGGTGTGGATCATGGCCTACTTATTCATTATGAATAGATAAATACACACAGCAATTGTGGAAGTTGTACTACTTCTAACTATAACAATGCTGCATAAGAATTGTAATCTTTTTGCTCAGTGGTGAGTTCTCGGTATGAGCATGATTACCCAATTTAACAAAACCCCCTTCATTACTTAGGTCATGAAGAAACTGTTTGGATGATTACTCAATTGAACAATCCAAATGAGATTAGGATAATCACATTGAATTTAGTGTGCCTTTCGAATAGATTATCACTCCTCTACTTGCACACCTCTCCCCGCACTCCACCGGCCCACCCCCACTCTGATCTACAAAAATACCATCATGATCAGGCCACAACGGCCAGCCCAATCCCAAACTGTGAAATGCTGTTCACCAAACTCTGTCTCTCACCTACCAATACACTCAATCTCCACCTCATTTATCGCTCACCAGGCCCCATCTCAACCTTCGATAAAACCTTCGATAAACCTCATGTTTATCATAAATCTCACCATCAAACCCAGCTCTAAAATCCTAATCCTCAGAGACCTCAGTCTTGCCACAATGACCCCACAGACCCAAACGCAAAAAGCCTAGCCACAGCCCTCAACCACATTGGCTGTTCTCAGCGAAGCACTGAACCCACCCACATCCAGGGCCGGACCCTCAAGTGGATTGCCGACCGTAATTTTCAACTGACTAGCCTCACCACGACAACCTGTCTATGTTCTGACCATCACATTCGACCTCCCCAACAATAAGAGGCCCATCTCCTGTCATTCAATGAAACCTGATGCCTTAGCCTGCTGCATCAAAAAGCTGAACAAGATCCAACTCACACCCCTCCTCTCAGCCCTCACGATCTCATCCAAAACGGATACAAACCCAGAGTCCCTGGTCAAACTGTACAACAATGCCATTGCTCTAGCTGTTGATACTCCATCCTCGCTTAAAAAGTGCAAAGCCAAGCAAGCTTTAAAAAAGAACACCTGGTTCACCTCCAAACTCCTTGGCTCAGATGCCAAGAAACACACTGCCGAAACGGTTTGTTTGTTTATTTATTTATATGGCGTGCCAAACCCTGAGGTATCTGGGTGCAGTTACAAGGTTGCATAAGAAATGGGAAACAGCAATACAGATGAACGGCATACAGTCAATTAAATACATTACAAGATTAAGATAAGAGCATTATACTGCATATTTACAATGTTCCATTACAGTAATTTGCAGAAATGGCATGGAGGATCCATATTATACATCGTGCAAGAGGAGCCATGTTTTAGTACTTTTTCTAATGCTGTAGTAGGACGATTCTGATCTTAGGGCCACTGACAGGGAATTCCACAGTTTAGCTGCCAGTACAGGAAAACTACTTCCACCTGCTTTCTTGAGCCTATATCTAGGAACCCTAAGGCAATGAGATTGTAATGTTCTAGTAGGACAATCTGAGGTGTTTTTGGAGAAAATGTCTCTTGGTATTTATGGCCTAAATTGGAGAGATATTTGTGAGTGAGGTTTAATATTTTGAAGTTTATTCTATCCTTGACCGAAAGCCATTTAGTGTTCCGTCTGGAAGCTGAGATGTGCTGCATTGTAGGAACGTTTAGCGCCGTTATAAGTGCGTTATTTTGCAGAATTTGCAGTTTGTTCACATTGTGAATACTAGACCCTAGATATAAGGCATTACAATAGTCTAGTTTGGACAGAATTAATGTTCTAGCCAGGGTAGTACAACTAGATGTCGAGAGAAATGGTTTGCGCTCATTGATTAATTTGCAAGTGTATGCCGTGGCAGAGTCTGTGGCATTGACTTGTCTGTTCAAGTTTAACGGTGAGTCAAGATAAAACCGCAAGGTGTTAACCTCCTTGGATACTTTAATATTGTTACCATCAATATTGAATGATTTGAACTGGTTACTCAGATTATTTAGTTTTACAGTGGAGCCAATGAGAAGAAGCTCTGTCTTTTCATCATTAAGACCAAGGCCGTGAGGTAAATCTTGTTGAGCAAGGTTGGCTCAGTGTCATGATTTCCAGTGATAGGAAGGAGAATCTGAGTGTCATCTGCATAGTTTGTGTAGGTGACACCCAGATCATCAATGTCGTCGAAAAGAGGCTTGGTAAAAATATTGTACATCGTCAGAGAGAAACACGACCCCTGAGGAAATCCCTACGGTGATGGATGCCAGCTCAGCTGATGCAGTTGGTGAGAAGACACTTATCGTTCAATTGTTCAAGAAGGATTGTATCCAGTTAGTGGCAGTGGCTTCGTCAGAGAAGTGGGCAGGTGACTTCAAATGTTTTCAAAGGACTTTGTGGTCAACTAAGTCAAATGCAGCTGAGAGGTCTAAGAGTAGAAGGAGAGCAAGCTTTCCTTTGTCCTTTAAATCATCTATTTGGTTTTTCAGGTCTATTAATGCTGATTCTGTGCCATGTTTAGGCCTAAAACCTGACTGTCGCCGGCCAAGGAGATTATTAGATTCTAGGAAAGCCTTTATCTGTAGGTAGGCCGCCCTGTCTAGAATTTTCAGGAGAAAAGGAACAGTTGTTATTCGTCTGTAGTGAGTTGGGATGTTTGGGTCGAGGTTAGGTTTTTTTAGTAATGGGAGGACCCATGCATCTTTGAGATTTGATGGGACAGTGCAAGTGTCAAAAAAAAAGCTTATTAAGGTTGTGATGAATGGTGCTAGTTCCCTAGCAGCCTCTTTGATTATTGGTGCTGGGCAGGTATCTCCCTGGCATCAGGATGGTTTGAGAGAGGCTATTATGTTCTCAACTTCATGGGTAGAGACTTAGGTTAATTTGAAAATGTTGCCCAGTTTTGTCAGAGTCGTTGGCGATTCCAGTGTGGGGGAGTCTCTTGAGAAATTTAATTCTTTTGTTTCTATTTTATCTTGTAGAAGAGCAATTTTATTGGCTAGTGCAACTTGAATATTTGTACACCAAGTCTTGTCCTTGATACATGTTTCAGTAGGGGGCATGGACGACTCTAGTTCTATTAAGATGCTAAAGAGTTCGCTGGTATTAGATTTAGCTTTGTTAAGCCTATTGTTATAAGTATCTTTTTTGGTTTGGAGGATCTTTGATTTGTATTTATTGCAGATTTTGATGAGTTTGTCCTTATTTTTTCCAGGAAGTCTCAGCACTCCTTTTTTCGTTACGTGATGCTTTAAGACCAGGGTTGAACCAGGAGTTTAAATGTGCTTGGAGTTTGCCTTTGCACATTTTTATAGGTGCTATTTTGTCAATAGCTTGTTTGATCGACTGAGCGTACAGTTCTACTAGAACTGAACGGTCGGAGCTGAGTGAAGTGGGATTAGTGATAGGTTGGAGTAAAGGTAATAGGTTCTCCACTGTTATATTATGCTTGTTTCTAGTAAGTGTCTGGGGAGCCAAAGGGATAGATAGATTAAATTGTGGGCTGCCTTGTAGGGTGAAGGAGATAGAGTGGTGGTCGGTCCAGGTACAAGGTTCATTGTCTGTAATTTTGATGTCGCAATTAAGGTCAGCTAGCCAGTCAAGCGTTCTGCCTTTGGTATGTGTAGGCGAGTTGATAGAGTTGATAGAGTTGGTGAAGCCTAGTTCAGAGTATTGGCGAGTGCTAAGGCATTATCTTCTTTTGGGTCATTGAGGCCTAGATTAAGGTCTCCTAATAAAATGATTGTGAGTTAGGTTTAGTATTTATAGTTAGCAATGAGGTGATATCCTCCTCAAATGTAGACATAGGGCCAGGTGGCATTTATATGAGGTGCATAGTTATAGCGCGTGATGTAGTAAGAGGCAATTTAACCATCAAGAGTTCTCCTGCAGGGAATGGCATGTGTGGGAGGACCCTTAATCCCAGTTTGGTTTTGGCAATGAATGCAATGCCACCTCCTCGTGCAGTTTATCTATCTAGCTTTAGTATAGTGTAATTTTCTGGTTTTGCTAGTGTCAGAGTAGGGCCTGCATCTGCATGCGGCCAGGTCTCAGTTATGGCTTGGAAATCTAGTTGGTTAGTGATGATGAGGTCAGCGATGTTTAATGTGTGAGCTACCATGCATCTGGCATTTATCAGTGCACCTTTGATATGTGGAGTGTCAGGTAAGTCAGACAGAGAGCAGAGATTTATCATTTTCTTTTTTTTTAATTAATACAGTGTGTTTCAGTTTACAAGAAACTTTTCACACAATGAACGTATATCACAAGAATAAGAAAACAGCTTAACATAAAATATAGATATACAAAACCACTACAACTTAAATTAGTCTTTGTTCTCAATATATAAAAATACTTCAGTATATTCAAAATATCAACAATAAAACATAAAATAGCAATCAGTTGCTAAATCAACACTTAAGGAGATATAATGGAGTAGTGATCGTATTTAGGACACATAAGCCAATTTGTTTTCTCTCATTTTATATAATGTGTAAAAAAGGTCAATTAACTGCAAGAAAATTAATTTTTTCCAGCAACAAAGCTTCAATTTCGAACATAAATCGACCCAACATACACATGAATGATTTAAAGGGATTGTTCATACATTTTGACCAAAGTGATTCCTGTGAGAGATACATGCAAGTAACATTCTTTTCCCCCAAGAATACCCTTCTCTCATTCTTAAAATGGCAACAGTAACTAAGCAAATGCTTCATAGTCAGGTTGTGATCTTATGTTGCAGAATCTACATCCCTCTATACCGAGAGTGATCCAGTGTTTAATTTGTTCCAGCGAATGCTACTGGTTCATGCGAAACCGCATGTATATGTCACGTATTTGGGCATCTGGAAAACACTCAATATACATTAGTCTCGGATGCCTTTTTTGTGAATGTTGTGCAAACTCCTGATATAAATGATAAGTGCCAATTTCACCATGGGCCTCAACCCAATCCATTTGATATCGTTTTTTTTTTAGCATAACCAGCGCGGATAAGTACATCTTCCTTAGTGATATTTATACGTGCTAATACACCTTCCATTCTTTTTTTAAACAGCAAAACTGATTGTGGATGCTCTGAATGGAGCATCTTTGAAAATTCAGTGTAGATTGAATTCCTAGGTGGATCTAACATTTTGTCATACGTGTTCATCTGACGCCACAAAAAGCGTGAAGATAAACTTGATAAACCCAGTTCTATATGTATATACATGCGTTCGGTACAGATTTTTCCAGACCCAAGGTTTGCTTCTATAAACGAGCTTTCAGAGAGTTGAGGATTTTGTTATGTCATGTAAATATATTTCCAACCCATACAGCAACACAGCTTAAATTTTTAACAAATAAAATTTTATAGCAGGACTTAGTACTTGCAGTATTTTTTAAAAATGATACTTAATTGAGAGATCAAGGGTCGCATCTTCAATACTATGGAGTTGTACCAGTGCTTGTTAGAAAAAGTATTTGTAACATCAAAGCCCAGGTATTTCAGTTCTGAAATCCGTGCCAACAAGATGTTATTAATGGTCCAGCTGAATCGTGGCAGCTTCATGTCACTCGAAAATATTATGATCTTGGAATTTACCACGTTAAGGCACAGATTATGATCGTGTGCAAAAGAATCAAATGTTAATAGTTTAATTTGAAGACCAAAGGGAGTTTTGTCAAATAACAAAATGTCATCCGCGTAGGCCAGCCAATTTAATTTTAGGTGGACAAGCTTCACAGGAAAACATATTATTTGATTCCAAATAAGATCAATTTCTACCAAGTAAAGGTTAAACAAATCCCTGAACAAGTATGAATATTCTCTGTTACATCACCTTGTTGATTAATACGAATTTTAAAATATGTATCTGTATGTAGTAATGCTAGCAACTGGATTATACTTTCGGAGAAAATTGTAATTTTCTCCATAGTAAATCTGGAATTACACAATCGAAAGCAGAGCTCAAATCTAGAGCGGCCATGTAGATTGTGCAGGCTGAGTTTTTCTTAGTTGAGAATAAAAGAGGCAATAAAACAGTAGCATTTGCTGTAGTGCCCAGCTGTTCTCAAAATCCTGTTTGATTCTGGGATAGAATATCGTGATTTTTGTATGTGATTTTTGAGTTCTTGTAATAGCAGTGTAGTGAATACTTTATATGAAACATCCGTTAGCGCTATAGGCCTGCAATTTAACGGCTCATCTGGGTTGCCAGATACTAGTACTAGTAATAAAGATGTTATCAAATTTTAAAATTAAGATTTTGGTCCAAAATGTAGCATCAGGTTTTAGTACACATGTCAGTATGCTATCTGGGCCAGAGGCCTTAGAAAAATTAAGCTTGCCTATAGCCCAGATCAATAGTCCATGTAAGACGAGGTAAGTGCGATAGCTTCTTCCTTTCAAAATATTGTTGAAGATGGTTATTGGGATGTTTGAATGTCTCAGTAATGAACATTGACCATGCTTGTGCAGAAATGCCATTGTTCAATTCCTTTCTATTTCTACTATCAGAATTGTTAAACATGTTCCAAATGGATTTGGTATCATGTTTGCATAATTGTCTAACAATTTTCTGGCTGTCAGAGAGATGCAATAAATAGCGATGGGTTCAACATGCATGAGTGTAAACCTGCACAATTTGTTTTTTCATCATAACATACTTTTCATCAGAAACCCTTTGACTTGCCAATTGTTTCAAAGCTTTATGTTTTAGTTTGTTTTAAAGAGGCAATGTGCCGTTCAAAGTGATGACTATGTGGTTTCTGCTTAATTTGATATGATTGAGTAAGCCACGCCAAACATTCTTGAAAAATGAAATTATTGAATCTTTCGAGCCAGGCATATTGTTGATCAGAATATCTAACAAAAGGGTCAAATAATTTAACCCTTGCAAGACTTTGCACAAATTTATAACAGAGAAATTTGTTCCAATGAATTGTGCTCGGGAGACGCTCTATTTCCACCAGCACTAATTCCGGAACTGTGTCAAGATGAGCACATAACAACTCCAATTCCATTGCAATTAAGCAATGATCGCTAAAACCCATGATAACTGAAGTGATCAGTGTACACAATTCCAAAAGATTGTCGGATATGAAAAAATAATCAATTGTCCAGTAAGACCTCTCCCTATGCCACGTGTAATGTAGCGTCTTAGGATCAAAACTGACCAAACTCATGTTCCAAAGAGCAAAATAATCCCTCCAACATTGACCTGTGTCAAATGCACGTCGAGATTTATCTGTTGAGCTGTGTTATTAGTCGGACTATTGTTGTTAGACTTTTGTTTAGTTCTCTTCTTAGGTAGGCTTGGGATGTTAGGGTTGACTTCTTTAATAGTTAACTGATGGTTGTCATATTTCAACCTTGATCCAAGCCTAGAATTTCTGAAGCTAGTTGAGAAAGGCTGGTTGGGTGTGGGCCTAGTGGCATAAAGTTTGATCCATTGGGATTGTGATAGTGTGCAGATAGAGCTAGTGAGTGATTTAACATTCGGACTGGGAGTGCCAGCAATTGGTTGAAGGGGTGGTAGAAAATTGGTCGGTATTATGAGATGCGACTGTGGAAGTGGGTTGGTCATGGTAAGAGAGAGCTGAGGTTTATAAGGCATGACTATTACAGTATTTTCTGTACCCCAGGTACTGCCTGTCTGGAGGTTGGCCTTAGTGTTATTATTATGTGTGGGTATTACTGGAGCTAGAAGAGAGCTGAGCACGGACAATATACATAAAATAATGGTCATGAGGAAGTACATGATTTGGTGAAGAGTTTTAATGGGCATATAAGGTAGGGGTCTGTAGGACAGTAGGGAAAGTCAAAATCATCCGTTCCTGGACAGGAGGCTGGTAGGGTCCGTATGTTGGATATGGGTCAAGGGTATCCGATGGTTGTCAGACTGATACACAACAGATGGTAAGATTTGGCAGAGTAACTGTGTGTAGGCGATCACAGTACGAAACTCTGTCGGGCACTAGCGGTTCCTGTAGGTGAAGGTACAGGCCTAGCTAGCACCTTTGAGTGATGTCAGTATTCAAGCGTTAACAAGTAGGTTGTTATGGAATCAGGTGCAGGACCTAGCAAAGAAAAGTACAGCTTGCGGCTGAGGGCTCTAAGTGGTGGTTTTGGTCCCAATCATGAGATGGGTGCAGCAATAGGGGCTTTAAATCTTGGATCGGATGGTTGATATGGTGAGGTAACCACGTTGAGGGTCTAATATGCAGCAGTTACCAAGCTAGTGGTGTGCATCATTCAAAGGTAAGTGATAATGGCAGAGAACAGCTTTAACATATTACATTAGACATGGTGGATAACTAGCAAATGGCAAAGGTAAAGTTCAATTCTAGCATTTATTGAGCAACATACGCATAGTAGAGTTTGATTCTAGCATATTGTGTACATCATGTGCATCATCACTTTTAACATAAGGCAATCCCGTAGGCGGTAACTGGCTTATGGTGAAAACAAGGTTTGATTCTAACATATATTGAGCAGCATAGACATGGTAGAATTTGGTTCTAATATATTGTGTACAACATATACCATGTATGACAGATTCAGCTTTAACATATTACATGCAACATAGGCGGTATCTAGCAGCTCGTAAGGTATGAGCCAAGTCTAGCATAGTATGTTAGGGTAATTCAACCATAAGTAGGATCATAATATTGTTCAAATTCATAGCAATAGTAGTTATTTAAAGCTTACTGCATGCGACGGTGGGTATGAAGTGTAGCATTCAGTTGCCGTTAGTCAGCTATAGTCAAAAGGTGGTCCATATGTGTATGTCCTACAGCATAAGGATAGTCCTTTAGAACAATGAATTGTTGACTGATGATGAGTGGTACACAGCAGTTTTAATGGTCAATAGCGGGGAATTGGCAGCGATTCATGTCCCAAAGCCCTAGTGGCCCGGACAGGCACAGACAGCGGGGCCTTGTACTCAGGGCCTTAGGCGTAGGGGGCGGCTTCTGCCTTCTGGCTGCCCTCAGAGCCTATAAGCACTTCGGATTGATAAGCAACCAGAAGTAAACAAAAATCAAGCTACAGCGCGGTGGCTATTTTAGGGGCAGATTGCATAGGGCAAATTAACCACGGAGCAGCAGCTCCACGTGGAAAGCAAAAATAAGGCAGAATGGGACCTCAGTTTCAGGCCAGGAAGGCCTTTACAGATAATGGTAAAAAGTTAACCTCTGCTGATTTCTCCTTTACAGTGCGTGCAGGCAGACTTAGCTGAAGTTCAGATGATCCTGCTGCACTCGCGCATCAAGTGAGTAGAGCTGCTCCTTCAGCTTAGATAAAGATGGGCTGCAGCCTGTACTGTGTGGATGTTGGCACAGACAGGGGGCCTTGAACTCGGGGGCCTTAGGCATAGGTGGGCGTCTTCCGCCTTCCGGCTGCCCTCATAGCCTATAGGCACTTCTGATTGATAGTTGCTAAACAACCAGAAGTAAACAAAAATCAGGCTCCAGCGCAGCCACCATTTTAGGGGCAGATTGCATCAGGCAAATGAACCACAGAGCAGCAGCTCCACATGGAATACAAAAATAAGGCAGAATGAGAACAGTGTGGAGAGAAGACCCCTCCACAGTCCATAAAGCTCAGTATACCTCCATAGCCAAAGACTACAAAAGAGCTATCCACAGCGTCAAAGCTAGCAGCTACAATGCCAGAATAAACAATGCACAATGCAGCACCCACAAACTCTTCACAATCTTATGTAAACTTGAGTTGCCAGTCTTCCCTCCCTCAGACCTCATCATAGATGACAATTGGTGTACCAAGGTACAAGAAGCCCTCACTGAGAAAATCGCCTCCCTCCAGATGAAAATCTGTGCCAAGCTACTGGCCATCCTTGCCAAACCACCACCAGCCACCTCCACGCCCCTCACTAGCAGCCGATCCATCTCCCAATTTGACTTCTGCCCGGTATCAGAACCCGAATTGACAAATATCATCAAAACACCAAGCCCTCTCAATGGAAAGGAGATGCCTGCCGGGCCCCTATCATGAAAGACTGAGCTGAGATGCTCACACCTATCATCACATCTATCATCAACTCCTCCTTCGCAACAATAACAGTGCCAACTGCCTTGAAAGAAGACTGGATCCTCCTGCTGCTAAAAAAAAATAACCCCTTGACCACACCATCCCCACCAAATACCACCCCAACACCACTGCACCCTACATCCTTAAAATCCTTCACCACGCAGCATATATCCGGATCCAACAATACCTCAAGGATAACCACATACTGAGCATCTGCCAATCAGGCTTCCAACCAAGGAACAGACTGAAACCGCCTTACTGGACCTAAAAAAAAACGGTTAGATGACATCAGAAACTCAGGAAAACTTGCCCTGCTCCTCATGCTGGAACTATCAGCAGCGTTCGACCTCGTTGAACACCAGACACTCTGCAACCACCTCACCACAACAGCAAACTTCTCCTGAGCAGCAACAGATTGGATCAGATCCTTTCTAGCAGACAGATCCTCCCATGTCTTCATGGATGACCATGCTGCCCCACCAACACCAGTAATCTGTGGAGTCCCACAAGGATCCTGCACCTCCCACAGCCTGTATAACATTTATAATAAACCCCAATTTGATCACCCGCATGCCCTCAGCATATCCTACAGGAATTATGCCGAAGACACCCAAATCCTCTTCCCTCTCTCATGCATCTATCACATTGATGCTGCAACCATCAACTTATTTTATGACCTTGTTAAAACCTGGATGGCAGCCCACCAGTTATGCCTCAACAACGATTCAACTGAGATCCTCATTGTAGGCTCTCACTCCACCCTCTGCAGCATGGGCCAACCCTACAAAGCATTTGACATTGATGGGAACCGGATCCAAACATCTTCTGCAGCCAAAACCTTGTGCATCTACCTAGATGCCACCCTTGACCTCTCTCACCAGGTCAAAGCCATTGCCTCCTCTGCTGCCTACACCACAAAACTACTGAACGCCAGCAAGCCATTCCTCACCACTACCAACTGCCTCACTTTAGTTACAGCCACCCCCGCAGCTAAATCGGACTACTGTAATGCTCTCTTTGCAGGAACATCTGAATGTAAATTGTGCAATCTGCAAACCATCCAAAACAATGCCCTCCAAGTAGCCGTAGGTTTGTCCAAGCACGACCATATCACAAAGGGTAGGAAAGACACTCACTGGCTCCCGATCCAAGAAACTGATCAAATTCAAGACCCTCTCCATGACTCACAGATGCACCACAAAGACTGCCCCAGCCTACCTATCACTCCGGGTAGAGAAATACACCCCTCTCAACATTTAAGATCCACAAACAGCCATCTCCTTAAAGTGCCCACCTTCACCATATTGACTGCAGGAGGAGAGAGCTGTCCAGTGATGCCATCCAAGCTCTGGAACAATCTCCCCATCACCCTGAGAAAAGAACCTTCCTAGAGGACCTTCAGAAAATATCTAAAAACTTGCCTTTTCACCTAAAAGCTCCCTGAGCAAACAGTCTAAGACAATCAGATACCTGTATCTCCCTCCTTACCCCTTTGCTCCTCTAACCAAGACTTTAAGACACCATGACACCCCTCCCTCCCCGGTGTGTTTCACATTAGACCTGTGTATTCTGGGCTGGACAGCGCCAACAGGTACAGTCCACCCCTATCATATTTAGTTGGAATGTGACAGCTGAGGTCACAATGTCATCCTTGGAAGGTGGAGTCCAAAGTTCACCCTGCCATGGTCACCATGATTAACTGACAAAGGCACCACGGAACCACCCTGTTCTTTTGTTAGGCCTTGCATCTGGTGGCAGCGATTATCATAACAACAGGGGATAATCCGAACAGGTCCACATGGGGCCTGCTGCAGAGGATAACAAAGGAGATAGGCAATGAAACAAACTTTCATATACGACTGTGTCAACCTGAAGCCAGCTCCCACTTCTCAGTATCAATGACAGTGAACTTTCATGTCTGGGTTGTTTGTTGCAGTGGGCAACCCCCGACGTGGGATCCCATTTATAAGGTACACGAATGTGGTTTGCAGGAGCCAGAGAGTCTGGTCTCTCAGCATCTTCAAGACCCCTGGACTGTTCAAAGTGTACTGGGAGGACTGACTTCTGTACAGTGTGCCAAAAGACTCTGACTCTGAAGGTTGGTGGTTCCCCAATGCCACAGAAAGTTCCTTTTGGATTTGGCTCACCAGATTCCTTTAGCGGGTCACTTGGGAGTGAGTAAGACATCATACCGGTTGTCTGCGCACTTTTACTGGCCCCCGTTTGGCATAAAAGTTCAAGAATGTGTCCCGTCCTGCCCGACTTGTCAAGCTTCTGGCAAGTCATGCAGTGCCACGAAAGCCCCCTTAATTCTACAACCTGTGGTTGGGCGGCCTTTCAAGAGAATAGGCATGGACACTGATTGTCCTTTGGATCATCAAACCAGCTCAGGGAACAGATACATCTTGTTGGTGGTAGACTATGCCACTAGGTACCCTGAGGCTGGCCCTCTGAGGAGCATCAATGCCCCTCTGGTTGTAAAGGCTCTAATTGGAATATTCTCCTGTGTCAGTTTCTCCTGAGGAGAGCAAACTTCATAGCGTATATGGAGAAAAGAGTGGAGTCACATACTAGTTATCCACCACCTTTCATCCACAAACCAATGTGCTTTTTGAATGGTTCAACAAGACCCTGAAAGGCATTATTGGTTGCTTGGAAGAGCACCTGTGGAGAACATTAGATATGTTCCTGCCATGCCTACGGTTTGCCTACAGGGTGGTGCCACATAACGGACTAGGGTTTAGCCCCTTTGAGCTTCTGTTTGGACACCCTGTATGAGGTCCCCTCAGTCTAGTGAGAGATGGATGGAAGGACAACCCCTCATCCCCCACGTGATATGTGGTGGAGTATGTGCTTGGCCTTCAGTCTAGAATGACAAACTACATGGAACAGTCAATGTGAAACCTAAAGGGCAGTCAGGAGCTGATGAAGCACTGGCATGACCAGACGGCCACAATGACAGTTTTCTTCTCCATGCCACTGGGTGTGGATTGTGGAAACTGTTAAACCTAGTACCCTTCAGGACAAGTGGACTGGGCCTTATTAAACAGATGTGCAGGGTCTTTCATGTCAACCAGCTAAACGCCCATGGTGCACCATCATTTGGACACTGGAGACTGTAAGCCAGTGATATTGAGAATTCACAGGATGTCGGATACGGTAAGGGACACCATCATGGAGGAAGTTTTTAAGATGTTGTCCCTGGGAGTGATAGAGCCATCCCACGGCCCCAGGGCTAGCTCTGTGGTACTGGTTCCGAAAAAGACCATTTGAGGGAAGACTGAAGTCTGCTTTTGTGTGGACTGCAGGAGCTCAATTCTCTCACAAAAACAGATGCTCAGCCCATTGCCTGTGACTCTTGGCGGTGGATCACTTGGCTCGCGCGTCGATGAAGAACGCAGCTAGCTGCGAGAATTAGTGTGAATTGCAGGACACATTGATCATCGACACTTCGAACGCCTGTTGCGGCCCCGGGTTCCTCCCGGGGCTACGCCTGTTTGAGGGTCGAAGACCAAATATGAAGTCAGACTTCAGCCGGACATAGGAGACCAATTCCTAACGTCTCCTCCATTTGCATATGCATTCTGTGTTTTCAATATTCATTGGCATGGAACATTTTTTCTTACAAACAAAATTACGAGTCAAAATGTACAAATGAATGTTTGAATTACCATGCCTTTGGTCTCTGCACTTTTGTCATAGTAAATGTTGAACTATGTTTGTTTATTCCACAATGGACATTATAAATTGTTAGATACAAAAATTCACTAAAATGTTTTGCACAAAGAAAATAAGCATGAGCTACCTAATTAAAATTGTAATTTTGTGCAAAAGAAATTGAAATTTTGTACATGAATTCTGTATGAGAGATATCTGTTTGACAGCAGCAAGTATGCTGTTCCTTTCAACGGTTGCTCAAATTATATTTGCACCCGTGAGGGTCTAAAATCAGTGTGCATTGAATCTTCCCTGCGCACCCCCAAGATCCATAGAGGGTAGGACAACCCCCCTTGGTACAGCCCATTCCGTGGGCAGTTGAGCTCATTGAAAAGCTCAGTTCTGCAAAGTACATGAGTACCTATGACCTCACGGCAGAGTAATGGTAGGTTGGCTTGACAGACAGAGCAAGCAAGAGATCAACATTTACTATCCCTGAAGGATGTTATCAGTTCACTGTGATGCCCTTTGAATTGAAGAATACCCCTGCCACTTTTCAGAGAATGAGTAACTAGGTTTTGTCAGGACTGGAAACCTTCAGTGTCACCTATTTAGGCAACACTTGTGTACATTTGTGTATGAGCGCGATAGAAATAAAATATCAATACAATACAATACAACATTGCTGTGTTCAGCCACACCTGGGAGGATCACCTATACCACCTGAAACAAGTGCTTCAGGCTCTGCAGAATGCTGGTCTAACTATCAAGGCTACAATGTGTGAGATAGTGCAGGGCACAGTTACTTAGCTAGGCCAGCTGGTCAGTGGAGGAAAGAAACAACATCAGGAAGCTAAAGTACAGGTTGTGAAGGATTGGGACATCCCCACCACACAGTCACAGGTGAGAGCCTTTCTAGGTCTTACCCGTTATTACCGGTCATTCATCAAGGAGTATGGGACCATTGCCTGCCCCTGAATGATGTAACTTGGAGCCCCACCTTTCAAACATCTGTTCAGGATTTGAAGGATGGATTGTGCAGGGCCCCAGTTCTGAAAGTGCCAGACTATGGTCAAGAGTTAATCATCCAGACAGATGACTGTGATTTTGGGATTGGAGCAGTGTAAGCACAGCTGAACTCTCAAAGGGTAGAGCAACCTGTCACCTACATTAGCAGGTGATTAACAAAAAGGGAAAGGAACTGGGTCAAAATTGAAAAGGAAGCATATGCGGGTGTATGGGCAGTGAAGCTGAAACCCTACTTCTTTGGGTCACACTTCACAATACAAACCGTCAACCAGCATCTTAGATGGTTAATGGCTATGCAAAGGGAGAACCCTAAGCTTTTGCGCTGGGCCATATCCGGCCAGGGATTAGATATGTACATCCGGCACAAGCTAAACTACCAGCATGGAAATGCACATGGCCTAATAAGGTACTTTCGCCTATATGACGAATGAGGCCCACAGTTGGGAGGTGGTTCGCATGTAGTGGCTGGGGGGTATGTGTGGAATTAGACCATCCTCACAGTGGGTGTGGGCTCGCCTGGGCTTTTTTTGAAATTTTGTATTAAATGGATGATGGTTAACCTACCTCAGGAGAATTTTTTAGGCTAATCCACACACATTTTCCTATGCTCACACAACAACAAATGCATAGACCCATATACTCCAGGATGGAAACCTCTTACAAGTACCTGTCATATTTAGTTGGAATTTGACAGCCAAGGAAGGTACAATGTCATCCCGTGAAGAAGGAGACCAAACTTCCCCCTGCCATGGTCACCGTGATTAACTGCAATTCTCCATGGAACCACCCTGCTCTTTAGTTAGGCCCTGCATCTGTTGGCAGTGATTATCATACCAACAGGGGGTACTTCAAACAGGCCCACACAGGGGCCTGGCTGCAGAGGATAACAGAGGAGACAGGAAACCCAACAACATTGCATATATAACTGTGTCAACCTGAAGCCAGCTCCTTCCTCTCAGTATTGATGACAGTGAACTGTCATGTCTGGGTCTTTTGTTGTGGTAGGCCAACCCCACTAGGGGGAACCCATTCATAAGGTACGAGAATGTGGTTTGCAGGAGCCAGAGAGTCTTGTCTCTCAGCATCTTCAACAGAGACCTGCCACTTCATCAGGAACCAGACAGGAGGGACCATTAACCAGAGAGACTCTTTGATCACAGCAGACAGGGGGGTGGAGGGGAATTAGCAGCAAAAGGGAGTGAGCCCAGAGCGCTTTCTGTTTAGACAAGGTTTCCACCATATTGGTTTCTCTACCTTTTCTGTTGCAAAGCACTCTGGTCATGACCTCACACATTGAAGATTGTTGGTGGAGACCCCAGGATTGGTTCACTAAGGTATGTTTATCCTAAACCAATCACCGTGGCCCACATGGCTTTAAAAGAGGGCTGGATCCCCACTTTAAGCAGATCATCTGAAGACTTCACAAGAAGAATGAAGGAAGAACTCAACCTTGCACCCCAGCCGAAGATACAGTCTGCCTTACATCTTCTGCCAGTGAAGGAAGACTAGGATATCCAAACAGGTAATCAAAATCCCTTCCCTAAACATCTCACAGGGAACAGAGAGTGAAAAGAACTCAGAGGACCCTCCAGCCGCTTCAGAACCGATACCCAGCCAGGACACAGCGTGCCCTGATAGGATTTGCAGCAGGCTCCCTGGACAGTAAGTGCCAGAAGGTCTATGAACATCAAACGAAGGATAAGTCAGCTGCCTGCAACATACTGCACAGCTGTTGGCCGCCTGCCTTAAAGGACAACACAAGCCCATTGAAGAAGCTAGGAGAAGTGCAACAACAACCATCTACTGCTAAAATTGTCTACAGGACATTTTCGGGCCAGTCGAGTTCTTCCATCCACCACGGACTGCATCGATGACAGTTGTCAAGCCACAGTCACTGAAAGAAACCCGAGCCATCTCGACCAGTGCTTCAGACCAACCGGTCAGCACTGAGACAAGGATTCTTGACCCCAAGTCACTGTTAAGGCCAGCCTGCAGCTGTTCGTTTAGCTTTGCTCGCCGAACTGTCTTGTCGCCTGATACCCGCCACTAACTCCCATCTCGAACTCTGTCGCAGAAGACTGCAAAGTGCCCTGAAGCCGACTTGATCCTGTAGAGCCCCAAGAACACCTACGAAAAAGTACATTGTGGTTCTGTCCTCCTGGTCCTTCCCAGAAGGCCCCTAGAGACATTGTACAACCCTTTTCTCCCTTTGTGTTTGTTAGGGAGAATTCTCATTTTATGGCTAATTTCCCTCAACTAGTGAGGCCCCCAGCAGCTTTGCTGGATTTCTGGAGTTATTTTTTTCACTTGATAAGAGTGTGCCTCTTTTTCCCATCCTTACCTGTGTTTTTGCCATGTGTATTTCATCTGCTTTTGTGATTGTGGACTCTGGAGTACACCACTTCAGTAGCCCCCTTCTTTTGTGTGTAACAAAGCACCTTCAGTGCAGTGACACAGGGTTGTCTTTTAGACTTCCCACCGACTCCATTTCTGAGGCTGACTATTGTCCCCCAGAAAAGGGTAAAGTTGCCATTAACTTTACTTAGTCATTTAACCACAGATCCAGTACACCCCCCCACATGAAGTACTGGAAGGGTTAAGCCTTAGCCCTTTTTATCTGTACCTCCTAGAGCATTGTTTTGCTCTTTTACCATTTAGACTTAGCTGGTGGCAGTGGTTTCTACCCTTTCCTTTCTACCGCGATTATACTATATAAACATGGTATTGTTTTAGGCTATTATATTAGCCTCGAACTTAAACCCGCTTTACCAAATACTTTTTCTTTTGGCTCCGGTCGGGTTTAATCGCCATTTCATTTTGTTAAAGTCCTTCTTGTGTTTTACTTTGCACGGCAAACCAGGTTTGCCTTCTTTGTTCACTGTCTTTTGGTGGGCTTCTGCCAAGAAGCCCTCCTCCAGGCGCCTGGGTGTCTAGGTGGGCTGAATGTGAGGGAGGGGTGTAGTCACCCCCTGCACAGGGTATCCTAGGAAACCCAAGTCGCACTTTGCCATGATTGGCTGAGGTGGTTGTCCAGGCTGGACAACCCCCCTGCTGCGTGATTGACAGCCAGGCTGTGTGAATGGGGGATTTTCGCAAAAAAGGCAGGTCTCTTGGGCTAGAAGTCAAAGTCGCCACTGGAACTACAAGGAACCAAAGAGAATCGGAGAAGAAGGTGGCTGCTGTAACTACCCCGTCCTGGTGAAGCCCTGCTGCAGTCCTGAGCTGTCTACCCTTCGACGACCAGAGAAGATCCAGTCCGGAGTCTTCTTCCCTTGAGCCTGGTGGGGATAACCAGCTCATCTTCCACAGCCAGAGGATCCTCTTCTTGGTCGAAATCGCTGCACACTGCTGTAGTGTCCGGATAGCCACCTGAAGAGCCTCTCCTGTTTTTAAGGAGCGCACCTTTTATTCACCGTCGCTGCTGCCGGCCTCATCCCTGTGTGGTGCAGACCCCTCCAGACATCCTCCTTCGTACCGAAGCTCCAGGAACCGTGGTTCTGCAGGAAACTACCAGGAACAACTGCTGTGGCACCAGCTCCTTCATTGAATAAGGTACTGTGTTCTGCTTGAAGAATTAGGGTGAATCCCTTTTCTTCGCCTCCAAGGCTTGCCCATGTCTTCCCTCCTTCTTATAACTTTTGCTTCCTCTGTTGACAATATCTAATTACTCCTGGTAACGTTGAATCTTGAACTGTCCGACTGTGTGATCCTCGACAACAGGAACCTGTTTCCACTTGACACTGGCTCCGGCCTATTGACTTGAATTTCTGTCAATGAGTGTTCTCTGATTCTGTCTGCCTTGACAAAAGTATTGCCTATGATTTTTGCCCTCGTCTCTCTCTGGTTAACTCAGGTGCTATGTGTGTTTTGTGCCCCGTTAACAATTCATGCCGCGGATACATGTTTCTTTAGTAAGACCGAACTGTCATTACTGTCAAAAAGTGATTGCATACCTATTCCCGGTAATGTCTTTTGTTTCACAACGCCGGTCCGTTAAAATATAGGGTATGTACCTTGAGTTAGAGTGCACCAAAGAGAATTGGTTGGTTGTAGTATATTTTTCGTGTGGTTTTGAATTAATAGAAGTGTTGTGTTTATAACGAATAGTTTAAAAATAAATGTACTCATATTTTTCTACCTGAAACCTTGAGTCAGTGTTTGCTTGAGTCACAGTAATTGTGGTCCCTTTGTGTAATCTCTGCTACTGCTCATATACTCTTGAGATAAGCCTGATTGCTCCGCTACTGCTACCACTTTAACATAGTAGTACGGGCTTGTACCAAAGGTAAAACTTGTATTGCCAGCTGGGGCACTGCACAAGATTCTGCCTAACAGTGTTGAAGTCAAGAAACCTTAACAAACTGTGGTGGTCATTAGCCATACTGACTACCCTCGGTTAGTATCCAGAATGCATCCCTTTTCCTTCTTCGAAACTGTCTCTCCTCTGCATTCCTACACAGGTTGTGGTGTATATCATAGTGTTGTTAGACTGTCTGTTGTGATATTAATGTATTGTGTAGGCGGAGAAAGCCAATCCATTGTTAGGCACACATCGACTGTGTGTGACAAATAAGAGGATCCCAATTAAAAACACATAAAACAGACAAAGTTTAAACTGGGATCAACAAAGCCCACAATAACTACAAGCAACTGAAGATACTAGCAAAGCCCTCAACCACACCAAAACTGTTCCACAAGGAATACATTGAGTGATCCTGTCCTGTGCACTCTCCGTAGAGCTAATAAAACCGACAAAGGAAGCAGAACCGTTACTGGTCCTTTTAAAGGCAGTATGCCTCATATTTTTTCCGGTCCTGTAGTTACCGGACAGGCAACCTATGAGGTCTGCCCGCAAGTGCCTGTCAGCCCGGCAGGTCCAACCTGCCATGCGGAAAGGCACCCGCAAGCAGACCTACCCGGTAGCACCGGCACCGTTATTGACGGTGCCGGTGCTACTGGCCTCCCCATTCCCATTGAGCCCTATGGAGCTCAAATGGGAATGGGGAGTAATAAATACCGGCGCCCGGCAATGGGCAATTACCGGGTCTGGCAGGGCCGGAATGCCCCGGTAATTGACCATTGGCGGGGGCCGGAAAAAAAATGACTCCGCCGTGCCGGTAATTGCCGGCACGGCTACCGCCATAGTCATAATCAGGCCCAGTGTAAGCTTGAACAACAGAAAGTTGGTGGTCTCTAATTTGCTAGTAGAACTCACGATTTACCAGCCTCCCGATTGGACAGCAGAACTCAACCCCTGCCACAGAATCTGACATACTTTCCAATTCACGATAAATGCCACAGAAATCCTGCAGAGCGGTTCAAAGCCACCTGAAAAAGTATACATAATGAAAATCATGTACACAAAATTGTTTTGGACACATACAACTGTATACATGAATATGATTGCAATCTATCAAGGAACACCATTTATTTTCAAATCTATACATACATTATCAAAACAGATGCAGATATATAAAGTACAGTACATAGACAATGAAGGGAAAGTCAGGAGTATGTCAGAGTTACTACCAGTAACCTTTTCATGAATTGAATAGTCTCTCTCCAGGTTAAGTCAGAGTTGCTCCCAGAAAACTCTGTGAAACAGCCCCATGGTTAAAAAGACCGATTTGTGTTGTAAACGATGTGTAGAACCCCTATGACAAATATTGATTGCACAAGTTAATGTCTCCTCTTTGTTTTCTTCATTACATTTTCCTCCACCATGTTTTCTACCATGCCTAAAAGTACTTTAGACACAACATTTATCTTGTTGTGGGTAGCAGATTGTGGGAACTAATGGCATTTGGGAAAGAGCAACTTCAAGGAATGCATCTATGAATGTTTCCATTTCAATGGTGGATGGATGGGAAGGAAGCATCTGATTAATACAACACAGAAATGCTCCTGTTCAAGAAGCTTTATAACTTTTTCTGATCATTGAACTTAATATTGAAAAGGGACTCAGCACTGAACCAACGTCCAAAATGTTGCCTCTCACAAGGTGCCTTACAATTGACAGGCATTGTTTCTCAGGGAAATGTTTAAGGGTCCAGTACTGGCACTTTTGAACCCAATACCCAATCCACGATTATTTTGATGGAAAAGTACCTGCTTTTCTTAATAAACAAGCACAATAAAGATAAGTTTATTTTAAAAAGAAAAAAAAAAGCATTATCACCTGTGTAGAGAACTGCATAGGCCCTTGGCGACCAGCTTACCCTGTCTGTAACAGCACCGCTGCCCTTGTTAAGGGACCCTTGCTGCGCTCAGGCCGTTAACTTGTTTAGCGGGCCATTCTGAGAGGGACGGCCCTCCATCTTGGGGCATATCGCCTCACTAGGTACCTGCATGGTTACTTGTGTTTTAATTTTCGAAAATGGATAGATTTTGCAAAGTATGGCCCTTTCCACCACAGTATCACTAAAATATATTTTTGATTGATTTCTATGTGACTTTTTGCAAATTCATGAAACACTGCTCCCATATCCACAGTTGTTAAATAAAAATGTGACCCTCATTTATAATAAAAACATTGCCAGTTCCTACCTGTGAACTTTCTAAAATATTCACCCAGTCCAATCCATCTCAATGAATATTTTAATTTGCAGAGTATTTTGAAATTTCTGGGAACTCCCATAGCAACACTGAAACATTGAGAGCCCTGACAATAACTTGATACATATGGGACATCGTTAGTTTGTATTTGTACAAGCGCACATGCCATTTAAGCATGAACGATTGCATTAGCACTAGTGTGAATGCAATGAGAAGTCATTTCCATTGGCGCTAGTGCAATTGCAAAAATACCACATGTGCCTGTGGAATTGTATGTTAATGAGGCCACGGAAGTGCTAGATTCAGGATTTGTGCACGTTAAATGATTAAGGGCCTAATTCAAGTATCGTTTAGCGTGGTGCGAAGAGACTTTGCACTGCAAACAAATACATTGAACCAGATCTAATTCACAGAGTGGTGCAAAGTGTATTTTTGAGGAGCAAAGTCACTTTTCACGGCAAAGCACCGCACTAAATGGGCCTAATTCACAAAAAAAGCCATAAGTGCTACTATTGCTTTTTTTGTGAATTAAGCCCATTTCCCTCTAATTGACCCTCATTTGAATAATTCTGAGGCAGCAAAGCACAAACATCAGTTAACTAATTTGGCGGGTCCTGCACTAGCCCGCCCCATAGCCCTCAAGTGACCCTCATTTAGAGACACCAGAGTTCACTGACCTCGTTCATAACCCTCAAATGATCTGGAACGTCAAAGCACTACCTTCCTCATAACTGCCAAGGTATGTTATGCTACTTGCTATGTGTAAAGCGCTAAATGCCATGAAGATACTCTTGTCACATCATGAAACTGCTGAGTGACCGTTTAGTCATGCATCAATACACTTAAATTGGTGTCCGCTAGCCTGTAGTCAGAAACATAGCATGCACTGCAATCAGAATGACAGGTGGCCCTCACTTGGTGGGTGCCCAGTTAGAACACACAATAACCTCAGACGATAACCTGCTTTAGTGGGTCAGAACTGCAATATGCACTAATGTGCCTTTGCATTTTATGTTGTGACTGAAAGATATTACTCCAGCCTAATGCCTTCAAATGGACGAGGGCCATCATTGTTTGTTCTGGTATGGGATTGGTGGTGTTGCAACAATACAGGCTAGCAGGAGCCAGTGCTTTGCTATCGCCTACGACTCAGGTGACATTTCCATAAAGGCCATGGTCTCTGGATATGCATCGAGTCCTGGCTTATACTTTGAATTCTCGGACGTGTGTAGTCATTACATCTCTAAATCCCAGAATGGAAACCAGCCGTATTGGTTAAGCATCTTCCAAATTACCTGATGCACCTGCATGCGATGTTGAGTTTGAAGATCAATCCCACAATGCCTATCTTTTCAGTGTGAGGTATCCATCTTAGTTTGGGGTGTTAACGATGCATGCTTTGTCAGCACCCTTGCACGCTGCAGAACCACGAGGATCTGAAGGGAACACTGAAATGACACGAAAGCCTATGATAAAGTGTAACTTTGCAAAAAACAGAAAAACAGGAAATACAGCCTGGCCATGTAATACAAACTAACCTTTCTTTCCTGCACGAATCACAACTTTTATTTTTACCTGTAAACTGTGCCTTGCGAAAAGAATTGGTGCGGAATCTGAAAGGGGGTTGAAACAGCCCATATGGCTTGTTGTTTATTTTGAGTAGTGTTACTATTTTGGCTCCCCTGTCTCTTTAGATTGGATAGAAAGTAATGTGTTTCAATCGAGCACACTTTTAAATTGTGTAGCTAGTATCTACTTATCCCAAACAAAAATAAGGCACGTTTAATACTTTGTGAGATGGATGTGTAAGTATATCTATTACAGTCGCTCTGAAAATGTGGTATTTATATTTGAAGGGTATTTTCAATCTCCGGCTTGGCAAAAGGGAAAGTTCATGTTTGTTTTCAGAACTCACCTACCGAATGGCTTGCAGTGTAATGTTTCCAAACTGTCAGATTCCATTTGTCTTTGCATGGTAATCACAAAACCTCTCTCTGCCTTGGTTGGGCATTACTCCCTGAAGGTCTTTGGCAGAGTGGAAAACGTAGCCCCTTAACCGCCCCATTCAGGAGGAATGACAAGTATAACCAACAAATGCCAAACTTACCAGTTTTGCTTTGCTTGCTCTCTCCTTCATGTTTGCAGGCAGCCACTGGCTTTCTGCTGGTGCTGGCGTAGAGCTGCTGACTGAGCACGGGTGACCGTGATCAATGCTGTAGCAAAGACGTCAAACGCATTGCGTCGCAGACATTCAGAGGTGGCAGGGCTCAGACCTGCACCTTCAGGTGAATACACTTTGAAATGTGTTTGTACCACACAGCCTCAGTGCTACGCACATTGCACTAAATACATTTTGGTGCAATGTGCATCATGTCTCAAATAATATTGGCCCACACACTATGGAAAGTAAAATGGCCCACTTTGATGTTCAGCTCTTTCGGGCACTAGCCGAAAGGCTGATGGGGCAATCCGAGCCTACGAGAGAAGATGGACATGGATGTCTTCAAGCAGAGGAGAGCAACCAAATACTTGAGTGTCACAGAGATTTGACAGTGCTGGGCCTAGATCCCAGCAATGCAATAAAAGGGATTATTTCACGTGAGGCATGAAATGCATCATCAGAGGAGATTTGACAGTTCTGGGCGTGCATCCCGGCAGTGCAATGACAGCGATTATTTCACATGAAGAATGAAATGCATTATAAGAGGAGATTTGACAGTGCTGGGCGCGGATCCCAGCAATGCAATAACAAGGATAATTTTGTACGAGGAATTAAATGCATCGTCAGTGTATATTTTAGAGTGCTGGGCGCGGATCTCGGCAATGCAATGACAGAGATTAGTGCATGTGAGGAATTAAATACTATATCTGAGGAGATTCGACAGTGCTGGGTGCAGATCTCGAGAGTGCAATGACAGCGATTATTTCATGTGAGGAATGAAATGCATTATCAGGGGAGATTTGACAGTGTTGGGCCCGGATTCACAGCAGTGCAATAACAGGGGTTATCTCATGTGAGGCATCAAATGTATTAGGGGAGCTGTTTTGGGTTTCCAGAGTGCTGCAGGTCAGGATTGAGGTGTATTGGCCAAAGGTATTGGTAAGTTATTGTGAAAGTAATTGTTGGGTGTGGTTTATCACATATCATTCTTTTTCAAAATACTG
Source organism: Ambystoma mexicanum (assembly GCF_040938575.1). NCBI lineage: Eukaryota > Metazoa > Chordata > Amphibia > Caudata > Ambystomatidae > Ambystoma > Ambystoma mexicanum. The sequence continues at coordinate 314,592,205 of NC_090937.1, read as the reverse complement.
TATCCTCCTACTATAACATCATGGCAAAGGGGAGATTCTAATCACACATTCTTTTTCCAAGAAAGTGGGATCTCCTACTATGACATCATTGCAGGGGAATATGGAATTCTTATTCCACTGCTATGACTTCTCATCTTGGGAATACAGCATGTGTTTTGCATCACCCAGTCCTTAGACGGGGGAAGGAACGAAGTCCCAATGCCCTTCACTCGCTCATGCAGTGTGGTTCCCTGAAAGACTGTCAGCCTTACAGAGCTGCCACTGCGATTTTGTGAAGATACAGCATGGGCAGGGCTCATCATTATAATTTCTCTGGCCTATATATAACATTTTAAATAATGCATTTGTACTGGACGTTTTTTTTTTTTCAAGTCTATGATTTCATGAAATTACCTTTTTGGAAATCTTTATGACTGACTTGAAAGTGGATTTGTGGTGGTTTATATGGAAGGTCACGACAGTTGTTGCAAAGTGCCTTCAGAAAAAATAAAATAGAATACAAAGCAAAGTGATAGTTGCTGGTAGCCCTGCAAAGCAAAAGACAGATGTGGCATCTCTAGGTGCTAAACAAGTCAACGAAACAGCTATTTTATTTGTAAGATTGTGTTTTTGCTATACCTTTCAATTAATAATGGTTGATCATGCGCACTGTTGAGTGCCCCATGACGCAGACCTTCACATTACAGCATTTACTTAATACCCACTGTTTGATGTGATTGATTACATTTTTTAATTATCAAACGTTTGTTCCTATTTTGTCTATGCATCCAAGTGTACCATGGATGATAAATGTGGGATTCAAGGTGTAATAAGGTTCGCCATCTTCTACACCTGGCAACTCCCTTGGTATCTCTGGCACTGGTGCTGCACCTGTGACCCAAGAGTTGGTCACAGGTGCAGCAGAGTAGACAAACATTTGTTGTTGTTTGCAGCAACCTTTCCCATTCATTTGATCACACATACATTTAGCAAATTAGTGGGTCTGTCTTTCATTTTTCTTCAGTAATGCTATGGTCCTGTTCAGTCAGTGCATAGGCCAAAATGTGCTGCCCCCCCCCCCGCCCACGAGAAATGGTGCCCCCAAGCTCCTCAGCAAAGCAGGGCTTGCTCCACACTCTGGGCCAGCCTGGACCACCACGCATACGCAACGACCATGATATTCTCCCCAGGTATTGCCCCTGCTGCCTGGCAGAACCGCCGCCATTCCTCAGTAAGGAGTCTACGGTGCTAAGGATTTCCCTCCCACTATTTATGTTTTCGCTTTGAACAGCATCCGCCCAGCACAATGTCTGGAGAGGAGCCCAGGGTAATTGTGTGGAGGGTGCGTGCACCAATGGAGGAATGGCTGTCCATCACCAGAAGAAGCAGAGAGGGTTAGGGTCAAAATTTCTCCTGCTTACGGAGGATTCCTGGGATCTGCATGATTTTTCCGTCACAGAAAAGTCAGTGACGGAAAAGTTTGCATGAGAACATGCAAACATACACTGCAAACCACTGCATACCCACACCCCCACCCACACCCACAACACCCTCACAACACCCCCCCCACCCACACCCTCAACACACCCCCACCCACAACCCCAACATAACCAAACCCTACTTACCTTTTCTTCACGCTGTGTCCCTGCAGCACCAGTTCCCTTTCACTTCTGTGATCGGGAACTGGCGCCGCAGGGTCCTTTTCTTTTTTTTTCTTTCTTTTTACGGCAGCTGCAGGGGTTTGCACCGCAACCTCCCACTCACTATACTATGAAGTATAGTGAGTGGGGTGTTGCGGGGGACACCCCCGCAGCCCTTGCATTCTTTTTTTTTTTTTTACTTACCTAAAATGCATTCCACCAAAGGTTAGAACTTTTGATGTTCGAACCTTTGGTGGTATGCGTTTTATGGACTTTTGGTAAAGTCAGACCTTTTTTTTCGGTCCTTTCGCACAATTCTGATTTCTGAGGGGGTTTGGTGGTGGTGGCAGTGCTTTAAATGGGAAAATAGAAGTGCAGGTATTCACCAATCTAGGCTTTAAGTGGGCCGGAGATCAGCCTGAGACCGTCTTGAAATCGCTCTCATGCATACGCATGCCTTTTCCAGTGGCCAGGCCATGGCCTCCCCTTGCCACACTCTCCATTTGGTGTTCTAAGTTTTCCCTGTGCCTGCTTCCTCCAGCTTTGTTTTTTAAATTTTTACAAATCCCCGCCCTCCCCTGTCCCACCTCCCTCTACTCTCTCCACCTGCCCAGAACATTGCGGATAGGACTGCACAGACCCACATGTCTGGGATACTGCACTGGCCTAAGAAAATATACTCCATGCTGGAAACTAAGGACTTCCTTTTCCAGTGACAAGGCTGTGTAGAAACACCTGCTGGTGAGTGCCTCCCCTCTGTCCCCTTGCCATTTGGTTTTATCAGTTTTCCGCATGCCTGCTCCCTCCTGCCTTGTTTATTTATTTTTTGCAAATCCCCGGCTTCCCCTGTCCCACCTACCTCCACTCCCTCCTCCCACCAAGACCAGTGCGGATAAGCCCGCAGAGACCCACTTAGCCGGAATACTACACCAGACTCAGCGAATACACTCTGTGCTGGAATCTAAGGAGTTCTTTTTCCAGCACCAAGGCCATGTAGAAACACCTGCCGGTGTGTGTGTCACTCTGCCCCCTCTTCATTTGGTTTTCTTCATGTCTGCTACCTCCAGCATCCTTTATTTATTTTTGACAAATCCCCAGTCTCCTCTGTCCCACCTCCCTCCACTCCCTCCACCCCTCCAAACCAGTGTGGATAGTCCAACACAAAAACACGTTTCCAAAACACATGCACGTTTGGAAGATCCCCAGTGCAGCCTTACAAGGGCAGCCGCCGAAGGGCCTAAAGCAAAGGGCATCTTCCTAGGGCAACTTCCTGAGTGTTCCTGTTGACACTGAGTACACCAGCCCAGCCCCAAAACTGTCTACAACAACCTCCAGGTAAGAGACAACGACTTTGTTCATATTCCCCATTGAATCACGTAACGTAACAAATGCAGTACTCTAAATGTCTGCTTTTAATTAACATCTCTAATGTGTATAGCAACCATTTGATTCTAAGTAAATATATAGAGTATAACTACTGTGGTAAATCCAAATGCATACCTACAGCAAGGTAACTTTCTTGGAGCTAGTCGCCACCTAGACGAATTTAGATGGATTTTAAGGGTTTAGTTTCAACTTCCAACCAGTCATGTAATACCTGAGGCTGTATAATGCCCACTTTATGGCAAAGACTTTAAGCTCTAATATGGGGTAACCTATCTCTCTAGGTGGGAGTTTCTGACTGATATATAGTATCATGTTTTCTTTCCCATTTTCAGCTTGTGACAATAGAGCTCCCAGACCTATCTTGGAGGTGTCTGTTTGCCGAATTAATTCCTTAGTGAACTTTGACATTATGAGAATCATACCTTTACACAAGGCTTGGCTGAGTTGGTCAAAGACATTCTGTTTTTTATCGTACCATTTGATGATGTTGGGATGCTCTTGTGTTTGTTGGTGTAGGGACCTGCAGTTTCAGAAAAGGTTAATATGAAGCAGCGATAATGATCAAATAGGCCAATAAAATCCTGCATGTCTTTCTTCATAACATGTTTTGATACTTGTTGAATAGCCTCATCTTTATCTCTTTGGGGTAATACTTTGTTGTTTCCCACATTGAAGCCTAAGTATTTCATTTAGGATTGAGATAGTTGACCCTCAGTGGTGTAGGCTATTTGATTGGTTTTTCTCAGCTGGTTGCAAATGTTTCTCCCAGCTGGAGGTCTAGACCATGAGGTCATCCAGATATGCTCCAGTGAAGGTGAAGCCAGGACTTGGTCCATCAGCCTTTCAAAAGTTGCAGGTGCCCCATGTAGACCGAAGGGAAATAGCATAAACTGATACTGACTTTCTGGGGTTGATAAGTCTGTTTAGGCTTTACCCTCCTTATCCACAGGCACCTGGCACTGGTAGCCTTTTGACAGATCAAATATTGAAATATACCTAACAGGTCCCAACCTCATGATCAACTCGCCAAACCATAGCATGGCTTACGTATCAAATCGGGGGAGATCTCGTTCAGCCACAGAAAGTCTCCACAAAACCTCTTTGTAATTTCTGGCTTTGGCACAAGGACCACAAGGATGGCTATTCTCGATGTGACTTTTCTGTCAGCACCTAGTTGAGTATTTTCTTCAATTCAGCTCTATTGTTTGTTTCCGTGCTTTCTGTAGCCAGAACAGTTTTAGGCGGATCACTGTTCCTAAAGGGGTGGATATGTTGTGGACTATCGTCTGTACTCGCCCATGTTTCATTGAGAATATGTCCCATAGCCTGTAATCCACTCACTGAGTTCTTGGTGTTCGGAGATGAATAGACACGAAAGAGCCCTTCCAATGGTGAAAGGCTCTTTTGGCTACTATTGGAATACAGCACACACAATTGAAGATTGCAATTTTCTCCCAATGTATTTAGCTTGTTAATTTAGTAGACATAACATTGTTTCCACCTCTCAGCCTTTTGTATTTTGTATGTTACCAAGAGGCCGTCTGGGTGATGGTACAGGGCCAACAGAATCATCACTTTGCCCCACACTTGGAAAGCACAGAGCCCACCCTCTCAGTTGTAAGCTCTTTCCTGACGGTTCTGGGCTTCTTCCAAATGCATTCTCACCAACTGCCAGATCTTCTCCCTATACTCTTGGGTGTTTCTAATCATGGGTTGGTCACTGGTTTGGTCAGCTTTTGGCATGTTCCAATTCCTCTTTCATTATTTCCAGTACATCTCTTCATTTTTGCCCATATTCCAGTTCAAAAGTGGAAACTCTCATTGAAGATTCTGGGGACTTTATTACTGTGAACAGAGCCAATAGAATCAGATCATCCCAGTTTCGTCCATCTTCAAAAACTAATTTTCCAAGGACATGCTTCAAGGTTTTGTTACATCTTTCTACAAAGTCGTCACTTCTGGGATGATAAACAGAGGCTCTCATTGATCGGATCTTTATCAATTTGCTCATCTCACTCGTTAATCTTGATATGAAGCTTCTTCTCTGGTCTATCAGAAGATCAGCCTGGATCCACACTTTCACTTCAGGGGCAGGTGGCAAGACCCTGACCTCAACAAGTATCCCCTTGAAATCCTGCAGTTCCCAAAAGGCAGAGCTAGCAAAGTGGGAACACATTGAAAATAAAGGATTGTGGGACTTGTCGTCCAAAGACATTTTACTGAGAAAAACTGAGCAAGGTGGAACGTGAGTACAAGCAGAAATTCTGGGACGAAGGCAAACCTAATGGAGCAGAGCGACGGACCCAGGCACAAGAGCAGTGGGTTGAAAACCCTAAGAGTTCCCTACTGGAGGTTGTTGCCTCCAACAGGCCAAAAAACATACGTGGAGAAAGCCAGATCCCACATATGAAGGCTGCATTGTGTCTCAAGGATGCCAGAAACCCTCCCGGGTGAATGGCAGTGTTGGGGAGGCGAGGCCAAGCCTGAGCAATTAACCTTGACTCGTGATTTGGAAATCATAAAACCAAGAAAGAAACGCGCACAGCCGGTGAGTTGCAAGTGACCTGAGAGACCGGTGTGTGGTTAAGATGGAAGTGGCAGACCTGTGAATGAAAAAAGGTCAGCTGTGAAATCAGTGTTACTGAGTAATTGGTGGTCCGGTGAAAGGAAGTATCCCACTCAAAAGTCTCTGTGAAAGGTACATTGTTTGTAACGAGAAAACCAATGAACAGTTTGTCTGAGTGATCCTGCGGCAGTCTGTAAAGAAAGCCACGCACATTCGAAAGTCTACGACATCGCAAAGTCGTCTGAACCTGACTGAGGGACAACCGAAGGGTAATAAGCTTGGGGAAGGGAGAACTCTTGCAAGGAGAACCCTTGCAAGTCTTGTTGAACATTCTTTGAAGAGGTCTGAACCCGACAGAGCAGACATACCTGAAATGTGTGCTTTAAAAGGTCTGAGCCTGACTGAGGGAGACCTACCTGAACACTGTGCTTTAAAAGGTCTGGGCCCGACTGAGGGAGACCTACCTGAATTTTGTGTGTTTTGAAACGGTCCGAGCCTGACTGAGGGAGACCGGCATGAACTTTGTGTTTTGAGTGGTCCAAACCCGACTGAGGGAGACTGGCGTGAACTTTTTGTTGAATTATATATTGAAGCTGGAAAGAGAGACTTTATCGTGGAAGGCCGGGCGGGCCTCGATCCACGTTTTGAACTGCCTTTATTTTTGAGAATCTGAGTCAGAGTGTGTCATCCTGTCTACGGGGCCGCCTTTCCCTACTTTCCCTATGCTGTCCAGCATGGGGAGGAGTGCTGACTCAGCCACATTGAACGTTATAGTGTTGCACCTTATTCCTTTTGCATATACATTTTCCCCACACACATTTTGTTACATTAGAGCAAGGTCTGGCATTACATTTTGTTCGTATAGGTCATCTTGTTTTGACTGACTCCACAAGGACTGCGTTATTTATTATTTGATGGTCGAGCATGCTCCCATCCTAGGCGTAGGGCAAGATAGGTATTCTTCCAACCCCTTTTTTTCGAGAACAATAAAGGCTTTCCAAACATATCTTTTGTGGCTGTCTTGCTTTTGATACCATACTTCCCTTGCAGAACCTGAATTGGACCATATGAAACCCAGGTATTTGCGTTCATTGTATACCAAACTGAGGTTCAGTATCCTTCCAGTGGCTGCAATAAGGAACACATGGAATTCCTCTGAAACAAATAAAGGTCCATAGTGCCAGGATAGGATAGAATCACTTGACATGTTTTTACTAGCCTGTCCTTTGTACATGTCCTCTAGAAAGATATACTTAAGGCCAAGATTTCTTTGGGCAGGCTTTAGCGTTGTCAATGAAGCCATGTCATTTGGCAGAGCATCAAACGATCCTGCAAATATGTTTGCAGTATAGATCTTGGCTAAAGGGAACTGTTTTTTTGAAACTTTTACCTTGAGAGGGATCTTGGTTAGGGGAGTATGTTAACATAATACAGGGCACTCTAACGATCTATATGTCACTTTTTTAATAGAATGTTTTATTGGTTTCGTAATCAAGATACAGATAAACCTTTAACATTAATAACATCATCATTTCACAATCATCTTTAAAAGAAATCAGAACGAAAAGACAAAAAGAGACAAATCATGAAACGTATTTCCCAAATCATCTTCAAGGTTCACACCCAAATCATTCTTACAATTTCAAGATCCTACACCCCACTGGTCTCATAAGAAAACAAGACAATTTCACCTCTCCCCTTCTCCACTATCAGCTAATAGAAATTCTAACATTTTCATTGCAGGAATTACCAGGCCTCTTTGCTCACCCATCAACACCCACATCCACCAATCCAGAGGACACAGGATCACACCAGTATCCCTATGTTCTTTCAGGAAAAAAAATCCTCACCTAAATTAGTGATTCACAGGCCATAATCAGATCCATTGGAGATTCCACTGAATCTACCCCCTTACAGAATCTACTCTGCGGACCAAGGACCCCTGGGATCTTCCACCTCCACTGCACCTCCCTTGTGTCTAGAATGTTTGATCGACATTGGAATAGCATGTCTCAAATTTTTGATGATGGGAATTTTTGGAGATAACCTGGAAGCACATTGAAACCTTTTCCATCCTCACATTTAATGCGCCCCAATTTATCTTTCTCACAGCGCTCCTTGGTATTGATCCAATCCCAAGCCAAGAGCTTCTTCTTAACCTTTGATGGATTACACATTAATTCATCAACCTCAATGTCTCTACCCTTCAATATTTCCTCAACTTTGAATTTCCAACTGCCTAAATGTTTGTCCACTGCTCCCGGCCATTTTTCATAATATCAAATGGCCGAACAGGGGATTCCTCAATACATTTTCGATACAGGGCCATCATTTTCCATACCACCATGGATTCAAGTGATTGCAATTTCAGCTCCGATCATATCACACACATTGGTAGTCCTTTGGGGAGTTTCATGACCTTTTGCCAAAACAAACCCTCACATTTTTCCCACACAGAGAAGGAGAGATGGAGAATAGCTCTGGCTCCATAAGTAAAAATTTGGGCCACTTTTTGTTTATAAAAAAAGATTATTGGGTCGAGCATGACTTTTCTGTATTTTCTAGAACCCCCTTCCCTGATTAAGCAGAATTCACAACCTTGATTTTAAATATATATAGTGATCCATTTCGCTTCTGCTTTTATTAATTGTCACTCCTAAATGTACAATGGTGTTGATGATTTCTAAGGGTAGCCCCTACTTTCCACACAAATCTCTCAGATTTCCTTTTGCCAGCCTATTTCATGACTAGGATTTTAGACTTGCCGACATTAATCTTCATACCATGTAGGCTCAGGAAGGACTCAGAGGCACTAAGCCTCCTTTGCAGACCGATCTGGATCTGATCTAAGAAGACCAGGTCGTCCGCAAAGAGAATCCAGGGTACCACCTTACCATTCATCTTCAGTGGAAAAGCCCTTACCTCACCTTGGGACTCCGCCAGATCTGCTATATTTATGCAGAACAGAAGTGGCACCAGGGCACACCCCTGTTTTAATCCCCGGAAAGTTTGGATCTTTTCCGACATTAGCCCCTTAGTTGAGAATCTGATCTGAACGGAAGTACCGGTATATAGGGCTTTTTATGGCTTCAACTAGGTCAGATGGGCATCCCCATTTTCTCAATTTTACCCATAACCTCCTCCTATGACACCATTGAAGGCCTGTTGTAGGTCCATGAAGGCGGGATACAATGATTCACCAGAGTCCAACCCCCTTTCTTTCAGCAAATTGAGAACAAAGAGGTTGTACCCACCCCTTCACAAACCCCATTTGCTGAGGTTCCAGGATGCCGCTTTTTTGATGCCCATGCCCCTAGATCCCTCAACAAAACGGTTGCAAATAGCTTCCAGATGGAGTCGAGCAGAGCAATAGGACGATAGTTCCTAGGCTCTGCTTGACCGCCTTTTTTATAGAATGGGATTATGTTGGCCTCCCAACAAGAAATAGTTATCTCCTTATTCACCATAATTTGCTTAAACACGATGACCAGCAATCTGCCCCACTGTTCATTATTCTTTTTCAGCTCTTGATTTGACAGGCCATCTGGCCCTGACGCCCGAGAGGAGCTCAAATTGCCTATCATCATGACCGCGTCATGTTCATCACACACAAAGTTCCACCTTAGCGGTGAACAGTTAGGGATCAGAGAAGAGGGAAGAGTAGTGCGGACCCAATCTTTTTCACACACCATATTGAAGGAATTAGTTTCTCTGAACATGCCCCCATTATAAATTAATTCTCAAGTGTCCTTGGATTTTTTTGCATATACAGCTTTTAGAAAGTGCTCTGCATCATTCTGTGATCTAATGGCTCTAGAGCCTTTACACCAGTTTCTGAATTTCTACCTAATCTTCCTGATTCAATCTAATTTAACAGGATAGGCATCTCTCCCAATCGCTCTTATCTCCTTTCTCATCACTCTCTTCCTATTCACCAACTCTATGTCGTATACATGCTTTTGACACCACACCTTGCCCCCATTAGCTGTGTTCTTCATATTAAATTATTTTAGAATTCCTAAGTATTCAATTTCATTTGAATGTTCCTGGATTTGGGCGGTGATTGGAGTTATCGCTTTGTTAATTTCATGGTGTTTTAAACTTAATCGATTGCCCCCTATCCTAATTTCACCTCTCCCATTCTTGATAGGGCTTTGCAAGGCTCCCATCCCCCTCTGTGGATGGCCAAAAGATCATGATCACTCAATCTTTGTGGCATGATTGAAAGCCACTCTTTCCTCTCTCTTTGATTTTTGCATACAAAGCAATAGTCTATATTCAACTCAGAAGTTCCAGATCGCCATGTGTACCACCTGGTATAGCCCCCACTGTTTGCCCATTTAGTAGGTGCATCCCTCAGATAGACATGTTACACATCAATTCCTGCTCTTGTTCCTTCTATTGCCCCTCTTTGAGGGGTACACCCATTTTATCCAACGACTTGATGTTTAAATCACCACAGATGACAACCTTTATCTCCTCCCATACATACATAGTTTCATCTATAAGTTTCAACACTGAAGCGACAAACTTTGTTTCTTTGTACATATTAAAGCGCCAATAGATATTAATTAGCAAAAGGGAGCACTCCGAGCCACCCCCCTTTTGTTGTAAAAGTAGCCCTTGGACATATGGATTGGGACATTTAACTTCTACCACATTCCATCCTGATTCCATTTTAATTAGGGTCAGTAGACCCACTGACGGATGAACCATCAGTCCTTTCAAGGCTGGATTAAGAAATTCCAGGTAGCCATAACAGTCTGGTTGTTTAGTTAACCATGTTTCCTGAAACACCAGGATTTCAAACAAGTCTAAATCCGCCACTTTTTCATTGAACAAAGGCCAAAATCCCCTGGTGTTCCAGCATCTAATCCTTAACATGTCATGGCGCCTAGCTTTAGCAGTCTAATCCGACCTAGGCACATTTAAAGCACCAGCCAGCCACAACCAGCCCTTCTCCTCTTGTAGATTTTCCCTTGATTTTGCTGGCTCTCTTTCACTGTCATTTCCTTGATTAGACACTGTAAAATTAGGGTGAGTAGATCTGTTTTCTCATAGGTAGTAACCACATCATCCTTTTTTAGAACTCGTTTTTTTTTCCTCAATTCTCGTAGGGTCAATCGGGATATGTCACTTATGTCTATATGTCGATATGTCAATAGATAGTAATTTAACCGTCAAAAATGGAATGACGATATTAGAATGTATAATGCACATTATATGTTCTATTTCCTGAGATATTGGAATTTTAGACATGCAGTTATATGCAATCATATAGTGTTCTTGTTCGATTTCAAGGTGCATCACATGTTATTCTAATATTAGTAGATGGTAAAATATGTGTCAAATGTGGGAAACCAATCCGAGAATCTATCATGCATATGCACTTTATATGTTCTACTTCCTGGAATTTGGGAATTGTAGACATAAACACATATGTCATTATTTCATAAAGGTGTTATTTTAAGGTGCACTATTACAAGGCCTAAGATGCTGGACTGTTAAGCTTATGGTATTAAGTTATAACATGTATTACTACGTGATCTCTGTATAATGCAGATTTTACTATGTAGACATTTTCTTATTGTATTTTTGCATTTATGGTGCTCAGATAAAATAAACTATTTTGACTGACGGACTAAACCCTACTTTGGCTCTGGCAGTATTTTCGAAAATTTCAGCTTCATCAATCTCAATGAGTGTCTGTTCATATAGTAGCCATACAGTAGTTGCACAATGGGTTGGTGTTGTTTCAATATAAATGGGGTATTCCCTGAGTTAAACAGGATTACTTTGAATTCTCCGAGGAAATCATGGTCAATCACTCTTTCTCCCACCTCCATGGAAAACCTATGGGTGAACCCAGAGTTATGAGCAACTCTTCCATAGGCTCCACTGGTATATATAGCTTCAGTCCAATCTGATCCATGGTATGACCTCTGAGAATGATGGTGACCTCTTTCTTTAAATCAATGCCTGCTGCTCTCATCCTGACTCAAATGGGAAGCCTGGGTGTCTTCATCAATCACAGAACTCTAAACATCTTGAATTGCAATGGGAGGCCTCTGAATGCGGGCCTAAAGGATCCCACGAGGACAACATGTGTCACAAATGGTTTACGAATCCCTCACAGTCTCAAAGGGAGTTCAAAGGCTTTTATTGAAAAGTTTTTGGGGGCCTCTTGCACTTCCACTCTGTCTCATCTTGTAAAGAACCTTTACTCTAACCCAGGCGTCCTTGGCCCAGGGTTGGTATATACATACGATTGAAACCTATGGTCTTGTTCTATCTTCAGCTAGTGGCGAAGAACAAAAGGCTGAATGCCTTATCTCACTGAATCCCTGTGGGACGTTAATTATTATTAATACTATTATTATTATTATTATTAGTATTATTATTATTATTATTATTATTATTATTATTATTATTATTATTATTATTATTATTATTAATAATAATATTGTATTATAATTGTAGTTATTGAGTGCAGACCTAGCTAGAAGAAGCAACTGAGCACTTTACAGAGGTATACAACAGTACAGATGCATAAAGTGTTTTTTAGAGGTAACAACAGAACAGATATAAAATGAGGGTTGAATAAAGAGGGTCACAGAGTAGGGGTACAGCTGTACAGGGTGGTGGGGAGGAGAGGGGCAGACACTCCTTATATTATACAGAGGGTAGTGTTTTAATGGGGATTGGGATAGTGCCTCAAAGTATGCTGGTTGATTCAGGCTCTGTCTAACATGCTCAGTCTTAATTTTCCATACTCTTACTGCTTTTCCACTCTGCCTTACTCCTCGATCCAATTATCTGTCACCTCAATGTTCTCACTCATCCTAGATCTTGACTACACCCTTTGATGTTGTTTCACCTTCTTCCCTACTACCTCTCCTACCCTCCAAACCACTTCTCCTCCCTCCTGAAACTTGGAGATGTGGTAATTTGGGAGTATGCAGTGATGTCCCACCCACTTTCTCCACATGGATGCACTGCAGAATTTCCATGGCAGCTCCGGAGGCCACATGTACAATTTGTATGGGGATTTAATTCTTGGCCCCAGTAAGTATGTTGTGGGAGGGTTGGAATCTTTCTTTAATGTCCCTTATGGTCTAAAGTTTCAAGCGCAAGCTCACTGGTCTTTTACGGGCTGCTCACCGCAGTGTCCAAGTTGCCCACATGTGAGCTCTGTCTCTAGTTCTCTGTGTACAGCGCTGAGGTATTCTCTGTCTTTAGCTGGGCTTCTCATTTTTCATGACATGGTGGTAGGATCTCCTGTGTCCTGTTTCTGTGGCTGGTTGTGACGTGCTGGTTCAGCTCTAACCTCGGGGTCTATGCAGGTGCACCAATCTGGCGTAGAGTTTATACAAAAAGTAGAACAGAACTGTTGAGCATCTAGTAATAGCTTGGCTTGATGTGACAGTGGTCTGCCTAGGCACATTCTGATTTAAGGGAACAGTAGGAATTTGAGCCATCCAAATTGACACCGTCGACCTGACGGGTAGGACTAGCTCTAGACTGCTCCCTCGTAGGCCTCCAACGCCTAGCTGAGAGGGGTTCCCATCTCCTCTTGACAAGGCCAGGTTGCTGGCCTTGTCACATATGTTTTTAAAGTAATAGCCATGTAACTTTCGGAGTTAAGATATTATGGTTTATTCTGCTGACATACATTAGCAGCATAATTGCTTTCCTTCCCAATTGCCTGTAAAACCTACCCAGACACTTTTCTCGTTTTGAAACGTAGTGATATCTGCATTCATTTGCAACACCATTCCCCCTACCTTTTTTATTTGGTGTGACCATTTTAGATGATTTAACAATATTAACCATACATGATCTAAGGCCTTCATCAAGGTGATCCTTTCTGTGCCAGCATCACATGCAGCCAACTTGAAAGTCTTAAGACTGATGGCTGTCATATTACATTTTTCTGGATTTCCTCTTAATTTTCTCATCGTCATAAAGCACACATAGGTTTCAGTCCATAAATGAAGAGTGGCAAATTACAAAAAACGGAAAATGGCACTGTTCAGGCACATGATTAAGGTATTGGGGGTCATTATGAGTTTGGAGGTAGCCATGCTACTATTTGCGCCATGGCTGCCTCCAAACTCGGGTCCGGGTCTGAGTTCCCTGAATGGGGGTTTACCGGGTCATTCCAACCTTGGAGGACCTGGTATTTCCCCAGTCAGAAAACCATTCCCCATTCCCATTCACATTCGAGCCCCCATAGGGCTCAATGGGAATGGGGAGGGAGCTAAAAACGGGCCCATTAATAATGGGTCCGTTGTTAGCTCCCTGGTCCTTTAGCGGCTCCTGCTAAGGACGGCTGGTTTTACCCGCTAAGAGACCTCGTAATGCGGCATTAAGCGGTTATTTGCACCGGCATCCTTACCGGCGCCGTTAAGCCCTTACCGCCATCCTCGTAATGAGGCCCATTGTGTCTTTCGCCCACACATGGCATGTCAGGTCCAATTATCAAGAGTGCATTCTCAAGATCTTTTTTTTGTAGAAGTTAAACAGGAATGGTGCCAAGGCATGATCCTGCCTATCTCTACAGGTTGAGGGAAATCATTTGTTTTCTGACCATCTGTTCCCCAGCTATCTGAAGCCTTTATAATTGAATATATTTCTTTCACAATTGTAATGAGAGGGGAGTCTACTGTCATAACTGATCCACCCAAAGAAATCCATATCCATATAGTTAAATGTTGTACCCACGTTCATATTACACAAGTGGAGCCACCCTTATGGTGTTAGGTTAATTTTTCAATAACAAGATCAAAATGAAGGCATTCCTTGAAAAGTCCACGTTTAATTCTAAAACCTAACTGGAGATCCACAATTACATAATTTGGGTGGCCCACATTTGCATTCTTCCCAGGATTCAATTACTGAAAACTCAATCATGGGTTTAGTGCTGATTTCAAATATGAATGCCCATCTCTCTCAATACATATCAGAATCATGTTTTGTTGTGTTGATTGTACTGATCACCAACAAACTGGAAAATGTCTTTTAATGCTGAATTTATTTAAAAAATCAAATAACACCAGGGCCTTCTTAGCTTCCACCACCAACCAACTCCCATGGAATCTTACCTCTTATGAGCCTGTCAGGATTCTGCATGAGGTTACAGACCAAACAACAGACACAGGACAGATGGATAAATGCAAGATGCAGGGAGGAGTCAACACAAGGTCTATGAGGGACAGAGGTGTGAAATAGACGGCACAACACCTCTCCCTCCTCAATGGTGATACAGAAGTAGAAGAACTCTGAAGTAGTACATTTCCATAAGACTGCATGAGAGAAAGGGAGATAAACAACCACAGCCCTCTACTTATTCGACAAAGTGCTACCATACAGTTTGGAAGCACTTCCTAAATCACTCTGATTATGCATTCTGCCAGAGAACTTAGTTTAATCTTTCTACACATGGCTCTGTAGGTTAGCCTTGACTCTGGATCCCGTCTCAAACCTCCTAATCATTATACCATTGAGGGCATCGTAATGCTCAGTAGCCCTGGTCCCTTGTCGTTCGCTTAGTATCTCCCTGACCTCATCATCACTCACTTCCTTCAACAATGCATTACCCATTCACCTCAGGCACAACCTGGAGTTCGTTTTGCCCTTGCCACATTTATGCGATATTCTCTTGGTAAAAAAAAAAACATTGCCACTGTTTTTATATTCACAACTTTATCGCACTACCATCTCAATCTGGGTACCCGTCCAGAGCCACCAGAAATCCTCACAAATTAAGGCTTTGTTCTTTGATCATGCCCAGGTGAAACTCGTGGGAAATTTTGACCATCCTTTACCTCAAATCTTCAGGAACCGCCAGCCTTTGCCCACTTAGTAATTTCCCTTCATACACAGATAACTCTTTTTTTAAACCCTTCTAAGGGTTTTCATGCCGTGTTTTAAACCTTCTTCCTCCTCAACATGTTGCCTGTTTACAAATCTCATCATTAGCACATTCCTTTTCGTTTATAGACCGTGAATCTGGAAAGATCTGGCCAATGCCTTCACTGGCATCATACATATCAGCTGGGTCCTAGACATCTTCCATCGTGTTGTGCGACAAGGCATCCACAACCAAATTAATTTGACCTTGAAAATATTCCACTTAAACGCCCAGTACTTGAAAACTGGTGATCCAACCCATTATCATTTGGGATAATCAATTATTCCTTTTATTATGGAACACATAGACTAATGGCTTGTGATCACTTCTCTCTGTGAAAGGTCTTCCCTAAAATCAGTCCACATTTTTTGATAGCCCAATAACAGGCCAGAGTCTCCCTCTATATTACAAGTCTCGGGAGGATAGCTCAGGGGCAAGATGTTCAACTTGGAAGCTAGACAACGCGGAGCAATGCAGGTTTGATCCCCAGGTCTGCGCTTAGAAACCGCTGCATATTAAACACCTTATAAATAACCCATTACATACACAGTTACACTTGCAGAGTATCTTGTTTCAGCAAGCTTGAGGATTTGGGATACAATACTATGGCTCTTTCTCCTCAAGCAACTTGCTGCATCAGCACATCCCCCAAATCTGAATAACTTGCATCAGTATACACAAATGGTATTGTGTCCCTCCGCAAGGTTCGAGACCACATGGGCCTTTACCAAGCATGTATGTATGTATGTATGTATGTATGTATATAGGTATGTATGTAAATACATTTATTGAGTACAAACCTTGGGCGTTCAGCGCCAGACGTGCTGCAGAGTTTTACAGGATCTGGAGCTGATGAACCAGAAAGTCAGGTTAAACTAAATAAATGCTGTTGCAGTTGTCCAATGAGCCCACAATAGAGGCTGTGATTACAGTGGCACAAAACTCCAAAGGGACAAACAGGAGCACTTTCCTTAGAAGTCTCAGTTTGAAAAAACCTACACTGCAAACTGAGGCAATCCACCCTCCCTAGAGTGAGAGGGAAGATGATTCACCCTTAAGCTCTTATAGGGGGGGGGGGAGGCTTGGGGCTGGGCAGGATCCCAGCGATTCAGGCCAGAAATCGGAATGCCAAAAGGAAATGGCATTTGGAGGACCAACTACCAGAATCTCAGTTTTCTCGCCGTTGATCCTCAACCAGTTTTGAGACATCCACTGACAAATCTCTGTGTCGAACAGGATTTTAGTTTGGAAGAGGGGGTTAGACACCAGGGAATTCAGTTAAAAAATGAATTGCGTATTATCGGCGTATGTATGAAAACATACGCTAGACGAACCAATAAGATTCGCCAAAGGGTGCAGATATAAATTAAAAAGTAGTTGGGATAGAGATGACCCATACGTAACACTACACATAATTGGAGTGTGAGGTGCATGGAAAGAAGATAAGGATAAGGAAATAGTCTGCATGTGGTCTGTCAGAAAGGAAGAGAACCATGCCAAGACTGGTCCCGACAGCCCTGCTTGTTCCAATCGCTGCAGGAGGATATTGTGATTGATAGTATTGACCGCCACAGAGAGGTCAAGGAGAATCAAGCAAGGACGATAAGGAAGCAGTCTGCATGCAGTCCAACAGAAAAGAGGAGAACCATGTCAAGACTAGTCTTGACAACACTGCTTGTTCCAATCACTGTAGTGGCTATTGTGATCGATAGTATTGACCCCCACAGAGAAGTGAAGGAGAATCACAACTCTGACCTCCCCAGAGTCCATAAGCAAAGCCAAGTCATCCAGGATCGATATAATTACTGATTCCGTCCCAATAAGAGGCCTAAACCCAGACTGAAAAGGGTGCAAAAGCACATTTTCTTCCAGAAACCTTTAAAGTTGAGGAGTAACAATGGCTTCCATCAGTTTCATGATAACTGGCAGCAGGAAACTAGGGTGGGGTGGTAGCTGGCTGGGGATAGGGGATCCAATTGTGGCTTTTTCAGCAATGGAATAACCCGTGCATGCTTCAAAGAGTCAGGAATTACACTGCTTGTAAAAGATTGGCGAAGCGTGCCAGTAAAGAGTGCAATAGTATCCAAAGAGAGAGATTGAAGCAGATGCAGCGGAATTGGTTTGGAGGGAGATACTGATTTAAGCTTACAAATAGCAGCCAAAACCACCGCTTCAGAATAAAAAAAAGGTTCAAAACAAGAGAAGACCATCGACTCACCACTACTAAGGCGGACCCGAGAGTCAGGGCCCACTGTACCAAGCCCAGTTATTTGAAAAGCATTACAGGTGTCTGGAGAATGATAGGGATCAAAACAGGCAGGGGGTGGAGCAGAGACTTCCTTTGTGACTCTAAACAGCGCATGAGTAGCACAAGGAGCAGTAAATGTACTTTTTGCTTCACTACCAGTGTATATTGAAGTTGAATCTGTTTATATTTTTCTTTGGCTTCCATCTCATTGCCGATGCACCATTCACGCTCTGTCCGGCGATACTCCTGCTTCAATGCTCTCATTTCATGCAGGAACCACGGAGCTGAGGGTTTCAGGCGACATACTCCTCGCTTGAGGGGTGCCAAAAGGTTGGCCATGAAGGGCATGGCTTTTATTAAAGCTGCACAAGGACCAGCCTGATTCTGAAAGAGAGCAGCCTGAGAACTAGATTTCAAAACTTCTGCAAGCTGCACAGGGGAAACTTTAGCCTAGTTGTGTCGGCTAGCATACATTTTGTGACATATCTGTCTATGCGTAGGTAAGATGACGAGGAATTCGAAGAGAAATTATCTGACCAGATAACTGATAGTGGACGAAACATCACAGAAAGGTTTAGAGTGTTTCCTCTGTTATGGGTCAGAATGTAATTACGCAAATACAGATGACAGTCAGAAAACCAAGCAATTAAATTAGCTGCATGTGTATCAGTCGCATCATTAGGCCAGATATTGAAATCACCCTGCATAATCAGGTTGGAATTAACAAGCGCCAGGTCAGAAACCAATTGAGAAAAAACAGTTGATAAAATCATTAGTCAAATAGGAAGGTGGACAGTACAGAACCCATATGTGCACTGATATATATTACTTGAAGACTGAAGCCAAATCATCAGCAGCTCACAAGAAACATTGTGAGTTATAGGGATAATAGAACACTCCAAGGATGCTAGATGAATAGGGGAAAAGCCGCCGCATGGCTTGAAGCTGGGCCTGTCAGCACAAATCAATGCGTATGAAGGTGGCAGAAGCTGACCTTCATCAGGACCAGAAGAATTTGAAAATCAGGTTTGGGTCAGCCCTAAAATATCAGGCAGATTCTCTGTCAGCACACCAAAAATCTCTTGGCTGTGTGCCACTGCTGAACGCGCATATATCAGGAGACCTGACAATGAGAGATCCCTCAGCTCAGCCCTGTCTCCAGAGTCAGTCACCATATCAGTGCTAGTGTCCACCGCGGGCAGGAGACATAATAGGCTGCTAGGTAGACAAGTCTTTCTTAATGTTAAAAACACGTTCTTGCACTTGTAAATCCACTTAAACAGTGCACGCTTCCCCATGAGTTTCCTTTATTGCAGAGGTTTTGAGCCTTACACCCTCTGCAGTTATTTCCTGGCCCAGGTAGTGAGCTTTTGGAAACCTGAACTTGCATTTCATGGGGCTGATGATAAACCCAGAATCCTGGATGATTCCCAACACCTTTCTGAGCACATTGTCATGCTCTCTTTTTTCTCTCCTTATACTAGGTTGTCATTCTGGTAACCTTATTGAAGAGTTCAAAACTGTTTTTGAAAAATGCTATTAGAGCAAAAGGCAACCTCTTACACCTGAACAGACTTATTGGCATGTAACTGCAGTTAAGTCTTTGAAAATAAGGTTCATGGTTAATCTATTGATATGTTGACGTTAAGTCTATTACTGAAGACAATGTTTGTTGTCCAAACTCTGCTAGGAGTTCAGCGATCACAGGTGGCAGAAATCTCTCCCTGTACTTGTTTATATTTAGCGCACATAACTCTATCCAAAATGTAGTGCCGTTGGGCTTCTTAGCAACCACAATCGAACTCACCCGTCCTAAAGCATCAGTGATCCCCATAACCCCTTCCTTCTATTGTCTCCTTAGCTCATTGCTCACTTCTGCAAGAAGGGCAAGTGGAACTCCCCCACTAGCACCACATTCCTTTGAGTTTGTCCAGATGAGAGAATGCCTTTAGGTAACACACTTGCTTGATGTACAGTTCTGGGAACCAGGTTACCATGGATCTATGTGATCACTGCGCACTTTTTAATGCGAATGCTGAAAATGTCCATTGTTTTTTTTAAAGTGTTTGCACTTCTCGCAAATAAGTGTACGGGAAACCCCCAACAGCTGTCGCACATCCCTTATTCCCAATTAATACTTGTGCCCCACTTACCATCTTTATTTTCAAGAAGTGTACAAATTTGACCGTAGTTCACACTGATGAGATTTTACATTTTCGACCTATCCATGTTACTATATCATCCATCTCTGTTTTCCGGCTTTTGGGCAGATCTTGTCCGTCTTCTTCCACTAGAAGTTGTTCCTCATGATTGGGGTCAAAGTAAATGCCTAATTCCAGTTGGTCTTCCCGCACTTGTACCAAAGGCAAGCTCAACGGGCCTGTTGTGCCTTTGAGTAGGTTTTCAAGATCAGCCTATTCATTGTGGATTTTGTCTGTGTTATTTGTGTGCCAGTCTTCTTTCTTGCATGTGGGTTTGTGGCCTGGGCCATAAGAGCTCATTGCCAGCAATATTGTATCTTTACTAATAATCCACCACAAGCAGCAGAGTTTATTTTAATGCAAAATGTATTTCAAGAATCGGAGAGTAATACACAACAAGCCCACGGTCCCCTCTGGCTTCCTCCACCAAACCTCACCCATGGAATACTTCCGTTGATGAGCATCAAAAAAATCCTGCGTGAGGTTATGTAATAAAAAACACACACTGGACAGATGGATACACACAAACAATAGAGAGGAGGCAGGGACGTCATTTAGGGGTCGCACGGGAGATACTTGCTATCCATGTGGTCTCCCTTGCTACCCCTAAAAAACTTTTTTTTTTCTTTTGAAGCTCCTGGGTTGAGGCCAGTGCCATGTGGCTCTTTGTTTCTAGAGTGGCTGGCTTTCTTGTTCAGGCTTCTTAAAAAAAACACAGGGTTCCCAAGTGTAACCTTTTGAGCAGTGACCCTAAATAAGAAAGAATAGGAATAACAAGTAATGTGTCTTTCTGGAATTGTATACAATAATTGCTAGACTCATTAAAGGTTAATTTCAGGTACACCTCAGGGGTTGAGTCGCTGATTTTGTCTGTTCTTAAACACCTCAAATTCAGAATACAGACAAAATACTCCAAAAAGCATTTAGAGTAGAATAAGCATCAATTTCGGACCATGTATTTTGCTTTTGGCAAGTTGCTGTTATAGCAGGTTTTTCTTCTGCCAATACATATGGTGATCCATTTTTGTATGAAATGTTTATCACGTTACAGTGATATTGTAACCATATTTTTTAATGTGTACTTAGGAACAATGCTATGGGATGCCACTTCCTGTTTTGTCAAGTGGGAAAAGGTTGTGTTCCATCACTTCCTGTGATGTCACTTTGGGGTGGTGTCAAATGATATCATTTCCTGTGATGTCATCAGAGGTCAAGGGTCATGTGATTTAATTTCCGCTACCCCTGGCATTTTGGTGAAATAACGTCCCTGAGGGAATAAGGAAACACACAGATTGTAATGGAAAATTGTGGAAAATAGACAGCACGACATGTTTCTTAAAATGTTGTTTGGTTCATTGTGCTAAACAAAACAAGAGCATTGATAAGTTACTATCTGTTTTAATTCGTGACAGACGGATGCTTTGAATACGTGGGTTTGTGTGTGTGTGTTGTGTGAGTGTACACGTTTTTGTGGTATCTGGTGTCTGTTTGTGTTTATGTTTTCTTTGTACTTCATGAACATGTATTTTTGAATGCGTATTTCTTAATCTTTGTCCTGGCTATTGAAACGTGCTCGCTCCTTTATCTGTCTTCCACACCTCCCTGAAATTGGCCAGCCAAGCATGCAGGGTGGCTATCGGGCACTAGCGAGCTCATGTAAATTCGAATCGAGTTTTAGACTGTTCATCATGAAATGATATAAACAAATAAAGGCAAATAATGTCGCAAAGTGCTTATATTTGTATTTGTGTAATAAAAAAAATCCACTGTGAATTAAAATCATCCTCAAAATTATCTTTGGGTCAAATGATGCAGAGCGGTAGTTGCCATGAGTCTTTCATTTACAGCCCAGTTAGTTTAATTAGCGCATTTACAATTTAATAATTCCCATTCTGAGATAATATGCCTGAATATGTCACAGAAACTCTTGCAATGGCAGCTGCAGCGGAGCTCAATGAAATCCAATTATCAAGTAATTTTGCTGCTCATTGGCACATGTGAAATTATGTGCTGCTAAGGCAGTATTTAATTTGAAGAAAGGGGATTGTTAGCAAAATTATAAAAATCGTAAAATACACTCTTTAACGTTTTTGTTTACTGTTGATTGTGTTTCGATTGCCCATTAGCTACTACTATGTTTGGATCACTTCTAAATTGACCTTAAACAACATTGAAACCTAATTGTAATCATAGTGAACGTCAATATTATTCAAACAGTAGACATTTGGATATAAACAATCCAGGATTAGTATCTGTGTGGCTCTATTGGCTCGCTTCAATTTAAAAATATTCCAATGGACCATTAAGATGAAAACTACAGATTAGATTTGGGAAAATGCAAAGAATCGCAAGATTCACATATGGTTGAACAATGCCACATACAAGATTCCAAGGATAGATATTGGCAGTGCCTACAACTACTACAAAATGATATTACTGGGATGCTCCTAAAACACAAACACAACCCAAACCCCATCCTAGCCCTCCAGTTTCCACTCTGTTTTCTTATCAGAGAATTGGTTTAAATCTGTGCGTTTCTGTGATTTTGTGAAGATTTGTACATTTATTTGCAACACAACCATATGTACCACGGTTGTTAAAGATCTCTTACATCCCAGTCTCTTTCAAGAACCTCTGGCTCCTATTCCCCTTAGATATTTGTGGAATAATACCATTTGCCATGTATTATAATTCAATGTGCATTTTCTGTATTCAGCAAGTGCCATAGTGAGTACACAAGCCATTCACTTTACTGCAGAACATGCTGCTAGAAAAATGGTCCAGATCAATTGGGGCTTCTCTTCTTCATCATTGCACTGAGAGGCAATGCAAACCTGCAAACAAGCTGTAGGTGGGGTCCTACTTGAGGTCATACATCCACTAATTCCCATCTTGGGTTGTACTTACTTTCAGAGTGGAAATCTTGTCAGACTCCATGAGCATCACTGTCAACATCATCAATGGGATTTATTCAGTGCCACAAACATTGAACCACTTGCCAAGGGATCTTGCTCATAGCTATAGAGCAGGGCAGAGGAATTACATCACTTATATGTGCAGAATCTGATAAGAGATGTGCACTATTGTAAAGTCGTAAATCAATCAATTTGCCACATGTTTTCAACACTTGAAAAATAGTTTTTTTTAAAAATAATAATTAAAACAGCATTTTATGGTGGAAAAATGAAACTAAAATTCGAAAAAAAGCTATTCAAACTTTGCAGATGTATGTGTGTTGGTTAAATGAAATGTACTGACTATTAACTTAATGACCAAAAAAAAATTATCGAAAAAAAACAGACTGAACATATCATTTTACACCTGCCAAAGCCATGGACATCGTGTTAGCTTGTTAGCTTCAGGGAGTTTACGTTGCTGCAGGAAATGAATGTCATGACTACAACCCCAAAGAGCTTCTTGTTTACTCTCCTTCACTTGCAAGCATTTAAGGCCTTCCCGCAATGGTATCATTAGTCACTTTCCTTTCTTTATTGTTCACTTTCTGATTTCAAAAGACCAACGAGCCATTCTGCTCTAACCTTTCACCTTTCTCAAGGCAAGCAATACATGCTCTGCAGAACACACTCCTACTTACTTGCATCTTATAACCTTCATTTAACTGCCTGCTGCCTTGCTATAAAATTCCCGGTTTCTTCACTAAGGAATATGTTGCCTCTAAAATGACAACTAAAAATCCATTCGTTTTTCATCTACATACAATCTCTTATTTACAGGAACCATCTACAACCACATCAACAAATATGGAGATGACTCACAGCAGGCAGTTTGTCAGTGGCCTCAGACCCTGGTCCCCCAGCTCTAGCACTCAGCCTTATGGCTACGTTCTGGTAAAGAGGCACCTTTCGGCAGCATTTATTTTTGGCTCCAACCTTTCATTTGACGTGAAAGCTAGATGCCACTCCGGTGTGAGTCACGGTCTCAGGGGAGAATAGAAAGTGCACTTCTTTGCATCTATAGGACATGCTTCTAAGCCACTGTCAAAAGTCATTTGCCCGTGGACAACTTGAGATCAGCTTTTGATCCAATGGATCATGACATTCCATTCCATGGTTTTTAATCAAGTGAAGTATCGAAGGTCTTGGCAGGAGCCATTAGACCAAGTCTTTAACTGAATACAATCAAAAACTAAACATGGTTTGCGCGACAGTGATTGTGCCTCTCTCGAGTCTTATTTAAAAATGTTCTTTGATTGAATAATAGAAATCATATATTTGCCAGTCTCATCAGTAGAGCGCATGCTTTTTTTGGGGGGGAAATCATCTAGAAACTGCTCATCTTTCTTGTTTTATGAGTGAGACTTACACTATTACAGCTTAGAAGAAACTGTGGAACTAAATGCCTAACATCAAAAAAGAGACAACAAAGTATTTGTTTAAATTCCGAATGTTAGCTAATGGTCTCAGTTCATGTTACAGCCCCAGTTTGTTCATGACTAAACACAATGATCTATCTGAACTCCTGAATTCCCCACTGCGCTATACTATAGTCTTTGGTTTATATGTGGGTATGCCTGTTCCCACCTTTAATCATGAAGTTTAACCCCTTAACGGCCAGGCTATTATGCAAGTCTATGCAAAAAGGACGAGCATACTCGTCCTTGGCACTTAATCAGCAACTATATGGTTTCCCAGGATGTTGCTGGCTCTGATGAGGCCTGGCATCGACTTCCGAACAATCAATAACACAGAAGCCGGTGTGTGACTGTAAATATTGAGCTGTCGCCATTTCATCGGGCTTCTCATGCCGCTAAGCCTGTGCTAAGCTAGAGATGCCGCATTAGCACCATTGAAGGGTTGGCCGACTCTAGGAACACTCAGTGGGGGAACTGGAACTTTAAAATGGACCTAATGCCAAGGTGTGCATGTATTAATCACACAGGAAACAAAAAGGATTTGGTGCTCCTTTATTAATACAGCAACAATGCTTCTATCTCCTTCAGCCACTAACCAACTCAGCATGGTCCCAACATTCCCTCCCTGAGCTGACGTCATGACGGTGACAACAATCTAAGCAGAATACAGCGTATGCGCATGCTCTTCACAATGGAATGTTCAGTTCAGTTCATTCGATGTTATTAGGCGTAGCCATACAGGCATAAATGCTGCACATACAACAAATTCATCAGAAAAACAAATAATGCGATAACATCAACAGTTCAGCTCAACAATAGTTAAGGCAATTCTTAAAACCGTGCATGAAATATTCTATACATTGGAAGAACGCCTGGCCATAGCGAATTAAATGTGCAACAAGCAATTTCAATCCTGAAAGACAGAACGAGTACATGAAAACCTAATGTGTGCCAACTTGAGCTAGGCTCCACTTCCTTATCTTCCAAGCGTTTAGAAGATAATCGTGACAGCCTAAACTACCAACCCATCATCAGAGGAGCAACAAATATCCATAGCCTGCATGGTGGCCCTGATTTTTCTGGCAAGGAACAACAGTTTCACATAGTGTTTCCTCAGCCCTAGATACAGGGGGCACAAGAAGCAGAGATGGATTAGGGCATTCGCTCTTGGAGGTACAATGGTGATAAAAGGGTGAACAGTCACCATTCCATTTATTCTGTAAAGTAGCTAAAGACAAAATACCAAATCACAGTTTAGTGAAAATGCTCTCGTTGGTTTCTGAGTTTCATCATCCAAGTAGGACTCGAACCCGAAGCAACCACCTGATAAGTCCTGAGTGAAGATGAACTATTTACCATACTCAGAACTTCAATTTCGGCCTTGCTCTGGTAAGCCTTTCTAATGATGCTTTTAGTGCTGCCATCCATAAAACTGGGCAAATCCCAACACTGGCTATGCCCAAGTCTGTCAAACTTCTTTCTTACTTGGACAAACCAAGGCAATGAAGACCCACCATTCTGACTCAGTACATCTGCAAGAGCGTCCCTATATTGTCCCTATATTTGACAAGTCTTGGTGCAAACCAGATCCTGATCCAGCAGAAGGCAGGTCTAGATTTACCTATTGATTCGATCCTTGGCAAATTTGTCTCAAGATAAACAGGCTTGTTTGGTGTGCGATGGAGTAAGCCCAAGATAATCTTAATTAACTTGTTCTCTAAAGTAGCAAGTTTAGTGCAGTTAGATGTGCCCCAGAGCTCGACCCGTACAGTGAGGCCCGCCTAGCTTGTGATTTGTATGCTTCGAGCATGACGCTACATGATCCACTTCTAGAGTCCACTGAAAATCTTCCTACTGCTCCACTATATCTCTGGTGGGTCACACCTGCTCTGGCAACATGGGTGGTCCACCTGCAATCCTCTGTGATCCTTAGGCAAGGTAGTCATACCTGCTCACTTGTGTGACTATCTGGCCCTCCAGGACCAATCCATCCCCATGTGTCTTTTCACTGCAAACACCTTGGTTTTTTGGATATATATTGACAGCCCATTTGCGTTACAAAATTGCTCAAAGATTCCAAATTGCTGCTTGAGCCCAGCAGGTGAAAGAGTCAGCACGGCAGCGTCATCTGTGAATAACAGAATTGGGAAGCTATCATTGGCAAGATTAGGTGCATCTGCTGGGATATTGAACAGATTATGAACAAGCTTGGGGGCCAGGACACATCCCTGCTATACACCCATCTGTATGTCTGTGGCCTTCGTGGTAGACCCATCTAAATTCCAGCGGGCAACCACTTCATTTAAATCACACAACATTTGCATAGCACTCCATAAAGCCCCGGGGATATTGAGTTCTGGCAACACAGCCCACAATCTGAACTTGGGCACCCTAATGATTGCCGTGCACAGGTCGATAAATGATGCATACATGTATATTTTTCCTCAAAATGGCATATTTATCAGGAAACATCTTGAGGCGCACACATTGGTCCACTGTATTGATAGAACTTTGTAAACCAGCCTGCAAGGGATGAATGATAGTGTTTTCTTCCAGGCAGGATTCCAAATGACCCAATGGGCAACTCGCAAAGTTATTCCCACCCACATCTAGCAGGGAAATTGGACATTAGTTGCCTGGTTCCTCCCTGGAACCCTTTTTGTTGATGAGTACTATTTTGTCCCTTGTCCAAGAGCCGGGCACCCTTTTCAGTGTAAGTGCTGCATTAAACACTTTTGTGGGAAATGGTGCCCAAATCACAGGCTTGCTCTGAAAGAAGTCCACCTGTGCTCTATCAAGACCCAGGGCTTTACCTGATTTCTGGGTTAATAGGGCTTGGGTTACCTCAATGTCCCTGATTAGCAATGCAGTATCCTTCTTATCTTCCCTGAAGGATACATCCCTATGGTCCCAGTGTGCAAGTGCCCTAGGTTCCTGATAGAGATATTTAAAATGTTCACACCACGCAGACTCTAAGATGCAACCCTCCAATTGACCTAACTCTGGTGGATTCCTTTTGCCCAACAATTCCCAAAAACTCCTGAACTCCCTATGCTTAAAAGGATCGAGCATCCTTTCCCACAGGACTTGCGTGTGGGCCTCCATTTTTGACTTGGAATGAGGCTAACACACTTTGCAAACATAGACAGGCCAGAACAAAATGCTCATTTTCCACACTGGGAGTAAACAAGGTTTTATAAAGAGGAGCCCTGGGTGTAGAACAAAATGATTACATATCAAACCTGGGCCTTACGCTCATGCTTTTTCTGTCTGTGTGCTTGCTTGAAACAGACTATTCTGGAACAGGAGGCTTGTCAACATCTCCTACAGCATCAGCCCGAGGTGCACCCATGGCATGAGCTTCCATTGATCAATTTGCTTTCTCATCTGGAACCCGAACTGTCCTCCGGAGGCAACGGAGAGCACTGATCTGCCATGAATCTGTTACTAAAGAAGTGGAATATTACAAACCATGGACTGTCTCTTGTTGGGGTGCAGGGACAGAAGCAAAGGCCCTGCAGCTGGCATTTATGTATTAGGAGTGGCTGTAGTCACAGTGCATCCTAAAACTATTATCAGCAGACCAGGGATCTATTTGTAGAGTTCACTTCTCTGTTCTGCGTGGATGCTTTTGCCTGTAGTTATGATATGATATGGCATTTATAATGCGCCTATACACAAGTGTTTTCAAGGCGCGACGAGGCATGGCAGGGGGAACAAAGGGAGGACAGACAACGATCCTACTAGGCCAGGTGTCATTCAGATCGCGCAAGTGCATTGGAGTGGGGGAAGGGGGGAAAGTGCGGCGGGAAAGGGGAAGGGAACAGTGCAGTACATGGGCATGGAATAATAACAATAAGTAAAAGTAAAGGCCAGCAGGTGGCAAGTGCAAAGGTAAGTGCAGACATCAGGTGTCAAGTGCTGGTAGTGGGACTGTAGGGATACAGAAACAGTCCCCAAGTGCGGGTGTTGCCAGGCAGGCAGTGCAGTTGTGTGCGACTGGCAGTGGAGGGACCTGGGACCCAGAACACAGGGTGGCCAGATAACTAGTGCAGATTCAGGTTTAGCCGGGAGGTCAGCAGGGGAGAGGAGGAGAAAAGGCAGAAACAAAGAGAAAGGTTTTGAGGTGCTTCCGGAACGGAAGATGGTTCTCCTCAAGTTTCAGGGAGGTAGGAGGCTGTTCCAGAGGGAGGCCCCAGCTGAGGAAAGAGATCTATAGCCAACTTGTTGCTTGGAGAAGCGACTGACCCTAAGGGAGTTGGAGCCGGATGAGCGAAGAGCTCGAGAAGAAAGATATTTAGGAAGAGAGAGTTGAAGGTATTGAGGCCCGAGGTGTGGACAATGCAGAGTGTTTTCAAATTAATCCTCGCAGCCACTGGGAGCCAGTGCCGAGATTTCAGTCCTGGAGTGATACGATCCCTGGGCTTGAGGCCAAGGACAAGTCTCACAGTCCTGTTCTGGATGAGTTGCAGAGGGTGGAGAGTAGAGGCAGGCAGATTTAGAAAGAGGCTGTTGCAGTAGTCCAGCCTAGTGGGAACCAGAGCTCTAGAGACAGTGAGCTTCTGGGGGAAGGAGAGGAAAGGAAGAATACCTCAGAGGAGGTGCAGCTGGTAGTGTGACTTCTTAGAGACGTCAGAGATGTGAGGAGAGAAGGAGAGTGTGGAGTTGAAGATGACCCTGAGGTTTTTAGCCTCGCTGGTGGGAGCAGGAAGAGGGCCAAGAGAGGACAGCCAGAGAGCGACACGAAAGGAGGGAGCGGGTGTGTCAATGAGGAGAATCTCAGTCTTACTGGCATTAAGGCAGAGGTCATTTGGGGCAGAGAGCGGCACTGCAGTGGGCAAGAAGTGCCAGGTGTAGGTGGAACAGCCATGGAGCGCGGTTAGACCCCTGGGGGACATCACAGATAGAGAAAAAGATAGCAGAGAGGAAGGACACAGAATTGTGGATAAAGGTTGTGTCTGCACTTAAGGGAGCCTAAGTCATTTGTAGGAAGTCTTAGTGAGGCAGGAAGGTAAGGGATATCATGTCATGAAGTAAGGTTGTGCAGCATTCCTCAGCCAGTTTGGTGTTGCTGTGTGTGGCTCTGCAAGAAAAGTGGTGGGGGGGTTGGAGTGCTTAGAGGACAGAGAGATGTGAATTTGGTGGTGTTGGTGCACGCACGTTGAAGTACTTCAGTCCTCAAAGCACCGGTTGTGTGGGTTTGTTAAACCCCTTTCAGCAGTGGACAAATGCACAAAGACACACTTTCCTGGTGATACTGATCAAGAAGCACTTCAAGATAGCCCACAGGTTCTGCTCTTCTTTGAAAAACATTTAATAGGGGGGCTGGAGAAGGTTAATGTGTACTCTCTTGCTGGGATTGAGTTGGAATAGAGTGGGCTGTGTCCATGACATGGGAATAGTACTTCATCCATCTCTACAGCTGAACACAAAGTCCTGATCGCAGTGGACTCTAGAGATAACTATGCGATGAAGTTTTGCATTTATGAACCCTCTGATGGTGAGGAAAATTGCCTCGTCTATCTTGGATGCTGTCCTCTCTGGCAACCGGGGTATGTGCTGGTGTCTTTAAAATATGCTTGGGACTTCTTTAAGCATGGCCTACGCCCCTCGGCAGACGCTCAGTTCCCTCAATGCATAGATGCAAATTCTAGGCACTGTCAGTCCTAATGGACCTGCTCCCCTTGTTGCTTCTATGAGAGCTCAGCAAACTCATCTCATAGATATGTAGGGCTTGCAATCACAGCTTCATATCCTGCCCCTGTATAGGGCACACTCAGACATGCATCACTTTGACAGGTTTTCCTCAACAAGTGTCATCATTTGAGAACAATATACACTTTAGAATAAACGTGTCTCATACTTAGACATGGTGATACATTCGGCAAAGATAGTTCAGGGATTTAAGTGCTCACATCAGACATCTATGTTAATTTTGAGGATCACAGGTTCTAATCATGGCTGAGCCGAATTCATCCTTCTGAGGCGATCAATTGTGTAGCATTAAATTGGTTATAAAGAAACATGTATTAGAGTACAAGGAAAGTAGAGTACAAGGAAAGAGAAGGAATCTGCTGTGAAGTGCTACTCAAAATACCTTACTCATTCAACACGCTTAACAGGGCCCAAGCCATTACCTTTGGCCACCGAACCTCTGTACCCACAGCACCCAAGATTCCAAGTATTTCTCAGCCATAGTCCCAAAGGTTCATGAGTTGAAGAATGTATGAAGCAAACCTGCAACATTCATTATTTATCATTGGTTTCAAAAGAGTGAGGAAACCTGATGTCTCAACACAAGCCTCATCTAGCCCTCCACCACCTCCTCTTTAGTGTTTACCCCAGTCAAAATATGTAACTTTGTTTATTTAGGTTTTTTTTCTCCAAACATCATTGGATTTAATTAATTAATTATCAATATTATCAGAGCAGGGGCCAGGTAATGCCCAGGGTCAGTTAGATAGGCTGGGGCGTAGCTTGTCCCTGGAATGTCCCCCCCCCCCCCCGTTTGAGGGTAATACGCTGGGATGTTCTACCAGGGTACTAATAGTGTTTTTTATTTAAAGTTAAGAAACAACGTGTTTGCCTTTTCTCAACTTAAAAAGAACTACAAAATAAGATGGCCACCATTGATGAGGGAGAAGGGAACTACACATATGTCCTTCTCCCTTTCCATGTTGGCTAGTGACGTGGCAGGGATGTGCCGGGAACACTAGTCTTCCCGGCGCCAGCTTGGGACTGCAGCGCAAGGTTTGTGGGGCAGCAGTGGAAAGGGTGGGCTACATATGTGAAAAAGGGGCTTGGGCGATTGGGTCGCAGAGGCGCAGGGAGCTTAGTGGAGGCTCAGAGCAGTGGTTTTACCTTACATTTCAGTTTAGAGTGCTATAAAGCATCCTTCTGATATGTTCTCTCTGCTGGTGTGTCTATGAAGCTTATACACATTGCCATTCTATTGGGCATGGCTTCCAGGAACTAGTGGGGTCAGAGTGACATTGCAGTTTGTGAGATTATTTCCATAGCCCCTGTGGATTGGAAATGTCATAAGGAAAGTAGATTCAGGAGACACAACACCTGCTTATGCGTTTGTGTGAATGCTTGTGTGTGCTCTGGGCCCCACCCTAGTGCAGGATGTAGTTTCTAAATCAGGTCATGTAGTATATGTTTGTATTGCCCGTAATGTTCTTTGTCAGGTGGCTTAAATAGGGTTCCATGTATATGAGATCTCCACTCCCTCCTATGCCTTTTACAATGATCTGCATCCAGTATCTGCACAGGGCAAACCACAGCATGCAGGCATGCCACTGTGTGTGTTCCCAGGGCATTCTGAGACACTTTTTTCTATTTTATATATATAAGTGTTTACCCCCAAGCCCATGAAGGTAGTACTTGCAATTATGTTCTTCATGATTTTGCTTATTAGTTAATTTTTGGGGCGTTTCGATTGTAACACCTTTTTCACAATTCACTAACTTAACACTGCGACGTCCTTCCTTTTTCACAGTGCAATGTTAAATGTGTGATTTGCTCTTGTTTACAATGAAAATGTCGCAATCCACTATGGGGCTTGTTTTAGTGAGTCGCGTAATTCAGCAGCTGGGACATACACATAGGCGGGACCTGCCAGTGAATTTAGGTCATTTGGGCAAAAGGCGCGTATGCAGCCTTTTGCCCTTGCCTTTTGCACTCCGACGTGCGAATGAAGTGAACATCGCCTGGCCAACATGCATGTCAGGCAGCGTTTACAATGCATCTCAATGGGGTCCGACAGCTTTTTGGTGGCGCATAAAGCCGGCGGACCCCATCAGGATCCCAGGCATTTGCACCTGCATCAAAAGGCAATGGCGGCTCACAAGCTGGAGCATTGTATGGCGGAGAGGAAAGGGGGCAGCGGAGATGCAAGTTGAGTCCAGCCCCTCCTCTCCAGTAAAATAGCACAAATGCCATATCATATCATATACAAATGGGCGGTGACAGGAAGGCTTGTCATCTGGACCATACAGTCTAAAGTCTACACTGCCATAAATATACTACCAGCCAAAGAAACAGTGCCACTGAAAATAGTCAGTACCACGTCCCCAGAGCGTGGGGAAATGTACACGTTATAAAGGAGAAATGTGGCGCAAGGCACACTTTTCTCTGTGGAGCAATTACACGATATTTAGAATGGTGTTGCCCATTTCTCCGCACAGCTTATGTAATTAACTTTGTGTGATGCTTCTTGCCGACATGTGCTGTGCTTGCCATCTGTTTTTTTGTGTGTAGTAGCACTGCTGCTATTTCGGCATCATTGCTCGTCTTTCAGCGAACAGAGAGAATTCTAAGCCTGTCTCCCAGTATCCCCAGCATACACAATATTGACCCTTAGGATGCAGCGCCTGTGTGATCAGCACTGAGTTCTCAGGCGTTAACACATGTTGTTATGTGCTTTTTGGACTGTCATTCATTCCCTTTAGAGTCGCTGCACGCTGTAGGCCTGGTCAACATATATTAAGAAATCATCCTCTCCACCCGGCAGCCCAGGTCTTAAGGGGCTGTCCCTTGCACTGCTCCGGGGCCAGCAGACTCACGTGTCCTCATTCACTCATTCACTCACAGCACGCGGCCCGGATCCGCGTGCCATGCCGCTTTTCTTTGTCTTGGGGCTCGTGATCAGGCCACGCCCCTTTCTTCGGGCCACCCTCGTAGTTCGCCACAGTGGGGGTCACACCGCCCGCTGCGGGCTAGGGCACACCGCAGCTCCCACCAACTCCTTTGGTTGTCGGCCCAGCCACGACTCCACCACGTGGCTGACACGGGCCCCGCCCACATGGTTCGGGTGCGCTCCAGCGCACTGGGGATCGAATGCCGTATCCCACAGTGCTCAGCCCCATGCAGCCATCACCGCGGCAGCTGCTTCTTCTTGCTGAGGTGCCTCACCGCCTCAGGCACACGCGGCCGCCTCCTCCTTGGCTGTGCTTCACAGCCGACGCCACGTGTCGCAGCACACAATGGGCTACCGGCAGCCTACACACCGCAACGGTGTGCAGGGCCCAGACCGCCTCATCGCCAATGTGGTGGCCCGCCTCCGGTCACTGAGGCGGGCCACTGATGATGTCGGGATCACCCGATGCAGCAGCTATGCTGGGGGCACCCAGCAGACCGAGAGTAGGGGACACCCTACAATACTCGGATCACTGGCCCGGAGCTCCACAGTTTGGGGATCACCCCAATGCTAGCAGTCGCGGCTCCCAGGGCACTTTGGCCACGCTGCTGAACCAGGCCATGATCACGCAGCAACAGTCACCCCAATCACTGACACAGACAGGAGTTGCTGCTTCCTGGGGCTCTGCTGCGCTGCCTTATGCGTGCCAGCAGAGCCCTTTTCATTAGAGAGGCGTCATGACGTTGTCATGACGCTCTCTCGCATCCACAGACTAGACCAACACACAACACAGATTAGAGGTGATATTGAGCATCTCTGATTTCTGCAGTCTCCCTTACACTAGATTCAAAAAGGCTAAAATAGAGCACACCTTGATCATTTCTGAGATGCGGAAATGCACAGGCGATTCACAGGGTTTTGCTCCTGGCATCCCCACGTTTGCTGCGGTTTTCTGCTTTGTGAATCAGACATAGAGTAGCACGAGCAGGTCAGAGATGCTCCAGGGCATCGCTGATTACCTCCAGTGCACATGTTTGTGATCCAGGCCCTCTGTCTGCAGCGGGAGGGAGTGTAGTCTTATCTCTGCCCAGATTGTCCTTTGCAATCACCCTGTTCATTCCATATGTATTCAAATTCAGATACATTCTTAGTTTCATTTTAATAATTGCTCTGGTGCTTATCAAATGTCATTGAGTTGCTGATCTTGCATTTCTGTCTCTCAGGAACACTGCAGGGCTTCTATGCCAGAGAAGCAAAAGCACTTCATCAGCGGTTAATGCATACTTCCAGAACAGCCATTTTAGAAGATGAATATGAAGAGAATTGTACTTATGGCCTGATATTTTTGGAACCCTCATGTTACAAAAAAACACTGAATCATACCCATTTGTGGCTATAAATTCAGTGATTATTTTGATGATTCCTTGACGTTGTTATACTGTGTGAATGACTTTAGTTTACACTGACACATTTGCTCGGCAGGATAGCTCACGGGCAACGTGCTCGCCTTGTAAGCAGAACCACACGGAGCAACACCCGTTCGATCCCTGGGTCAGCGCTTAGAAATATCTGGGTGTTAAGCTCATTATAAATAACCTATCATATCTATATGTTTTACATGGTGCATCACCATGAGTGACCGTGCTCTTGCTTAACAAGTACAGTTCTGCAAGTTGGAATCCTGGGGCAGGCCCCCATAGCCTTTCATTCTTCTGAGGTTTATAAACAAAAGTAGTTCAAAATGGTTTGATAGGTACACCTGTTATTACCGCCCTAGAAGCTGGAGAAGTGTGGCATGAAGCACTGTACTAGGAAACAACATTATTATATCATAAACTATCACTTTTGCAGTGATTTCAGCCTGGACCTCACATTTTTTAATTTCTCCTGCAGGACCTCTACACAAGATCCCATGCTTGAAAGTGTGATAGAGCACGGGTTGCCTGTTCAACAAATACATTCAAGGCCAGAAAACATGAAACATGGGCCATTACAAGGGAAGAAGCCCCAAAATGCCTCGCCACTTGGTCCCATGGGCTGAAGTGGTATTACTATTTTGCTAGACAGTGCACACTGCCGTGCCAATCACTTTTTCATTGGTAGTCATTGGCTTGCCCTCTTCCGTGCACTAATGCCAGTGTGAAACTGCTCCCAGGAAAAAAGCAGTCATCAACATACAGATTTTAGCGGGGGTTCCCCACAATCACATATTTACTACTCTGCCCCCCACCATCTAAACCCACTGTACGATGTTGTTGGATCGGCAGCTGAAAAAACGAATCGAAAAATATGGGGGATTACTAAGGGGACACAAGTGGTAGGTGTGTGTGGGGAATAGGGACTAGATAATAGGGAAGGTGGGCTTGGGGGTGAACCCCCCCAGATAAAAAAATATATTTCAATGAATTTTTCAGCCGAAAATATTCAGCAAACAAAACGCAGCGGAAAGAAAAACCTGGCAATCTAAGAACATATAACCAAACCTGCACCTCTTTCCCCCTTGCATAGGGGATGCAATGGAATGCGGCCACCAGCATGTTTACTGGTGGCATGTCCCAACATAGAACACTGCTATGTGTGGCCCTTGCATTGCTAGTGCTGCCCTCTGTGTCAAACCAGCCGCATTACAGCCATTTTGCTCCAGGTCGTGTCTTGCCCTAGATGTACCATTGTAATTAAACACCTATCCAAAAATGAATTTCTCAACGTAGCATTTACCCACAAAGTCGTTCAGCATTTTCTCTGTAAGAAGTTGCCATATTTCTCCTGTGCTCTACTTCACAGGTTAGAGATTATTTTATTTTTGCAAGTGATTGTAGCAACGCTTAATCCCTTGGCTGATTGATTGGGTCTTTTTATATAGTATTTTTCTGATGTATGTTTCTGATGTTTTTGCACTGCAATAAATGTAACAATTTCGAAATCATTTCTGACTCCTGGTGCATATTTACGCTTCTGGCACCGTAGGGCCAGGCCCTGAAGGTTGTATTCATGACTCCCTTCTGCGGAAACCCTCGGCTGGACCATTGCTTGTCCAAGGCAAGGAGTAGGCATGAAAGCTAAAGACAAATTCTAGAACCCAACTCTGAATTGGCCCAAGCACACGTGGATTTTGTGTATTCGCAAAGGGCTTTTGCCCATGTGCAATGCAAACATTTAGGACAGTGCAAATGACTATGCATTTCACTCGCACTAAATCATTTGTGTGTGAACAAATTCTATGGGCCTCATTACACGGATGGCGTTAGGGATTTACCGGTACCGGTAAATCCCTACCGCCTTACTACGAGGTCCCTTTGCGGGTTGGGGGATTTAACGCCTGCTTTTTGCAGGCGTTAAAATCCAACCCGCTAAGGGACCGCGGAGCTAATTACGGCACCGCAAAATTGCGGTGCCGTAATTAGCGCCTTCCCCATTCCCATAGAGCCCTATGGGGCAGAAATGGGAATGGGGAAGGGCAATGGCGGAAGGGGGATTTACCGCCCCTCCAACCTTGGAATGGGGCGGTAAATCCCCTTTCCGCCAAGGCGGTGCCGGTATTTTACCGGCATGAGCCATGGCGCTAATAGCGCCATGGCTCACCGCCTACCGTGTAATGAGGCCCTATGTGTGCCTTTTGTTTCTTTTATCCTACTGTCTTCTGTTTGGTGCTTGTTTGGCCACCCGGCCTTGTTAAAGTCCTTTTGGAGAGGTAACGCGGGGAAGGTAGAAGTACTTAATCTACCCGTAATGGTAAATTATTGGTGAGTTGATGTTCAGTTCCAGAACATCTTAGGAAGTCTTCTTCGTTTCTGTAGGATCAGCAGGATAAATTCACTGGCCTATAGAAATGAGGCAGACTTCTTAGAACCCACAAGGCTCCATGAAATGGCAATCTTTCCGGTGACATGATCCCCTTGGAATCAGTCCCTTTCTAAATGCATCCGGACAGCTGGTGAACAGCATGATTTTGGGCTTACTGGAATTGCTTATACCGGTGGAGAATACCACTATGCAGCACAGCACCCAACGCATTGTGATGATAATGATGCCCCTCGGCGTCAAGGATGCCCTGCACAGCAACCACTTCTGTTGTTAAATGCCAGCATGCTGTCTCCCGCAAACATCTGGTGCCATACTTTTCCTACTGCATAGGCATGACAAGTTGCAGAGGATTCCGGTTGTATAGCTGCCATCTAGGATGGTGAGCTAAAGACTCTGGTTGTAACTCTAACCCGGGATATAGGCCGGTAGTAGAGAAACTCCCAGAACCCCCCTTGTTTTTGCATGGCTGCCATCTACTTCAACTATAAGTAAACGTTTTTTGGATTCAAGCCTCGCTCTGAAAAACAAAATTCATTCAGAGGTAGAAATACTGTTCCCGATCACCTAATACAATAATCAGTTTCAAAGTATGCCTCCAAATACAACTATTGCCTCTGCAGGGGACCCAAGAAGGGCAGATTGTTGCTGTGTACTAAATGGCATTCCTACATAGGTTCAGGATGTGTGGGGTTGTGTCTAGTACATGTCCTATGCATTCTGAGCTATGTGCTCCTAGATATCTAAGACGAACAAATAAATGCAAAGTTTCTACTGCAGAACTTCCCCAGGCTCATGATGCTGAACACCAGAGCATCATGTACCGCCCAATGGCAGCCTGAATTGTGAGCAAGCATTACAGTAACCCTACTGTGGGATTGTGGGATTCCCTCTGTCTCCATTTTGAATTGACTTTGCAGTAGCAGTAGTTATAATCAACATTTTAATATCTGCCAACACAGGAGTCACCCTTAGGCACAATAAAAGACCCATTGTCTCGACTAGCATCGTCTTCGTTTCTTTTTTCTCCACTCGACATTCCAGCAATCACGTTACACTATATAGTAACTCGTAAAAACCAGAAATTAGAAATACATTAATATCAATACACTGCAAAAATATCAGGGCATATGAGAGAATAAATAAAATACAATATACACTCAGCACATTCACGAATTTCTTGTGCTTATTTCATGCAACAAAAATAATTAGAATAGAAAAAAACAAACCCAAAAAGCAGAGGATACATTAAAACAAAAAATAAAAAAGTAGCTCAAGTGTCTCATGTATCATTTACTAAATGCATTCAAAATAACATTGGAGCAAATCAAAATGTATTCCTGAGTTGATTACTCAGACATCCAGTTGAAGAGACATTTACCCAGTTGTAGAGTTGTTGTACAGTTTCGAACACATGTTCCCAATCAATTGAGGGAGGCCACCAAAGTGGTTAGTCATGCAACTGCTGGTGTTACAGTGAACAATGGGTGCATGCATGTCTGTGCACTAAAAAGCAAATATAATCCACGCCTCCTCTTCAAAGTGCAGTCACTCCCAAGGCCAGCTCATGTAGTTACGGGTGCTTAAAACCCCATGAAATGACAAAGTAACACATAGCGGTGAAATGATGAATAAACAACTGTTAAGGTAATTCTGCTATACTTTTTACAACTTGTGTGAAGGCTGAAGAAAGCTTCCCCAAA
The DNA here is from genome assembly GCF_040938575.1 of Ambystoma mexicanum. Taxonomy (NCBI): domain Eukaryota; kingdom Metazoa; phylum Chordata; class Amphibia; order Caudata; family Ambystomatidae; genus Ambystoma; species Ambystoma mexicanum. The sequence goes on along the minus strand of NC_090937.1, from coordinate 314,553,755 downwards.
AGCAGTAGGGGTAGAGCATGGTAGTCAGCTTGAGAGTAACGCCATTATCCCTGGCTTTTCAACCAATACCTGGCACTCCTGGACCACCCCATCGTTGCTCTCTGCCCACACTTCCAGTGCTATGCGGATGAAACCCAGCTCATCTTCAGGCTACCCTCGGCCTCCTCCTCTACTTCCCTCATCTCTGACTGTCTGTCTGCTATACAGGAGTGGTGTGCCACCAATGACCTCTTCCTTAATGCCAGTAAGACTGAGATTCTCCTCATCAGCACACCTGCTCCCTCCTTTCCTGTCACTCTGTGGCTGGCCTCTCTTGGCCCTCTTCCTGCTCCCCCTGTGAGGCTAAAACCCTCAGGGTCATCTTTGACTCCACTCTCTCCTTCTCTCCTCACATCTCTGACGTCACACTAACAACTCCTCCTCCTCAGAGGTATTCTTCCTTTCCTCTCCTTCCACCAGAAGCTCACTGTCTCCAGAGCTCTCATTCTTTGTAAACTAGACTACTGCAATAGCCTCTATCTAAACCTGCCTGCCTCGACTCTCCGCCCTCTGCAACTCATCCAAAACAAGACTGCGAGACTAGTCCTTGGCCTCAAGCCCAGGGATCGTAGCTCACCCGGACTGAAATCTCTGCAGTGGCTCCCAGTGGCTGCAAGGATTAAGTTCAAAACCCTCTGCATTGTCCACAAGGCCTTCTGGGGCCCCAATATCTGCAACTCTCTCTTCCTAAATATCTCTCTTCTCGAGCTCTTTGCTCATCCTCCTCCAACTCCCTCAGGGTCAGTCGTTTCTCGAAGCAACGAGTTCCTCGGCTGGGGCCTCCCTCTGGAACAACCTCCCTGCCTCCGTGAAACCTGAGGAGAATCATCTCCGGTTCCGGAAGCACCTCAAAACCTTTCTCTTTGCTTCTGCTTTCTCTCCCTCTCTCCCTTGCTGACCTCCTGGCTGACACTGAAACTGCACTGGTTACCCGGCCACCCTCTGATCTCGGGCCCAAGCCCACTCCCCCACCAGTCACACTCCTGTACTGCCTTCCTGGCCACCCCTGCACTTGGGGACTGTCTTCTGTATCCCTACAGTCCCACTACCAGCACTTGACACCTGATGCCTCCCTTTACCCTTGTACTTCCCTCCTGCTGGCCTTACCTTACTGTTATTTATTTATTTGTATCCCATGCACTGCACTATTCTCTCCCCCTAACCCCCACACTTCTCCTCAATCCCCTTTCCTGCACTTGCGCGATTCGAATGACACCTGGCCTAGTAGGATCATTGTTTGTCTTCCATCTGTTCTCCCTCCCTTGCCTCGTCACGCCTTGAAACACTTGTGTATAGGTGCATTATAAATGCCATATCATATCATCTATCAGCGATTGTATGTGTTTCAGTGCCATGCTTAGGGCAAAGGTTGTGTGAGATGGCCTCCTGACCAACACATTTTGGACGGTGGCTTACATACATCTCATCTGAAATGCATTCAAGTTTCTGCACGTGTGTGGGATCTTTTTCAATATTGTATTGAGTAGAGAGTTTTTGACCATGTTTTTATTATTTGGGCTTGGGTTATAAATTGTCATACACAATGTGTTGGTGCAGCTGTCAACCTATCAATGCACAGAGAAGGGACTAAGTACTGACGGCGCATGTCAGCTGCTCAATGCAATCAGCACGAGGCCAGGGCTACAAAACAAATTAACCACATTTGAGAGAACATTGGCACATTACGTACATGGCAATGCTGAGAGCTCAGTTAGTGAGACTCAAGTTAAATAGTTGAATCAGGCTACACCAGCAGACTATGTAACAGTTGGAAGATTAGAGAGTCAATGTTTAATTAATTAATTATTTGCTTAACTGGTAATTTATTTAATTACCAGCTTTCTGTAAAGTAGCACTGAATATGTTTCAAAATGCTACTTGCAGGATGGCCTGCGCCCCGACAGAAAGGTATCCTTTTCAAAACTCCCGTTGCACCCTGTTCTTTGAAAAATGGGTGTACAAAAATGTTTCTTTTCCCCTGCTTGTCCCCGCTCCTCTTACCTCGCCTCATTATCCGGGAAACACCCTGGGACCCTGCACCCACCCCTTAAGCCACCACCTTCTCCCTCCTCTTCCCACCCAACTGACCTCTTCCATTTTCTTGGGTACACCTACACAACCCCCGCATTCCCACCTCCACATAGCTCCCTCTACCTACAGGGTCGTTTGCCCTCCCAGCCCTCCTTTCATCTCTCCCCACATGCCACTCCTCCCCAGCCAGCTTTCCCTTTCTTCTTTGCATAATAGACGTTTCACACGTTACACTTGCAACATCGATTGCGCAATAAAGAAAGCATTCCTCGTGCACGGCCTGTGTTCTATCAGCTGATTCACCTTTTGGGTAACCCGGTCTATCACTTCCCGGTCTATCACTTCCGGCGAGAGCAGGTCCTTTCAGATCGGAGCACGGTAAGACTTTTCAGCCTGTGAAAACGTTGCCACACTTTTAAAAGTATAATAAAAGATTGCGAGAAATGGTTACTGCAGGGAAGACGCTCTCACTTCTTGAATGTTTAACGTCTAGACAAGGAACCTTCCAATGAACCCTAAAACGAGTGAAAGACGACCTGACCCAACCTTCTCTAAGCTCCTTCACAACTTAACATTCTTTACTTATGTCCGACAAGTTTCGTTTTTAGGATGGGGCTTGTTTCACTCTCCTTCTGGGACCCAATTCTCAGTTCTCGACACCTCAGACCTCAGACATCTTGTATTGGTATTCAAGCACGTCTGTTTTTCTCTTCCCCTGCCATGGAAGCATATTACTAACCAACGCATTGCACTGTAACCAAAATAGCATGTGATCCTTAGGAATTCGGAACCTGTTGGACAATAATTGAGTTAGATGTTTCTGCCAAACCCTTTAAAAAAAAACACACAAAAAAACAGTCGTATTTGTGTGTGGCGAAGAATGGCCATATTATACAGGCGCATTATGGGATGATTTTACATCGCCAATCAAGCTTGAGATGGCTGACACTTGTCTGTGGCGTATTGTGCCCCTGCCTGGGAAAACCAGAGTATGGGCTGCTGTAAAGAAGAGCATGATCAAGAGTGAAGAAAGAGGGAGGAGCTTGCAGACGCGTGGAGGGAGTCGGGCAGGGCAGAAGTGCTTTGCATTAGTGGGGCTGCCTCTTAGGTCACTAGGTATCTCCTGGAGATGTGTTTTTGGAAGAATTATAGGTTAGAAATCAGGTAGTGTTGTGTGTGTGAGAGTCCCGAGAGCATGCTTTGCTCAGGCGATCATTGCAGATATGTTGTAATTGATTATTTGTAATGCGATAAATACCCAGAGGTTTCTAAGCACTGACCCATGGATCGAACCTCTGTTGCCCTGCATCATCTTGTTTCCGCGCCGAGCGCATAGCCCCTGAGCTATTCTCCCGGCCCTGGCTTAAAATGCCTGCAATGTCTGCTTATGGTATCACAGGTATGCTCCTGAACAGTAATTCTGTGACTGCTATTCTGACTCCAGACCTGGCCTAGTTCAAGATCAGGACATGTGAGAAGGTGTATACTTTTGGTAAGAAACGGCAGGGGGGTGCTATAGACAGAATTAGTAAAATGTGATTATCCAATGCCCTAGATGTACAGATAAAGGGCCTGATTCATGCAAGTGGTTTATAACGGCGCAATCCCATAGGAAAACGCTCCATGAATCAGGCCCAAAGAATGTTCATTTGTTCCTGGCTCTCAGTTGACTTATAAAGTAATGCCTTACTGCAGATGGCCCAATGTTGGTGGAATTTGGAAATGGGTGTGCAAGCTTTGACGTGCACATTGCTTAGTTAATAGTGATATGGGTATATAATAGTGAAACCTAAGCAAATCAACTTCGAGGGGATCTCTGAGCACATTCTAGGATATGGTGCAAGCCTGGCCCTCAGAAAGAGTGGGAATCATTTGATATCCTGATCATATATTGTCTGAGGGTGCTGGTGAAGCACAGCTCAGGGCTCCTGGGCAGGGAACTGTGGGTGCTACTGGACTGTTACCATAAGGTAATGACAGGATTTGATGCATGTGCTGCTCTTTATACAAAATAATGCCACCTCACAGGACCCACGAGCAGGGAGCAAATCATTCAGACTGCAAGTCAACAATATGAACACTAGTGCATACAATATGAGCATTGAAGCGCCCGCCAGTCAGCCAGCCATAGTGGGGATTATGGACTTGGAACAAAAGTGACTGTGCCCCAAAATGGACTCACAAGCACAGGAAATGGTGATCTGTTTTTTAAGTTGCCTAAGTGTTAATACTGTGCCAAATGGTCATCATAGTAGAATGCCTAGGCTTGGTCTTTTTTTCACAATATTATTAGGCAAGCATTTACGGATTTTAAGTCTTCCCGTGTGTCACTGTGAACATGCACATGTTGAAACCATGCACAGGAAAACAGGCGAGCAATGCCATTCTACTTACTCCCTTATTCACCAAGCATCCACAAAGAACTTTACACAGGAAAGCTGGGAGGAACTAGGGGCACTTTTAAATGAGGACTGGATTTGAACTATGTCTACTCTTGGAGCAAAGCCCGGGCCCATGATTCCTGGAAGTTCTTAAGGCCTGCTTATGACGATGGTTATGGTGGTGTGTTTGTGGCAGGACTCTTCTGTTGGTTAATCTTCATAATGCAGTGTTGTCTACGCTTCTCAACCTCTACTATGTGGCATCTGCTTCCCAGATTAATTTACAGGTCTACTTTGTGAGTTGTGTGCCCTTTCATGACCTGAGTGTTGTTCACATGCATCATTTAAATAGTAAGGCATTGTTTGAGTCTTACCTGTCATGTCCTGCCTCGCCTTCTTCATATCTTTTGCTGGCTTAGGCCGAGCCAACATGACATTCAAGTGAAACAACATGACAGACTACAGTGAACTAAAAAGCTGGTTGATATGCATTTGTACCCTTTGCACTCTGATGTAGTTTGTGTTCTTCAGTCTAGGTCACGGTTCTGCAACCTTTGGATCTCCAGATGTTTTGGACTACAACTCCTGTCAGCCCTAGTCAGACAAACCAATGGAGAGGACTCATCAGAATCATAGTCCAAAACATCTGGAGATGAAAAGGTTGTGGACCCTTGGACTAGGGACAATGCTGCTAGACAATGGATGTGAAAGACAATGGCTAGGTGGCTTTGGGGTCCCACAAGCCTTCCGACTTCACATTCAGTAACACTACGACTGTCCTTTAAATATAATTATTTCCATGAGCAGTATCTGAGATGGACAGCTGTCCTTGTAGCTAGCACACAGGCCCACAGGGGCACATTCAAGCAAGCCTCAATAGAGTGCAAAACATAAAGAGCCACTAATCAGCATTTTGCTGAGGTCAGATAGAAGCACAAGCTCACTGTAATGCAACCTGGGTATTCTAACAATATACCTGTCACTTATGGCTCAGCTTGACATTGACCAACTGATTTTTTAAAATAAAAATATTTGAATTGTCCCTGCATGGAATATTATTTGCAGTAGTTTCATCAGCTGTTCAAACATTTCATGAAACTGGTGAAGAAAATCAAAGTGTTTTGTTCAATACAACGGCCACAGAGACGACAACCTGAACCTTCACTCACCCTATTTTTGGGTAACCCCTAACTTGTCATTCTTCCTCACGCAAAGGTGTATCACCTATCTAAAAGAGCCACAATGGACAAGCAGAGAGGGCCCACAATGAAAGGTTCTTCGATGTAGAAGGCATTCACCATTTTAGTGTTACAATTTACTGAAATACAGAAACCCAATTTAGTCAGTTGGCACCACTGCGCTCCAAACCCCTATGTGCCAAGACTGTACTGCATGAATCTCAGCTCTAATAAAAACGTAAATCTCAAAATAACCCTGGCATAGGCACAGAGCACCTTGGAGTGTCGTTGCCTATAGTTGCCATTGGTAGAAGCTGTGTCTGTGCAGAACCTGCTATTTCTGGACGGTGTTGCATGTCGGGCCTGTATCAGGGCGAGAGACCCATTGCTTTAAAACCCTTGAATAGGCGTGGAGCTCTGTGGAGTGGCATGGAGTGTAGTTGGTGAAGTTTCATGTTGTTTGCGATGAAGCCAGTGTAGAGGAGCAGCCGATTGCCTCTGCAGGAAGTTCCAACCCCTTCCACTTGTATGATGAAGGCCGGAAATTGTGCCATGCTTGACTCCAGTAGGTGTGACCATACCCCCGAGAATATTCAAAAGAAGATGCCCTCTGAGAAAACCCTATCAGATGTACTCTCGAAGAGATGACAATTTAATGGAGGAAATCCCTGAAGGAATATGAAAAAAAGTAAGAAAAAGAGCTGGTGACATCACAAGAAGCGAGCGTGACACACAGAGAAGATTGTCTGAAGAAGATGCATGACCGTTATAGAAACTGATGATGAAATAAACAATTGAGAACATTTTCGTATGCAAACAAAAGAGTGCACGTGTGAAGAGCGCTGCAGAAAATGCAAGCCGTTCAATAACTGTACAGTTGCAGCAACACAAGTAGACTAAGCGATCTTAAAGGCTGGCAATATGTAGTGAATACACTGCAGGCGGGCCCACCACTATATAGAATTCTGGACATCGGTGTCAAATATTTAGTAGACTCAGACCCATGGAGAAGGAAGGATCAGAAAGCTGTGATGCAGCAACATGAAGCTAAGATTATTGAAAGGCCTGGAAGAGCTGTCTTGCCTGGTGTCAAAGGATGAAGTAGCCAAGAACTGGTTATCAATCTATAAAGAAAATGAACCGTGAGACGTTGAATCGTCTTGTGTCAAGGTGCAAGGAAAGAACACCATGAGTGCCAAGATATTAATTGAACACAATTAAATGCTGCAAAACAGGCTGAAATATGGTCTTCTGTCACATGAGCCAAGGATGCAGTTGGGCGTGCCGACTAGAACTGTGATTAGAGTATTCCTATACTCCCTTATATTCCCAGGAGCAAGGATACATTGCAAGGCCAAGTTCAAAGACAATCTCAATGGCAGAAGGCATGAGCGATGAGAGATGTTGGGCTAATTGGGTGGAGAGACACGTTCAAAGACCACCCACTGGCACCTGGGGTACCAGTTTATGTGCTGCTAGTGAGCCAAATGTTCCAGAAGGATACAAGCATGCCAACTAATTGTAGAGGGCCATATAATGAGTGCCTTATAGTTTGAGAACCAATGATATACCGTGTACATAACTGTTGAAGATGACTTGCACTAGTAGTGGGCATAAATTGACCCAATCACAACCCGTCTCTATATAGAAAGTACACTTAGATGTTCCCCTTGAGCGTATCAAAACCCCTCGTAGGTATTTCCTGTTTGGTACGTAGTATGTCATCATGTATGATGAATATTTAGTATATAACTCTGTTTGTTGCAAAATTATTGAGAGCTCGAGCGAACGTCCGTTGATGTCCGTTGTAACTCCCTGTTTTAGATAATTGATAATAAAACAGTCGGACAAGACTTTTTGCCAACTTCCTGAGTTGGTCTTATTATTGGTGTAAGATTTATTCGGAATCCCATCCATGCAAGACTTGTTACTGATTTAAGGACCCCCCCGGGTTCACCGACATTTAACATTCAACGGTGTGGACATTCAGCTTGCAGTAAGTACAGTACCGATTTGAAAGTTTTTTTTTTTTATTGTACTTTTGTTTTTACTGACGTGAGCTGGAACACAAGCTGCCTTCGCCATATTATTGAGTTGTATGGTGAATGACTCATGGCAGTATGGAACTGTGATTTTGCTCACCTTATTTTACACAGCGGTTTACCATTCAAAAAAAGTGATGTGAGTTTGGAAAAGAAATTACAACTTGAGTAATAATGCCCTCACACCTCCGGATGCAGAAGTAATGGGTCAGTTGGGAGAAGGCAAGTATTGTTCAACCAAGGAGAGCAATGACAATCCTAAACTCACTGCCTATTTTCCCCAAAGGGCTGTGGAATCCTACAGCCAAGCATTGACATCAGTGGCCATCACCCCTGTTGTGAAGCGGAGCACAGTAATGGGGAGTGTCTTCGAGGCGGTTCGGTTAATGAAATACTAGATGGCTCATTAATGGAGGCATGCTCAAGTGTGGAAAGTTATAAATCTGCCTCATCTCATCATTCTTTAAATCTTTAATTGCTTCTGCCAGATCTGAGTGAGAATGTTGACCAGTATCAAGGGGTGTATGTTATTTTCCCTGGCAGTCACTCTAATGAAACAAATAAGCTTAAACAAAGGGTCACCTGATTGGCTGAATGTATACTCAACTGAGGGCTATGCAGATGCAATGGGAATGTTGTAGGGAAATTCCCCAGTCATCCAACGTGGAAGTGGGGTGCCTCTGACTCGACAATAGATTTTTTTTTGTGTCTGATATGCTGTATTTTGAAATAGCTGCACACTGGACCCTGTTCGAAGTGATCATGTGCAACTATAATTGAAATGTGAATGTGTTGCTTCTACGTTGAAGAGACAGGCACACAATGCACAATGTTAGTTACTATACAAGAACAGATCTCCCCATTGATGGTTAGAACGCAAAATCTTAATTTGGACAGGCTATGGCGGAAGTGGAGTACTGAGGACAAATTGTTAAGCGTGCCTCCATTTAGATTTAGACTCACAATAAGGGGTACCACAGTTTTAAAGATGCCTGCAAATGAATGTAAGGGCCAACCCCTGCCGAAAAATCATATGAATCAGTTTGACATAAATATTAAGAACCAAAAAGCTATGATGAGACAGGAAATCAGAACATTTAGAAAGGACACCAATGCCTCTCTATCTGATATAAAAGATGACATTTAAAACATTACAAACAAGCATAAAAAATGTCTTACGGTATATAAGCAAGATAGGAAACACCAGGAAGACCAGCAAATGATCCAATTAGTTGGCACTCAAGATATTAGAGGCATTTAGGAATTATTGAATGGTGGTAACCTAATGCAAATCTCTGCACATGCAATTTCCATTCCTGAACATTCCTGGATAGATAATTTCCAGAAAGTATATTTTAGGGACACAATAGACAATCACACTAGGAGCAGAGCGGTGTCCATTAGAGTGAACTTCACAGTTTGATGTATGAGACCTGCAAGAACTAAATATGAGGCTCAAGAACTCTGGGGTGGGAGGCCTGGATGGTCTTCCAAATAAGAACTACAAACTGGATCCCGCTCTTTGGTCAGATACACTCTGCTGCTTATTTAGGCAAATAGTTGCTCCGGGCATTATTCCCAATCATAGTCCTATATATAAAAAGGATGATTGATTCATGCCACAGAATTATTGTCCTGTTAGCCTAATTGAAACATCAAGTACACTCTTGGCAGCTTTGGTATGCAAGGACCTTGAAGACAGGGCCATAAAATCAGGACGATTATCCGTGTTCCAAACAGGCTTTAAAAATTGAATGGGTAATAACTTGAATGGATTATTTTGTGAATTGTGCCAACAGAAAACCTTGTAAAAAGCATCAGTCCCAATTCATTCTGAAGCGCTAGATATGACAGCCGCTTTAGACACAGTCTTACAGAATAGACTGGGGGCCAAACTATGGAAGTGTAACATCCCTCAGGGTTTATTAACTATGGTGCACATTTTTCACACAGGTAATACCTTACAAGTAAGACTCAATATGTATGGAACTCTTTAGAGACCAATAAAAGTAATTGTAGGTTGGAGGCAGGGCTGTGTACTGGCCCCTGCCTCTTTTTTTTATTTAAGTGGCAGATAGAACGAAGCCATGGATAAATCTGACCTGCTACCGCCAAAGATAGACAAAGCACACATCAGGTGGCTTTCTTATGAAGACGATTTCATACATTTGGATACAACCTCATCTGCAACAACATCTGGATTACTTCAGCGATTTTGTGATGTTGAACGGATTCGAAATATTTCCTGGTAAATCTAAAATTATAATTTTTTAAGGCAGCAAGAAATAAAAGCATGGCCTCTTGGATGATAAATAAGACGAAGCTAGAAGTAGTTGGAAACTTAACCTATCTTGGTTTGCTGATCACCAGTAAAAACAAAATGGATGCTGTAAAAGAAAGAATTTGTGAGAAATGCAGGACATTTCAACCGCAAATGAAGATAATTTCCGAAAAGTATTGTTCGTTTACACCTTTGCCACTTATTGATGGATTACATATAGTTTGGAAATGTTGGATGACATTGAGTTGCCCTGGTTTAGGGTCTTTGAGGGCATGCTATAGAGGATAGCATTGGATTTGCCACCCTCAGTCCCCATAGTTTTTATTCGTCTGGAGTTTGGTTTGTTTGTTCTCCTGGTGCCAGTCGGTTTTAAGAAATACATTAATGTTATAGGGTACGATTTTTACAGGGGAAACGCATACGCTGTATCACGTTGTTAAGTAAGCATGCCAGGAAGATAATGACATGATGGTCCAGCAATGTTCCCCTACATGTGAAAGAGTACTGGCCAGTTTTAACCTTGAGAATTCTGTTTTAATATAGAGCCCTACAATGCTGGTAAGAAATGTAAAAGAATCAGACAACACTGCCAATCCTGAACGTCTTGTGAATTATAAATTGGACAGATCTTATTGAGATTTGGCGAATGTCAAAAAATTCCCCGTGACAGTTGAGAGGATGTGTCTCTTTGATTTTGTGCAAATGTGTTGCATACAATGGAAGTGGTTGGCCTTAGATTACAAATTCCAGAAGCAAATCGTACATGTAGGATTTGTGGTTCAACATCAGTTGAAACGCTTTACCATTTGTTGTGTTGAAAATGAATAGATGAGCACCAGTTGCATTTTGAAAAGTTTGTGTATTCCATGAGTCCCCTCTGTTCGGACACCCTGTGGGCGAGAATTATGGCTGCTAGGCGCTTGAACCTATCACTAGCTTTGTAATCTGTTGAATGAAGGCTATAAGGAATCGTAAAGTAAGAATCATGGACATTTTGGTTACAATCAAAGTATATTGTGTACATTTCCATGATTCTGAGATGTATTGTACGTTTTTAATCTTTAAATACCTTTAATCAGAAATGTGTTTTGCGTCTTGCTTTTATAAAATTCTGCTTTCCTGTTTTTTGAGTATATATGCACTGCATTGAATTTTGCTATGTTTGTGCATGTGTACTGATGAACTGTATAAAGGTTATGCTTGGTAACCAGATATACACATTTCTAAAAATAATGTCTTCACATCTGTCATAAAGCATATATATACTTGAATTCATTGACAGGCTAGGTGCATTCAAAGTAGGTCACTGCACTATGCCTTCCGTCAAGCTGAAAAGCGTAACAGTCAGTGATGCTTTAATACAACATACAGCTACCATTACTGTTGCATGCTAAGCTCTTTTCACACTTCATTATCACACTCGCAAGATTGTACTTATGTTTTCAAAGTACACAAAGGGCATATTGCTTGCATAGTAATCTCCCATGTTCTATGTGCCTCCAACATGTTGGGCTACTATGTGCAGGATTTTCAATATGGCTGTCTTGCATCTGATTTTTATTACAACCAAAGGATACAAAGCTTCCCCATTTAATATAGCTTCCTTACCTTGCTAGTGAGATTGCAGAGGAGTGGAATAGTATCCCTTCACATAGATGTCCATATACAAATTAATAAGGAGAGGGCCGACAACCACTGTGGCAAAGGTAAGGTGACAAGAGCTTGGTGGCCAACAGTAACTGAAATATGTGTGCTCCAGATAACATATGTAAGTGGGTTTATTTTACTCCCTACTTTTTAAAGTTGGCAGTAAAACTGTTTTTTAGGGAGTAAAAATGTAAGCCCAATTCCCAATGAGAGTATTTTTATAAGCGTGTAAAAATATGTTTTAACTGGAAAAACGGAAATGTGTTTTTTAGTAATGAATTCTTTGCACCTTAAAAGATGGAGGTTTACTTCTTCTGATCAGTCATTTATAATATTAGTTTCTTCCTGTGGTACTAAATGCACTACTTGTCCAAATAAATCTTTGGAGCTTTTGCTCAAGGTTCTCCTACTTTTTGTTGGGAGTATTTTTACCTCCTAGTTTGATTTTGTGGGTGTATGTGCCAATTTTTAGGGCGGAAAAAAAGTGCCCGATACACCCAATATCTATAAGGCTGTGGGTGGCAAGATATTTGGAGTAAGCCTGTTGTGTTATACCGTAAAAAAAATAAAATTAGTTATTGTTCTGCTTTGCTTTATGTTTAATCCATCGTATTGGGCTAGAGGATTTCTGTAGAAATCCTCTAGCCTAGGTTTAGGTGAGAATAGAGTTTCCTCAAGTGGTTCTCCACATGTGTTTTTTGCTATGTTTCGGGTACATGGAGACATGACTGTCTTGAAAGCAATAATGGGTGTGGCTCAGTTGAAATTTCTTAGTTTCAGCAGCGTGTCATAATAAAATGGCGACTGAAGACTTTATTGATTTAAGTTTAGTGGCAGACCTGCTTTTTTCTCCATTCTGGCTCTTTGAGATATGTGGTTCGCCACTAGTTGAGAAGTGAGTGAAAGGTAAGTGCTGTCAAATAATAGAGGCGATAGGGATAAGAAATGTCCACTTGGTTCTGTCGAATCACTAATATGGTGTTATCACAACATACATCTTTACACACATTGTAAAAAAGTATTAATTTTTAAACAAGATAACGTCATATATAAAACAGAAAAAGTACAATTCAAAATAATAAGATGTTTTGCACAATATAAACCATGATATAGAATACAAAGTGATATAACCATTTCATGAAGGTGAAGAATGTGAAATAAAAATGACACAACAGAAAAAAGGGACCAATCATAGAATGTGACTTTGCACTGCACAAAGCCAGATTCATGGAACTGTGCAGAGTCCGTGCAAAATAATTTTGTACTGCAAACATGACTCTTTGCACAGTTCCATGAATCAGGGTTAAAGTATCCATGCACTATAAAGACATTGTTAAAAAGCTAATAGAACTTTACTATACCTATAGGTCATGACGTACTGCAAGCATAACAAACCTGGTTGACCAGAATGGAGACCATAACACAAAATATATGTTTAAGGGTATTATTCAGATCAGTGTAGGAACAACTGGTCAAAATGATTTTGTAAGACACATAATGAAAAGGTAAACAAAAGACAGAACTAGTGGGGTTTCTCGGGAGGAGTGGGACAACATACAAGGTAACCTTCTTTCCTTCCATTTCCCAAGGTTCTTCAAGACATTTGTTGTCAGTGTTTCAAAATTCCTCAAAGTTCAAAACACAGAACTGCAGTTTCCCAGTTTAACCAGAAGTTCCAAAGTAAAGATTCTCCTTGTGTCAAAGTCTAACAAAAACTTTGGGAACCATAAAGGTAATTCATGCTGCAGTGAGGGTCCCAGGAGACACTGTGGCCCAGGTATCCAGGGTAGCTCCACAGACCATGGATCACAGTCGCTTTATCCGTTTAGCAGTCAGTCTTGTGGTCCGGGCGTTTGATCTCAAGGCTTTCCTGGATGGACCTAAACTCAGGCGGTTTTGGCATGTCTGGATGGAAGCAGATTTAGGAGCAAGGGCCTATTTGTGACTTCCTTCTTGAGAAGCCCCCTTGGTTCTTGGGTCTGGACTTTCTCTACATCTACAATCAACCTTTATAGTGCCTCACTATTTGTTGTACTCCCTCCCTCCTTTGTGACCATCCAGATGCCTTCTGCAGCACCCTCTATTTGTTTGCCTCTCTAGGGCCTAAATCATATGCTAGTGCACTCATTCTCTTTGCCCACCTCTGGGCCCCACTCTTCGCCCCGGCTAGCTCACAAAAGAGAACCTCTGAGCTCTCCCCTTTTCCTCTCTGCACTCTATTACCTCTTTGCTCCTTCTGCACCACCATCCTCCTTGGTCAATTCTTTGCCTATTTAAGTACTACGGTCATCCTCTGTCATGTCTTTGCTCCTTTGAGCACCACCTTTCTCCTCCCTCCTACTCCTCTCTGGCATGTTTTCGCTCCCTTGAGCACCTCCCACCTCATCTATGCACAACCTTCCTCAACTTATTTGCTTCCTCCAACACCTGACTTTCGCACCTGACAGCAGATCCTACTCTACAATATCTCCACCTTAAACCTCAGCCTTAAATGCTTCAACCTCTTCCTTAATTTATGCAATTTCTGCAATATCCCTTTTAAACTCTGCAACATCCACTTTCCCTTTTCCCCTTAAACTCCTCAACCTCCTCAATTTCTTCCACCTTCTCCTTATATCTGCAACTCCCTCCTTAGACTCCACAAACACCCATTTACTCTCTTCAAGCTCCTCCTTCAACAACTTCTCCCTCTCTAGCACCCTGTCCATACTTCACCTTCCCCTGGTCCTGCACTCTCCTCCTCTAGCGTATGTACTCCCTTCTCCTGCTGCTCTTTCATGCTTGAAAAGCTTCATGAGAAATCTTTATAGCATGAGGGTGAGAGAACCAAATAAAATACTAAAACAGAGGCCTAGAGACCTGGAACCCTCTATTTGGGTAAAAAATAGACTTAGGTGTGCATACGTGATTGGAAGTACTTGTGCTTGTAGATCCCTGGGGATGGGTGGGTCTCCAGTGTCCTCTGGACTACACCCTAAGGAATGACGATCCTCATATTGGAGTTCCCAGCTCCCCTTGCTGGAATAGGTGGTGCTTGGTAGTCCCTGGCCTAAATCAGCTGACCCGCTTTCTAAATGTAGGATGACGAAGCCTAGCATGCAGGCGCTGCCAGCTCTGCAGGATCACTGGCCCCCTAATTTGCCCCATTTGTTCTAAGGTGTCATGTATATTGGCAGTGTTATATTTTGGCTTCCCTTAAATTGGTTAAGTCCATTGGAGTGGTCTGGCCCTACAGGTACTATATTCTCTTTAGGGTGCAACCTAAATATGTCACCTTGGGTCTGGAGCCTGGCCAGGGAGGGTATGGATTGTGTTTCCTGTCTTATCTCCAGGGGTTTTATGGGTGTGGTAGTTCCTATGTGACTGGCCTCTTCGATGTCATACCCTGTAGCACAATGTTCCAGGTAATTTCCAGCATGCTTCTGCTGTGGTCACTGTCCTGAAGCTTACAGGTTTCTGCAGCTGCTAGGGCACCGACGCTGTCAGCACCCAGCGCCGGGCACGGAACTTTGTCACGATACCCATGCACATATTATGACCGATAGGCATGACAAGGTTCCATTGGCAGTGTTATCTTTACTGTATAGACTAGAGACACTTTGTTTTGTGTTTTGTAATTTGTATTTCACATTCCGCACATTCAGGAAACTGTTATATCACTTAGTATGCTTCTTCATTTCTGTATTGTGGGTAATCTCTTATTATTTTGGATGGTAATTTTTTTAGATTTAATTTTGGATTTTATCCTGTTTAAAAAAATACTTTTGATATATTTTGTATACAGATTTATGTTATATCCTATAAATGATTGGGAGGTTGGATACACGTAAAGGTTTCTTCTTCTTTTCTCTATATTCATCAATGCAGCTACCTAAATTTGGGAAAGGATGTTTATAAACCAACTGTTTGGGTTATCTCATCATATTTAAAAGTCCATTAATAGAGCGAGTAAGCATATGGTTTTCATCTCAGTGGTCCTACATTTGAAGCCATTGTTTAGTATCCAGGATTATTAGAATTAGTTAATGTGCTGTCAGCACTCTTCTCTGTGGTATTGGAATTTCAAATTGATGGGCGAGGCCAGAGGGGACTTATGGCATTTGTGGGATCACAGTCATATGTGTGCATTTGGAAGAGGATCAACATCTCTTGCCATATTTGACCTTTGTGCGCACACACACGCACACAAACACTCCCCCACATGCAATGCAATTAAAGTGTGATCACTGTTTTGCAAAACAAGGGATGTGTTAAAAGATAATCCAGTCATGCCTGGTGTGTATGTATGATCAATCTGTCTGTGTACAGTCTTACAACGGCTGTTTTTGTTTTTTGCACAGAACCCCCTTCACCTACAGCTCGCCATCGAGAGCTCGCTGAGCTCCCATGCTGACGTGACCTTCTCGATACTGGCGATGAACAACTGGAATAACTTCAGCCTGATTCTATGCCAAGAAGACTGGAACATCACAGACTTCCTGACCCTCACCCAGAACCATTCCAACTTCCACATGGGAGCCGTGATCAACATCACCAGCAACCACACCTCCAAGAACGAACTGCTGAGCTACCTGCTGTTCCACCTGGAGAGCATTAAAGACACATCCTCCACCATCGTCATGCTTGGCTGTGACATGGAAAACACCAGGCGCATCTTTGAGACGGCCACTGAGTTCGGGGTGATGTTGCCCGAGTTTCACTGGATTCTGGGTGATTCCCAAAATGTAGAGGAGCTAAGGACGGAAGGCTTGCCCTTAGGTCTCATTGCACATGGGAAAACCACAGAGACGCTTTTTGAGCACTTTGTACAGGATGCCATGGAGTTGGTGGCCCGCGCGGTGGCAGCGGCCACTCTCATTCAGCCGGAACTGGCCCTCATCCCAAGCACAATAAACTGCTTGGAGACAGAAGAAAGGAACCCCTCTTCAGGGCAGTACTTGGCAAGGTAGGAATGCATGGAATTCTTTGTCTTCTCTCACAACTTGGCGTTTTGTTCAAAATGTTACATATTTTCTTATAAATATATTAAATCCAATGACAAATTAAAGGAGTCCAGTTGACAGGTATATGCTCCACCTTATGCAAAAATAAGTTAAGATACCAGAAAATCATTCAGGCTATTAATATGAAGGACAGACTCATGACACCCAACACGAAGACACTGACAAATCTTTGAATGAACAAGATTCAGTTTCAAGCTTAAAAAAGTGACTTGAAATAAAGTGTGATGAAAAAACACATGGATAGCTTACTAGTGCTTTTTTTTCAACTGTGAACGATAACCAATTCAGCCCTTTATAAGCATGCTTAACGATAAAAATGATAAAACATCAAATGCACACATAAAGACATTTAGAAAGTCTTTGAAGTTTCTTCTTCTCTAATCAGAGAAACAATCGGGATTATCACAGGGGCCGTGTAGCAAGTGAAATAGGCTTCAGAAAAGAAGTGTATTTCCCTAGTGCCATTCTGTCATGACTATCAGACATCACATTTACAGATCATGATGAGAATAGAGCTAATAGGGTTCTTCTTTGTATAAAACAAAGCATGTCATCTGTGTTGAGCTACCACATCTACATTGCAGTTATGTAAATTGCTTGATTTGTGTTCTGTTTTGGAGTATTCTAAAATAAGTAACAAAAAAAGGGGAAACAGAAATGATCATACAAATCATGTCCTCATATCACTGGTAATGATAATGATCAAAATACAGCGCCCGAGAGGAACATTTCAAAAGTGGGACAAAAGTAGGACTGTCTAAGAACCAGGGTCAATTTTGTGTAAAAAACAACAACAGTCTTTATTAAATACAAAAAAACTCTAAAAACCTTTTCATGAAAAAGATTCACCATATAAAAACATACTATGTATGCTCAAGGAGTTAATAAAGTGGAGGTCGCTAAGGTGTATTTACAATGGACATCCTCCATCAAGTATACATCACCATCTTCATATCGATTCCACAGTAATATGGTATTCAAAATAACCTATTAGGCCAGGCTCAGACTATTGCATTAAAATCCACCCAAGGTGATGTGTGTAGCTTATTTTAACATCAACTGGAGTAGAAATGGTGGTGACACCTGCTTATGTCAGAAACTCAAGTCTAATGACTCAGCCCTCAGTGACGACATCACATCACTGGTTCTCTCTACATGTATACTGTTGACACCTTGTGGTTTGGACAATCTGTGAGGATACAACCATCTAATTCTGTTTCCCTTTTCCATGTTCATAGGCCTTCATCAGGAAAAAAAAACTGTTCACAACATTGAATGTGCCCCTTGCATTGAGACTTTTGAGTTATATTTTCATGTTTTCTTTGGTGAATATCTTGATTGATGACATCAATCCAACACATATCTAAAAACATAAGTTAAAGATACTATAAACATCCACAGCACATTAATATTAAACAAATCCCCAGATGGCATTATAAACCCAGTCCACAAAAATCCCTCACTCATTTAATTCATAAGCTTTTCTCGACAAAGTTGAGAATTCTTCATTCATCAAGGCTGATTAATATGCTGGTCTTTTTAAAGGGGCGCTTTCATTTTCTCCCTATGAATATGAGATGCAATTAATACCCCATTCCCATATAATTAATTTGGACCAAATGAATACTCTGCCATATTGCCAATGCATATACCTAATTTAATGGGCCCTAGTCACTCAGAACATAGGGAAAGCAGAGTTTGCCCCCAGTGTATACATGGGTAATCCACACATAAAATCTGTGTGATCCTCTTACATGTCTATGAGACAACACTGTGCCGAATACCATAACACTAAATTTAGAGGTTAAAACAACTAACTCCCTAATCGATCGTAGACATGATTGCAAATTGCGTGCACCATTAAAGTGGAATTGTCTATGTCCCTCTACCTCCAATGCACCTTGAAAAAGTGCTCCCATGCCGTTGAAATAAATAGGATCCTTGAATCTACTGTATCCAAAAACCGGTATTCAGAACGCCCATCTCACATTTCTAAACCGTGTCTCCCATGGACCAGCATCAGGTATTCCTACTCCTCACATCTCCGCCAGCACCATTCTTATGAATGTTTGTAGTACAACGCTTCCCGGCACCGATTTAAAGAACACTGCGCTGATGGCACATGCTGGAATGGAATTATCTCCTCAACTAGACCGCTACACTGCAGTTCCCATATTACGCACGGACCCATGTTTTGTCCGAGAATGGAAACCGAACTTTATCAAAAAATGTGAGCAAAAATTATTATTTTCAAGCCTCATTCTACAACTCCTCTTATGTCAATCTCAGCCCCTGAAATGTAACAGGTAATGAGAGCGATACCCAGTCATGATGATTATATACCAATGCCCATAGGGATTCACTGGGGGTATCTGGGAATTATCCTTACAAAGCAGACACAGACTGTAGGGACTAATGTAAACAAAAAACAGATTAAACAAGGCTATGAGTACTGAATATCACCCGGTGAGCATCTCATGATGTAACCCTTCCTAGGTTTCATTAAGCCAGTAATGATGAACTATCCAAAAAGAGGGGTATTCCATTCTATACACACATTTAGGCCCTGCTCCACTGTGTTCAGAGTCTTTATTCATCTTTGTTCGATTTTGCTCAAAGACACATCTGCAGTACCTTCCCTTGGGTCCTGATCTACAGCCTGTATAACAAACCAAAACATATCCTTTTATGTCTGTTGATGCCTCACAAAATTTTTCACTAAGGGTTTTTCATGTTTTCTGTTTTTAACAATGGATCTATGCTTGCAGATTATCTGCCTGACTTCCCGTTTAGTCTTCCCGACAAACAGACAATTACAGGGACACCTCATCCCATAGATTACATTTTTGGGTCTGCACTTGATAAATCCTCTCAGTTCCCATTCTCTTGCATTCAGGTCAACTTTCTTCAAAGTTCTAGTTAAAGAGCACAAAAAACATTTTCCACATTTAAAATGTCTGCTCAGTGGTGGCAAACCCATTGACGGGCAAATTGACCTAATTTCTATTTTCTTCACATGTTGAGTATGTACCAGTGACTGCCTTAGACTTCTTTTTAAAGGCAAAAAGAGTTTTGTTCAAAGAAAAACCTGGCACTCTTAAAATGTGCCAATTATTTTGTATCATACTCTTCAATTGGTTGCTCACAGAGCTGAATGTTGTAACACATACCAGTGTAACTTTCCTAGGTTGTTCCTGTTTCTGCAAACTATTTTTGACTTGTCTAATCACCTTGCGGGTACACACCCTCTCCGCTAGTCTTTTCTAAAGGATACCTGCATGTTTTTCGAAGTCATCCCTCAAAGTACAAATTCGTCTGATCCATATGAATTGTTCAACAAATAATTTGTCTTTGAAAGACCTAGGGTGAAAACTCTCATAGTGTCAAAGGCAGCTGTGGTCTGATGGCTTCCTGTACAGCGAGGTGATCGGTTGCTCATTCTGTTTAATGATCATTATATATTGATATGCAATTTCTGCACTATGCAATGACATTGTAAATTGCAAATGTTCATTCACACTGTTCAGCCCAGCCCTAAAAGACTCAAACTCTCTTTCACTATCCCTCCTAACCACAGGAATCTCATGAATACATCTCTACCATGTGACTTTATTTGAACTGAAAGGGCTTTCTTTACAGAAAATATATGATTTCTTGAATTCCGCCATATATAAATTAGCTACAACCGGATTAAACGTAGTCTCCATGCTTGAACCCTTGACTTGCTTGTATAGGCAGATCTTAAATGAGAACACATGTGTAAGTGCTTTCCTAGCACAATCCACTATGAATTGTGTGGGTGCAGTCCTCATCTCATTTGTACACTCGTTCAATAATTCTTCAATTAGCTTAAGACTCTCCTTTTGTGGTATGTTGATGTGCAATGCCTCAACATCAAGGGCCACCAAGATATCTTTTGTTTGCACACTCCATATATCACGAAGTAATATCATGGATGTGGCCTCCTTCACATATGATTGCATCTGGCTGACAAAAGGTTTTAAGACAACATCAACATATGTGGACAGAGGTTCCAGGAAAGACCCAATACCTGAAACAATGGGCTTCTCGGTTGGATCCACGAAATCTGTATGCATTTCAGGAAGTAGAAAAACTAAAGGAGTTCTCGGATTTATTTGGCAGAGAAAATCTTTCTCATCATCACAAACTAAATGGAGGTGCAATTGGTTAATGGGTGTGAACTCAAATGTAATGCATGATTATGTGTCATAATATTTAGAAACCTTTTTATGGACACAATGTTGAAAGAAAAATAAAATCTAAAGGGGAACATTCTGTCCATACTGACGAACCCAGGGAAGCAAGGGAATTTTTAGCCCTCTGGTTGATGGATGAGAAAGTAGACATTTGTTGTAGCATAGTTTAGCATTTCCACAAACTCAACATAGTCAAGTTTGTAAAGTCAGCGTGTTGGCAAACATTTCAGAGCTCTCAATTCATCACAGATCAAGCAGGGACAGTTCAGGTGTAATACATTACCCTCTTATATGTGTAGTTTATTGTCTCAACACTTGGGACTTGAGAAGCAACTAATCTCTAACATATGACATGCGAGAACCTGAGAGTGTTGCAATCTACAAATGCTCACCTGAAAGTGAATGATTTGATAGAGTTGCACACTACCACAAAAAGAAGCATACCTATCTGGGTGGTCTGTGTCAATAGCAGGGCATGCATGATTGATGTACGTCCACTGCACACCCCTAATGCCTGTATTCAGACTTGTCACAAATTAAAGAGAAAGCCGACCTGTGGCTAGATTTGCCCGAACCCTGCGTTGCTATAAACATAATTTGCCTTGTATAGGACAAGACTAGCCTTGACACATCTTCATGCATCCCTATGGCCAAAAGCCAAAACAAATCTGGTGCTCCGGAGACTATGCCACAGTGGGACATATAATGGTTTACACAAGCCCAATTGTCACATAGAGAAGCCACAAAAAATGGCTGACTGAGAGCACAGTTTAAGAATAATTAATTGCTCTCTATTCCATTGATGTAGTTTGCTTTCCTGTGCAATTCCACACAACGCTTTAGCCAGTGCACGCTTTAAACAACGGTGTTCTCGATTAATTTCTCATGACAAATATTAGGAAAGAAACATGTTGTAAAGTTGTATGGTGACTGCACAAAAACAGAGTGCAGTATACACTCGTTTTATTAACAACCAATGTGTGCTAAACTACTTGTGCATTGTGTCGCTTTAGCAGACAAACAATTATTCTCTGGTAACAAGCATGGTACAAAGAGGCTATACACACTTTTTACTCTAAACTTGTTTTGTTTCTTTTTGTAGAAGCTCTGTTGCAGTGCTAATGTTTCAACGTGAAAGTGCTCCCATATGTAAGAGATAGATATTCTGTATAGAGGGAAGGGGAGATGCAAGAGGGGTTAAAGTGTCATTGGCCATCATTACCAGTCTGCCGGTACCGGCAGATTCATCTTACTGTTTCTGCTGCCTCATATCCCGGTAACACCAGGATATTATGGGTGGCAGAGGAAAGGTAAGTTCCCATTCCTGTGCAGTCCCATAGGACTCCACGGGAATGGGAACCCGGAAGCACCAGCACCGTCATGAATGGAAAAATCTGCGGGTAGGGGCAGAACTACCAGCCGGTCAGGCTGAACGTTTAAGAACTAGGCATACATACAGAATGATGGTTCTTCCTCATCTGTCAGGCTCACATACATCCAAAGTAGTTGAAATTAAACACGTTGATCAGCAAGCTACACGCATAGGTCCTAGGTTTCCCGATGCCTAACATTTTTCAGAGTGGGTGATAGCCACACGTCTCTAACAGTTATCTATCGAAAACAGATGAATATAAAATGCACAGATGATAGGACGGAAATTGGGACCACAACCATATGAACCTTGTTTTTAAATTGCAGAAAATGCTGCTACATGTAATATACCCAGACCAAAGGTATTGTATACTATCTTCATATGGAATATTCAAATAGTCTTGAAAGTCTTTTTGTGCTACATGCATTTTTTTTTCTAGCCCATATCTGGCACAATTATCCAGTACAGAAACTATTAATCAAAGACATCCTTCGCCAACTTTCGATGAGGGTACAATTATTGCTGAATCTTCCCAAATAGAATTAACTCCCAACTTGCATGCTGCATCCCTAACACTGCACATCCATCCCAAGTATTTAGCTCCTGGGAAATGTAAGAGCTTTGCAGAGAGCCTCACGATACATGACTAGCTCAGCTGAGTTCCAGATTTTTATCCGTTAGAGCAGGGGGTCTCAAGGACGCTTTGGGTGTTATATTAATCATGCAAAGACGGTAGTCTTCGACAACTGATTTTCTTTAGACTGACAAGCTACATTTGATGCCTCTGCACGTCAGAACCATACAAGACTGCTCCTTTGGTCTATGCCCAATAAAACGCTCGCCTGTCCCCCAAAGAACTTTGCAAACAAGGTGGAACTCTCTCCTTACCTGGGCAGGTGCAAGTTACTTTTTTCGAGATGCAGATGGAATTTATCGCACCCCCAAATGATAAACCCCCTTTCAGCGGGATTACTCTGGCTAAATAAATTCAATTTGAGAGTGACCGTCTATTGACTCACCATATACTTAGTTGTTTTGACATGTATTATTTAATCTTTCATAACACACGCCTTGTTAGACATATGGCGCAGTTTGTGCAATCCAGGAAATGCTTTGGAAATGAGGGACGCATTAATTGTATCATCCACAATCACGTTGGTGTCATTTAAAGTGGGTTTGGAAGTCTCCAGTGGTAGCAGATTCACAGCTGCAGTGTTTCTGAATCACAAAAACAAGAGGGGAATAAGGATCCATACTCGTCTGGCTCCTCCAGACAGATCAAAGGTTCTAGTTTGTTTTCATCAATTACCATGTCACACTGTCAAGGTTATGACTATACAAATGACTGATTAAAGTCCTTAACATTTCACTATGTACTGTACTGTAGGGTGTTTGCAGCTGCACACATGCTAAGAGGAAGTTCTGGGCTTTCAGAAAAATTGTATTCTGTATTAGTACAATCAACCTAAAAAAAAAATATTTTGTATCAACTCAACATGTAACCAGTTAGTTATACTATTTAGAAGCACCTGACCACATAGATTTTCTTGCACATCCAAAAGTGCAACTGAGAGATAATCTTTAGTTCCACCCTTGTAGCCCTTCCTAAAAATACAAATGATTGTGACTTCATTACATGAAACTGAATCTGAGAAAGTTGCACTGATATAATTGCACCACATCAGAAAGGATTGAGCGTTGGATTCTAAAATGGCGCCAAATCTTCCCCGGCAGCATTGCCCCTGGTTGGGTCATAGTAGATGCGCCTAGTCTCCAAACTCAGCATGTTGAATCAGCTACATCATTAAAGAACAAAGTGGCTCATTAGACCAACTCTTATTTGGACGCACCTGCAATAAATCTGCTATTATTATAATAATAATAATTATTATTATTGTATTTATTGAGCACAGACCTGGTTTTGATAAGCAACAGAGCACTTTACAGAGGTATACAATAATACAGATACATAACGGAGCGATTTTCAAAGGTATCAACAGAACAGATATGCAGTGAGGGGTGGGATACATAGGGGAACGGGGACGGGAACAGCTGTACCGGGTGACAGGGAGTAGAGGGGGGTGGCATCTAGCGAATCAGGTGGTGCAAGGGGGCGATTATTAAGATGGTGATAAAGACACCTTGGGTGGGGAAAACAATGAAACCATTCAAGGGAGATCGAATTGTTGTGTCATTCGATAATCGGCATATAACTTGCCATATTCTGAACTCTTATTTTAGGGGGGGAAGGTCAGAGGACCTCGTTGACACTTCTACCCTCTGGAGGCATATCTACCCCAGGGTCTTCCTCCTGGCAGTTGGTGTATCCTGGCACCAATGACAAGATATCAAGAATTGGGAACACATACATCTCTCACGGCCGGGAACCTCTAATCGGAAGCGGTAACATTGTCAAAAACCTTGCCTACTGTAGCATTGGCACAAGGTCCATCGGACCCTTCATTATTCATATTGATTGCCTAGATTCCTTGTAGGAGATAGACTGACTAGTGCCCAAATAGAGAACCATGGTCAGAGAGACAGCAGTGACACCCAAAGATGGGTTTTCGGAAGTGGCGTCTTCTCCAAGCCTTGCAACCCCAAATCTTGCAACTCCATTTGGGCAAGAGATAATTCTGGCAGATGAGGCCACAGAAGATAATGTGGCATTGCTGTTAATATTGAATAAAGCAGGGACAAGGAGCACATTTGAACGCCAAGGTATGAGTCTTACTGAATCAGTTTGAGATGATTTGGCTACAAGGGACATGCCCAACTGGAGCTCTTTCTATTGATGGATATCAGTCATTTCAGATTCCAGTGCAAAGGCGTGGGGTAGATCATTTGGGGGCATGACTATTTTCATTGAATCCGTCTATGACTGTCATTTGATGGAGTTAGATCAGTCAATCTCCTTTTTGCAAGCAGTTAAATTTACTGTAGCGCCTTTGACCGAAATTACCATAGTGCATTTTTACAATACTCTTCAGAAATTGAATGAAGCACATTTGTTTAATATATTTAAAACAAGGTTTCTAAGATATTTTTTGTAACATCAACCTAGGAGAATGCATAGTGATTTCAGCAGGTGGTTCTAACGCTGTATTTGAGAATGGCTTGCCCTCTGATCTCCTGGTTAATACAGAAAACATGCTGCAAGGTCTGCAACAGCCCAACACGATGGATCCAAGAACATGCTCTGTTGGGCTAAAAATGTTGTCATGGTTACATGAATGGGGTCTAAGATCTTTAAATGGTCTCACCCAAGGCAATAGACTGCGGAGACCCACATTCAGGAGCACTCAGGGAAGTACAACGATAGACTATTGTTTTCCGATTAGACATTGGAAAAAGTTGGTCAATTTTCATATAGCTGAAGATGTACTAATTGACCATCATCCCTTGGCATAAGACTTTGGTTGTAACATGCAAAGAGCTAATCATACTATTCCCCACCTCGGTTTGAATGTAGCAAACAGTACCAAATGCACAGTAAGGTGGCAAGTAAACAATAAAGATGTGATCCTCCAGAATTTTAGTATTAACCAGCTACCTTATTATTAACCATCTACCAACAATTAATCTTATTCTGGAGGAGCCATATGAACCATCTATAATCATAGTTCAATTTAAATCCCTGTGCCGTAGTATGTCTACTGAATTTCAGAGAGAGGTTACTAAGGATGCAAAACTACGACATGAAATTGGTTTAATAATGAATGTAAGGTGGCAAGAAGGTCCCTAATCTCATTATTGAAAACACTGGACGTTTGAAAAAAACCTGATCTGTGCAGCTAGAGCCAACTATAAGAGTGTAGTTAACACTTGGAGAAGTGACTCTCAAAGATCTGGGAAGATCTGGTTCAGGCAGCCAACAATAACAACAACAAGATATTCTGTGAACTGGTATCTCTGGGCCCATGTATAAAAGGGATTGTCCTGGGCTGGATACATATGTTTTGGATTGTACGTGGGTGTCTCCGTTGCAACATTATATAAACCGGACCTGGTCCAGAGTGCATGGGAGCGGCTCCCTCAGTTGGAGAGTCAAAGTGTTTCTTTATACAACCATGCTACATTAGAAGCTCAAATAGTCACATTCTCATGCAAGAAATATAGGAGGTGATAATGAATCAAACGCTTAATCGCTTTCCGGGCCCAGATGGCATTCCTGACGATTTGTTCAGGGAAGGGATTGTACTGTGGTCATCAATCCTTACAATATGTTTAATGCCACTTGCATCATGAAACAATTCCTTACTTCATGGAAAAGTACAGCCTATCTTTAAGAAAGGCCCATTAGACGTTCTGGTTCCTATAGGCCGATTTCACTTCTAGACTCTTTATTTAAAATCTTTGGTAGAGCACTTTTTGGGTCAAAATTGAATATTGTGGTGTCTCTAATCATATTCCCTTGGACATACAATTGGGGTTTATGTGGGAGTGGGTGCCAGTGAACGCATTTTAACGTGTATCTAATTGTGATTCATTCCTTGTATCTAAGTTGGGAACTGGTATACTTGGCTTTTATGGACTTGAGCACTACTTTTGACAAGGTAAACAAGTATAAACTATGGTCTTTGCTCAGGTCCCAGGGATTTTCCCACAGAAATATTCAATGTATTGGCCATGTTACATGAGGACACACAAGCCTGTGTGCATAGTGGCAGCAATGGACACTGTATAAACTACTTTCAAGTGAAAGCAGGTCTACATCAAGGATGTGTAATGGCCCCACGATTCTTCACATTATACATTAATGACTTACAAAATGCCCTGGTAAAGGCCATCCCAGACATCCCAAATTTGGGAGCGAGACCACTGCTTGTTCCTGCATACGCTGATGAAACAGTTCTGATTGCCCATACACCATGAGCCCTACAGCGCCTTAACAGAGTGTACACAGAATTCATGACAACCCAAGATCTTAAAGTCAATGCCAGCAAGTCTGCAGTGATGGCATGCCATATAAAGAGAACCAACCCCACGGAGCCAATTTTGCATTGGTTTAGTATTTGGGCTAACACCAAAGTGGTCTGGACTCAATCGTTTTGATCCTTATTGCACACATTATAGACAATACGGGTGCATATGGAATTCCCTGGTATTGACATATTAAGACATCCATGCTAAAATTAAATGCAGGGTCTTACTTGACCTATCCAGCACAGCTGGATCACTCTGTTATATCTCACCTAAGAAATCAGCTGTGGTTGGCAAGTAAGGACGCCCTGGAGTCATGCGAAATACAAAAGGGCACTAATCAAAGACTTGTCATCATTGCACTAGAGCTCTGATGCCCATGTTAAGAGAGAGACAATTCATGCAATGTTGCCCAGCACTGATGTATTTGCTGTGGACAGATACACTAAACATTAGTTGGTGCCCATTGCAGTTTTTAAAGCAACCTCTAGCTAGAAGAACTTCCTTGCTGAGCCATTAACTCTTTTGTGGCGCTATAATGTTTCTGGGTCCCATTGATGGAAGACAAGGGTGTAATCGTATATTATTGGGATGGGTGTGCACAGTATTGTACTTCTTCCATGGTTGCTATGACTGAACAATGAAATGATTATTTCATTATAACTACATGAATGTGGTGATTTCTGCAAACAATGGGCCTCATTATAGGGTTGGTGGTAGACATGCTGGTAAATACCGGCACAGCTGCCACCGGAGGCAGTTCAGATTTTTACCGGCACCCGGCAATGGGCAATTAACACGGCATTCCGGCCTACTGGACCCAGTAATTGCCCATTGCCGGGTGCCGATATTTATCACTCCCATTCCCATTGAGCCCCACAGGGCTCAATGGGAATGGGGAGGCCGGGGATGGGGCCGTTGGGGAGGCCGGTAGCGCTGGTACCGTTAGTAACGGTGCCGGCACTACTGTAAGCGATATTCAATCAACACTACAGCTAAGTCAATACCTAGTCTGGGATGCTGAGGAAAACCCTTATTGATGTATTTTTATATCCAGTTCAGTACTCTGGATGACAACCCTTGTATAACACCCCCTCTTAGAATCCCCTGACCCCACTGAGCCAAGAAATAGGTTTGTTTTGCAAATTAAAGGGTTTATTTGAAAATTTAAACAATATATTTATCACACTTTTATAATAAATTAATATCTGATAGTACACTTAGACATATGATTGATGTTGATCAACAATGGGTAATCAGGCACTAGCACACTATTTACAATCAATGAGGAGTTAGTATAGGATGGATAAAGTAGCAAAAATACTTTTATGGTTTCAAGGGAAAAGCAATGAGGAATAAAATGCAGTACAGAAATACTTGATATGATTTTAGCAAAAGATAAAATAATCACTTTTTCTCTGGCAATTCACCCCTCTCCCCTATGCAATGTAAGAAATGGAAGGAGATGGAATGAGGAGCACACAGTTCTCAGGAATGCAATCAAATACAATACGAAATTCAGTTCCCCCCCAGCAAGCTTAGATGAAACAGGTAGGAGTTTGAAACACAGGCCGAAAATGCTTTTAAATGTGATGGCAATGGATGGGAAAATGTGCCAACTGATTTTAATTCCCTCTAGAGATTCAGGGTGAGTGGGAGATGCGTGTTGGTATTAGTTCAGGCTCACTTTAGCAATGCTCTATGAGTTATTAACAAGTTGCAAACGGATTTTAACAAAAGAAAGAATGGAGCTGCTATTTTGACAAGTGGAGAAATTGAGCCAAAATCGCAAATCGCGGTAAATTTCGTGAGTGCGTGAATCGCGATTGCGGTAAAAGAATAAGGAATAGGAAGTCGGTTCCAGGCTTTTTTGAAAGCTTAGATTATAAGCTTTCAGATGAAAGTTAAATATCGTTCCTAGCCCAAACGGTTCCAGAGATACGGACGATTAAATAAAGGTAGTTTTTCGGATTTAAAGTAAACTCAAAATGACAGATGACAGCTTGCAGCTGCAGAATTGACAGGTGACAGTTGTGCAGCTTTAAAAATGACAGATGACACTATTTCTAGGAGGCAGTTCTACTTAGGTTAAAATAGTTTGGATTAGATTATTTTAACTAAAGGATTGGTTCTGCACAGTTCTGCTAGGTACTCACAATATAAATTTGAACTAGGCCTCGTCACGGATCTGGTCAACACGTCCGGCTGCGGTTCTGTCTGCTCGGCGGGTCAATCAGGCACCGGTTCTGCTCACAGCGATCTGGGTCAGCTCTGCTCTGCTGGTCTCGCCTCTCTGGATTCTGGATGTAACACTGCTTCTGGGTACTGCTACAGGTTCTTGCAAAAATTCTCTGCAAAACTTCAAACAGCTCGCCCGGCTGTTGAGTAGTTTGGTTAGTTTTGAGGCCTGCTGAAGAGATTCAGCTGGTGGATTCAGGCCTCTCTGCTACAAATTCTGGAGTTGATTTCTGCTACAGGTTCTGGAGATTGATGGATTTGAAGTCTGGATCTCTGGATGTTCGGTCATCTCTGGATCGTCGGTCAGCATGCTCCGCAGCAAATGAAATTGAATGTCTCTACCTGTCCCAGCAGTCTTTTATGTGTTTTGAAAATGGGTGTGTGCCTGGGCCTAGCTAAGCCTGCCCCTCTCTACTTGTCATTGGCCCAATTCTCCCCGCTCCCATGATTGGGGGAACTGAGTTGTGAGTCAGAGTGATGAGGTAGATTGTATGGCCAGAGGGCCCTCCCCTGTCATCTTTACACACAAATCTATATTTGATCCAAATACATATTTCCCAAATACACAGTTGTTTTTACATCACCTACACACATCATATATCACATGAGGTAGGCACTGTTCCAACTCTGGCGTTTCTAGGAGCTTGGGTAAAGAAATGGCAACTTATTTTCGATTTAAGTGGGTTATGCAACATTGGTTTTTCATTAAAAATTATACACATATACACGGCCTGTCCATACATACTCCAGTAAATTCCCATGTCTCTAGCTTAAACACAGAGCCTGTAGTATCAATAAATAGCAGGGTTTTGCCCCAGAACATCACACACATTGGAGTCTGGGCTTGAATTGTGGGCAAAGTTTTCATTTTAAGTATCCCCAAATTTCACATTTCTGTCATCTGGTTACCAAGAGTTATCAGTGTTTCTGTAAAATATATATTTGCTTTCAATTCAAAGTACTTCAGTGTTTGAGTCCGCCCCCAAAGTTTGGGGATGACAGTGATCACATGTCTCTCCTGGCTGGCAGATCTTTGTTGATAGGAAACAGTCAAAATCACCACATCCTATTCAAGGGAAAAGGTCTTTTGTGTGGGCTCCAGCAAGCTGAGTTCAACAGACCAGGGGGCCACTTTGCATTTGGTTAGCATGACCATTTGATATCCTGGGCTTTCTGAGGTGAGAAGGTTTCCCAGCCTTTTGGCCTGTTAATCAAATCAGATTGTCTCTGGGAACAGCGGGTGGTTAGATTTTCAATTAACTAACAATCTTTGAAGTCCCTGTTGTCACAGAAGGCTGATTAGCTTCTGAAGTAGCAGTTCTCCTGTCAGAGTTTAGACCGCTAGCGCCGCCTTGAGTCCAAAGCGGGTACTGCATGCATTTTTTTTTGGATCAGTCTTGAATTAATGCATTTAAAACAAGAGATTTTACATGGAAGTATATTATCCAGGTTCAGCACATGGCACTGGTGTGGTTCTGCAGTAAAATAATTTTGTGCCCATAATTTAGCCATATTTGACCTGAAGAAAATGAATTCCCAATAGTTATGGGTTGCTTTTGGCAATCAGCATTGCCCCTTTTGCAATGGTTTCAGGCTACTGTGTGTAGCCCAATGGTGGTTTTAGGCAGTGCCCTTCTGTGCCCACAACATAGGCAAAAATGGGTGGAAGCCTATTCTTCATGCATTTCCCTGTGCATTTTTTGGGAAGTTCTGGCCTTCATGATGTTTTCAATGCCAGTAAGGCACAGTTTTTGTGGTAGGGCTCGGATGCATGGGTAAAAACATCCCACACTACCGGGTAGGTCTGCTCACGGGCGCCGTTCCGCCCGGCAGGTTGTATGTGCCGGGCTGACAGGGAACCGCGGGCAGACCTCGTAGTTTGCCAGTCCGGTAACTACGGTACCGGCAAGCTTACCGGTGCCGTAGTTACCGGACCGGCAAACGTGTAATGAGGCCCAATGTATAGATCTCCTGAACATACTCATATGTTCTTGATGTCTTTTATACATACTGAATCTGAAGCCAGTCTGTCAAGGCCGGAGGCTTTAAGTGGGCCTTGTGTATAACGGGCTGGCTTCACCTTTACTTAAGAAATATTCAAAGATTTCATTACATTAAGATCAAAATAGCTAGAATGCCAATATTTAAAAATGTACTAATTGTGAATCGAAGCGTGCATTATGATTAATCAATCTCACCTTCAAGAATACCACAAGAGTAAAACAAAGTATGGTGACGGTGCGCGGTACAAATACCTTTAACAGTTATACCAAGTATTAAAAACATGTACTCTACTTTAGCATGGTAGCAAGGTTTTGGCCGTGTGCATTGGCATTCATTGGTCGAGAGCCAGTGTCATTTCAACATAGCAACAGGGACTGGCAGGATAGCAAGCTGACCGCACTATAATTTAATATGTTCCATAAAAGAGGAGGACGACCTAACATCTTAAAGAGAATAGTACATTTTCACACCCCTGCAAACTGAACACATTCAGGGACTGTTCACTTGCGACCCTTATTTCTTACCCTGAGCATTCGACCTTGTTAATGTTATGAAAATATGTATGTTTTATTTTTCCAAAATGTATTTACAAATTGTCTGTTTTGTCCTTCCATGCGTATTCTTTCTCAACTATTGTGGTGCTGTTTAATTCCTTAGATTCATTAATTTGAACATGTTTAATTGTCTTGAGAAGACCTTGTTGGACCTCCAGAGGCCATTGGCATGAAATTAGTGTCTGCTAACTTTGGCTTAGTTTGATTAGTCTCATACAACAAACACTAAATAATTCAAACAGCATGACTATACATTCACACGAATATACTCGTTTTGATCAGATTCCTTTCGTATGAATTGCCCCTTTTTCGTACTATTGTTATAGAAGGTAATTGAAATACATGTGTGTATAGTGCAAACAATGGTCATTGCTAAAAACTGACTAAGCACTGAACTTAGTGGAGAGCATAACTTTGAATTTTCGGATGATCCTACATGAGCCCTCCTGTTTGAAGTGCACTTGACAATAAGGAGCATGTTCAGTCTTTCCTTTGCACATGTCCACCCTTGATATAGTGCTGTGAATATAATGTGACAGGGCCTTTAAGTCGCATTACATTTTGTAAGCTGTCCACACACATGCCTGGCCCCACTTAGCCGCGTATTATCGATGTGTAGGATGATCCGAGCCGCGAGGCACGACTAGCCAGGCCTTCTCTTGGTAATGGAGATCTGTCTGAAGTCTCTGCGTGCCACAGGTTCGATGAGCAGCTTCCTCCATGCCCCCTTTTACAAGCTGTCTCTGGAGCTGCCCTTTACATTGCTCTACAGCTTCGATACATTTTGAACAGGCATCCATCATTTCCTTAATACTCAATTCTGAACCAACACTCCCCGGGTCAGTGCTTTCTTAGATGCATTAATCAATTGGAATCTGCATTGACTATAGAAGTACTGTCCTAGCCATCGAATATGTACAGAACTCTGATGCCACCGCTTCATGAAATACATTTGCAGGCTCTTTGGTATGGTATTAGATCTCTATAGGAGTAGAACACTGTTCTGTTCAAGTGACTTTTAGCCACGAGAAAGGCCTTCCACGTGGTATCTACTCTCCACGGAGCATCTTGTTACCATGTGTTCCATGTGTGTCACAGCAGGAAGTGTTTTTGTGAATAGTTTGAGGATACCAAATGTAAAGGGCATGGGATGTGCTGGGGCGTCTGCTCAATGCCTAGCTTCATAATGTGACTTTCGTTATGTTCGTCTTCTTTGCATGACGGGCCCTTGGTTATACATCTCCCCACAGAAGCAGTCTTTTTGACAACCCTTTTTTTTTTACTGCAAATGTTTTACCATTGTTTTTATTGTAAAAGGAATTTTGGCTGGTGGGGATGGGTAAATGTAGAATGTGGAAGATCTCCCCCTCATTTTGTAGCAAAGAAATGGTAAAATATTAGCGGTAAACCTTATTTGCTGAAACACCTGTGCCTCTCACACAGCCTGAAGTTGTTATTTTGCTTGTGATATTTTATTGTAGGTTAGAAGAGTTGATAAGGTTATCCACTGTAAAAAAGAGATACATGTTCTGCCATGAATAAGAAGAAAGGGACACTACAAGAGCTTAGCATCCTCACAGTAAATCCAGTGATCACAAAGAGATAACCATTGTTTCTTTTATCTGTACTCGGATTTTCCAGTGAGGCCAGTTTAGAGAATATCGGACAATTCCATTCTACTCTGCAGGTAGGGAACATAATATAAACATGACAATAAACCCTGACATATTACCCCGAATTGTGATCATCACTTAGTGTGCGAGAGCATCATGTGAAGCCAAATCCTTGCTGTGTCACACCGTGTGTCAGGGAGGAAAACATCATACACGGGTACTTTTACAGTGAAAGCAGCCTCATCTCAGTCCACACTGAAGTCCTGAGAGCACAACATTGTCAAGACTCAACAGTTGTGGCTTTGATTGAGGGAGAAATGGCTCCTCCAAGGAGCAATATGATGGAAGAGAAGTGCCTCCTGCACAACTCCAGCCCAACCCCCTCACAGCCCCATCCTTCTCCTCAGTTCGAGTTTCTGTTAGACTGCACATGCTGCTGCATGCCACACGCCATCTATTCATATGGATATCTGTGACTGCCACTGTTTGAGTCTAAAGTGCCACCCAGGTTTCAAAACGAATGTTTGAGCTAAAGCACTATATATGGCATTATATAGCCTCAGTGTGTGGCTATAAAAGGCTGCAATGAGCAAAAGCTAATGGAGGTACAGAGGCCTACCTCTCAGCCAACACTCCGGGTGGTGCAAAAGTGACTTCAGTTACTCAAAACTTTGCAGCCTCACCAGATGGTGCTAGTGTAGTTCCTTTGAACCAAAACTAATGGTAGTGCTGAAGCACCACTTCTGAGCAAAAACTATGTGGCATCCATCGGTGCCACAAAAGGTCCAACTATAGCCAAACCTATGTAGGCAAAGCTACCTATTTACTTTTTCATCCTCCGCACCATTGCTATATCTACACAGACTATTCATTTACGGTTCATCAATAGCTGGCAGTAAAGCAGCAATTATGGGACAAAGCCAAAAATCGGGAAAAAACTGGGAAGCTCATTATCGAAGAACCAGCATGCAACACCTAGAAGCTGGAACTGTGAAAGTCCGAAATCATACACCCACCCTGCTATGACTTCTTCAGGCTTTCATGGGTGATAAGTTCAAGTTTCCAAAAATTATTCATGAAGCCAATTGGTCTCCCCTTTTAAATGTAGAGATACATCATTGTTATAACTGCCCAAGAGACAACAAAGGCAAACCCTCTACATTTGCAAACATAACCTGCTGGCTTTTTTGTACACATGCATGTGATTGTAGATTTGCCTTTAGGAATAATACCCAATGATTCTATTTTATTGTATTTCAAATTGCTAAACTCTCTGTGTTCTGCCA
Organism: Ambystoma mexicanum; assembly: GCF_040938575.1. Classification (NCBI taxonomy): domain Eukaryota; kingdom Metazoa; phylum Chordata; class Amphibia; order Caudata; family Ambystomatidae; genus Ambystoma; species Ambystoma mexicanum. The sequence continues at coordinate 314,518,946 of NC_090937.1, read as the reverse complement.
GCTCACTTGGGTTTTAATTTCTTTTGCAGAACCTATCATGGATGATCCAGAAGTAAGCCAGAGCTTAGTTGTGTGCAAAAGGGACCCTGTTGTTTGGATTCTATGACAAGACGGAGGCGAGCATTATGCTTAACTCTCTAATTTTCTGCCAACACAGCCATTCAACATCTTTAATAAACTTTTCCAAAACAAATGTTTCTTTCTGCTTTCGGTAAAAGAAATCTTTAGTTTAAAAGTTTGTTTCTCTTTCCAGAGGCTCTATATCGATCTTCTTCAAATCCCAAGAGCCTCCTTGTAAAGAGTAGTCCTTCCTCCACCAATCCGGTGCCTGTCTCCCCTATAAGGACTCTTCCTCTTTCTTTTTGCTGCCAACAGAAATGTGACTCTAAAGTTAATTTTGTTTCTGAATTCGATTAAAACGACTATATTGAACGTTATCCCGCAGCGTATATATAAAAAAGAAAAAAAATATATACAGAAGAAAATTATCTAGTTTTGAATATTATTATTTATATTATATTTCTTCCGTGATTAGTGCTCTTGAGAGTGTATTTTATAGAGCGACGCCGTTGCGCCCGCTGCAAATCTTATTAAAGCGGCTCGGAAGTGCCCTACGAATAGAATTAACCCGAACTTGGGGAGACTGTGGAGGCGGAGCCGGAGCTGCAGGCGCTCTCACCTGTGAGAGGCATCCGGGCCGCTCCACAGCACGTCGCACGGCAGGCGTGCCCTAGGACCCTGGGGAAGCGGGAGGTCTCGAACCTTCCCGTCTTCCCCAAAGCCCCTCCGGCATTCGTATTACGATCGCGAGCGAGAGGAGAAAAGCTGCGTGGAGTGCCCTCTGACTAAAAAAATAAAATAAAAAAAAAAGATGAATTACTTCCTGTCACGGAGCACGTGCGATTACAGAAACTCTTGCGTGACTCCAGAAGGCCTGCAGTCTTACAGCTGCCTCATTTTGTGAGGCTGATCTTCTCAGTCGACAAAAGAACGTTAGCTCTGCTAACTAAAGGACATTATGGCTCATTATGAAGGGGAACATTCTATGACTCCTGAGTATACCGAGGAGGAGTGGGAGGAGGAACCTTCTCTTCAAGAAACTGATCCGTCTCTCAGTTTTAAAAAAATATTGGGCGACTCCCTTTCTCTAGCACTTTCGAAAGGAGTACAACCTATTGCTCAGAGACTTGACATGCTTGAAGCATGGATATTACAAAAAGAACAGGAATCCCCTAGGAAAAAGAGGGCGCTTAGCCCAGGCGAAGGCCCGTCGACTGGACACCCTCATAGTGGGGTTGAGCAGGGGTGTAAGGCTCGGAAGAGCAAAGTCTCTTTGACCCCCCCCGAGCAAGGAAAGGAGGGTTGACCAAGACCCAAACAAGAAAGACGACCCCGTCGCAACATTGTAAAAGGCCTTCCTAGAGAAGTCAGCAGAATATCTGCCCAGACCCCCTGCCCCAGGGGTGAATAATTTAGGGTACATAGACGAAGGCTACTCGCCCGATGATGAAGAGGGGAAGAGGAAGACCTTCCAGGGCACCCCGCAGCAGAAGAGGAGACTCTAAATCAAGAGGAGGACACAAACGATATGTTTGATCCGGAGGCCATTAGGCATCCAAAATCATCTGAGTGGATACCTTCCCCGAAAGTGGCGCTCTACATGGCGCAACATATACGCAAACCACTTGAGAGAGAAGTAATATCTCGCATGAGAGCAGAATGTCCCGCCCAGACCTCCCTGACAAGTTATCGGAGACCCCCGATCTAGACCCGAAGATGGTCACATTCGTAACAAAGGTTTCTAAAGACATTAGAAAGGGCGTAGATAGAGCGTGGAGAGGGTGCCAAGACAAGGTACTGGATTTAGCAGGTCCACTGGCGAAAATTATGGATCTGGTTGAGAAGGCCAAAGACACTGGGACCCCCATAGATCCTCTGGTACTAGCTAACTGGGCACAGAGAGCCATGTGCTCCTTGGGGAATGCCAACTGCGCCCGCTCTTCTGAGAGGAGAAGAGGAGTGCTCCAAAAAATTGACTCAAAGTTAAGCGATTTAGCGTCGTATGAGGCAGGCTAAGGAGCAAAAGGTCTGCTTTTCGGTGAAGCATTTGCGAAGGAGATGTCGCAATTCGTAGGAACCTATTCAGCCCTCGAAAAAGCGCAGAGCACCATTAAAAGAATCTTTCCCGGGAGAGTTTTTGCCGGGACCGGACAACAAAGGGGCCGAGCGTCCGGTCGATATTCCTATCATCGCAGGCCCCAAGGTAACAGAGCACAATATTGGGAGGGAAGACAACAAGACGCCTTCTTCCCCTCCAGGACGAAGTTTCTGAGAGGTCGCAGGCAAAGAGGATCCTACAGACATGCAGGTGCCACTGGCGGTGAGTACCCCGAGTGTGCAAGTGGGGGGCAGGACCCTACATTTTCTGGACGCTTGGCGCACATTATCCAGCGATGCTTGGGTTTTAAACGCCGTAGCAGGATTGTGCATAGATTTTTTAGGCGACCCCTTTCAATGCCAAGAGCCACAAGTGATACACCTATCAGAGCAGGAAGCAGCGCTTCTTCAGAGCGAGCTAGTGAAGCTTCTCCAGAAAGGTGCGAGAGAACGCGAGACGTAGTTTTCCCCTGGGTTTATAAGCAATATGTTCCTCGTCCGCAGAAAAGAAAAAGTCTGTCCAGTTATCAATCTAAAAAACCTAAATGAATGGTTGAAGTACAATCACTTCAAGATGGAGGGAATCCATCTTCTCAGAGATTTGTTGCGCAATAGGGATTGGCTAGCACATCTAGACCTGAAGGACGCGTATCTTACAGTGCCCATAGCAGAAGCCCATCGCAGGTACCTACGCTTCCGCTGGAACAGGGAAGTGTGGCATTTCAAATGCCTTCCTTTCGGTCTCGCCTCAGCCCCATGGGCCTTCACCAAGCTGATGAGGCCAGTTGCCACGGCCATAAGAGAAAGGTATTCGGATCATAATTTATCTAAATGATATTCTGATCCTAAACCAGAACAAATGCTCTCTAGCCAATGATGTGCGTTGGGTTTTCACCTTACTATCTTCGCTGGGATTCCTGGTGAACCTCGACAAGTCTCAATTACAGCCAGTTCAAAGAATAGAATTCCTGGGGTTTATCATAGACACAGTGAAAGCAACACTGGAACTCCCGAACCAAAAAGTGAGAGCGATAAAGAAGGAGATCAAGACAGTCCTAACGAAGAAGATCATCTCACTTCGATATCTAGCCAGAATAGTAGGGCTTCTGGCAGCTTCCATTCAGGCCATCTTCCCGGGCCCACTACATTACAGAGCCCTTCATAGGCTCAAGACCAGACACTTGCAAGGAGGTCTAGGCTACCATCAATTCATAACCTTAGACAGCGAAGCAATCTCAGAGCTTCACTGGTGGCTGCAAAACATGGAAGCCTGGAACGGTCGCGCCATCTTCGGCTACGGGCCAGAGCTCATAATAGAATCTGATGCCAGCAGAGCAGGGTGGGGAGCAAGATGTGGTCAGTTAGAGACCGGAGGAAAATGGTCAGAGGACGAATTACATCTGCACATAAACTGCCTCGAGCTATTAGCAGGCTTGTTCGCGGTTCAGGCTTTCACCAATGACAGAGTCAAGTGTTCCGTACTGTTGAAGATGGACAACGTCTCTGCAGTACGATACATAAACAAACTGGGGGGTACCAGATCGAGAATGCTTGCAGAACTAGCGAAAGACTTCTGGCACTATTGCCTTCAGCATCAGATATCAGTAGCAGCAGAATATCTTCTGGGAGTTCAGAACGACATAGCAGACTGGAACTCTCGATACCTGACAGATTCCAGCGACTGGAAACTTCTTCCCCAAGTCTTCCATGAATTAAACCAAGTGTGGTGTCCCCTGCACACAGATCTGTTTGCATCCAGACTGAATGCGCAGACAACCAATTACTTCAGTTGGAGGATGGACCCGGGTGCAGCGGGAACAGATGCGTTCCTACAGTCGTGGACAGGAGCAGTTCATTACGCATTCCCACCTTTCTTAATGATCACGAGACTTCTAGCGAAGGTTCGCAGAAACTTAGCAGAGTTGGTACTAGTGGTCCCCCTTTGGAAATCCCAGCCCTGGTTTCCAGTAGTGATGGAACTTTCCTCGGATTTTCCGAGGAAGATTCCGCACCGCCCAGACCTCCTCCTCAGCCCATCCGGACAGTATCACCCTCTAGTGGAGGCGGGCTCCCTGCATCTCATAGCATGCAGAATTTCAGGAAGAGATGGGAACTGCCAGGAATTTCACAGATCGCGGCAGATTTTATCAGAGATTCCTGGGCGCCTTCCACCTTTAGGAGCTATAGTTCGGCATGGGATGCCTGAGCGCGATGGTGCACAAACCTGCAGTTGGATCCCGTTTCAGCACCTGTAGTACAGGTCCTTAACTTCCCAGTGAACAAATTTCTCGAAGGCTGTGCTTACAGGACTCTGGGAGTTTATAGATCCACCCTATCAGCAGGGCACGACAGGGTGGAAGGAGCTCCAGTAGGAGAACATCCAGCAGTCCACAGGCTACTGAGAGGGATTAGATTAAAGAGGCCGCCGGAGCCCACATATTCTACCTAATGGGACGTCCGTGACGTCCTACAGTTGTTTATGAGGTGGTCAGAAAATAGTCAGCTATCCAGATCTCAGCTTTCAGGGAAACAGGCGATGTTACTCTGCCTGACAGCATGTCGGAGAGTTTCAGATGTAAAAGCATTAGAGATAGACAGAAAGATATTTTATCCTGAAGGAATTGCGTTTACTATTGTGCAGAGAATGAAATCCGATTCCAGAGTGATTTTCTATCCCTATTTTCCCGATAACAAAAAGCTATGCGTAGCGCAGTGCATTAAAGACTATGAGGCTGCCACAGCGCTGGTTAGGCTGCAATGCGTCACTCAATTGCTAATTGCGCGTAGGAAGCCTCATCATGCCATAGCTACAGTGACAATCGCTAGATGGGTGAAAGAAGTGATGCAGTGGGCAGGCATTGATTTAACCCTTTTTGGTGCACATTCAGTTAGAGGCGCAATGGCTTCTAGAGCTTTTTCGGTAGGAGTGTCTTTACAAGACATCATGAAATCAGCTGATTGGTCTTCAGAATCTACTTTTAAAACTTTCTATTTTAAGCCAGTGTCAGAAATGGCTGGTAGGGCGGTACAGAGCTTTGAACAAGCATAATGCTCGCCTCTGTCTTGTCATAGAATGAAGATTGCCCATGCTAACTGCACTGGTCAGTCTTGATTCTATTAAAGACAAGGAGGCGAGCATTATATCCCACCCAAATGAATGCAATAATACTGAATTAAGATTGTCTTTCTAATGTATATGAAACTGTTCGGATTGAGTCAGAACATCGCATTCCCTCCCTTACATTATTTTGTGTCTCTCGTAGGAAAAGAGCAGAAACCTGCATGAGAGCATCGCTAGCTAAGGCAAGAGTGATCCCAGTTGTCCCGTTGGACCTTATGGATAGCAAGTCAGGACCGCAGCAGCCTCGAGGAGGGATTGAAAGTTGGAAAGTTATTCAGACTTGAGATTTTCTGCAGACAAAGAAAGAGGAAGGAACCTTGTAGGGAGAGTCCTTATAGGGGAGACAGGCACCGGATTGGTGGAGGAAGGAATACTGTTTACAAGGAGGATCTTGGGATTTGTAGGAGATCGATATAGAGCCTCTGGAAAGAGAAACACACTTTTAAACTAAAGATTTATTTTACTGAAAGCAGAAAGAAACATTTGTTTTGGAAAAGTTTATTAAAGATGTTGAATTGCTGTGTTGGTGGCAAATTAAAGAGTTAAGCATAATGCTCGCCTCCTTGTCTTTAATAGAATCAAGACTGACCAGTGCAGTTAGCATGGGCAATCTTCATTAGACACTTTTGCTCATTCTTCCTATAAATTATGCTATATTTTCCCACAAAATATATCACAAAAGGTTGTGTGGAGAGCTGAGGATGTGGACATGGGTGTGAGAATAAACATGCCCCCCCCTAACTTGACTACTTTATTTTTTAGTAATTGTGATATACATGCAATAATATATATCTTTTTTTGTCTGGGAAAAGCATGTTCAGTAGAGTGCAAAGCAATATCAAAAGCTTCTTTTACATATGTCATTCAAGCCAAAATCATGTACTCATTCATCTCCCAATAGCTTTGTACAAAGTTTTCGAAACAAGTCAACTATTTTGCACAACACTCATATGTTAGTGAAACTATTCTGATATAATATAAACACAGATATGCATTCACTATAACCAATACTTTAATTATGACATTTATTTACTATAATGTAGCCTTATACTGTTATGTGCTGCTGCTCAAAAACATGCATAAAAAGGCCACACAACAAAATTGTTTGCTGTTAATATATTAAAGTGATTTGTTTCCTAAAGTGTATTGTTACATGATGCAGCTCAAATTTGTCACATGAAAGGAAAATGCACCCTGGAAAGAAATATTGGCACTGAGCTCCCTCTGTCTCACATTTACACACACACACACACACACACACACACGAGCACACACAGACGCTCACACACGCACACACACACACACACACACACACACACACACACACACACGAGCACACACAGACGCTCGCACACACACACACACACACACACACACGAGCACACACAGACGCTCACACACGCACATACACACACACACACACACACACACACACACACACACACGAGCACACACAGACGCTCACACACGCACATACACACACCTACACACCATTGTCTGTAGTAATACTGTTTTAGTTAAGATGGCAACATTGATGATTGTTAGTGATTGGTAGCCTAATTATTATTTTCTCTAACCACTCTGCAATGAAGCAGACACCGGAGTCCCTCTATATACTGCTGACAGGGAGCTAAAGGACTGTCTAGTCAGACTTGAAAAGAGCATTGACAAAATAACACGCCACAAATTTGGAGACAAACTTCATCTAGAGATGTGTATTCAAGTGTATTCTCGTGATGCAAATGCACGCTGACTGTAAAGAAGTGATATTTCATGAGGCATCACTCAGACTTGCTTCAATGTTAGGTTGGAGATCAAACTGCTCGCAATTGTAAGATAAATAACGCTGAGAAAGTGAAAGAAAAGGGAACAGGGTGTAACATACTTTCAGTCTATGGTGTACTTTCTTCATGGCAGTGGGCTTAGTCTCTTTTCTGTCTTGACAAGACATCCTATTGCACAAGTTCAGCAAAACAAACAAATCACTTTTTCTTTAAAACAGCGGTGATGCAATTTCAGAGCAGAGCACATTAAAATCTTTTGACGGTTGCTTAGTAAATTTTATTTGCACTGCTTCTGGGGGCAATTTAAAGTCCTTAAATTATTTCCAAAACGCATCAAACAAAGGGGAACAGCCACAGAGATTATACATTGTAATAGCAATCTTTGATTGTTTCTTTCATTGCTGCTTTATAGCAATCCGCTCGGGTTTTGCACCCATGTGAATGAAAGTTAATTGTATTATAAGTCTGTTTCAGAGTACACACATTTGGCAGAGCGGGAGAAACTAATTATGGGGTCTTATAGGGGGTGAGGGTGAGAGCAATATCAGAGCAGAGCTAGCATTGTATTGCACTGGCACTCACATTCACTGCTCATAAAGACATGTATGAAGAATGTGGCCAATCTAACGTTGAAATTCATAACGTCCCTCTGAAGGGTTTGTTTGTATACACGTCAGATGCATTGCATAGAATTAAGGGTTGACCTTCTGTGTTCATGCTTCGGTGGGATTATGTAGGTAAGCAGTAGGGTAGCTGGTATAATGAACTGTTTGCTTGGCATATTTCCCACAGTTCCACAATACTAAAAACACACTGGAGTTGTTGTAGGTATCTGATAGAACCGCATACTGCTACTAAAGGGATACCTGTATTCCAAAATGCAAAAATGTATACTGTATCATAACTTGGTATTGGGTGCATTCACATCTGTGAACATTCTGCCAGTGAATTCAATCCCAAAATCACACCACAGGCTGATTCACTCCCAGGCACCGTCTTTGATGTTAACCCGGTGCTCCTTCGGCAAGCAGCCACTTGGATTGACGCTCACATGGTGGGAGTCAATAGGAGTATGCACCCTATTTTTAAGATGCGTGTGCACATTCCTCCAGGTCAGGCTCCAGCAAGCAGCCCGGAGGTCAGGCACGTGGACGGGCTCTGTTGGTGGTTTAGGCTAAAGTGCTAGTGCCGGAGGCTGAATGTGTGCCCAGCAAGACCGAAACTCTTCCTAGGTCATCACTGCACACTAATGACTGCTGCTTTCCTGTGTTCTACGGTTATAACATTTTTGTAGGTAGGTTTCTGCTGGTTCCATTGACTCTCTCATCAGTATTTCTCCTGCAACAAAACCAGTAGTACAGACACTTAAAATAAATTACATCTCCCCCGCCGATAGCTTTGCAAACACTGACAACCTCCACCTATAGCAAGTCTAACTTTCCGGGCTAGCAACTCTTAGACAATTCTCATAAAATAATCCTAAACCCATCGGAAATATCACATTTAATAGCATATTTGTATAGGGCTCCACAACAGAGCCCACACCCCCGGCACTGTAATAATATTTGTATAATCCACTTTAACGGTACTCGATTCAATTATGTACCCTAGGTTCTGAACACAGGTGCCATGGTTGACCACTTCAATATATAAAGCTATCTTGCAGTGACACACCCCTTCCTCTGCTACTTAGGTTTTCCTTCTGCTGACATTTTGGCCATCAGGCTACCTTAAACTAAATGAGGGAAATCTGCTTTTCTCTTTAAGCCACAAACAACCGTGTGCACTAATCCGAAGCCATATTGACATGCATGTTGGGATCGGAGGTAATGCATTTGTCTCCTTCTTAATATTGCTAGAAGATCCGATTCCTCGGATGAAGCTCAACAACTGTGCTACCAAAACATGAATATTTTCTTTGAGGTTGTGAGGCGCACGAGGCACGCCACAAGAACATATGCCTGCCCCCATCACTGAATCATTAACCACTGTGTACCATATGCATACTAATAAAACACAGCTACATGTACAGCTACTGGGCGTATCCACGGGGTGCCCCACATCTGGTACTGCCTATTGCAATAATAAGAATGGAGGTACCTAAGCATACGCTGCCTAAAATCGTGAATAGCCAGATTTTCGTACTACACCAGCATTCAGTTCTGCCTACATGGGTTACCCACTGCAGTGCCTTACCCTCTCAGGAAAGTGCAAATCTTGGGGTGGGGTTCAACTCTGTATTTACAATTGCCCCTCCAAGTCAAGTCATACGCCATGAACTGCTTTCCTCACCCGTGATCCTCTAGTGAATCCTCCACCCGTTAAAACCTACCTGTTGGATCTTCAAGGTCCTTGTGCTGGGTTATTGAAGATTAGAAACAAGCTGCAGACAAAGATACCATGTGATCTACAAAGGACCTGGAACCAAGCCACCCAGCCAATCTCCAGTCTGCTTTCCACAGACCGTGAGAGCCTAGCCTTGAATCACCTGCATTGGCTTTTGAAATAGGGAAAATCCCAGATACAAGTTCTATGGATTTCCCCCAGAATGTTGCATGGAACGACACTTGTATACTTCACCAAGGTCTTCAAGCAATGGCAGCCAAACAGATACCTTAGAATCTGCTAGGCATCTCGTCTTGGTAACTTCAAGCATTTTATTAGATGATCTCTGCTTTCATAATTCGTCACACTTTTCAAATCGTTCTAACTCAAACTTGAAGGTAACATTCCAAGATTTGGAAATTAGGGGCACCATTAAAGCTAAGACTTCAATGTGTTTGCTGGACCTGGATAGATACCACCTTTTAAGGTCTTGCAGGCACATAAACGCTGAACGAAATAACATTCCCACACTCATCTTTAGAAAGGCTCTCTCACAGTGGACAGCAACATTGGTGGGCTGCAAACCTCAAACCACATAGATATAAGCATAAATGAAGATGATGATTAAGAGCATAGGCAAAAGCATGGAAACAGCTGGAAGAAAATTCTGCGGGTACCTGTTCCAAAGTAGAATGCATTCTGTATAATTGCAAGTTTAAACTCAAGTTCGGAAAAACGTAGACCTGTAGTTTATTTAACAAACCAGTTACCGTTGCCACTGGGAATGAGCCTGTTGAATATGTTTGTGCCTGGGAGATATCCCTAGTGTTGTCCTCTGTGAAGATGAGCAAAAAAGGGAGTTCTTCTCATACATCAGACACTACTTTCAAGTTGAGAGTAAAAGTAAGAGTATTATGACGATTCATCTAGTGTCCTCACTTCTCCCTGAGGGGAGCCCTTTTCCATGAGGCCAGGGAGGTGAGGCCGCTACCATATACTCCCTGTGGGGGTGGTACAATGCAGAGGGATTTCATGGCAGGTACTGAGATGAAGAAGAATACCTGGGAGGCAGGTACTGACACAAAGAGGATGCACAGATGCAGGAATCACCCTTCTCAGAACTCAGAGGAGAGTTCTAGCCTTCCAGGAAGAAACATGGGACTGGACATGACATCAAGCTGTCCCCCTGAGTAACAGTGTTCGTGGAAGCTGTTTGGCGTGGGAGATTCTGAGGGTTGGAGACCGGGACGTCATTGGAGGAGGCAACATGTTTCTAGTAGATCTGGCACAAGACCCTGCAAGAAGCTATCAAGGCAGTACCATGGCCTCCAGGAGGAGGTGGACTGCACAGTCTGTACCAGGTACTGACACTGCAAGGAGCCAAAGGCTGCAGAGCTGCTGCAGGGATACAGAAGCCATCAGAAGATGTTGAAGACCAGGACAAGGTCAGTGCAGGTGCCAGGAGACACTGGAGCCCAGCTGGAACATCCCCAATGGTGCAGGAGAGAGCAGGCGGAAGGGTAGGGGCACTGGCAACTGAATAACGGCACATGGGGAAACAGGGGCATGCACTAGTCCCCCAGTTCATAAGAGGAAATCTTACTCAAGTCAGTGATAGTACCAACACCACTGACTACCAGAGAAGGGTCAAGGACCCCAATGTGAGATAGTGTCACTTTTGCCTCCAAGGATGTCCTTCTCATGTTGATGGTAGCCCCAAGGCCACTAACCATCAGAAAAGGGTCTAGGACCCCAATGATAAAGAACAAGATAAATATACAAGTCATCTTCCTTTTGGCAGTACTTGGCAGGATAGTGAACCAAGTGGGACAACTGCAAGAAGAGGTGAAATAGAAACCAGGGTCTAGAACCCAATACCAGAAAGAGATATGAGTAATTTTCCTCATGGCAATACTCAGCAGGAAAGTGAACCAAGTGGCCCAAGTCAAAGAAAAGGTGAAAACATAATTGGGTGTTATAGGTGTGAAGCCTGATGGAAAGAAGACCAGGGGAAGGGAGTCATTCCCCCTGACTGTGATGAACTGTGAGCAAGATGCCAGGAGAACGGAGTCATTTTCCTGGCAGCCAGGAATGACAGTAAAGTTCAAGAAGGGAGTCATTCCATCAATCTGTTTTGAAGGAACATAAAACTCAGACCAGCAGTAAGGTCAGAACGGGTCCTGGGAAGGGAGTCTTTACCCCAGGCAATCTGAAAACATACGTCAGGAAAAGAAAGTCATTTCTTTGACCCACCAAGGAGTACCAGAGTGTTTGGGACTCCACTATCAGGGGAAGGGAGGCATCCCCTTGATAACACATGAGAAGTATTTTTTGGAATAAAACTTACAGGGGATGGAACCTATTCTCCATGAAAACGTCTGAGACAGGAGACAGTTTTGCAATGAATAGAACTGTTACAACAAACCAGGAACTTGAACTCAGGAGAAGGGAGTCATTCCCCTGATATCAGCAAGAAAGGATCGATGCTAAAATATGTAATGTTTTACTGCAAGGTCAATAACCTTGAATTTCAAACAACACATTTTAGCTATTTTAAATGCGGGGGGAGATCCCCGCAGCCTCCCCCACATCTCTCATTTACAAGTACTAGTTTGAGGGTAAGAAGCAATGTTTTCATTACACAGAACAGTGGATGTTTTGAGTTGACAGACATCCTGAAAGTCACCTTAGATAGTTTAGTTGAGGCAGGGATCCCACCCCCTACCCCTAGAGATAGGGATTGGTAGGTTTATTATCTCTTTTTCACTGAATAAAAGTATTTGCCCACAAATATGCCATCTTTGTGTGAGCCTCCTCCTTGTACATCCTTACAGTTTATTTTCATAAAGAAGAGCCTAGGCCTAAGGAAGTAGCAAGTACTGTCAAAAGAGAAACACTAACCACTGTTGAATGCCATTTCTGCATCTTGGTACAGTTCATCTGCAGGCGAGAACGAGTCGACACAATATGACATATTAAATGCGTTAACAGTTGGCAGTGTAGTGAACCATTTTACCATGCTAAAAAGAAATCAAAGACGTTCATTTAGCAATAAAAGCAACATTTTGCAAACATAATGTTAAGTGAGCTATGGTGAATGTTGTGGTGTAGGTGGTTGTTTTAAGTGAATTTCTGTATCACACATATTACGCAACTCTGGAATAACCTTAAAGTTCAGCTGATACACTATTGTGGAGATATTGGGATTTAGGGGTTCAGGTTGGCTATACGGGTAGTGAGACCAGAGTTGCAGTTGGAGTGCTACAAAAACATAATATGACTTAAATTACAGAAATGTGACATTATGAGGTGGGAAAAAGAATTGTGGGATTGTGAGATCTAGAAGGAAGCAATTCTAAATAAACAATCCATGTGTGGTTTAATTCTTCTGAGGATATTATGCTTGTAGATTTCCAGAATTATGCTGCTGGAACTTGTGCCTTATTTATTTAGATAATTTTGGGGGAGGAGGGGCAAACTTAATATAAGATGGAGACCACTTACTTTCAAAAGCACCTTTTATGGGTGGCATCCTTAAAATTATGAACATTAAAAGCATAATAATGCACAGTGGCAGCTGGTACAGTTTTAAAGGGTTAATACAAACAAGCGAGTAAGGGAATTGAGCCAGAGTGAAACCACCCAGGAGGGTGGAGAGGGGATTTCCCTTATGAGAACTTCTCAAAAATAATAGGTCAAAATGGTGCTCTGTAAAGCACACATTTCAGAAATAGTGGCTAAAGATTTAAAAGCATGTATCTAGCGGAATGTGTGGAACATTGCAAAACAACCGGAGCATTTGACCACTGCAAATCATGGAGTGTACCTCAGAAAATCATGTGCTTAATAGAAACAATAGGTGCCCAGTAGAGACATCTATATTTGTGCCATATTATCACTGAAGCTGGGCATTATGCAGTTGCCAGCACCAGACTCAGGAACATCGCAGAAGGAGAACATACTCCAATGTCAATTCTTAAAGTGTGTGGAAGATCAATAGTGAAACTTAAGCTTTCCATGAATTTAGTGGTGTAAGTTTACAATTTGTGTTTTTCATGTGGTGACCATAACAAGCACTTTTTTAAAGGAAGGATGCTAAATGAAACTGTACCAGCAAGGAACTCTTGGGCTTGCAGTGTAAGAACGATTGCAACCTTTTTTCTTCTTTCCTATATTGACCATTCTCATGGCTGCCCCTGTTGCCCTCTCTCCTTGATCTCTTCCCTGTAGCCCTGCCCCCTGCCACCTGCTTCTGGCTCCCACTTCTGAACAAACAAATCAAAATAAGCCACTTGTCTGGCAAAGCATCCAACGCTTACCCCCGCTCATCTCTATGCACATCATGATAAGAACAACATGTGACTCTTTTTTTAAATCCCTTTTTTTGCTTTCATGGTAGCCATCTTGACCCGGGTTTATTTTCTCATGATGAGAAAACGTTTGCCAGGAAGGTCTATTAATCTTGGTTTTGTAATCACCATTAGCACCCTGGATATTTTGTTGGGGTGCTAACGGTGATAAAACCCTCGGGTGCAGGCTGCGCTGGCCCCTTTATTCTGCCTTTGGCTGCGTTGCCAATTTCATCTACTGTAGTGTGAAACGTGACGTATTTGTTCACTGAACATCTGGGTAACGACTAAGAAAGGAGCCTGCTGCAGGGACCCTATCGCGGGTGATGAAGTATAAACATGCTTTGAGTCATAGATGTTTGTCAGACACCAGTAAATAGTAATTAACATATGCGAAGCACAGAACAATATACACCGCGTAACGATGCTGGTAATGTAGGAAGGTAGGCTCTGCTTTCCGCTTTTTCCACTGCCCGCGGTAATGGCAGTTAGCTATAGTTAATGGCAGCACAATTGAAATTTCCAGCAGAGCAATAATAATGATTGAACAGTAATGTGTCGACAACATTTTTCTTTTTGTTTAAACATTTGTTGTTTTATTATTCGAACAGCATGGCATGCAAAGAAGGGCGCCGTGTACTTGTGCAATAAAGAAGGATAATACAGGGGAGCAGTGTCAGAGTAACAGCACATGCAAAGCACACGGACACGCTTCCATATTACACTGAAAATCTGATAGCAAGTAAAAGCAACATTTTCCACGGACCTTGCTGCTTATCACAGATGAGAGAAATGAAGGGAATATGGGCTAAAAGATAAGAAAAGAACGTCCATTCCATATCAGCAAAGCTATATCTGACATACTTATCACATCAGTTAACATCCCGATCTATTACGGATTAACAGATATTGGGCCTCATTGCGAGCATGGCGGTAGCTGTGTCTGTATGGCAGGCACGGTTACAGCCATGCTCGCCACCGGCCCCGCCACCCGCGATTGGCCAATAACTAGCCCATTACGAAATGAATGGCCCGGTAATTGCCCATTCACGGGAGACGGTATTGCCGGGCTCCCGATCCCCATTCGGCCCCATATGGCAGAATGGGGCTGGGGAGCATGGTTGCACCGGCACCGTTGTTAGCAAGCAGAACTCGTAATGCAGCAGGACGGTAAGAACGGTGCCACCGTTCATACCATTCCCGCCACTATTATTATGAGGACCATTCTCCTGTTTGCTCAAGTTATTTATTGTCCTTACTAAAAACATCTGTCCATGTTTGTCAGATTGGTGAGGTCCTCTGCCTACAAAAAATCTGATAGACACATTTCCATTGTCCCACCACTTTATTTTGCTTATGAAAGCTGGTAACACGCAGTGGAAAGTATGAGAGAAGAGCCTGTCATACCCAACCAAGTGCAGCTCCAAGACTTACAGCGAGAGGATCTAGGGCGAGAATGATGCCCATTATCATGCCAGTTCTCAAATACACCCTCTTAAAATGTTCTGATTCACCCAAACGACCAACAGATTACACATGTGCACATTTCCGGCCATTTCTTGCATCTGAGAGGCCTTGTTTATGGGCACTTCAGGAGTCCAGTATGACAGAGTCCTTTGCTGCATCCATTCAATTATTGCGTTTTTGGAACAACCCCACATGTGTATTACAATGTTATTCCACTGAACCGTAGACATAGGGATTTCATGCTCATTAGACCATTTGTTTGAAGGTGCTTCAGTGGCAATATGACAGTTGATTGCCCGTGTAATCATCTTTCGGGATTTGTTAATAGCCTCCATGATTCCTTTAGAAGCCAGGGGAAGGCGTGATGCCAGCCGGGTAAGACAACAGGGTAAGTACTACATCATCAAAAACCCTCTCTCCTTTTGAACTACATCACTTCAAACTTCTTAGATTGGCCACCCTGCAACATTTGAGGCACGGTGCACGGGTCTGGCTGATTTCACATAAGCCATTGTCATATTTGTTTTACTTACACTGAAAGGTGGATTCCCTTAGACAGGAGCAGATTCAGGGCTCTACTGGCCCATCTATATAGATTTATTTAGAGAAAAACTTTCCTTTCTCGCATGTGCACTGACTGGGAGGCTCATATGTCGCCATTGAGTCAACTTACTCTTTAACATTAAAGCATGATTGTCTGCTGTTGTGTGTCTCCCATTAGCACCAAGGGAGGCGTCCGGTGCCAATGAAAATGCGTTCCGAGCACTTTCATTAGTGTCATGCGCTTGCTTTCCTTCCCTGTACCCACCCACCCCCCCGCCCCCACTCCCGCTTCCCATTTGCACATGTGTAGATCACTGCATGGGTGCTAATGGTTTTATTTTCTTTTGAAATAATGAAAGAAAAACGTACCTTTTCCTCATCCGCCTACGCCACGCTGCCTGCAGCCAGGCAGTGCCCTCTTCAAGGTTCATGGCATGAGTCATCAACATTGAAGACAGACTTTCTGGTTTGAAGGCAGTGCAGCGTCGGCCGCAAGGAAAAGGTACGTTTTTCTTTCATTATTTCAAAATAACAGAAAGCTAGTAGCAACCGTGCAGTGATCTACACAGGTGCTAATGCCAATATTACCCTATGGGTAATGACATGCCACCCTCATTAAGGGACCCTTGCTGTGCTTGGGTAACCTAACTTGGGCAGTGGGCTGTTACCCACAGGGTGCCCTACCACCTTGGGGCATATCACCTCAATATTACCAGGTTTAGTATATCTTCACTGTCTCTTTCCCAAAGACTGGTTTCTTGCAATGCAATGACACAATCATATTTTCACAGATGGGGAAGGTTGCTGCCCCCTTCTTATACCAGCCTTTGATGCTTGTTCATAGCTAGGAAAGGCTTCTACACCACACCCAATAGCAAATTCCTCTGGATTGCATCCATTTTATTCTAACCATGGGCTGATCTATCAATTGGAAAAGCGTGCAGCTTACATACAATTTGGGATAACATGTTCATTTAGTACAATTTAACTTGACCGAAAGCATCAGGATCAATGGATCCCATCTTTCTAAATCTTAAGTTGTGTAAGCACAGTGAGAAATGTTTTAAAGTGTAGAGAATATCAAGATCCCAGAGATGCTGCTCTAACCAAGTCATTTGCCAATTGCCAGTGGGACTTTGGAAGCAGTTCTCTTTTAGGGTCTGCTCCTGTGATTTTGATGATTTTGCTTTGATCCAAATGAAGCAATGTAACCATCCCTAGTTTTGAAAGGTGATGGCCCCACACTGTCTGGGACCAGTTTTAGGGTATCATGAGCATATGTCATGATCATATATTCCTCTCAGTCCAGCTGCATTCCTTCAATGGAGAGGATGTTTCAAATCGCTTCAGCTAATTGCTCCAGGACCACAGCAAATGAAGAAGTGACAATGGGTAGCCCTGTTTGGTATCTTCCTCCATTTTGAAGAAGTGTGAACGTGTCCCATTGACCTCCGCACAAACCTATTCATATTATATAATGTCTAAGTGACGTGTTTCCCAATCTTGTAAACTGCCAAAGCCTTAAGCATGAATCTCGAGTTGAAACGATCAAATGCATTTTTATCACCCAATAAGGCAGAGTTCCAGAGTAAACATATTTTGTACACACTGCACTGGTCCTCATTATAAATTTCCATGTATACCGGCAGTTATTCTGGCAGGATACCATTAACCGGACCTACCGTTACCAGCACCTGATATCCCGGTATTACCAGGATAATCAAGGTGCCGACAATGGTGGTAAATCCCTATCCCATAGAAACCCATAGGACGCAATAGAGGGGATTGTGTGTATTTCCGGCACCAGTAATACTGACTGTTTTTTGCCAGTGGGGGTCTGTTTTACCTCCTGCTCTTAGCTGGAGACAAATCTAGTAACTGCCACTGGCAAACTTGTAGTTTGGCGGTGCGGGAAAAGTGGCAGTCACAGAATTACTGCCAAATTTACCACCACTTTTCCTGCACTGGCAAACTTATATTGAGGTACATTGTATTCCCAAAGGCTTAATGGGCCTCATTACGACCCTGGTGCTCCCGTAATGAAGGGTGCCGGTACGGGACCGGCACCCTTCATTATGGGAGTGCCTATTTCGAGGTTCCCTTTGTGGGATCGGAACAGATGTCTGGTAAAACCAGACATCCTTTCCGGGTCCCGCGAGGGGAACAGGGAGCTAATAACGGGTCGTTATTTATGTGCCCGTTATTTTAGCACCCTCCCCATTCTCATTGAGCCCTATGAGGGCTCAAATGGGAATGGGGAATGGTTCCTTCAAGGAGGAATTACCAGGTCCTCCAATGTTGGAATGACCCGGTTATTCCTCATTGAAGGAACCCAGTTTTGGAGCCCGGTATGGAGGCAGCCATGGCGCTCATAGCACCATGGCTACCTCCATACTCGTAATGAGGCCCAATGTGTTCAAAGGGCCTCATTACATGGATGGCGCTAAGGGATTACCGGCACCCGTAAGGGCACCGGTGCCGGTAATCCCTTAGCGCCATACAATGAGGTCCCTCAGCGGGTCCCGTCCTTAACGTGTGGCCAGACCACACGTTAAGGAAGGGACCCGCTGAGGGACTTCAGGTCAAATAACGGTACCGTTAATAGCGGTACCGTTATTTGCTCCTTCCCCATTCCCATTAAGCCCTATGGGGGCTCAAATGGGAATGGGGAAGGGCTTGGTGAATGGGGAATTACCGCCCCGCCAACCTTGGAATGGGCGGTAATTCCCCCATTCACCAAGGCGGACTTGGTAAAATACCAGCTACAACCATGGCGCTAATAGCGCCATGGTTACCGCCGTCCGTGTAATGAGGCCCAAAGTTTCTGAGTTGACTCAATTGAATTTAAATAATAACTGTGTACATTCCACATAAAATGATCTCTGACCCATCAATAAAAGTACTATTAAAATGTGTAAGTGGAATGTTGTTCATTTGACTAGGCTGACAAAGAGGATAAAGATCAGCAGCTGGCTCAAGAAAGAAAAAGTCGATATTGCCTTTTTGCAGGAGACACATTGGACACAGGAGGGTCACGAAATCATGAGAAAAAAACAGATTGTTGTAAATCTGAGGTATTCACTCACAAACAATGGCAAAGATGTAATGTATCCAAATATCACATCATGTTAGTTGAAAGAGATTGGAAGGAAGGAAGATCTGGTCCTCTATGAAGTATGGTGTTGCAGGTCCCAACTGGAAGAGAATGCCCAATCTTCTCTCCAGTTCATAAGTCAAGAATTGATCTCTTCCTGACTACACACCATTGTCTAACTACCGTTGTTAGGCCAGAGATAGGAAAACATTGCGCTGACTGACAACATATTGGTTTAACTGGATGTTATGCCTCGGTATAGAGCATTTCCCGGCTACATTGGACTTCTAATAACTCACCTTTTTCAGATCCGACATTTGTGGAAATTATGGATGTGGATATTAAATAGTTCCTTGAAACCAATAGTGCACGTATCCCCTGAAGATGTACTCTGAGACACTGTCGGGGTGTCCATGAGAGTTACAGTTAAGTTCTATGCAATAAAGAATAATGAAGATCAGGAATGAGGAGATGATGAATGCCAAAAAGAATTAAGGAAATGAACACTGAACTATCGGAATGATGCTTTGGAAGCAAATCTGTGGGAACTTCTGTCCTCAGAGGAGGACATATACAGAAAGAGTATCAAAGGGAAGTAGAATACTCACACCTTAGAATGAACCACATGTTCTCAAAATCTTATGAGAAGGCTTCTTGACAACGGGCATGGAATAATAACAAATAACCAGATATCCTCTGTCGGATGTGACCATGGAAGAATAGCATTTGCAGAGATAAGCATCAAATTCATGGGATCTTCACACAAAACAGCAGATGTGGAAGTGTCGGCCTTTTTAGGCAAGATACATTAGTCAAACTCACATCAGAGCAGGCGAAATCCTGGCTAAGCCCTTTCAGTTGAGGGAAATAAATAGAACAACTGAAAATATACAAATTGGCAAGGGTCTCCGTCAGCATGATCTGTCATTTGAATTCTTCATGTGTTCTCAGAACCAACAAAATAAAGTTCTGTGGGACATTCATGGTGAAAGTGCAAAGAACGGTTCTCTCCATAAAAGTCTAAACAAATCTGTGAAATACACGAGAATGGGACGCCACCCGAGTGACGTGAACATATAAGCAGTAATCATCTCGATCAGGTTACACCAACTCACATTGAAAAATATGAACAAGAAGCAGGTGCGCTTTATCAGAGTTCGGGAGAGTTTATGCAAAACTTGTCTCCTCTTGGAAGTACAAAAATCACTAGTACTTTTCGAAGAATAGGAGCCTCATTACGAGGTTGGCGGAATGGGTTTACCGGCACCGGTAATGGTGCCGATGCCGATAAACCCATTCCGCCCTATTACGAGGTTCTCTTGCGGGACCCGCACAGAACGTCTGGTCAGACCAGACGTTGTTAGCGGGTTCCGCAAGGGGACCAAGGAGCTAATAACGGGCCCATTATTAACAGGCCCGTTATTAGCTCCATCCCCATTCCCATTGAGCCCTATTGGGGCTCAATGGGAATGGGGATTGGATTTGTGAATGAGGAATTACCGGGTCCTCCAAGGTTCGAATGACCTGGTAATTCCTCATTCACAGAACCCAGAGCTGGAACCCGGTATGGAGGCAGCCATGCCCTTATTAAGGGCATGACTACCTCCATACTCGTAATGAGGCCCTAAGACTGCTTGTGATCTTGAAGTTCAATAAGCACTATTGGTGATTTCAGGTTATAGTGTGATATAAGATCTCCAGTTTTTGCATAAGATTGTCAGTCCAGAGCATGTTTGATGGTGAGATTGAAACCCCACCGACATTTTGTAAAGCAGAGCAAGGCAAACTAAAATGTTCTTGTGCAAATAATATGAGCAATGGAATAGGAGTACCTGTGCCTTTCATATAATCCGTGGTGTGAAGTGTTAGCAATTACATTCGATGGCTCATGATAA
The DNA here is from genome assembly GCF_040938575.1 of Ambystoma mexicanum. Lineage (NCBI taxonomy): Eukaryota > Metazoa > Chordata > Amphibia > Caudata > Ambystomatidae > Ambystoma > Ambystoma mexicanum. Next base: position 314,498,211 of record NC_090937.1, on the reverse strand, counting down.
ATTGCTACCAACACACAATACTGAATAATAGCTTGATGTGAGCAGGAATCATATCTCTTAAAAGCTTCCTTCTGAATATATCAAGTCTTAAATGCGCATGTTTGCAGACTCGTGAAGCACATGCCCTCTAGACCACTATCAAATCCAACTGCGACACCAGAGTGTGAATTTACTCCAGGTCTATCTGATTCCTAGTCACCTGAAAACTTTTTAAAAAAGAAAACAGGTCTAATATGTTTTGGATATATCCCACATGCACTACTTTCTACGGGGCACGTGTGGTAAACGTTTCTAAACAATACACACGATGAGGAGGTGTTTTAAAAGCGTGTGGTATTCAAAGCACTGCTTGCTTTTATCTTTACCACCACACTCATAAAGTGGTGCATAGTGGCTGGGCACGTTAAGTAAGTGTAGTGAAGCCGAGTGTAGGTGGTCTACTGGTTAATAAAACAATGCTTCTTTGATCAACCATGCATGTGTCAGAACACTGAGGTTACACAGAAGCTAATAAAGACCAAGACCCCTCTATAAGAAGTACTGGATGTTTGCTCACTTCCTTGCTATTATGCATGTGTGTATTTATGTATGAATGTATGTATGTAAGCATGGAGGGGGCGATCAGGGAGATAGAGCGGGAGAAAGGGAGGATCGAAGAAACTACACAATGCACAACAAACTCACCAGGTGCCTTACGAGCAGGACAGGTGCAGACGAATCAGGTGCATGAGAAAGGAACTCCAGGCTAATGAAGAGAGTCCTGCAACAGGCGCAGGGCGAGCTCAGCAAGGAGGGTAAGAGAAGGATCAGTTACTATCAGGTAAACACAACAACTATTTGGGTAAACGCAATATTTCTGAATTTTTCTAAAGCTGTGTGCAAGGTTTTCCCCATGGGTATGTCTCGCAGGGAATGCTCAAAATATAATAGGGAAATGGTTACCCCTCCCTTTACCACTCACACAGTTTGTAGTTGCACTACTCTATGTTTCATATGCTTTCAGTATTTAGTCAACAGAGAATTCTTCATTCAAAATATAAATGTATGAATTTTTTGTTAAAAAGTGTTTTTATTTATAATAACACATGTGGTTCAAAACCATTGTACTAAACAAACATATTAAATACAAAATTCATTTAAACAAACAATAAAACTCTAAAAATATGTGCCTAGGGGTTAGTATGATTTGACCTTAACAGTTGTAACACACCATGGGCCTCATTACACGGATGGAGGTAAGGGTTTACCGGTACCGGTATTTTACTGGTACCGGTAAATCCTTACCGCCTTACTATGAGGTCCCTTTGCGGGTTGAGGAATTTAACGCCTGCTTTTTGCAGGCGTTAAAAACCAACCCGCAAAGGGACCCAGGGAGCTAATTACGGTACCGCCATTTGCGGTACCGTAATTAGCGCCTTCCCCATTCCCATTATGCCCTATGGAGCAAAAATGGGATAGGGAAGGGCAATGGTGAAAGGGGGAATTATCGCCCCGCCGACCTTGGAATGGGGCGGTAATTCCCCTTTCCACCAAGGCGGTGCCGGTATTTTACCGGCATGAACCATGGCGCTAATAGCGCAATGGTTCTCCGCCATCCGTGTAATGAGGCCCCATATCTGCAGTACATTTTTGATGAATTTCATAAAATTCAAAGAAGGCAAATTGCAGTGATACACCCCCCACCCCTGAAGTATAGAGAACATGTGATCTTGCTTATATCCCTTGTTCTATATTGTAAATGGAAGTTCAAGTTCTCACATTCTTGTGTGTGTGGGACACGAGCAAAGAGTCATTAAAATATAATTAAATTGAAAGGAGTATTGTTGTAAATACATATCTAAATGCTGACAGAGCTCCCACAAAGATGGCCGCTGCTATGAGACGCCACGCGTAGTACTTCCCCGTGCGTTTCATGGGTACTGTGTCGAGCACTTAGGTTAATTCCACAACCTAGTGCTGACACTGCCGTGCACTCGAGAATACGGGAGCAGACGATTCCAAAGTGAGCGAGTGCAAGAGACACAGGTAAGAGCTCAGGTTTCATAATGACACAGTGATTCACTGGCACAAGCTATAGAGCATACACTTTGATGTGGCTGCATTTTGAACCTAATTGTCAGTGATTTGAAAAACGGAACCGCTCATGTGCGAAAGTGTTTAGTTATAACTGAGATTAAACCACTGAACATGTTATCGCATAGTTTCAAATGTTGAAATAGTATAATGGCACCATTTTGATTAAACACCTTCACATATATTTTTTGAGAACCTTTCTACTTTGGAATAATTGCACCATGAGAGGTTTTCTAAATAGAAATACAAGTGTTTGCGAGTGTTCGGGCACTAGTCCCATTTTCATGGGGCATGTTCAGGATGTGACTAGCAAATTAATTAATCAAATATACAGGGTGAGTCAAATAAAAAAAAAATATTTTATGAGAAATAATAATTTGTTTGAACGTTTGTTTGAAGCAGTCCAGTACAGCTATATGAGTGGGGACAGGTTTTAGCATAAGGACAGTAGCTAAACCATACCTTTCATATACAATTTTTCAGAAATTACAAAAACAATAAGAGGAAATTCAGACTAAAACCAGCAGCTTTAAGTGCAACATAGCCCATAGGAGAAGGTTTCTCCATAGTGAGGGCAGTAATGTATACGTTTAATACTATGACTTCTTGGTAAGTTGCAGTAACAGACTGTACAATACGGGGTTGTTGCTCTGTTTAGGAAAGTGAAAACACCTTTGCCCGTCTTTGAAATAGAAGAAATCCAATCGAATGCCTGCCCAACATCTCACACATCAAGAATAAGGCAGAAACTGAGTGGACAGTTTTGTCAACAGAGCATATGTGTTTAGTTGTTTTAATCAGTTTCTTATGTTTGTATTTTAGAGTGTCTGCGCTGGTAAATTGGGGTTAAACTGTATTGACTCTAACATCAAATAAAGTCTCGTCCTGATGAAGGCTCAGTAAAAAAAAACAACCAAGAACGTTTTGCAAAAACGTATCATGGTCAAGGCGGCGAAACATGTATCGACAAAAATACGTCTAGTCATCTTGGAGAGACTAGTCTTGCATTTCTTTCCATAAAGGACATACGTACATTGCTGTCCGAGTGCCAACATGACCTCCAGTCTATTGTTAGAAATCTAAGTAAAGATTTCCACATAGTTTCAAAATCGCTGTTTGCCTCAAAAGTTGGATCTTAAATAGACGTGGCACTGCAATTTGTTTATTTTTTTAATTTTATGAGATTCCTCAACATTGTACTGCAGATATGGTGGGTTATAACTGTTAAAGTCACATTGTGCTAACCCATGGAACCACATTTTAGAGTGTCGTTGTTTGTTAACATTCATTTTGTATGTGATATGTTTGTTTTGTACAATGGTTTTGAACCACTGATGTTAAAAAACATATTAACAAAAAATGAATACATTTATATTTTGAATGAATAATTCTCTGTTGACTAAATGCTGAAAGCATATGAAGCTTAGATTAGTGCAACTACAAACTGTAGGGGTAACCAGCTCCCTTTTATGTTTTGTGCTTTTCTAATCTTCCTGACCTGGAACTGGTCCCCCGTAAACAAACAATTGGGAAATGCCCATATCTGATACATGGCAGGGAATGCTTGCACCCTTGCATGTGCCATGATTCGTATTACACTAGATCAAGGTACAGAGACAGGCAGAGGAGGGGTCTTCTTTTGATCACCAACTCTTTTCTCCCTCTCCACAGGGATAAAGGGGTGCAGATGAGAGGGGCATTACTACAAAGACCTGAACAATGGCAACGTGTCACAGAGAGGAGAAGGAATTAGGTCCAGTAATGCTATTCACCCTAGAGGCAGATCTTTTTCTCCAGGTGAAGAGTGGAGCTGCAGTTGTTGTTTAAAGAGTACGTTTCTGCTTACATCAAAGAGATGTGAAAGATACATAGTACAGCTGATTCCTATGGCGAGGAAGACAAAGTGATGGACCCCGATGCCAAAAGGTGCTACATCAGCATAGAGCACCGAGCCCTGGCCTAAGTTACTGACCCATGCATGGAATTCAATGAATGTTCCTTAACCCAATGTTAAGAAATCGACTTTAGGAGTCATTATGGCACACTGGTTATTCACTGGTTTCCCCTATGCCACATGATCAATAATGTCCTCAATAGGGCTTGGGCAGATCCCAAAAAGCTGGATGGTCCAACATTTCTCACCCAGTGAAGGTTGAGGAATGTTGGCTTGTTGCCCACTCTTGTTGCTCTACCTTCCATGGCTATGGAAGACATGGATCCATGTGGTCAAGATGATCATTAAGTAGACTGCATTAAAGAGAACATATGGAGGTGTGAACCTCTCTTCAGGACAACATGATATGAGGTGTATATAGCTCAGTCATTGATGACAGATCTGGCTAAACGGTCTACAGATTTTGAAAATGGGGAGGTCAGCACGTGGTGTCATCAAGACCTGGACTCTCAAGAAATCTTTATTTCTGGCCCTGACATGGATGCCATTACTGCATCTGTCTTAATGGGTGTAGAACAGTTTCCAACAACCTCAGGTTATACTTATGTGAGTGTGGAAGAATATCCTTCTCCACGTAATGTTAGAGGGTGGGGTTGGAAGCCCTTGTGAAAGAATCCTTTGAGGAAAAACAGTTCTCACCAACGTTGCAATGGCCATATGACACTGATCCTAAAACGCCAAGTGCTGCTTTCTAGTTGGGAAATTGTCAGCCAAGATTCACCCAACCAAGAAGCAGATATCAGTCTGGCAATAAATTAAGCAGATGACCATGGGGCCTCGCAGTAAGGGGCAGCAATTCTGACTATGTGGACAGGCCTCCTCTAGACAGCAGCTCAGTAGGAGGTTGGATCATGCATTACCTCAAATATGGGATTGGTAGCTAGCAAACCACTGGCTTTCCTGCATTGCCGAAAAACAGCTACCAACTGTACTCTATCAGACATCCTTAACATTCAAGAGGAATCATTAAATCTTTTCCAAAAAGAATGGTTCAGAAGAACGCTTTCCTGGGTGTCTTTTAAGAATCAACTGGGAAGAATGGTATCATTGCTACTCCTTCGATAGAGTAAATCAATGCTTTTCATCAAAGGTCTTTCCTGTGGAAAAGTCTTCAGGATGGTTTTATCCCAACCTGAATGTAAATAAGCTATGCAATGTGAATACATCTTTCAAGATGGAACCCCCATTGCAGCCCCATTGAGGGTAATTCCTTTGATCATCCCTTTGATTTGATTTGACTAGAGATCCTTTTGGTGGAATTAGACATTCATTATGCTCATGATTGCATGCCTATAAATGAAGATATATCTGGTTTGCCCTGCAAGGACGCCATTATCAGTTCATCATACTCCCCTTTCACTTAACATATGCCCAAAGGTTATTTATTAGTGGTCTCTGTTAGTGAAGAAACTCTGCCCTCCTGTGAATGAATAAATAATTCCAAATCTATTGTCAGGCAGTGCATGGAATCCATCCGAACTCTGCTTTGACCAGACATAGGGAATATTTTACTCAAACCTGCAAGAGCTCTGAGACTCAGTGGTAGCCTAGTCAATCTCTTGGCCAAGGACCTTGCTTCAGCAAGTGAATGGCTCTGAATACAAGGCAAAATTGTTTTTTTTTCTGGTGCGTTGGGCAATGCAAGGTATCATGCATTGGGTCAGACACCTCTTGTGTCCTTGGAATCAAGCATCAGGATTTTTCAAACACATCACTCGAGTGACCAACAATATTTGGTGGTCTTTCATTAGTGAATATATTTTGGTTTATTAGAAAAGGGAATCTTCCTGGACCCTCCTATCTCAAAGGTGTTTATCATGAACACCAGTTGAATAGGGTGGTATGCACTGCTACCTTCTTTGACAGTTCAGGTAATGTGGTACCTATAGGAATCAACTCATTCTTTGAACTGGAAGTAGCAAACAACAGTGGAACGGGCATTGATTCACCTCTGACCTGTCTTGAAGGGAACATCAGTTTTGGTGAGACCAAACAACTCCATCAGAACGGCCTACCTGAACAGACACGGGGAAACATCAATTGAGTTCTTGAGGGAATAGGATTCCGAGATTATGGCTTGGGCAAAAAATCATGTGAAATCTCTAAGGTCGAGCCACATCTATTGGATTCTAAACATGAAATTGCTTCCATTCATTCCAACATTAATCTCTATCCAACAGGACCCTCAGATTCGTGTGCCAAAGATTTGGATTTCTCATCACCAGCTTCTTTGCAGACAGCACCAAACACTAGGTGCCTCTGTACTGCTGAAGGGTTCGGTTCCATGAGCCTAGGCACTGTATGCCCTGTCAGTGACTCGGCCACAGGAGATATTCATTAGACTTTCCTCCAATCCCTTTGCTCCGAGGCCCGTGTGGAAGTGCAGCTATGAGAGTGCCTTGATGTTTTTGGTTACTCCCTAATAAGCCAGACACCCATGGCTTATAGCTCCCCCTCATATTCTGGAGTTAATTCCCACCTCTCGCCAACCGTGCACTGTCAATGGGTATGCTCCTCTACCTAAGAGTATCGTATAGACGGTCAGAGGCAGACTTGAAGGATTATAGGTCTCTGTGAGCTAGCAGCAGAGTCAGTCCTTTAATTCAGGAGCCTTTCCAACAGGTAGCCAAACAGTCAACCCTGGATATATTCTTAAGACTCGTGTGGGTTTAGGGGTATTCTCATTCAGTCATTATTGATGTATTACTGTAGGGTACTAATACATTGCTGGCAGACCAAACTCAAATGGTCCAGTGAGCTGCCATTTAGGCTTTTGGTTACCCCTGGCTGGTGTAGAAGTTGTAGACCCTGTGGTCCATATGCTGTTCAAGTTGTTCATTTTATTGAACCCACCTTTCAATCATGGTCTTCTACTGCTGCTTCTCAGGGCTTTGATACGCCATCCTTTTGAAACTTTGGATTTGGCAGAAATGTAGTGGTCAGCAGACACGACTGTGTTTCTGGTTGCACTAAGGTACTTTCATAGGTTTTGAGACATCAGGGCTCTATTATGCTGTTTCCATACCTTCAGTTTCGCTGGATGCATTGATCCTTTGCCCCTGACTCAGCATTTTTCTTTTTAAATAAAATGTATGTATCCTTTTTTAAAACAAATATATGTGCTACATAGTGCAGCATTGTCAATATGCAGCATAACAGAAGTAATAGTGAGAGAGGAAGAAAAGAAAAACATTAATACAGGGGAATTAAATTATGAAACTACAGAGTATATATATACAAACTCATTCTTACATAAGATCTGTTTGCATTTTACTCTTGCACATGAAGTTATAATGACGGCCATGCAGACAGAGGCTCGACCAGTGATACCTCTGATATGCCAAACTTCGTGTGGGATGATTTTACCCATGCATCCAAGCCCTAACATAAAACTGTGCAGTACTGGCATGGAAAACATCATGATGGCCAGAACTCCCCAGAGAGTGCACAGGGAAAACATGAAGAATAGGCTGCCACCCATTTTTGCCTATGTTGTGAGCACAGGAGGGCACTGCCTAAAACCACCATTGGGCTACACACACAGTAGCCTGAAACCATTGGGAATGGCAATGCTGATTGCCAAAAAGCAACTCAGAACTGTGGGGAATTCATTTTCTTAATCCCAAAAATGGTTGCATTACCAGTACTCACCACTATCAGAAAGCCGGCGTTTTAAAACCACCAGACTTTTGTGTAAAACTGAACAAATGAAACAAAACCAGACCAAGGAAAGACTTGCTAAGAGGTGGATACAATGTAAAACTATATTCTGAAATGACTTGAAGGAAGTAATTATTTAATGTATAGGTAGAAATTGTCAGTTTGATTTGAATGTAGAAAACTGGGAACAAAAATTGACATTTAGCTGAAAACTAGCTTAATGAAACTGAATTCTGCCTGACAACTACCCCCGACAGGAGTTGAAACTGGATCAACAGCCACTCTTCCCAGGCCTAGCTGCATCCTGCTGCCCCTTGCCAAAAGGAATTCACCTCTCTGATTAGATTAGGGGTGGAGCACCTGGGAACTGGAAGGGACAGAACAATGCAACTTCCTTGACTCAGGCAAATGTTATATTGGGGGAGTCGTAAAATAGCTTCCTCTTGGGAGAAACTGGGGGGCAGCTGTGCCTCTGTGAACAAGCTGGCTTGGGGGAAGTGGATAAACCAGTTATTCCACCCTGTGATGTGGGATGCCACACCCCTTTTTGACCAGAGCATAATTTTAAAAAGATAGATAACTCATAGTGCGGACTTGTCAGAATTATATAAGTAATATCATTATTTTTGAGATTTTTCTGTGAACATTTTAAGAGGTGTTAGGACCCTGTGGTGTATTCGGGGGGGTTGCTAGTGGAAAACAGGGTCTCTCTCCAAATGTATGCATGTTGAAAAATCTGACACTTTATCATCTGTAACCCATATCCCTGGTGCACATTTGTGTAAAATCTGGAAAGGTTTAGCGGTCGTTATCTGGATGAAAAGGGGAGAATTCTGTCATCAGTGGACACGACATCGTACAAAGACAGGGATCGGATGGTTTGGTGCTTCAGAAAATATGTTAACTGGACCTATAATATTAGAAAAATGGTACATAAATATGTATTTGGGTCAGAAATAGATTTGTGTGCAATCTGACAAGGGGAGGTTCCTCTGACCATAAAACCTACAGCATCACTCTGACTCACATTTCCTTCCCCCAATCAAGGGAGAGAGGAGGAATTGGCCAATGATAAGTGAGAGGGGCAGGTTTAGTTATGACCAACGCACACACCCACTTTCCAAAACACATAAAAAGAGACTGCTGGGACAGGTAGAGATTTTCAATTCCATTTGCTGCGGAGCATGCTGACCGACGACTTCACATCCAGAGATCCAGACTTCAAATCCATCAATCTCCAGAACCTGTACCAGAAATTAACTCCAGAATTTGTAGCAGAGAGGCCTGAATCCACCAGCTGAATCCACTTCAGCAGGCCTCAAAACTAACCAAACTATTCAACAGCCGGGCGAGCTGTTTGAAGTTTTGCCGAGAATTTTTGCAAGAACCTGTAGCAGTACCCAGAAAGCAGTGTTACATCCAGAATCCAGAGACGCTACACCAGCAGAGCAGAGCTGACCCAGATCGCTGTGAGCAGAACCGGTGCCTGATTGACCCGCCGAGCAGACAGAACCGCAGCCTGACATGTTGACCAGATCCGTGACGAGGCCTAGTTCAAATTTATATTGTGAGTACCTAGCAGAACTGTGCAGAACCAATCTCTTAGTTGAAATAATCTAATCCAAACTATTTTAACCTAAGTAGAACTGCCTCCTAGAAATCGTGTCATCTGTCAATTTTAAAGCTGCACAACTGTCACCTGTCAATTCTGCAGCTGCAAGCTGTCACCTGTCATTTTGAGTTTACTTTAAATCCAAACAACTACCTTTATTTAATCGTCCGTATCTCTGGAACCGTTTGGGCTAGGACTGAAATTTAACTTTCAACAGACACGCACTCGCGAAATTTACCGCGATTTGCGATTTGGCCCGATTTCTTCATCTGTAGAAATCAGCAGCTTTTTGATTCTCTTTGCTAAAATTTGTTTGCAATCTGCTAATCATTCATAGAGTATTGTTAAAGTGAGCCTGAACTAATATAAAGTAGCCATCACCTACCCTGGACCTCTAGGGGGAATTAAAAGCAATTTTAGCACCTTTTCACTTCCTTGCAAACCACATAAAAGGAATACACCTGTGTTTAAAACTCATCCCTGTTTTCTCAAAGCTTGCTGGGAGAACTGGAACTGTGTATTGCATTATAAAGTGTGATTTGTTGGGATTCTTGAAGACTGTGTGCTCTCCTTCCATTTCTTGTATTGCATAAGGGGGGAGTGATTTGTCAAAAGAAAAAGTGATCATATTACCTTTTGCTAAAATCATAACAAGTTATTTCTGTACTGCATTTCATTCATCATTGCGTTGTCCTTGAAGCCATAAAAGCACTCTCAGCTACCTCATCCTCTATACTACTCCTAAGTAATCAAGTGTACCACTGTAACATTACCCATTGTGGATCCACATCATATGTCTCAGTGTACTATCAGATATTAATTTATTATAAAAGTGTGATATATATATATATTGTTTAAATTTTCAAATAAACCTTTTAATTTGCAAAACAAACCTACTTCTTGGCTGAGGGGGATCAGGGGGATTCTAAGAGGGGGATGTTATACAAGGGTTGTCATCCAGAGTACTGAACTGGGTATTAAAATACATCAATAAGGGTTTTCCTCAGCATCCCAGACTAGGTATTGGCTTAGCTGTAGTGTTGATTGAATATCGCTTACAAAAGTGGGGGCTCGGAGCTGGGATATTCTGGGTTAGATTTACCACTTGTGCAGATTAATATAGTGTGCCAACTGACCAGATACATATATCCGGTTAGATCACCACGCTGTTTTACACTGTGAAAGCATCCCTCAAAGGAACGCTCTAAGGAAACGGTCTGTTTTGCAAAGTAAAATACAAACTTCTGTAAGTCAGGAAGGAACTGAAATTCCAGAATGAGGACCTTGGTAGATATGAAAATAGCCAGAGAGCACTTCTTACATAAGCTATTTGTGAGAGGTGAGTGGACTCATCAGGACCAAACGGTCTGGTTGCAGGCAATCGCGCAACAGGTCACTGAAACAGGGTCGGATAAATGGGGAGATCAGGGTCCCCTACATGTGGCCCTGAGTGAACTATATATGGCCCCTAAAGCCAAAGATGAACATAATAAGATTGCCAGGATAGCGGCATATTTGTATCTATATATGGGAGCCATGCAGGACAAATGTGCTGAAGGCCAAGATCTGGCAAATAGGCAACAGATGGCATTAGAGAAGGTCCAATCTGATCTGGACTCTTCTGAGCAGAGGCTGCTCAGGAGCCAGGAGTCAGAAAAGGACAGCAGACAGTACATCACTAAAATAAAGGAGGATATGGATGTGCTGCAACAGGAAAAGGCGGACCAGGATACCATATTTCTGGCCTTGCAGAAGGAGTACCAAGAAGGTTTGGACTCCCTACTGCAGAGCCAGAAAAAGCTGGAGCAACAATTAGATTTCAATAGGGCATGTGCCGAGCAGGTAGTCACCCTGCAAAGCCACCTAGATAGGGAGAAGGCAGAGAGCAATAAACTGATTTTGAAAGACCTGGATACCCAGGGAGAGTTTGACCAGGAGCGCATGAAAGCTGGTGCCTCCCAAAGGCAAAGGGACGACCTGGCGGCACAGATGCAGGCTCTTAGTCAGGAAAGGGATACCTTAGGCCAGGAAGTCTGCCACTTAAAAAGGAAAATGGAAGAAAATCACCTGGCCCTCCAGGGACTGGGTGACCTCCAAAAAGAACACCAGAACTTGTTAGGGCACACCAGGAGGGTGGAGGATGCTCTGGCAAGAAAGGAGCAGGCCAATAGGGACACAGCTCAGGAGGTAACTCTCCTGCAGCAGAGACTGGCCGAGTACTCCAGGACCAATCAGGAGGCACAGAGAGAAAATGAGGCTCTCTGTCAGCACAATGATAGGCTCCAGCAACAGGTAGCGATGCAGGAGAGACTGATAGAGTCTAGTAAGGCCTTAACTGAGGAACTGAAAGCGCAGGCTCTTGCATTGCAACAGGGGGCAGGGGCTGATAGAGACGAGGTGCGCTGGGAAAGGGAAACGCCTGAGCATAACCTCAGGAGCCCTGGTACCAGAGGCCTTCATCTCTCCCAGTCCCTGGACTCTGCCACCCCCATGTCCCCTCGCGAACATGAGCCCAGAGCCACGGAGATGGCAGATTACTATCCAGCTAGAAGTATGGGGCTCATAGGCCAGTACCTCCCAGGAATGGATGGGCGGGCATCCGGGTATGGGCACCCAAGTACAGTGCAATTTAGTGGGGAACCCCAGGAGAGTAGGCCCATTAAGGGCATCCTGAAAACCTCTGCCCAGTTAGGTCAGTGGGGGGGTAACCATCAAATCCTGACAGCAAGGAGGGGTCTGAAGACTCCTCTGAGCATTACAGGACACAGGAGACCAGGTCCCTACATTCTGCCAACCATTCCCAGGCTAGAAGAATCCGGGAAAACCTGGAAGATCAGACGGGCACCTCTGGTAGCAGCGCTTCTGAGTCGGAGGATGAATGGACCAGGGTTACCCGAACCAAAAAGGCCAATAAGGCAAAAAGGGCCTTGCTTAAGGACCCATTGAAACAAATAAAGGCAATAAGGAGTGTCATCACGCCTTATCATAAGAACGCCAAGTATTCTGTTTGGGAACACTTGGAGCTCTATGAGCAAATGATGGAGACTTTCCATTTGAAGGACAGCCAAAGCTGTATTCAATATGTAAAGTGGACCTTCTCACCAGAATACTCCAGTTTCTTTGCGGGGCAGGATGATCAAAACCATTCAAGGTGGTCCACATACAGGGCCACCATCTTGAAACATTTTTCTGTGCACAGAAATCCTCAAGAGGCTCGCAAGGCAGCCTGCAATTTGCAATATGGGGAGGATCAGGCATGCTTTTGCGCAGACCACCAGAAGGGTGCGCACGGATAGCAGAGAATTTATCAATATGTTTTTCCATGCCTTACCCAAATACATAATGACCCAGCTCGTGAGAGATTTTCATGGGAAAAGATCTTTAGACTGGGTCATTGAACAGGCTACCCGGATCTATGAGGTGCAGAAGCCCATCGAAAATAAAAATAATGCACCAAAAAACCCCAAAACCAACAGCACCCCTGCTGCTGCCAAGGTGGCAGAGGTAAAGGTTGCCCACGTTTTAGATTTGGAGATGGGGGGGCCTAAAAACCTGCCTGCACCAAATAATTCACAGCCCAGAAGGCCCTCGGGCCAGTCACAGACAGGGAGTCGAGGAGGTAATCCCACAAATGGGGTCCCCCGCCCCCCTGACTATGTAAGTCCCCGCTACAAGGGAAACCGACCAATCCTGGGTTATGTGTGGACTCCTCCAGCCCAGGGGGGGATCCAGCCAAGCACCTGTACCGGGGAACTTCCCTCCTAACTTCCCCCAGGAGGGCAGAAATTCACCAAATCCTAGGCAGAACTTTTTCCCCAGGTATCCACCCAATTTCCAGCCCCAAAATCATCCACCCTTCTTTCCCCAAATCCCTGAGCCCAGACAACCTAATCCGGGAGAGGGGAGGCCAAGGGTGGAGGAGTACCAAAATCTTCCCAACCCGGGGTACTACCAGAGAAGGGATAGCTACCCTTCCCGGGATCAGCCCAGGGGAGAAAATAGAGCCCTGTATCAGCCTGAGCGGGTTTCACAACTTGAGCGCCAGGTCCAAAATATGGCACGAGATCTGGGTCACATACTGAGGGCTCAACAGAACCCTCAGATGAGCATGCCACCGCAGAATGCCTCAAACCCTGGACCTGGTGCTCCAGAACAATGACGGGGGCAGCACCCCGATAACCCACCGGTTCCCAGGGAGGAGGCACAAGGGGAAGGGGGGTGTAAAGCCTTGGAGGAAGCTTCCTTCCCAACTTGTAAACAGCCCCTGGAAAACAAAATCTCCTGCCCCTGAAAGCCTGCCTCCCAAGGAGCAGAGGGGGTGTAGGAGAAACAAAGGACCCAAACAGACCCACTTTGTGGAGGAGGTACAGGCCTTCCAATTTGAGGGAGAGGGATCCTCAGAAGATCCTGGGAAAACGATCTTCTCCTTCAGAGATGGGGGAACTCCTCCCAAGGAAAAATGGGTCCCAAGGGATTCCCATCCAGACTGGGAAGATGTGGAGACTGAGGTACCGCCGCCCATCATCTCATCCCAGGACCGACAATACCAAAATCCCAAGGGTCAAACCCATCCTGATGACTGCCTCCAAAAAGGGCGGGGCGGCCCAGAACCAGAACCAGGAGAACCCACAATGGCTCTGATCTCCAGTTGCCAACTTTTTCTTTCAGATTCCCAAGGCTCTCCACAGAATTCTGCCCAAATCTCTTTGCTAGCAATGTCCAAAACCAGAAAGTTAGCCCACCAGTTGTCCAAAAATGTGCATTATCTGTGCCCCCTTGAGGAGAAGGAGGGAAGATACTATGCCCCGGTACAAGTACAGGGGCAGGGTACAATTTTGGCACTGGTGGACACTGGATCCCAAGCTACCCTTCTGTCCAAAAGGGCCTTTGAGGAACTAAATGCAGGAAGGGGGGAGAATTACCGAATTCCTCTCACCTCTCTTCCTCGACAACTGCAGGAATTTGACGGGAAGAAAATTCCCGTTGAGGGGACTGCAGACTTGGATATTAAAATTGGGCGACACAAGGTGAAACACCCGGTCATAGTAGTGACTCCAGAGGGCACCCCTTGTTTAGTAGGGAATGACCTCCTGAGAAGGTTGTCACCCCTAATTGATTGTGCAAACAAGGTCCTCTGGACCCAGACTTGCCGACCCATAAAATTAAAACAGAGTGTCAACCATGTTAGTTTAAACGGCACCTGCCACATGGTTGAACAAAAATCTGACCAAGTAGAATTTCACTTCCAGAACAACCAGATTCCAGACGTGACAGTAATAGCAGTAGGACAACAGACTGGTGATGGGGGGTCCTCTCTATTTCTGAAAATCAACCTTCCTTCCAGTTTAAGGTGGTATTCCACACTGGAAGGAAACACTCTGAAATTCTTCACCAATCCACAATCAGACAATCCCACTCCTATAGTCCAGAAAGATGTGAAATCAGCTCTGAGCCTGGCTGATATTCAGCAAATTGGAGATCAGTTGTTCATCCCTGTTCAGCTAAATGATGGGAAGGACTCTGTTCTCGCTCGAGTGTGTGTGAACAACGGTAAGAGCTTCATCAGCGAAGCCATGTTCCGCCAACTCCCAAAAGATCCAGCCATTCCCACATTCAAACTGATAGACAAATGGGAAATGGATTTGGAAACACCCAATTCCAAACATCTCCTGCCAAGCAGGTGTATGCTCAAAATCTCCATTGGCAACAAGAGCATAGTCCATAATTGTTGGGTCGTGCGAGACGTCACTGCCGCCTTTTACTTAGGCAGTGACATTCTCAATCGCTTTGCCATTAGTTTGGACCTAATAAACCTCAAAGCTTGGTCCCGATTAGCGGATAATCCCATGGGCTTTGATGATCCAGAAAAAGCATTTAGGTCAGCTCAATTGCTACCTTATGCAGTTGAAATTCAGATTAAAGAGGAAGTCACCATCCCAGAAAGGACCCGACAATTCTCCCTGGAAGTGAAAGTTAAAAGAGGACAAAAATTGAAAAACCCTGATGCTTATATTCATCTAAATGCTCCTCTCCAACAACAAGGGTTAGGGGTAAACCCAACACCATTAGTCAATATAGAACATGACACCATTCCAATAGAGGTGGATAACAGCGACTTAAAGAGTATTACTCTAGCCGCAGGCACCATCATTGGAATGGCGTTTGATGACGACATTTCTCCATTGATTTAGGAAATGAACTGTTAGGACCAATCCCCAAGGACTGTTTTGACAGTGACAGTGAGGACAATACAACACCAGACAGGATTTTCCCCCAGCATGGGGGGAACTTCCTGGTGTACACTTCTTGCCCTTAGGGTAAAGAAGATGTGACTTGTGACTTCAGAGGGGATGAGGTGATTTTCCAGGTCCATGAGGGCTGCCTTTCCCACCTGAAGCCTCCAGTCCAAATCAGCACTCTGACCAGGGTCTTCTCCAACCAGCTGGAGGAGGCCGCTGAGATGGCCAAACCAGAAGTCTTTCCCGGCTTCAGGCAGATGGTGGAAGAGAGAGTCAACCTAGCTGATGCCTGTGTGACTCTGGAACAGAAGCAAAAGTTGAAACAAGTTTTCTTGGATTTTCAAGATCTCTTTGTGGTAGACTCATATGACTGTGGTCACACCGACATCCACACCACAACAATTCCCACGGACTCTGGCATGACTCCAGTGTTTGTGAAGCAATATTGCTTGCCTCTCGCATCCATGGAGTCCCTTACTGAAATATTTAAGAACCTTGAGTCCCGGGGAATAATCCGTCCAATCCACAGCACCTTCAATAATCCGGTGCTGGGAATATTCAAGCCAAACTGCCAGTGGAGACTCTGCGCCGACCTTAGGGAGCTCAACAAACGGGTCCATACTTCCTGATGGCCTCTACCCTACATTGACCAAGGGCTGGCCCAGATTCAGGGGTCACAGGTATTCACTGCAATAGACCTGACCAATGGATACTGGACCGTGCCTGTCAGTAGGGAGGTCAAATACAAACTGGCTTTTACCTTTGGGGGCCAGCAGTACACATGGACCCGGACTCCCTTCGGATACCTCAACTCCGGCAATGAATTCAACATTTTTCTACATAAGGCCATGCCCGACCTGGGTGCGAGGGGTAACCTGGCTTATGTAGATGATGTCCTCATCAAAAGTTCATCTGTGGAAGAACACATAGCAGAAATCCGTTATGTTCTGACGCAGTTGAGGACCGCCGGAGCAAAACTTTCCTTCCAGAAAGCACAGTGGTGTAGAACCCGTGTTAATTTCCTGGGGCATGAGATTACTCCTCAGGGTCTCTGTCCCCAGGAAAAGAAAGTGGAAGCACTTCAGAAACTGAAAGACCCCACAACTCTGCGGGAACTAAGGAGCCTCCTCGGACTGACTAATTACAGCAGAAAGTTCATTGAAGGCTACGCAGAGATCACCAGACCCCTGATTCATCTCTTGAAGCGGGGGTCAAGTGGGAATGGGGTCCAGAACAATCTGAGGCGGTAATACAACTCAAAAGAAGCCTCTCACAAGCACCTTGCCTAGCTTACCCTGTCAGAAACAAGGAGTTCTTCCTGGAGACGGGGTTCTCTAATACGTGCTTGACGGCAGTATTATACCAAAAGCATGACAAGGTCAATAAAGTAATCTCCTATGCGAGCAAAACTTTATCCTCTGTGGAGGAAAAATTCAACGCTTGTGAGAAGACACTCCTGGCAACGGTGTGGGCATTGAAGAATTACTGCCCGTTTATCCAGGGGGAACACATCATAGTGGAGACTCCACACCAGCCTCTGCAATATCTCCAAAGTGACAGAATCCAGGCCGGAAATGTGAGTAATTCCTGAATTACTTCCTGGATTCTGTCAATGCAAGGCTTTCCTCTGGAGGTCAGATATGGCCAAAACAAGAAGAGTCCCCTCGCGCAAGGTCTGGCTGACTTGCATGATTGTGCCAGAGAAAACTGTCGAGGACGAAAGTCTAAAAATCAAGGACAACATGGAGGCATACCTTAATTCCCCACACAAAGTCTTTGAAGAAGACAAGTGTGAGGGAATGCCCACTGTCTACGTGGATGGATGCTCGTACCATGTTGACAACAACGGGGAGAAAGAACTGGTGGCCGGCGTAGGGAATGCCTGGGTGAAGGAGTTTCCAGAACCCTCCGCTGGATACAAAATTGGTCCCCGAAGTAGTCAGGTGGCAGAGTTGATGGCTGTGCATCAGGCCATCCTCACTGCTGTCCAACATCAACTCCACGAACTGGTCATAATCACTGATTCGTATTATGTACGGAATGGGTTCGTGGAGCACCTGGTTAATTGGAAAACCAGAGGCATGTTATGTGCTAATAACAAACCCCTGAAACATGGGAAGTTAATCCAAAACATTGATGATCTGGTCACCTCGAATGGGATGACCATCTACTGGAAGAAGATCAAGGGTCATTCCAAAGTAGAGGGACCAGACAAAACTGAAAATGACTTAGCTGATCAGCTGGCCAAAACCGGGGCCATCCAAGGGGATCTAATCGAAATAGAGCCCCTGTTGGGGGAAATCCAGGTCACCACTATCACTAGGTCCCAGACAAATGCTCACAATGATCTTTCAACTGCCCAAGTAAGGAGACCCCTGATGCTGATTTAATTACAGCTCAGAAGGGGGATCCAATTATTGGTAAGTTTTACCAACACCTTGAGGACCCTGAGAACTTCCCCCTGACGGATACCGATTACATTGGGAAAGAAGACCTAAGAGTGTTGATGAAATGTCCAAAAATGTTCCGAATCCAAGACGGTTTGCTGGTAAGGAAATCCAAAGCTGGCCACGATCATTGGGTGGTCTTACCTCATTCCGAAGCCTGATGTTAAGTCACGCCCATGATGTGGCCACCGCCGGTCATAGGGGGTTTCACACAACACTAGAAATCTTAAGAGAGGTTGCATACTGGCCACACATGGGGCAGGACCTCGACCAATACTTGAAGAGGTGTCTTGTGTGTGCACAATTTCATCCATCATCCCTCACGCACCGTGCACCTCTCCAAAAGAGGGGGATGACACTGCCATGGTCAGATTTGCAAATCGACTTTGTAGGCCCTGTAATTCGCTCGTCTAGAGGAAACAAGTACATTTTGACCGTTACATGCTTATTTACCAAGTGGGTGGAATGTCTCCCAGCCCCAAATTGCAAGGCAGAAACAGCAGCTGCCCTGATGATTAACCACATCTTTTCCCGTTTTGGTCTACCTGAAAGGATTAAGTCAGACAGAGGTAGCCACTTCAGCAGTGAAGTAATGACAAAGATGTGGGAGATACTGGGGGTTAAAAGGAAGCTACACATTGCTTACAGGCCAGCTTCTTCTGGAGCAGTGGAGAGATATAACTGAACCATTGTGAGCATCTTAAAAAAGTTTGTGGCAGATTCTGGGCCAAGTTGGGATATCCGATTACCTCTGGTCCTAATGGCCATCAGATCTACCCCTTTATTTGCAACCAAAATGTCACCATTTGAGTTGATGACTGGACGCAAGATGGTGCTTCCCCAGCATTTGCTCTACAGAACCCAAGAGCAAACGTTGATAAATGCCTCCACAACTCATGAGTATGTGGAGAATTTAAGGAAACACCTTCAGCATGCTTTTGCCTATGCTCAGTGGAATCTAGAAAGATCAGCCGAGAGCATGAAGACCCACTATGATTTAAAAACTACCCAAAAGGAATATAAGGTGGGTGATCGGGTCTATCTATACAATTTCCAAAGGAACCAGGCCAAACAGCGAAAATGTTTGCCTACATGGAAGGGACCCTTTGAAATTATAGACACAATCTCCCCTGTTGCATACAAGATCCGCATCCCCAAAGGCTGTTTGGCGGAAGGGGAAGACAAGTGGGTACATATAAATCAGCTAAAGTGTTGCCATCCCAGGCACACGCTGCAGCAACTGGAGGAGTCCTCTGCAATACCAGAGGAGGCCGCTCCAGAGTAAGTCAGTTCCAACCCTAAAATATTCCACATATAGCATATAAAATTCTGTGATCCTTGTATATATATATATTTTTATATATATATATATATATGTTCTTTTCTCATAATTTAAAAAAGAAAATGTATATGTTCATATCTTCTGATTCATAAAATGTATATGTTCGCCACACCATTAATAGTGGTGAAGAAATGTCTACGAATAGGTATTGCCGCTTTGCTTTATCATCCTAGGAGAGATGAAACCATGGAGACTGACCAAGGAGGACGACCGGGGACCGGGAGCAGAGACCCGAGGGGCCCGGGGTACCGCCCAATCCTCCCATCAGGACCAGCAAGGAGAACTGATTGATCGACAGGAGGGAGGAAAAGATGCTGAACTGTGCCATCCATGGAATTGGAAGAAGAGGAGGCGAACATCCCAGATCTTGCGAGTTCCATCAGCAAAAGGACAGAATGGCCATCGCAAGAGGGGGGGCTTGTGGGATGTTTTTACCCATGCATCCAAGCCCTACCATAAAACTGTGCAGTGCTGGCATGGAAAACATCATGATGGCCAGAACTCCCTAGAGAGTGCACAGGGAAAACATGAAGAATAGGCTGCCACCCATTTTTGCCTATGTTGTGAGCACAGGAGGGCACTGCCTAAAACCACCATTGGGCTACAAACACAGTAGCCTGAAACCATTGGGAATGGCAATGCTGATTACCAAAAAGCAATTCAGAACTTCAGGGAATTCATTTTCTTAATCCCAAAAATGGTTGCATTACCAGTACTCACCACTATCAGAAAGCCGGCGTTTTAAAACCACCAGACTTTTGTGTAAAACTGAACAAATGAAACAAAACCAGACCAAGGAAAGACTTGCTAAGAGGTGGATACAATGTAAAACTATATTCTGAAATGACTTGAAGGAAGTAACTATTTAATGTATAGGTAAAAATTTTCAGTTTGATTTGAATGTAGAAAACTGGGAACAAAAAGTGACATTTAGCTGAAACCCGCTTAATGAAACTGAATTCTGCTTGACAACTATCCCCGACAGGAGTTGAAACTGGATCAACAGCCACTCTTCCCAGGCCTACCTGCATCCTGCTGCCCCTTGCCAAAAGGAGTTCACATCTCTGATTAGATTAGGGGTGGAGCACCTGGGAACTGGAAGGGACAGAACAATGCAACTTCCTCGACTCAGGCAAATGTTATATTGGGGGCGTCTTAAAATAGCTTCCTCTTGGGAGAAACTGGGGGGCAGCTGTGCCTCTGTGAACAAGCTGGCTTGGGGGAAGTGGATAAACCAGTTATTCCACCCTGTGATGTGGTAAGCCACACCCCTTTTTGACCAGAGCATAATTTTAAAAAGATAGATAACTCATAGTGCGGACTTGTCAGAATTATATAAGTAATATCATTATTTTTGTGATTTTTCTGTGAACATTTTAAGAGGCGTTAGGACCCTGTGGTGTATTCTGGGGGGTTGCTAGCGGAAAATAGGGTCTCACTCCAAATGTATGCATGTTAAAAATCTGACACTTTATCATTTGTAACCCATATCCCTGGTGCACATTTGTATAAAATCTGGAAAGGTTTAGAGGTCGTTATCTGGATGAAAAGGGGAGAATTCTGTCATCAGTGGACACAACATCGTACAAAGACAGGGATCGGATGGTTTGGTGCTACAGAAAATATGTTAACTGGACCTATAATATTAGAAACATGGTACATAGATAAATATGTATTTGGGTCAGAAATAGATTTGTGTGCAATCTGACAAGAGGAGGTTCCTCTGACCATAAAACCTACAGCATCACTCTGACTCACATTTCCTTCCCCCAATCAAGGGAGAGAGGAGGAATTGGCCAATGATAAGTGAGAGGGGCAGGTTTAGTTATGACCAACGCACACACCCACTTTCCAAAACAAATAAAAAGAGACTGCTGGGACAGGTAGAGATTTTCAATTCCATTTGCTGCGGAGCATGCTGACCGACGACTTCACATCCAGAGATCCAGATTTCAAATCCATTAATCTCCAGAACCTGTAGCAGAAATTAACTCCAGAATTTGTAGCAGAGAGGCCTGAATCCACCAGCTGAATCCACTTCAGCAGGCCTCAAAACTAACCAAACTATTCAACAGCGGGGCGAGCTGTTTGAAGTTTTGCCGAGAATTTTTGCAAGAACCTGTAGCAGTACCCAGAAAGCAGTGTTACATCCAGAATCCAGAGAGGCTGGACCAGCAGAGCAGAGCTGACCCAGATCGCTGTCAGCAGAACCAGTGCCTGATTGACCCGCCGAGCAGACAGAACCGCAGCCGGACGTGTTGACCAGATCCGTGACGAGGCCTAGTTCAAATTTATATTGTGAGTACCTAGCAGAACTGTGCAGAACCAATCTCTTAGTTAAAATAATCTAATCCAAACTATTTTAACCTAAGTAGAACTGCCTCCTAGAAATCGTGTCATCTGTCAATTTTAAAGCTGCACAACTGTCACCTGTCAATTCTGCAGCTGCAAGCTGTCACCTGTCATTTTGAGTTTACTTTAAATCCGAAAAACTACCTTTATTTAATCGTCCGTATCTCTGGAACCGTTTGGGCTAGGAACGAAATTTAACTTTCAACAGATACGCACTAGCGAAATTTACCACGATTTGCGATTTGGCCCGATTTCTTCATCTGTAGAAATCAGCAGCTTTTTGCTTCTCTTTGCTAAAATTTGTTTGCAATCTGCTAATCATTCATAGAGTATTGTTAAAGTGAGCCTGAACTAATATAAAGTAGCCATCACTTACCCTGGACCTCTAGAGGGAATTAAAAGCAATTTTAGCACCTTTTCACTTCCTTGCAAACCACATAAAAGGAATTCACCTGTGTTTAAAACTCATCCCTGTTTTCTCTAAGCTTGCTGGGAGAACTGGAACTGTGTATTGCATTATAAAGTGCGATTTGTTGGGATTCTTGAAGACTGTGTGCTCTCCTCCCATTTCTTATATTGCATAGGGGGGGAGTGAATTGTCAAAAGAAAAAGTGATCATATTACCTTTTGCTAAAGTTATTTCTGTACTGCATTTCATTCATCATTGCGTTGTCCTTGAAGCCATAAAAGCACTCTCAGCTACCTCATCCTCTATACTACTCCTAAGTAATCAAGTGTACCACTGTAACATTACCCATTGTGGATCCACATCATATGTCTCAGTGTACTATCAGATATTAATTTATTATAAAAGTGTGATATATATATATATATTGTAAGACTGTCGCAAATAATGTGCACGGAAACAGATTTAAAAGAAAATCCAGACAAAATCAAGCGGAAAATGCAGGAAATGGACTGGATTAAAACAATAGAAATAGCAGCAGACAACAAATTGCTACAGCATCTTCCACCTACATGCAATAAATTAAAGGTACCTATAAAATACGTCAGCAAATTTCCAGAAAAGAAAAAAAGACACTTGTTTATGAAAGCGAGACTAAATACACTTCACACAAAGCAAATACTTGCCATCCGAGGTTTGGTGGAAAACCAAGCATGCAGGTTATGTAAAAATGTGGACACCGTGGAAACGATTAGGCACCTGGTTTTAAACTGTCCATACACCAAACAGAACAGAATCACTTATCTATCTCCGTTGATTACAAATCCTTGGATGTTCGAAGAGGATAACATATGGAACAGATTGATCTCAGGTGAAGCTACGCGGTGGACCATGGTCATGACAAACCTAATCGAGTTGGCTTTCAAACAGATAAATGAAATTCTTCTCATCGAAGACGCCTCATTAATACAAACCTAAGGAGTATCGGAACGACATTGGAAACGTATCTATTGTTTATAAAAAGATGTACCGCGATCTGTTGAAAGCCAACTCTCCGGAGAATCTTGAAGAGTTAAATGCGTAGATCTTTTTGATAAAATTACAGGTCTTGGCCTGAAATATAAATCAAATAAAAAGAATAAAAAAAATATATATATATTGTTTAAATTTTCAAATAAACCTTTTAATTTGCAAAACAAACCTACTTCTTGGCTCAGGGGGCTCAGAGGGATTCTAAGAGGGGGTGTTATACAAGGGTTGTCATCCAGAGTACTGAACTGGATATAAAAATACATCAATAAGGGTTTTCCTCAGCATCCCAGACTAGGCATTGACTTTGCTGTAGTGTTGATTGAATATCGCTTACATTCGACCCATGTAGGGCAGTACTAGCCAATAATGTTACAACGTCAACATTTCTGTGGCCATTGGAGGTAGAAGGTAGAGGTACTCGTAGAAGGTACTGTCACACCACCATTGCTAGGCATATCAGATGCAGGGTGTGCCCATGCCTTGGGTTGTACAGGGGTAGATCGGTCAGAGCAGTGGGACCTTCAGAAGCTGAGGCCTGCGGTTACCTGGGCTTCCGCATTTCTGTTTATTCACCACTTCAACATGGATGTGGGAATGTCCTCTGCATGTTTCATGGTAACCTCTGTTCTTAAGGGTATCAGGTATTAATATTGCCACATATATTGGCGCCGTAAATAATATCGACGGGAAAATGTTGTGGTGATATTATTTGGGTGACCATATATATGGCGACTGGGGAAAAAATAATTAAAAAAAATAATAATAGAAAATACAAAGGTTTGGGGGTTGCGGGGGTGTCCCCCGCAAGTTCCATGCAATAATGTTGCCACAAAAAACGACTTTTTCAGCGATATTTTTGCATGGCGATATTTTTGTGGCGACATTATTACATGGAACCATTCTTAAGGTGACTTGGATTCCTTAATTTGGGGGATACTAACATTATTTAACCGGATTCGTCCTAACAGGCAATTTATGTTTTAAAATATGGTGCAAAGAATTAGTCCCAGTTTCCGGCAATGCATGGTATGAGCAGATTTGACTCTGCGTCAGGCTTGCTCCAGGAAGAGAGGTCAGAACGTTTTTTTTATAGCTTTCTTGTATCTTGTCTGTTAAGGGTCTCTAATGCAGGAAAGTGCATTTTAATGCGATGTTTCTGCACTTGATAGTTTCAATAATTGCCTAATGGCCAGAATAGAAAGTGACAACATGAAATGATTCCCTGCTTTGCTTCTCTAGATGTCTTCACCTTTGACTGTAAATTATCTAAAGTGCAGGCTTATCAAAATCCTCCTTCCCTGTGAAAAATATGAATTACCCTTGATCTTGAAATATATACCCTGAAGCACTATTATTATCTTTGATAAATGATCCTGACGATCATGTATAAGAGGTACTACATATGACCCTGACATTACTGCCCCTCCCCAAAAACACCACCATGTCAATGCGTCTGAATTAGATACCCGTTTGTTTTTCCGACTAGTAATCTAAGGTAGGTTAACTAGTGGGCGCCTCTCTTCATGCCTGGTCTTGTGCTCATGTTTTGCTTTTGGCTACATTTAAGCAACCGTTTCATGTACTTCGAATCAAAGGGTTAGCTTCTCGGAATCGATTCATTTCATGTATGTTTTTGTTAAATATATGTTGGCAATATGTGTTGGGAAACCTTGTGCTAGTAACCATAAACTGGAATTACAATCTTGCAATACAAGGTGGAATGCCCTCCCTTCTTTTGGGCTAATACTAAACGTGGAATGATAAACTGCAGAACATCTGGCTCACAGTTTGAAGGACAACAACTTCAGCTATTTAGTTGTTTCTTTTAGCTCGAGCCTTTCACGTTGTGTAAAGGATGGTTCATTCCACAACCTTTTCCATTCAAATCGTTGCCTCTAGCATCAATGAGGTTTACAAGTGTATATATGTATGTGCCTTTTAGAGGAGACAGTGTTGTCTCTATTGGGAAGGCTTTGTATATACCTCGTCTGTGATGTAAAGTGATGATGAGGTTACGAGTATTTTTGGTAAAATGAATAATTTTGGAGACTATGCGGGTGGTATAGCATGCATTTATGTATAATGGGATTGGTACAATACTGCACAACGCATGGGGACAAGGTGCAGCAAAGGCATTGGAAGCCACACGTTGATCATTCTGCAGGAAAATAGTTATGGTCTCCTGGTAAGAACCAATATTGAGGATTGTGATGAAAAGCAATGATGAAGTCTGAAGGAGGACCGATCCCAAGTAGACCCAATAAAGCTAATGCCAGCTGGCGGGCAAGATAGCTCTGTGAGTTGAGGGCGATCCCCGGATTTCTGTGTTCAGCTTGAAGGACACAAATTTGTAATCCTGACGGAGCCAACACGGTGTTAGGCAGAAACCTGTGCAGTTCCCTTAGGGACCACTGCAAAAGGCTTAAGACTACAGGTGTTGGCAGTAAACCCAAATGGTAGCAGTCTGTACCACCCAAATTTACCTGCTAGCTGTGGCTGAGCAGCCAGACTTCTCTCAAGAAGAGTTAGACAGTATATAGAGTATACAAGATAGGTACCAAAATACAGTAGCACAAGCAAACACTGACCAGAGCTTGGGTATAAAAGTATATAATTATTTATTAAAAAACACACTTTGTAAAATACACTAACACTAATGTGGCAAGCAAGTTCAAACACAGTCACTATTAATATATATACATCCCTGATCACTTATTGAACAAGTCTTAGTTAAAACACCACTTATTTTCAGACAGAGGTGAGCGCTTAACCTAAGATGGCACTCCAATAAGTTAATTAAAAAGGGAGGGAAAAAGGCAGAATTAGGAACATACACAATACCAACACTTTAGGAGAACCAGAGCCAGTCAGAAAAGGCAGAGTCTACTGCGGAGCAAGAAAGTCATAGGCCAGGCCCACTCTTGGAGAGAGCAAGGCGGAATGTGTCCCAGATCACACAGTTGAATAGTACTATTAAAGAGTTTTTGCACAGAGTTCAAAAAGGGTTGGATCAAGTCAGGAAAAGTTAGTTAGTAGGTCCCAAGTCACCGCAGGATAGAAAGTCAAGGATTTACGGGACACCTTGAGCAGTCTGTTTCAAGGGAGACCAGGCCGGACTCAGTACCTGTAATGGTGCGAACGCTCCAGCGGTAGCAGTTGTTCCTGGCAGCGGGTGCAAGTCGGTGTTTCGTCCACGGGAAGAGAAGATCTCAACGTGGAGGAAAGCTGGAGGTCATTGCACTGCCAGGGAAGAAACCAGCCGCTGAGTTTCCCAGTTAAAAGGTACTATCCTTTTATTTGCGGTAGTGGTGAAGCGTGGCTATCCGGCCGCCGGGTGCTTGGCACGGGTGATTCGACCACAAGACGATCCAGGAAGGCGAAAAAGAGGGTGAACTGGTTATCCCCACCAGTTCAGAGGAAGAAGACTCTCCCGGATGAAGATCTTCTCTGTCGTTGGGAAGTGGTGAGACGGTTCAGCAGGGCTCCACCGGTGGTGTCGTCATTGCAGGTCGGCTCAGCTTCTCCCTCTCCGGATTCTTTGGTCCTGTGGCGACTTCTCAAGTTCCAGTCCCCAAAGCCCTGCTTTTATGCAGAAAAACCCCATTCATCAGTCCTAGCTGTCACTCAAACATGCTAAGTGGTGAGCCGGGAGGCTCACCACTGTGCCAATCACACAAGAGTGTGACTTGAGTTGCTGAGGCAACTCAGTCCAGGGTGCCTATACCCCCCTCACACACATCCTGTAGACCCAGACAGAGTGGCACCACTTTAGGAGGCTTCTGTGGAGAAGCCCGCCAAAAAGTGGAACAAAGGGCTCGACTTGGGTTGGAGTTACAGAGGCGAACACAAACGCCATTTTAAAACTGAGTCCTGGCAAAAAGACCCAACCAGGGAATAAATATTAAATAAATACCCCGGCGGTATCTTTAACATTGCACCAAAAAGTGGGGCGTTTAAAATGAATGGGTTAATCCCATAGGAAATATTCCGGTGGAATATTTTGCGTGGTAACCACTGCCACCAGCCAGAAACTCGACGAAGGGGGACTGCACAGTGCCCCCTCGAAAAACAGACCCAGGGGCAATCTAATTACCCCTACCAGTACTTCCACAATTTGATGGTTTGGACTGGTTCTGTTCACAATTTAAGACTAGTAAAGCCAATGGTGACTTTAGATGCCCTGGGAGACAGTAGTCAGTCCCAGGGTATGGAGTCTATGTTTGGGGTCACTATGACACCCCTGTGTTACTGCACTGAGGGTGCTGTGTAACACACCTACCAAAAACCACATGAAACCCTATGGAGTAAAAGACCCCATAGCCCATAAAACACATAGAAAATCAAAGGATATCTCAAACCACGTCTAAGAGTGGGAGAAAAAGAGTCTCACTCTTAGCAGGAGAAAGAAATAAACCCCAAAAATCCAGCAAAGCTGCTGGGTGACTCATTAGGTGTGGGAAATTAGCCTTAACAGAGAATTCTCCCTAACACTCGATGATTAAATTGGGCAATCTTAACGTTTATTATTACAGAGTTTCAAAGCTGGTGGAATCCCCACATGAAGTACTGTGTATATTAAGCTAAGCCACAGAACAAGAATGTGGGAGGCACTCACAGACTCACATTTAAAAATACTACTTTTAATTGAACAATGCTTTAAAAAGCAAAGCATAGTGACAGTTTACAGGAAACATGTAGAGATGAGTCATTAGGTCAACATGATTACTCATGGGTGAGGTCCACATCGTTTCCAACCTTAAGTTCGGCATGTTCTAGACAAGTCACATGATCCCACACTGTGTACCTGGCACATGTTGTCTATTAGAAACATCTCATTGAGTCCTACTGAAGTTGTAACACATTTGGAATCTATAAAATTAACCATGGATGGACTTCCATGAAACATTAACATATTTCAATCAACCCCATTGCATTTGTTACATTTTCCATTTGTTAACTTTCAGGCGAATTGAAAAACTGATATCCACATATTAATCAGTCCTGCTAATGTCAGTGCTTTGGTAATCTGATCACGGGGATACATCCCCTTACATCTGACCTAAGCTGGCTCCTGTTCATGTACTAACTCATCTGACAACATTTACACCATTCATGTCATCATATAATAGTAATTACATTCTTCATTTATCACATTCAGGAGATAAATCCCCTTAAATCTGACATACAGAGTGTACATATACAGCAATGAGGAGAAAGGGCACAGTCAACAATAGTACACATACAAAGATACTGATGTACAAAGGGTGTAAGGAGCATTGCAAGGAACACCAAGAAAACCCAAAGAGTTTGCCCGGTTGCAGGCTCAAACAAAGCCTAATAATTTCAATCAACATCAACCAAGTTTTTACAAGTAAACAAGAGACACAAATCCATAGGTGTGCAAATAGGTTTATTAGTCCAATCAAAATATAAAATGATCTCCAGTAGAGGAAGGCAAATCACAAAGGCCAGTTAATTTTGAATGTGCCCTTGTTCACAAGGGCGCATCTGTCTCAACTCAAATAATCAAAAATCTAAATCTTACATCCATATGTGGTACCGTAATACCGGGATTCAGAGTTTTTCATTAAAACACCAGGTACTGACACAGGAAAAGATGCCGAATAGACTTTGAAACTGCCATTTCCTATCACATAATTCTTCATCTATTTGCTTAATAAAATCCTTAAACATGGTAAAGGAACATCTTATGTACCTGCACTTTCAACACAGTGTAAATGTCTTTACAGAGTTTTCCTGATTATCTTCACGTAATAATCGTTTTTTTTCACCTCATTGGGTTAATATCACATGTGTACTATTGAGTCCACAGTCACAGAAGGACACCTTTATAGCGGTATACAGAGATTATATCGAATGCAAAACAACTAATGAGAACATAACGAATGAAAAAACAATGAATACCAAAATAACTAATTTTGGAAAAAAGTAAACATTGAGTTGTGAGAGGGAATAGAGGTTTTGGGGGTAGGAAAAAGTATTATTACAAAATGGGGAGGTTCTGGGGGGAAATCCCCAAAAACAACAAAAAAGAAATTTGTTATTTTGGAATTCGTTGTTTTTTATTCATTCTTTTTTCATTAGTTATTATTTCATTTGTCATAATTGCATGTAACCACGTATCACAGCTCACTTCCATCTTTCTAGTAATAGGTGCAGACCTACCTTCAATGATGTTATGGCCCTCCAGTTGCAAAGCATCCAATCTAATAATATTTGTTACCTCTGTTTGTTTTTAAGAGACATTTCTTTGCCCCCTCTCTAAATTTTACTCTGTGGGCACCAAAGAATGTAACTGTCCTTGGATCGCTATAATGGAATTCTGAATAGTGCTTTTCCAGGGGGCGATTTTCTAACAAATCATGTGATAGCACAAATATGTTCTTGCATATGTAGTTTCATAGGTGGAATAGTACATTCTAGGTCTACTTTTCACACACACACAAATCAGCACATGTGCAGTGTGGGATGTTTTTACCCATGCATCCAAGCCCTACAATAAAACTGTGCAGTACTGGCATGGAAAACATCATAATGGCCAGAACTCCCCAGAAAGTGCACAGGGAAAACATGAAGAATAGGCTGCACCCATTTTTGCCTATGTTGTGAGCACAGGAGGGCACTGCCTAAAACCACCAGTGGGCTACACACACAGTAGCCTGAAACCATTGGGAATGGCAATGCTGATTGCCAAAAAAGCAACTCAGAACTGTGGGGAATTCATTTTCTTAATCCCAAAAATGGTTGCATTACCAGTACTCACCACTATCAGAAAGCCGGCGTTTTAAAACCACCAGACTTTTGTGTAAAACTGAACAAATGAAACAAAACCAGACCAAGGAAAGACTTGCTAAGAGGTGGATACAATGTAAAACTATATTCTGAAATGACTTGAAGGAAGTAATTATTTAATGTATAGGTAAAAATTGTCAGTTTGATTTGAAGGTAGAAAACTGGGAACAAAAAGTGACATTTAGCTGAATCCTGGCTTAGTGAAACTGGATTCTGCCTGACAACTACCCCCGACAGGAGAAACCTGTTCAGCCACTCTTCCCAGGCCTAGCTGCATCCTGCTGCCCCTGGCCAAAAGGATTTGTCACCTCTCTGATTAGATTAGAGGTGGAGCCGCGGGGGACTACAGGGAGTTGAACAAAGGCTTGTCCTGGACTCAGGCAAATGTTATATTGGGGGCGTTGTAAAAGTGGCTTCCTCTTAGGGGAAACTGGGAGGGGCAGTGCCTCTGCTAGCAGCTGAGCTTGGGGGAAGTGGATAAACCAGTTATTCCACCCTGTGATGTGGGAAGCCACACCCCTTTTTGACCAGGCATAATTTTAAAAATATAGATAACTCATAGTGCGGACTTGTCAGAATTATATAAGTAATATCATTATTTATGTGATTTTTCTGTGAACATTTTGAGAGGCATTAGGACCCTGTGGTGTATTATGGGGGGTTGCTAGCGGAAAATAGGGTCTGACTCCAAATGTATGCATGTTAAAAATCTGACACTTTATCATCTGTAACCCATATCCCTGGTGCACATTTGTGTAAAATCTGGAAAGGTTTAGAGGTCGTTATCTGGATGAAAAGGGGAGAATTCTGTCATCAGTGGACACGACATCGTACAAAGACAGGGATCGGATGGTTTGGTCCTGGACTGGACCTATAATATTAGAAAAATGGTGCATAGATAAATATGTATTTGAATCAAATATAGATTTGTGAGCAAACTGACCAGGGGAGGATCCTCTGACCCATAAACAGACTTCATCATGCTGACAATCCATTTCCTTCCCCCAATCATGGGAGAGGGAGAGGGGAGAATTTGGCCAATGACAAGTAGAGAGGGGCAGGCTTAGCTAGGCCCAGGCACACACCCATTTTCAAAACACATAAAAAGAGACTGCTGGGACAGGTAGAGACATTCAATTCCATTTGCTGCGGAGCATGCTGACCGACAACTTCACATCCAGAGATCCAACACTTAGACTTCCAAGCTAAACAGAGACTACAGAACTTTGAACGAAGAAGGCCCACTGCAAGCAAAAGTATTTGTCAGCAGGCCGCAAAATCATTTGCGAACTATTCCACAGCCGGGCGAGCTGTTTGAATTCTTTTGCCAAGAACAATTGCCAGAGACCAGACCAGAGATCGAGACTGACCCAGACCGCTGTGAACAGAACCAGAGAGCTGACCCAGATCACTGTGAAGTGCCGAGACCAGAACCGGAGTCCAGTCCAAAACCTGACCAGATCCGTGGCGAGGCCCATTCCTGCACAAAATATATTGTGAGTACCTAGCAGAACTCTGCAGAACCAATCTCTTAGTTAAAATAATCTAATCCAAACTATTTTAACCTAAGTAGAACAGCCTCCTAGAAATCGTGTCATCTGTCATTTGTAAAGCTGCACAACTGTCACCTGTCAATTCTGAAGCTGCAAGCTGTCACCTGTCATTTTGAGTTTTACTTTAAATCCGAAAATCTACCTTTATTTAATCGTCAGCTTTCCAACGAACCTAGAACCGACTTGCTACTCCTTATACTTTTGCCGTAATCACGATTCACGCACTCGCGAATTTTGCCGCGATTTGCGATTTGGCCTGATTTCTTTACCTGTAAAAAGATAGCAGCTTTTTGCTTTCCTTTGCTAAAAATTTGTTTGCCTCTTAATAACCATCCCTGAATCATTGCTAAAGTTAGCCTGAGTTCATCCCAAGTATCTCTCACTCACCCTGAACCTCCTAAAGGGAATTAAAAGCATTTTCAGCATATTTCTCACTTCATTGCCACCACATTCAAAGCACTTGGGCCTGTGTTTTAAAACTCATACCTGTTTTCTCTAAGCTTGCTGGGGTGGGAATTGAATTTCGTATTGTATTTGATTGCATTCCTGAGAACTGTGTGTGTTACTTCCATCTCCTTCCATTTCTTACATTGCATAGGGGAGGGGCGTGAATTGCCAGAGAAAAAGTGATTATCTTATCTTTTGCTAAAATCATATCAAGTATTTCTGTACTGCATTTTATTCCTCATTGCTTTTCCCTTGAAATCATAAAAGTATTTTTGCTGCTTTATCCATCCTATACTAACTCCTCATTGATTATAAAGAAGTGTGCTAGTGTCAGATTACCCATTGTTGATTAACATTATATTTATAAGGGCGATATGGATTATTAATTTATTATAAAAGCGTGGTATCTATATTTTGTTTTATTTCTCAAATAAACCTTTTAAACTTGCAAAACAGAACTACTTCTTGGCTCAGTGGGGTCAGGGGGATTCTAAGAGAGGGGTGTTATATAGGGGTAGTCATCCAGAACTCATGAACTGGACATAAAGATATATCAATAAGGGTTTCCATTCAGTATCCCAGACTAGGCATTGACTTAGCTGTAGTGTTGAATTGAATCCTCTTACAGCAGTAAGGATGCCTTTACAATTAATTGTTGTAGCTCCCAAATTATCTTTGCCCTACCATCCTTGTATTCATTCAGTCTGCTAACTCCATATTTACATCCCACAACATTATCACAACTAAAGATCACCATTGTGGTATTCGGAAAACCACCATTCTTTTTCGGCCTCAATGTAAGTATGGAAAAGCCAAGCTTTCGAAAATGGTACCTTTCTGAAAGCAATTTGTGGTTGCTCTAGCACCACTTCTTAAATGGTTCAATCCTGTTGCACAATCATCCAACATTTCTTCAAGCTTTTACATATATAATTTTCTAGGACACTGTAGCCAGTAATTCGTCTTATTGACCTAGAGCCTTTTTTTCTATCTTGGATTGTAAAAAGCTATTCCAATTGATCTTCCTCACATTACCTGACGCTATACTCAGACTACAATGTAGGCAACCTTTTTTTATGAACCAACTGCACATTTCAGTAGCCGCATTATTACACTATCCAGTATCCCTACTCTCTGAATATAGTATACTAAATTCATCAGCAGTACTCATACTGAATATGTAATGCACAATAGATGTTTGGTCATCAGAGATATCAAGGGTTACATACTGACAGGTAACACACATGTATAAACATAAAAGCACAGAACAAAATAATACACCCAAAGTAAATGGGATTTGTGTGAAGACTAATCCAGATTTTGGAAATAATTAATTGAGATTGATTAGGAATTATCATATTTCCTTGGTGCTAAAGGCCACTCATAGTCTAACATAAAGGAAGTTCATCATGGCTCAGAAACTGATATTCCAACTGTGTGATACCTGTCAATTGATATTCAAGACACAATCAGATCTAAGTATCAGCAGATATCTATTCCATAGAAGGCCAGGTCTATCAGGTCTCTCTAAAAGTGGGTATTCATTCCAGAAAGAAGATCAGATCAACATCAATTAATCTTTAAGTGATTTCCCAATGTCACTGGATGTTTTGGTAATTTCCAATATATTCACCTGTGTCAGGACTTAAGACAGATTTGAATACAGGACCCTGCTAGATTAAATCATAGAGAGAGTGCATTTTCCTTATTTAAAACATATCTTCAAGTGTGATTGCCCAGAAAGAGAGGTTAGCGTATCAGTCAGAGTGGAAGGATTATAATGGTCCCAACAATAATGCGTATATGAATTATCCATGTGTAGTAGAGAGATGCCTTACAAGAAAGTGGAGCACATGGAATGACTAACTCCTAAAACCTAAAGGATATAACAAGTTGAACAATTAGGGAAATGATTACCTTGACAGTTTATAGCACGTTTTTAAGACTTAATCACCTTACTGGAGTGGGGAGGTCTTTGTTACACCAAGGATGAGAAACAGATTTGACCAATATGACTGTTATGTCAAATTATGCTGATAGTAGTTACTTGGCAGAGGACTGGAGAGACAAAAAAATTAATTAGGTCTTAACCAAAAATTATGGTGAGGATTCTGAACACTAAGGGCCCGATTCATAGAAATGTGTGCAGAAATCATGCAAGGGCATCGCAGCGAGAAGGACACTGTGCAAGCCTGCATGCAGAATGAAAAAATTTGCGACCCGCATATTCATGGAATTAACTGTGCAGAACCAACACATTCGCAGGTTGCGTCAGGAATGTCCATGACATGCCCACATACAGAGCCATATCAGCCATGGAAACAGACCTTTGCACACTCCTCACATGCGATTCAATGCACCCCTGAAAAGCCTCCTGTGAACCCCCATAAGCAGGCCAGCACTTCGCTGGGGTGCGTGGGGTACCCTGTAACTATTCCCAGCACCCCCTCAACATGCGCACCACGTATCGTAAAGTAGACATTAGTCGGTAGATATGCGCACAATCCCTCGCAACCCACACCTGCACCCCGATGCGATGCATTGGTGCACCCATAGGACAGATCGAAACCCTGACTGCATACATGCACCCCATAATCCAACTTGCGATCTTACCATTGCAGGGTGATTCCATACGCAAGTGCCTGTACGCCTGCCTTTGGGTGGCAGATAGTATGAAGGACCTGTGTGACCAATTCCCTACCGAGAGGTTGCACCCTCGAATCCCGGAATACGTCACATGCCACGCAATTAGTGGCATGCGATGGACTGCCTGCAGGACATTCCTCGTAATGCCCACTTTTTTACATGTTGTTCCGAATTTTCTGTGTTCCACCCCCACTCTGCCCTCTGCTCAGGCCTCACCCACATAGAGACGTGCCGATCCTGCGCGAACTCCAAACAAGTCCTGGAAAAGTAGTGCGCATTCGATTTCATGAAGTACCCTTTTTTCCATGCAAATAATTCCATGAATCAGGCCCTAAGTGACACCTGTGGTGAGAGACATAAGGCAAGTAATACACCATTTTGTTTGTAAAGCAGGTTTATACATGCCACAGGCAATGTTCCCCCTAATTACTTTTGTATAAGTGCGGAAATGGTTGGCTATCGTACACACATTATTTTCCATGTGGACAACTGAATAGCTAGGTAAGCAACTTTGTGAGCATGCATAGTCAATGAGTTGCATTCGCCTTATAGTTTGAAAGGACATGTTCCCTTCCCAGCCACTATACATATTTGCAAATTAGTGTAAAAGGTGCATCGTAGAAGACATATTCCAATGTATAGGTTAAGAACAACAAATATTTCATGCATGGTTATGCAGAGACCTCATCAGCCAGTCAATACTTCAAGATTTACCACAGAAGCTACCACGCTGCTCAGAGGCATATACAGCATCCATTTTTACTCACTAAAAACAGAACAGTGTGCCCAACAAAAATGGAAAACAATGAATATGTAGGAGTCTGCCCCTGTTTCTACCCACAAAGCTCCCCTTATAGTTTTATAGTTTTTAGAATCAGTGACTAGCGAGCAGTGGCATATGAAAGAACTCT
Organism: Ambystoma mexicanum; assembly: GCF_040938575.1. Taxonomy (NCBI): domain Eukaryota; kingdom Metazoa; phylum Chordata; class Amphibia; order Caudata; family Ambystomatidae; genus Ambystoma; species Ambystoma mexicanum. The sequence goes on along the minus strand of NC_090937.1, from coordinate 314,462,724 downwards.
AATATTATCACTGCCCGATCTCAATTGCAAATTCAAGGGGAAAGAACATCTTTTAAAAAAGCATGAAGTATCCCTACTGGCAAAGCTAATTGATTTTTGTACTCCCTAAAAAATCATGAGATACCAAGCAAGGAGTACAATTTTATCAGAGTCCTGCTTGCACCCTGGCATTGGGCGTAAAATGACAGGACACATAATACAGCTTATAATTTTTCCCACCCTTCCTAACCATTTAACAAGAGTCTTACTGATGTTTCTCATGGAGCCCTGTTGAAGAAAATCACACATATTGAGTACTTTATTCTTTAACTAGGGGCCTCTCCCATGAAATTCACTGTTACCAGTTAAACAAGATGCATGGAGATGCTAGAGAAAATAAACACAGAAGAAATGACTATATTGAAAATCTCCAAGCAGCTGAACAAAGAAAGAGACAGAAGATGCAGTTATCTATACTGTTTCTAGAGGTTTCTATCATTCGGCAAATAAACAACACATTGGACCTAATTTGTAGGTTGCCAGTCTGGAAACAAGGGTCCTGGTAAGCTCGCCAGCACCCTTGTTTCTGGATCGGCAAACTCTGCCGGGCGCAGCAGCCACGGTAGCCAGAGTGGTCATTGAAGCACCGGCACCATTATTAATGGTGCCGGTGCTTCCGTGTCCCACTACCATAGAGTCCTATGGGAGTGTATGGGAATGGGGACTTACAATTTATGGCGCTTGACTCCCCGTGCTGCTGGAGATGTAATCTCCCAGTGTCACGGGGAAGTTAGGCACTGGTAAAATATTACGGGTCTGGTGGCAACTTGCCAGTAGCACCGGCAGGGTTACCACCGGTCCTGTAATGAGGCCCATTTTCTTTACTGTACTGTACTTCCAAAACACTTGGTTTTTAAAAGAGGCTACATTTTTTTTCTTCACCCTAAAGGAGTGTTCTCCTGTGCCCTCCACCCATACCCCTACCCAGCTCCTGTGCTAGCCTTTGATACTAGTTGGCATTTGCTACAAGCAAAACATATTTAAAGCCATATGTAAAGCCTCACCATGATATTATGAGTATTTTAAGAAAATGTCATGAATCTGCAAGTGTACATTATTTTCAAATGCATACAGGATTGTTTGCAAATTGGTGGATAGAATTATAAAGGTAAAAAAATAGTCATGGGCGCCACTCTATGAGAACGAACATGGCAAAAATGGCCTGTTCTATGGGATTGCACCCACTCTAGAGTCTGCAGCCACATTTTAGCTCACTGTACCTTTCACAGATGGGAAATATCCATTTGCATATCAGTCTTTGTCCCGCCCGCATTGGCAGTCCAGCACCGAAATGCTATGGCAATTCCCATCTGAACAAGAGTACCAACAGCAACCCCATACACATGTTTCAGCCTTGTTGGTCATCATCAGTGAGGAGGAGCTGTGCCTCTCTGAGCACAGTGAGCAAGGGGTCCATGTCTTGATGACCCTAGGACACTTAGGGTGACTAATCCGAAAGGCCCTTGAAAAATTCATCATGGGTGCACCTCTATGAGAACGAGCATGGCAAAAATGGCCTGTTCTATGGGATTGTACCCACTCTATAGCCTGCAGCCGCATTTTAGCTCACTGTACCTTTCACAGATGTAGAAAATATCCATTTGCATGTCAGTCTTTGTCCCGCTCACATGGGCAGTCCAGCACCGAAATGCTATGGCAATTCCCCTCTGAACAAGAGTACCAACAGCAACCCCATACACGTGTTTCAGCCTGTTGGGCATCATTAGTGAGGTGGAGCAAATGGCAGTCTCCTATGTACAGGTGATGTCAACAAGACTTAATGACCTAGTAATGCCATATAATGTCAGTTAATGCCGTATATGCTGGGTATGGTCACATAATTAAGGGAAAGCCTCACATGTCTAGGTGCTGCAATGTTTGCTAAGCACAGCCGTACATGTGTAGTCACCGTGTGCAAGAATGTATGAATTTGCAGGTTTAGGTATCCACTTAATGACCTCTCTGTACCTGCCACCACTCTTTCCTCAAAGGGATTCTTAGCTCTATCTATGTGCTGCTGAGCCCAGTGTCTAGTGAAGGGAAGCATTTTTGCACCTCTTACAGTTTAGAGGAAAATGACAGTGCAGTTTCAAAGTACTTCTCAAACTTCAAGTACAGCATGCCAGCTAACAGATACCACTGTATGTTTTAAGTCTACCATGAACTGGTTTGAAAGTTGTCCTTTTCACACAGATATTTTGGTGTTGCGCTGCCCTGCTCTTACGCTGTGTTGAAGGTATTATGCATGGTTCGGGAATGTGTGGAGCTGACATAGTGGATTAGGGACTGACTCTGAAATGGAGAATGCTCTTTCTACATGGGACTTAGGGAATGCGTATTCAGCCCCATTTTATTTTTTGTTGCATTTTGGGGCTTGCTCGTTTTCTTTTCCCATTATAAGTCAAGGACTACAAGTGCCAGCATGAAGAGAAAAAAGCAGGACAGGACAATCAATTCTGAATGACACGGTACATGTAGGCATTAGTGCAATATTTACTTACAACAAAATATACATACACCCCATAGACCCCTGGCAACCCTCAAATGACGTCAATGAATCTAATTTGATATCTTTGTACATGATCGCCAATGCCTGCATTAGTTTCTTTGAACTTTCTTTGTTCATCTGACACCATTCCTCAGGCGCTTCAGGATCAACACCATCAGAGGCCGACACTGTCAAAATATGCAAGTCTCTCTGCATTCTTTACATCTTTAGATAGTTCTCCAGTGAAGTGTATGTCCACAATGTGTGCATTTCTTTTCTGCTTGCCCTGTACCGTTTAGCTATGATCTCACAGGGGTCTGCAATTGCAGCGGTGAATGATGATTTCCTTTAATTTTGTCACTGTTCCATCGTCGGCTTCTGTGAGCATAAGAACATGTACGGTTTTTATGAACAAGTGTGGAGAAGCGCTATAGATTGAATATCACTCTTCATTTGTTCCCCCCAAAAAAGAAAACGATTTGAAAAACCGGTATGAGGCCCCTCAGAGCAGTCTTTCTAAATCTAACTGTCACGCCCTTGTCGCACACTAGTACACAGTACACACAGGCGCTGACAGGCGCAGCAAGGATGGGCAGGGGAAGACCGAAGTTGGCTGTTAGGTAGGTGTGTCTGTTTGTATGTCTGTGTGTATGTTGTAGGCTAGTGTGGTGGGGAGGGTCCTGGGAAGAAGTTGTGTGTGTCTTTGTGTGTGATTATGTATATTAATATGCATGGAGGTTCCCTAGAGATTGTTAGTATGGGGAGAGTGTGCAGGATGGGGGGACTCGGGGTGTGAACCCCCTGATTTCAGAGGTGAGGACAAGGGGGCCTTGAAAGGCTGCACCAAATCAGCCCAAAAGACTGTGATTTTTTGTGTGCAGCCTTTAATATTCGAGATTATCACATGGAACCGGAGAAGCTGGCCATAGTCATCTGACTTGATAGATTTGGCTATATGGTTATTTGATAACGCCATCCTGAGACTATAAATCAGGTCAGTCGATATTAATATTTCACAAGCATGCAAGTAAAATAAAGGATGTTGTCATAAATCTCCCACAGAGGGAACATTTAATGAAGTGTGTGAAATATTGTAAGTTTGCTGACTCACCAAGTGACGATGTGCCCTATAACAAGAGGTCATCATTTATTGGAAGATGCATCTTATCAGCTTTGATAATGGTTGGTGGACTGAGTTGAATGTGTATCTGTTGATGCCTGCCTCTAGGCCACATTATGCAACGTATACTTTCCTGCGTATGGTGATTCCAAGTCTGTATGTCTCCCCCAGTTTGACCCCCTAGTCAACGGACATTCAACCTAAATTTAGTTAATGTTTGGGTATGTCTAGAATTTGAACTGTCAGTGAATATTCATGACAGTGCAAATATTCATAACAGTTCAATTATTCAAGGCCCTCATTCAAAGGCCCTGTCTGTGCCAAGCTCGACCTTTCTTTCCCCCTGAAGTGTAGAGGAACCACCTGCAGCTCCCACACAGGGTAGCTGGGGGCCCTGACTCCATCCACCCAGCCATGAGGTAAGCCCCGTTGTGCCTGGCATTATCACCTGCTATGAGACGAGTGCAGTGAAGAGCGCTTTCATTCATTTGCCATCTGCCCTGCTGAGCTTTTATTTTCTAACTGCAGAGATCGCTCTGCATCCAGTGGGCTACAAATGCAGCCTCTCTTTGCCTTTGCCACAAGGTGCTTGCAGCCCTCGCTCCTTCCATCATGGCCACCGCTGTCCTGATGCACACAAGTGCTGGGCTGCCTGCCCTGCCCCTCATCTGCTTGGGCAGCCCAACCTACTTCTGGGCCAATCGGGTGCCGGTTGGCGAATGCAGGCCCCCGATTCAAAGGCACTCATTCAAAGGCCATGTCTGTGCCATGATTGACATTTCTTTCCCCCTGAAGAGCAGAAGACACATCTGCAGCTCCCACATGAGGTAGCTAGGGGCCCTGAGTCCATCCACGCAGCCATCAGGCCAGCCATGAGGTAAACCCTGTTAGGCCTGGCACTTTTGCCTGCTATGGGAAGAGTGTGGTGAAGAGCGATTCATTAATTTGCCATCTGCCCTGCTGAGCTTTTACTTTCTAACTGCAGAGATCGCTCTGCATCCAGTGGGCTACAAATGCGGCCTCTCTTTGACTTTGCCACAAGTGCTTGCAGCCATTGCACCTTCAATCATGGCTGCTGCCATCCCGATACACAAGAGTGCTGGGCTACTTCTGGGCCAATCGTGTGCCGGTAGGCGAAAGCCAGCCCCAACTCTAAGGCCCTCATTCAAAGGCCCTGTATGTGCCACGCTCAACCTTTATTTCCCCCTGAAGAACAGAGGAAACACCTGCAGCTCCCACACGAGGTAGCTGGGGGCCCTGAGTCCATCGACTCAGCTATCAGGCCAGCCATGAGGTATGCCCCGTTGGTCCTGGTACTTTTGCCTCCTACGAGATGAGCGCGGTGAAGAGCATTAATTTGCATTCTGCCCTGCTGAGCTTTACTTTCTAACAGCAGAGATCGCTCTGCATCCAGTGGGCTACAAATGAGGCCTCTCTTTGCCTTTGCCACGAGGTGCTTGCAGCCCTCGCACCTTCCATCATGGCCGCCACCGTCCCGAAGCACAAGAATGCTGGGCTGCCTGCCCTGCCTTCTATCTGATTGGCATCCCAACGTACTTCTGGGCCAATCGGGTGCGGTTGGCGAAAGCCAGCTCCCGACTCTAAGGCCCTCATTGAAAAGCCCTGCCTGTGCCTGTAAGGGGGTGCTGGGGGCCCCCTCTTACTTCTACATGGCATGTGTACACCTCAACACAGTTTCCTGACTCTAAGAACAAAACCTGGCCCCCAAGAACCTCTGCACTCCTTCATCCTCACTGTGAGTTGGCAGCTCACCTAACTTTTTTCCATTGACTATTCTCCTTCGCCTTTTTTGTTTCTTTGCTCACTGTGTGCCTTTGCAAGATTTCAAACTAAGGTGTCCTTTTACATCTGTTGCCATTTTCGTTTCTGTGCTCCGAGTGAGTGTGCCTCTTCCTGCCGCCTCCCCCCCTCCTCTCCACTGGGACCCAAGCACTTCACACTATCAGAGCTGCTTCCTGCATGGTGATAGTCACATTGCTCTGTTCGTCTTAGCCTTCCCTCCTCCTCCCTCTCTTTTCCGTTAATATGTAAAGCTTTTGCATTGTTTCAAAAACCGTCAGGCACGTGCAATAATTGATATCCATATGTTGTGTTGTTCTATGTTGTACCTCTAACGCTTTGCACTTGCCCATTCTGAATGTTCCATTGCCTATTAAGAATGTATTCCTTTTACTCTCCCTCCCCGCATTGGAGTGCTTTGAAATGCTTGTTCAAGTGTATGGGCGCTATATAAATGGCAAATAAATAAATAAAGGGGTCAGCATTACTAACTGAATTGAAATGGTCTGGTCCCATTACAGGTGCAAGTGCTAACACCACTCCTACGTCCATGCTGGCTGTAGGTGCCATCACACGAGGATGCTTGTGGTGCTGTGTAGAAGGGATGTGGGCAAAGTCTGATTTGCATATGGTCTTTCCCCTTTTGTAATGGCTTGGCAGGTGAAGAACAATGGCCCAGAGGGTTGCCCAGAAAAATGCCAGAGGTTAAGATCGACTCTAAACCTTCCAGCCACCACCTCTGTTGCTGCAGGTTTCATCACAAACGCCATGGGAGCTTTAGGCAGCCATGTTCAATTTAAAAACGTCAACATACAGGAGTTTGAGTGCATTTGAGTTGAGATGGTGGTGGGTAGGGATTTTGCCGATGCGAGCAATGAGAGTAGAGGGGGGTTGGGGCATCATGCATTTGGAAGAGCAAGGGGATTTGCAGGGGCTCTGAGAGGATTTTTCATTATGTGCAGGAGGATGATTGCGTTCCTTGCTATCCGGCTCAGCCTTCAATTAGTTTCTCACATAACATGGAAGCACAAAAAATAGGTGTGACATACATCCATCCCAACACTGCATGGGAAAGAGAAACAGGGGAAAGAGAAGATAGCATTCATCAAGGAGAACAGAACGGGAGCTAAGGTCCTGAAAATGTACAAATGAGAGAGAGGGGACAACACTAAGAGAGCCGGGAGCTGAGAGTGAGACCTGCCACCGAAGAATCGGGGGAACGAGCCAGTAATGTGAATATGACTGGGATGGTGCCCCCTGTTGCACTCAACATCAGCCAGAATTGTTGTATGTGCCCTGGAGAGAGGTGGGGTGAGTGCTAGGGGAGGGGCGGGGCATCCGAGACCAAGGCTAGGGTTCTGAAAACAGAATGTCATGCAGTTCAAAAATGAACAACTCTCTATGTAAATCATCAGGACAAATATTCAAAAATGCATAAAGAGAGGAGATTTCTCAAAAAGCTGCTCGCATTTACTATTTCCTAATTAGGCAATAATGAAAAGGACACAATGGACCATAGCACTTAGCCTCTGTGTCCTTTTGAGCAGTATGTGGAATGGTGTAGAGGGAGAATTGATAAGCAACAGAGTTCAGAATATTCCCCATGTCCCTTAGCATTGCAAACATTATACAAGAGCACTATTCCTTCCTTTCTGTCTGCCAGACCATTGGAGTCCTCCAAATCTTCGGACCTTAGGAACAAAACAAACAAACGCAGCTGTGTCCCTTTGACACACAATCTCCCAAATACGTGGCGCATTTCAATTTAAGATTGATAGAAAACGACACATTAGGATAAAGACGGACCTGCTGCTGTACGTTCATGTGTTGGAAGGAAAGGACTTGTGGATATGCTGAGCAATCGATCGATGCAAGGGCTTCGGAGGGAAAATACTTGGCATCTTTCCCAAACTCGACAAGGTTTGCAGCTGATGTAATACATGCATTTGTTAAAACAGCGGATCTCCATCTCCATTTTATTAAAGCCGGAACTCGGTGCAGATCGCGTTCATGGAAAATAGACGACAGCAAGGAGCATATCTACAGCCATAAGAGTACAGCACTGCGCTAGTGTGGCACACACAGACACCGGTGCTCATGCTGTCTAGCAGCCTGCCAACATTCCTTAAGAAAGGAAATAACCTAATCCTATACATTTTGAAATCTCTGTCCTGTGAACACATGCCACGTCCCGAATTCTCGGAGCAGACTCACATTGAGGAGGGAGGCCATTCGAATACATGCTGGCCTTTTACTAGCGCCTGGATGGGGTTATTAAGCAACATTTGCACATGCACAAACACTGTTTGCACGAGCACAATCACATAAACGCATGTGCAGAGGCTCTAAACACTTGCACTCTCAAATGAGCACACATATAGTACAGCCTGTCTGTATTGAATGTGCATGTGCAAACTGCGTTGGGGTGTTTGCAATGCGCCCGACATCTGTCCCAAATTATTCTACTAATGTTGAGCCTAGGATTGATTTAAAATAGTCCCATTGAATGCTTGTTGAACTTGCCTGAGACTTGCCAAACAGTACATCAGAAACAAACGTATGACACATTGTAAAACAAATGTGCGCATGCGTCGGTTTTACCGTTGGTCCTTGGCATCATATCGAGTTTAAAGACTAAAGGAGATTCTTCTGGGGAAAATGTAGTCACAAAGCAAAAGAAATGCTCCTTCCCCTCACTGCTCTGTGCGCCCTGGAATCTTTGATGCACACTACTTGGCTAATGGACCATTTGTAAAATGCTGCTTGTTTCTCTTTAGCCTTTGCTTATGCGTGTGCAGCCTTGTGGCAACATTAATCTTTGGCACTTTCCTGTCTACAGTGATTTCTGTTCAGTGAGTGCCAAGTTGTTACACTGGGCACTTTTCCCTGCCCTTCAGAGCTGTGTGTGTACAGCATCTCCTTCGCATATATATGGTGCTCCTGTAGATGGTTTGGCATCTCGGGAGGCATTAACCGCAGCATGCTGCACCAATTACTGCGGAAATCAATCCTGGTCCTATTTATAAGGTTTTTACTTAATTGCTTCCATTTTGTTAACAGTTTAATATTGCTCTTTGAAGAGACTGCACAAAGATAATGTAGAGGGCTTTCCAGGTTTCCAAACTTGACATGAGATTAGGCCGGTTTGATTGGCTAATGCTGTGAGCTAGATTATATTCAACTTCAAGCCTTTGATTTCTTATGTGTTTTCTTTGCAGGTTTCTGGCCAATACAACGTTCAGTGGCCTTAGCGGACACATTAAGGTGAAAGACTCGTCCATCATCAACTCAGAAGACCATTATTTCATCTGGAACCTGCAGCACGATCCTATCGGGAACCCCATGTGGACACGGCTTGGAAGTTGGCACGATGAAAAGATCATCATTGATTATGGTCTTTGGCCCGACCAGGCCCAGAGGCACAAGAACCAGTTCCAGCAGCCTCCTCGACTTCACCTGCGAGTCGTTACCCTAATAGAGCCCCCGTTTGTCTTCACCCGAAACGTTGACGACGATGGTCAGTGCCCTGCGGGGCAGCTGTGCCTGGATCCTCTGACCAATGATTCAGCAGTACTCGACAGCCTGTTTGAAAGCCTCCAGGGTGGCAACAGCTCCGTACCCATCACGTTCAAGAAGTGTTGCTATGGCTACTGCATCGATTTGCTAGAGAAATTGTCTGAAGATATGAATTTTGATTTTGACTTGTATATCGTGGGAGATGGAAAGTATGGGGCATGGAAGAATAGTCACTGGACAGGGTTGGTGGGGGATCTCCTGGGTGGTAACGCTCACTTGGCAGTGACCTCATTCAGCATCAACACAGCCAGGAGCCAGGTGATAGATTTCACAAGTCCGTTTTTTTCCACCAGCTTGGGCATCTTAGTAAGGACGAAGGACACGGCTGCACCAATAGGAGCATTTATGTGGCCGTTGCACTGGACTATGTGGCTAGGAATTTTTGTTTCACTTCACATCACTGCGATATTCCTGACCTTGTATGAATGGAAAAGTCCTTTTGGGATGACACCGAAAGGTCGAAATAGGAACAAAGTGTTCTCATTCTCATCAGCACTGAACGTCTGTTACGCCATTTTGTTTGGCAGAACAGCTGCAATAAAGACCCCAAAATGCTGGACTGGAAGATTTCTGATGAATCTCTGGGCCATATTTTGTTTGTTTTGCTTGTCAACCTACACTGCAAACCTGGCTGCTGTCATGGTAGGAGAAAAAATATATGAAGAGCTTTCCGGAATACATGACCCAAAGGTAAGTCCACTCTTAGTATGGACTGTTCCGCTTGGAAATGACATATTAGCTTGTGCAATTTACAGGTGTGTTTTCCCTACAGAAACTATTATGTCAGATATGTTTATGTTTACCTGAGAGAAAAATGATGATGCCATTTTTAGCACTGTTGATCTCAATTGCATGGAAGCAGGAATGTTCACTGAGAACTCATGCACAGAAGCCCGCCAGGTCATAAAGCATATTTATGGTTTTAGTTTGCATAACACTCACTCAAAAATTACCTTCAATGTGTACATTACTTAAAATCATGCAAGAATGTAAAGGGCAATATTTGTCATTCTGCTATCATCCTCGTGTTCGGGGCAGGCAGACCTGGTTACCGTTCACCAGCTTGAGCCTAAGGCAGGCCTGACATTAGCAAGGTCCTGGGCGAATGCTCCACCTCCAAACATGGGTGTGGTAGATATTGGCTCTGTGATGCTGCCTTTTTGGGGTTTATTTTTCTTATTGGAATGTGGTAATGTGTGTTGGCAAATATGAATTCCCATAAAATAAATCCCACAAACCTAAAATGCCAGGAGTGTGTTGCTGAATGTTACTGTGGGCACTCTGGTATTTGCTACAGCAAGCCTTTGAGTCTGTCTTCCATATCGCATGACTGGAGGGGGAGCATTTACAATATCTTCCCACCTGGGAGCGGAGCGATTGCCGAGTGTGTTGCTGAATGTTACGGTGGCCACTCTGGTATTTTCCACAGGGAGCCTTTAAGTCTGTCTTCCATATCGCCTGACTGGAGGAGGAGCATTTACAACATCTACTCCCCAGAGAGCGGAGCGGTTGCGGGGTGTGTTGCTGAGTGTTAGTTTGTTGTGGTGGAACGAGGGACGAGGAGGAGAATCCATACCAGACAACAACTCAGACTTCTGGATACCTAGATAGAGTCATCAAGCAACATTGTGGGGGGCTAATTCTCCATCTATCTCTGCCCCTCCCCCATTTTTGCCCCTACATACGCCTACAAGTGATGCCTTGGCGTGAAATGAAACAGATTTAGAGTTGGTAGCAAACACCTCTTTGCCGAGCTGAACTCAGTGCATAACAGCGCTCTCTCAGAGGATCTGAGAGAAAGGAGGCCATATGTGAAGCTGCTCAGCCCAGTGAGGGCAAGGGAGCCCGGAATCCAAGGTGAGGAAGAGGGGGGGTAACTCATCTTCAGCTCCCAAATCATATTGGGTTGAGGAGGTTACAGGGAGGAGATGGGGTACCACTTCCCCTGTAGAGTCGAAGTATGAGGAGGAGATGCCAACCAGGGCACCATTAAAGGAGCAGGTGTGTGACTCACAGGATTTACTGTTCATCAGAGCTGCAGCCAGTAGTCCAATCTGTGACGCAATGGCGTGTCAGGTTACAGAGGACTTTCAGATAGTGGCTGAGATGAGGGCTCATAGCCAGCAATCGTGGACGGACTCGGAGGCGTCTGCAACGTGGGCAACATCTGAGAATATAGCTTCCTTAAATTTAGAGGGGAATCAAGTGCTCTATGACTCGATCAGATTGAGACCCAGGAAGAGGCAGAGATTGGACTCATCCATGTTACCGGATAATGACCAATTCAATGGAAGGATGGTGGCAGAGCAGACGAGAGTTACCTTGGTGATAGAAAAGCACAGCAAAAATCAAAATCACAGAGAAAGCATGATGATGGTGCAAGTCTGGCAGGCACATGAGTCTATGTGTGACTCATCAGAAGATCAAGACTTTGCTCAGCAGAGTACTTTGACATCCTCCTCGATATCTTCACAATGCTCCCAGTCTACAGGGGAGTCAAACAGGGAGGTGATTTTTGAACCCCCATCACAGAAGATGAAAGCAGAATTATCAACAGAGGTGATGACGTCCCTGCGGAACAACATTATGACAGCATTGAGAATTTCACTAGCTCTGTTTGCAAAGTTGCATGAAGCAGTAAATGACGCGATGCAAGACCAATCTACTTTATTGGCAATGATTCAATCCAAAAATTATATTCTTGAAATTGTTTACATCTGCAATACTTTCAAGATTGGATAAAGAAGCGGAAACGGCTGCACAATGGCAAGGCAGACTAGACGACATGACCAGAGGTGAGGCAACTGACAAAAGCATGATGATGGAAGCCTTGCTGGTTGACTGTAAATGGATGAGAAAGCCCTTTAAAATGGACGCCCATGGTGACGAGGGAGCAAAACAAATGGGAGTGGGATTTAGCCTCAGGACACCATCCAAGGGGGAAACCTCAAAGGAAGTGATGGTGGCTGAATTGTCTCTCTCAACCCATGGACATTCCGAGACATTAGTGGAAGGCCATTGGGAAAGCTGCTCAGAGTCAGACTTGTTGAGGATCTTACCACTTGGGGGAGACATTCTGCCTACCCAGTCGGAGGCTGAGACGGAGGGGTTGGATAGGGCGACCAGAGCAGAGCCTCCCCCAAAGGACCCAATAAGGCAATGGGGACTGTCCAGTTGGATCCGACAATGTCCAGTTTTAAAACGTTCCCTACATTCCGTAATAAGGGAATCCGGAAGCAGGAAAAAGCTCAGTGGCAAGACCTGCAGAATGCTGAACAGAAAACAAAAAATCCCAAACTGTACGACAAGGTGCAAAACCAAGATGTAATGGCTCAAGAGCCTTTATCAGAAACTTAACAACACCTCTGGTATTTAGGAATTAGAATGGAACAAAAAAAGAATCAGATAACAAAATTGAACTTTTCTCCCATGCACTTGTGCGTTCTCAATGTCACTGGGCCTAGTAAGTTTGCTGTTTTTGTTCTCCCTTGTTCCCCTCCCTTGCCTTGTCTCGCTCTAGAACAACACTTGAGCACGAGCGTGATACAAATAAAATATCAATATTAGTATAAGGAATGCCTCTGCAGATAAAGCGACAGCGGAGACAGAAATCCTTGAAATATCTCTGGAACACATGAACGGTGAGCATGATCTGGCTGATCTTCTGGAATGCATATCACTAGAAAAAGGAGCAATATCGATAGAGGGTTCACTGTCAGACTCTCCAGACCCAGAACTGGGAGAGAGTGCAATGCAAGATGACCAAGAGGAAATAGCAAGAAACTGGAGGCGGGCAAGATAAAACGCGAGAGCATGACTTCCAGTCTTTGGAACAAAGACGAGAGAAAATAAAGTGTTAAGGACACTGCCTGGGAAGTATGAAGCAACAGATGTCTGAGTTTAGGACAAATCATGTAAGAAAAAAGAAACTGCTGAAGCAAGATTTAACCAGCAGGAAGGCTATACAATCAGCATGGAAAGGTTGCTTCACACAAATGAAAACCTGATACTTAACAGAAGGAGCGTGATGTCATATAATATGATAGTTCATTTATATAGCGTCTATACGCAATGTGTTTCAAAGCGCCTCAAGGCAAGGTAGGGAACAAGGGAAAATACGATGACATTCTTACAGGCTATGAACAGTAAGGATGTGAAATTAACTATCATACTCGGCCTGACAACATTTCAGATAGTGCAAGAGCTAAGACATAGATAAGGAAGGGAGGGGGAGAGTGGGAAGGAAATGGAAACAGACAGGCGACCAACGTACTTGGCCTGACGATATTTCTGGTAGAGCCAGAGTAAAACAAAAGGTGAGTGAGAGGGGCACAGAAAGGGAGGGGAGGAACAAAACAAGCAACTATCGTACTGGCCTGACGACATACCAGATAGTGCTAGAGGGGGGGAACAAGAAATAGGAGAGGGGAGGAGACAGACGAGGTTGCTATCATACTAGGTCCAGCGACAATTCTGATAGAGTAAGTGCATAGAAGAAAGTAAGGGGAGGAGGGGATGAGATAGGAAAAGGGAGAAAGGTAGAGGAGGAGAGAACAGAGAGTACACAGTCAAAAAGAGTGGAGAAGCTAGAGGGGAGAGCGAATACAATTGCAGAAGTCAGTAGTAACACCTAATGTTGCAAGCCAGGATACAAGATAAAGATGGAAACAGCAGGATTCAGGGCCACCATACGTACAAGATGCAAAGGAAGTTAAGAACGAGAGTTGAGAAAGAGTGACGCACCGTGAAACAATGAAGTTCATAAAAGTCAAGTCCAGCATTGGCCACAAGACGGTGATGGTCAAACCAGAATGTATCAGGACAGACTCCTGCAGAAGTAGGCTGGAGAGGGAGGAAGGGGGAGCCGGGTAGAACAATCAAGCAAAACAGGCAACACCTGTGTGCAAGAAGGGTAGGGGGCACAAGGGAACATCACAGGGGATCCAGAGGGGGTGGGGATGGCCTGTGGGCACAGAGGGAGTAAACACATGTTGGTGCATGCTTACCTGCTGTTTGAGCAGGGGTTCGGGGCCTGGTTCCTCCTGGTCAGAACAGGTCTAAACATGAATTGCCAAGTGGGGAAAAAGAGCAGCAATCTGGAAGGTGCCAGGTGGGCGGGGCTTGGGCCAGGTGACCTAGAACCACTTGCACCTGCTCCCTATCTGCAAAGGAAAAGAGGCTGGAGGGCTCCTTAAGTAGGGGAAAAGAGCTGCAACCCGGAAGGCACCAGGTGGGTGGGGCTTGCTAAGTGGGGAAAAAGAGCAGCAACCTGGAAGGTGCCAGGTGGGTGGGGTTTAGGCCAGGTGACCTAGATCCACTTGCACCTGCTCCCCATCTGCAAAGGAAAAGAGGCTGGAGGGCTCCTTAAGTAGCGAAAAAAAGCGACATCCAGGAAGGTACCAGGTGGGCGGGGCTTGCTAAGTGGGGAAAAAAGCGGCAACCTGGAAGGCACTAGGTGGGCAGGGCTTAGGCCAGGTGACCTAGATCCACTTGCACCTGCTCCCCATCTGAAAAGAAAAAGAGGCTGGAGGGCTCCTTAATAGGGAAAAAGAGCAGCACCAGGAAGGCACCAGAAATTGATCCACCATTCTCCCAAGCTGAGATATATAAATTCAGAGGCTATGGGGGTGGTTCAATTTGTCAGTGAACATCGGAAATATTGGGTTATCCTGCACTTAAATTCCGAACTAGTGAAAATTGCTTTATTGGATGCCACAAATGACTTTTTAGCCTTGGGTTCTGAGATGAGGGAAGAGACTTTAAGGGGGAAGAGCTTGGCGAGATCACCCAGGGAAGTAAATTCCCTTGAATGGGCCCACCGACCTCTAGTAAGACAAAAGAGGAGGGGAGCAGCTTCCTCAGGGGCGGGACAAGAACAAATATGCCCGTTGAGAGTGGAAATGAACTGTGCCAATTCCCAAAGAGAAGTGATGAAAATGTGGATACATGAAAGTACTGATCCTACCGGAAATTAAGATTGGTCATGGCTGGTGGGCGCACTGGCGGCTCCTGATAAGAACTAATGCCAAAGTAGAGAAAAAGGAGACTCTATAACAACAGCCTCCTGGACCACATGGGGTTCTGTTCACCTATACAATGGGAAAGAGAACGGCTTGGGATCCTATGATGTAGTGTGTCTACAGGAGACATGGGTAAGAGCAAAACCCATCTGTGAGAAATACACTTGTTATTTGAACTCAGCTGAGAAAGGCACAACAGTGGGATCCTACTCTGGACTCTTGATCTTGATAAGGGCAGGTTTAGGACTATCTGTAAAGGTAATGTACACTCCCGATCCCTACATACTGATGTTGACGCAGGAGACTGAGGGAAATTATATGATCACGATATATCATTTATGTTGGAATCCGGTGAAGGGTGGGGAATGCAAGGTCATAGACAGAGTGATGCAGATGGTGGATGACACATACAATAGAGTGAGAAACCCTCTCATTATCATTTGTGGAGTTTTGAACATTGAAGTCCTTTATGCTCTGGGGGCACAGAAGTTTAATTAGGAACCACAAAGGCGAGCCCGCCTATGGATGAATGAGGTGAGGGATTGAAACTTAATAATGTTTAATGGACAGATGAAGGGAGATGTCAATGGAAAAGCAACATGGGGGATAGGAACCCTAAAGGCTCCCTCTGACTATTGTTTTGTATCTCCTAATGGGTGGCAATGGATAACATTATTTAAAGTGGTCAAGAAGACTTCCAGTGACCATAACTTATTTGAAATACAGTTTGAAAGAACTTTCACTATGCCACTGAGGGTAAAGGGGTCATTCCAGGCACATCCTGAGACCAGGGAAGAAATCGACTGAGGGTCAAATGCCAGGATGTCCCAAGAATCATTAGGAACTATAAGATACATCTGGAACGGGGGTCTGAATGGTTTGGAATATCTCAGGCTCTTGACAGACTTTGAGCAGTCTAAAACAAACCTTGCAAGGGGAGACTTCAAACCCATTCACAAATATAACTTGGAGGTGGTGGAGGCAAGAAAAGCACTGAGGGCAGATCAGAGGGCCTTGATAAGACAAGGCATGGAAGGGATTAGCTAGGAAAATAAAACAAAATGCAAACAGAAATATAAGAACTGGTTGAAGGCCTCGACAGCCCTGAGAGACCAATATGATGCAAAAATAATGCTAAAAACAATCTGTAAAAGTAATGTTTGCAACCTGTGGGGACTGCTGAATAATAATGTAAATTACCAACTGGCAGTAATGACCACTCAGGTCTCAGAAAGGGCAAGGGTATCCCAATATTCTGCCTTATTTTTACAATCAAGTCCGGAGAGGGACTTGGAGGCCCGGGGTCTAAGGAAGCTTGGTGCTTAAACTGGGACAAGAAGGATATATTATCCATGATTAAAAGCTAAACTCGTCCCGAGTACGAGGCCCGGATGGCCTTACTAATTGTATTTTGAAGGGGGCACCGGAGTATTGGGTGGAATTTGCAAATTTAATATTCAAACAAATGGTGACAAGGTTGAGGGAGGTGCCAGTATTCTGTAAATCTGCATTGATTGCCCCGATTTACAAGTAGGGCGATAGGGAGGATCTGGGTAATTACCGCCCTATCACCCCTCTTGATACATTGGGTAAAATCTTTGTGAATCCCCCGCAGACAGGATTTGTGAAGGGAATTGGGACTAACTTGAATATATTTCTCTTAAGCTTACTACAACCTAGAGCAATGGAAACTAAAATGTAGATCTATATGGCCTTCATATATCTCGAACAGGCCTTCGTAAGTGTAAGCAGAGAGAGCCTGTGGGAGAAATTTAGGAGCTGGATATGTCCTCAGGACCTTTCAGAGGTGATAAAAGCTTTATATTCCGCAACCACAGTGAGGGTATGTTTGACCACACAGGGGATATTTTCAAGGGAGATACATACATTGAAGGGGCAGAAACAGGGATGCTTGCTGGCTCTGATCTTATTTAGCCTATATTTACCAGACTGGAAAGACTGGAAAGAATCTCAGGCCTCGGTGGAAGCCTTCCCTCCAAGAATTCAAGTAACACAGATATCATGTATCTTGCATGCAGATGACTTGGTCTACATTGATCAGACTCCAATTGATCTGCAGAGAAGTTTGAATCAATTTGTGTCCTAAACAGTTGAGAATAATCTGCAAATTAAGGTTAAGAAAACTAACATTTTTGTAGTTGGTACTTTGCAAAAACAAAGTGCAAAAGGATTCAATTGGTATGTAGGAAAGAAGAGAGTTGACCAAGTCAATTCATTGAGGTACTTGAGGGTCTTGATTAACAGAAGCATTAGTGAGAAACCATGGCTAGAACTATTAAAATACAAGATGGTGAAACTGCGGGCCCAGGCCAAGGTGCTGCACAAGAAATATGGGAAGTCTACAGCAGCACCAATAATAGTTTTCTATAAACAGACGGTCATCCCGGTCTTCACCTATGGTGCTGAAACAATCTTAAATTTGCCATTGTCGATATGGGCTCTATTTGGAGGTCTCTTTTGGAAAGGTTTGTTGAGACTTCCACTGATCCTGCCAGTTGGCTTAATAAGGTACCAATTAGGCCTTCAATCAATGGGCTCAGTGGTGTTGCGGAAGAGCTTGTTACTGTATGGAAATGTGTAATGCCTGAGAGTCTCCCTCCCTTTGAAATCATAAGAGAAACAACCGTACCTAATAATGAGAGACTTTTGAAGGAATGGAAAGTAAGATGTGAGGGCTGGTTAAAATCGTTAGGACTCTCAAGGGAGACGTTAATATCTAATCCATATAACATCATGCCGAAGCTACGGATACAGGATTGCTTTGATACGCAGGAAGCAAAGACGCGCTAACCATGAGAAAACCTGTAGAGAAATGCTCTGAAACAAGGATGAATTTGGCTGGATATAGAATCTGATGAGAAAATAGGGACACTAAAAGAGTGAACAGGTCCTTAAACCAGAACATCCACAAGTTAGAGTACTTACTAAAGGTGGCAGATTGGGATTTGAGAAAAATGATAAAAGGCATGATTCCCCCCTCAACAAAGGTAAAGAACAGACGAATAAAGAATAGTATCACTAATTGCTTTAAATCGTTTGATTGTGTCATCATGGCAAAAAAGAATCAATATCGTATGGATAGGTTGGCAATAAGAAAGAACGCTGATCTATCCCTACGTACCCAACAGACAATCCTTACCAACCTAGCTACAAAGTATAGGAATTGTCAAAAAATGCATAAATCATCTCTAAGAAGCATTGCCTGGCAAAACTTATTCTTGTGGCTAAAAATGAATAACAGGGCTATATTTTGGCGCAAGTATAATAGTTTTCATAAATCATTTCTCCAGACAGAAATCAATACGGTCTCACAGGTGAGTTGTATATCTTACATCCAACATCTGTAATCCCCCCTAGGAAACTTAATACCGCAACATGATCCATCCGTGCATGCTGAGCGGGGGATACGTATGGGAAGCATAAGGTGGGTGCACTTGATGCAGAGATAAATAAGATCAACTTGAAATGCTTAATAGTGAAATCTAAAGCATCATGAGCACCCGGTCCTGACGGCATCCCCAATCTGGTGTTCAAGAACAATCCGACTGTATTGGCAAGAAATTTACTTTGGTCATATAATTAAGACCGGCAAAATACCAGATATATGGCGCCAATCCATACTGGTCCCAATTCTAATAAAGGGAGCTAGATTAATTCCATCAAATTACCGCCTACTGGCGATGATGGATTCGAGCAAGAAACTGTTCCCCCACATTTTATTGTAACGTCTAAATACCTGGTTGGAAGAGGAAAACATCTCAAGTATATTCCAAACCAGTTTTAGAAAGAAATATAACACCACAACCAATATTATGACTGTACAGTTTCTGAGGGATCTAAGACCTAAGGGAAAAAACACTCTATATTGTTGTTACATCAACTTCTCAAAAGCATTTGATCTGGTTTCCAGAGTGAGGCTTTGGGTGAAATTGGAAAAATGGGGCATAGACCCTGTATAGGAATACATCTGAAGCGGTACATCTTAGCTTAGAGGGCTGGCTCTCAGAATATGCACCGACGTATCAGGAGTTAAAACAGGGTTGTGTTTTGGGACCAGTCCTATACAACCTTTATACAGTAGATATGTAATCGGCCCTAAAGCCCTCAAGAAATTTCCCCCACAGCATCAATGGTGTTAAAATAATATGTATGTCGTACGCTGAGGACATCATAATATTTGACCAGACACAAATAGGCTTACAGCGTACGTTCAATGCATTAACTATTTATGCAAAAGACAATGTAATCGTTTTAAATAAAATGAAAACAAAAACAATGTGCTTGGGGGGTTTAGAATCACAGCCAGAACACCTCAGCGGTATATGGAAAATATTGTGTTAGAGAATTTTAAGGAAGTGGTTTATTTTTGCTTTCCCATATGGGCTAAACTCTTGGTGTCCCATTACGAGGCTTTTATACATATAAAAATCTGGAATAGTTGGCTAGCGATAAACTCCTACTTAGACCATCATGGAGGACGAAATACAGAAGGATTCATCCAAATTTACAAAGCCAGCATGGATCCTGCAATTCTCCAGCGTTAGAGGTCTTACCAACCGCTCATATGACCTGGCTGAATAGGTTCGAGGGCAAACTATTGCATTCAATTATCAATTTGCCCCAAGGTGTTCCAGTTGAGGCCCTGAGATTAGAATATGGGTTGCAATCTCTGTCCTCACTCTGGTTGGTAAAATAGTGCTGCTTTATCTCAAATTGGGGAAACAAGCTGTAGTTCTAACAACTTACTACAATTGCTTGGTAAAGAACATCAACTGGTCGCCCAGAATCATGTAGTTAAGGACCTTCACTTGTTTACTAAACAATACTTGACTGAATTGGGTATTGATTTCCAAATGACCGAGGGCTGCCCTGATTTTGAAAAAAATGTTAAAGAGAAAGGCATGGGATTTGGTTATGGGCATTTATAAATTGCATGGCCTTAAGCGATACAGGGAATTTGTTTCTGAGGGCTTCAAGAGTGGCCACCCACACAGTTATTTAACCAAGTGGTTAAGCCCAGAGCTCAGGAGATTCACACTGCAACTTTGTTTGAATATAGTGCAGTCCAAAGAAATTACTAGCTGATGGAGGAACGCTGAAATACAGGAGAGAATTTGTAGGCATTGCTTATCTCAAGTTGAGACAAGCAGGTATACATTGAGCTCATGTGAAGCGCTGACAGACCTCTATGTAAGAGGATATGGAGGTTTTGTCAGTCGCTTAGAAAATATAGGTGGGGATCAATTTTGGGCTGTTTTGATGAGGACTGAATCGGTTGTCATGAATGCCTCAGCATTTTATATTTGGAAGCGTGCTATGCGGGACGTAGCATAGCTTTCCAGACCTACTAGGTAGCAAAAACGCTCTAGGAATAAATTGATCCAAAGAGTGTATACATCATCATTTACCCGTTTTTAATGAATTGGTATTCTGAATTATTTTTGTATTGTTTGTTTATTATTGTTATTGTGATGTATAGATATTTGATTGTTACCTGATTTTACATTGTAAAGTGGTTGTTTTTCTTTTCTTGAAATGTGCTAAAAAGTTTCATTAGTAAATAAATGCACAAAAAAAGAAAACAAATTAATATAAATAAAGACGTGCTATAAGCTGGTGCTGAATGTAACTCATGTAAGAAGATCGATTAAGGAGCTGCCTGCAAATCTATCCAAATGTCCTTCCCCACACTACTGTAACATGTTTTTGAGGTTGTGCTTGAATGTGTTACCCAAAAGGAATTTTTCGTTTTTCGCAAACGGGTATAGAGAGAGGAAGGATTTTGTAGATATTGTGAATCCAAGGAGACAAACGAATCACCATACTATCTGCTAATGGAATGTAAAAATCTGACTATAATAAGAACTAACCACCTGACAAAATTTGTCAAGGAGCGTAGCACTTTATCAGCATTGGACTGGTGGGGAATGATGTTAATAGGCTCGAACAAAAGTTTGACACTGGCTGTTATGAAATTAATGGACAAATATTGATTTGAAAATAGACAAAAGTGTGCGTAACTCTGTTCTTTTTCTCTTTTCTTTTCAGATTTTGCTTTTATTGTTGTAAAGTTTGGGAGAGATACCCAAGGGGACTGGGATGATTACGTTTGTTGTATGAGGTGTTTTTTTAGATGAGAAGGGATGTATAGAATGGAATGTGATATAATGAATCAAATGATTGATTGATGCAATGTTTTTGATTATAAAGGTTTATGTATTAAAGATTAAAAAAAAGTAATGCCAGTAAAATACAAAAAAGGATATTGTTTATTTTCTATTTCCACCACATGCAGTTTTCAAGCAGGGCCAGAGCAGGGGGCACCCAAAGGCAGAGGTATGGGTAAGAAGTTGGGGGCTATATCCAGGTGGTGGTGAATACTGCAGGGGGAGGGAGAAAGCAGTTACCAGAGCTGAAGACAAAAAAGATGATGGATAGGGGAGAGGCTGGCCAAGAAGGAGTAACAGTGGATACTGTGGTTCACTCCCCATGTTCATTGCTACCTCATTAGTCAGCGTCTCACCCCAGGGTGCATTTATTTAAAAAATATGTACCCTATAACCTTCATGAAACATAGATCCACATACATGAGACATTGAGCCTGACACAGGGTACGGGTAGAACAGCCGAGACAGACTTTGTTCTGCACTAAACCAATACTCCCTACTGAATGTACTGCTTTGGCACTGCAGTATAGTTGCTTTCAGTTTAACACTGGGGTGCAGCTCTCATCAATTAACTTGTGCCAGAGACCTATCACCAGCCTTTGTCTGCCTCAATCACATCCATTTTTGCCAGATCCAATTTTAGGAACGCCTAACAAAAATAGCTATACAGTTCATGCTGGACTGCCCCGTTTGGGGTGGGGCCAAGCCTGATTTGCATATGGTATTTTCTCTTCTGTAATGGCTTGGCAGGCAAAGAAGTATGGTCTGGAGGGTTGCCCAGAGCAATGTCAGAGGATAAGATTAATTCTAAACATTCCAGCAATCACCTCTTGTGTTTCACAAAAAGGTCAGGGGGCATTACTTCAGGGACAGGCCAACACCCTGAATACAGAGATGATTGGCATCTCTAATTTAAGTGACAAAGCAACCAATTGTCAAGAATATAACAAAAAACCAAGGCCGGGATAGGGGTGGATTGTACAATTTGGACCTACTTCACATTCTCAAACAGACCACCCAACATATGTCTGATAGATGAGTCCTGAAGGTAAATTGATCTTAATGCTGAGGAGTATGTCAACCAAAGTGGCAAAGTCAGAGATTCAGCGCGATGATGACAAAGGGTTGTTTGTGCGCTATATGAATGTAAATAAATAAATAAATACAGATGAATCCGACAAAGCCAGGCCATGTACTTGTACTTCAAAATCAAAGTATCCCCCATCCTGTTTAGGGAAGACCTAATTGTAGACCTTATAACCAACGAAGGTCTTAAGGACCAAACAGGAGCAGCAGATTTAGAATCTATACTCCTTGCAAGATGGGTATAGAAAGAAGTGAGGGATGTATGCCTGAGGTATAGCCAGAAGCCAAGTCGGTGGCAGAGTTAGAGCACCCCAATCAATCTGGGGAGACATTTGGCACAACACCGATAGTGGGACCGCACCATCACGGCTTTTCCACAATAGGGAGTGGATGGCCCAGGATGAAATGTGGCAGCCTATGCTACGACTGGAGGCCACTATGGATAAGTTAAATCAGACTCTTTCTGGCCTAAAAGAGGAGTCCAGACAGGATAGGCAGTGGCCCTCATTACGACCCTGGCGGAAAGCGACTGACCGGACCGCCACAGCGTAAATAGCGTTTCCGCCATTGCACGATGGAGCAAAGTGCGGCCCATTCCGACCCATCGGGCACGAGCACCACGCCATGGCGGAAGTGCAAAGTCCGCGATGGCGGAAATGACCCCAAAACGGCCCACACCGCCGCCGTACGGCGCCCTAGGTGCAATACCGCCACCCATCATAGCGGACACCGCAGTGAGCGCCAACCGGAAAGTACGGCGACCGTAAATATACGGAAACGGAAGTAAAAACATGGGCCCGGAACGGGAAACAACACCCCGTACACCTATAAAACCACAAAATACACACAACGACTAAAAACACCACCCTGAGACACATCCCAACCCGTCATCCAGCCTAGTGAAACCAAGAAAAATGGGAAAAGTAGCGAAGAAAGCGTGCGACCGCAAGCGACAGGTCCACTTCTCCCGTGAGGAACTCACCGTGCTAACAGAGACCCTCCAGGAGAATGCCGCCGCCGTCTTCTCCACGCAAATGACCAGGACAGCACTAGCGAACAAGAAGGCCATATGGGCCCTGGTGGCACAGCGGGTAAGTGCGGTGGGGACCGTACCCCGCAACCCACAGCAATGCAGGAAGCGGTGGGACGACCTGCGGATACGCGTCCGTAGCATACTTTCTGCCAACCGCAACATTGCCACAGCCACCGGGGGAGGGTCGGAATCACCCATCAAGTTGACCCCCTGGGAAGAAATCTGTGCCTCCACCATTGGAATGGAGAGCATAGAGGGAGTCGGAGGGATGGAGAAAGGAGTGCAGACATCCGGAGAATCAGGTAGGTGGCCCAAATAAAACCATGCCAAATCCACAATGTCCAATCATGTGACTCACATGTGTCCACATAGCGCAACAGCAACACATGGCCAGGAGAACGTCCACACACATTGGCCTGATAGCGCACTTTAAAACCACAATAAATACATAAATAATTAAAAACCCCAAAAACACCCACTACACGTGCAGCAGGCACACCCTAACTGCAGGCTGCCAAACAACTGCACCCTCACTCCACACACAAATGAAAGCACCTCCAAGGCCCCGACCCAAATCACCCTCAGGTACCACCCCAATGCATGTGATACATTGCCATTCCAATTCCCACAGACCCATTAATAACGCTCGCCCTCCTTTACTCCACCACAGGGTCCGATCCAAACGACGAGCTCCAGGACACCCCTACCAGCACACCTGCAAAGAGGGCCAAGACCGACGGCCAAAGACCCTCCACCTCAGCTGCACGCATCAAGACACGGCAGCAGCACATATCAAGTGGCAGCACAGAGGAGGGAACATCAACAGGCACCCCAGCAGCCAGCATGCCCACAACAGCACCACCACAGGTCCCCCCAATGGATGCCACAGAAGGTACTGCCTCTGGTGGCAGCAGCACCATAGGTGACACCCCATTAATGGCAGCATGCTCCGACACAGAAGACGGGGATGTCGAAGTCAGATCCATCCATGACCTGTCCCAATCCCCCTGTCTGTTCCATCCCGTACACCATGAGGATGCCACGCAGGGGCACCCACAAGACGACGACTGGCCATCCCCCACAAGCCCTGTGGCAGGGCAACATGAGGCGAACAGCCCCTCTGTGACACCACCGCAAATGGCCATGGCCCAGCAGAGGCAACAGTCCCTCGACCAGTTAATCGTGCAACAGCAGCAACTGGCCACGCTCCTCAAGGACCATGCCGATGGATGTGGGGGCACTAAGGCAGACATAGAAACATCAACTGAGACACTTAGGGCACAAATGGAGAGTAGCACCGAGAGCCTGAGAGTCCAAATGGAGAGTAGCACCGAGAGCCTGAGAGTCCAAATGGAGAGTAGCACCGAGAGCCTGAGAGTCCAAATGGAGAGAAGCACCGAGAGCCTCAGGGGGGAACTGCATGCGACGTCCAAAGACGTATGTGCCGAACTTGCCGCAGTGCGCCGTGTGCTCACTGAGCTCTCACAAACCCTTAGGGACATGCATGGACGTGAGCAGGCAGAGACATCATCCGTTGCAAGTTCCGTCCAGGGCAGCCCCCAACGTAGATCTGGGAGGAACCTGCGCTCCACAGGCAGGGGTGCCCCTGATACCCGCAGAGGGGGCTTGCAATAGCGACTGCCCACTGACAATGAGCATCTTTGGACACTGGTGTTCGGGGGGGAGGTAGGAGGGTGGAGGGGGTGTGTTGGGCTCACTTGGGTGGCGGGTCGATAGGGTGTTCAACATGATATCACATATGCCATAAACAATGCACGATCAAACAATGAGATGTGTGGACAATGATCTTTGTGTACTAGGCCATCATAGGCGTACAGTCCATATTGTGCATGTACCAGACACACACAGTGCCACGAGTCCCGTGTCCATGTATCAGCCACCAGGCGTGAGTGCTAGAAGCATGCATCTATGAGATGCTGACGAATTTCACGGCCCTCCTGTGCCTCGCAGACTCCTTGAGGTGCTGCCACATCCCCACCCTCATCATGACCATCTTCAGGTGCTTGCAGTTCTGCGTCAGGGGGCATGGGCACATTTCTACGTACGCACATGTTGTGGAGCATGACACATGCCATCACCATCTTTGCAACCTTCTCATGGCGGTACAGGAGTGCCCCGCCAGACCTGCTGAGGCACCGGAAACGAGTCTTCAGTAGGCCGAATGCCTGTTCAATGACTACACGGGTACGTGAGTGGGCATGGTTGTAGTCCTCCTCATGCTGGTCCCGTGGGTTCCGGACTGGTGTGAGGAGCCATCTCTTCAGTGGATATCCGGCATCACCTGTATGTGGACGATAAATGAATTATGTGGAATGCCATTGCTACGTACGCACCCCCCCCCCCCTTCCTGCCAGGTCATTGCCGCATCACATACCCCACATCATCATGCATGAAATGAGACTCACCGAGTAGCCAGGATCTGTTCCCTGCGTGTCACTCCATGTAGCGTGGTATTGTAGAGTTCCTCATGACCATAGAATCATGGGTTGATCCAGGGAATCGGGCACAACAATGTGTAATGATCCTGTTGGAGTCACACACCATTTGTACATTCAGTGAATGAAATTGTTTTCGGTTGCGGTACTGGGCCTCCATGGCATGTGGGACGACCAATTCCACATGGGTGCAGTCGATGGCACCAATGCAACCCGGTATGCCGCCAAGTGCATGGAATCCCACTTTTGTGTTGGTAATTTCCTGCTCCGAGCGTGGTAGAGAGATGTAGTCGTCTGCGTGCTGCAGGAGGGCATCGAGCACTTGCAATAGTGTCCGTGAGAACAGTGGCTGAGAAATGCCATGCAACTGTCCGACTGTGTGCTGGTAGGTGCCTGTGGCCAGGAAGTGGAGTACAGACACCACCTTCAGTAGGGGTGGGATGGCGGTTGGGCTATCTATCATGCTGACAAGGTCAGCCTGTGTCATGTCCACAATGGCGGCTATGGTGTCCCGGTCCAAACGGTAGAGGGTGTGGATCTGCTCATCAGTGAGGTTGAACGGATGTGCTCGGAGGCGTGGGATTGCGGGCTGCCTGCGTGGTGGTAGTGGCTGTGCTGGCAGCCCTTGCTGGCCCTGCCTTGCCCTCCTCCTCCTCCTGCGTCTCCTCCGTGCGGCCGGTTGTAGTTGGTGTTCGTCTTCTTCTTGGAGTTGGAGTACTTGCAGTGCTATCAGGTCCCCCAGGGCCAACATCGCGAGTCCTGCCGGTAGCATTTCGGAGTGGTTGTGGGAGGAGACTGGGCGTGCAATTTATGTGTTTTCAGGCTTTATGGCCTCCACCTGTGGTGATTCATTCCACCTGTGCAAGCTGCTCTCCCCTTTGGGCGAGCACGTCCCGCACACAACGCTGCAATTCGAGGAATGGCATCTTGCTATTACAATCATGTATTAGTACCCGATGGCCGTGTAACATTGGTTGATATGTTCATTCGGCTATGGTCCCATTGTTTCACATGCATTCTTTGCAGTCGCGAACAGACTTGTGAAGGGTCAGTGGAACGTAGTACTCGAGTAACGGTGGACCCTCATGCATCACTGTACCGAGGTTCACCGACGGGCGGGGCCTCCCATTTGTGAGTGAAGGCAGTTGCCATTTTCACACACAGCCGCACTAGATGGATTAATTTGTGATTTCAAGCGGCCACAGATGCCTTTTCGACGTGATGTTGCAAATGAGGAATTCGAAGGGCGGCGCTTTCGGTCTTCAGCTAGCGGCGAGGAGATGCCCACAGGTCTGACTGCAAATATAACGTTCTATTGTTCAGTGTCCTTGGGACAGGGGCCATGGCGAGGATGCAATGATTGATATGAATAGTTTGGGATGCGCAATAGCGAAGTGGATGATGAGGCCGGACGTTCCCAAATACATGTTACTTCACAACACTGGAATTACGGGCTGGGGCACAGTGGATTTTGCAGGCTGCATAACGCACAGACTCAATGGAATTCTCACATGTTATGTGAGTATGGTAACAGGCGTTCTCATTACGGGATGAGGGAATGATGAATGGATGCATGGGCAGATAATTTGATACGGTGTTTGCCATGTACAGGGCTTCTTGGAATCTGTCCGCCTCCCCTGCGCTATGTGATGCAGGGCTGCCATAGTGGGACCATCGTCTATCTGGCCTTGTTGAGCCCTCCCTGTCTCGACGCGCCTTCAGACACTTGTGTCCATGCACGTTACCAATCCCATCTGATGGATTCTGTTTTCACAGACGCATGCACAGGTACACTCGTTTGTGATGGTGTTTTCACCTCGATATGGATAGTTATGAGTCGCAAGTGGTTTTGGGGTGGTGATGATCCTTTGGAGTGGGCTAGCATGCATATGGCTGTGGATTTAGTGTGATCATTGAGGTGAGTTGTTCGGATGTAGTTCTGATGGCCATTCTTTTCTTTTTCTTTTCTTTGGTTGACAGGTATCTCCTCCCCTTTTGCCACTGCCATCTGTATGCCACTCCTGCAGATGGGTTTTACTCCCGACACCTGCTGCTTCGTGTTAATCAGTAGAGCAGCATTACGATCTTATGGGACGATCGCCAATGGGCCACATGCCCTTACGCAGTACTAGTGGCTCGGAGCAACATTTCGGCCTTTCAGCTGGACTAGTGCCTCCCTATTGGGACGGCCCTGCAGTTCTAGGCGCTTCCATGTTGCCTTTTCGTACGGAATGTAGCCCCTGTGTACCATGAAGGAACAGGGCGTCACACAAGAAGTAGCTGGTCATTTCTTGCGGATGCAGCCCACAATGGTGAAATGTGTTTTGGAGTTCATGGCCTAATGGCTGTATGGGCTTGGTGAATTTGTTGTGCATTAAATTTCTATTCTGATATGGGCCGTGTAGCGTTCTTCTTTGCAAGTGATGTGGCATATTCCTATTTGGGGAGCGATGTATTGTGAGGAGATCTGCATTGGGTTCCAGCTTCGGAGTATAGTTGCGTGGTACTGTGCTGGGCGCGTTTGCCTACGAAGCCCAGTGAGGTCAGGGGTGAGGGCTGCCAATATGACTGTTTGGATGATGTCATGCTCAGGGGCGGGGGATTAGGTTTTGTGTGACAGATGCCGGTCAGCCAGGTGGATTGGTGGAATGATGTGATTATCGGAATATTGCTGGTCACAGGTGCCTGTGTTTGCGTGCGTTTCTTGGTGGGAGTCTGAGGTCATGTCCATTGGAATAGCTTCTGTGTTCGTGCCATCTGTGCCCTGCAGCTCCCATTGGCCCCTCTTGTGATTCTTTTGTTCGTTGGCATGCATGGGTGACTTGTACATTTCACTGGTTGCATTGTGACTTCGTTGCACCTACGGGGAGTTGTACTATGTGGCCAGGGAGCGGTGTACAGGCACTCAGTGGGGCCGTTTACGGTTGATTCGCGATGCCGTACTTCTCACCATGGCGGAATGGTACTTTCCGCCGTGCTTGATGGCGTTAAGTACATGTCCGCTAGGGTCGGAATTCGCGTACCCTTGCGCCATGGTGCTAATTACGGTTTGGCATGGCGCGCGCGCGCGTACTTGGTGCAGTTAGCGTTGGCGTTCACTACGGTGTCGCTAATGGCATCGTACTTTACGGTGACGGGTCATAGTCGCACCGAGCGCTATTCGATGGCGGTATTGCATTTCCGCCATCGTTTTTCGCTTTCCGCAAGGGTCGTAATGAGGGCCAGTGTCTCCTTAAGGTGCTCCAGTTGTTGACTTGCTTTACTTGTCCTCCACAAAGTAAGGCGAGTAGGGTGAATGCAATCATAAAGTGCATGCATACACGCCTGCACTCACCTGAAGCTCCAAATATCATAGCGAAGGTAACCTTGGCAAGGCACTCTTACAGAAAAAGAAGTGTAGCCGAACAAATAGAAGGTATATACACCAGTAGGAAAATCCATAGGACAGGGAAGATAAACTCAGTAGATTGAGGGGGGAAGACCTGGCCACTACACAGCCCAAG
The DNA here is from genome assembly GCF_040938575.1 of Ambystoma mexicanum. Lineage (NCBI taxonomy): Eukaryota > Metazoa > Chordata > Amphibia > Caudata > Ambystomatidae > Ambystoma > Ambystoma mexicanum. Next base: position 314,433,415 of record NC_090937.1, on the reverse strand, counting down.
GAAGGGGCGTATTAACCAGTAATTAACAGAGAGGTGGAGAAGGTCTCATTTCCAAACCGGCAGAGGGTGTGCAATTAATGGATTTACAATCATGTAGGGACCCTCATGGAAGTAATAGAGGGGTTCACAGTTCAAATAACCTTAACTACACTGGTGCCAGCAAAATGAATTATCAAAATAAAGACATTTCAAGAACCACAGAAACTGTCCATCCTCTCTGGGACTGGAGGGAGTCGAATCTAATAATGACCTTTAAAGGATGCACACATGGAAATAGCAACTCCTGTAAACCCGGGCGAGTTGCAGTTATTTAAGAAACACTGGCCCTCATTAGGACTCCGGCGCTAAACCATGGTGCTATTAGCACCATGGTCCATGCCGGAGTCCGCCATGGAGAAAGGGGGAATTACCACCCCATTCCAAGGTTGGCGGGCGGTAATTCCCCCTTTCTCTATGGCCCTTTCCCATTCCCATTTTTGCCCCACAGGGCTCAATGGGAATGGGGAAGGCGGCAATTACGGATTGCGGTACCGTAATTGCCATCAAGGTCTCTTTGTGGCTCTCGACCTTAACGGCTGGTCTGGACCAGCCGTTAAGGTCGAGAGCCACAAAGGAACCTCGTAGTAAGGCGTTAAGGGGTTAACAGCGCCGCAGCCTTTTACTGCGCCATTAACCCCTTAAAGCCGGGGTCGTAATGACCCCCACTGAGTATTGCTGAGGTCTCTTTTACAAACGTCAGCGCATTGTGAATTTTGTCAGACTGAATGTTTTGTGGGGAATGTAACGTCCATTTTTGTTTCAGCAACACTCTCTTTCGTGCGTGCTTCTTATAATGCAGACATGCACTGATGGGAAAAGGGATTGAGGTATTTCTATATGTGAAAGTCAGGCAGTGTCACATTCATGACTCTTGGTTTGAACACATCACTCCGGCCCGGAACAGGACCGAAGATGTGCTTGGGGACACGGGGACCATCAGCCACTAGCTGGTCCTCTTCCCGTCAGCTCCTGCCCGCTGATAATAGATCTTACCAAGGGGGAATTGTAAAAAACATTGCAGGCCAAGAAAAAGCATAAATGGGCATTGGCAGCTGAAGCTACCGACAAGGTGTACAATTGTTCTAATCTTCAAAAACGTTTTCACCTGCTAGCCACATATGCAGATAAGGGTCTGCAGGGGTATCAAGAGGACAACCAGGTGGGAGTATTGGCATTATTATTTGGAACGTAACTTGAGTGGCAGCAAAATGTTTGGATGCTCACTGGACTGAGTACCTGGCCCAATGTAATATTGTCTGTCTGCAAGACTTTTGTATACTAGGTTTTCGTGCATACCCCCGGAAGTCTGGAAAAAAAACATCAAAGGGAGGAATAAAGGAGGGCTAATGACTATGACTCTTGTGTAGGACAGGTGGAACGTGACCAGTCTGCAACCTGACGGAAAGTAAATAATTATAGTGTGTTTGACATGGCTGGAAGTTGACTGCCAGGACAAGATATATTTAATTAATGTATTCTAACCATCTTAAAAGTATAGACCACCTTTACGGGAGTTGAGGGACTGCAAGAACAAGGTTATAGCAGTTGTGTCATCAGTTAACCTCCTTATGACGGGAGATTAAAATGTCAAGTTGGGCCAGTCCTTTGAAGTTTTTTAAATGAGAGCAACCTCTTGGAAGAGGACTGTGGAATTCCCAAGCAGAATGCAGCTCTCTGTAAGACAGATCGAGGCGGCAGAGAACTAGCCAATCTTCTCTCTTATTTTTCCATGGTTGAATTGAATGGTAGAACACCGAGTGAGATTCCACCGAGGAAAACAGTTAATAGAGGCTCGTACCAATTATTGATTATACAATGGTCGAATGCCATTTTCTCAACCAGTGATAGACTTTCAGGTTGAGGAACAAGTAGAGAGTGATCATTCTCCTAGCGTCCTACATATTACGACTTAGCGTAATGCCCCGGCCTTGATGGCACAAGATACCCGGTGACTGGATAGGGCACACATTGAGAGATAATTCATATCCAGCACCGATCCTTTCTGTATAATGGGCCCACTGTGGTAGAAACTGTGGCAACTTTTGAGTGCCTCATAGATGCCTTTTTTGACAAAATGTATACAAGGCAGTATATTAATACCAAGAGGGCCCCTAATTTGCATTCACTTGCTCCCTGGTTTGACTCTGAATGGCGGGCCTGTAAGAATGCCTTTTATGACGCACTTACGAAAAGGTATTTTAAAGGCCAGACAGAGATATGAACTGAAAAGGGAACATAAAGTGCTAATGAATAGAAAGAAACAAGAGACAACAGAAAAACAATGGGATATTTTACCACAATTGTTGAGTGCCAATAACCACAGGTTATTCTTGGTGCTTGTAGCTAAAAGCTAGGAAAATACAGGCATCCAACAAGTGGGAAACATAGACATAGTTATGTAGGAGATGCACTTGAAGAAGATATTTTATGTCGTCCAGGGTAAGGAGGACTGGCGAAAATTAGCTAGCACTAATGACAAAATCATGTTCACAGAGTCAGAGATTTCATTGGCCATTGACCAATTGGAGAAGGGAAAAGCCACTGGCCTGGATGAGTTAACCTTAGACATCTTTGTGGGGCACGCTAATTAGTGGGTGCTAACATGTTGGCACAACTGTTTGAGGTAATTGGTGAAGCCTCGAAAGTTCCAACTGTGTGGAGGCTTGGGATAATAGTACCAATATTCAAGAAAGGCAATATGGAGAATCCTCACTGTTATCAGACAATCTCGTTACTGGATTGTTAGGCGGAAATCTGTGCAGTTCCCTCTGGGACCACTGCAAAAGATTTAGGACTACAGGTGTTTGGCAGTAAACCCACTTGGTAGCAGTCTGTACCACACAGATTCACTTGGTAGCTGTGGCTGAGCAGTCAGACCTCTCTCAAGAAGAGTTAAGCAGTATGTGGAGTATACAATATAGGGCAATTCTTCACGGTAAGACAAGTAAACACGTACAAGGCTTCAGTGTAAAGATATAAAGGTATTTATTTATAACGGCACATCTATAGAAAACACTTTGGCACTATCACGGCAAACACTTCAATTACAATTACTCTACGAAGAGAACAGATCAATCCCCCTAACAATAGTTCGACAAGTCTAGGTTCTACCAGCATCACTTATTTGCAGACAGAGGTGTATGCCTCAACCTAGATGGCACTCTAATATTAGTTAGGACGGGAGAGAAAAATAAGTAGGTTACGAAATCAACACAGTTCAATACTTCACGGGAAAAAATGCAAGGCAAGAAAGCAAGAACCACAATAGATCATAAAGTTCAGAGGCCAGCCCCACTCGGAGAGAGGCAAGGCGATATGTCCCAAAAGTATCTTAGTGGAAATGCATTCGAGTGTTTGAAGCAAATTGTTATTGGAAGATTGGACCAGTTCAGAACAACACGCTAGAGAAAGCTTGGAGGCGACCCTATGGAGAGGCGAGGATTAAGACACCTCACTCTATCTGGCAACAAGGGAAGCCAGGCAGACACAGTACCTTGATTGTGGAGAGACAGCTCCGGCGGGGGCAGTTGTTCCTGGTGGTGGATGCACGTCCGGTCTTTGCCAAGAGAAGAGGGGATCTCGTCGTCGAAGGAAAGTTGAAGATCGTTGCACCACCAGGGAAGAGACCAGCCGTGGAGTGCTCTGTCACAAGGCACCACCTTTTGGTCATGGTACAGGGGTAGTGGCTATCCGGTTGCCGAGGTGCTCTGCACGGGCAATTCGACCACTGCGTCCCGAGGCGAAGAAAAAGCAAAGGGGACTGGTTGTTCCCACCAGTCAGGGGAAGAGACTCTCCGGCAGGGAGATCTCCTCTGTCGTCGGGAAGTGGTGAGTCGGTTCAGCAGGGCTCCACCGGAGGTGTCGTCGTTGCAGGTCGGCTCAGCTTTACCCTCGTCGGATTCTTAGGTCCTGTGGCGACTTCTGAAGATCCAGTCCCAAAAGCCCTGCTTTTATGCAGAAAACCCCCATTCATTCAGCCTAGCTGTCAATCAACACACGCTAAGTGGTGAGCGGGGAGGCTCACCACTTGGGCCAATCACACCAGAGTGCGACCGGAGTTGGCAAGGCAACTCCGTCCAGGGTGCCTAAACCCCCTCCCGCACCCCTGTGGTAACCCAGACAGAATGGCACCACTTTGGAGGGTCTCTGTTCAGAGCCTGTCAAAAGTGGAACAAAGGGCTCGACCTTTGGTTTAGGAGTCACAGAGACGAACACAGACGCCATTTTAAAAACCGAGTTCTGGCAGAAAATACCATCCGATAGACTTATTTAAGATAAGTAGACAGGTGGTATGTTAGAGATTAACGAGAAACAGTATCAATCTCTAACAATGGGAAGAATCCCATAGAGTTATATTCGGGGTCGAATATAACAAGTAGTTTCCACTGCCACCAGCCAAAACTCGACGAGGGGGGACGGGACAGTGCCCCCTCGAATAACAGACCTAGGAGTAATCGAATTACCCGTACTAGTACGTCCACAATAGGATGGTTTGTACTAGTTCTGTTAGTAAATTTAGGTCTAGTAAAGCCAATGGTGACTTTACATGTCCGGGGAGACAGTAGTCAGTCCCCGGGTATGGAGTCTATGATGGAGGTCCGCTAGGACGCCCCAGTGTTACAGCACGTAGGGTGCGGTGTAACACACATAGAAAAACATATGAGACCCTATGGAGTAAAAGACCCCATAGCCCATAGAGCACATTGACATTCAAAGGGATTACACACATTCCTGTCCAAGAGTGGGAGAAAAAGAGTCTCACTCTTGGCAGGATGGAAAAAAACAAACTCCAGAAATCCAGCAAAGCTGCTGGGGGACTCACTAGGTTAGGAAATTCAGCCTAAACAGAGAATTCTCCCTAACATGGATATTTCATCCAAAATGTATGCTAAGGGCATCCTGGGCAGACTGGAAGATTGGGTAACTGGGATCAACATTTTAGAACCATCTCAGGCAGGGTTCAGTTGTAGACAAATATTGTAGACTTCGAGATGGATCTGTATATGCTGACTTTTTGAATTTGGAAAAGGCTTTTGATGCAATCGACAGGACTACATTATGGAGGAAATTGGATTCATTGGGCATTCTGCAAAGTTTATTAAGATTGGTTCAACTGTGCTATGACCTGACTATGGCAGCAGTACGGTATGGAGGAGCAGGAGTATATACATAATTCTTTGAGACCAACACGGGGGGGGGGTAAAGCAGGACTGGCCACTTGCACACCTGCTAGTCATCCTTTTTATGTAGGATTATGAGCCAGGTAGGGCCAACAAAATGGTATGCCCATCTGGGCTTGGGTTAAAAGTATATAGTGCATTAATTTATGCTGATGATATAGTAATTTTGGCACTAACCCCAGCTGGTCTCAAACAAAGGCTCCACTATGCCATGGAATTTCCTGGAAACCCACTTGTTATAGCTAACTAAAAGCAAAACTGAAATCTTGATCTTTGGGGAAAAGAGGAAATCCTTAAGGTGGGAAATAACGGGGGAACCCATCTAATAGTGGACTCATATGTTTACCTAGGCTTAAAGTTTTCAAGGAACGGTCTCTGGACGGAACAAATCAAACATCAGGCAGATAGAGCTAAGATTAGACTCAAAGGGCTATGAAGATTTTATTCCAATTAGCAACCATCAGGTTGGATAAGTGCATGGACGTTTTTAAGCTATTGGTGTCATCACAGATACCGTAGGGTTGCGAGATTTGGGGACATGGAAATTGCAAGCCTTTGGAAATAGTCCAGACACAATTCTGCCACCAAGTTCTGGGCTTACCCCCAGGTTGCCTGAGCAGTGCACTAAGAATTGAATTAGGTCTAGAGGGTAGCTCTTCAATGGTACATTCCCAGCACCTCACATTTCTCCAAACTAAAATTGGAGTACTCAAATAATTCAAACGCCCTGTCTGGTTTTGTGGTGATGGAGCCTACCCCGCGGTTGGACAAAATTCTATAGTAAAAGAAAGAGCGTAGTCTCTGGGACAGATGTACAAATGAAAGAGGGGCAGATAATCATGAGACTAATCAGGCCAAAGTGAAAGCAGCAATTAAATGCTGATTTACAGAAAGAGAGTTGGTGGTGGATGCAGAATGTGTTAAATCTTAGCCTTCACTTGCAATTCATGCTGAGGTTAAAGGGAGTCTTTTATCCCCAGACCTATCAGAATCCTCAATTCATCTGTGGGGAGGATGTTATTGATTATGACTAGGTTAAACCTGCTTCTGCTTGCCAAAAGAGCCAGTTAGTATAAGACCAAACTAAAAATGCCTCTGTGACGTGAGGTTGGATGAAGACCTGGTACACTTTCTTTTGATTTGCCCATTTTATAAAACCAAAGGGATCGCATGGTGAGAACCGCTCTTGCTGAATCACAATATTACGTCTTGTAAGAAAGCTATGGCCTTAGTGCCAAACTCTACTGAGCCCCAGTTTCCTATTGATCTGATTAGGTTCTTAGAGAATGTCTTAAACATAAGATTGCTTAGAACACAAACTGTGCCCAGGGACCAGGGTTTATAATCTTTTGCAAGTTGGCTGTTGTTATATGGGTGAAACTTGTAAGAATTTTTTTTCAGGGGGGTTACATTTATATTAGTGCTAACTGTTGGTTTGAAAATAAGTAGTTCATTTATGTGGATTAATTTTCTTATGTGTGCATTGTTAATGGAGTAATCCGAATAAACATTTTAAACTGAACTGAATATTGCAACTCCTTTTCAGTTTGGGCTTACTCCCAGGTATCACATGGAATCCAGTAAGACATCTACCATGGCATAAAGAGCCCCTATCTGGATATGTACACACAACAGTGACGAGTCTTTGCACAGGAAACAGAGTCCAGTCCTCTAAGGCATATATATTTACTATTATGATTGGTTCTTTATTACGGAAAAGTATCCCCAAACAAATATCCCCACTGCAACGATTATGTTCTAATCATATGTTTTAAACGTTTCAAAAAAATTGATCGATGAAATGCTGGGTATCCCAAAACGTCCAATGCTGGGCAAGTTACCTTTCAAACACTTCAAATAACTGTGGACTACATTGAAAGGTACACACTGCAGCCTGCTTATGTTTGGTTCACAAACATTTTTATTTAATTGGTCTTCTTTACATCTGTGCACCCACATCGATGCATAGAAAAATGAATATGAATGACTTTTCTGGACAATGTGATTAGATACATTTCTAAAGGTAAGGTGACCCAATTTGAACAGTTAAATGTAACAATGAGCAGTAGATGAATATGTCCATCCCCCTAAAATCAAAAGCTGATGCAGTTCTTACAATAAAGTTTAAAACAAAATAATGAACTTAGTTTGCTCTGTAATCATTAACGAGTTTTCGCATAAGAGAAATGTGCTTGCATCAACATATGTTTCTCCAGTTGGTGGTTTGATTTAAGTCTAATATGCCAGATACTGTCTATGACAAAGTAATATTTTTTTTAGCATGGGCATAGGCATTACTTAATTTAATCCATATGATGTTGGGTCTGTTGCAAATTATTTTAATGGCATTTATTTCTTAGGATGCTTTTGAAATGCTTGGACAGTGGAGACTAACTTTCTCACTATTTTCAAAGAGCTAGGTTGACACGCATAGCACCCAAGTTCTATGTGTTCATTAAGGGATAGATTTCAATGACTTTATTGACTATGGCATAAGCTATTCAAAGGACTTGTGAGTCCACATTCCAAGCTTCCGGGGATTCCAAATTGCTAGATAAGTGCCCTATTTTAATGATGCTACCTAGGGATTTGTTTTTAATTTTAAATCGCAAACCATGTACACCTTGTTCTATATTCCCTTTTTCAGTGTTATACCATTTAAACAGGGCTTGCAAAATATGCTTAAATGCTATCTGGGATTTCATTTATTCTCAGGTAAATGACTAAATAATCTGGGTATTTAGATACTGAATTATAGTTTGTTTTTCAAAAGGCCCATGAGAGGCAGGTACCCTCATTGGCCTCATGCCACACTTTCAGGGACACTTTCTGTTTAGCTGCCAACTTGTTCCAAAAACCCACTCAGATAAACCGGTCCTGCTTTTGGTAAAGGACTCTCAATTTCCCATCAGCTACATCTAGTTGGAATCCAAATCTGCTTCTCTTCTATCAGACAGGATTTCATGCTTCTATGTTTTCTCAAAAGTGCTCCCTTATTCCTATGGATTTGAGCTTGAATACCCAGCAAACTCCTCTTATGCAGCATCATTTGACACAAAGTCTTGGATTCAACAGACCCTGTGATAGGGTTTGTTCACATTCTCACGCCCATAAGCACCCTTCGCCTTGCTTCTGTCAGCCTTTTGAATATTGATGTCTCACAAGGGGATGTGAGTGACGGCAACAAACTAGCTCCATCCTTTAGAGTATAACCAATATTAAACTGAAATATCTATTTTTGAAAATATTCTCTGCATAGAGCATATTCATATAACATATAACAACATTCTGAATCCAGAGATATAGTTTTTGCTGATTCTACTTCATGCATGATGCATTTATTAAAGCAGGCACATGCTGAATACATTATATCTTTTAACATATACTTTGTATATGCATATGATCTGCTAAATATAAATCTGCATTAAGTTCTCCTTGAGGCAAATGTTTCAAAAATGAAAACTGATAACGTATTTCCACTTGTCATCTGTCCTGCACTATTTAAAGTGAATTGTGTGCTGTAAAGTTTAGGTACATTACATCATTGTGTAGCTTGACCATTTATCAACAGAAAGCATATATTGTTAGACAAGGCCATTTAACCTGAAAAAGGCATGAATTGGTGATCCAGTATCATGTACCCCTGCACAATGGTCAAACAAAGATACTATGTTGTGTCTTGTTTGCAACATTCATGTGGAGGACACCATACAATTCGTATTCTTTGATCTCCATACAACAGCATAAGAAAATCTAGGTTAATACCCCTTTTTAGGAAATATACATTCATAAATGTGTGAGGTTTTGAAATGTTGCTATCTGTGCAAAGGTCCACTTATTTTATTTGGTGTTGCCAGCTGTTTAGGGGAAGCATGGGAGATATATTTTTTTATGAGATCTCCCATTTTGAACTTGGCGAAGATCTACCGACAAGCATTGGGCTGTTTGCCTTTTTCATAGTATACTCTTATAGCTGTTACAAAGTAAGTGGAGGTGATTTAGGTCCTGATCACGAGTTGGACGGTATCCCGAATAGGATACAGCCCAACTTTATTAGCATTAGTGCCCACCTGTCCAGTGGTATTTCCACTGGATCACGGGTTGGACGCTAACAGTTAGTCCCCATTGGGTCCATTGGAACCAATAGGGAATTTTCAGTGCAATTACTGCATGGTAATACTTCTGGCGCTAATTGCACCGAAAATTGGTATTTTTCCGCCATGCATGCCCCCACCTCTGAGCTGGGGGTAAACAGGCCAGACTTGAGATTGGGCAGACCCTTAAATGCAGTGGCAAAATACTTGCATTCACATGTATATCTTGTAGTTCAGAAATGTAACCCATTGCCTTCAGATCCACTGCTTGTATTGTACTAATGGGGACTGGAAATTTGTGCTTAACAAAAAAGCTCAACTAATGGTTGTCTCTGCATAAAGACATGGTTTGGGCTAAATTAGTGCCCACATAATGTCAAATCAGTTTAATAGGTATATGCTGTCCCACATATGAGAATCGTGTGCAACATAGACTGTGTTTACTCATAATAGTAATCTGACATTATGCAAGTCTATGAAAAGGGACTATATTTATTGTGCGATTCATAATGGATATTCTAACTCTTTAAATTGCATCTCATTGTGCCATTATCAATATAAATCACTAACATTCAAGTTGCACACTTTATTATAATCTCTGTTAAATAGTACCAAACATGATACTTGGTCTTTTAATAAAGTGTACAGTCCTCACCTGTTTTCAATCATCTTGGTCAATTATACTTACACGCGTGCCTCTACTACCATAGATCAATTTTATATCTGTCACGTTAATTATAAAAAAAATGTTTTGTTGACCACCTAACTGTGTTTTATTTATTAGGACTTTTCCTGTACCTAGAGGCATTGATTTTGTAATTTGAAAAATGTCAATAACTTATTTCTAAAAACATGAAAGAAATATATCACAACTTCCTTCTGCAATGATGACACCAGACTTTGTCAATACATCTTGGATCTTTTATATTAATGTTCTCTCCTGTCATGATAGCCTCCCTTTTTGGAGGACTCAGGTTCTAAATGTTTGAAAAATGCTTTTCAAAACACACAATCTCATTGCTGAAGCACCTGCTATCTTGACCAACTATAATACTGTGGAAATTATCTTTGCCCTCTTCAGAATTGTGGCGAAGAAAACAATTTGCAGTTTAAAAGCAGGATCAGACTGGGCCAGAAAATAAAGAAGGGCACAAACTAAAGTAGCTGACATTCAAAAATCCTGGATTTTCAAGGAAAAGTATTTTATTTGTACCTAGGCATGCCTTATTTGACAATGTGTGACAAATTACACATTATTGAACATTTAGTCAGTGGTAGTGGTTAATACTGACAGCTCCACATTGCTCATAGTAACCAAACTGGGCAACACAACCAGATATCAACACTCAGTTTTGTCCGCCTTTCGGGCACTGCCATACTGCTTTAAAGGCCTATCAGACTGCATCACATATCCCTCTCCACACCTGTCAAATCCCATAGCTTCACAATTGACTCCTGTCTTTCCTTCAATTGCGACACAGTCGCTGTAACCGAAATATGCAATCTACAACAATACCTCCTACACAAAATCAGCACATGTTTCCTCCTGACGACTTACACACAGCAGGCCAAGCACTCGTTCTCACTAAGTTTGACTACGGCAATGATCTCCTCACTGAACTACCCAACTGCATCCTCATCCCCCTGCAAGAGATACACAATGCAGGAACAAGACTCATTCTCCACCTACCCAAACATTCACACATTACCCCTGCTCTTACTCAGCTCCACTGGCTCCCCATAACCCAGATAATTGCCTTCAAAATATTCTGCATTGTATTCAAGGCCATCCACCTCAAAACTCCAACTTACCTGCATGACAAAGTCAAACCAATCTCCCACACAAACACCGGACAAGCCAGCCAACACCTACACATTCCACTCTGTAAACTCGTATGCACACAAACAAAAAGCATTTACTCATTCGGCATGGAACACCCTACCTCTTCACATCTGCACTGCATGTCCATCATCACTTTCAGTTAGAGCCTCAAAACATGTTTCCCCACACAAAACCATGTGCTTCTCAGCTGCTATCACTTGTTTATCCTAATCTTTCTATCCTTTCATGAAAACATAGTGTAACTTTTATTTTCTTTCTTCAGCTTCCACCTTTCAGAAATGTGAACCATGTAAGGCTCGCCAAGACCCTCTGGTCAGGGCCAGCGATAAACAAAAATTCAAAAAAGATAAAAATAATAAAAAGCTAAATTGTATTTGTTTTGACACATTGTTGGCTATAAGGGTGAACCAGTTGTGCATTGAGATGTGAATCCATATTTAGGCTGTGCTGGTTTTCATTGTCATTATCATTTTCAGAAAAAGGTATGAGATTTTATTGGCTACAAGGTTCATGTGATTAAACAAGCGCAAAGCAGATTAATCAATTGGCACATGTTGAATATGTTGGTCTTTGGTGGAAGACACTAGCAGGTATGGTGTCTTGATGCTTTGGGTTTCTTTTCAGAACAGCTTAATTCATAAATTAGTACCAGATTGAAGGTAGTTTATTAGGCACCACTTGACTATGCTGAATCACCATAGTGTGCCGTCACAATAAATATCTGTTATCGGCTCCAAAATACCCCTTTTGAGAGTGAAAGTGCTCTCTGCAAATCCACATGTTATATTATGTAGTAAACATGTTATTAAGAACTTAGAGGGCATAGAAAGTTTCATAGATCAGATGAACTGCCTGCATTGTCATTTGGTGGAGAGATTTCTGAGTGTGAAATGCATGCAGTTTGTCAGGTGCTATCCCCCGCGCTCAATCACTGACATCAGAATTTTATTAGCAGTTTGATAGAGCTATGGGTCCATTGTTGTGTGTTGTTTTTAATGAGACAATGTGGTCTCTCTTCCCTCTAAGATGAATGGCAAAGTCACCAAGCTGTTGCAGAACGCATTGAACTCACACATAAATGTGCCTCATTCTCCCTCTTCATTAGCGACACGTAGATTCTTGTCAACGTTATTGCATGAAATGTACAGAAGTATATCTTGAATCTGGGTCATGTCCATCACTTGGGTTTTGCTTCACTCTGCAGTAAACAGCTCAGTTGAAGGGACTTGTTACGATTATGGCTCAAATGTAATCAGAAGTAAACATCCAGGCCATGCTTCCCAACATTAACAAGTGGGTAATCTTGAGGAGTGGGATACCCTGTTTATAGCACTTCATATATTTGGTCTGAATCTAAATTAAATTGACCTAGATGGTCTGCACGTGATGTCAGTCTTGGGTCATAGCAGGCTGTAAACTGTCATGCTACTTTGCGTTGGATTTCACCTTAGAACTATGCTTTTGTCTTGGCTCTGGATCCCATGGCTATTTAAGTTAGCTTGCGGCACATGTACCGAGGCATTCACTTCTTAGACACCAGGCTTTAACCTCTCTGACATCTTTCTCTGTGTTCCTCACCCTAAAGAAAGTGATTGCTAAATAGTGACACATTCTATGAATACTCAGTTATTTAAATATTGTGATGCTGTTTCCTACTTGTATGGCACCTTATAGTCTTTTTCTGATTTCCCTTTTACGCCTGTGCCCTTAAACCATCAAATATTGTCGTTTTCAGGTTCGTCTCAATAGGGTAGGGTTTTTCAGCATAACTATGATTGAAAAAGTAGGTGGTTGTAAATTCCAATATATGTGGCTGGCAGGGTGGCGGATTTTAAGATAGCTGAAATGCTCAACTGTTTGTATCTGTGTCTGGGGTTGAGTATTCCGAGCCAGGATTCAAACAATCATATGATACAGTTATCTATCAAGTGTTACTGGTCTATACTGGGAGTCACTAGAGGAGAACATTTAATAATGGACAGAGATATTTAAGCATGAGCTAGTAGCTGAGCTCACCTACGGTGATGTGCAGCTGATGTTCCACTTTTTCTGCAACCAGCACAGTACTTTTTTAACTTCCATGATTAACCTGAGTTCTCCAGGTTCACAAAGTTCCTGGCCCATGGAAAGGTTAATGGGGGGATGAGCTCAGTGTATGCATTTGAGCAGAAATAACCTGCTACTACTGGTTGTGCCTTAATAGCTGGGTTGGAATGCATATTTGGATTTTCCACTATAAGCAAAGTAGTGTAGTTTAGCCTGTTTGTTGTCTAGAAATATCAGAACTAGTCCTAGGCTTTGTTGAGTAATTTCAAGCTTTATACAGGATGTATCGTAGTGTTTGTTCCCTCCACTCTTTTCCTTTCCTTATCTTTGCTTCTCTTCGGTGCAACACATTTTTGTTGAGAAATTCACTTTTTCTAAGCCACTGGGCCTAATTACTAGTTTGGTGGTATCCTCCCGGTAAATCAGCAGGATGCCACCAAACTGTATTACCTTTCCCGTCATTTGGTCTGCCAGAATTACCGGCAGATTACAAGTGGCAGGAAGGGTTGTTAATCCCCATTCACATGGAGTCCTATGGGTGCCATGGGGGGATTGCTGGTATAGCCTGCACCAGTATTTCTGGTGCTAGTAGTACTGCCTGTTTTTTTGCCGGTGTGGTGCCTGACTCTCTGCTAGAGGTAAATCAGGGCCCCCACCTGAAAACGTATACTATGCCGGTCCAGAAACATGCCAGTAAACGGAATTACTGGCATGTCAATTCCGGACCGGCATACCTATAATGAGGCTCTGTCTTTTCTACTGCACCTGTTTCCCTTCATCTTCTGCCTTGTATCCACATCCCACATTCCCCTCATCACACTTGTCAAGTTCCACACCACCCTCTGTGCCATAATAAATATGGCTATCTTCTGATGAACACCTTACTTCTGTTCTCATCACTCTCCTTCTTCAGATAACCACCAGCTGACTGATCTGAAACTTAGTCTGACTCCTCTTAGACAAGTTAAAATGTACCCTTTATCAATATAGCTACTTTCCAACTGACTGATGCCAAGATATAGTGCTCTATTTCAAACCTATCCTTCTGTGACAAGGAGTGTGTGGTCACATCTGACCAACAATTAATTTCAACACCTGCAACATTTTCATTGGCTGCCGCATTCGAAGCACCAAATTAATTATTTTTTGGGTACTCAAAAGTATCTGAGCACCATTTCACAACAATGAACATGGCATCCTGATCCATCTGAACCAAACTGGAATTTTCATAACTGTGGACTATAACACACCCTTTCCCCACATTCACTGCATGGAAGTTGTCAGGCGTGCCCTCTCTTGAATCTTCTCCTCCCCTTCAACAGAACTCAAACTATTATCTTTTATATCCTTTGATAACCCAAACTCAGTCTCATTCTACTAGATCCTCTCTGACAAGTCTCTTCCCTAAATTGTACATCTCAACACATTAGTGGAATTTCACTGCCTATGCCTACCTATTCATACACAAATCCTCAATAATCTTTCCAGCAACCATTTTTTGTCTTACTCATCCTACTTCAACTGCATGGGTGCCATTCACTCAGGGGGGAGTTGGGATCGGGCATGTTTAGCTTCAGGCTAAGCAGTGACAATAATGAGGAAATTATGAACTAAAGAGATTAACTCAGATTTACCTTTGCTGGACTCTTTGCCTCTGCTTCCTCCCAAACTCTCCTCCTCTAAACCTTGCTTCTACCTAGTTAACAACCTCCCACTCTAAATAGCTGACATCATCAAATCCCGGTTCTCCTCAGTGCAGTTTCCACCATCAATCTGCAACAACTGGACATTTAAATAATTGGTGAACAAACACACTGTGTTCCTGCACATATCTTCATATGTTAGAAACGCCCTTAAGCATGGGTCTACCATCATGACTGCACTGCAGTCCAATACAGACACACATATAAAATTCAATTGGATTTGAAATAATTCCAGGAGCTTTTTTTAGATACTGTAGCCAGGAATGAGAGGAGGACACAGAGGACTCATGTTTTTGGTTATAGACTTTTATTAAATAATAAAGGGTTTGGAAAATGCCTCACTATCCCTAATCTAAGAGGTATTTCACTACATAAACCAAAACTAAGGTTCTGTCCTGTGTCAAGATATCCAAGAAAATGTCCTGTATCCGAAATCCTATACTAACCCTCACATTCTGAAAATAACTCACAGTGTAAAGGATGTTGACTTTGGCCTTGAAAGTGCACAACATTTTCACATCCAACAAAAAGGGAAACATCCAACAAAAGTCCCAACTGTTTAATATGTCCTGTTCCAGGAGACGACACCCTTCCCCAGGTTTTGCTCCACCAAAACAGAAGTTCAAAGAAAGATAATTCAGTTCTTTGAAGACCAAGAAGATAGCTCCCTCCACTTGGTGTTGCAATCTACTCCCGGGGAAATGACTCTCTTCCCCAGGTTTCTTTCCACCTTCAATGTAATTCACAAGCCTTAGGGTATGTGCCTTCTCTGGGATTTGCTCTTGAAAATTCCACAATTTAGTTACCAGTCCCAGACTCACAGAACACCTGGTACACTTCCCTGCCAGGTTCTCTAGCACATTCAATGAATTTCACAATCTTTAGTGCATGAGTCCTCCTTGGGATTTTCTTAAGCAGTTTGTTCCCCACACTTGGGTTTGCCTGGAATACACTCCTTCTAGCTCTTTTTATGCAATCCCCTTGACACACTTGTCTTTGTTGGTATACTCTCCTTCCAGGACTTTATTATGCAGTTTCCTTCATACACTTGTCTTTGCATGGTATGCTCTCCTGCCAGGACTTTCTTATGCAGTTCACTTCAGACACTTGGCTTTACCTTGTATACTTTCCTGCCAGGTCTTTCTTACATGTAGTTTCTTTACAAAGCATCTGCCCAGTTATTTTAAATTGTTAATTCACTTTGATACACAAAATACCTGGTGTACTCTCCTGTCAGGTCTTAATACACAATGTCCCTCTGGTATTTCTTTGTGGTCTTCCCCAAGTTCGTACAGTGGGTCACAGACCCCAGTCTCATTTTCTAGGGCTTCAGTTACCTTGCCTGACAGTGCTTCAGTGTCTCAGCCCTTTCCCTGGGCTCACTGGTTCTTTTCCTGCTGTCTCTCTGTATTCCCGACTCTGAATCGGGTGCCTCTCCAGCTCTCGTGGCTCTCTCTGACCATGCAGGCACCTCAGGTAGGCGTTCGGTCCTCTGTCGGTGTTCCAGCTACCTCAGCTGTCAGGAAGCACTCTGTGCTTACTCCTGCTTTGCCACAGCCTGCGCAGAGCTTCCCTAAGCATGTCGCTCACCAGGCTGCCTTTTAGCTCCGTCCGGCCACCCCATCTTTTGCACTGCCACCGGTCTCCACCTTCCTGGTTTCTCTGCTCGCCTGTCAATGTGACAGCTTGGGTTCCACAGCAACACCTAGCCAGTCAGATCTCCAGTTCTCATGGAATCCTAGATCTGCACCAGGATGAAGAAGACAAACTCCATACTTCTCTTCCAAGCATTGTTTTAAACCGTGTTGGGCAAAATGAATTTTTCCAGCTACTAATTTTTGTCGCATTGTTCATTATCCTATATTGAAGCGTGCTGTCAGTAGAGTTGGGCATTTGTTGAAGGGGGGTATGGGAGTATGCCATCAAGGCATGAGGAATGGAGTGAATATCCCCAAAAGGGAAATGGGGATACCATGTCTCAAATGATGAGGTCATGTCATTCCCCTTGAGGGTCGCATCCCCCATGTGGTCTTCCCTCAAATAGCCACCGCCATCAGGATCAGGTAGCAGCTGCCGGCCCATGGCCACATGATGAGAGGATACCTCAAGGAAAGGAGTGATGACATCATCAGATTCATTAGAATACCCAATAGCTTCCTCATGCGTACATACTATGTATTTGCATATTCAGCTGCTTTTCTCAGTTTGTCGAATAGGGTGGACACTGATGTCTTGTCTGTTTAGCTCCTCAAATATTTTTAAGGTGTTGTCCAGTAAGCCTGATCCTTTTAAGGAGCAGAGACTTACTAGAGGAGAACTACTGCTTGTTGAAAATGGACATCCAGAATACTGCTTCACTTGCTGGAGATCTAGGGACTAGTGAAATTAAAGTATTCCCATTTCCAGCAGTGTCAGATTACTGCAAACCTAACACCCAGCAGAATTAATCCATTCATTATTCTATCTTTATTTCCAGCATGCAAACAAAACGTTGCCTATGGTACAAATGTATAGCTAATTGCAAAACCAAACGAACACCAGGTAATTTCACTATATGGTGAAGATATGTAAATGCTGCTTCAAGTTCTGGTAATTGGTTACAGTGTTGGCCCTTTTTATGACAAGCAAAGAGTTGATGTAGATTTCAGAGTTAAATATCGTAATTGTAGGGCATTTTGATGTAACAGGATGATTAATGGTGATGTCAGCTTTGCGTTAAAGTTCCTGCAAACAGATGATTTTATTGAAAAGCAATTTTCACCCTTCATTGGCGATTCTCGGCACTAATTTCCAGCACCAGTATTTACATCAGCTTTTCCACGAGGAGTCTGTAGATCCTTCATTTATAAGGGGAATCCCGCACACCTCTGACAGTGGGAAATGGCATGTGTTCAGCAGAGTGTTGGAGGTGACCATTCCAATATAAGAACCACTAGTCATCATGAACATGCAAATCAATATTGTCATTTCTCTTATATTACAATGTCTTCTTTTCGTTGTTTCTTAAATGTAACTTGTTAGAGCTAAATATAGTACTAAAGTAGAATTCTTAGATGTTCTGCAGAATGGAATTGTGAGGATCACAATCTCGCATTCCGGATGCTATTCCAGGGATGTGCACTGATGCAGAGTCTGACTCCAGTTTATTTTGTACCCGGCAAAGGATCCAAAGTCATTTATCTGTGGGAGAAATGCCAGGATACAGATCTCTAGGGAGAAATCATCAATTGCATTTGATGTGTCAACAGACATAATCCGCATATTGTTACCAAATTAGGTTGCAATAATGTATGGTTTGGCTGAAATGGAAATGACTGAGGTCCCAAAGCAAAATCAATCATGGTGCTTTTCAGAAGGCAGGCCTCTCTGGTACATAGATTGGTCATTGGAGAAATGTCAATAGTTGTAAATCTTGGTATAAGAGACGTAGTAAAGAACTGACAACGCAGCATCATTTCCAAATGTATATTTATGAATGCATCATAATGATATGTACATTTGAAATTACTGAAAAAGCTCTCTTGTTGCTGTGGCTTTGGATAACTCCTGGCAATCATTGGGCCTCATTATAAGGGTGGCAGTGACGGTATGAATGGTGCCGGTAAGGCACCGGCACCGTTTATACCATCCCGCCGCATTAAGTGTTCTGCTCGCAGATTCCTGACAGCCCACCAGGTTTTACCAGAACTCGTAATTGCGTCAGAAATAACGCCAACCGATAATGGGCAATTACCGGCCTATTCATCTCGTAATGGGCTGGTTATTGCCCAATCGTGGGAGCCGGTGCCGGTACCGAGCATGTCGGTCGCCGTGCCTGCCATACAGGCAAGGCTACCGCCATGCTCGTAATGAGGCCCATTGTTTCTGTAGCATGCGCTGACGAATCCTGCTTTGCCATTGGATACCAATAAACATATTTATTTTTAAGAAAGCATTAGGTATAGTTATGATTTTCATGCTCAGATTCAACACCCATATTTGAGGTACAAATTAGCTCAACTCAGGGTATATTTACTTTCTTTTGAATTACAATGCTCTGTGACACTTTCTTGATATGCTGAACATGCTTTCTAATCAGGTCATTTAGTATATCTAGTGCTGGTGACCATGCACTGACAAAAGACATCAGACACGTATTTGAGGAAACGTTAGGCCCATTTTCGCTACACTTCTTACTGACTTTGTAAGCTTTGTGATTTCTAATGTTGATATATTTCCATAAGAGCTTGTTTCTGCATGATATTTCATAGTGTTAGCTTGCTGCAAAAGATTTCCTGGTTATAGCAGTAAGTTTGAGACTAAACGTATAGCAATTTGTATAAATGAAAACAGTATTTGCTGACCTTGGCATCCTATTTATTATTTGTTCATGTTCTATTTTAATACAATTGATACCTGTCTGATTAATGAGTGTCCTCATTATTTGCAATCACACTGTGCTACTGTTCTCACCTCAATTCCCATTATCAATGACACAACCTGAAGAATAAAATTGAGTTCTGTTTTTTTTTGTCTTGTGACTCTGTTTAGATCCATATGCTATAAATAGTCCTCCATCTAGTGGTTGACGTGTAGAACTACAAGTTGTTTACTTCCACGGTAAAAGTAGGAATTGACTTGAGCCCTGTCATACTATCATGTTCAGGTACCCATACTGCCACCTGGTGCCTATACCCCTGGATTATATATTTCTTTTCACCAATGGTCTGTTTGAAGGAGCAGAAGACAATTCAACTACACCATGGGGGTCATTACACGGTAGGAGGTAACCATGCCGCGCATGGCTACCCTCTTACTGGGTAACGGGTTCCTTAAATGAGGAATTACCGGCCCATTCCAACCTTGGAGGGCCCGGTAATTCCTCATTCAAGGAACCCAGACCCGGTACATCCCCATTCCCAATTCGAGCCCCCATAGGGCTCAATGGGAATGGGGAGCATGCTAACAATGGGCTCGTTAATAACTGGCTGGTTATTAGCATGCTGGGCCGCTGGCGTGACCCGCTAAGCGTGTCTGGTAAAACCAGGCGTCCTTAGCTGGTTCCCGTGAGCAGACTCGGAATGAGGCGGTAAGGGGTTGACTGCTCCGGCAACATTACCAGTGCTGGTAACCCATTACCACCCCACTCGAAATGACCGCCCATGTGTTAACAGGCCCAAACAGAAGATTGTGCAACAGCAGCGCTGTGACAACAACGATGAATGACACCAGTAGCTACGGAACCAAGGCAACACTAACTAACAGTGCTGAAAGAGTGCAGAGCCTACTGAGGTGGGGACAACCTCATTCATGAGGCCACATCATTGTTTGATAGTGAGAGGTTGTATAAAAGAAAATAACTAACATATTTCATGCCCCATTTGGGTCTCCAATCCATTTACCATTGAAACAACTAATTAGACATTCTGCCCAAAGTGCAACAAATGGTATTACTGGCTTGGCACCCATGAAGTATGCAGTAATTGACTGCCTCAATGGCCCTCATTAGGACCCTGGCGTTAAGGGGTTAATGGCGCCGTAAAAGGTGTTGGTGCCGTTAAACCCTTAACACCTTACTACAAGGTCCCTTTGCGGGACCCGACCTTAATGGCTGGTCTAGACCAGCCGTTAAAGTAGGGGCCTGCAAAGGGATTTGCGAGGTAAGTACGGTACCGCAGTTTGCGGTACCGTACTTACCGCCTTCCCCATTCCCATTATGCCCTATGGGGCAAAAATGGGAATGGGGAAGGGGCATGGTGGCATGGGGAATTTTCACCCCGCCAACCTTGGAATGGGGTGGTAATTCCCCATTCCGCCATGGCGGACTCCGGCATCCACCATTGTGCTAATAGCACTATGGTTTTCCGCCGGAGTCCTAATGAGGGCCAATATTACATAGAGAGCTCATGTACTCAGGGTTCAAAATTGATGTGAGCTGGGACCTATTTATCTCCTTCTTGCAGCCTAGAGAGCCTATTTACCAGGACACCAACAGAAACCAGGAGCTACTTTTGGCTTCCCAAGCCAATTATTTTTGCATCTTATGTGAAAGTTAGATTTATGCAACACTATGGACAGCTCCTTGTCCCACTGTCATATCTCCTGGTCACTGGTTAGTAGAGAATACTGTGAGAAACCTGAAGTTGTCTCCCTAGCTAGTCCCCAGGGATCTGTCACTCAGTTTGCCTGGAAACCGCCATCGCAATTGGATCCAGTTCCTGGGGGTGAACCAGTGAGGGAGGATCACATGGATGGGGCATCCTTGGGGAGTGGGAGTTGGACACTGACGGGTGAGACGTGGTATGCCCCCGTCTTTCAACACCTTTTCCCCATCCTACTACGTAGGATATTCCAAAACACTGCCCCCCCCCTTTTTCCGACACAAACACTTTTGCACAGCACAGAAGACAACGGACTAACACCAGAGATAATTACCTGACATGTCCCAATACGAGGGTCAGGCAAAGTCAGGAAATTGACCAAAATCACACACATGATGGCCCTTTCCCTTCCCCACAGAGATAAAAGGTGGAGGACAAGAGCACAAGATGATCAAGACAAACCGCACGTTGTGAGAACAAACTCAGTACAGCAGTTCAAGAGGAGGAGAAAGACGGTGCAGACTGAGAGGGTGACAAGGAGAGAAGCGACCTTGCCCTTTCCAACCAAGGCCCGTGAAACCTATGCAGAAGGAATCATAAGTCTGCGAACAATAGCCAGCGTGTGTTGTAGCAAACAGTACACAAGACCCTCATCTGCTGATTCCCAAGCCGGGGAGAGACGCTTGTCTCTGTGGTACCAACCTTGGCTCCAAGGAGAAAGAAAACCAAGTGTTTCATTACAGCCGATGAGTCAAGGGGAGTGTCAATAAGAAACCGAACTGTGTTGAACAGAAAATAGCCAACGGCTAATTTGAACTCTGACAAGCTTAAAAATACTATTGATGAAAGAGGGGGAAAACCAGCAACAGATGAGTCAGGCATCACATGGGTGCTCCAGCAGGACTCTCTGGGCAATTACCCGATGATAGAAACTACTGTAAAGAGAAGCCCTTGGGAAGAGGTGAGAAGAGGTCAAAGTGGTCATACAGGGGTCTTGTAAACTCCTCTGTACAGCTGAAAGTCTTTCACCGACAGATGATTGCGAAACTAAAAGAAATGAATCCTGCTTGATGAAATGAGCGCATGAACAGTGTGTTGTAAAAGTTGGCAAGAGTTAACCCGACAGAGGGAAGCTGACAAAAACGGGTCTGAGCCCAAAAGATGGAGATCCTGGGGTGCAATGTTATCACCCAAAGTTCATTGAAAAAGGAACTGTTTAGTTGATTTGCTGAATACGATTTGTGAAGGTTCAATGCCCAGAAGAGGGGGATCTAGGGGTGAAGCCATCACCCAAAGTGTACGTGGAAAAAAAACATTGTGTTTGTTTGTTGAATACATCAGGGCTTGAAGGCAAGAGACTTTTTATTGAAAAGAGACTTGACGATTGAAGAAGCTGATGGCTGGTACGGAATTGCCGGCTCCTGCTGGGAAAGCTCGAGCATGTGCTGTGCTCAGGAGATCCACTTTGTCCTGTGCTCAAAACGTGGGGACGGGTGCCCCCTGGCAATCACGTCCTGACTTATTATTTGTGAACACTTCTTTCTTTATTTAAAACCCTGTCCCACATTCTTTTGGCAATTAGTTGTAAGGATTTGGCAATAGTTTTTTTTTGTATAGACCTTTTAATTTGGCAAGACGCCACAAGGACTGCCTTATTTTTCATTTGAGGCTTGCTCCCATCTTAGATTTAGGTTTAGGTTAGGCGTTTTTGCATTTACAGTTTAATAAACACCCTTGAACTGTGATCACCCTGAGTTCCTTACAATACCCAGGAGCTGCCTTTAGCTCCTGCTTATCCAATCTTAATTTCAGGCTCTGTTTATTGCATGCAAGAAGCTTAAATCAAAGACTTAAACAAGTTGCAGAATCTAGTACTGGAGACTGAGCAATCCGAGCCCAAAAGCTGCACAAGGACATGGTTGATATCAAGTCAGTGGGGCAGGGGCACACACAGACCATGAGAAGATGAAGTCACTAGAGGCTCTAAAACACGGAACTCCACCATAATGTTCACAGTCCCCATCTGTACAGAGTTTGACACTAGCCAATCTCAGAAAGGCTTCCGAGTGGCTGGTGCTGGAGGGGGAATAATATACCCATTTCACTGTCACATGACATGGCCCCTAGCAAATAGACAGTGGCCAAGTCAAGTGCAAACCCCAGTGTGCCCCTGGTGGAAAAGGAGAGCCATCCAGCCCCACTTGAACAAGTGCACTCATCACTGCTGACACCCGCAAACATGTCCCCGAAAGGTTGGATGCTGAACAATAGACACAATGGCACAGCTTTGAGAAACCAGACTCAGACAAACACAATTAATAAGTAGAGTGCAAGCCATTCAGTGCTAACGTCATAGTTGATTTTTATGTGTGACGCTGGGTATCACCACACCCTTGCTCTTACGTCTGCAGCACTACTCGTTAAATAATTAAATATCTTTCTCTTATAGCTTTGGCAGAGAAACTCAAACCAGTGGTTGCCTGATTCAAGTTTCCTCTGACAAGCACAGCACTAAAAAACGTGTTACTCAAGCGCATAACCAAAAACTGAGAAGCACATTCACAGCATGGCACCAAAAAGGCAGCCACAACGAAATCCACACCGAAGGTGCCGAAATGTTAGATGCTGAAAAGGATGTGCAAACGCATGGCACCGAAACATTCACACTGTAGCAATGTCATAAAAAACACGCACAGCTCTGGAAAACCAGGTTCAGCACCACAACATGATGTCAAAACAGCATCCATCAAGCCTTCAGAAAAAAGTAGACATTTTCCCACACACCATTTTTCGACTCCTTTAGGTCTATTATACAAAGTTCACATGCTGGTACCTATGCCCAGCTGGGGAGTTATTTTATAGCACACGAAATAATACAGGAACGCGGCCAGTGGGAAGTGGAAGAACTCTAGAGTCAGGAAGGAGAAGATAACCAAGAGGACACCTCCATCTTAAGTGACAATATTCCTGCTTAACAAGACCAAGCGTTAGCACAAACCTGGCCTAATGTTAACATTCTCATTAAAGAAAAGGAGAATGGAGAAGAGAAGACAAATAAGTAGCATATCGGTATCGGTCAGGAAACACGGCCCACAAAGTATCTGTGCATTCAATGCACTTCCTGTAATGAGAGTGCAGAGCCCATCGCAACAGATACGCAAGTCAAGTCTCATGGGTTAGATCTCAATGACAAAGACCCACAAAACCATCCTATGGAGTTTCTGCAAAAAACAGAACTTCAAATATCAGAATCCCAAGCTGAGTATCAATGCATGAATGGATCCCTACTCAAGAGTGCCTGCATGCTTTAGCAACAATGCAGCATGAACAAGAGGAAACACACTTTATTGATGAGTCTAAACCTGCAGCACAATATATACCACTCTGGGAATTGATTAAAGAACAACTTCAGACATTTACAAACAAGTCAACCTCTTCCAAAGCTGCATATTTCAAATTGAGATAAATTGAAAGCCTTCCCCTTCTGGCCCCTTCATTATTAAGGGAAGGTTATTGGCAAACTCTATAGTTGTATGAGCATAACTGTTTTGGAAGATTGTTGCATGGCCAAATTGATGGAAGGAGAATTGCTTGCACTTTTTGGGTGGAATTTATTATATGTGGGAGATGGGTTTAGGGTAACAAATATTTTAGGGAAGTTTAGGGGCAGTACAGGGACATGTATGCAGCAAAATCGACCTGTCATAAAACAAATTATACTAAGGGCCTCATTACGACCCTGGCGGAAGACCATGGTGCTATTAGCACTATGGTCCATGCCGGTAAGTTACCGACTCCGCCATGGAGAAAGGGGGAATTACCACCCCATTACAAGGTTGGCGGGGTGGTAATTCCCCCTTCCTCCATGGCCCTTCCCCATTCCCATTTTTGCCCCATAGGGCTCAATGGGAATGCGCTAAGTATGTTGCCGCAAATTGCGGCACCGTAATTAGCAGCAAGGTCCCTTTGCGGGTCCCTACTTTAACGGCTGGTCTACACCAGCCGTTAAGGTCGGGTCCCGCAAAGGGACCTCGTACTTAGGCGCTAATAGGTTAACGGCGCCGCAGCCTTTTACGGCGCCGTTAACCCATTAGCGCCTGGGTCGTAATGAGGACCTAACTCTCCCTCGACCAATTAGATTCAATGGAATCACCCTGAAACTGCAGAAATGATGCTGCACGCCAACCTGCACTACAGAATCACACACAGACAAAGAAATGCCAAGACCATACTTTGATGGGGAAAAAGATGGCAACCACTGCAGCATTCAATGTTTGTATTTCGAACAGAGCACCCATCCTGAGTAGGTATGAGCGCTCCCATTAGGATGTGATACAGGACCTACTCAAGGACATGCTAGAGATTACATTAGCTCAAGACATACTTAAGGAAGAGTTGATAGCATCCAATGCCATAATAAAAGGCAGAATGGACGCAGTGCCACAGTATTTAAACACTACTGGCTGAGGATATTTCAAACCAGAGATCCTGGGGACACTAAGAAAGAAGCACATTGATGGTGAGCTCTTCTTTGGTAAGGTGAGGACAAAGGTCTAGTTAAAGTGAAAAAGAACCAGGAAACACTGGCATCCCCAGGCCAACTGTCAGGCTATTGGTTCACATGCAGTGTTTACATCAACACCAGGAGACATTTCCGTCCACAGCTGCCCCAGTTCAACCCTACCAGTGCATTCAATGTATCCAGGGCATATGGCCCCAAGGCCAAGAAACCTTTGCCATCAACACCAGTATTTTCAACAAAGAATAGGTGGCATGCAATATACCCCTGCCAAGAGTGGGACGGCACCAAAACAGTGACTGCCCCAACAGACTTTCCACTGCGGCAACCCCAGCAGCAGGACACATAAAAAGCTTTTGTAGGGCATGGGAGAAGATCAATACAGGGGTTGTTTGAGAAAGTAGGATTGAGCTGCTATCTGGAATCCCACAAACAACTGTAAATAACACCACCAACAACCTCTCACATGAACATCAACAACTATTAGTGGCATAAGTAGCGGCTGTACTGCAAAAGGGGGACAATACAAGGAAGGAAAACAGGACTTTACTCCACCTACTTCCTCAATCCCAAAAGAAATCTGGAGATCTGAATAGCCCATGACCAGTGTCCTACAAACATGTTTTCCAAGTTGCAGAGGTTCAGGAATTCTACATTACAAAATGTAATTCCATTACAAAAAAAGCAAAACTGGCCATGAAATATGCATACACTTATATTTCCATGTTCCCAAAGCACAGACTTTTTCTCAGGTTCCCGTGGGCAACTTTCACTGCCAATTAATGGCTTTGCCATTTAGGTTAACATTGGCACCACTTTGTATAACCAAAGTACGGTCCATGATAGCTGTACGTCTCAGAATGCAAGGGGTTGATCTACACCTGTTTTAATGGCTGTCTTATATCAGGGATGTGTTCCAAATAATGCCAGCTACATACCCGAGCCAAGATAACACCTTAGAGAAATTGAGCTTCTCTATAGTCGTCCCCATATCAAGTTTTCTGCCATCACAAGTGAAATGATTCCTAAGCACAGAGACAAAAACAGACCTTGATCTGGCATTTCACTCAAAATATATGGTCCAAGCTTTCCAGGCTACGGTACCCCTTTATGAGCTTGAAGCAATGGCCATGGGAAAAACAGTGTTGACACTGTTAGGAATGACGGTGTCATGTATTTACTTATTAACGCTTGCACGCTTGCACATGAGACCACTCCAGGAATGGATGCCCCTATTTTAGGTGGGAAGAAAATGGGAATTCTTTTGTATGCTGATGATACAGTCTTGGTTATTAAGACTAGAGTGGGCATCCAGAAGGTGTTAAACCTGTTTGAACTAATATTAGGAAGGCTGGGCCTTGAAATTAAGCAATCCAAAACTAAAGGTTATGCTCGGGTCAAAGAGACCCAGGAAGCCCATTTGTCCCATCTATTTGGGAGCTGGTGTCCTTGAGAGAGTTGAATTTTATGATTATCTGGGGGTTCGACTTGATGAGAGAGGCCAATGGGGGAAACACGTTGAAAAAATATCTATTAATTATTCAAGGCAAGGGGCGGCAGTGCTACGTTTTATGCATTATTACGGTGGTAATGCAGTTCCTCAAGCACTGGAGGTTCTGAGGTCTTGTGCTAACTCGTCTGCTTTATATGGAGCAGAAATATGGGGCTACTGCTGATCTGGAAAAACTGGAACAGAAGGACATGGTTATAATCAAAGATCTCCTTTCCTTACTAAGAAATGCTCCATCTTTGCCCCGAAAATTAGAGCTAGGGGTGAATGGACTTGCCTTTGATGCTAATTTGCATCGCCTACTGTATTTCTATAAACTGTGTCCTTCATGTTTCTGTGTCATTTCATCAGCGGGTGTAATTTCAATGGGTTTTTTCTGAGTATTTTTTAACGAAAAAACTCATCGAAATTGATTTATTTTTGGGGGGTTTCCCTCCAATCCCCCATACCCCCATTTTTTGTTCACCTATTCCCGACTCCCCCCACCCCTTATATATACTTTTTCAACCCCCCTATATATTTTGATCTGTTTTTTTCAGAAACATTTACTCGGGAAAAAAAAACATTGAAATTACACCCGTTGATGAAAGAATGCTATACTGTACTTCATCAGCCCTTGGAACCTGGAAGCTCTTTATGACGTACTGGCTAAAGAAGGCGCTGGATCAATCCCATGGGTCAAGTATGTACTCAATTTAAGTGAGAAACCTGGTATCTCACTAATGACTCCCTCTGTAGCCCGAGACTGCATGGTAACAGAAGGTTTTATTAAGCAGAGGTACAAGGATTGGTATTATAGGGAAACATTTTCAAAGGTTGGTCTAGTAGGAATAAAGGTGAAATATTTTGAGTTGAAACACTTGTTTGGCCAAGAAAAATACCTATCCTGCATTGATGCACGTATTTTATGTCTAAAAGTGAGGCTAGGGATATTCCAATTTGCGGCAGTTACAGGCTCCTGGGGCAGAGGTGATTCGCCTATCTGCAAAATTTGTGGATTAGGAGTTGAAGATTTTACACACTTTTTGTTTATATGCCCCTTGTATAGGATCCTGCGTTAGAAGTAGCTTGTGCCTATTTATAAAAAAAATAAACATTATTTAAGAGGCACTAAAGAGGCCCCGGAATATTTTTAAGAACCCGAAATAAAGTTGAGCTTCAATCTCAATTTTGTAAACAATTTTCAATAGGAGAGTTGATTTATACTTGCGTCTTAATTGATAGTATTTTTGCATTTTTATCATTAATGGTGGTTTTGGATTATGATATTTTTGCTTTTATGGCTTTAAACTGAAATAAAGATTTACTGCCACTGCCATTCCAAGAATGGCTCAGCACAAAATGGTCACAAGCAACATGCAATTCTGCATCGATATCTTGATTGCCACTCAGTATCGAGGCCTTGCTACACAGCAAGAGTATCATTTTGCAAACAAACAACACCACAGCAATGTTTTAAGTAAACAAAAAGTGGCACACATGCTCAAACACTATCAAAAGCCACCCAAATCTTTGCCAATGATTCGTAGAAAAGGAGATCTAATATCAAAGCCAGCACATTCCGTTGGTGTAGAGTCACTTGGAAGACAACCCAAGCTGTCATTTGCAACAGTAACATGGATGGGAACTGAGCACAGAAGCAGCCCAACTGATTTTCATGAACTGGTGCACTCCCAGTATAGACTTGCTTGAACCCAGTGTGTGAATACAAAGGAGCGCAAGGGAACCAGAACAGACCAACGCTACAGAAAACACTACTACAACTAAAACATTACACTCCTACAATCCTGCAGTAATACGATACTACCAAAACACAATACAATATGCAGACAACAGTATGTGACAAATGCATAGGGGTTGGGGGAGACATAGAGGGGAACAGTTAAATTGTAAACAACATTTTTTTAATGTGTTTCTTTAGAATTATGTGTAGGATTTCTTATGGACTTTTTTCAAATAGGGGGCATAAACACGGAAAGGCATAGGTTTTTTTTTCTCTTTTTTGATATAGCAAAATTAACACAACTCACTATCACACACTAAATACATACTAAGACAAAAGGGCTCAAAAATGGGCTAAGAAACGTTTACATTTAAGACACAAGAGGAAAAGAGAAAAGGAAGAAAGAAAGCAAAGGGGGGGGGGAGCATTCCAATGTTTTGGAGCCAACAGAGAAAAGGAACGAAAGCGAGAATTAGCACATGGAGGGAGAGGGACAGCAAGAAGAAAACGAGATTTGGATCCAGGAGAGTGAAAAGGTGAGTAAAAAGAAATCAGAGAGAAGAGATATGGGGGAGCCAAGCTGTGGAGACACTTGAAGATGAGGCCGAAGGATAAACTAAACCCAGCCTGAGGACAAGACATAAACACAAGCTTTGAAAGGTAATCCCTGCAACATCAGGAATGCCACAGTAGCTACTGGTTAAAGGCAAATACATTGTCACGGTTTTAAAGGACAGATGTCAGTACAAGACACAGAAAAGAGAAATCTGCCTAGGGTTCATCATGGAAGAGAGAGGAAGTTCACATCAAGAACACAGACAATGCAGAGTGCGAGCTCCAGAAAAGCACTTCACGCTGTGAGCTGGACTCTTGCAAGTTGGGAAAAGGAACACTACACCCATGGAACAGGAGATCTGCATTCCAAAAATAAGGGTGCTAGAGAATGAGAAGAAGTGCTTGCAGACTGGGAACAAGAGCACTGAGCACAGAAGCATGGGGGTGAAGCAGCAGCACTGGAGTTTGGGAGGAGGAGCACTAGAAACTATGGGCACGAGATCAAGAGACTGAAAGCAGCAATGGCAGTACGAGAAACTGGAAGCAAACCTACTCACAGCCTGGAGGAGCAACAGAGCCCTACATGCAAAGCACAGTCCCTGGCAAGAGGGTCCACTGAACGTGTTCTGGCAATATCCTGTGTATGTGACCATCTCTAGATTGTGGTGGGGTGATAATGTGGAACAGTAAAGCAAGACAAACCTCTATATAGTTTATAATTCTTTTAATCTTAACCCAGTGGAGGGACATCAAGCTGGGAATCATATCTTCATCGTTTTTTCAGATTCAGGCACAAACTTGTCAGCCCTCATTCTTTATCATGTTGAGCCTCAGAATATGAAGTGTTATTGAACTTGAAAAGTTTTCTCTTTGTAAGACATGTATGGGACACTCGTGATAACATCATAGAGCTAGTTAAATCCTGCAGTAGTTGGAATGACGCAGAATTAGCTCTTTCTTCAGGATGCTAAAGTTACAGTTTGCTGCTTTCTTTGGCACATACTCCAGGGGCTAAAATGATGTATCCTTCTGGGATGTGGCTTTGCCCACAGTTCACAGACATACCAAAGGCGTTCTAATACCGGCTGTTCAGCCAGTCGACTTTGCCCTCAATGTTTTGTCCCAGTGACTGATGAGAAGATGCTATACTGTAATTCTACTTAAGATGCCATGCCCGCCTTCCAGGGTTGCAGGCACCTATTATTGCTAGTCGCAGTGAAAAGGAGGATCTGTGCGGCCTCTGCATGCTATCCATCTCAAATTGGATTTGTGGTGTTCATATATCTATGGATTTTCTTTATTTTTAAGAAATGAGTATATGCACCAAGGGTATCTGAGAAGGTCACTACCAGGGCGTGGCTGAACATGAAGATTGAACTCTCTGCTATCAATAAGCTTCATGAAGGTTCACTTGCTAACTTTGATGATGCTCTACAACCTGAAATCTGCAATGAGTAGGATGTATTAAGTTAGGACTTTGGGGATGTAGTACCAGGTTAAGCAACTCTTCAAGAATAGCAGTGTTAGAATCATGGATTCCCTGTATCAGTTCAAAGATGCAAGCATTATTACTACTTGTTTTTGTTGTTCCTTCAATGGCAAAATATTCAACTGATCTGATAACTGTTTCAACAGCTTCTCAATCTCTTTTCCATGTGTTGATAATTATACTGATTCATTTGTTATTGCCGATTAGTGCTGTTTATATGTCATTCAGTGTTAGCATTGTCATTCACTCACACATGTTTCACACCTTAGTGCTTTCTCAAGTCTTTATTAGCATATCGTAGTTATCCTTAAAAGCTTTGATGTTCATCCAGTGCCGTTCCCCCGGAATAGGAGAGTATTCGTAAGAATCAAGTGGGTGATATGATGCTTAGTTATTGCTATATTGTAAGATATTTGGGAATACAAGGAGCCAATAGTAAACTTGTCTGTATGTCTAGAAAAAGCGTCCCTAAGGTCATAATCGTGTAACAATCATTAACATGTATCAAATGTTGAATTGAACCTTTTGAGAGCAGTTTGGTCGGGTGCACCACAGCGATAATTGATTACTAGTTTCAGATGAGTTCCCTTTGTGAGAGATGCCATTTCAGTTTACAGGCCTTCACATATAGTGCCCATTGCACCATTCTTAAGGAGAGCAACTGACCCACTGGAACCTCCAAGCAGCTGGCTGCTGCTGAATATCTTTGCATTTCTATCAAACACTGTCTTGGGGTTTGCACCACCTGGAATTTGTAACACCTTAACAACAAAGCATGAGTGTGGCGCTAGAAAGACTTCTCTTGTCATGGCATTGCCCTATGAGACCTTTCCTGAAGTGTGATGTTGTAAGGTCGCTGGTGCAGAGCGCTCAGTTTATCTTGCTTGCCCAGTGGCTTTGCCTTCCAGTGCTTCGTGCTTCTAGTGGTTCAGTCAGGGTGTGCCCTCATTAATGGAGTGATATTAATGTATACCACTGGGCCCCCTCCAGGCACCGTTTCAAGACCCTGTGAGACTCTTGTTCACCCTAGCAAATGGGTGTGCTTCCCCACCCATAAGCAATAGCACACCAGCAGTAGCTGTATAGGCAGGTATGGGGGCAAAGAGTATACAGGCAGGTAATGCTGGAAGCAAGGGATCTTGGGATGGGCAAACAGCACTGACCCAAGGTGTGCCCTTAACATGCTGCGGTGGTTCTGTAAATGGCATACACCTGTGGAGATGTACAGCCTGGGTGGTATTCAATGTAACACTGGATGGGTCGGTCTTCTGCCATCCCCAATATTATGTTTGCAAGGTTAGCAGGCTGAAATTGGTTAGGAGAGAGAATAGAGATACAGGATGGTAGAGTAGCACTAGTTGTTATTGCTGGTGGGAAGGCAGGAGCATTCATAAAACTATACCATGTATCTTGGTTATAGTTTCATGACATGCATGACTAATTTGCATTAGGCATGCCTCATTAAACTTAATACCACCCAGCCTCTATCAATGTTGCTGGCCTGCCCAAATGTACGTGTCACGGCAGCACATATACTATCTGGCAAGATCTGTTCTGGGTGGGAGAAACTCCAAGTTCAATCACTCCCAGGGGGGATCTTCCTGGCAGGCCCCACCTGCTATCCTCCTCTTGTGTGAATGTGGTGAAACCCCAGTGGTAACAACAATCACTTCCCCACAGACCAAGAATGTTTTCTAATTCGTGGGATAATGAGGTTGTCAAGCCTTCTCCATCCCTTGCCCTGCTGCCACAGAAGAAAACATTGCTTTATTATGAGCTGCTGTGCTAGAAATTTCCAATAGCTAGCATGTAAGTCTAGAAGGGGGCATTTCATAAAGCAAAGGGCATTGGAGGAAAGTAACAGTTTATGAACGCCTCTGGTTCCACCGACATTGCCGATGTCTTCCATTGGGGTTTGTCTGCACCCCACACCCCTCAGACCTAAAACAATGTCATTGACTTGCTCTGTGTCAAGGGTCTCCCAGGAGCTGAAAGTTATGGTGCTTCAGTAGCACGGCCTGTGGGCCATCACTAATGGAAGCAGTAACGTGCCACCTGTGAGTCAACAATAATGGTAGGGGCTTAAGGACCAACTGTAAACTACAACTGTGTAGCTTCATTAGGTGGGGCTAAAACACAACTAATGGGATAAAACTAATGGTGGCCACCTCAGAGTGGACATATTGGTGTCCACTAGCCAACACTAATATTAGTATTAAAGTGATACTTATGAACCAACAAGTATTGTGGCACAACACTAAAGCACTACCTGTGTGTCAAAACTAACGAACAGGGTTACCTAACATAACTTAACATAACATAAAATGGCATTCTTTCATTTTAAGAACCTTGTGCTTTATTGCAACTTGCTCTGCTTCAAAACAAACATGAGCATGGGTTGTGCTACGAACTTAAATGCGGCATCGGAAAACCCACTCGCTGCTGCTAAATTACTATACCTGTATCAAGCTGCCATGGGAAGACTATATGAAACATAGATAGGATACAAGGTAGAACGTCCAGAAGTGGGGACATACTGCCAGGGGAGATAAATCAAAGCCTGACTACTGAATCAGGTAGTGCAAGGTTGCTTTGGGGTCCCCTCCAGGCAGTGCAGGGTTGCTTTGCGGTTCCCTCCAGGCACTGACATGCTTGGCCTTGCTGGACAGATGTTCTGCTATTTCTGTCTTGTTGGGCTGCAGAAGCAGCTTACCTTGTCTCGTTTCGGAAACGAGCACAGTCCCGTGCACGTCCCCACTCATTATGTTTCTATTCATTAGGAACAACAATTCTTCGTTGCAATTAGAGTTGCTTCCCCCTTGCTTTGTCCCTCTCTAACACTCCTCCTCGGCCACAATTGAAAGGGATAGTAATGCCATTTTGCCACCATAAAACTTCTGAAATACAACAAATCCAAACTCTCACTAATTTTGGGTTGTAAGTTGTCACATTTGTGATGAAATAGATGTGATTATTCAGAAATAGTCGCTGTCACGATAAATTTACAGGGTTCTCTTCAACTTCTTCCCGTAATGGGCAATGCTTTTTGGCATCATCATATCCATTAGTAAATTGTAGCTTGGCTGTCGTGCAAGTAATTTCTGGATTTAAATAATGATGTCTTTAAGAGGTCACTTAACAATGTGCAATACAATGGCCAAAGTAATATCTTTAAGTTTGTAATTCCACTTCTGTATGCTTATGTTGTTGGCAATACTACTGTGAACGTGTTCTGTTCTGCAATGGGACATATGAGCACAGCTCTGAGATAACTTGGCAATTAGGATTACAACGCCAGGACTGTGCCATCCAAATCCATTGACTGAAACTTGAATGTTGTTGCATGAAACCATATCTCGCCCTCTTGTTTTAAATGGCTGTTAATTGTAGCTTGTTTTAGTTGGCATATTTCTCTTGTACGTGCGCTTGTTTCTACTTTACATGTAAATGTGTGGTCTGGGACCCCCAACCGGCCCATAAAGTCGCGGTTTGCCTAGAAGCACTTTAAGAAAAGATAGCAGCACCCGTGAGATGGATGGGGGTGCAGATTTAATACTCCAACACGAAATCAATAATGAAAACTCGACGGTTTGGCAAAGGGAGTCCATTTAATGACAAGTACAAAAAACGGGGAGGTAATGAATATCATCAGTGGTGCGATCTTCCTTCTCGCTTCAACTCCAACGAACTTCATAAAAATCATAACATTTATACTGAAAACTCATCATCATTGACGTGTAACGCTTAAAAGTTGGCATACAATTCTATTGGTTCAGGAAATTTAACTTTACTATAGGTACTATATCTGTATATGGTAACGGAGTAAGGGGATTGGGTAAACACTGTCAGGTGGGGCATCTAAGCCCTACCTTCAAACTAGCTACAGTAGACGTCACTAAAAGTACGACGTCTCATTGGTTCTACTTACTATACGACTCTAGATTACTTGGTCTCTTGTGATTGGGTTGGCATCAACCCCACCCGTACTATTCCACTTCGCTTAACAGCACACAGATTAATGAGGCCAGGTGCAGATAATAAGTCTGTACCCCAGCTTTCCTTCAATTTATGTTACAGCTATTCATCACCTAAGTGGCTGTGTGTCAATTAGTGCCTTGTAGTTTGGCCTTGTGTCTGCCTCTTGGTCTGAGAAAGTTAAGGAGGATGGGTACGATAAGGCTCCATGTGTAGGTGCGAAAGGCTTACTTCTGCTCGTTTGGCTGGTCACGTTGTTCAGACACCGTGAATTTGCCTCTTCTTTATTTTCGTTTCACCCACCACCTGCCTTTGGCTTCTTATCTTGACCCTTCAGAGCAGTATATTCTGTTCTATGCTTTAATTAATTGTAGTCACTGTTTGTCCATTTTGACAGATATGACCTTGGTTCTCCAGGCACGATTTGCATCTGCTGAGTTTTGTTTCTGCAGCTCTATTCTTGGTTTCGCTACATATGAAACTTTTCTCGTGTGGCCTTTTACTAACCTTTTAGTTGATTCTGCTTCTTGTGCAAAGTGGAAATATACTTATGTAACGTATTTCTTTGAGGTAGATTATGTATAGTGGCGCTTGCCGCACATCTTTCTACTAAGCATAGCAAGCCGCAAAATTTTCTTTGCCTTCTTGCGGTTCCAAGCATATGTACACATGTAAAATTGGTTGAATATATTAATTTTGCTCATGGCTTAAGCTTCTTACATTTGACATTGTCCTTTCACTTTAGGTTCACGATATCCTTGTCTCATGGCGTTTCGTCTCTTTACGTCATTCTCTAGTCGTCATTTCTTCTATATGTGAGTCAGTCCAGGTTCTTGTGACGTCACCATTCGTCTTCCATTAAGACCTTTTTGGTTTCTTCAGGGACTGTATTTAGATGAACTTCATTTTGTTTTATTGGTTAATATGGCTTCCTCAATGGATACCTTACTGTCTGTGGTTTCCTTGGTACTGGTACTTCAATCAGTGCTGTTCTTCTAATAGGTACTGGACAGAGCCCCACTGCAGCTCTCTGCTTGTTTATTTGCTCATCATATGTCACATATGTTGGTGTGAATGTTCCTGGTACTTCAAAATGGATGGCTGTAGAGCGGGCTATACTTGGGTCCTAATCTACATTCCCCCCTCTGGGCAATTCATTGAGAACTTTCCCTTCTTTCTTCAGTTCTTCCAGTTTCTCTTTTGCTTCATTGTTTAAGTCCATTCTTTCTTCATCTTCTGGGTCTGTACATGATGGTCTGAAGAAATGTCTCTTTGGGGTCCATATCTTTATTACTTCTCTCAGGCTTCCTGCTGTACTTACATGTTCATCTTTATTCCACGTCATTAGTTGACACTGTCCATTTGGACTGCAGTAAATCCATCTTCCCACATCATTTCTATGCTTCTTGGGATGTTGAAACTTTGTTCCTTCTGGTGCATGAATGCTGGCCTTCACAAAGTCTCTTATTTCTTTGTCAGTCAAGTCTTTAGTCTTCCAACCTGGCTTGATATCAATCATGATTTTCATCCCAAAGGCTTTTTTCGCAGTTTTATGGCACTGAGATAATATTATCTTGATAACACAGAATTCTAGTAATAACATCACTAGGAGGGCTCCCAGAAACTTGAATGCATCTGCCATCCACTGTGGAACCCATGAGAATAGTGATCCAAACCAACTGTCGTCATCAACCTCGTCAGTTTCATCAATCATCTGATTCTGTAGCTTCGTCAGCATTCCTATGGCTTCTGTTAGAGTTCAATTTTCTTCGTCGTGAGATGGTATGAATGTGCAACATAATTCTCCATTTTTTGCACAAACTCCTCCATCCATAGCTGTGATCATGTCAAGGACATATCTGTTCTGGAGAGTCATCAGCCGAACTGCCTTTAACTCTTCCTTTATTGCATTGAATCCTTTGATGGTCGTGCTGATGGTCTGCAGTAACTCCCATCTGGTTATCTGCAACCATTTAGTATTTGCTCAAACTTGAAATCTTGGCATGAAGATTGTCATAAACACTGATGAGGTGAGGCTGAACAGCCTGTATTCATACTGGATTGCATAGCAATCTTCTTCTGATTTGGCAGAAAAGTAATTTTCTCTCTTCATTCTATTCAGCAGTTCCACAGATCTCTTCTTCCTCAGGTGAGCATCTGATTTTGGGAAACTATCAATGCTCAGGTAACTCTTCGGGATCACCAACGCTGGAACGTGGACATTCACTAGTGTGCATATACCTCCCCAGTTTTTCGGCAGCCTGATGTATGCATTTGATCCACATGCCCAATAATGATCCATTATTACTGCAGTTCCATGCACCATCCCAGGAGCATCACAAATGTGTCCACAGTTCTGATTCTCTCCCATCTTCCTTGTGCCATTAGTCCTGAAGCACATTTTCGGATTCTCCAATGGCACTATCTGCAAGGGTCCCCCTCTGTCTTCGATCCATGTCAATAGTTTTGCAAGCTTTGGCCATAATGGCTTGTTTATAGTTTGTGAATTTTCAATTGCTTCCTTACAGGCTCCAAGGACCATCCATGCCCTGCAAATCACTACTCCTTTTTCCCATCCATCTGGTGAAAGTACTGTTCCCCAGAATTGCATTTGGCCTCTGTTCTTCCGTCCACGAGCCTCTTCTTGAGTTTTCCCGTGGACATTCAGCTTCTTGTTCACTTCCCATCTGATTTCAGCTCCTTTCACTCCAGGTTTCTCGTACCTGATATCATGGTTCTTAGTATGAGCTCTGTTTCTTGTCTTTATGTCCTGGATATAATCATCTTCATCAGAATCAGTTGCTTCAGTTGCCCATTTCAATGAAGCAATGCTTCCCATGAACTGGCCTCTGGTCTTACACATTGCTACGTGCGAGAGACAGTGTGCTGTCTGGACATCAATCTCTACAGCTACGAAGATCTTGGACTTCCCCATGCTATATGGTAGGAGTGCACAAACAAAGCAATCCCTTTCTGAAGTCTGTCTCCTCACTTCTTTCATGTGCTGGTACCAGATGTTGCTTCCCAAATGTGCTGTGCTGTCCAAGTAATCGTTTAGTTCACTGTCGTCGTCGTCTCCGTGTATGCTGCTCTTGATCCTTAAGGTTTTCATGTAGTTTGCTATAACTACATCCCTGAACGCAAATGTATGGCTCTTCCTTGCTGCAGGATTCTCAGGTACCCTGGTTCATGATGCAGGTCTTTTCATCTGTGCCAGTCGAGTGGAGGAAAGTCTGACGATTCTTTCTATTTTCTCTTGCCTCTTCCTGGCTCTGGCTAATGACGGCCAAATCGATTCTGCTATCAGCTGTGCTCGTGAAATTTCCCTTGAGCTTGTTTTCTCCTCCATCGGTGTCGCATTAGGGGTGTTCATTAATGTTATTTCAGTTGGTTTCTTCTCCAACTTCTTTTGCATTCCTTCTCTTTTGGTCAAAAGTGTCCATATCCACTCTGTCATTCGGCTAGTATATGGCTGTTTTGTAGAACTTGTGTTTGTCCCCTTCACTGGAACATATGTGCTTGTTAATGTGGTCTCTGTGGGTTTATTCTCCAGCTCCTCTTGTCTCTTCAGGGGTTCCGTTTTTTCCAATTGTCTTTTCAATTGACTTCTAGTAGAACTTCTCATAGTGGCCAGTCTCTTCTTCTTCCATACTTCGGATTGATGTTCTGCAGTTATTGACACTAGGCCTGGCGTGTGTGCATTCAATGTTTGCGTGCGTGTGGTTGTCAGTAACCTTTTTCCATTCGTACTCTGCAACCCTGTCTCTGGCGTTTCACTTTGCTTGCCACCATAAGAGTGTTTGTGTCATTGCTAATCACATCCATCTCAAGTTCACTCATCACACCATCAGATTTCCTAGGGACGGGAATGACTGTGTAAGGTCTGGGTTCTTTCGTAGGTTTCATGTATGCAACATTAGGTGGATGTACTGGGATTGGAACGCTTTGTACACCAATAAAAAATGCATTTCTGATTGTCTGCGACAGCAAAATAATGATAAATATAATTCATAAATATATTATTCTCCTTTAGGTCCATCAGCAGCAATTACTTCCAGGAAAGGACGGACGTCGCTCCACCTGGGGGAGGACGAGATTGCTGCTCTGAATCCCCATCTTGAACATCTGTTGAAATATGCTAACTTTTAATATAACTTCTAAACAATATTATCTCTGGATTCTGTTGGTTCTGGTTGCGAGCTACAGGTACTAAATAATTGTCCCCCTTTGTCTGAACACTGGATTGTCTAGTATTTCTGGGCACAGTTCTCTTGGCGGGCTATGGGAAGTGTCAAAATCAAGCAATAATTCAGTAAGCCTCTTTACTGTGCATGTTCAAAATATATTAGCTCCCAGTCCACGTCTCTGGTCTGCTTCATTCCCAAAGACGTGTTGTGTCCTTTGTCAGTATAAAAATAAGAAATTAAATCTTTGGCACTGCTCTCTCGATTTGTCCCTTGGCGGAAAGCTTCACAGTCTCCTCTGGAAACTCTGGTGGAGATTGGAAAGTTTAATTTGCACTACAATACCATGCAGGAGCATGCTCAGCTGGGTAGTCTTTGGAGGGTCTCTGATGAACGTGAGGACGTCAACATCGACAGTTCTCCCCACAAGCTCTGGAAAGTCCTCAATTAGATGAAAGAATAGTATGTTGAGAATACAATTCGCTTACTCCTTCTCTTGGGACATTTGCTTTTACCTCGCTGTCTTCCGGAAGTAGGAGGAACTGTTCGACAATTACAGTAAGCAGCCTCCTTATAATTTGTTTGTTTTCAGGATCTTGAATAAAGTCAGTGACACTGGTGATCCTCCCCACCAATGACGGGTATGTTCTTAGCACTAGATCGAAATATGATAGTACATCTTTGGTGTTGTCGCTACTGTGGGACACCATTCTATTCTGAATAAGGTCTCTGTGTGGAAGGGATCTGGAAACTGTGTTTTGTTCCAATGTATATGTCCTTTATCAGAATTTGGCATATCCTTTCCTAATCAAGGCTTCAGTGTGCCTCACTCCAAAGTTCAAAGTCACCAGACTATGTTGTGGCTTCCATGTGCACTTTTCTTCTTCACCCTGTAACTAGGATGCACAGAGTGTCTGTTTGTATGTCCTTATCCTCTTTTATGCTCAGAGGATTGTCGGAGATGAAGCCACAACTTTTACAAAGAAGTTCTTTGTCTTTACTTTGCTGCTGCTCATGCGTCGTCCTTCCTCATCGAGGATCTCGTCTGCATGTGCTGTGGTTCTTCCCCGTCGTCTGTAGTCTCTTTGCTGTGGGGTGCAGGTAGGGGGCCTTCTCCAATGTATGGCTTGATGTCACCCAAAAAGATCCACGCTCTTCTTCCTTGTAGCTTTACTGCAGAGGGAGTGCAGTCGTCCACTGTAAAAGGACCATTAAACCTTGGCTTATCCCACCTCTTCCTCGCATGATTCTTTACCAGGACGGTATCTCCAGGGAAGATGGATGGAAGACGTAGTCCTTGAGATATGTCTGCAGTAAGATTTCCTTCTGCATTCCATGCTGCCTGCACCCTTTTCGTAGTCGCTGCAGCTGGCGGAAATTACAGTAAGGAAAGATGTCATGCAATTCAAGTAATTTTGCATTTCAGACCATAAGATTTCTCCTGTTGACTGGGCATCACATGTAGCTCTGTCTTGGGGTGTCAGTGGAGTGTGCATTCTTCTTCCGGTGGCTATTTTGTGCAGCGTATGATGATGGTCGGAACCGGGTTGATTCCGGAGCGCATACAGTGCCAATGGAAGGCAGTGCAACCATCCCTTTCTTAGAGTAAGCTTCAACTTGGCTGTCCTTTCCTTTAATAAGCCATTGAGCTTCTCATATATACCGTTACCTTGCAGACGATACACTGACAAGAACTTGCTCTTTATAGCAAGCAACAAACCAATCTGCTCAAAAACTTAATTTACAAAGTGAGTCCCGTTATCTGATCTCATGACTTTGCATACCCCCCACCTGGACACACAGGTAGTGTCTGGGTGTGTACATGGACCTGCTTCTACCCATCTAGAGAATGTACACACCACAACAATTAAATACCTGTACCCGTTATATACTTGAATCATATCGACATAATCAACATGCGAGTGCTGAAATGAACCTTCGGGTCTTGGGATGACTTCTCTGATTACTTTTAGTGTGTGCCCAGCTGTGAACTGTTGACAAATCATACAGTTCACTATAAAAAAAAATGGACCATGCTCGGTTAAGTTCAGTATAAACCAGTCTTCTTTGCCCATCATTTTGATCGATTCTCGAAGAACCGTCAATGAAGACAATTTATCCTGCTGCCAATGCATTTTCTTTCACTCTGGGAATCTCATCATAGAATTCTTCATAATTCGCACAGTCATGTATTGGCTCTCCTTCAGTTACTGGCTCGGCTATGAACATAGCTGGGTTCACTAATTTGCATCAGACTATTTTAATCAATGGATTTAATATTATAACTTCATAAGCAGAAGCTCTCTGAGATGTCAGTGTGCCCTTTGGTTTCTCTAGAATAGCAAATAGCGAGTGCTCAACATACAACATCATTGAACATCCCATTACAATGGTAGTAGCTTTCTCTATGGCGAACGCTGCAGCAACTAAACTTTGCACAGGAAATGGCCCCTCAGCACTGGGTCCAAATTTCCACTATAGCATGCCAGGGGCCAATGTGGTACTCTGTGTGAGCACTGTTGTCATAACGCTGCCATTCGTGAGGGAGAACAGGTAGAATTCCTCTGCATAATTGGGAATCCCTAAAACTGGTGCCGTGCAAATGGCTCTTTTGAGTTCAGCAAATACTTCCTCCATGGTTTCAGACCATTCAATATTTTCCTTTGTCACTTGTGCCTTCTTTACGGCCTGAAGCAAAAGCTTGGTGTATGAGCTGTCGTCAAAAACCCATGCCCTGAGATAATGCAAAGGCCTAAAAAACTCTGCATCTGTTTTACCGAGTGTGGGTTGGCTGTGTTCAGTATGGCTTCAGCTCTTTCTGGGGTGACTCTTTTCCCCTCATGTGAGATAAACTGACCTATGTATAGCACTTCTTGTTGACAGTATTGTAACTTCTCTTTGTCAACTTTATATCCTTTCTCAGCCAATATAGTCAATAGCTGAACAGAATCGTGTCTACATTGCTCCTCTGTCGTGCTGCAAATTAAGATGTCATCCACGTATTGTAGGACAACACTCTCTAGTGCAATATTGCTTAGGTCCATCTGCAGGACTCTGGTAAAAATAGAAGGTGACTCACAGTGCCTCATGCTTTTCAAACGTGTGAGTCTTTGTGCAATAGGATTGAGAAAATGCATTTTTCAAGTCAATCACTGTGAAATATTTTGCCTCAACAGGTATATTACATAGGATTGTAGCCGGGTTCGGAACTAAAGGGAACTCTGCTACAAAAATGTAATTTATTGGCCTCAGATCTTGAATTAGCCTCCAAGACCCTCCCTGGATTTATCGACAGGGTAAACTGCAGTATTGCATGACGACTCTGACGTCACTAAGATGCCCTGCTCCATCATAGCCGAAATTGTCTTGAAAAATCCCTCATCTGCCTCCCTGGAGATGGAATATTGTTGTGCTTTTGGTAAAATTGCTCCTGGCTTCAGTTTGATTTTCACTTCTCTGACCCCTTTCTGTAAGCCTACGTCACAGTGTGGTCCACATTGAGACAGGCACATGGGCCATGTTCTCCTTGAAATATTCAGGACGGTTCTGTGCCAGCATCATTCTCTGAGGCCCTTCTCTTTTGATCATTCTCACCCAAAAGGTGAGGTTCACCTCAACTGCTGTTTCTCCCTCATCTGCTTGCTCATCAAACTAATCGTCATCAGTGACGTCAGTCAATCTGTAGCCTTCTTCAATGCCGATTACTGTGCACCATTGCTGACCTTCATCACAACCATCAATCAAACCCATTTTCCCTCGTATTGCAGCTGTGTGTATCATCGAGGGAAATACTTGTCCGTTTTCCTCGTGCATAAATATCCTACAGAGAAATTCATCTGGAGTCCTCATGGTTTTATCTGTAAGGCCTGGCAGCCCTACCATTAGCACACATACTCTATATGCAAATATTTCTGGCTCTAGTGGTACAGTTCTCATAGCTGTGTGTCCTGCATATGCTATAATCATTTCACATACGTTCAGATAATGCATTCCTGGAGTGGAGCATACTATGCCATCCTCCGTGAATGAGATTGTCAAGTTTGTTTAACTTTGTCGCAAAAATAACAGAGGTACATTCATATCACATTCTTCTATAGAGACTGGAAGTGCATTTGTAAAAGAAACACGACTTGTAGCTCCTGTGAAACTCTGAGTATTTATAGCATCGCTGGAAAAGGAAAATTTACCTTCTCATATACATGAACGTGTTGCACCCGTGCCAACTAGTAAG
Source organism: Ambystoma mexicanum (assembly GCF_040938575.1). NCBI lineage: Eukaryota > Metazoa > Chordata > Amphibia > Caudata > Ambystomatidae > Ambystoma > Ambystoma mexicanum. Next base: position 314,390,244 of record NC_090937.1, on the reverse strand, counting down.
GAATATTCTTTATCCCTTACAACAACATCCACCCTTGGTTCCTAGTGAGGGTCTGGTGTCACTGATAGAATAGAACACATCAGAGTTCCCAGTGAGCTGTCCTAACCCATATATAATTTTGTCCCACCTTGTGCAAATGAACTTCCCCCATCACCAGCGTTACTCCTCATTCCAGAGTTCATGGCCTGTCCTGTACTTACTGTCTGTGACAGTTGCATCAGTGACTGTTTAGTTTGTCCTTGTGGAAACCTCATTGAATTCTTTGATTGCAAGCATTGTTGTGCTCCTGGCGTTTGCAGTTGCACCGTGTGGTTCTGTGCAACTCCATTTCCCTACTGCTGTAAAAACACAGGTGGATTCACCATACGTGCTCCTGTTCCTTGGCCGCTTTGCATCATACCTTGACTTCTACATGTGCGTGCTAGCTGCCCTGTCACCCCACACAACCAACATATTGGTGGTGGTCTGATCATTTGCCCATTTTACAAATCTTGGTTGCCAGTTTGCATGTTTTGAAAACCTCCCTGATTGCTTTGAAAACTTCCCTGATTATGATTACTCTGATATCCTCGTCCTCCAAATCCTCTTCCCCTGGGGTAAAACCCTGTACTTCCCTGATTATTCTGCTGTGGATTATTAGCTTGTTGTATGTTCGATCCGTCTGTGCTAGTTATCGTTGCTCCTTCAAGAGCCTATTTTGACAATTTCTTCTGCACTAATTTTGCCTCTTCACCTTTCCGTGCAGCTTTTTTTATGCAATTCTTTTCTTGCAGTAGCCTGCAATTGTGTGCGATGGTCAGCTGTATTTCCGACCACGGTTTGGCCTCATTACCTACCAATTTCTTGAGCTGTTTCTGTACTGGCTCTGGCAGCCCTTGACATAATATATGGTATAACACGGGTATAGATTTCCCCCCAGATTCCCAAGTCTCGAGTACCTACGTGTCTTTAAAATTCTGTATGTAAATCAGCGGGTCTTCCGACTCCTTCATTTTATGGGTCATGATAGCTCCCATATCGGAAGAATCTGGATACAGTGATCGTAATGCTTTCCACACCGCGGCTCTGCAATTGTTAAATGGAGCTCTGTCATGTGTGGTATTAACTGTGGTCACACCAGGGTAACCTGCCCGTGTCCACACATTGTCTGCTCTATCACCAAGTATGGCGATTAAGAGACCCTTGATATCCTGTATAGCTAACGTGTTCCGTCCCGTCATTTCTTCTAACTCGTGTATCCATTTTCCGGCTCCCGATGTCAGCATTGGAAGCTTATTTTTCAGGTTTTCCCGATCCATGTGTGGCCATGGAATATACTGTGGTCTTGCTCCACCTTTCTTGAGCAACAGAAATTGGGACACATAGCCCTCTCTCTTTTCTCTCATTGTTCTCCTGTCTACTGCAGGTGTAATATTCCCGCATTGCCGCCTACCAGGCAATGACCTTAGTCGGCTCATATAGGGTGGTGAAGACACCCCCTCTGACCGTGAGATACTTCTTCGGAATGTTCTGACTGTGTGGCTGACTCTGATACCCTCGGTGCAGACCCATTAGTGTCTGACCATCTTACTCCTTTCCCCACGAGAATCGTTTTTCGCATCTCCTCTCTTCCTCGCTTTCCTCATGCTCCTCTCTTTCGGTATCAGACATTGTCTGCCCTCAACTCGTGCAATTTCTTGTGTCCTCTTTGTTCCTACCTATTTCCAACCTACCTAGGGACAGTTCTCTATTCCCACTACTTTCGGAGACATCCTCAGTATCGTAAAGCTGAGTGCTCTCCAGGTGCTCTTCTTCCTCTTGCCCTTGGGGTACTTGTTCTAGCCCCATTTCATCATATATTCTATCAATCGTCTCTCCAATGATTCTGGTGTTGAAGTCATCCTCGACATTATCCCTAGACGTGCCTGCCACTGAATCGTACTCAGGAAATAATTCTTCTATATCTTTCCCAGTCTACTACGGGCTCAGGTTTTTTAACATTTCTTTCCAGATATTCGAGATTGCGTGCTCTCGGTCTTCGCTTGCGTTCTACATCGTCATCAAATTCTCTGTGCTTCCTCGCTTCTTCTCTGACCCTATCTTCTTCCTCTTTCCTTGCATCTCTGCGTTTGTTTCTCTTTATATTTCCTCATCCCTTCATCTATTTATTCTTTTCTCTCGTTTTTTCTGTTCTTCCTCTATCCTTCGCTGCTCCTGTCTGTCTTGATCATTGGCTACTCTCTGTTTATGATCGTGTTGCCTTTCTTGCTCTTCACGATGTAACTGTTCTCGTCTCTGTCTATCTTTCTTCCTTACTCTTTCGTCTCTCAATCCTTTTTTCTTTTTCGCTCTCCCTTTTCTGTACATCATCTAGCTTCTCCTTTTGTTTCGCGTCATCAATGCCTTTACCATAGAGTTTCAATAAAATCTGACCTCCTATCCATTTGTTCTGCGTCAGTGCTATCTCATCAGTTCTATCCTCATTCCCTTTCCATCTTTTGCCTTCTCTCTCTGTATCGAGAGATGTACTTGCTTGTCTGTTCCTTTCTCTCATTCTTGCGTCTCTTCTTGTCCCTCGGGACTTTGGAGGTGATATCTCTATCTCTATTTTTGTCTAGATTTTCATCACCACTTTGCGTAAGTGACTCATATGACGGGTTGCTGTGGCTGCTTTAAATTCTCTTAACGGGTATAACCCTTCGTCCTGACTTTCTTCAGTTTTTGTTTCAAATGGGGTGGGTGGTGCTGAGGGTGTCGCACCCCCCTCTGTACATGTTAAGTATCCAATCTACTGGGGGCTCCTCCTCTTTATCCTGTTGGTACATTTTTCACAACTCTAGACTAGCTAAGTATTTGTCTAACTTTTTGCCCGTTTATGTGGCATGCAAGTATGTCAACATGTGTTGCAGGACTGTTTAGATAAGGATCCACCCGGGGGCGAAGGCATAAAGATTTTGTGGGTGTTTCCTTTAACCCATTCCACACTGTACTTTTTTCAGCTTAGGTGCGTGTTTTGGTAACTGTTTTCACAGGTGTACTAATGGAGTCATGTCTTCCATATTTATCTTTGTTCACTTTCACTTTATACAACACTTGTAAATGTCTTCCATCACTTAACCAATTCCAACAAAATGAGCGAGCACGAATAGTCGCAAGCTTCAATCCCGTTTTTTCCACAAAAATGTGACATCTCCTTTTTTAATCAATAAACATCAATTCATACACTACAATATCTCAGTTACTTAATCGTGTACATTTTTATGCTAGTTCTTGAAAGAAACATTTTGACCTATGACGTTACAACAAATAACACATAAAACAGACGTTAACGGACTATACAAACTCCAGCTGGCACATATACCTCTGCCTCTAATATTACCCTGACATGGAGTTTAAACTTATCCCTTTCACAGGCGTCTTTAACCGCCGTGGTGACCTTATTGTTCCTCTTCATTCAGGACCCTGGATACAAGTTTCTTCTAGCCGCTATGTTAAAGCGTAGGAATAAGGTGAATCCTCATTCTTCTCGGGTTTCCCCACCCCGGTATCCTCTCTCTTCTCAGGTGTCCTCCCCGGAATCCTCTTTTACTACTTTTAATCACCCTTTAGGTCACTATTTCCTTCGCCATATATATATATGTATATATGTATATATATTCAGTGAAAAAAACTTTGTTAAAGGGACGTTATGGTTAAGTTGCGCTACTAAAAACCTATGAAATTCAGTGAAAAAACTTTGTTAAAGGGACGTTATGGTTCCAAGTAAAACCGAAAAACCCTTGAAATTTGCCAGTTATGGTAAGCTAAGCAACCATAACCCACGCCACCACCGTGCACTGCTAAGACTAACACCCAGGACATCAAAGATGACATCACAAATGTAATTGATGACATCACTGATGACATCACATGTGTATGTACTTCTCATGAAATATGTGTAGAAGGGATTCTTATTATGTTGCGAAAAAAGTGTCAAGAATCATTGCAAGAAATACACCCTAATAAGTGCATTGAACGATGCATTGATATAAATAGCATCCTATTATGGGGTTCTATCTAGTATACTAAGCTACTCATACAGAAACATAACATTGTGTGCAGCGTACAAGATGAAGGTATGATATTCGTAATGTTAATATGTTGAATAATGAAATGATAATTGTTTTCTTAATAGATTTTTGTGTACTGTGAAATATGTAATAAGTAGCTAATAAAACCCATGTATTACATAATTGCATTACTATATACAAAACACAAAGACACAAGAACACATACCAATATGGGTATATACAGGGAAAGTGAAGTTAGCAAAAAAGCACAAGTAGTAGCAGAAACAATTCATAACTTAACTGATTAGTTTCATGCAAATAAATGATTGCTCTGTTTCAAAGCTGCTATTTACCCTATGTATATGTATCACTTGATGTGATTGGACCCTAAGGAAAGTAGTGTGAGTACAATGTATACAAATATGACCATATACAGGGAAAGTACAGCCATAAAAAAAAACAACAGAACTATCAGAAAGTGCTCATAAGTCTAGTGATTATCTTTATGCACAAAAAGGATTGCTGTCTTTCAAGGTCGTGTTTTCCCATATGTATATGTTTCATATGATGTGACTGTACTCTAAGGGAATTACTGTAAGAACCTACTAGAAGGATATGTCTACAAATAAAATTTAAATTCTTAGTTTCTGACTGTTACTGAAGAAAACCATGTGGCCTAGATATGTCAGCAAAAGAAAAAATAGTGAGACAGACATGTGATGTCATCAGTGATGTCATCAATGACATTTGTGATGTCATCTTTGATGTCCTGGGTGTTAGTCTTAGCAGTGCACGGTGGTGGCGCGAGTTATGGTTGCTTAGCCTTCCATAACTGGCGAATTTCAAGGGTTTTTCGGTTTTACTTGGAACCATAACGTCCCTTTAACAAAGTTTTTTCACTGAATTTCATAGGTTTTTAGTAGCGCAACTTAACCATAACGTCCCTTTAACAAAGTTTTTTCACTGAATTTCATAGTTTTTTAGTAGCACAACTTAACAATAATGACTTTGACTTTATATACATGTCATATGGAACTGACTAGATCTTTTCTTATGAACGTGATGTCCGCGAACTTATTTAATGTTCACGGACATGTTCGGAGAACAGTACCACTACATAAAAACCGTGGGGGGGGTGGGGTATGTTTGATTGTTATATCATAATATAGGAACATTTAACAAATTCCAAAAGCAGCACACAAACACATTATATATAGTAATACATAAGAAATGTAACCCATACATGTAACACACTAACCATTCATTTAAATACAATATGTTCTGAAATGGAATATACCACAAGAACATAAATTGGCTTCCAACATAATTACCTCACAGACACAACAGAACTGAGAACAAGACCAGACCCACTGAATACATAGAACTTATCTTACCAGAAATAGTAAGTGTACTTCATTTTACTCATATATTTATAAACTTTCTGTATTAGATTAAAAAATATATTATCTTTTTTTTTTCTCACAGAAATGTCTACTACTCTGGAATGGCTAGAGAACAATTTCCCACATGAAGAAATGTCACAAGATAGTGAAACTAATGGTAAACACTTTATAATACAAACCATTTAAATATTATTATTTTGTATACATTTAACATATATATATATATTTTTTGTACAGGGCATAACAAAATAGAAACTACCTCTGAAGAAGCTGTTATAGAAAACACGCTTGACAACATAAAAGAAAAAAATTGATTTACTGTTGACCAATTTTAATAATTTGAAAACTTTTGTTGAAGATCATTTTAAAACAAAAACGTCATACCATTGCCCCAGATGTACTTGTCCCTCCTCACCATATCCCAGTCAATTATCCCCAAACCCTCTCCATAATCCAAAACGTTTTGATGAGATTTCCATCCCTTCTTCACCTAATACCAATCATGTTGAAACCCCAAATTCTCCTGTTTTTGTTTCTGTTTCTGCCTCACCTTCTCTGTCATAAATTATTAATATATGTTAAATAAAGTTTAATTTTTATATTGTATTGTGAATAGTTTCCGTTTTTTTTTTTTAAAAACAATATAAGTGTCCGCGGACAGTGCGAGTGTTCTGAAATGTTCGTACATAAACGAAAATGGAGGTGTCCTGAAAAACACCACACCTGTTCGTACTGTTCGCTAGCAAGTTGAAACTGTTCTAAGAACACACGTCGTGTCCTGAAATGTTCGTAAAGAAACAAAAATTAAAGTGTTCTAAAGAACACTATATCTGTCCGTAATGTTCGCTATCAACTTAAAACTGTCCTAAGAACACAATTGGTGTCCTGAAATGTTCGTAAATAAACGAAAATGATGTGTCCTGAACAACAGTACAACTGTTCGTAGTGTTCGCTAGCAACATGAAACTGTACTAAGAACACACGCGGTGTCCTGAATTGTTCGTAAACAAACAAAAATTAAAGTGTCCTAAAGAACAGTATACCTGTCCGGTACTGTTCGCTAGCAAGTTCAAACTGTTCTAAGAACGCTATTGGTGTCCTGAAATGTTCGTATGTAAACGAAAATGGAGGTGTCCTGAAGAACACTATACCTGTTCATAGTGTTCGCTACCCAATTGAAACTGTTCTAAGAACACAATTGGTGTCCTGAAATGTTCGTACATAAACTAAATTACACATGTCCTGAAGAACACTATATCTGTCCTTACTGATCGCTACCAAGTTTAAACTGTTCTAAGAACACACGCGGTGTCCTGAAATGTTCGTTTCACGTGTGACGCACTTTTAATTACTTCAGAACCTGAACAGTGTCCATAGGACATCAATGCGCATGCGCTAACCAATCTCCGTGCACTTGGTGTCCTGCGGACAGGCGCTACCTTCGCGGACTAGTTCGCAAGCGGATCATATGACCACGCCCACGCTCATCGTGTGTCCTGAAATGCGGACACTGTTCCTGTCCCTGAACAATTTAAAAGTACATTTTCAGTTAATCCATAATATTTTTCAATAAAATCTCACCATGCCACAAGTCCCACATAGCAATCTTGAGTTTCTATATACCTTTTGAAACTTTCCGATCCTTTTTTTGTGTTCGATCTGTCCGCGCACAGTGTGCATGTCCGCGGACCGCGCACAAGCACCCCTATAAAAGACCACGCCCAAGAGCTTATTCCCATTGTGTTTCTGGCTATTCTTCAGAACAGTGATTTTTGCTGCCACCTGCAGACTACACCATCATCGAGATGGCATCCTTGGCTGCTGAACTGCCACTTGGTGCTGCACCTGCTTCAGCACCACCACCACCCCCTCCACCACCACCACCTCCCCAAGGGCCTGAAGAGGGGAACAGGACTGAGGATGCGGAGGAGGAAGAAGAGGATGATGAGAATGAGGCAGAGGAAATCCCTACTACCCGCACTAGGCGTGAGTCTTGGGTGTGCCGGTTATTTACCATTCATGGGAATGGTCCTAAGGCTCGTGCGAACCATGTTACCTGCAATGAGTGCAAAATGATACTCAGTCGCGGGAAGCACGGTAACTACAGCTTTGGGGCCACTACTATGAAGCGACACCTGAGGTCATTTCACTCTGGGGCTATTCGCAGGGTTGTACCTTGCGAAGAACATACCAGGTTGATTTCCTCTACTTCATCCTCTGTTTCTGATCCTGTCACCACAAGGACCACCTCTGTGAGACAGCGTCTTTCTCAAGCTGCCTCACAGGCCATACAGAATGCTGATGACCCTTACCTTTCGAGGGTCACAGTTGTATGTATGTACTGTGACACAGTACTCTGCAGGGGGGAGCGACTTCGGAGTGCTTTTGAGACTATCGTCTCAGAGCACGAGAAGACCTGCACACTACCCAAATAAAACCCATTCTACATCTTCCTCTCTCAGCTCGCCCTTTCTTATCCCTGTGGTTGGTGTCCCCCCCTTTACCCCACTTTACCCTCCTCTCCTAGTGTGTCGTGTCTGAAAAACCAAAAAAAATACAAAATTACAAAAATAAAAAAAAAATAAGGCTCTTTTCAGAGCCGCCTTTCCCAGTTAAAAAATAGAAGTGAAAATAAATGAAGCAGGGCTCTTGGTATTTTTCAGAAGTCCGCGGACAGTTCGCGAACATTAAAAAAATTGGGTTGCTACTCCATCACAAACATCAAAACATTCATATTATAGAACAAACAACTGTTTTAATTGTATACATTAGATTTACTATTTGTACTTTTCCACACCACTAGCTTACTTTTTTTTGTCATCTGAACCCCAGTTTAGTAACACATAAATTCAAGAATACCTATCCCTACTAGTTTTAGTTCCCAATGCACAATCCCACACCATTGCATACATCTTTATCATCTTACTCAAACACTCATGCACACAGCACACATACATTCCAGAACACCCCAACCCATATCTTCTTTATTTTTTTCAACAGACCCTAAAGAATGCCTACCAAAAGACAAGTCCGTAGAAAGCAACGCAAAAGTAGAGCAAATGAAAATAAAGGTGTCCAACATAAGCATCCATCTCTAGCAGAATTTGTAAAAATAGTTGAAACAAAACAGCTAATACAATCATTTAGTGAAACACAAGAAGTTTCAAGTACAACAACTTTGCTTCCTCTATCAAAATGTAAAACAAACCAAAAAACAATTAACAGAAAATCAGCTATCAGTACAGATAAAACTACTTCTTCAAATTTTAATATAGTGCAAAGTAAGCATACCAAGAAAAGTATTTTAACCAAAATATACCGTCACAAAGTCCTTCAAAATCTTATAAAAACAGGAGAGAAATCAGGTTCAAAGCTTAAACCTATCGTAGGAAATTAATCTTAGAAGCATTGATGGACAGTGCAATTCTTCTCAAAAGAAATGTATTTATTTTACTGTTAAACAAAATGAAACCACTAACAAAACTAATAACTAAATTACAAAAAAGACTTCTCAATAAGCGAAATGTCAACAGAAAGAACTTCTTAAGTATCTGTGGAGGTGAATGGAATCACACTACGAGCACAGAACCATATTTTAATGAAGAAGCGTACAAAAAAAAGCAAACAAATACAATTGCCATAAATAGCAGTGGTCGAGGTTATGAAAAAGTGAATAATACCATAATGGAACAAGAAGTACTCCTTACAAAAATATGCCCTGAAAACTTAGAATTACCCCTCAATTCAACTGAATCAGAACGTCTAGTGTACAAATGGCCATGCACGTCAATGTGTAACATTCCCAAACAATGTTTCAAATCTTTACACCAATTCCTCAATAAATATGTAAAAAGCAAAGACAAAATCAAAATTAAATTACTGCAAAATATAGATACCTGTCCAGTGCGCAAGTACACAGGACTACAAGGACATTCATTGGCCTGCATTACAGGACCTACTTGTAAAACCACTTTCCATGATATCAAAATGATATCAACACATCATTCAACTATAAGAAATCTAGTCTATAAACTGTACTATGCTAAAAGTCCTGCTTTAGCACTAGCAAAGTTAAATAACATCCTTCTACATGGTACAGCAAAATACCTACTTGAAGAAATTGACTATATCCAGAAAAAATATTTTGTAAGTGAAAGCCATTTACAGAATGAAATAGCTTTAAACCAATTAAGCAACAATTCTACACATGGCAACCTTTTGCTAAACACATACAAAAAAGAAATACTAAAATTTAAAAGTACATCAGCTGAAGTACCAAACCATGTATGTGTATGTTGCCGTAGAATTTTTTATAAAAGTAACACACAAACTGTGGACCTATCATACAAAATAGAAGACAATCAAGATTCTAAATGGTTTGAATTAGCTCTCTACCTTCTAGCAGAAAACAAATATGAAATAACTGAGCCCTTAATACTTTGCAGTTATTGCAATACAAAACTTGACAACAACCAAACTCCTTCACGTTCTATCACAAATAATTTGGAATTATACCCAGTACCAAAACCTCTACAACAACTTAATTTATATGAGAGCATCAAAATTCAAACAGTACACCCATTTCAAGCAATAATACGCCTTCAACCAAAAACAGCAAAATTACCTCCCTCTGAATTGGTAAAAGGCATTCGTGGAAAAGTAGTTTATTTACCATTAAATCTAAAAGAAAATGTGCATACTCTAGGAGTGCAACGTCCAATGCAGCAATCTTTAATTATATTAGTTAATGGAGTACCTACAAAAGACAAAAAAATATGGCAACAGCTGGTAGATTTATATAAAGTTAGACAAGCCTTCCAATATCTTAAAGAGAATAATGAATATTACAAAGAAATTAATATTGAGGAAAACTTGAAAGATACAACTGAAATAATTCAAGAAACACAAGAAGCTGGTCAATTTGAGCTACTAGATCCTGCTACAATATCAAATACTTTAGACCATTATACAATTCATCCTTTGCACTGTAATGACACCGTACAAGATGTACTGGAAACTTACCAAATGCGTCAAACAAAAGGATCGCCAATCAGTATATGGGAAAAAAGTATAGAAGCACGTGCTTTTCCTCTACTCTTTCCTACTGGCAAAGGAGGAAGGTATGATGATAGACCTATTCAAATATCAGCTTCAGAATACCGCTCATTACTGATGTATTCTGAAGATCCCAGATTTAGACAAAATGTGGAATACATATTCCACCTACTCTTTGAAAGTGAACTAGCAACTTTATGTTACGGAGTTGCGCACATATTAAAATCAGGATCACACTTTCAAAATATGACAGCTACACAATTATTAGAGAAAGTGCAACAAAAGGATGAGGTTTTACAATCAAATATTACAAATCTATTAGCAAATATGCGTGGTACTAAAGAGTACTGGTTTCGACGTCATGGAGATGTACGTTGTATGATCAGAAACCTTGGCCCACCCACTTGGTTTGTTACATTAAGTTGTGCAGAATATGCATGGGAAGATTTACATGATATCCTACGCATATCAAATAAAAACAAAACAAACATAGATATTCTAACACCTGGAGAACTTTGTTCTTTGGATCCTGTTAATGTTTCAAGATATTTTTACCATCGCTTCATTGCTATGCTACATTTTATTTGTAATAAAACTGTTCCTCCCCTTGGAGAAGTGCCACACTTCTTTTGGAGAAAAGAATACCAAGCCAGAGGAGCACCACATATCCACATGCTTTTATGGATTAAAGATGCTCCTAAATTTGGTCAAGACAGTGATGCCACTGTTTTACAGTTTATTGAAAAATATGTCACTTGTGAATTTTCATCAGAAGCCACAAATAGTGATCTTCGTGCACAAATTTTACAATTTCAAAGACACAAGTGTGGAAAATATTGTCGTCGCAAATACAAAAACAAAGGCACATACTACACCAAATGCCGATTTGGATTCCCTAGACCAGTTACAAATACAGGTCAAGTAAACAACCTCATGTCTTCAGTTAGACATAGTGTTAAAGGTAAGTCACCTAAAATACATATTACATACAAAGAAAAGAAGAAGAAAAATATATCAATGATTATAATGCAATCATTGCCCACTTATGGAATGCAAACATAGATGTGCAGTACATTGCAGACAATTCTACTGCAGTTGCACGATATGTCACAGCATACTTAACTAAAGCAGAAAAGACAGAGCTCCAAGACCTCTGGAATGACCTGTCATCAGATAAAACAGTATCTCAGAAATTATACAGCTTGGGAATAAAAATGCTCACCCATAGAGAATGTGGATTTTATGAAGCAGCTGATTGTTTAACTGGTACTTCATTGTATGGTAAATCTAAAAATATAGTATGGCTAAGTCTTGGTCCAGCTAAATCTAGAAAAATAGTTCTAAAATCATATGAAGACATAGAAACAATAGCCAAACATGATCCCAACAGCCAAGACATTTTAAAAAACTATTTATTGGACACATACTACCCAAACAGAAGTAATACTTTGGAAAACCTGTGTCTATACCAAATAGCCCAAAACTACACATACAAAAATAATATGAAACCTGATGAAAAAAAAGGTAAATATAGAGTGACAGACTGTGAAGGCAGCTTAGTTAAACTCACTAAACCAAATTTAATTAATCATATCAAATTGTCATTGAAGACTCCTCAACATAAAGAAGTATATTACATGTCCCTGCTACAACTCTTCAAACCATGGAGAAAAGAAGAACAATTACTAGATAACTATGACTCATATGAGGATGCTTTCAAAGCAAATGAAAGCACTATAACTGATGTAAACTTTACACAGTACAAAACAATGTTGCACAATGAACAGCAACATGAAGAAGAACTCCAAGCCCAACTAGATAAGGATACTCCTGACAGTAGTCAACCTTCTGCAACAGGAAGCCAAGAACCACTGGGAGAACCACTAGTAACAAATGAGGCAGAATTAGCTATGATAGAAGTAGAAAACATCATGTGTCAATATGAAGATAAGGAATACTTAACTATACTACAATCAAAACTAAACAATGAGCAAAGTAGCATTTTTCAAGAAGTAACAAAACAAATTGCACATGGTTTAAAACATGAAAATAAAGAATGTTCCTGCCATAATTATAAACCTATACTACTGTACGTCAGTGGTGAAGCTGGTTCTGGCAAAACATTCCTAATCAAAATCATTAGTAAGTTCCTTCAACAATTGACAAACAACAAACTGTCAGCTGTTGTCACTGCCCCCACAGGTTTAGCTGCCTACAACATAGGTGGTGTTACATTACACTGATTACTACTATTACCAGTAGAACACCAGAACAAATTAGACTATTACAAACTTTCTGCAGAAGCTGCAATGGAATTACGCAGAGTATTGAAACAAATGAAAATGCTACTAATAGATGAAGTGAGCATGGTCTCCAACCTGATGTTAGCTTTGATTCACCTCAGATTACAAGAAGTACTCAAAACAGACTATGAAGAGCTCTTTGCAGGAAAACACATTATTGTTTTTGGAGATCTGCTTCAATTAACACCAGTAAAAGGTGAACCTATTTTTAAAACATTAGGGCACAAACTCTGCCGTAAAACTGTTGGCAGCATAGGAAATGTCAACCTTTGGCAACATTTCCAATACAGAGAATTAACAGAAAACATGCGCCAATCTGCAGATCTAACTTATGCCAACATTTTAAAAAGTTTCGGAGTTGGTATACTTTCTAAAGAAGCAGAAACAACATTGAAAACATGGCACATTAATGCACTTTATGGCGATAATGCATGTGCTACAGATGTTATGGAACAATTAGCCCACAAAAATGTCAATTGTATGGCCTTAATGCCAACTCTTTCAAGCTGTCTCAAATTCAATGAAATCATGCTAAGTAAAGAAATGCAACCAATAATGGAAATTAGCGCCACAGACAAACTAGATGTACATGGTATGACACTACCCATGTGTGACCAAGCCACAACAAGACTAAATAATTTCGAAAAATCAATCTCAAACACAGCAGGCTTAGAAAAGATGTTAAAATTATCCTTAAATTGCAGAGTAATGCTTAAACGTAACCTTGACGTGGACCAAGGACTAGTTAATGGAGCACTGGGTACAGTTGTTGGCTTTCAAACATACCCACGTGACAACAAAATTCAGTTTGTCAATATACTCTTTGACAAACTTTCAGAAGTAAAACGGATAGGACGCTCAACAGCTAGATTCCTTCTCTTCAAAGATATGTATGTACGAGGAGAACAATTTTCTCTAACTCTTGCATACGCAGTCACGATTCATAAATCACAAGGTCTTACCCTAGACGGTCTATTTCTAATCAACTTTGATGCAAGTAAAGTAAACGCTGATATTCCTTGCATTTTAGAATATAATAGACTTCGCTCACTATACACTCCCTATCTAAAAACATATTCTGTTCCACAAAAACTAAAACGTAAAAGAAAACTAAATCAAACAGAAATGCAACAGGACGTCACTGCAAATCCTCCAAAGAGAGTAAAAGAAACTAATACTTCATCAAGTACAACAAACAAAAAAGAATCAATTAGAGAAAGTAAACCAGGTACTTCTTTAAAGAAGGAAGACAAACTCCAAAAAAAGCAGTTAGATACAGAACTACATGGACCATTTAAATTCTCAAATATAGTTGGTGTAAGTCGCTATGCAAATGTAGCAATGAATATTCTATTTCAATTACCACCAATTGTTGACAACATTTACTTAAACAGTACAAACCCATTGTGTTTGCAAATGTTAGTACTTCACAGAAATGCAGCAAACAATCCTGACAACACATATAGTGTTTTTGGAATAAGACGACAATTGGACTACTGTGCTGGAATGGTGAAATTCACTATAAACTCACAGGAAGATCCACAAGAATTTCTAATGTACTTACTACAAGTACTGGAAAACAAAAACATACCTATAAATGAAATCTTTCAGATTTCATACATGTGGAAACATACATGCACTCTCTGCAACAATGTGACACAAGAAGAAATCCCCAATGAACGCTTCATATATATATATCAATACCAAATTGTGAATCCATTCCATTTCAGCAACTTGTACAAAATGCAAACCATGGTAGATTATGCTCTACCTGCAATTCAGATAATCGCTCCACGTTAGTAATACAAACACATAGTAAATACATAATACTAATGCTTCTACGTTACAATGCAGATGGTACCAAAAACAACTGCAAGCTGACTGGATTCACACATGGTCAAATATCACTTGGTAAGAAAACCTTCACAACAATAGGTATAATCTACCACGCAGGAGCCACAACCAATTCAGGGCACTACACTGCATATATAAAAAAGAAATGTGGATGGTTTGAATGTAATGATAGTACCATTACTCTAAAGCAGAGATTACCAGCAAATCTTACAAACGCTTATTTGATGTTCTTAAAACCAAAATTTGATAAATAAACTGTATTTAAACCTTTAAGTAAATTTGTGTTACAAAAATATAAACTGTTAGAATGTGCCAAAAGCTATCTAACAGCTCAAAGATTCTACAACAACTAATCAGATAAATGAATACCACTAAATTAGGCCAAAAAATACACAGTTAGAATACGCCAATTGGTATCTAACTGTCCCAAAATTTAACAATATCCAAATAGATAAATCAAAATCACTAAAATATACTAAAAAAATAGACAGTTAGAATACGCCAATTGGTATCTAACTGCTCCAAAATTTTATAATATCAAAACAAATGAAGAATCTGTTACTGCTCCAAAAAAAAATACAACAAAGCAAAGTATAAAGCATTAGCCAGAAACAACAAGTAAACACTGAAAACAAACAAACAAATAAACTGTAGCATAACAGAAAAAGGTTTTTTTTTAATCCAACATGGATTTTTTTTTCTCCCACAGACCCAATGATTTTAGCAACAAATACAGAAACTGAGCAAATTGCACAATACTCTGATTTGTACTCTACTATATATGAGGGTCGAAAAAAAATAAAAGTATATTGCTTATACAATGTAATAAGTCATTACAAAATACTAATACTAACATGCTATTTTCTTTTATCAAATAAATGAAGAAGAAAAACATGGACTTCCATTACTAGACCAAACAGTAAGTATACAATAATAAGGACAACCATAGCAGCATATCACATCCATAGTATCTAATACCTTTGTTCCTTATACATTTGTTTTTCACCCAAAGTTATAAGCAAATATGAATGTGATATGCTGCGGTGGTTGTTGCCAGGGCATACAGTCTTGGGTGCATGGCCAAATGGCCATGCACCCAAGACTGTATGCCCTGGCAACAACCACCGCAAGATATCACATCCATAGAGTCAAACATTTCAACTATGATCTATGGGAAACTTTTAATGTCCGCGAACAATGTGAGTGTTCTTAGAACACTTTGAACGTGCCAGCGAACAATACGGACACCGTTTTCAGGACACCCCCTACGAACATTTCAGAACAACGCGATAGTTCTTAGAACACTTTCAACTTAACAACGAACAATACGGACAGCGTCCTAAGGACACCCCCTATGAACATTCCAGGACACCGGGTGTGTTCTTAGAAGCGTCTTCAGAACATCACCATCTTGTTTATTTGCGACATTTCAGGACACCGCGAGTGTTCTTAGGACACATTCAACTTGACAAAGAGCAATATGGACAGCGTCTTCAGGACACCCCCGACGAACACTCCCCGGACACCGCGAGTGTTCTTAGAAGCGTCTTCAGAACACCACCATCTTGTTTATTTGCGAACATTTCAGGACACCGCGAGTGTTCTTAGGACACATTCAACTTGACAAAGAACAATACGGACAGCGTCCTCAGGACACTCCCTACGAACACTCCCCGGACACCGTGAGTGTTCTTAGAAGCGTCTTCAGAACACCCCCATTTTGTTTATTTGCGAACATTTCAGGACACCGCGCGTGTTCTTAGGACACATTCAACTTGACAGAGAACAATACAGACAGCGTCCTCAGGACACCCCCTATGAACACTCCCCGGACACCGCAAGTGTTCTTAGAACATTTTCACTTTGCTTGCGAACAAAACGGACACATATTGACTCCTTAGAACACCCCCTAGTCAGTTTATTTAGAACATTTCAGAACACCCGTGATGACCGCAAACAAATCAAACAGAAAAAGAACGTCTAACACATAAAAAACACAACTTTCATCCTATCTCATACACTCCCACCCTCCCCAAACACTCCTACACACCAACACACTCACTGCGCTGTCCGGGGACGTCCGCGAATCCAAGATGGCGGGCGCTACCGAAAAATCTGACGCGCTTCACGCTCCACGCCGTCCAATCAGCGAACACTTTGCATGTCCGCGAACATTACGCAAGACGATTGGCCAATCAGGACACTTTCCGCGGAGCGAACAGGGAAGTGTGTCCGCAAACCCAACACAGATATCACTAATTTTTTTTTACCTACTTTTTGGTCATTTTAAAAAAAAAACTACTGGACGGATTTTCACCAAATTTGCAAAAGCACGCTTTCAGGACCAAGCCGCTGCTCCTGGTACAAATTTGGTGGAAATCCGTCCAGCGGTTTGGACTGTAGGCGTGAGCAAAATTTTTTTCCCATTCACTCTATGGAGAGTGAGTATAATGTATACAAATATGAGCATATAGAGGGAAGGTAGAGTAATAAAAATAAAACTATGAGAAAGTGCTGATAACCATAATGATTATCTTCATGCACAGAAAGGATTGCTCTCTTTTAAGCCTGTATCTTCCGCTATGTATATGTTTCATATGATGTGACTGGACCCTAAGTCTACAAATATAGTACCTTTTCAATTTTTACTTCCTGACTTCCTTCCTGAAGAAAACTTTGTGGCTTCGATATGTCAGTAAAGGATAAAAAGGGAGAGCCAGCCATGTGATGTCATCAGTGATGTCATCAATGACATTTGTGATGTCATCTTTGATGTCCTGAGTGTTAGTGTTAGCAGTGCACGGTGGCGCGAGTTATGGTTGCTTATGTTACCATAACTGCCAAATTTCAGGGGTTTTTCGGTTTTACTTTGAGCCATAATGTCCCTTTAACAAAGTTTTTTCACTGAATTTCATAGGTTTTTAGTGCACAACTTAACCATAATATCCCTGACTTCATATACATGTAACATAGAACATACTAACCCCCTCGTAGTGATTTTCATATCCGCGGACTACTGCCATGTCCGCGGACACATCGAAAATCAGAGCGTGGTGAATGTAAATTTAAATAGTGTGCCCCATTTCCCCTTTGAAGTTGGCTCTGAAAAGATCCGTTTTTTTTTTTTTTTTACAGATGCTTGACAGACACCTGTTATTTTGTATTTTTTTTCTTGTTTTTTTTTCTTACTTTACTCCTAAAATCTTCACATAACCTTCTCCAAAGCAACCCTTACATTCCAAAATAGAAAGGCATTTCCCATAAAAGATAAAGAAATGCCATCTTCTTTAAAATTAACAGCATTACTGGCATCAATATTCTCATTGTTACAGAAGAACATACCAGCTCTAAGCATGAAGGCACACATGCCTCGGTTGATGACACACCTAGCAATATTTTGCTGAGGACAAAAAACTGAACTATTGTCCCATATTGCCCTAGGTAGTAATCCAGAAAAAATTACTTTTGCATTTGGAAGGATATTCATTACTGCTTGAACCAAGCGTTCCAAATCAGCCAACAAAGTAGGGGCACTGACGTTGCCCAAATGGAAAGCACCATAGTGCAAAACTACCACTTGCGGACTGTTCATCGTGGCCATATCCTCACAAACTTGTACAATTCCCTGTACATTGCAATCAGGCACACTGCTCCACACCACCTCCACTCCTTTCACATCAAAGTTCTTTGCAAGATGCCTGCATTCAGCGTACTGCTATAAACCATGCACAAACATATCTCCCAGCACCAACACCCTGACTTTCTCCACTTCTGCCATCTTCACCACACACAGTCTCTTTCAACACAAATCCACAACCTCGACATCTGATTGGCTGATCCGTACAGTCTTCTTTCCATGTTGGATTTCCTGGAAAAACCCGGATGTAGCACGCCCTGTCCACGAACAGCCGCGGTGTCCGCGGACGGCATCCACTTTACTCTCTGTGCCATTCCCTCATTGCATACAGCTGTGTATTTTCGAACATTTCAGGACAATTATTATTTCATTATTCAACATATTAACATTACACATATTATACTTTCATCTTGTACTCTGTACACAATGCTATGTTCCTCCATTAGTAGCTCAGTATACTAGATAGAATCCCATAATACAATGCTATTTATATCAATGCATCGTTCAAAGCACTAATAACGGTATGATATTTATTGCAATATCCTTGACACTTTTTTCACAACATTATAATAAAAATCCCTAGTACACAAATTCCATGAAAAGTACATACACACGTGATGTCATCAGTGATTTCATCAATGACATTTGCAATGTCATCTTTATTGTCCTGGGTGTTAGTCTTAGCAGTGCACGGTGGTGGCGCCAGTTATTTTTCAAAGCTTACCATAACTTGCGATTTTCAGGGGTCTTTCGGCTGTACTTAGAACCATAACGTCCTTTAAACAAACTTTTTTTAATATCACGCAAACAATATACAAACATGGCGTGCAAAAACCAACTTCTACAGATGGCTTTACACAGAATGTTTCAAAGTAAGAATTTATGCTCGTTCACAGTGAAGGTCAGCTGCTTCCACAACTTCTACAGATGGCTTTACACAGAATGTTGCAAAGTAAGAATTTATGCTCGTTCACAGTGAAGGTCAGCTGCTTCCATTTTTTTCTCGGGCCCCGGAGAGGCTCACGAATGGGACTATAAGGTTGTATTGTGTTTTGACCTTGACAGACAGAGATTGTGATGAAAGACTTCTCTTGAAGGAGTGTTGCTAAAACGTAAGAGAAGATAAAGATGAAATTTCTGAAACGAAACCACTTTTACATATTATATCACTATACGAAAGATCGTTGGCACACGCAGAGTCGTATTTTGGGACTGCACTACTCGTAGACAATGGAAATTGCAATTGTACTGTAAGTAACCCTTTAGATTATTTTATACCAAATATAATTACAATAGCGTAGCATTAAAGACCGCTCAAGTTGAACTTGTTCGTTGAAAGTGGCATAATGTTTCCTACCACGCACTATCACCGCCGAATTGATCCCCTGTCGTTTAGAGGGCTCTGAAAAAGGCAGACGACACAAGGTGGGTTAATAGAAATAATTTAACCGGTCTATAGGCGGTCAAGCGCTCTACTCACTGTGCCACTTCACTGTAGCCTGTCAAGTGGCACAGCGAGTACAGCGCTCGCTTTGACATCCGTGCACAGCTTGCAAACGCAAGTTTGAATCCCAGCAAGGCCAAACTCAGCCTTTCATCCTTCCGTTGTCGATAAATGAGCACCACACACCGTGGTTAATAATATGCACCGCTTAGATACCTCACGGTTCTTAGCGCTATATGAATGGGAAAATATTATTATTTTATTATTAACATACTCTGTTGCACTATCTTCGATAGCAAATATTTTCACGCCCTAATAAATAAAATGATGATTTTTAATGAAGATCGGCTGGTGATACTAATTTATGTTTTTTAAAACAGGTATGTGGCTCCATTTTGCCTATGTCACGATTTACAGACTCCAGCGGATGGTGTCTTCAACTGCCAGGTGCAGGTCCAAATATGCAACTTCATGACCCTCACCATTTTATGGGACAATCGCCAAGGACCAATATGCCCTTACGCAGTACTAGCGGCTACAAACAACATACCAACCAATAGGGTGGTCTAATGGCTCGTTGTTGGAGCAACCTTCCGATTATCAGAGCGACCATTTACTGCTTTTATCATAAACCAACAGCCTATTTACCGCAAAGGAACAACGCGTGGCTCCAAATAAACTTTTGCTGATCGACAGCAGAGACAATAGCAAATCGCTGAATATTCACTAAACATTTCATGTGAAATAAATGTACTTTACCAAATGTACATTCCTGCTGTTTACTTTTAAACCACATTTTCATATTCCGAATTGTGGCGCACTGAGTTGTAAGCTGATCTAACACTCTCTGTACCGCAAAGGAACATTGCGTGTCTCAACATGAACTTTTGCGGATCGACAACAAAGACAAATGCAAATTGCTGAATATTCTCTAAACAGTTGATGTCAAATTAATGTACTTTACAACATTTACAATCTTGCTGTTTGCTTTTAAATCACAGTTTCATATTCCGAATTGTGGCGCGCTGTGTTGTGACATAATGTGTGTTGTCTTCCGGGTTCTGTGTTAAGTCGCGTAGTACTGGAGACGACTAGGCGCGTTTGATTATGCACCCTGTAATGTCACGGAGAGAGGCGGGGAATATGAATGCTTTGATAATATCAGGCTTAGGGGTGGGAGATATGATTTAGTGTCGCAAAAGCAAGTCAGCAAGGTCAATAGCGCCAGTCATAGGATTATCACATAATGTCGGCGCACACCAGCCGGATTTATCGTTTCTTTAGTGGACAAAAAGTCAGTTGACGCCCATAGGAAATTGTACTGTTAGCGAACAAAAGGAGTGCTCTTAAAACACTTTCACCCTGACAACGAACAATACAAACAACGTTCTCAGAACACCCCATTTTGTGTAATTGCAACCATTTCGGGACACTGCGAGTGTTCTTAGAACACATTTAACTAGACAGATTACAATACGGACAGCTTCCTGAGGACACCCCCAGTTTGTGTATTTACGAACAATTAAGTACACCGCGAGTGTTCATAGCTCATTTTTACCTTCCTTGCGAACAAAAATGACACATACTCCGTCCTCTAAACACCCCACCATTTAGTTTATTTACAAAATGTCAGAACAGCCGTGATCTCCGTGGACAAATCGAACGCAACAAAAACGTCTAGCACATAAAAAAACAAAACATTGAACCTATCTCATACTCCCCCACCCTCCCCAAACACTCTTACACACCAACACACGGCACTAAATACAATTTTTTATCCACGTTTCACTGCGCTGTACGCGGTCAACTGCGAATACAAGATGGCGGGCGCCACAGAAAATCTGACGCGCTCCACGCCCCTCGTCGTCCAATCAGCGAACACGTTGCATGTCCGCGGACATGACGCAAGGCCATGGGCAAATCGGGGTGCTGTCCGCGGAGCGAACAGGGAAGTCCGTCCGCGAAGCGAACACAGATATCACTAATTTTTTTGCCTTACATTTTGATCATTTTTTAAAAAACTACTGGACAGATTTACACCAAATTTACAAAAGCACGCTTTTGGGACCAGGCCGCCGCTCCTGTCGCAAATTTGGTGTAAATCCGTCCAGCGGTTCGGGCTGTAGCCGTGCGCAAAGTTTTTTCCCATTCAGTCTATGGGAAAAAAAAAAGTTTTGGGACCCCCCTATAACTTTTCCACCCCTGGACGAATCCTCACCAAACTTTGCAGAGTGACCCAACTACTTCTTTTGCAAAGTTTGGTGAGGATCCGTCCAGGGAGAGCGAAGTTATAAGCCACCCAAAAAGTGCTCTTCCTATGGAAACAGCAACTTAACCATAAATACATGGCCACTACCGTGGCCATGTAATATATATTTATATATATATATATATATATATACATTCTACTCTACTTCTGACTATATTTTGTTTTCCCGCCTCCTTCCGTTACCTTTCCCTCACCGTTTGCCTGTTACCTCTCTGGGTGCTCGGGATCACTGCCTTTGTCACCGCCTTCTCCGGCCGTTCACCTGCTCAGCTGCCTGTAGGAGTGGGAGGGGGTTATGTGGGTAACACTGATCCCTTCAGACCTCGTTCTGCAGATTTTATTTTTATTCTACCACTGTATACGGGGAGCTTCACGGTCTACTCAGCGGGATGGCAAAGGACTCATGATATTACAGAGGACCTAGAGTTACTTTATGTTGACGGTCAATGGGTGTCTAATTCTAATAGATAAGCGATGACCATCAATCTCTGCTACCAAGCCCCACCAGCCCACAGAGTCAGGGTTTGGCCAGAATCACTTTAAGACAAGATAGCAGCACCCGTGAGATAGAAGGGGGTGCAAATTTAATACTCCAACACCAAATCAATAATGACAACTCAACGGTTTGGCAAAGGGAGTCCGTTTAATGACAAGTACAAAAAACAGGGAGTTATGAATATCAGCAGTGGTGTGATCTTCCTTCTCGCTTCAATTCCAACAAACTTCATGAAAATCATAACATTTATACTGAAAACTCATCATCATTGACGTGTAACACCTAAAATTGTCATACAATTCTATTGGTTCAGGAAAGGTAACTTTACTATAGGTACTATGTCTGTATATGGTAACGGAGTAAGGGGATTGGGTAAACACTGTCGGGTGTGGCATCTAAGCCCTACCTTCAAACTAGCTACTGTAAACGTCACTAAAAGTATGACGCCTTGTTGGTTCTACTTACTATAGGACCCTAGATTACTTGGTCCCTTGTGATTGGGTTGGCAACAACCCCACCCGCACTTTTCCACTTCGCTTAGCAGCACACAGAATAATGAGGCCAGGTGCAGGGAATAAGTCTGTACCCCAGCTTTCCTTCAATTTATGTTACAGCCATTCATCACCTTAGTGCCCGTGTGTCAATTACTGCCTTGTAGTTTGGCCTCGTGTCTGCCTCTTGGTCTGAGAAAGTTAAGGAGGATGGGTACGATAAGGCTCCATGCGTAGGTGTGAAAGACTTATTTCTGCTTTCTCGGCTGGTCACGTGGTTCAGACACCGTGAATTTGCCTCTTCTTTATTTTTGTTTCACCTGCCTTCTGCTTCTTATCTTGACCCTTCAAAGCAGTATATTCTGTTCTTTGCTTTAATTAATTATAGCCACTGTTCGTCCATTTTGACAGATCTGACCTTGGTTCTCCAGGCACGATTTGCCTCTGCCGAGTTTCGTTTATGCCGCTCTATTCTTGGTTTCGCTATATATGAAATTTTTCTCATGTGGCCGTTTAGTAAACTTTTGGTTGATTCTGCTTCTTGTGCAAAGTGGAAATACACTGTAGGTTAACGATATCCTTGTCTCATGGCGTTTCGTCTCTTTACGTCATTCTCTGGTCCTCATTTCTTCTATATGTGAGTCAGTCCAGGTTCTTGTGACGTCACCATTCGTCTTCCATTAAGACCTTTTTGGTTTCTTCAGGGACTGTATTTAGATGAACTTAATTTCGTTTTATTAGTTGATATGGCTTCCTCAATGGATACCTTACTGTTCATGGTTTCCTTGGTACTGGTACTTCAATAGGTGCTGTTCTTCCGACAGGTACTGGACAGAGCCCCACTGCGGCTCTCTGCTGGTTTATTTGCTCATCATATGTCACATATCTTGGTGTGAACGATCCTGGTACTTCAAAATGTACAGTTGGAGTGTGGGCTATACTTGGAACATTCTCTACAAATTGTAATTGTAATTGTTTTTTTCATATGAAATGTTGTATGAAGATAGTAATACAAGAGTATGTTTGGTTGTTATCTAATTTAGGGTGCATATTATTGGTAATAATGTGAATGATAATGTAGAATTTATATTATGTTTGAAATGTATGTTTGTTGTTGGTGTACATTGCAAAGGTATACATATGTATTGATGTTTTTATTTATTAAGGCTGCTTTTATTTTATGTTATATTTGTTGTTGAATAATGTATTAAACCTTGGCAGTGGAATTCCCAACATTTGTAGATTTAAAATATTTCTAGGTTTTACTTCAATGTTTCCCACTGATTTGCTCGATTTTGTTTTAAGGGAGAATGTTTTTACTTTGTATATTAGTGAATAATGAAGGGCTTTGAAAACAAATATGAAAGTTTTGTTGGCTCTAGATAGAAGTACCAATTTTGACATTCCTGAATATGTCTATAATAAACAGATGCATAATGATATGAAAAGAATGTTAATGGCATGGCAAGATTGCTTGGGTTGGCTGGACCCAAGGATGACATAGACGCCATTAAATAAGAGTCTATGGGCCTCATTACGACCCATGCGGAATGGGTTAACGGGTTCCGCAAATAGATGCGGACCCATTAACACCATTCCGCACGATTACGAGGTAAGGGCACCTGATAAAACCAGGCCTCGTTACCGGGTCCCGCGAGGGGAAGAGGGAGCTAACAACAGGCCGGTCGTAATCGGCCATTGTTAGCTCCCTCTCCCATTCCCATTGAGCCCTATGGGGGCTCACATTGGAATGGGGAAGGTCTGGGTCCGGGTTCCCAGAGGGAGGAATTACCGGGCCCTCCAAACTCAGAATGGCCCGGTAATTCCCCATTCAGGGAACCCAGTAAAGGAGCCCGGTTTGGCGGCAGCCATGGAGCTAATAGCTCCATGGCTGCCGCCAAACTCGTAATGAGGCCCTATATCACTTTGGATGTATCTTACAGGACATTTTAAATCTGCCTCTGCCTTCTACAAACCGCAATATCAAGCCAAGCTCCATACAGGACTAACATGTGTCCGTGATAGACTTCACTCCACAATACCAAGCCAGATGATTGGAGCTCCATACAGGAATAAAATGTGTCTGTAATAGACTCACTCCACAATACCAAGCCAGATGATTAGAGCTCCATACATGAATAGAATGTGTCCCTGATAGACTTCACTCCACAATACCAAGCAAGATGATTGGAGCTCCATACAGGAATAAAATGTGTCTGTGATAGACTTCACTCCACAATACCAAGCCATATGATTGGAGCTCTATACTGGAATTAAATGTGTCTGTGATAGACTTCACTCCACAATACCAAGCCAGATGATTGGAGCTCTATACAGCAACAAAATGTGTCTGTGATAAACTTCATTCCACAATACCAAGCCAGATTATTGGAGCTCCATACAGGAAGAAAATGTGTCCGTGATAGACTTCACTCCACAATACCAAGCCAGATGATTGGAGCTCCATACAGGAATAACATGTGTCCGTGATAGACTTCACACCACAATACCAAGCCAGTTGATTGGAGCTCTATACAGGAATTAAATGTGTCCATGATAGGCTTCCCTCCAAGTGAGCAGTCCCCCAAAAAATGCAATTCAAACTCCCCAATGAGAGTCAATAATGGACACACCCCAGGAGGGAATGAGACCAAGAAAAAGTGCAGGTGAAAGTAAAAGAAACGTTTATCTAAAACCAAAATAGGGCAAGCAGAGAACTCTGCAAACTCCGAGAGTGCTCTGCTCAATATCACTCTGACAGTACCTTAAAAAGGGTTACAGCATCATAAATGATGTCATTCTATAAGTTACAGAAGTTACATTTTCATTGGTAGAGTCACAGATCCAGTATAGCTGTGTAGGCGCCGCCTCCAGACGATTGGAAAGTTGCTTGGTGCGAAAGCGGACATCACGTGCATCAGCCAGGCTGGTCAGTGTGAGGTGAAGGTTATGTGGCTCCAGATAAGGTAATTGATACTAACTCTAATCTAAACACCACTTCAAAGTATGCAATAAAAGACACTCATAAAAAATAACCTATTGACATCATGACAGTTGGGAGGGAGAACCATATATTTTACATGTTATGTACACATACATTTGTCTTGCGTCCCTAAGGGGGGGGGTTAAGCGGGTCATCTTGTGTCAGGGGGCAAGGAGGTGAACATTCTGTGCGGGCCTAGTGTAAGTGGGGGTGGATACATTTGTTGCATTAAGGCATTCAGTGAGACATGGGCCTTTGGCCACAGCACTATCATAAGGAGGACGAAAGGAGGGGGCTGTGTGCTTTTTGTGTGCAGCGCTGCTGGAGAGGGAGAGAGGGCCCTTTGGCTCTTCACGTTTGGCCCAGTTTGATTTGCGGAATTATAAGTAAACCATTGGAATGGGGGTCGAACGTGTTTACTGTCACTTCATTTACAACAAGTAGAAAGCAGGTTTTGACTATATTGTGTGCTCTGCCTTCACATATATCATGGTCACCTGTGCTACAGAATTGCTTTTATTTGTATTAGTCCCGTGGCCGCACCTTTTATATTGTACACGTGAACCTTATAACATCTCAATACATTTGCGAGTATACACAGTACGGAAAAACAAGTAAGCATGTGGACGATAAATTTTACATCATAACATATGAGTTACCTAGCATCTAATACAGTTGCAAGAGCATTTGGTATGTAACCCATATTATAGAACACCAACATGTGGATCATCATATTGCATTAATTGTAATCGAGTTAGATGGATTAAGTATTGATCATTATGTTACATCTAATAAGGACAGCTCCCTTACATGTTAACACAGGAGAGAATTTATAGCCTCAGGTGGGATTAGCGTTGTGGGATAAACTGGGTGGCACACAGTCGTGGGGTGTGCATCTGCTCAATCAAAAGGGGTGGGAGTTTGTGGGTTATACACTTTATATATCTTAGGGGTAGCGTCTGTAAACAAAAGAGATATGTTTGTGGAGATTAAAGTTTTTTTCCAGGCCCAGGCTCTTGCCCGGTCATGAAGGAGGGCAATGATGTAAGGAGGAAGGCGAGAGATACAGTGTTAAATTTGTAGCTGTTCACGCTCAGTCTTCATGAGAACAGGGCAGCTGCAGGGACACCAGAGGAGAGGAGGTGGGGGGAGTAGCTGGCTTACTGTGTGCAGCACCAGGGGAGAGCTGCAGGCCTGCAAGCTGGCTCTGCTGCAAGGCCTGCTTTGGCATGTACAAAATGGAGTCGGGGTTCAGTACAAAATGGAGTCGGTAATCAGCCGTCTTCAGCCCTCTTATAACCGTTGGACCCATATGTGTCGTCCCAAGGCTATCCTGCACTTCTGTCCACAGGCGCATTGGCAGCCATGGGATGAGCATAGTGTGCATGCATGAAGGGAATGGAGGGTAGGGGGCCTAAATGACGTTTCCTCCCATACATTCCCCCCTTTCGTTACTTAAGTAATTAATATTGTAATTCATCTAACATTTTGCGCTCTTGTTCTTCTGCCACCGTCTCATCCCATGCTCTCTCCTGCCCAGGCATACTCATCCGGGGTGCAGGTCATGTAAATGCAACCTCCATCCCATTCCAGGTAAACCCATACTTCATCGTACATGCTAATTCATGTGGCTCTTTAATTGTTGTGTGATATAGCCTGTCTACAGTATACCCTGTGGTATATATGGCCATCTTTCTATATTTTGGCTCTGAGTCATCTCCTGTTTGTACTTGTGCCTCATCTGTCACCTGTGCCTCTCCTTTTGCACTGCCCATTGTCACCATCATCACAGCACTGTTAGGTACTGCATTTGTGCAGCACCTGAGGCCTAATTGGCACACACAAAAAATCAAAAGAAGAAAAATGATGGTTGGTATTAATAGTATGACAGTCATTCCGAGCTAGGACGGTACCCACGAAAACATGTCGTCGAACCAAGTGCTGGGCTGTACCCCTCCTTTTTCTTTCATACGATCGCCAAGGTTCTGCATGGCTGCTATGACATGCAATAAAGTTCCATTGTCCGCATCTGCAGAAGGTACAAAAGTGCAGCATGCGGACCCGATTTTTTGGCAAACACCTCCATCCATAGCTGTCAACAGGTCTAGGACATACCTGTTCTGCATCGTCATCAACCGCAGGGCCCTTAGCTTCACCTTTATCACATTGAACCCCTCTTCTGTGTCGTTGGCCAATTGTATCAGTTCCCAGTGCGTTATTTGGAGCCAATTTGCATTAACCCACACCTGGATGCTTAGAAGAAGGGAAGCAAAGCATGTCTCAGCAAAGTTAAACAGTCCGAACCGATCTGAAATCTGTGCCAAAAGTTTGGGGGATGCCTTGGAGATATCGTCTGACAAACTTCTTTTTCGTGAGACTGTGCTCTGCAGTTTCTCCTCGGAAAGGGTGTATACCAGGGTATCTTCAGTTGTTGGCAGGGGCTCTGTATCTTTCATTGTAGATGGCCCCCTGCACCCTTGGATATGGCTTTTGGGTATCACCGTCAGAGCGGAATGCAGCATTGCCAGGGAGCGTGTGCCCCTCCATGACTGTGGAAGGTGTAGGTACGCCTGTTTGCCGCAAACCCAGTAAGTGTTGATTAATGCAGCCGTTCCTTTTTTCATGTCTGTGATGATGAGAGTTTTGCTAAAGTTCTTGTTTGCAACCAAATTTACTTTTCCGTCTCTGTGGAAGCACAGCTCATAGGATATCTCTTTCTCCATTTTGAATGGTTTTTCAAGGGTGTTACCCACGTGAGCTTCGTGATGTGTTGGCTCCATATTGGGGTGCATGTTCTATGTATCCATTGTAATTTTTCATCTGACAGTCCTCGCAGTGCCTCTGCTTTGCGTGTTGGTTGCTCTTCTTGCCACTTATTGTCTGAATATAATGTTCCTTTGATCACCAAAAAAGGTTCTTTCAGGCAGATTACTCATTGTGGTTTTGTATAGCATGTTTTCTCATTCTGCAGTATTTGAAATGAAACAGTGTGTGCTTGAAAAATATTTTTTATTCTGCATAGTGCGAGATGGAGGAGACACTGTTCCTCTGCAACAGGTGACTCTTGTGGTAACAGCACTTTAGTAGTACTCAAGGCATGGGGTATCAGAGAGCACACATAGCAGCTCTCATTGGTTGTCTGTTTTGCGGTGGTGCTCATGTCTGCCTACCATTTTTTAGACAGGTGTGGGTTTTGTGGGTCTTCTATCGTATCCAGTCCCAGCCAATGGTACTCATCATATCTCTTTCGTACCACCCCCCTTTTCCTCCTTCTATTCCTTCCCGGACGTCCCAGTGCTTTTCTTTCTTCCTCATGTTGGATTAGAAATATCCTGCCTGCCCCACCTTTTCCCATTCATTATACAGTGCAACATACCTCTTGACAGTATTTTCATCCATATTTTTCACAATATTTGTGTTTGCTGTGTGTTGTTCAACTGTGTCTGGTGTAAATAATACAGTTGGATAGGGATCATCATGTAACCAGGATAATTCAGACGGGTCTGGGTCATTCATCTCATAAACACTGAACTCAGATTCATTATAACGAGTAGTGGGATTTACAGGTGCAGTAGTGCTGGTTGTATGATTGTCATCGTGCAAGCCGTTTCTATGGGTCCCGTGTGCCCAAATTAACTTAAACCCATCCCATATGAGATGGGTGCCCTGTTTCACCAATTTTGCCCCCCCACCCATTCAGATCGTTAGAAATGAATGCTATGGCCCAATACACTACTACGCCAAACAACATTGAAAAGAAAATGACTGCACATGAGAGTAAACCACATTCATATGAGTTTTGTCTTAAGTTCAATTCTTTATTCCTATTACTATCTAATCTACTGTTGTTCACATTGGGAGCCCCCTCTCTTGCTATGGATAGTCCTACAGAATGAGATTTGAAGGCATGTTAAGCATACATTCATTTAAACTTTTTTTTAATTTCATCATTATAACTTTTACTTAGAACTCTTTATACTTTATACTCATTTTCTCTCAATTAATATACTTTTGATCATCTAAAAAAATAATTATTAAATCTAGAGAACCAGTAAGAAAAGAGAGAAAAAGAGAAAAAGAGAAAAAGAGAGAGAGAGAGGGGGAGAGAGAGAGAGAGATAGAGATAGAGATAGAGATAGAGAGAGAGAGAGAGAGAGAGAGAGAGAGAGAGAGAGAGAGAGAGAGAGAGAGAGAGAGAGAGAGAGAGAGAGAGAGAGAGAGAGAGAAAAGAAACTGGGCCTAATTACGAGTTTGGAGCTACCACCAAACAAACCCGGGTCTGGATCTGGGTCCCGCAAAAGGGGACTTACCGGGCCATTCCGACGTTGGAGGGCCTGGTAAATCCCTTTCAAGGGACCCGGACCTGGTACGTCCCCATTCCCATCTGAGCCCCCATAGGGCTCAATGGGAATGGGGAGGATGGTAACAATGGCCCCATTGATAACGGGGATGTTGCTGCCATCCGGTACTGCTCGCGAGTGCCGCTCTACATGCCTGGTATGATCAGTTGTTCCAGAGCGGCACCCGCGAGCATACTCGGAATATTGCGGCAAGGTAACAATGGCACCGGTAGCACTACAGGCGCTGTTGTTGCCTTACCTCAACACTCCAAATGAGGCCCATAGACTCGTTACCGACACCATCATTTGAATATGTCCTTTCCTTTTTCACATTTATCATTTATAATACATTATTTACACATCCTTTCATCATTTTCATCATAATTTTCTTCCCTCTGTTTCTTTCAGACATCTGTCAATTTGACCCTGTCTCCCTTATTATGTTTGTGGTTCTTCTTCTGGTCTGTTTGCTTCCTCATTTTTCCCTGTACTGTCATATGCTTTGCGTACGTTGGAAAAATGAATCCAATAATTCAGGCCCTTCACCTTCACTGCAATGGGCGTGCAATACACTACCTCATATGGGCCATGGAATCGTGGTGCATTTCACCGACGTACGAAGCTTCTCACATATATCATCTCCCCTGGCATCAGCTGACAACTTGGGCTATCTGTGGCTGGGGTTAGCGTGTCACTCGCTGTTTCTTGTGTGAAGGGGGGTGCTAGCTGCTTTGCGATCATGCGTGCTACTTTATTAAGTTGTTTCAAATACTCTTGGAATTCTTCCCCTAACACTTTGCACTTCTGTGTGCATCTGACTGCCTCCGTAATGGGGAGTGCGCCAGGTGCATGCATCTTCCTGTTACTATCTCGTGGGGGGACAAGTGGTGGTCCTTGCTGGGCTGGTTTCTCAATTCAAATAGGGCCAATGGTAAACAATATACCCGATGTCTCTTTAATGTGTCCTTTTAAAGAGTCTCAACAACACCATTTGATTGCGGGTGATAAATTGTGCATAGTTTGTGGGTGATGCCCAGCATTGTTGTTACTGCCTTGAACAGGTCATTGATGAAATGTGTTCCATTGTCGGAACATATGACATCACATATTGCCCAGCAGGAAAAGACCTCCCGTACTAGAAATTTTGCTGCACTTTTTGCGTCTGGGTGGGCGCAGGGACCTGCTTCCACCCACCTTGAAAAGGGGCAGACCACCACTATCAAGTACCGTGATCCATTACAAATTTCTCCCATATCTGTGTAATCTATGTGCAGTTCTGAAAGGGTCCACTTGGCCTAGGCAGTGTTCCTCATGATGTTCTCAATGTCATTCCCGAATTATATGTTTGGTATGTGGTACACTCTATCACCATTTTAGATACCTGCTCTTGTACCCTGGCACAAACCAAATTCCTGAATTTCTGCTGCGATATGTTGTTTAGCATTGTGGGCTGGGAAGTGAAGCTGCTGGAATGCTATCTCTAGTAGTTTCCTTGTCATAACTATTTTACCTCTATTGTTCTGTCGCCAGAGAAGGTGAGTGGAGGATTGGCTGCACCCTCTCCTTCCCCATAGTTCCTTTTCTTCCTCTGGTGCATCCCGCTGCAATTCTAGTATCTGAGAGACTGGCATGGAGTTGTATTCCTCTGTATCCCTCCTCTTGTTCTTCCTCAACATGTCTTTGCAATATGTACTCAACATTTATTTCTTTTTTTAGGTAAGACGCTTCTTTTGCAGCAGCATCCGATGTGTTTCCTAATGATATGACGTAATTCTTGTTTGTGTGGGCCTTGCATTTTACTAATGCTACAACTGTTGGCTCCTTTAACGCCTCTATTAATGCTGCAAGCAGTTCTGCATGCTGCACGGGGGACCCATCTGTCCTTCTGAATCCTCTTCTTCCCATCGTGCTAATCCCCCATGTACCGTTGTAGTCATGTATGCGGAGTCAGTATATATTGTTACTGGGCTTCCCTTGGCTGTATGTAGTGCTTCAATTAGCGCCACCAGTTCAGATGATTGTGCAGAGAAGTGGGCAGGCAACCTTTTTTGTACAATCACTTTGTACTCCCCTTCTTCCAACCGCACTACTACCGCCCCCACGTGTTTCTTGCCTGTTTCACAATTTATTGATGCTGATCCATCTACAAAATATACCTCTCCTTCAGTTAATGCATCCTCACTGGCTATGGGTGTTCCATCATCTTCCCCTCTGTATGTGGCACAATCGTGAATTTGCATATCCTCCACTGTGCATGCAATGCGGCTGGGTTCACTGTCTTACAATGCACTATGTGTATGTTTGCGCTTGATAGAATTATTTCATAGGCAATGGCTCTCTGTGTTGTTAATGTACTCTTTGATCTTTCAAGTATTGCAAACAAGGAATGTTCCACGTATAAAGATACTGAGCATCCCATCACAATCATTCCACTTTTTTCAATGGAGAATGCTGCAACTGTGATGCTTGTTTGCAAGCGAAGTGTCCCTGCATCACTGCATCTAGCGTACCACTGTAATACGCTAGAGGTTTGTGGCCCAGTGATTTTTTTGTGTCAGTACTGCTGTCATGAGTGTCCCATCACAATGCGAAAATAAATAAAGCTTGTGCTCATAATCTGGTGTCGCTAGGACTGGTGCTGTAGATATCAGTTCTTTCAATGGGCCTCATTACGACCCAGGCGGTAAGTTACCGCCTGGGTCGTACCTTTACCACCATGGCGTAAACTATGGCAGAAACTAGACTAAACTATGTTTAAGCCATGGTGGTTGGCGGACTTACCACTCCATTCCGAGGTGAGTGGGGCGGTAAGTCCCCATTAACCCATTTACCCTTCCCCATTCTTGCCCCATAGGGCATAATGGGAGTGGGGAAGGCGTTAATTACGCCACCGTAAATTACGGTGGCGTAATTAACAACAAGGTCCCTTAGCGCCATGGATTTTAACACCTGCTAAAAGCAGGTGTTAAAACCTCCATGGCGCTAAGGGACCTCGGAATCAGGCGGTAAGGGTCGGCGCTGTTTACGCCGCCGTAAACCCCTTACCGCCTGGGTCCTAATGAGGCCCAATGTATTGAATGCTGTGTGCATTTCTTGTGTCCATTGTACCACTGTGTATTCCCTTTGTGTATGCTGCATATTCTGATATCCAGGCACGGCAATAATTGCACATGCCTAGACATTTCTGCATCTCCTTCACTGTTCTGGGTTAATTTACAGCTCGTACAGCTGTTGCTCGGTCTGGTATTATTCGTTTGCCAACTTTTGATATCAACTGGCCCAAATACAGTACTTCTGTTAAACAGTATTCTAGTTTCTGTCTGTCCACCTTGTAGCCCTTGTGTGCCAACAATGTCAATAGTGTTATTGAATCCTGTCTGCATTCTTCTTCATTCTTCTTCATTTTTCCCACAAATCAAGAGATCATCCACATACTGAATAATTGTACTCTTTGCGTCAATATTACCAAGATCTTCATGCAAGATTCTGTTAAATATACTTGGGCTTTCACAATATCCCTGGGCCAATCTGCAATGCTTGTACCTTTTCCCCCCCAGGGTAAAAGCTGTTAGATATTGTGATTTGGGATCCAGTGGTACTGAGAAAAATGTGTTTTTCAAAACCACCACTGTGAAGCATGCCGCATCTTTGGGTATGCTGCATAAACTTGATGTGGGGTTTGGGACAAGTGGTAATTCTTTTTGTATGACGTCATTGAGGGGGATTAGATCCTCTATCATCCTCCAAAACCCCTGCCTTTGCCTTTTTGATTGGGTAGATACAAGTATTACAGGGAGAATTTGAAGGTAATATAATCTTTTGCTGCAGTAATGCATGTATTGTTTCTTTTATCCCTTTTTCTGCCTCTCTTGACAGAGGATACTGTTTTACCCGGGGCAACAATGCCCCTGGCTTGAGTTTAATTTTTACAGGTGTTACCTCGCGCAACAGACCTACATCATGTGGGCCAGTCATCCACAATTCTGCTGGTACATGTTGCATGTCTTCATTGAAAAATGATGGTGGCACGCTCACTATGGCCATGAGGGGAAGTGGCACTTGTCTGCTTTGAATCATTATGTCACTGGGAATTGCTACCCCCATTATTATCTCCCCATCACTGTCTGAGTCAGAAAAAAGGTCCTTGTAAGACAACTCCCACAAGGCTGTGTTGGCATTTATGCACAGCACTGTTTGCCATTTACATCCATGTATGTCTAATCCAATCTATGTTACACTTTGTGATGACACCTGCACCCCATGTAGATTTAGGGACACCACTGACCCTGTTACTATTTATGGGTGCGCTATGGGGCGAAACACAAATTCGGATGGCACTCTGCATTCTTGGCATTTTAACTCAGGCACAACTGGAGCCAGGGCCTTTAACGCTTGGATAAACATGTCTGGATCTACAGGTACCCCACGCACCTGCTGGGCTGTGGCTTGTGTCTGTATTACTAGCATGGCGTGCATTTCACATATCCCAGGAGTTGAAAACACTATTCCTCTGTCTGTCAATGAGATGGTCATGTTAAGCTTGCTAAGGAGGTCCCGCCCTAGTAAATTTATGGGTGAGTCTTCATAATACAGTAGAGGTCCTCGCACTGTTTTTCCTCCCACTGTTACCTCCAATTCTTCTGTGTATGAAACCTCGACCACCGCCCCAGAAAACCCCTGCATCTCCATTTATGATTGGACAGCGTAAACCTGCCTTCTCTTAAGCATGATTTTTCTGCTCCTGAGTCTATCATAAAAATGAACTGTTTGTTTGCTCCGCCCCCACCAGTGGTTCCTTGGCTGCATTGAGGGTCATTGAATGAAAGTACTGGACACGCAAGTGTTCTCTGTGGGCTGTCCTATGCTGAATATCTTGTCGTTTCCCCATTGTCAAAAACATTACCCGATACTACTGCTGTTCCTCTGAAAGGAGCAGGGGCCCTATTTGCTGTGGTTACAAAGGGCTTTCTGCGAACCGGGGCCATGTGTTCTCATGACTGTGTGTGTTGTTGGGCGTTTTGTGGATGTGCTCTCTGTTTGTCTATGTACCTGGTATCGGGTTGCTCTTCCCTCCTATCACCACCAATAGGCAACCCATGTGGGCTTCCTGGGTGGGGGTCGCCATACTGTTGTTCATTTTGGTCGGGGTTCATGGGGAGGCTTCGACACTTTCTTGAAAAATGTCCCCACCTCCCACAGTTCCAGCATGTCCCTTGTCCTCCTCCTCTGGGGCCTTGTGTCATAAGTCGTCGGCCGTGCAAGCTCTGGTATAGGTGGAAGAGATGGAGGAAGGACTAACTCTATCCTCAGCAAACGCCATGCGTGTTCTAGTCTTCTTGCTCCTATGTTTACCCGGAAGTTGCTAACGCACTTGCGTTGCAACTTCCAGTGTTTCGGGAAGTGCCTACCAATGCTCCTGTTCGTGCTCCATAAATTATCCGTTCCGCTCTTAGTCGTTGTGTCCCTTTCCTGCTTTCAGCTTCTGCGAGTTCCTCCTTTGCCTGCTGCTTACCCGCTTTGCCTCCTGCTCCCTCTGCGTCCCTCTTCGGCACTGTGCTCTTTCCGCTCTCCGCTGGCCCGCCCCTTTTTCTACTCCGCACTTGGAGTCCTGCAGCCACAGTACAACAACTCGTTCCCGAACGAAGCCTTCTTTGTCCTTCTTCATTACTACTGTTGCCCTTACATTATATGTACCTGTGGACTTGATCACTGCCAGTTTGTTGAAACCGTCCACGGACTTTACTCATTGTAAAGAACCGCATTCACCTCCTCCTCAGCATTGCATGCTGGGACCAGAAGTCCAAGACAGGAGTACCTACACAACAACTTACCAGGGTTTTTCGGCAAGGCTTTTCCCTGGTGTGGGTGGGCTCCCTGGAGTCCCCGCTGCCAGGCAAATAGCCTTATTGGCAAAGTGGCCTCCGGAGGAGCCCGTCCTTATCTCTTCAAGAAAAAGGGAAAGACAGCTAAAAAGAAGTCTAACAATTCCTGGAGAGAGAGAAGGAAGGAGATTTCATCCAACAATTCCACGGATTTCCACACAGATGATCCATCAGAACTCCATACAGATCCAGGTGAGGAGTGGGTTAGTGATCCGGGTACTATAGACCAAACAGAACCTGAGACCTTGTCCTCCATAGCCTCCATACCCTCCATACCCATACCAACCCCCTCTATATCCCTTATACCCACCTGTTCTGCCATGGGTGTTCCTTGCTTACCATTGTGGCCCTCCATACTGTTCCTCACCATTCCACTGTTCCTGTCTATTCCCTGCCCAATTCGCAGCCATCCTTGCTTGTATTGCTATCGGTCCTTCCTCCTCCTCTTGTTCTCTTTCTCTCGGGAGAGCGGCTACAGCTGCTGTGACCTTCACTAGTTTCATCTGAATTAATTTAGCCTTGTCTGCAGTCTCTTTTGGGCTATCTCCCTTTCTCTTTCTTTGATTCTTTTGCAATGGTGCACTATAATGCTCTGTATTTCTGGCCAGCCCTTGACTTCTATCCCAGCTATTTTATCAATAATCCAGGAGCCCTTGTTTAATTATAAAATAGAATAGTGAGGTTGATCGATCCCAAGCCATGCCATCTCTGCCCTACAAATCTCCTGCACCCGAAGAATGTAAACCATTGCATCTTCCTCCTCTCCCATTGTGCATTGCATTACAGACTGTAAATCTGGTGTGTCTGGGAATGTCTCTCTTAATGCGTCCCACACTCTGGCTCTTACTGTGTTAAAAGTTGCCCCATCATGGCATCGCAGTCTGGTGTTATTCCGGGAAAATCGTGCCTTTGCCCACAACCTGTTAGCTTGGTCACCTACCGCGGATACTAATAGGCTTTTAACATCACCTACTGCTAAAGGAACCCCGGCAGTGTTTTTCTCAAATGCATTGATCCATGTACTTGCCCCTCCCGAGAGCAGGGGTAAAGTTGTTAGCAAGTTTGCTTTATCCATCTGGGCACAGGGTATATAATTGGGTCTTCCTCCCCCTCTGTGTATCAATGGTAGCTGTAATTTGTTTCCTGTTGATTTCCCTTTAATTACCTTCACTCCCTTTTTCCCCCAATACTGCCATTAGTCCCATCCAGTTCCTTAAACTTCCATGCCATTCTTCTTCCATCACCCTCCCTGAGGGAGAATGTTCTGTTCCTGACGACCCCCCACCTGTCGCACACCCCAACCTCCTCTCATGTTCTTGCTCTTCTATATCACACCACTATTCTTCTACTCTTTCTGATGCCATGTCCCCTCCTTCCGCACCTATCTCTCTCACTGCTTGATCTATTTCTATTATTCTTGTGGGTGTATCATTAATTCGGAACAATATTTCTCCCTTTTTCCACCCCTCCTCTGTTGACCTCTCAAGTGGTTGAGACATCTGCGTCTGTTCTGCTCTGGGGATAGTTGAGCCCACTTGACCACATATATCTCTTAACTGTGATAATTCTGTCCGGGCCATTGTTAATCATGAGTTTAACTCTTGGGTGAAATTTTCGATGTCTATTGCAGGGGTACTCACCTGTCCACTTGCTCCTTGGCACTCATATGGGAGTGGTGCTGGGGCTGTTGGCTGGGGCGCAGAGGGTGATGTGGGCTTTGACACATACACTGGACCGCTATACCCTTCTGCTGGTACTGGCTTTAGCAGGATGGGATACAACCGTGTGACCTCAACCTTGCCCCCCTTCTCTTCCCCCTCCCTTTTGCTGCTACTTGCTGCCAGGGGAGATGCTCCCTGTTCTTTTGCCTTTCTAGGAAGTACTTCCTCGAAAAGTCTCCATAAATCTAATATTTCTCATCTGTTCTGGAGGTGTTTGCCCTTGTATTTTACAAACAGGTTGCTACGTTGTCTAGGACATTTTTTATCAAACAACCCTTCTTTGGGCCACATCTGGGGCAAACCTACTCCTTTCAATTCTGTGATCCACTGATCACGGTATTTTGTGATCCTGTCTGCGTACCCTGGCAGACTTTGGCAAATATGTGACAATGGTGTCTCCACACCCATCCTGTTATGGCAATACCTTCTCAACCTCGTGAGTCAATATAACAATTCAATTCACTGTATTTCAATAAGTCACCCCTTTCTGTGTCACCTCTGTGACAATGTATTTGCCAGACCACAGTCTGTCACACGTACTATGACAGAGTGTGTTAACAAAACAATTATACGATATTGCTTCTATCATTAATTATTCATACAAATTAAGCGTAACAGACATAAACAATACATTTACACAACCATGAACTTGAAACATACTACATTTAACATTCAACATAAATCCTCCCTACCTGTCCCGTTTTATCCTCACAATGTTCTCCCTTGATGTTCCAGCCCGTTCCCTATCTTAGTCCCTTATTCACTCCCCGTCTGAGTGTCCCCTTACTAAAAAGAAAAGAAAAAGATGAAGCGTTTCTAAATTCTATTCCGAGTCTTCTCCTTATATAACACTCCTACTGTTTCCACTTGTTTTCCTCCTTATATCCTGTACTAGTCGAGATAGCACTATGCGGCTGCAGCCTTCCACCCCCTTGCATAGATAGATTCCTGTATCCCTTTTCACCTTGTAATCTCCTTAACTGTCCTAATGGCCACATGCAGAAAGTAAAGAATATATTAAGCCCAAGAATTCTCCCTGTATTACAGGAATTTTTCTCCCCTCTAGTTTCCCTCTGTTCAATCCCAAATATCCTTCTATCTGACTCCTTACACTACTTTTCCTTTTCCTCCGCCCTGTGGCCTTTTAATGTCGCTCGCACTTGATACTCACGTGTCCGTCTTGATCCTAGCCCCTCCGGACCCGGTCTGTCAAGGACCCGCCCCACACTCAATGGGCGCGCCCAACTCAGGCGAGCAGTACAGTGGGTTTTTGCAAAGCCGGGACCCATACACCCTCTCGCCCTACTGCGTGCGCACGTCTAGGTGTACTGGTTGCCGTAGGCGGGCAGCCCTTGAGGGGGCGCGGCCTGGGTCTCCGCTGTGGCTTGTGACATCTCGTGCCAAAAGGAATGGAAGGACGCAACCACGTCAGGGTCACCAAGTGAAAGTGAGCAGTCCCCCGAAAAATGCAATTCAAACTCCCCAATGAGAGTCAATAATGGACACACCGCAGGAGGGAATGAGACCAAGACCAAGTGCGGGTGAAAGTAAAAGTAAAGTTTATCTAAAACCAAAATAGGGCAAGCAGAGAACTCTGCAAACTCCAAGAGCGCTCTACTCAATATCACTCTGACAATACTTTAAAAAGGGTTACAGCATCATAAATGACGTCATTCTATAAGTTACAGAAGTTACATTTTCATTGGTAGAGTTACAGATCCAGTATAGCTGTGTAGATGCCACCTCCAGACGATTGGATTGTTGCTTGGCAGGAAGGCGGACATCACATGCATCAGCCGGGCAGGTCAGTGTGAGGTGAAGGTTATGTGGCTCCGGATAAGGTGATTGATACTAACTCTCTAATCTAAACATCACTATGCAATAAAAGATACCATTTTATATATGTTATGTATACATACATTTGTCTTGCATCCCTAAGAGGGGGAAAGGTAAGGGGGTCATCTTGTGTCAGCGGGCAAGGGGGTGAACATTCTTTGCGGCCCTAGTGGATGTAGGGGTGCATACATTTGTTGCATTAAGGCATTCAGTGAGACATGGGCCTTTGGCCGCAGCACTGCCATAAGGAGGAAGAAAGGTGGGGGCTGTGTGCTTTGCGTGCACAGCGCTGCTGGAGAGGGGAGAGAGGGCCCTTTGGCTCTTCACGTTTGGCCCAGTTCAATTTGTGGAATTATAAGTAAATCATTGGAATGGGGTGGAACGTGTTTACTGTCAATTCATTTACGAGTAGAAAGCAGGTTCTGACTATATTGTGTGCTCTGTCTTTCACATATATCATGGTCACCTGTGCTACAGAATTGTTTTATTTGCATAAGTCTCATGGCCGCACCTTTTATATTGTACACACGGACCTTATAACATCTCAATACATTTGCGAGTATGCACAGTACTGAAAAACAAGTGAGAATGTGGACCAAAAATGTTACATCATAACATATGAGTTACCTAGCATCTAATACATTTGCAAGAGCATTTGGTACTGAAAGACATGTAACCCGTATTATGGAACACCAACATGTGGATCATGATATCGCATTCATTGTAATTGAGTTAGATGGATTAAGTATTGATCGTTATGTTACATCTCATAAGGACAGTTCCCTTATACGTTAACACAGGAGAGCATTTATAGCCTCAGGTGGGATTAGCGTTATGGGTGAAACTGGGTGGCACACAGTCGTGGGGCGTGCATCTTCCACATCAAAAGGGGTGCAAGGTTGGGGGTATAGACATTATATATCTTACAGGTAGCATCTGTAAATAAAGAGATATGTTTGTGGAGATGAATGGTTTTTTCAGGCCCAGGCTCTTTCCCGGTCATGAAGAAGGGCTGTGATGTAAGGAGGAAGGCGAGAGATACACTGTTAAATTTGCAGCTCTTCGCACCCAGTCTTCTGTGAGAACAGGGCAGCTGTCGGGGCACCAGAGGGGAGGAGGTGGAACAGTAGCTGGCTTACTGTGTGCGGCGCCAGGGGAGAACTGCAGGCCTGCAGGCTGGCTTTGCAGCAAGGCCTGCTTTGGCATGTACAAAATTGAGTTGGGGTTCAGTACAAAATGGAGTCTGTAATCAGCCCTCTTCAGCCCTCTTTTGAACGTTGCACCCATATGTGTCGTCCCGAGGCTGTCCAGCACCTCTTGCCACAGGCGCATGGGCAGCCGTGGGATGAGCATAGTGTGCACGCGTGAAGGGAATGGAGGGGAGTGTGCCTAAACAACGTTTCATCCCATACATTACCAAGCCAGATGAGTGGAGCTTCATACAGGAATAAAATGTGTCCTTGGTAAACTTCACTCCACAATACCAAGCCAGATGATTGGAGCTCTATTAAGGATTTAAATGTGTCTGTGATAGACTTCACTCCAGAATATGAAACAAAATAATTGGGATTTGGTACAGGAATAACATGGGTGCTAGCTAGGCTACTACTGGGGAATCAGTTGAGCCTATTGTTGAGCAAGAAATACTTGATGCTCGAAGTAATTTACCTGCTGGTGAGATTTTAT
The DNA here is from genome assembly GCF_040938575.1 of Ambystoma mexicanum. NCBI lineage: Eukaryota > Metazoa > Chordata > Amphibia > Caudata > Ambystomatidae > Ambystoma > Ambystoma mexicanum. The sequence continues at coordinate 314,348,816 of NC_090937.1, read as the reverse complement.
AATGTTATGTGCAAAGGGTTCATTTTAATTATGTGTCTATGGATGGCATTGCTGTGCCATCAAGAATTATTACGATGCAGCACAAAACCGCTAGTTATGCCATGTTCGTTGTCTTTGGATTAATTACTAAATATTAAGAATTTGCTCGGTAAACAAAAGGGGGGTCCTGGGAGCCCCTCTGCCGGACATTAGTCCCTGTTAGGAGGGCCTTAACCAGATTCGTTAGCTCACTATCTTTCACAGAGGAAAAATATCCAAAACATACCAGTCTTTGTCCTGCTCTGAGGCAGTGCAGCACCGAAATGCTAGGAAATTCTCTTCTGAACAAGAGTATCAACAGCAACCCCAGACACGTGTTTTGGTGTCATGCAGGCTCTATTAGGAGCCTGCTTCAGTGTTGAATTCCTGAGTCTGCTTTCAAGTCTCCAAACACACTTATAATAGCTTTCTGACGTGCTATGTGCTGAAGATGTATGCCTTCTATTAGTTATCTTTTTCACCTCTCCCTTGTAATTGGAGTCATAACCCAGAAGGAGAGCATTATACGGCTAAGCCGATACACTACGTAAAAAAGATTTCTAGGAAAGAGGTGCCATGTAAGAAAATCTTAAACCAGATATGTGCTAAAAAAATCATACATTGATCTTGTCAAGTTAAAATCAGACAATATACCTAAACTTCATGGCATCATATGAGATGCATAGCAGTGCACTGCAGAGAAACAGTTAAATAAATAGACACTTTGTACATGCCAACAGGATTAGACATGGCTCTCACTGCTAAACTTCAGGCATTAAAAGGGTGTGGGACAGCCATTCCTTTTATTGTCCACCTTTCATTTCTCATAGGTATTTGTGGAATTGGGGAAGAGTTGGAAGACATTGAGATACATTTGGTATTGCAGATGCAGGATTGGAGAAATTGTCAGTGGGATAGGTGCATAAACAAATGGAGACCGTGAGCTGAGCAGTTAGTGCAACCACAGACACACTGGCATGGCACACCACATACCATTCACCTGGAAGCTGCCGGCACTACGTTTGAAGAGCTAGAGCAGCGCTTGCCATTCATGCGGCGAGAATCAAAGGTGCACGCCGATCAGGATTCTGCATGACCCCCCTGGGGTGCCCTCCTGGTTTTGTGATGCTGGCCTGAATAACACGAGAGGTTAACACGCCATTTATCCGAGCTTGCGGAAGGAAAAAAAAAAAACATTGTTAGTACGTGTATCATTCCCTAACAACGTGACCATTGCAATATGGAAAACAGTAAATGGCAGGTCTCAGAAGTTAAGCCCTAAATATAATATCACCTGCTAACATTTTATCAAGAGATGATTTATTCTGGAAATTCACCCTAATCCGATGACCCTGACTGCAATAAATGGCTAGACAGGGAAAGGTGAAATACATTATTATAATTGTTTATTTAACGCGCTTAATACTTAAGAGGTTTCAAAGCGCGGCCCCGGTATTCGAGCTTGTGTTGCTCGGTGTCAATTGACACTGAGCGATACTTGTTCAAGTGCGCATGGCATCATCTGTAACTCTTGTTTTGAGGGAGAACAATGGTACTGAGGTCTTAATGTGGTGAAAACCAGATCTGTAGAGCAAACGCAGGGTCCGAGGAAAGGTTTCCATAAAAGAGATAACAAATATTATTAACTCCAGTTGGAAATAGATCTGAAAAATGAAACTAGACGTGAAAGCAAAGAACTGAGCTACTAAGCTACAATGTGGTGGGGGAAAAAGGAACATCTTGTCATATTTTGAAATTGACGAATTTGGACCTGAAATTGGAAGTAAGGTAAGTTAGACAAGAGACATTTTAGAGTTAGTCATTTATCTAGTGAGCTGATGGGAAGGAAAGGTGGTGTAATTTGGCATTTACTAGAAATAGAATGAGGAACGAGATTTGAGGTAGTATTGAGTATTCTAGCTGTGGCACTGGCAACGTAATAAATATTCCTACTAATGCCTGACTAATTCTTCCTGCATATAAATCATGCAAAGCCTCCTTTCAAAATTAGGCAAATACAAGATGTACGAGGATGTGTATGATTTCAGACTTTAAAACATTAAGGGCCAGTAGGTATCTAGAGACGTATTATGATTATTATTCTATCTGATGCTGCACAAAGGGAGTTTCAAGGTTACCAGATGGCAGGTTAATTCTTTTAATTGGTACACCAACAAAATACAAAAAAAAACGAGCTGCAAAGAAAAGAAACAATGGAAAGAGTGGAAAGGGAAGGAAGGGGAGAAGGGGGAAGTAGAGGAAATCAGCAATAAGGTGATAGCTATATTAGATGACAAAGCCATCGTGGCAGTGATGAGGGTGCTTGCAGAACCAAGCTTTGTTAAAAGAGGCAGAACAAGTAACGTGATTTATTTTTTTAGATTCAGAAGCTAAGGGGCACCACAGTACTTTTCAGTTTTCCCGGAAAGTTCACAAAACCTACATTGCCTCAGTGTTTGGATGTAGATGGGATATCCAATTCATGTACGGATGCAGGGTAGTTTAGCTGGATGTTTACACGAGTATTCATCCAATACATGCTTTCCCTGACGGTCACATGGTAGATCCGGCAGACCCTGATAAGATGAATACACATGTCACTCCATTTATAACACTACCTCACATGCCCCCTTCTCCTAGCCCCATATCTGCAAAACGTGCACATAATAATATCATGTTATGTTATATGGTATTTGTATAGCACCTACTGCCATTGGTAAAGCTTTGAAGTGCTGTGAGATTGAACTACCCTAGAAGACCATAGTCAGAGGATTGAGAAGTGATGAAGGAGTTGTAAAAGGCATGTGTGCATTGATAGCCATTACGAAGTAACTAGGTTGAGAGTGGGCAGGTCAGTAACAGCAGCCCATGATTATCAGTAGTGGGACAGGTGCTATGAAAGTATTGAAAGCGTCAGAGGTGTCAATGAAACAAGAGACAAGCTATGTGACCAGCTGCACCGAATTTTGCATGGGACTCAGCTGTATTCTATTGGTGGTGCCACTCGGGCTGAGGGTGATTTATGTTTAGAGTAGGTGAGATCAGACTTTGTGTGTCGCATTTGTTTTTGGCTGTGCAGGCAGAACCGCCGTAGGGACACAGCTGTCTTCCCTGGTATGCAGTGCCTGAGGGTCTGATGGCAAAAGAACCTAAACATAGTTACATTTAGTCATGCAGAGCATATCATGTAGGCCTGGTTAGGAAGTGCTTTGTCGCACCTATTGGTTTTTCTTGAACGCCCAGATTCCTGGGGGGCCAAGTGTTTGCGCCTGAGTGCAATCCTGGTTAAGTCTCTCAGGGTGCTGATGGGAAGAGCCAGGATTTGAGAGCCTTCTTGAGGGGAGGTGGTCCTCTATACAGTGGATAGTTAGTGAGTTCCAGATGGTCAGAAATTCACCTGAGAAGGAGGAGCCCCCCCATACGGGCTGATTTAGTTGCTGGATTGATGAGAAGAAAGGCTGCACCTGATCTGAGGTTTCTTTTGGGCCCGTAGCACGTGAGTTTATGCTGCAGATATTCAGATCCTCTGTTGTAAAATGCTCTATGGATGATGCACATCACCTTGAAGGTGGATCGTCATCCAATCGGAAGCCAGTATAGGACACAAACGTGCGGGGTAATGCGTTCTCTGGGACTTAGTGCTAAGAGGAGCCTTGCAGCTGTTTTTTGAACTTGTTGGAGTTTTATTATCTGTGATGTGGGGGTGACTAGGTATGTGGCGTTAGCTTAGTCTAGGCAAAAAAGGATGAAAGAAACGATTGCTGATACTCTGTGAGGAGAAGTCAGTTAAGGGAAAAGGCAGCAGAGGGTGTGAATGTGTAAAGAACAGCATTTTAGCACAGGGTTGATGTTATGCGCTAGTGTCAGGTCTGCATCCATAATGCATCCAGGATTTTTTACTGTGCGAGAGGTGGTAGAAGGTGAGCAGAGGGAGGCTGGGCATAGGGTGGGTAACGGGAAGAAGGCGGTCTTGCCGAAGAGCATTACCTCTGTTTTTCCAGGATTGAGTAAGAGGCGGTTGTCCATCATCCAGTGTTCGAATTCTGAAAGACAAGTTGCTGAATTGGGGGAGATAGAAGTGGGGTGCTTTTGGTCTCTGAAGATGATTTAGGTGTCGTCTGCTTAATTATACCACAATAGACCACGAGATCGAATGAGTGTGGGAAGGGGTCTCAGGTAGAGGTTGAAGAGAAGTGGGCAGAGTGAGGCGCCTTGCAGAATCTCTGGGCAACTGGGACGGGAGCCAAGTAGAAAGGAAGCAGGTGTACTATTTGGAATTTGTTGGAGAGAAAGTCGGATATCCAGTTCAGAGCGGGGTCCCTGATGTCAAGTGAGTGAAGCCTGTCAGTGGTTTATTGTGTTGAATGCTGCTGAGAGGTCAAGTAGGATTAGGGTGGTACCGCTTTCTGAGTCTGTTTGTCTTTTGATATCATTCCATATGGAGACTAGGCGGGGTTCTCTTCTCCGAGAGGGTCTGAATCCAGATTGGGTGGGGTCAAGGATCTTGTTCGATTCTGAGAAATGGCATAGTTGTGAGTATGTCACTTGGTGGGTTAATTTACCTATGTATCGATTGTTTGAGGTGGGTCTGTAATTGGTCACGACGAGAGGGTCGAGGGAGGTCTTTTTGAGCAGGGGCTTAATGTAGGAGGTTATTAATTCTGCTGGGAAAGTGCCGGAAGTGAGTGAAGTGTTGAGTATGGATCTTGCAAAATCGCTGGAACATGTAGATGTCAGGATTTCTTTTTTTGGAGCATGAGAAAGGGTCTCCAGGTGCTCCAGAGATATGGCTAACTGATAGTAGGTTGAGGAATTCTAGGTGGGAGAGTGGTGAGAAGGTAGAGAAGAGTGGGAGGATGGATGGTGGTTCTGGTGTCATGACAAGGAGGGAGGTATGCAATTTGATTTTTTTATCGAGGCTGGACTTGTGTCTCTATAGGGCTGTGCTGTAGAAGTGGTGTGTGAGGGAGTCATAGATTGGGTATGGATGGGTATTCATAACTTGACAGGTCACTTAGCTCATCATGCAGGATTCCTTCAGCTTCTAAGCTCAGTAATAGTTGGTGTCACTATTATTATTATTATTATTATTATTATTATTATTATTATTATTATTATTATTATTAATACCCACTCATATTACTCAATGTAGTGACCTCAAGAGGATGAAGGCATCAGTTTGTCCAACCAGGGTATTATAACCATGATCCACAATATCACCCTTTTTCAAAGCAAGCATATTGTGTATGAGCTGTATGCCTAACATGTGCCTCTCCCTATCTCTTGCTCGCTCTCCCTATCTTGCTTTCTCTCTCTCTCTCTCTCTCTCTCTCTCGCTCTCTCACTCACTCTGTCACTCCCTCTCGTTCTTCCTCTTTCCCTCTCTGCCTCATTGTGTACTCTATCTTTCTTCCCATGGTGCCCAAAGGTTCTCAGCTGAAGTGCAAAGGGAATTTGGACCCGAGCCCAATTGCTTCAAGGGAAAGACACAGCTGCCTTATTCCTCTTGGCACTAGAGCTCCCCCCCATCAGAAAGAAGATGAAAAGCAAATTGGACCTTCCTTTTAAACTGGTCATGGATATCAGCAATGGTTTGGCTTAGTGGTTAGTATCTGAGGCAGTTTCTGCAGTATTGCCAGCAGTACAGGCTTCCCTATCTAGAGAGGGAAGTTTCATTTTTTCCTATTGAAAGGGCGTGGTGGGCACATGCATGTTTCATGCTTGTCACATCAACTTATCCGAGGACTGATCAGAAGACCCATTTTATAGTCTGTTACTGTGCTGTGGTTTGCTAAAAGCTGCTTAGTAATACCACTTTTCAGCACTGCACGCTTTCCAATATCACGTTTTATTAAACCTTTGGAGTGTAACATTAGCAGAAAATCAACTTCAATGCAGATCCGATACTGCATGGACACCACTCGACAACAGCATAGTAAAGGGTGAAGGACGCAGAGCAGTAGAATGAAACATTTAATGTGAGCATTCGCTTCCAAAATAAGAATTCAATGGAGGAATTCTGAACTCGCCTTGTATAGCCTTCAAAACATTAGTTGATCGCTGTGCAAAAGGGCAGGCAGAACATCTTTTGATGCAATCATGTGCATTGCTACCTAATTCAATATGTGTTACCGGCATCTAGCTCCCACTTCAATGTGAAAAAGCCTGGCCTGGGAAAGTGCTAAAAGCCAAGTATGAAAAGCCAGAGTAAAAATGAGCATGGCAATCCTGGGGAGGAAGCAGAGGAACAGTGAATGTGCCTTCACATAGGCGAACTGCTGGTCATTCAGCAAGACAATATTCTCCACTGACAAAATGCGCCTCATATCAGGATTGCCACTGTTTACACAAAAACAGTCTCTTCCTAGCTCCATGTTCACAGGTGAAGTGAAGCAAAAGTCGACCTCATGTTAAATCCAATCTGAAAATGGACCACTCCAGGCAGACATAATTCTGTGTTAAGCAAATTCCACTAAAGATGAAGAAAACTACTTATGATGATGTCAGAATACTGAGCATGGTGTAAGCCTGAGAGTTGCTAGGGCAGGTCACTCTTAATTCCAAAGTATGGTTCAGAGCTTGAAGAAAATGAACTCTCAATGAACACTTGAAAGTATAGGCTTCAGTAAAGTTTTCTGACTTCAGAGAAAGTCATTGAAAAGATAGTAGAAGCTTGCTGTCACCAACACGATCACAATACATTCTGTTCTCTCAGCAGCAACATCAGGGTGTTGGGATAATCCAGGGCCAATCCTACCCATAAGCTCATATATGTTCCTTTACATAAGATGGGATGACATACCAGAGAGGACCATTTCACAGGATCCTGTAAGAGGTGTTTGCTAGACCAAATATAGGGAATTTGTTTATAACCACTTCTCTGTTGTTATACTTCTTGTTTTTGGGATCCCTGGCTAGTGAATGGTAAGGCTTTATACCATATGGGGCAAACCAGATGTTCACACTATATATTGTGAAATGAATAGGCCACACAATAGCAGACCAACACACAAGCTTTGACATGCATGCTCCCAGGCATGTTATATTCTTTCAGCAAACCAGGATCAAAATCTGCACCAGAGCAACATCAGCGTTGAACATATGCAAAAGACAAATGAAAGACACTTTGACTTTGGAGAAAAGAATATGGTTTGTAACCATATGATCAACATAAACTCAACACCCCACCTAGTAAATTGGCCAGCTAAAGAATCTGATCTCTAATCCCATTTGTCCCCTGTCATCAGTCAAGATCAAAATAAACCATTTGATTCACTCATGCACATTAATATATAAAGGAAATCATAATTAACATTGACAGTTTCCTTGTGCTTTAAGAAACTATTTAGCATTCATGGATAATGTATGTATTGTGGTTAACTGCAACTCAGTTAGTTATGGGAACAGACACACTTTAGGAACCAGTACCACTTATCGCCTACCCCTTTTCCCTTTTAGTCAAGTGGTGGGTTAGGCTGAGCTCAGTGACAATGGGATTTTGTGCATAATATAATTATCCCCACAATGAATTTAGAATTCAGAGTCTTCCAACTTTTTCAGGTACCGCAACAAACCAGGAAATCCCTTCTAGGTCTAGTAGACCTGGCCAAATCAAGATTCCCCTGCAAGGAATTCCAAAACAATTGTTGGGCAATCCCTATTCATACTTATATCACTTAGAATAAGATGCTATTGGACCCAGCTCCACTGGCTTTGCTGCTGCCTGGCACCCATCTCAGCATTAGCTCCCGGAAGCCCCCACCATCCAGCAGAGCCTTGAAGTCTGTCGTTAGGTCAAACACACCAACTTCCCGTCTGTCCACAACCGTCACAACACCCAGCCAGGCTTAGTAGAATGCTTTGATGCTCCCAGGGACGGAAAACCAATCCAGCATCATTGGTAAAAGCAAAACTCACTTCTCTATTGCTTCCTGAGACAGGAAACTGCAGAACGTGTCTCTCATGGACACAGCAATCACCAAAAAGAAAGTGCTGCCTGTCAGCTTGCAATTTCTTATATAGTTTTCTTCAAAACTCAGCCCAGCAACTATAGGTCATATAGAAACTACATCTTCTAATCCACCTCTCTCAACATGTTACCTCCATCTGTCTCAGTCCTTGGTGCCACTAAGCACGTGATAAAAGCTTCGCGAAACTTCCTGTGTCTTCTAGCATTTCAGCCCTTCTTGTCTTTGAATAGCATTCAGAACATGCCAGCCAAAAGTAACTTATTCTTGCTTCCTCTTTTCCTTCTCAGAACAAAGGAGTGTTAGCTCATACTCAAGGTCTTTTAACAACTACCTCCATCACAGGCTCTGAATCCCGCCTGCAAGCGGCAGCTTCACTTTAATTTCTGGAAACTGGCAGCTCACAGCGATTCTGTTTATGCACCTGCCATAGTACTATTGCACACTGGACCTATGGCCTGGAACTCTAGCCCCCACAATGGCTCCCATATTAGCTGTTAGTACCCCACTTCTAGTTTCTACTGATACATGTATTCAGCTACAAACATTAGTTATACATTAGTACTTAGTATTGTTAGTAGTGTTTGTAAAACCTACAGCACACCATCTCTGGCATGTGCTGCAACATTAGCTTCACTTTTGACTGGTGCACACGTCTCTGTTGAAATCAGTGGCCTGATTAAATTAGTGCATGGATGAAATGCATGCACTGCATTATTCCAACAATCCTCCCAAAGCAATGCATGGTCAGGTTTATCCTTTGAGGTTTTTTTTTTCCCTAGAAGGTGAGCAAATGTGGCTTTTTTTGCTTATTGGATGCGAACTAGATTTGTATGGGTGGCATCTGTGTGTCTTTAGTTCATCTTCTTTATGGCGGCCTCATGCTTCAGAATCCCGTTTTTCTCATGTTTAGCCTTTGTCATGGATTTTGTGTAAGTGCACTGTGATTGTCATAGTTTTGATGAGGAATGTCTTGTTTGCACCAACGAGGGGGCAATTGAAGCAGCCCAGTGGACCCACAGTCTGAACTTTAGTATTGCCACGTTAGTGTTAGTGCTGTAGCTCTGGTAGAAGCTCCTGTGCAGCTGTTCTTTCCAGATTCTTCTCCCCATTGCTGGGCGGGAACAGTTGACGACATTGGCAGTTTCTTTTTCGCTGCAAACATCAGTATCTCCCTAGGCCCGTTCAGTTTTCTGAAGAGACTGGGTGGCTGTGGTATGTTCAATAGTGAGTCATTGCCATTGAAGGAGTTGTTAACATAGGGGATAATGTGAAGCACATTTTCTCATGGGTGTAATTTTAGGGGGGGAAGGGGGTGTTTGTCCCCCACCAACTTTCATGGCACACTATTTTGTCCCCATTCATTTGAATGGGGCACCTTTTCTTCAGAGGTCATGTCCCCCCCAACATTTTCAGCAACGTTTCTCCACTGCAAATGTATGGAAAATAAATAGTGACAGCAATAACACTCAGAGAAGAATGTGTATTCATGCACATCCCCTGCTGAAAAGCACTGAGGTTGTGGCATGGTTTCCCTGCATATTGGATGGCTGGACAATGCAATGTTCCTGTGCAAGGTCTGCATTTATTCGGCCCACCACCCTTATTCAACTATTGGAAATCATTGCATCCCTCTCAGGTATTTTGCTCCCGAGCTTGGAGTGATGCATCCAGGGAACATCTCCCTGTGACTAGCCCAAGTGAGACTGTATGTAAGTGATTATTTCCCCCAAGTAATTAAAGTCTGGTACAATTACACAGTTGTGTCATGTTTTGTCTATGGGTGATGCTGGTAGGCAGTGGTGCTAGGTATGCGCCAATGCTGTAAGTCATTCAAATGTTTATTTAAAAGCGGGCACACTCTTTAAGCAAAATATGCAGAGCAAATCAAACGCTATGCTGTCAAACAACAGACAGTGGGGAATCTTTGCATGAAATTGACAACATCAGAAACCATTTCCAAGTTGAGGCCCACACAGAATGTTCCCCTTTCAACACATTCCAATAGCAGACACATAGAAAAGGAGGGATATTGACACATTACTAAGGTGGATGTGCTTTCATTCACATTTAGATCTTCAACTATTCATTATCTGTCCATGCATCCTCACACAAGTTCCCCTAAACCTTCATGTGTCCATTCCCGACATTGTGTCTATCTGCGTAACCATTACATCGTTGCACGCTCATTCATTCATAATGTGTCATTCATACGCGTTCAATAAAGAGGGTCATGATTTGAAACAAACATTTTTTCAAGCCCAACTGATTTAGGTGGTCGGAGGGCTAAACGTATGACGTGATATTTTCTACATTGTAGAGCTACCTGTGGTACTCATAACACCCGCTAGAGCATAATGTCACCCTGATTAACGCTGGGCCAAGGATTAGTTAAGCAGTGGCAGCCCACACCTAAGTTGCCAACTAATTAAATCAATGTAATAAACAAATAAACATGGTAATGCCATTTGAAACAGGGGACTTATGCAATCCCTTTTGAACAGATTTATGTAGACACATGTTAAATGAAGAGTGTCTCGTGTACACTAAGCCATAAACAATGATGATTAAAATGTAACAGTATGATATGTATGGGTTTGTCTGGTGTTTTTGTATGTGCATGTATGAATGGATTGTGTGATGTTTAACTGGGGTACTTTATGGAGATCGATGTCATTGTGAGTTTAATACTGTACCACGGCATTGTAATATATGTTTTTGTATATCATGCAGAATCATTTTATACACACATGTCATTTTGCTAGTATTTTAACATAATGAGATTAAATGAACTTTGTAGTAATATTTTTCAATTGGTTGGTTAAATGTCGTTTCTTTTTACATGGTTAGAAGTCATTGAGGATCAACACTCGATTGGTGTGATGCATTGTTCCCAGGTGATCCTATGATCGAATAATCAGTATTCACTCTCTAAATTTGTTTGTGGTAATGGAATCAGCGCCACTTTTATCCGCCACCACCCAACTGGCAATGAGGCCCATTATCTAGAAAAGATTTGTTAGGCAGTGGCAGCCCACTGTAAAGTCAGTGTAAAAATCTATTTTGAAAAAAGAAAAAAGAAAGTACAACTCAGGTGTTAAGATGGATTTCTAAACTCTGACCTGGTGGGCACAGGTTTAGGAGGCCACCTTAGTTTAGTGGAACAGGGGAACCTTCTGGACAAACCAGACCAATCTACAGTAGCTTTGCAGGTTGTCAAGACTAAGGGCCTCATTACGACCCTGGAGGTAGGGGGTTAACGGGGCCGGTAGAGCTGTCTACCCTGTTAGCCCCCTACCGCCTCATTACGAGGTCTCCTCGCAGGACCCGCTAAGAGCGCCTGGTAAAACCAGGCATCCTTAGCGGGTCCCGCGAGCAGACCAGGATGCAAACAACGGGCCTGTCATTAACAGGCCCGTTGTTTGCATCCTCCCCATTCCCATTGAGCCCTGTGGGGGCACAAATGGGAATGGGGATGTACCGGATCCGGGTTCCCTGAATGGAAAAATACCGGGCCCTCCAAGGTCGGAATGGCCCAATATTTCCCCATTCAGGGAACCCGGAACCTGGTACCCGGTATGGAGGTAGCCATGCCGCAAATAGTGGCATGGCTACCTCCATGGTCGTAATGAGGCCCTAAGTCTCAGGAGTGGTGAGAGTGATCGGAAGCCCATAATGAGCACACACAGTAAAACTCCACAGAATACTCTTCGACAGATATATATCAACAATGCATATATTATAGACCTTTATAACTAAAGACAAATAAACCACAATAATAATAAGACAGTTACCACACACACTTTTCACTTGTAACATATATACAAAATGTGTTTAGCTGCGTGTCAGTTTCCCCATAACAAATGAGCAAAAGCCCAGAGGAGCGCAGCTGAAGACTTTGCTCCACTGATAACAGCCAGGTTTGGTATGCCAAACAAAACCAAAACGGGTACATAAAAACAGAAAACCTTTGCCTTGATTAATTTAATTCTAATTCGTCATGCATTTACTAAAAAGTTAGAAGCGGCAAGGTAGGAGGTTGAAGTGAGAGTTTGGTGTGGGTTGGATTAAAAGAGAGGTTTCATCAGGGGAAGAAAAGGAATGGAAGAAAATGGAGTAAGAGAAAGTCACCATAGGCGGGAGGAGATTTGTTTCAGAGTGGAGAAGGTAGATAATCAGAGAGAAGGAGACTTGTGTGTGGATGTTTGATATGCTGGCCTCCACATCCTCTCTCCCTTATGTTGGGAGAGGAGGTGGAGGCCCTTAAAACCCATGGCAATGTGGAAGGAGCTAGCTGGGAGATATCATGGACATACTTACGAGGTGAGAGGAGACCAGGTTGCCCATCTAACAGTGGAGAAGAGGGAGATTCTGGTGGACTGGGTTAGTACAGGGCAGAAATCAAAAGTCATATACTGGCTCCTCGTCAGTGGCAGATTCAGCTATTGATTATATAGTTCTTCCATGGATGAGGTATGAGATGGTGAAGGCTCACAGGGGGCAAGGAAGCTTATGCAAGGAGGTTCCAGAGAGTGGGTGTTTCAGGAATAAAGGCCCTATGGAGGTAGGTGGTCATCTGGCCAGGAGCACCCTGGGACCCTACCCCAGAGATATCCAGGAATGTGGCCAGTCGTGGTAAGCTCACCTTTTGTCTTGATCTCCCTGTGGACACCCATCAACTGATTTTCAGCCCAGAGTGCACCGTCCATGGAAAACCCTCCAGCATAATTAAATAAACAACGATTTGGAGACCCCGAAAACCTGCAGCCCAAAGAGAAAGACAAGGGTTGATTGTCTGACATTCATGTTGTGGTGGATGCACCCCACTACTTGAACCGTTAGGAGCGACATTGTCTTTACTCTTTTGACATTACTTAGTAGTCATCTGTTCTGTTACCTCTTGTAGAAATACATTCTTTTCTATCGTCCAAGACTTCTGGTATGGCAATCTTTGTCCTTACCACCCACTTACACCTTTCACACTATTTAAAATTGGCATTCAATGCTTTGCTAATTTACAAAACTATGTAATTTACCAAATAACTTCCTTCTGCGGATACATATTATTTTGGTGACATGGAACCTTTGGACATTGGTCTGATACTATGCCAAAAACGAAAATGTTGATAAGTTGTTCAGACTGCTGTAACCACACACAAACTGGCACACAGAGAGTGATTTTCTTTTTACAGTTTTGTATCTTGGACAAATTAATTTCATAGATTGAGATGGTATTAATGCCATTTGGAGAATACTGGTAGTCCAAATTAAGACTCAGAATGAGTTTATAGCTGACCTCTCAGAAATATTTTATTGTAGTAAAAGATATCAGGGAATTTTTTGCCTTTATGAACTTACTAGCGTACCACCTGGCATTGGCTGGGTCTGTAGCTGACAATGCATGTTGGGGGTCTGTTATTGCCTTTTGTATGTTGTATTGTGTCATAATGTCATATTTTTGAAAAATTGCAAACTCGGCAGTCTCCCGAAATCGACTATACTGATGGCACAGGGCCGGACCCAACACTGTGTAGGGCAAATGGGTGGGGTTGGTCAGATTTCACTATCGCCAGTACTCCACAGACCAATATAAAGACCTTGGGCCATAGTTTCAGCCCACCAACTGTTGTGGGGCTGGAGCCAACAATCGCAAAATTGTCCATCTCCTGAAACTGCCTATACTGATAGAACAGGGCCTGAACCCAGCTTGTGCAGGGCAAATGGATGGGGATGGTCACATTTCACTATCGCCAGTACACCACAGCCTGTGCCATCCATGGGCCACAATTTCAGTGCTTGAGCCAACCCCAAACACCCGAAACACACAACACACGCACGCACGCGCGCGCACGCACGCACGCGCACACACACACACACACACACACACACACACACACACCCTCGCCCCCGCCGAATCAAATTCTGATGGTCTGGGAAAGAGGGATGTAGACAATCACAAATAGAAGTTGGAACACTAGGATTAATATGCACTTTGACCCTTAATTTGGTTCCGCATCAGTTTCTACTGGGGCGGTGCTGATCAAGCCAAGAACACTTACAGTAGTACTTGCTGGCGGCCAAGCAGGCAAAGCTGTTTTTTCCTCTAACGAGGGCAAGGCTTTGCTTAAGTAAGATTTATGAGTGTCAGATATTTTCTTTAATTCACTCAACCTTGGTTACCTAATTAATCATGCCACTGGTTTACATAACCCTCGTGTCAGAAAATCATCGTAACAGCTGTGAAGTTAATGATTTTAAATTCACATCTACTATTTATGTGAAACACTTGTGATCACTTTGCAAAAAAGCAACACTACTACAAAGTCATTTTAAAAAAAAAAAAAATATGCATACACACAGCCTTTATAAAAAGGCCTTATATACAACATTCCATACAAACATTTCCTTATTCATACATACACAATTCTTTTTTAAAAAAAACATACATTAACTCTAATGGTTCGTAAATTATTAACAATAATACACACTATAACATAAATCGCTCATTAAGAATATCAACAATCCAATCACATCATTTCACTATGTAGTATATCAGATTAAAATCCTTACCGTTTATTTCTCCCAAAGCAGTTGTATACTAAAACATTCAATTTCATTACTATATTGGATGATCGAATTAAAAGCGGTCTTAATTGAACAAGACTTACACATTGGCGTACTGTTTCAAGCAAACTAGTTCCCCATAGAGCTGGCAGTACCTTTCCCAATACTCGCCCCCAGAATTTACAATGTAGTCGCTGTATTACATTTAATAGCCATATACTTCCTTACAGTGTAACAATGTGGGTAAGATTTTAGATAAGTCGGGATATTACTGCATTTTCTATAGTGTTCTAAAAATACACCAGTATTCGATTGTTCAGCTAGCACCACAATGTTCGGCTCATGTTCACCGGGTTGTAATTTGTTTTGCACCGCTTGTTTTGGATTGCCCGAGTGATGCCAACATTATACCAGGTTCCAGCCTCTCCAGTGTTGCTTCAATACGTCTCATGCCACTGTTCTCCAAGGGAGCATCCAGTGCCTTAGGGGCACATCACAGATGCTGCATTAATGTTCCAGGCTCTGCCTCACGAAGTTTCCTACCGAGAAAAAGTTGCTTTTGGAGGAGCACAGTTTTACAACTATTCCTATCACATTCAAGCTTTATATATTCAATAGATAATGTCGACTGTCTTCTTACCAATTTTCTTATTATTTTGCGTCCAACTTATTTAGCTTCAGCTGATATTTTTCTCCCCATATCCCTGTACCATAAACTAGGATTGATCTGACTTTGCTCTTATACAGTGTCCAACATTACTCCTTGAAAATGCGCTGTGGGTAGCGCGCTACGGACCAATTCCCAATGTGTGTCCCATTTCAGGCGATAATCAATGACTACTCCCAGATATATACACTCACATACCACCTCCACCTCTTGTTTTTCAAGATAACATTGTTGCTTTTTCAATTCTTTCCAACCGTGTTAAACAATATTATTTTCACTTTTGTTATAATAATTTTAAGCCCATTTTCATTAGAGTAGGCTATCAATTTATCCAGTTTTAGTTGTAACCCTTGTGGCGTATAATCTGCCAGTAATAAATTGTCTGCATAGCCCAGCCATGCAACAGACATATTTCCGTATTTTACCGGGTGGTTCGATTGACCTCTAAGGCGTCCTGCAGATCCGACTAATATAAATTAAACAGGCAGAGCTAGAATGCATCCCTGCTTGACTCCCCTTATGATGGAGATCCAGTTTGTTACTTTTCCTACTCTATCCAATGAGCTCACACCTGGTTGTCTGTGTATAAAGCCCTTATTATCTGGATTAGGCCATTAGGAATTTTCTTCACTTCCAATTTCTTCCAAAACCTTGCCCTAATCACAGTGTCAAACACAGCACTATAATCTATAGATGCAGCATAGACCGACAGTCCTCGCCAATACATGACCATTGTGTCATGCTGACTAATGTCAGTTGGTTGCATATCACACTTACTCCTTTCTGAAATCCTGATTGATTGAACGGTAGCGCCTCAGTTCCGTCGCTCCATTCGGTCAAATCCTCGCTTTTTCCCTTTTTATGGACCAGAAGTTTGATGCTGTCACACCAAGCCGCTGATATCCGTCAAATTACACTTATAGCCATAGCTCTCAACTCACACGCTTTTGGTGGGTGTCACCCGCCTTGTAAAGGGCTGACTCACCCGCCAAGCCTCCTGCACGCCCATTCATTCCAATGGGTGTCTCACCCGCCAAAAACAAAATCGGGTGATTTCACCCGCCTTTGCAACATGAATGGTTGAGAGCTATTCTTATAGCTTTAAACACATTTAGCAGTGCCCTGGACAATAATGTAGGATCTAGCTTTAATAGGGCAAGTCAAGTTCCATCAGGTCCCGCTGCTCTCGAAACATTTAATTTCCTGATAATCTCTGCCTACCGAATGATGGTGATGTTACTCAGCCATTTGTTTTTTTCTTTAACACCAGTGTGCGTATGTTCATTTACCTGTTGTCCTAGCGTTTTACTAATATACTGTTCCCAAACCACAGCCGAGGCAGCATTTATCAACACTCCCGCTTGACTATTAGTGCTGATATTTGTTCCAAAACACGCCGGCATTTTTTTCCTTCAAATACTACAATGTATTTTAAAGCCACTCTCTGGCACCTAAAGGCTAGTGTAAAATTTCACACCCATAGCCCAGGAAAACCAGTTGGAATCCATCATGAGAATATTACTTCTAGGCTAATCCTGTGCCAATCTGCCCTGGAAGTGATGCCTAGGGAAGCGCAGCCCATGTTTCTGGGAGCAACGAAGGCAGAGTGCAACCCTTTCACAAGGCAGAAGTCATGCAAAATGCTGAAGCGCACCCCTTTAGTATTGCACTAGCAAATGATGCAAAATGCAAACAAGTGTCATTCTGCAAAGGATTGGTGTGGCTTTTCCCCTTCCTATCAGAATGAAGGTCACAGGCAAAGTTAAAATGGCCGAGAAGTGGCCAAGAACAGATCATGCAAACAAGAGACTTGCATATATATGGAGCGAATCATGGAGATTTACACAAACGAATATCGCTCATGCTCCTTTTTCTCCTCTCTGCCCCTTGCGCCTCTTTCTACCTTAAACGAGTCTGATTTGGGACTGGTTCACGTGTGGACGGAAGATTTAAGATGTTTGCCCCATCATCATTATCTAAACTGTTGTCATTCCTTTCTCGGTTTGATGCTACATGTTTCCATCGCATCCGTGATTTAAGAATGTTTGCGTTCATCTTGCCCATGAGCAGAATGACACTAGCACCTAGACATGTGTTTCACGTGTACTTTGGGAATTGTGAAAAGTGCACTCTGTCACAAAGGGATTTCGTATGCTTCTGCATGCACGTGCGTTGGGTGAATGTGTGCTACTCACATGTTTAAATGGCTATGCGAGTGCCTTTGTGAATACATGGAATAGCTTGACTTTGTTATTATACAAACAAGTCAAAACTATACAGTGTTGTTAACAACTGTATTTAAATTCACTTTGGCTTTTTTTTCAGTTAAAAACTGCCACCCCTGTAGCCATCACTATAGAGAGCAGATGGGCTTTTTTATGCATTCAACAGTGCACACATAATTGTGTGTACCTATCCATGACATGCCACGTAGATGTCACCCTGCAGCACAAACACTAGACTGCTAGTAAGTCCTAGTGACACAGTGCAAGGAGACAGGCGTGGCTGCTTTCTCCGTCACCTCTTTTCTTTTGCTGTGGGCACCCCGAGTGGGACGGGTATGCCCAGACGTGGTCCGTGCCTGCTGGGCCTAGAGACCAAAACTACTCCTCACTGATGAGGCCCAAAGAGGTCAGAACATGTTTGGGGATGCTTGTGGTCTCGTGCAGAAGGCATGTGACCGAACAGTTCCGGCTGGCCTGACTCTTTTGCGGTGGGACTGAGCCTGATTTGCATATGGTCTTTCCCCTTGTGTAATGGCTTGTCAGGTGAAGAATGATGGTCTGGAGGGTTGCCCAGAGCAATGCCAGAGGTTAAGATTAATTCTAAAACTTCCAGCCATCAACCCTTTTGTTTTGCACGAGGTAATGAAAACACACAATGATATCACCCCTGTGCTATTAAAATACTATTCTACCTGCATAGTGCCTTCTCCAGCTGCTGAATCCCAGTGGTACACCTGATACAAGAGAAAGAAATGCTCCACATGCCAACAGACTCTCACGGCAACTGGCATCATGATCCAGGAGGTGTACAGGGCAGGCGGTGAGCAGCAACACTGCAGCTTGCCGTTCCAGTGCGTTCCATGTAGGTGGAGCAAGGGAATCCCCAGAATCCCCAGGAAGTCCTGCTGCATCGTTCCGTCAGATCCTAGACGTGGCCATCTCCCTACTCACTTTGTCAATGGCAGCTTGGCCTTGGAGATGGGTGGTGCAGAAGAGTGCAGTAATGCTACACCAATCTCCTGCAACAAATGTGTCTTAAAATCCAGTGCACAGGAAAATAATGCGGAGTGGCTACACAATTCTGAGACTGGCATTGAATATGAAGCAGACAAATGTGTCCAGTAGTGCTTCACTCTTCCCCCATGGCTAGTGTTGAAGAGGAACTGCCATGGTGATTTGTTGGGCATTGGTTCCCTTTTCCACCCTCGCATCAGCTTTAAAGAGAAGAGGAATCAGGTGGAGAAGGGGTAAGTAGGTGAGCAAGGCAGGGAGAAGGCAGCAGTGGTAATGTTAAGGAAATGCATAGCATGCACATTGACCAAAGGCATCTTGGCATGAGGACAGCAGGGGAGAGCGAATTTAGAAAAGTAGTGTCTTCAGAGAGGGTCTGAAAGTCAGATGTTTCTCAGTAGCCCTAAGGGCCGGTGGTAGTTTATTCCAGAATTTACTGGTTGCCACTGAGAAGGCACAAGCCAGCTAATGAGTACATACCTGGCTGTTTGAAGGGGCTACTTGGCAAACTGGCATGTTCCTCAGTAGTGGATTGCAATCCCGTGAAAAGTTGCTGGGCAGCTGATAACAATTGTCAGTCATTATGCTGGGCAGCTGATGACAGCGCTCGGTCATTACATTTGGCAGCTGATGACAATCATCAGTCATTATGTTGGGCAGCTGAGGAAAGCGCTCAATCATTACGTTCGGCAGCTGATGACAATCCTCAATTATTATGCTGGGCAGCTGATGACAGTGCTCGTTCATTATGTTGGGCAGCTGATGACAATCCTCAGTTACTATGCTGGGCAGCTGATGACAGCGCTCGGTCATTATGTTGGGCAGCTGATGACAATCCTCAGTCATTATGCTGGGCAGCTGATGAAAGTGCTCGGTCATTATGTTCGGCAGCTGATGACAATCCTCAGTCATTATGCTGGGCAGCTGATGAAAGTGCTTGGTCATTACGTTCGGCAGCTGATGACAATCGTCAGTCATTATGCTGGGCAGCTGATGACAGCGCTTGGTCATTACGTTTGGCAGCTGATGACAATCCTCATTCATTATGTTGGGCAGATGAGGAAAGCGCTCGGTCATTACGTTCGGCAGCTGATGACAATCCTCAGTCATTACGCTGAGCAGCTGATGACAGTGCTCCTTCATTATGTTGGGCAGCTGATGACAATCCTCAGTCACTATACTGGGCAGCTGATGACAGCGCTCGGTCATTATGTTGGGCAGCTGATGACAATCCTCAGTCATTATGCTGGGCAGCTGATGACAGCGCTCGGTCATTATGTTGGGCAGCTGATGACAATCCTCAGTTATTATGCTGGGCAGCTGATGAAAGCGCTCGGTCATTATATTCAGCAGCTGATGACAATCCTCAGTAATTATGCTGGGCAGCTGATGACAGCGCTCGGTCATTAAGTTCGGCAGCTGATGACAATCCTCAGTCATTATGCTGGGCAGCTGATGACAATCATCAGTCATGCTTGGTAGCTAATGACAGCACTCAGTCATTACGTTCGGCAGCTGATGACAATCCTCAGTCATTATGCTGGGCAGCTGATGACAAAGCTCGGTCATTATGTTGGGCAGCTGATGACAATCCTCAGTCATTATGCTGGGCTGCTGATGACAGCGCTCGGTCATTATGTTGGGCAGCTGATGACAATCCTCAGTCATTATGCTGGGCAGCTGATGAAAGTGCTCGGTCATTACGTTCGGCAGCTGATGACAATCCTCAGTCATTATGCTGGGCAGCTGATGACAGCGCTTGGTCATTACGTTTGGCAGCTGATGACAATCCTCAGTCATTACGCTGGGCAGCTGATGACAGTGCTCCTTCATTATGTTGGGCAGCTGATGACAATCCTCAGTCACTATGCTGGGCAGCTGATGACAGCGCTCGGTCATTATGTTGGGCAGCTGATGACAATCCTCAGTCATTATGCTGGGCAGCTGATTACAGCGCTCTGTCATTATGTTGGGCAGCTGATGACAATCCTCAGTTATTATGCTGGGCAGCTGATGAAAGCGCTCGGTCATTATATTCAGCAGCTGATGACAATCCTCAGTAATTATGCTGGGCAGCTGATGACAGCGCTCGGTCATTAAGTTCGGCAGCTGATGACAATCCTCAGTCATTATGCTGGGCAGCTGATGACAATCATCAGTCATGCTTGGCAGCTAATGACAGCACTCAGTCATTACGTTCGGCAGCTGATGACAATCCTCAGTCATTATGCTGGGCAGCTGATGACAAAGCTCGGTCATTATGTTGGGCAGCTGATGACAATCCTCAGTCATTATGCTGGGCTGCTGATGAAAGCGCTCTGTCATTACGTTCGGCAGCTGATGACAATCCTCAGTAATTATGCTGGGCAGCTGATGAAAGCGCTCGGTCATGATGTTGGGCAGCGGATGACAATCCTCAGTCATTATGCTGGCCAGCTGATGAAAGCACTCGGTCATTACGTTCGGCAGCTGATGACGATCCTCAGTCATTATGTTGGGCAGCTGATGACAATCCTCAGTCACTATGCTGGACAGCTGATGACAGCGCTCGGTCATGATGTTGGGCAGCTGATGACAATCCTCAGTCATTATGCTGGCCAGCTGATGAAAGCACTCGGTCATTACGTTCGGCAGCTGATGACGATCCTCAGTCATTATGTTGGGCAGCTGATGACAATCCTCAGTCACTATGCTGGGCAGCTGATGACAGCGCTCGGTCATGATGTTGGGCAGCTGATGACAATCCTCAGTCATTATGCTGGCCAGCTGATGAAAGCACTCGGTCATTACGTTCGGCAGCTGATGACGATCCTCAGTCATTATGTTGGGCAGCTGATGACAATCCTCAGTCACTATGCTGGGCAGCTGATGACAGCGCTCGGTCATGATGTTGGGCAGCTGATGACAATCTTCAGTCATTATGCTGGGCAGCTGATGACAGCACTCGGTCATTATGCTGGGCAACTGATGACAATCCTCAGTCAATGGCAATCCCTGGATGCAGCACATGTACCTGGGCCATTTGATGGCGATCTTTGTCAAAGCGGATGTATTCCTTCAACCAAGTTGACAGCCGCAATCACCCTTTAAACATGAGTAGCCGGCACAATAATACAAACTGTTGGTTTGACAATTCATGCTTTTAAATATTATTGCCCACTTTGACAAACACCTTGGGCACAGCGTAAAGGACTAGATTGTTGGTCTGGAAATCTCATTAATATGCTGGCACTAAAATAAATTAATCAAAGTAAAAAATGATGACAATGAGCCCTTTCATCTCTAGCCATCCATATTCTTCACAGTTTCAGCAAATGTAAATGCAAGACGCCTTCAATGTGTTCCTTACTAACAGCATCAAGACACTAGCGCAGTCCTGAAAAAAGAAAACATATTTTTGTTTGAAAGTAATAAGAACTCAGGCTGATGTAATTTTCATCTCAATCAATGGAAACCTTGTCCCAGCAGCGCAAATCTCATAAAACCACAGACATGAAAGTATCAAGGGAAAATCAAAAGGAACAAGCAACAAAAAGTCATAAAAGAAGCCCCAAAACATAATAACAAATCTTGCTTCAAAGACAAACAAACATTCAGCTCGAAATTGCCTTTGGACGCTCTGCCTGCGCGAGGGCAGAATCTGCTTTTCCTTTGGTACTCAGCAGTATCTTCCAGGCCCTTTCATTAAAACCAATTGGTTAAGAGTTCATCGCATCCTAATGTTCCATCAAAAGCGAAATCTGTGGCATAAAGATTACACAGTGCAGGACAGGGGTAGATTGAATACAGCTATTTCTAAAAACACATTTTCTGAATGTACATGGCATCTTTCGCCAAAATTATGCCATATATTGCATTTTGTATTTTTTAAGTACGAGCTAGCTTAAATACCGCTGATTATACAGATGTGTGCGTCATGCGAAGCTGCTGAGCTATTTTGAATGGGAAAACTGCTTATGGCAGTCAGATATATTCGAAGGAAAAAGTGAATAATGTAGGGCAGCCTTCCATATCTGATAGTACTGGGAGAGGCAAAATACCAGAGGATCAGCATGGACTGATTTGCATTCAGCTGACAGCCTTGAAGTTGAGCGCTGTCAATCTAGCCCTCCTGTAAGATATCCCGGTACATGGTTAGCTGTACAACAGGGGTCATTGTGGAAAAGGGTGACCAAGAAACCAATAGGAAACGCCTACAGTTCCACCAATATAGATGTTTTTTTATATCTATATATATATCAGATTGGGATAGTGCTGTTCCATGTTTACTAAAGGGGAATCCTAGGCCAGGAAGTTGTGTGTGACCCACTTATTCTCACTATTGACAATAGGGGTACCTATGGGAACTCCTGCAGTACATATTTACAATGTTTTTTGCGTGCTTTAAGTTTTGTTTTCACCTTCAGCCATAAGAAGAGCAACTGATTTGTTTAAAAAAGGGTAACCATTTCTATTACATTTTTGTTTTCCTTACACTCAGGTTTTATAACTACTCTTACTTTAAGGCCTCAAAGAACTCCTCTCTTGGACTGAAACACTGTGGCATCTGTGCTGCCTCACCTCCAGTGGTGATATCTCAAAAGTTGTGTCCAACTAAACAAAATACGTTTATCTCATTAAGTCTTTTGTTTCTTTTTATCGCGTATCCGTCTTTCTCTCCTTGGTCTTTTGGGCAGTGTCTTATCAGCACCTCTTGCTCTGCATTGGGGAGAGACAAGATTATCACTAACAGGATATACTTCAATCTTAGCTCTCTTAAGGTTCTTCGGTGCCACTTGCTTGCCTTGTGAAGTGTATGAATGCACTACAACTTCTACCTCTCCCCCTCCCTCTATCTCTGCCTCTCTCAGGGCCCGTCCTGCCATTTTGGGGGATTAAATTACTTGAACTCCCATAAGTCAGTTCATCTCGGTTCATGTGGGGCACTGAAACAGTGCTTGCCTTGTGCATTTTTAGCACTATAGGTTCCACTTTCTCTCCTAGTAATTCTTCCGCCATGTTGGAGAGTTGCTCCCTTTCAAAATGTTAGGACCACAGCTTTCTCCCCTCACAACCAACAAGACATTCATTGCCAGCACTGTGTGCGTGCTGCAATACATAATCCTTATCACTATTTAGGCGACAGTCATCAGCAAATTCAGATTGGACATTTATGAAGAAGAGCACCATTGTAATGACTCCCACGAGCAATGTTTCTGAAGCTTAATCCCAATACACGTGGCATGAGTCCAAGGCCATTATACCATAACAGTTAAGCGACGCAGAGATGCCCAGCAGCATCCTTCTTGCTCGAGACCTTTATCCCCAGTTCATATTTACATTATCGAAGGGGCTGCCTTATGACCCCCCTTCTGAGGTATCAACTAAGGTGTGCTCCTTTTTCACGTGGAAGAGCTAATTTAATTGGACAGAGAACAGTGCAAATGACCTGTTCTCTGCTGGTGGTGCCACATATCATGCAGCATAACCGTTGCAAGTGGTGGCTGGGAATGCTGAAGCATGCAGCAGCTTAGATCCTGAGTAAGACAGACCCACCAGAGGGGAAAAAGGAAGTTCATGGGAATAGAACCATAGAATCAATCAATGGAATAAACTGCGCACTGTGAGGGAGCTAAATATGGGGACAGATCAGGTCAAGGAATCATAGAGATATATTCAATCAATCTTTAATAAACACATGTACAATTGCCATACAATTAAAAACAGCCTAAAAACATATAATTGATACTAAACATATCTAGTTAAAGTGCATATTAGTTTACTAAACATCCTAGGATGTAAGCAAAAGTGCAATGTGCCTAACTTAGTTAAAAAGTGCATAAATTCCGTAGACAGTAAAGAGCCTCAATTGAACCCCAAATTGTATTTAGCCAGGGGGATATATTATAACTAATCTCTGTATATATGTAAGAGTTAGTTAGTGAGGCTTAAAGAGTTATGTAGGACACCAAAGTCACGCAGATCAACAATAAACAATATTTTCTGCGAGATGAAAAGGGTTGTACCTTAGTCCAGCCCAACATTTCTTTATAGAGAACAAACAGAAACCTGTGCTTGTCTCCAATCTGACCAAACAGTTTAGATCCTGAACATAGCAACAACTACTGAAAACCTATGACTGGCAGCTCAAACCATACAAAAAAGTATAACACAGGGACGGGGGGCCGGATTTCCAAAACGTTTTGCAATGTGCAAAGTGACTTTGCGCCACAAAAGTACAATTTGCACCAAGCAAAACTATTTTGACTAATTCACAGATCAGACTATGCGCCGTGCCTTCCCACTCTGTGACATGTCCGAGCACATTGTGCAAATGTATTATTAGTTGGGGGGATATGCAAACGTCCTCATTTAAAGAGGACATTGAGGAATAACATGGGGTTTAGGAGGGAGGCACTGTGCTACTGTACTAACCCACCCCATCAAGTGCCAACATACACGTAATCACAGATTAAATAGCCCTTCCACGCTAACTTCAAAGAACCAAACTTTCACCACCACCTACCTGTCATCAGGTGCAAAGTACATCTGGATCCACAGATACCTCCTTAGAAAAGGTGCCTCTATTCTAGTGGTTACTTTATATTTCAGTAATTATTCACATTCTATTTCTTCCCCACACATATACTGTTTAATAACTAACACCAATTGGCTATTATTATATCAAACTTAATTTTATTTTACCACATTTAATATTTTTGCTTTCCCGAAACTAGTGTCCCACACAAGTCTTCAACATATTAGTGGTGATAATTAAGTTTATGACACTAGTGCTATATGTGAATGGATCCGTTTGAATCCCCTTCATAACTGCATCAATCCACGCAAAATATCCATTGCTATCTTTCATACCAGAAATTGTACTCTCTACTCATTCATCATTGCTCCACTTTCTTAATACAACACAAAGTGCATAGTTATCTTATCCCAGTATCTTATTTAATTATACTTTCATGAGCAGCCCAAGCTAATACCAATTGTAGCAACTTTGAGTTACTAAACTACATAACTAAATCAAGGAATAGATATTTCTCTTAACAACACTCATTTGTCATGTATATAGGTGTACCTAGAATGTTGATTATATCTCAGAGACTTTTATTATAGTGATTGTGTTAAGTTTCTTGATTAATTCCATCCACAATATCCTTCCGGAAGCACCTCAAAACCTTTCTCTTTGCTTCTGCTTTATCTCTCCCCCTCTCCCCTCTTGAATTCCTGACAGAAAACGGCACTGGTTACCTGCCGCCCTTTTTGATCTCGGGCCCAGGCCCGCCAGTTGCCCACCTGCACTGCCTCCCTGGCAACCCCTGCACCATGGGACTGTTTTCTGTATCCCTACAGTCCCCCTACGAGCACTTATGTCTGCACTTACCTTACACTTGCCACCAGCTGGCCGTCTTTATTCATCTTATTTATTCTACTATCCCTTGTACTGCACTTTCCTCTCTCCCTTCCCCCACACACTTTTCCCTTTCCCCCTTTCCACGCACTTGCATGATCTGAATGACACCTGGCCTAGTAGGATCATTGTCTGTCTTCCCTTTGTTCCCCCTCCCTTGCCTCGTTGCGCCTTGAAACACTTGTGTATAGACGCGCTATAAATGCCATATCATATCATATCTATTTCTATCTCCATCATATTCAAAGCATCACAGACAATATATTTTATATGTATGTATGTTGGTTTTAAATTTTGAAATGTTGGAAACATCAAACGAAAAATAAGAAATACCATTGGTAAATATCTTAATTACCGATCCATCTTAATTTACTAGCCCACAAATGCATTCTGTTCATGTTTCCACTTTTCTTAATTCTCTGTGTTATGTCTCTGTTTAATCTGTCCTGGTTGCTTTTTAGCTCTCTAACTTATCGAAAATTGAAGAATGTGGTATTTTAACTCATTTGCCATTAATGTTATGAATAATTTCTAGAGTACGCCTAAACAAAATCCCTTATATGTATTACTCTACTACCTTCTTAAGGATCTGCTGTTATTTAAACTCGGACTTTTAAAACCGTCGTACCTGTTTCTCTGTTAATTTTTACCCAAAAAGTCGGTATTTTTGCTGCAGAACACATGATGATGTCATGATGTACGATGATGCCATAGCGTTTCCTTCACCGTCTCTTAACTTAATTCCAAGAGTTGAAGTGCCATCTTTAAATGATGACTCACTGCATGTTATACATTATTATGCTTGTGTGCCCCAACTATTTGGTATTGTATGTGTTATTGTATTGCCAATTTGTGTAATTTACATTAAAATACCACCTCCGTTGAATGAATTCCTCTGCCCTAGACTCCTGTATATAACTGATTAGAGTCTGTTTAATTATCTTTATTTGCATCTAAATCTAGATTTAATTGGTACATACATAGAATTATGGCTCATTTTGTGTTTTTTACATGCTTTAAGATTTGTTTTCACCTTCAGCCATAAGAAGAGCAACTCGAAAATTCTATCTCCAACACAGTATTAATATTACAATTTAATGGCATATCTACGGCAGTCAGTTTACTATATCTGTATTTTCCTAAATTATCCATTTTCATTAATTTATTGATACCAAATACACGGATTCTATAGTTGTTCATTTGTTTTATCCACTCCTCATACTTTCATTGATCTGCATATAATACAAATATATCAGTTCACTACAACACATATACCCAGAGCTCAGATTCTGTATAATCCAAATCATGTGGTTTCATTAATGATTTTATCACTAGAACTGTACCTTCCAATTCCAAGTATAAAAAGCGTTATGCAAGTCCAGCGACGTCTCACAATCAGGCCCCTTCCTGCATTGTCCATACTCATACTTCTGCATTGGAAGGAGGAGATGGAGAAGGTTGAGGTGGCCAAAATCGTTCATACCCGCACAATTTTTGGAATGCCAGATGAGGAAGTGTATGCCACATACCACTTCCCCCACATGACATCCTTGATTTTGTCAGAGAGTGGGAGAATGAGCTGGCAACATCTGCCATGTGCTCATAGGGACTACCACCCCTGGTGTAAGAAGTCTTTGCCCTTCACTTCTCGGACACTGGCTCATTCCAGTACATCACAGCTATGGTGGTGGGTATTTCACAGCCCATCCAATGACATTGGCTCCACAAGGTCATGCGCTGCAAAGTAGCATGCAAGAATAGCCATATCGACATGCCACACACTCTGCAGACAAGGAAAGAGTGGCTGAGGACTTCTGTACATTTGGCAAGATTCCTCCCAGGCACTCAGAACCATCGATTGCTCCCATGTTGCAGTGCAACCCCCATGAGAGACAGAGCACATTTATAGGCGAATAGAAAATAGGCATTGTATCAAAGTGCAGGTCATCTTTGATGCCAAGGGACACATCATGTACGTGACTTCCAATTTCCCATGAGGTGCATACAATAGTTATATTATTCGCCGTTCCCCTATCCACCAGGCACCAGCACTGGGAACCTTTAGCAACATGTGGCTCATTGGTCATTATCAACCATCACACTGAGTTTATGGCCCTTTGGAAAGTGCATATGTAATGGATGGGATTACACTAGAGTAATTCTGAGTCCAAATAACTGGAAAAAATCAAGTAGATGGCAAGTTACTGTTTTATTAACAATTATCTAAAACAGGGAGGTTACAATGAACATTAACAGACATACACTCAGTCTCTCAATGATCTCCACAAATAATACAATTCTTATATTTAATTATGCATCAGATTGATGTTATACTACGTGGCAATAGTGAAAAATTGTTATTGGCTGTCCTTCATTAGGTGGACAACTTATGCCTTCCTCTCAAAACATGTAATTTCAGAAACATTAGATACACAGTTTCTCATTGGTCTTACAAGTTATAAGGTCCTTCATTAAACAGACTAATACAATTGGTTGGCACGCTTGTGCCATGTCTTTAACATTTGATGAATTTTGCAGCACGTAAGCCCAGAACCAGCTGCAGGGAGATAGGAAATGAAGCTACCTCACCACCCAATGTGCCCAGCATTTCTTATCACCCATGCCTTCTGCTATGAAATTGTCTTTGTACTTGGCCTTGTAGAGTATTCTCGTGTTTGGAAATGCACAGGACTGAGGGCACGTGCTATCATGTCTGGAACTCCAAGTTCAAGCTCTATTTCCATCTTTGGCTCACATGACAGGAGACCACGATCTGGTCTGTTTTGCAGCTTTTAAATGCTCTAAATGAATTAAAACTTGCCATTCTTTGTGTTATTTCTTTCATCTTAACATGAGAAGATTCAGCCTCTGCACACTCGTTCTTCTTCAGAGTAGATGGGTGACCTCGATTTCTACAACTTCAGGCCAAACAGCCTCACCACGTTGCTCCATGAGCCTGTTATTCTGCTGCGGCACAGATTTTCCATTCCCGCTTCATGGTTTCTGACTTATTTATTTCATGATATCAATGGCCAGTTTCTGTACAATGGCAGCTTTGAATTGTATTTACTACTCATAGCTAGCCTATACGATGACTTGATCTATCTTGCGTTTCAGCGTCTGTACATTTATTGAGCTTCTGTTTTCTGAAGCACTTTCTTAACAAGTAATCTTCTTCTCCACGTTGACAGTTTACTCGATTCTTCACTTCATCATTCGCCCTCTACGAGCAATAAATTGTCTTCAGTCAGTATCTTGGGACGTCTTGCACACTTTCTTATTACGTCATCAGTTAATTTACTTAGCTCTTTATCATATTCCTTCAGGGAGTTCCTCCTGCAGGTTGTCATTACTTTGGTATTACATTCGATAGGGTTATCT
The DNA here is from genome assembly GCF_040938575.1 of Ambystoma mexicanum. Taxonomy (NCBI): domain Eukaryota; kingdom Metazoa; phylum Chordata; class Amphibia; order Caudata; family Ambystomatidae; genus Ambystoma; species Ambystoma mexicanum. Next base: position 314,319,581 of record NC_090937.1, on the reverse strand, counting down.
CAATGGGTATCTCCTTCCAATTAACCATTGTGTCAGGTGTCTTGACCCACGTTTGAATTATTAGTCTACAACATTTGGGGTTGTGGGCTTAGAAAATCCAAGATGGCCGAAAAGCCCATATTTGCACCAGAATCCAGGAAAACCGCCCAGTTTTGCGCACACCAAAAAGGTCACCTGACCTGCCACTCACCAGTACGAGCGTGATGGGCCAGAAGCGCCATGAGTGAAACGTGGTGCCAAAGGAAAAACAGCAGTGCCTGTTAGCTCAAAAAGCGCTTTGAAATCACCTTTGTTTCTCTGAATGCAAGCTCAAAATGCCAATTTTAAACATTGCAAGATATTCAAAAATCTCACTGAACACCAGCAGACATTTGGCAGAATGTAGTCTTGTGTGCATACAAAACCTGGAAAGATGAAGAGCCTAAAATAATGTTGATAACAAAACTGGCTGAGCTGTGAATGTCAGCAGCTCAAGTGAAATCAGATTTAAAGCCACTAAAATTGAAATGTTTAAAATAAATGAGTGATTTACTTTGGAGTGTCACATAGGTTGCAACTGTTTAAATGTCATAGTTTTGAACTTAGAATCAGCGTTCTAGCTGCATGTGTCAAAATTGTAAGTTTGATTTGCATGAAGAAAAACTGGAACAAAAGTGACATTGGGCTGAAGCCTGGTTTAAAGGGACTGAATTCTGCCCGGCAACTACCACCGACAGGAGTTGAAACTTGCCCAGCATCTGTTCCCAGGCCTGGCCTGCATTCTGCTGCCCCCACCAAAAGGAGATCACACCTCTCTGATTGAATCAAAGGAGGGGCACCTGGGACTGCAAGGGAAACAGAACAATGAACTGTCCTCTGCTCAGGCAAATGTTAAATTAGGGGGGTCGTAAATGGCTTCCTCTTGGAACAAACTGGGAGGAGCCGTGCCTCTGTGAGCAAGCTGAGCTTGGAGGTGGGGACAGACAGAAATTCCCCCATGTGCTTTGGAACCTAAACCACACCCATCTGGGCCAGAGCATAATTTTAAAAAGATGGTTAATTCATAGTACGAAAGTGTCAAAATTATATCAATAATATCATGATTCCTGTGATTTTTCTGTGCACATTTCAAGAGGTGTTAGAACTCCATACAATTTTCTGAGGCCGAACCCCGCTATTTATTAATATTGCAGACACTGTGCTTACACTAGAGAATTGAAAACTTATTGTAATGTGCTCAGGGAGGGGGTGTACCTCTGTGTATATTTTGAGGAAAAACCAATGTTGCAAAAGCTACTAAAAAGCGCAAAATGTTGTCATTTCTGAACCCAAGCTCGCAGGAACATGGGGCTTGATCAGAGACCTGTCTTAATTCATCCATCATGTGTACATGTATTCTCAACAACTTGTATATCTGGGAAATATGTGTTTTGGGTAAAATTGATTTTCTCAGTAAAAGCAAAGGGGCGTTTCTTCAATAGATTGTAAAATGGCAGCATCACTCTGACTCACAACTTAGTTCCCCAGTGAGAGAACAGAGAATTCTCTAGCCTATCAGGATCCTCAGAGGGTGGGGCATAGAAAGTCAGCCTCCCCACCCACTTTCAAAAGACATAAAAGGAGTCATTGAGACCCAGGCAAGGACATTCACTTTCCACTTCAAACTGATTTCTTGCGAAACATTTTGCCGGACCAGACAGTATCCAGTAGACTCCAGATCCAGAACTTAGAATCCAGACTTCAGAATTTGCAGCAGAGAGGCCTAGTCCAAAAGCTGAATCATTCTCAGCAGGCCTCAAAATCCAGCAACCTAACCAAACTATTCAACAGCCGGGCTGTGCTGTTTGATTCTGGCTAGAACCCTATGCCAGAACCTTGAAAGCAGTGCTGTATCCAGAACCACAGACCAGACCCAGACCAGACCGCTGTGCAGTGCCAATAACTTTTGCCAGAACCAGAGATCCAGACCAGCAGAGCAGAGCTGATCCAGATCGCTGTGAGCAGAACCGGTACCAGAGACCGTCCGTGGCGAGAGAACCGCAGCTAAACCTTTTGACCAGGTCTGTGACGGAGGCCCATTCCTTCCAAGACTAGGAGTGAGTATCCTGAAAACTGTGCCAGAACCAATCTCTTAGTCTAAAATAATCTGATTCAAACCATTTTAACCTGTCCAGAACTGCTTCATATAAATCGTGTGTCCATTCTCTGATTTTAAAGCTGCGAAAGTGTCATTTGTCATTCTGAATTGTTATTTCATTTCTGAAAATCCACCTCCACAAAAAAGTCTGTATCTTTTGATCCGTATGTGCTAGGAACGAGATTTGACTAAGCTAAGAATCTAAGCTTTCCAACGAGCCTAGAATCGACTTTCTATTCCTTAGAGATTTTCCGTAATCGCACTCGACGCATTTGGAAAAAGTGCCGCGAATTGCAACTAGCTCATTTCATCACTTGTAAAAAAAATCGCTGTCTTTTGCTTGCATTGCTGAGATTTGCTTCAACCTAATAATCCCTCAGGAATAATTGGTAGTGTTGACCTGAACCAATCTTAAGTAGCTACCACCTACCCTGAATCTCCTATAGGGAATTAAAATCATTTTAGCATATTTTCACTTCAGTACAAATCACATTCAAAATATTTCTGCATGTTTTAAAAGCATACCGGTTGTTCAAGGCTTGCTGGGGGGAATTGAACATTGAATTGCATTTTGATTGTATTCCTCAAAACTGTGTGCTCACCTTCCATCTCATCTCTTTACATTACATAGGGGGGGGTGAATTGCCACAGGGGGAAAAGTGAATATATTATTTCTTGTTGAAACCATATCACTTTATCCCTGTGCTGCATTCTTTTCCATGTTTGCATCCCCTTGAAACCATAAAAGTATTCTCAGCTACCTTATCCTTTCTCTACCAACTCCTAAGTAATTACAAAAAGTGTGCTAGTATAATATTAGTCATTGTTGATCACTGCCATATTCATAAGAGTGCTATCAAGTATTTATTTATAAAAGTGTGATATATATATATATATATATATATATATATATATATATATATATATATATATATATATATATATATATATATATATATATATATTGTTTAATTTGTAAAATAAATCTTTTAATTTGCCAAACAACCTACTTCTTGGCTCAGTGAGGTCAGGGGGATTCAAAGAGAGGGGCGTTATACAAGGGTTTATCATCCAGATTTATGAACTAGTCATAAAAATATATAAATAAGGGCTTCCCTTGGGCATCCCGACCAGGCATTGACTTAGTTGGAGTGCTGAATTGAAGTCGATTAACAACTGTGGTATTGGTATGATATCTGGTGTCAGGCAAGTCATAGTCTCATGTTTCCAATACAGGGGACGTAGGAGGCAGGGTCTCCTGCAGATGTATGCAGCTGCTCCTCTACAACACACACACAAGCACACGTGTGCAGTGATATCCTGTCATTTTTTCGAAGCCCAAAGTTTCGAATATAAATGTTGAGAATACATCTTTTCAAAAGTCATTTTTCAAAAAGACATTCTTCCAAAATAAATTTGAATATGGCATCTAAATGAAGGTAAGTATTAGTGCAGGGCTGGGGCCACTGTTAGGGTTATGATTGTGGCTTGGGTTAGTTTAAGGGTTGCATTGGGGGTTAAATTAGGGTTAGAGTTAGGGTTGGGGCTAGGGTTAGGATTTTGGGTTAGGGTTGGTGTTAGGGTTGGGGCTAGGGTTAGTTTAAGTGTTAAAATAGGGTTGGGGCTTGGGTTAGTTTAGGGGTTAAATTTGGGTTAGAGTTGGGGCTAGGGTTAGGGCTTAGGGTTAGGGTTGGGGTTAGGGTTGGGGCTAGGGTTAGTTTAAGTGTTAAAATGTGGTCAAGGTTGGGGTTTGGGTTAGTTTAAGGGTTAGATTGGGGTTAGGGTTTGGGTTGGGGCCAGGGATAGGGCTTAGGGTTAGGGTTAGGGTTGGGGCTGGGTTTAGGGTTGGGGGTGGGAGTGGTGGTGTGCCGGTGGAGGGGGTTGGGGGAACCCCCCAATATACACAAACACTTTTAAACGTAACAAGGGGCTGGCCAGTGCATTTCTATTGAAACCATTTCATGTCTATTGTCGACGGATTGGTTTCAATAGAAATGCACTTTTGCATGTTAAGTAAAGCTTGTCAAAGCTTTTGTTTTCAAAACTTTTGTTTCGAGGCTTTAGTGATTCGAAACTTTTGTTTCGAAACAATCACTATAAACCGCGTGCTGTCACGTCCTCCACATACACCTATCAAATTACACTCAATAACATCAAAGGACTTTTTTTTTTCTTTTTAGGGCCATTGCCTACCCCCTATCACCCTTCATGATGACACCCTTTAGGAATCCTGCCAACTGTGTTGAGACCCGCTACAATGCAGCTCACATTGCCAGTAGGGGCATGGCGAAGCTCACATTCGGAGTGCTAAGTCACGCTTCTGCTCCCTTGACCAATCAGGAGTAGTATTGATATATGCACCACCTGTTTTATGCAAAATTATAGTGGCATGTTGTGTCCTGAATAATATTAACACATACATCATGGCATACTAGAAGAGCTGCAGGAGGGTTTGTGCACTCGGCCACAGGCACCACCCATTCCCTTAGCAAGACAAAGGGCGCCGGGAGAGTACATGCTCAACCAGGTAGTTCCAAACTACTTCTCATAAATTACATTCTGTGTGGAACACCCACAACAAACTCACATCCTTAGCTTTCCTGATAAACCACACCCTGAGAAAACCAGTCTTGGGTTACCAAACAGTGTGTGGTACATAGCAGAAAATGTACACTGCTATCCCATTTACAGCCTTGCAATAAAGTGCAGAATCCACGGCCACACTCATTTGAAGTGGAAATTGAATTTTTAATGTCACAGTCCGGCCCCTGGGTTCACAGACTAAGGCCCTCATTACAACACTGGCGCTAAACCATGGCGCTATTAGCACCATGGTTGGTGGCGGTGTTGTAACGGGTCCGCCATGGTTCAATGTGGAATTACTACCCCATTCAAAGGTTGGCGGGGCGGTAATTCCCCATTGAACCATGGCCCTTCCGCATTGCCATTTTCGCCCCATAGGGCTCTATGGGAATGGGGAAGGCGCTAAGTACTTAGCACCAAGGTCCCTTTGCGGGTCCCTACTTTAACGGCTGGTGTAGACCAGCCGTTAAGGTCTTGTCCCGCAAAGGGACCTTGTACTAAGGCGCTAAGTGTTTTACAGCGCCGTTAAACACTTAGCGCCAGGGTCGTAATGAGGCCCTAAGAAAGAAATTATATGAACATAACTAAATAAATAACATTAAGCAATCCCCCATCCATGGCATCCCCTCCCGCATTCACTCACTTTGATTTGCCCTTCCCCCTCATTAAACACTGATATGCATAAAATAATAGCCCTATAGTCTCACCGTCCAGCTGCATGTTGTCTCAATTGCATTCTACCCATAACGTACCCCTGCCCTTGCCTGTCTGTCTGTATTTTACAAAAAAGGGGGGAGCCCCCTGCGTGTTCAGTGGGAGTTCGGGGCAAGGCAAAAAATAAACAAGGGGTTGTAACTCTCACTGTAAAATGACCAAGCGGTTGCGGTCCAGTTTTATGTTCAGATTTCCCAACCAATGAATATTCTAATTCTTAAGAAGTCAGATAAATAGGGGAATACCAAGGAGAACAATTAGGGCAAATATATTTGACCATACATTTTATTTATTAATGCAAAAAGAAAAAAAAAAATTGGTTAAAAATCTTTTCAATGTACAGAGAATTAAGTAAAAAATAGTAGTTCTGAGCAATGCAATAAAGATTTTCACATGAGATGTTCAGAAAACATAAACAATGAAGACAAAAAATAACCACTTAAATGGTTGACATTTTCAAACGGAATTATTCAGAGTATGAACACAATAAACAAAAAAGAGGGGGGGTAAATTCACATTAAAGCAAACAAATTACACAGTTAGATTTGATATTTGCAATGCTAATCAAACTTTCTTATGATAAATGTACCCATCCTTTGTGTAAACTCATGATCAAAATATGATCATGTTAAGTAAAGCTGCCTACGTGCCAGTTTTGAATCTGTGGATAGATAGTAGTACATGCACAGACCATCAGTTTTTGCAGATAAGATATATGTGCTGTACTAGCGGCACGTTTCGGCTTATTGCCATCTATCTTGGCATTGATTGAAGAGCCTTCCTCAGGGCAAGTTGGATCCTGTATGTGGCACAGGGCAGTGCAGAAATTCCAGCCTTTAGGATTTGTCGGTGGCAGATTCCTTAACAACCTGGGATTGCAATGGTGGAGTCTTCGAGTGGGGCCCCAATACCTAGTGCAGTCCTAAAGTGAATGTACTCGGATAGTTTTATGTCATGAACCCAGCAACACGCTGTTGTTCCAAAACGCTCCTAGGGTGCAGGAGTCGCTGGGTAGGAGTTCACTCGCAGTTGCCGTGGTAAATGCGGTGGGGCGGGTAACCGCCTGAAATCTTGCGTGCTCGTATGTCATGAAGTGTGGCAGGATGTTTTGTAGGCACTGAATGCAGAATCAGGAAGGGTGCACGGAGCACCAGAGGGAGAGCGGATTAGTCGAGCCGGCTTGATCGCCGTATACACCTGCCTGTCTGAACAGCACTAACCACTCTCTTGTACGACATACCAAACCCTAACCTTCACCCGACTATTCCTTCAAATGCCTGTGACCCCACTGACCCAGAAAAAAAGAAATGCCTGGAGAAGTTATTACTGCCCACCTACCCATATCCCTTTCAAAGCAAAGACCACCTTATCGACTTACATCTGCAGGTCCAACGTATGATAGTCTTAGCCCAACATAGTCAAAAGGACTCAGTCCTCAATGAAAATATTTACTGTTTCATACTTGATAACCAGGTGGTGCACATCATGCAGAACACAAACCTTGCTCAACATCATAAAATGACTTGTTTTATATCTACCCACCCCTTTTCAATGCTACCCCAAGCCACCTCCCTATCCATTCCCTTCTTGGTAAGAGATCAGTGAACAGTACCAATCGTGTCATGTCTCTATTCATCCTCTTCATCAGTACCACCCCTGGCTCTTGAAAAAAAAAACATTCACACAGTGTGTCCAAGTATTGCTTGCCAACATTATGGGCCTATTTCATGCAGCTAAACATTGGAAGGAGCTGTTCTCACTTCAACCACCAAAAACAGGAACATCTCTCCTGAACATCTTCATATGGGCAGCCTGTCTGCTTTCTAAACACTCTTGTACCCCCTGTCTTGCTTGCCCATACATCATACAATTGAATGACCACAGAGCCACACATTTGGAACTGCACTACATCATTCAGTGTATCCAAAAAGAGTAAAATAACTAGAAACAATTCCTCGGCACTGAGCCCTCCATTTGCCACCCCTCTTTTCAAATCTATCACCCCTGATGTTGCATTTACCCCTTATTTATGTCTGATGTACAGGTCCCCAACATATAAAATACCTGCTCCCTCAACCATAGTCACTTCCCTTCCAGTGCGGCATCTATCCTGAAAGAATGACTCTCATTACTGTGGTGTATTCCAACACGTCCACCAATGTCTTGTACAACACCCTCAAAACATGACTGCAAGTCATCACTTCACCTTCCTGACGCTTACAATTGTGCATCAATGCTGCCTTGCAAACTTACAACCACTAATGCCCAATCACAACTGGTCATGACTGTTCAGCCTCTACCCCAGTTGTAACCCACTACCATATTGCTTGATGATCCCCCTTTTAACTCACCACCAAAATATGCTCAGCTTGTTAAATTCACTCACATCCTCCCTCAGCACCACAGCCTTAGCTTCTGATGAAGGTATCTCTGGTACTCTGAAGCCCAACCATGTAAGACTGCCTCTAAACATCATCTCCACTCAAGAGGACAGACACACTCCCACTAGCACCTCCAAGATCCTGACCCCTCTCTGCATACCAGCCTTGCAACATCCCTCAGCCCATCTCCTCCCCACTCACCTGAGAACACCAGAATTAGACCCCTGGCAAAAGGAGGCAACAGACATTTCACATCGGGCAGGAGTGGCAGGAAGCAAGAGGCAATGGGGTGTGTACGTGCCCTGGTGTGTCGCCAGCTCCAATTCATGAGGCAGCAGGATGAGGAGAGACAGCAGGCAAGAGAGGCAGCCATTGCTAGGTCCCATGCAGAGGAGATGGTGGCGTGAGCACAGGAGTCCATTGTGGAGGCGTCTTGCAAGGCAACTCAGGAGATTGATGCATGGATGAGGGATGCCCTACAGAACCTCCATACATCAGCAGAAGCCTGCCGGCTACAGGTAGATGCAAAGTGGGAATAGGTATTGGCACAGGCTTTGGTGAACTTTGAGAAGGACTATCCCACTGACTCTTGCATATAGTTTTGTAGTTTTAGTGATACACTTTCATGCATTTATTTTATTTTCATTTTTTAATCAAATGTGTTTATTTGTACATAGTTGTAGATTATAATTCGTGTTAATACATTTCTATTTTTTGATGTTCTTGTTATGGAGGCTTTGTTGTCATTGTGCCATGTGCTGCATGTCTTGCCACGAATGTGCATGTGTAGCTCTGGCTCTCACATGATAACCAAGTTTCTGGGTCAGTCGTATGCAGGTCTGAAGGTTGGGTGACACACTCTATGGCTCATGGTGGTGATAGGCTATTTCCAGAGTGTCATGTGTCCTTGCTTCATGTATGTATGGTGATTTCACGGACCTTGTGCATATATGGACCCTGGTTAGTGGTGGCTGGTGACAAGTGGGCAGCGTGCCCATTTTCTGGTGCTATGGGTATGTTATGATAGGTTATTTATAACAAGCTTAATACCCAGAGGTTTCTAAGCGTGGACCCGGGAATCGAACTTGTGTTGCTCCGTGTCGTCTAGCTTCCATGGTGAGCACGTTGCCGCTGAGCTATCCTCCTGAGTAATCAATAACAATATATTGCTTTTCACTGTCGTTGCTTGGGCTCTTATGCAGACAGTTAATTGATGGACACTATGTGAGGAGATGCATGTATCAATTATATAGCCTGGGATAATCATGACTCTTTAGTAGTGAATGCTTACATGTGTGTTGATTCATGTTATTGTTTCATGGTTGACTCGCACTAATGGTAATGTGGTCATGGATGTTGTCAGTGGGGAATGGTGCATTACCAGGGTTTAACTAACATACTGTGTAGCCATTGATGATGCAAGTCAAATGCATGTGACTAGGAGATGTAGCTGGGGAAGATGACAACCTCTGTCATATGGGTTGTGCACTGGGTGGAAGATGCAGTTATGCACTGATGCTGGAAAATGGCGGTTGGATGTTGTTGTGGGTCTCTTTTGTGATTGGTAAACGTGTGTTTGTGGGTGGGGTGTTGTCAGTGATGTTGTTGCTGCCTGTTTGATAATGTACAATCAAGGAATGTGTTCCTATTTTTGAGGCGTGTATATGTCTTGAATTCCCCTTTCTTTGCCATGAAATTAGGGCTGGTGGCATGCAAATGTTATGCAGCCAGTGGCTTATGTACTTCAGTGTCACATGCTTGTTGATCTTACCATTTTGATGGTGAGCTGTGTTGGAGTTGTGCTTTTTGATAAAGGCAGTTTGGATGATTTACATTTGTTAGTTTTGGCAGGGTAGACATTTCCTCATGCTGTACTGATATGTATCGCAGACATGGTTTCTCCACGGGGACTTTGAGAGAGGAATATGATGTATTAATGTGCAATAAAAAAGGTGGTTTCTGCACTCATCTATTACTGCACCACAGGGAGTTCAGTATCAACCAACACAAATTTCTCTTAGTTCATCAAATATTTATTTATTTGATTGATCATAACAATTCCTTCTTGCTCTGATATATTCTCCCTTTGGGATGTTCCGAATTACCGGTTCATAATGACAACTGGTGGCATGTAATGTTGAATTCACTTCCATACTTTTGCGGTAAGTTCTGGTTTCGAGATGATCTCCTGATACATATATTGTCAAATCCAAAAAGTTTATCTCTGTATTGCTCCATTCTCCTGTGAATTCAATCCCCATATCATTATTGTTAATTTCTTGCCTGAACAGTTCCAGTTCTTGTGGTGTGCCTTTCCATATGAACAGCACATCATCAATATAACGGGTCCATTTTACAACCTGTTGATTGTATGTTCTGGTGGTATAAATTAGTAAGTCCTCGAACATGCCCATCACCAGGTTTGCTAAGGCTGGTGCATACTTCACATCCATGGCTACCCCACGTTTTTGTTTGAAGAAAGTATTATTGAACGTAAAAATACTGTCGTCCAAAGTGGCCATGAGCATTTCTTTGAGCATACAAACAAACGGATTACACTTCATTTGTTTTAATTGTTATTATGTGGATACAAACCTGTGATTCTGTTTACACTCGATTTGTTTTAATTGTGATTGTGTGGAAACTAACTTGTGTTTTTTTGTTTTTCTGTAAAAATTGCTAATTCATTTGGGTCATATGCTTGATAATATGATTGATATGAATATTGGTTGTTGGGAACTCCTGGGAATCTGTTCTATTGACATATCGTAAAAATTGTCTTACAATTATTTCTATTATTTTTTTGCTATCTTGTACACAGTCTATTAAACAATCTATGCCCAGATTTGAAAAAGGCACATGTAGGGTGCCAAAACACGTGTCATCCGTATGGGCGATCAAATAAATAAATATATGATGAACTAAGAGAAATTTGTGTTGGTTGATACTGAACTCCCTGTGGCGCAGTAATAGATGAGTGCAGAAACAACCTTTTTTACTTACTACTAAGACTCTGTGTCTTCGTTCTCTGCACGCATCAGTGCGACACTGTAATACTACTATGGTGCATCAAGTCGCAGAGGTCTAAGAGTGACTATACAAAAAAGTTCCCTGAGTCATATTGTTAATGTGCAATAATCATGCTTTAGCAGGGATATGGGACTAGTGTTGGATGTTGTGTGCATACTGCTGGACGTGTTTGCTACAATGTCCGCATGGATAGAGTTGCATACTATGTGATGTGAGGTACAGAACATGGCAGTGTTGTACAGCTGATGGACATATGTTTGTGTATGTTGACTGTGTCACTTGCTTGTGGTAACATTACCCTTCTTTTCTTTGTTCTCACTGCGCATCCCCCTGCCAGTCACCATGAGAGTAGCGCTTGTCCTTTGACCTTTCATTTGTGTTTGCAAACTGGAGCAGGACTTTTCTAAGGCATATGCCTGTCAACGCATGCATCAGGTGTGTGCCCTGATTTGTTTGTAATCCCTCTGTGTTGAAACGGGGAAGCCACACTATCTGCACTGTGTTTCACTCATCCTGCACAGAGACACCATCATAATAATAATTAATAATAATTTGGCATTTATATAGCGCTACGAACCCTCAGGTATCTGAGCGCTGCTTATTATTACCCACGGTGTGTGGTGCTCATTTATCGACCTCGGAAGGATGAAACGCTGAGTTTGGCGCTGCCGGGATTCAAACCTGCGTTCGCAGGCTCTGCACTGATGTCAAAGCGAGCGCTCTACTCGCTGTGCCACTTGACCGGCCGATTGTAGCTATAGCCTGGATATGTTATTGTTGTCCAATCACTGGCAACATGATGGAACACAATTGTTGTCCACCTTTCCACAGTACGAGTACTGTAGTTCCACAACATGCAGTGACATACTGGACTGCCTTGCTGACTTTGTGGAATGAGTGTGGGCCACATCTCTGTCCTCCATCATTATTGACTTCTATATGTCACACAACATCAAGCTCTGGGTGTAGATTCTCATTCACATCGGGTACTATTTAGTATGGTGTGTCTGTGCAGGGTCAATGTGGACAACCATCCACATCCTTCACTATTAGGCATGCACATTCACCCTCATGTCCTTCTATGGCACAGATTTCCACTTGGTAGTGTTGGGCAGCTTCCCACTTTGAAAGAATTACTCCACATGAATCACATGGAAAAATACCAAAATGTTGCCTCCCGAATTCTGACTGTCTGAAATTCCAATTTTATTATTACCCCCCCCTTACGCCACATATATATGGGGGGGTATGGGATATAATACAAGTATGGGGTGTGGTGCAGGGGTCTCTGCCCGCATATGCATGTGGTGTAAAGGGGTTGGGGAAAAAGTCAGCATTTGCAGCTGTAGGACTTCTGGGGGTGGCAGTAATCACATAGATCTGAATCACATTACTGTCATTGAGGCAGAATGTGCATAATTGAGAAGGTCTTAAAATGTGTTAGTCAATTTTCACACTGTATGTGACGGAGTTGTAAAAGCTCCTATCTCCATGTTTGCATTGTCAATCTCTATCCTGTATGAATGTGATGTTATAAAGGTGTCAAGGGCATTTTCCACACTCTGAACATTCACAGTACACATTTCTACCAACATACAATTTGTTTCCATGCCCTTCCTCCTCATAGCACCCTTGAGACACTGTGACGTGGTATTGCCTTTTCAGCACCATCAGTCCCAGCACACATCATCCAGATCCAAGGGTCTGTGAAGTAGCACCTTCCTTTATTTGTTGACTTCTAAGTGTTGCCTGTGGGAGTGTTGCATCATCCTATCTTGTGGAAATGGAACTGGAAATCTCATGAAAGCAAGTTGACATCCTATAAGAGTTCCACATTTTTGCCGTGAATGTGTACCTACATGCACCTGTGTGTACACAGCACAATGGCATGGTGCTAGTCCGATTGTAGCTATAGCCTGGTATGTTTCATGATGTTGGTCCAGTTATGGGTGCACATTAACATGACTTATCTAGTGCACATGTGCACATTTATTTGCATTGACAGGTAAATTGTCCATGATATGATAGGTTATTTACAACGCGCTTAATAGCGAGAGGTTTCTAAGCGCAGACCCGGGGATCAAACCTGTGTTGCTCTGTGTCGTCTTGCTTCAAAGACGAGCGCCTTGCCCCTGAGCTTTTCTCCCGAGCTGGTCATTTTCCCCCATGGTCATGACGTTTTCACCTGCAGCAGCTGCACATTAGTTGGCAGTCATCCGCTGCTCCCTCCATCACAGCTCCTGCTCCTTTGGACTTATGCCTGGGAAGGGGTTTACATACTTAAGTTACCAGTTGTGGAACTAGTTTACCGTGCCAATGAGACATTGTGGGTTAATCTGTGATGATCATGTGAGCAGAAGCACCATTTTGACATTTTAAAATGATGACAGAAACTCACAGGCTAACATGTGTGGTCGTATGTTCTGCAGCACTGGGAGGCAGGGCTGTTTTTGAGACAGCTGTGTCACCTCTGGGCATTGTATTCTCCACAATGCGTAATGTTGTACAGAGCGTGCATTTTTCATTCCATGTCCTTGTAGATGAGCTTGCACTTTCACAACAGATGGGGCTTGGATGCAATGTGATTGATCCAAATCAATTGGTGATTCCCTTTGATTCAGTGGCCGCTCATTATGACTATTTCACTTGAATGCCAAATACTACAGTGTTGCAATCCAAAACATCAGGCTGCCATTTGTTGTGAGGATTAGTTGATGATGGTGATCCAAGGTGATGGTCGTAGGAACACCAGCACAGCTTGCTCTTGAGCATGTTTCACATGGGTATCTGCCTGGTGTAGTTAATGAAAGACACTGGGCCTCATTCTGAGTTGGGCGGTAAGGGACTGGTGCCGGTAATCCCTTACCGCTCAATTCCGAGGTCTCTTAGCGGGAACCGCAAAGGACGTGTGGTCTGACCACATGTTCTTTACGGGTCCCGCTGAAGGACCAGAGCGCTAATTACGGGCCTCCTATTAGCAGGTCCGTAATTACGGCCTTCCCCATTCCCATTGAGCCTTATGTGGGCTCAAATGGGAATGGGGAATGGTTGGGTGAATGGGGACTTACCGGGTCCGCACAGGTCGGAATGTCCTGGCAAGTCCTCATTCACCCAGACAGGACACGGACCCGGGTTTGGAGGCAGCCATGTTGCAAATAGCGCCATGGCTACCTCCAAACTTGGAATGAGGGCCACTGTCATGAATGGCAGTCAATGATGACAGCATGTTTTATAGTGAAATGGGGCCCATGGTACCTTGAGCGACAAAGCTGCCAAGTGTACTTGCACTTGCTACTATTGTAGGTCTGAGACCTCCATCCTACTTTGGAGCTGAGGTAATCCATGAATATTAGGTATGTGAAGTTATCACACTTGACTAATGTTCATGCGTGTGAGACAGCAGAACCTTGTATGTCTTAACCAGCCACCAACGATTGTACATTGGTGTTGGCAATATGTTTTTCTTCACAATTCAAAGTCAAAAGAAGGTGACCTGCTGTTACCAGTTGTCCAGACAGGTGTGTATAAAAAAATGCCATGGGAGTGGAGCGGGGCTGCAAAGGTAGGATACAACGTTGTCAAGTACATCTGACCCAAGGTGAATCACAATGGCAGCTCTGCAAACAACCCTTCTGAGTACTGTGAAGGAAAAGGGGGGGGTGAGGAGTTATGAGGATTTGGTGTGAGCTTGTATAGTACAAGTGCTGTGAAGAAAACAGGAGGTGCAGAATTATGAGAATTTTAGGTGAATCTAGTGCAAGTACTGGGAGGAGGAAGAGTGGGGATGGACCTATGAGGATGTGGGATGCAGAAAGTGCAAGCACTGGGAAGAGGAGGAGTTGGTTGAAGTTATGAGGATTTGGGATGCAGATAGTACAAGTACTAAGAAGATGATGAGTGGAGGTGCAGCTATGAGGATTTTGGGGTATGCAGGTAGTGCAAGTATTGGGAAGAGGAAGAGTGGGGGTAAAGTTATGAGGATTTGGTGGATTACAGATAGTGCAAGTACTGGGAAGAGGAAGAGTGTGGTGTAGATTTATGATGATTTGGTGGTGCATGTAGATAGTGCAAGTTGCATGTCCATGGTGCAAGTGTAGAAGAAGAGGGGTGTGGATTGAATTGGGGGTTGCAGATCCATGGTTCAAGTCCAGAGGAAGAGGGTTGCAGATTGAATTGGTGGTGCACCTAGATAGTGCAAGTATTGGGAAGTGGAAGAGTGGGGGTGACGTTTTGAGGATTTGGCGAATTACAGATAGTGCAAGTACTGGGAACAGGAATAGTGGGGTGTAGATTTATGCTGATTTCGTGGTGCATAAAGATAGTGCAAGTTGCATGTCCATGCTGCAAGTGCAGAAGAAATGGGGTGTGGATTGAATTGGGGGTTGCAGATCCATGGTGCATGTATGTGCAGAGGAAGAGGGGTGCAGATTGAATTGGCGGTGCAGCTAGATAGTGCAAGTATTGCGAAGTGGAAGAGTGGGGGTGAAGTTTTAAGGATTTTGCGGATTACTGATAGTGCAAGTACTGGGAACAGGAAGAGTGGAGTGTAGATTTATGATGATTTGGTGGTGCTCGTAGATAGTGCAAGTTGCATGTCCATGGTGCAAGTGTAGGAGAAGAAGGGTGTGGATTGAATTGGGGGTTGCAGATCCATGGTTCAAGTCCAGAGGAAGAGGATTGCAGATTGAATTGGCAGTGCACCTAGATAGTGCAAGTATTGGGAAGTGGAAGAGTGGGGGTGAAGTTTTGAAGATTTGGTGGATTACAGATAGTGCAAGTACTGGGAACAGGAAGAGTGGGGTGTAGATTTATGCTGATTTGGTGGTGCTCGTAGATAGTGCAAGTTGCATGTCCATGGTGCAAGTGCAGAAGAAATGAGGTGTGGATTGAATTGGGGGCTGCAGATCCATGGTGCATGTATGTGCAGAAGAAGAGGGTTGTGGATTGAATTGGGGGTTGCAGATCCATGGTTCAAGGGTTGCAGATTGAATTGGCGGTGCACCAAGATAGTGCAAGTATTGGGAAGTGGAAGAGTGGGGGTGAATTTCTGAGGATTTGGTGGATTACAGATAGTGCAAGTACTGGGAACAGGAAGGGTGGGGTGTAGATTTATGATGATTTGGTGATGCTCGTAGATAGTGCAAGTTACATGTCCATAGTGCAAGTGCTGGCTAGAAGAAGAGTAGGGAGTGGATTGATGATGATTTAGGGTGCACATAGATAGTGAACGTTCAGTGATGGAGAAGCGTAAATTTGATACTAAAGGAGATTACTGTTCAGTAATCTTACGTTACTTTTTGTGTGATTGTCCCTTTCAATCTTATGTTTGTTGATTTACATTGCGGCGCAATGCACATCTGCACCGCTAACCTGTTCAACGCTGGGGGGTGTGGTGGGCATTCCAGGAGTAACAGTATTTGCTTTTCGCTGTTGGATTCTGCGCTGATCAGAATCTGTGACTCGGCTCCACGAGCAATGCATTTGCACTGAGAAATCTTTGTGCGTGCGCTAACACTTTGGCGCACCACTAGTGATTATTTTTGTAAATTAGTGCCCGGTTCTCTTGACCCGAACTATAAATGATGGGTAGTTTTTTTATGCATGTCTTTTCTTTTACACGAACGCAGCCAGGTTTGCAATAATGTGATAGTAGACCGCTGTGTAAAGTGCAACCAGAAGAAGGACTCAGGGGCCCCCCTTTGGGCCTAGAGCCATAACCTCTCCACTGTGCCCGAATGGAACCAACGTGGCACTTTGCTTTAGACAACATACATCCCTGTACTGGCCCTGCACAAGAGCTTAGCTCGCTTTCACGAACTGCCATGCCAGGTTACCAATAGCATACGGAGACACATAGTTCACCCTGTTCTGAAAAAAGACCTGGGAACCAAACAGTCCTACCTACAAAACCTCAGCACCTCCTGCTTTGATGAAAGAGTGAAGGTGAGTAAGTACTGTGCAATAGACACAGCCTGGCGCTAAGGCTGTAGGGCCCCCCAAGCATTCACATTGGTTTCAGGTACAGCTGTCATATACGGGAGCTATTGTATAGCTGTGTTTCTCTGTGTTACCAGTGCACACACTGGACCCTCATGGTCCCTATGTGTGTGTCAATCCAATGTGCAAGCAAAACCTCAAGCAACTTGTTGACATTGATTCCATTTTATACTTTGCTAATTTGCGGTTAATAATTGACAACTTGTTTCACAAGTTATTAGACATTTTGATATCTGACTTTGTATTCTATGTTGTATTGCTCTTGTACAAAAAAAGTCCTCTTGGGGAATTGTTCAATATAATGTGTTGCACCCCTGTACAGATGCCCTATTAACCACAACGAATATTGTTCTCATCCAATATGGAACATGTTTCATTGTCTGCATGCATCTAAAAGAGTTCAATCTTTAGTCGTGGGGAGAGGTGTCTTATTAAAAACTGTAGACTGTGAAATTGTACAAGGATTTGCACAGGTGCACAAAACGTTATGCAAGGGAAAAAGGGACCTACTGCCTGGAGACTGAATATGAGGCATTTCAAGGATCCCACAGATAAGAAGGGCAAAGGAAGGATTAAGATGCGACGAGGAAAGGTACAAATGTCATAGTTTTGCAAACCTAGGATTAGGGGTGGATGGGAACGGGTGGAGAGAAGGCTAAAATATCATAGTTTTAGTCCAAAGAAAGTGAAGCAGTGAGGAATGGAAAGCCTGCTGAGATATGTGCGGTGTATTTCAGATTCTACTTTTACCCCAGCAGTATGTGCCTCAAGGACAGGACACTTC
This sequence comes from Ambystoma mexicanum, assembly GCF_040938575.1. Classification (NCBI taxonomy): domain Eukaryota; kingdom Metazoa; phylum Chordata; class Amphibia; order Caudata; family Ambystomatidae; genus Ambystoma; species Ambystoma mexicanum. Next base: position 314,301,976 of record NC_090937.1, on the reverse strand, counting down.
ACCAAGTGCCTTAGTACTAAACAAAAACGTGTTGGTACCTGTGCTATTGTAAAGATAACTCATAATAAGAAGCCAATTGTGTTTTAAACATCAATCTCACAGTGAAAGTAGTTATTTACACTTACAGAAGCTTTTCTTATGTATGTGATTAAACTGTAAACTGGCTAGATCAAAATATGCATCCATGCATGGTACACATTTTCAAATGTAGAGGGACGCACCTGAGCAAGTACATCAAGTACTGTTTGCTGGGAGGACTCAACGTGCTGCTCTCTACAATCTGCATTGGACTTTGGCGTTTTCACTTTGACTGCACAACGGCCAGGAGGACGTCTTTGCAAGCTACACTCCCCTGTGCCTGCCCTTGGTGAAAGGAAAAAAGGTGACTGTGTTGGCACGTTGTGCCGGATCTTTGTATTCTGTGTTTGTGGTCAAACCACTCACACGCTTTGTGCCTGTAAAGGCAGCGCTCGCACGCTTTGTGCCACTTGAACGTAGCGCTCACGCAGTGGCGTAACACAAAATGTGGGGGCCCCCATGCGAGTCATGCTGAGGGGGCCCCCCAACTCGGCAACAAATCACGGGTTGCGCCACACTCTGGGCCGGCCTAGACTGTCACGCTTGCACAATACGTATGAACGTGCTGCTGAAGGGGTATGCCGCACACTGCACTAGGAAAAAGATATAAATATGTGCTTTAATGCAATATACAGCACACTTTCTGAGATAAATTGGCTATAAAGCCAGAGTGTTTGCAATTGTTTTGTAGGGTAACACAATCCAATACATGCAAGTCACCAACAGTGCACAGGAACATTAATGCTTCCAACTGGCTGCACAATGTAGACCAGTGTAAACACGTAATAACATTATAGTACAGAATGCCAGGCCACATTTAGACATACCTAAACTGTTTTCAGCAAAATTCCAGTCAAAGCAATAACACTCATCAAGAAGAGAGCACACAATAAAGCATGTGTCTCCATGGCCTCGAACAACACGGCCAAACTCTTTAAAATCTGCAAGGAACTGGTCAATCCTGTTGTGGTCTATACCTCTTCTGTTCCCTCCCATGCCCTCTGTACAGCTCTGGCCTCTCATTTCTCTGCTAAATCTCAGGACATCCTGTCCTCTATGTCCTCTTCCTCTCTCGGCCCATTTTGGCCATCTCTTCTCTCCTCCTCCTTTTTCCTCTTTCTCTCTGACAACACCTGACGAGGTTTCTAGACAAGTCCGATCTATGAAAGTGTCGTCCAAACAGGTGCTCCGCAGCTCCTCCAGAACCATCAAAGCCCATATTGACACCCTCACTCCAGCCTTGGCCGATTTCTGTAATCACTCTTTCGCCACTGCAATGTTCCCCTCTCCCTTTGAGCACTCCCTTGTGCACACACTCCTCAGAAAGCAGTCTGCTGATCCTACCTGCTGGAAAACTATCGCTCAATCTCCACCTTTCCTGAGCAAACTCTTGGAAAAGCTTGCCATCTCCCAGCTTACTCTCCACACTGAATCTGTTGGTTGTCTCCATGACCATCAGTCTGGCTTCAGAGCTGCCAGAGGCATGGAAACTCCTCTCCTTAACACCTGTGCTGCTCTCTAACCTTGATTCCAGCATTCCTTTTATTCTCATCCTTCATCTTTCCTCTGCTTTCGACAGGGTCAACATCGCCATCCTGATCAATCGACTCTGTGAGAACCTGGGCATCACAGATCAGACCCTAGAGTGACTGACCTACTTCCACTTGGACCGCCACTCCGCTCCCAGGTCGATCGTGGTCCCATTCTCTCCACCACCTCTCTCTACCTGTGGCATTCCCCAGGGCTCTATCCTCTCACGCTGGTTTTTCAACCTCTACTTGGCCACTTTGGCCTCCCTGATCTCTACCTTATCCTCTAACTTTCAGTGTTGTGCAGATGAATCAGCTTTCCTTCAGGCTCCCCTCACCCTCCTCTCCTCTCTTGCTCATTCCTGACTGTCTATCCACGATTCAGGATTGGTGTGCCTCCAACAATCTCTGCCTTAATGCCAGTAAGACAGAGATCCTTCTCATTGGGACCCTTGCCACTGTGTTTCCTCTCTCACTATAGCAGACCACCGTGGGCCTCTTCCTTTGCCATCCTGCGAGGCAAAAAACCTTAGTGTCATCTTCAACGCCACACTCTCTTTCTCTCCTAACATCTCGGACATCACCAAGAAGTCCCATTACCAGCTGCTCCTCCTCAAAGGGACTCTTCCCTTTCTCACTCTCCACCAGAAGCTCACTGTCTCTAAGCTGGACTACTGCAACAGCCACTTTCTCAATCTGTCTTCCTCTAGTCTCCGTCATCTGCAAATAATCCCGAACAGGACTGCAAGACTTAGCCTTGGCCTCAAGCCCTGGGATTGTATTTCTCCAGCCCTGAAATCTCTCCACTGGCTGCAAGGATCAAGTTCAAGAACCTTTGCATTGCCCACAAGGCTTTCTGGGGCCAGTGCCAACACTAAATCCAATGCTCTCTTCCAAAATACCTTATTTCTCTAACCCTTCACTCAGCTACCTCCAACTCTCTAAGGCTTAGACATTTCTCCAGGCAGAGAGTGGGGGTAGACCTCTCTCCTCTGCTGGTGCCTCCAACTGGAATGGCCTCCCTGCCCCTCTCAAACCTGAGGCGGACAACCTGAAGTTTCGGAAGCAGCTAAAAGCTTTCCTCTTCTCTGCTGCTTTCGCTCTCTCTCCCCCCCTGCTGACCTACCTGACCTACCTGTCTGCTGTACTGACTGGCTGCTTGGCTACCCTCAGAGTCTCTCTGAGTCCAGGATCTTTCTTGATTGGTCACCCTTGCACTGCCTCCGGGCCTACCATGCACTTAGGGGCTGTAACTGTAACCCTGCAGTCCATTGTTCTCCTTGCACAACCAATAGCTGCTCTGCCCTGGCTGCACTTACTGAGAGCATTGCTGCCCTGTTTTCCCCTCCCCTCTCACTTGCACTTCCCTGCTTCCTTTTCCCTTGCACTTCTCGTTCTCACAATGACACAAGGCCTAGTGAGATCGTTTGTCTTGTCCTCCCTCTATCATCCCTCCCTTGTGTACACTTGTGTACAGGCGCATTATAAATGACTTGAATCACATCATATCATTTTATCACAGATGCCCAAAAAAATATACAATGCCGCAGTAAGAAATGGCTAGACTGGCAGCACCCAAATGCCAATCTAGCCAGGTAATTAAAGTTAGCAGGACTACTTTATCAGAAATGTCCAGTTAAAAGAAAGTCATACCAAACTGAGGAATGACTAGACTGGCTAAATCAAAATGCCTCTCTAGCCACTAATACCACATATCATGCCTGCTTAGCCTGGACATGGACAACCATTATGATTTATCACACAATCCTGCCCCCCCACACATCCACTCTCCCTCCCACCCACCACCCCAACCTCCACAATCAGCTCCTTGGCCCAGAATTACCTCTGCGTCCCTCTTCCTTGTCCCAGAGCTTTCGTATGAGGCTCCTTGCCTCATAGGTAAGTATTGGGATGAGGAACAGTGGGACTAGGAGTGATGAAGATTACAGGTAGCTAAATCAGGCATTACCTCCATGTACCTCTACCTCTTCCCAGTACTTTTGTATGAGGCAGAGTGCCTCAAACACACGTACTGCCTTGTATATAAGTACTGGGACGAGGAGGAATATGGCTAGGAGTAAGCAAGGCATTAAACACAAGTAGTAGCGCAACACCATTGAGTTAACTGGGCTTCAGCACTACCCCCCCTGACATTTTGGGCTATATTGACTCAACTTGGCTAACCTTTAGAGCAGTTGCCAGACCGAACAGGACACAGATTTTAAACGGCACCTGGTTTTTGCTGTTAACAAGAACCCAGCAATTACCAACGTAAAGCATTTCACTGTTAGTACCTGCATTCAAATGCCACATTGTTTAGGCGATTGAAATCGTGATGTGGGTTTAGTACTTGCATGCCAGGGGAGTGATTGGAAGGGTAGAGAGGGAACAGAGTTAACTGCTTGTAACATTGAATCTGCACTAGAATAGTCTCATTAAAATGCGTAAATAATTTGGATGCGCCCACACAAATAAGTTTCCCCCTCCCCACCGCATGTGAAGTTAGCGCCTCACCCAACATCAGCACACACACCATTCACCTTATACACACCCAGTCATCCACACATTTAAGTGTGCACCCTTTCACCATACACTCACACAGGTAGCCACCTATACATTTATGTGTGCACCCTTTCACCATGCAGGCACACCCCCACAGCCACCCATACATTTAAGTGTGCACCCTTTCACCATACACACACAGGCAGCCGGCTATACATTTGAATGTGCACCCTTTCACCATAGACTCATACACGCACACCTCATGGAGTTGAGGGGGGGCCCTATTACTTAAAAAAGAAATTGGGGCTCATTACGGGTCCAGCGGTAACCGTGCCGGTGCTACCGGCGGGTTGCCGCCAGACCCATAAAAAATTACTATGACCTGACTTCCCGGTGCCACCATGCTATTTCAAGTCCGGCGGCTGGGAAATCAGGTGCCGGTAATTTCGTTAAACCCCAGACTCCACGGGAATGGGGACACAGAAGCACCTGCACCATTGTTAACGGTGCTGGTGCTTCCGTGACAGGTCTGCCTACCGTGGCTGCTGTGCCTGGCAGGGTCAGACCTGTCGGGCACGGCAGCCCCACCAGGCAGACCTGTAATATGCCGGTCCGGAAACAACAGTGCCTGTAAGCTTACCAGCACCGTTGTTTCCGTACCGGCATGGTCAGAATGAGCCCCATTGTTTCTTTTTTAAGTCACTATAACTTCATTAAGAAATTATTTCAGTTAAGGACCGAACCATAATCAAAATAATTTCTTTATGATGGCTGAGTGGCTTCAAAAACAAACAATTTCTTTTTGAAGGCATAGAGTCCCCCACCCCATGACATGGAGGCCTCCAGCCTAGGGTCTTCCATGTCATGGAGTACGGGGGCCCTCAGACTTCAAAAAGAAAGTTTCTTTTTGTAGTCACTCTGCCTTCATAAAGAAATTATTTCCGTTACAGAAATGTTCTTTATGAATGCAGAGTGAATTTCAAAAGAAACTTTTTTTTTAAAAAAAAAGTTTTTTTTTTTTTTTTTTTTTTACTGGGGCCCTCTCCCAGCCATGTGCTGGTGGGGCCCCCCACACCGCGGGCCCCCCCGCACTGCGGGGGCTGCGGGGGCCCCTGTTACGCCAGTGCGCTCACGCTCGCACGCTTTGTGCCTGCTCGACTGTGTCCTCATGTGCTTTGTGAAATAATTAAGGGAAACATTCTTATATTTCCTACCTTTGTGTTTATTCTCTTATTTATTATTTAGGACTACAGTTCCCAACTCTTCCTCTGTGGTGGCCACGACTCCTCTCATCCCTTCATCTTCTTGTGAGCCTGCGCACCCGCGCTGCGCACCCGAGCAAGTACATCAAGTACTGTTTGATGTTCGCTGTTCGCGGGGAGCAAGGCTAGCTACTTTACTTTTGTCTTCTAACGCGTTCAAAGCAATGCAGGTTTTAGAATAGGTACCATTTTGCCTTCATTTTGTAATATAGCGCCTTGGACCTCATCACTAATACTGTTTTGTCGGCACTGTGTTTGGATATTCCTTGTGCATACAGTGTATCCGCTCCAAAGTAGAGTTCTCGTTCCAATTTCTTCAAATCACTTTGTGGCCTAGCTATGAAGAATTGAATTAAACTTTTGCATTATTACATGTGTATACTGTCTAACACACTTAACATGTACACATTGAAAACTGATATGCCACCGTTCATTAAAGCCTTAAGTGGAACTCCACTGGCTCCCCAAACACAGCCTATTTGTCCAACCCAGGCTGTAACCATGCGTACTCCCCATAAACTAAAGAGGACAGGCACAGGCACAGGCATTGGTCTGAATAATCCCTTTTCTGAGTGCTTACCCTTCCAAAATATGGAAATAAATAAGGGTTTATCTTTGACACCTTTTATTCGTGTGGAACTCCAGGTGACTGAGTACCCACACATAACCATGTATCGGACCAAACCATTTTGAATCAGTTTGAGTACCCACTATTAACTCTACTCCAATAGCTTTAACTGCCATTCCTTTTTGTCTAGGCTCCTGTGATGATTCTACCATATCAATATATGCTTCACAATGCGAATCACCCATTTCCATTATGCATGAAATAGAAGCATGTAAGAGTATGATTGAATCTGTTTCTTCCTCAATATCACTTTCACGTACTGCCTCACCTTCTTTTGTTCATCCCACTCGCGAGCTTGCCATAAACCTCCCTTTGCCAAAGAAAAACAGACTTCCCCGGCAATTAATACTGCCATGTTGGAACTCGCATTCGCTGCAAGAAATTCATCAGTTCAGAGTCTTTTTAGACTCTTTGATACAATAGATCATAAAGTTAACAAGCAAACTGTGTTATTGGAGGATCTTGCTAATGGCCTGGTTGCCAATTCTAAGCTTCTTCAGGCTCTAAGCACAAAGTGCTTTAACTTAGAGCATGATAACCATTCCTTAACTAATTTATCAAGAGGAAATGGAATGGCTATTGAAGGTTTAGAGAGTGAGCGCGGCATTTGCAATGAAGTTCTTGTGACATCTCTACCACTGATTAAGGAAATTATTCGTCCAGTACAAAGTCCCACAGCTGAAGCATCTCGACATGTCATTGAAGACTCATCGTATATTGATTTATCTTCACACGTGGGTGAACCAGAGATACCTAGACCTAATACACAGGCCAAACCACAAACAGGAGCCTATAAATGCTCAAAAAAGTCCCCTCGTATGAAGATGGGTACCATACAGCCTAAAATCAAAAGCTTGAGAGCTATGACAAAAAAAAAACGAAAAACATGCCCAACATTTAAGGGCCCAAAAAACGTTGAATGCCTTCTTCCAGGCCATTGGTGGTACAAATCCTCCGCCTCAACCCTCAGCACTTCCCACAAATACTGAGTCACATAATACTGGCTTGTGGCCATCTGAGTTAGTGGACTTGGTAACTAACATTAATCTAGCTAACTCTGATAGAAGCAAATCAACAGCAATATTGCCCCCCCCACGTTCCCCACTGTTAAGAAAGGAAGAAGGCATACTATGGCAAAAGGGAAAATGCACACAGTTGCACTGTGAACAACTCTGAATCTAACAACGTGTATATAATACCCAAGTCTTGTGTATCTATGGAAAACCCAGGAACGTCAATAAGGTAAAACAGTATTACCAATATAGGAAAAGGGATGTGGGGTAAACACTTAGGACCTCCTTATGACTGAAAGGAAAGTCAGCAAACTCTTTACCCACTATGCTCTTACAGATACTGACAGCGCTAAACCCACGTAGCGGGCAAGCAAGGACAGATTCTGTGAACTGACAATCTGTAGAATACTGAGTAAGGCAATTATAAACAGTACTCACGAGGACCGGAAAGACCACTTGAATGTCAGTAATTTCACAAACCCTGTAGATCAAACAGGGACCCAGAAGGCTGTAAAAGCAAAGGGTTAAAGATAACAAAATACATAAACCCTACTAAAAGGCAAGTCTGAATTGTGATAATAAATCGTGAGGAAAACTAAAAGGGGAACACTCTGGAACTTGTAACAACAAACCCACACCTAATAATCAATGGAAAATGAATGCAGAAGTGCAATGGAAAACATGGAGTGGAATCTCAATAAAGTAGGATCAGGAGCAGGGAAAATGATATCACAGAACACTCTGGAACTTGTAACAACAAACCCACACCTAATAATCAAATGGAAAATGAATGCAGAAGTGTAATGGAAAACATGGAGTGGAATCTCAATAAAGTAGGATCAGGAGCAGGGAAAATAATATCACAGAACACTCTGGAACTTGTAACAACAAACCCACACCTAATAATCAAATGGAAAATGAATGCAAAAGTGTAATGGAAAACATGGAGTGGAATCTCAATAAAGTAGGATCAGGAGCAGGGAAAATGATATCACAAAAGGAAACCTTTCCCACCCAATCCAAGGAGAAAAGGCAGTAACTAATTCTACGAAAGTAAATATTAATACATCATGCTTTTCAGTAACCAGGACAGCATAAAGGGACAGAAAACACCGGCAGACTGGGCTGCATCAAATAGTAAAGTACAGAGAAAGGCTGTCTGCAGACAGAGGAAGACAGAAAGGGAAATTCAGAAAGCATAAATCAAATAAGCGCATAAATCCGAAATCCAGGACAGAGGAACAAGATACAGGAACTAGTAACTGGGCACAAAACTAGGAACAGGAACTAGGTACAAGACATGGAACTAGGAACAAGGAACTGGAACTAGGTACAAGGCACAATATCTAAGAACAAGGAACTGGAACTAGGTACAAGGCACAGAAACTAGGAACAAGGAACTGGAAATAGATACTTGTCTCAATATCTATGAACAGGGAACTGGAACTAGGTACAAGGCACAGAAACTAAATACAGGAAACAGGGACTAGTCACAACAGGAAAACTGCTACAATGACCAGCGCCGGACTGAAGCAAACTGAGGCTTTTAAAGCTGCTTAACGAGCACACCCCTCAGGCGTGCCGCCTGCTGCACCTGCAGCCACAGGTGTTGCCTATCCTCCTCCCAGCGTTGTGCTGCAAGGGAGGAGATGATGCAGTGAGCCAGGCATTCTGGGAAGCAGGAGGTGAAACAGTGAGCCAAGGCATTCTGGGAAACAGTCATTTGATTTAAATAGCATGCTGGCTGCCAAAAACCAGGAATGGATCCGGAAGGGAAGTAACTGGGAAAATAAGGTTTTAACGCTCCCAATTCATCAGAACACTGTAGCATAGGGTTCGAAGGAAATGTCCAGTAAGGAATAAACCCCAGAACATGCCCCCAAGTGGCGGGGACGGGAACGAAGGGAGCGAGAACGGGAGCGAAGAGAGCGAGCCGTGACACTATACCCCCTTCCACGGCCGACTCCAGGCGGCCGTTACTCGCACAAAACATCTTCCTTCCATGACTGGAGCGCTTTGTCTTCGGAGGTGGCACTGACGAAAACAATGATCCACGGGCAGAAGCAGAAGGACTGGAATGAATAGAATCAGGCTGCAGTCTATAAGAGTCATAGGCAGGTTTTCGGTGAGGAAAGGACTCATGGGTTGAAGAAAGGCATGAAGGACTTGCAGGACCCGAAGCAGAGTCGGAAAGTCCAGGAAGCTCAGTCTCTGGGAGCGAACACTCATACATCATTGAGGAAGGAGGCAGGCTGGTGCATGCTTTGGACAATGATAGATGCTCTGGTAGCCCCCCTGCTGAGAGCGAACACACAGGAGGTGAGAAAACAGCGGATTTCAGACAATGTTCATGTTCAGACAAAGGTGGTGGTGACTGGTTCAAGGCCTGTGGTTGAGGGTGACCAAGGTTTGATTGCATTTGTTCCACACCTTGGGGGCCTGGAAGTCCAATGGGTTGTACAAGGCTGGCATTCCTGATGTCAGTCATATGGCCACCTTGTTGCACGTGGGATACAACCGCAGGGACGTTTGGCATACCGATAGGAGTGATAGACGCAGTACTTGGTACATCAGGCACACTCGAAGCTGGAGCAATAACAGACACATCTTGAACTGCAGCAGTCTTATCCTCCCTTTGGCTATTAGCACCCGAATGGTGCAGCAGTCGGGGAACCGTGCCCGTCCCTTCCTTCAGGCTCATGTGAGATCCGGCAACAAAAGGGCTGTCAAGCGGCTTATCCAAACCGGCCCCCAAATGTGAACCGTCCGGCCCGTTATCCTGGTTGGCTGCTTGTTCGATGACTAGGCCATGGCTGATGGTATCCGTCACCCTCTTGTAACACTCCAGGCAAGTCCAACAGCCTTGCATGTAAGGCTCTCCCAAATCATGAACCAGCTTGATGTTTTTGGCAGAAGTCTCCGACTCAGATGTAGCATATGCGGGAGGTGCTAATTCTACAGACAAGCAGTTGGGGAAATCAGCTTGTGTAAAAGGCAGGCCTTCTGGTGATCCTCCTGAAGCATAGGATGGGCAGATTGGATGTTCATCCGTAATAAATGGCTGGGATTTAGGAGGTAGCTCTGAAGTAGATGAATCTGCAACATGATCAAACAGAGCAGACAGGTTCACCTCCGATATTGGCAGCGAGGCTGAGCAGGATACAGGTCTTTCATGAACTGAAGCCAAACTAGCAGTAGGCTCTGGGACCGGAGACAGGCACTCAGGATGTGCTACCGGAGGCTTCATGGCTGAAGGATAAACTGCTGGATGAGTCACTGTATCTGAAAACAGGCATGCCAGAGGAAATTCAGAGGCTGAGGGCATGCAAGCTGGAGCCGTCTCGTTAGCTGAAGACAAACTTGTCAAGGTCTTTGGCTCTGACCACGTACATGGTGAAGGCTCTTGAGTGACTGGCAGATATAGCAATTGTTCATTGATTGAAGACACGTTTGACAATGATGACTGCAGAGCCTTGGACTGGGTAGTCGAAGAGTCAATAGTTGTAGAAGGACAGACTGAAGTCCCAGAAGTCGACAGACTTATTTGTGGCTCAGGAATGGAAAGCACCTTTAGGGCAGTTGACTCCATGACACCATTAACCAAAGACTGAGCTGGACCCATGCCGTACCTTTCCTTAGTGGATGACACAGAGTCATTTCCAAAGTCTCTGTTAATCAGGATTTCGTCAAGTGTCCATTCCTTTGTCTTAACTTCTGAAGGTGGCAGATTATCAATCAACAGTTCAGGAATCGCTTGCCTGGTCCTTGTTTTAGTATACTGTGGAATGAGTCCATCAAAACAAGAATTATGTACTGTCTTTGATTGTTCATTGTGACAAAATTTGGCAGAAGGAGGAGTGAACACAGAGGTAGCATCGTTTTCCACATCAGCTTGAATGTTTAGGTCAGTCTCAGCAGCTGGATCAAGGGCTGAACCTAAGCCTACAGTAATGACTGATTCTGTGTACGCAACCATTGTGGATTGTGTTTGGAATACAGAAGCATGTATGTGTTCAAACTCTGAATTATGACTGACTGCTACAGAGGAATTCTTAGGCAAAGGAGTGACTTGTACATCTTCTACTAACAGCAATTCCTGACAAACGGTAGAACAATTGTCAGAATCTGTGCTCTGAATGAGTGCTGTGCAAGAAAGAGGACTTTCACTCCCAATAGGTTTTTCATATTGACAAGTATCATGACCTACTAAAACCTCCTCACTCAGAGATTGAACAGTATTCACTTCATCAACGGATAAAGTTTGAGGTGTAGTCAGAAAAAATCGTAAAGTTTTATTCTCCTCTAGTAAACTGATGTATTCTCGTCTTAATTCCTCAAATTCAACTCTTAACATGCCCAGGCTTAACTGTACATCCCTATCAGTAGTCACAAGGGAAGGCATGGTGGCATCGGGGCTGGAACCTGCCCTAGTCATCTGGACGTGTACTGATTGTACATCGTTATTTACTGCTTGCAGGTCTTGTGATCTATACTCTCGCTTACCGACTTGGTCTGTGTTACCCTTAAGTAAACTACTGACATCAGACCTCTTGACATTAGGGACTACAGTAAGTGCTTGTGCAGAGGAGTAAGCAGTTGGCTGAGGGCTGAATACAGAAGTTATGTAATGAACCCCTTCATTCTTTATGTTTGAATCATGAAACTGTTCAATCTGAGGTAAAGCACAACCGGAATCATGGGGTTCAACAACAGATGTACTCATATTTAGTAAATCTAACAGTGTTTTATTTTCCGCTGCTAAGGCTTGTGCGGACATATCTGGATCAAAATTAAAAACAGAATTAGGATCAGGCAATGTATGATGGGCCAGGCGATGGGTAAAATATCTTGCACGTAAATACCCATTTGTGTCAAGGAGTTCATTTAAGTCTGGATCAGTGTTTTGATTATCACAGGCAAACGTAGTCAAAACTTTCTGTACACATTTTTTAGTAGCCTTGCTACCCTTCTTTCTTGATCTGGCCGTATACAAACGGGAAGAAGGGCTGGTCATTCTGTTAAGAAAGGAAGAAGGCATACTATGGCAAAAGGGAAAATGCACACAGTTGCACTGTGAACAACTCTGAATCTAACAACGTGTATATAATACCCAAGTCTTGTGTATATATGTAAAACCCAGGAACGTCAATAAGGTAAAACAGTATTACCAATATAGGAAAAGGGATGTGGGGTAAACACTTAGGACCTCCTTATGACTGAAAGGAAAGTCAGCAAACTCTTTACCCACTATGCTCTTACAGATACTGACAGCGCTAAACCCACGTAGCGGGCAAGCAAGGACAGATTCTGTGAACTGACAATCTGTAGAATACTGAGTAAGGCAATTATAAACAGTACTCACGAGGACCGGAAAGACCACTTGAATGTCAGTAATTTCACGAACCCTGTAGATCAAACAGGGACCCAGAAGGCTGTAAAAGCAAAGGGTTAAAGATAACAAAATACATAAACCCTAGTAAAAGGCAAGTCTGAATTGTGATAATAAATCGTGAGGAAAACTAAAAGGGGAACACTCTGGAACTTGTAACAACAAACCCACACCTAATAATCAATGGAAAATGAATGCAGAAGTGTAATGGAAAACATGGAGTGGAATCTCAATAAAGTAGGATCAGGAGCAGGGAAAATAATATCACAGAACACTCTGGAACTTGTAACAACAAACCCACACCTAATAATCAAATGGAAAATGAATGCAGAAGTGTAATGGAAAACATGGAGTGGAATCTCAATAAAGTAGGATCAGGAGCAGGGAAAATGATATCACAAAAGGAAACCTTTCCCACCCAATCCAAGGAGAAAAGGCAGTAACTAATTCTACGAAAGTAAATATTAATACATCATGCTTTTCAGTAACCAGGACAGCATAAAGGGACAGAAAACACCGGCAGACTGGGCTGCATCAAATAGTAAAGTACAGAGAAAGGCTGTCTGCAGACAGAGGAAGACAGAAAGGGAAATTCAGAAAGCATAAATCAAATAAGCGCATAAATCCGAAATCCAGGACAGAGGAACAAGATACAGGAACTAGTAACTGGGCACAAAACTAGGAACAGGAACTAGGTACAAGGCATGGAACTAGGAACAAGGAACTGGAACTAGGTACAAGGCACAATATCTAAGAACAAGGAACTGGAACTAGGTACAAGGCACAGAAACTAGGAACAAGGAACTGGAAATAGATACTTGTCTCAATATCTATGAACAGGGAACTGGAACTAGGTACAAGGCACAGAAACTAAATACAGGAAACAGGGACTAGTCACAACAGGAACACTGCTACAATGACCAGCGCCGGACTGAAGCAAACTGAGGCTTTTAAAGCTGCTTAACGAGCACACCCCTCAGGCGTGCCGCCTGCTGCACCTGCAGCCACAGGTGTTGCCTATCCTCCTCCCAGCGTTGTGCTGCAAGGGAGGAGATGATGCAGTGAGCCAGGCATTCTGGGAAGCAGGAGGTGAAACAGTGAGCCAAGGCATTCTGGGAAACAGTCATTTGATTTAAATAGCATGCTGGCTGCCAAAAACCAGGAATGGATCCGGAAGGGAAGTAACTGGGAAAATAAGGTTTTAACGCTCCCAATTCATCAGAACACTGTAGCATAGGGTTCGAAGGAAATGTCCAGTAAGGAATAAACCCCAGAACATGCCCCCAAGTGGCGGGGACGGGAACGAAGGGAGCGAGAACGGGAGCGAAGAGAGCGAGCCGTGACACCCACTAAATCAATTGATTGATGTTAGGACATCAGTAAAATAGCCTATGAAGTTATTTCCAAGTGCCCCGTTAGTGAACATCATACCGCTGGCTCCTGTGGACTCAAACACAATCCTGCACAAACGAGAAGACACACAGAACATGGCTGTCTCGATCAAACAAATGGTCGATGCATACTTGTTTGAACATGGGGGTTTAACTAATGGAATTGCCAGCGAACGGAGCGGGAGAATCATGAGAGACTGATGGAGAGAGAACATGGCATATACCCTGCTGCACAGGGAAATGAGGGTGACTTGATCTCTAGGAACCCTAATAATGCAGGCCTACCCCCTGTACAGTTACAACATACACATAAAATCCCACTCAATAGGATCGAAGAGCGCCTGTCTCAATCAGATATCCAACAGAAAGATGTAGCGCACTCATTCATTTTGAAGTGTAGAGATCGTAACTTTCCATCGTATGTACTCAATCGCAGAAGTGTGGTGAATATTTTTGGCGATATCAGAAACTTGCGCAATGTATCTACCAAGGACATTGCCCAAGTTGAGTTCATATCACAGTACACCAACTCTACTATTAGATTATGGTTGCACTCTGGAGTGGTTGCTAATGTCATCTAGAGAGAGAAAATGAGCCTTTTCAACATGGGCTTCTTGCTGGCTATGGAACCTGAACAAGTGGCTCCAAAAAGCTATAATGTGTCTCTTAAACCGAATATCTATGTAAGTACATGTAATCCTGCAATTAGAGATGATGCTCAGACAGGGAAAGAGTTACACTAACCACTAACAGCCCCGACCCCTACCATTCTAAATCTTGCAAGTTGGAATACCAGAGGACATTCTCATTTACATTCTTTCTTTAGAGACTTCGGTATCAAATTCCATATCATCGCACTGCAGGAAACATGGCTGACATCTATGCCAATATGGGATGGTTATGATGTTGCTCTGCTTCCAGCCATATCCACAGGGGGTCGCCCGTCATCAGGCCTTTTGGTGGCTGGGAATCTAAAGAAGGGTGTGAAAATTGATGATTGGTTTACGGAAAATGCTTTTTTGCAATTGGTGAAAATTAAACTGGGGAAACGGTGTTTGGCTTTGGCTAATTTATATCGTAATCCTATGGGTATACCCAATGAAGCATTCTATGGCACTTTAACCAAGATGTTGCACCTTATTAATCTTACCAGCGACATAACACACACAGTCATCCTTGGTGATATAAACCTTGATTGCTGGGCTTCTACTCGTCACTTGAAAGAAGTATGTAGATGGACAGCCTATATGGAGGAAAGGCATTTTGTGATGGTAAATCGGCCATTTCTGGTGACATACCAGCAAATACAACCTGGTTTAGAAGTAACAGTCGCAGCACACTTGATTACATCTATGTTGAGTTTGTTTCTCCAAATAGTGATCATAAATTGCTGTCGCTAAGTATTAAGGATGATTGTGCGTTACACAAAAGACCTAGTAGATTGCAACCAGTACTGACTAACAGTGCCAAAACTCGTGTCATCTGGTCCCATTGAACAGTGACAGCCTATGGTATGTCTGTATTGGAGAATGCTGGTTTAGAATCACCTCTCCAGTATACTGAACTACTCCTTCCCTTCACAAATACCTATAATAAACATCCCAATTTACGTGGCAAATGTTGGCATGCCTTTGACCATGACATACAGGCTGCCCGTGCTGCCTACCGCAAACAAAGAAGAGCCATCATTGCAGTGGGTTCGCCGGACTGCCGGAATGATCTGAGACATGCCAAGTGCATTTACAAAAATTGGATTAAATCAAGGAAACATCTTATATATCAACATGATAGTGAACACATGGCTTTTGCCATGTATAACAAAAATTCGGCTCAAATATGGTCCATATTGAATAATCATAACGGCTTTGCGCAAGCAGATGCCCAACTCACGGATGTTAAGGAAAATGCATGGGTCGAATATTTTTCGGGACTTTATGCCGACTCTGAATTTGCTGAACATGATTATATTTCATCAGACCCTACAGATTGGCACTCAGATTTTTCTCGAACTCCATTGAAGCCATGATTCATCAAGCAGGCTCCTTGCGTGCAGCTGGGCCTGATGGTATATCTAATGTGACTTTGAAAACAAACCCCTATGAATAGTCTGTGATATTAGATTTAATCTTTAAACATGTAATACAATCTGGCAGGGTACCAAACTCATGGAAAACTTGAATCATTATTCCCATATTTAAGAAAGGAGATCGTACCCTGCCAGTAAACTACAGGCTCATTGCCCTATTAGATGCCCCTGGGAAAATATTCACCAAAATTCTGCTTCAAGAATTTAATAGCTGGACTACGAAAAATCATTTGCGAGATCCATGTCAGTCTGGCTTTGTTGCGGGAATGGGGACCAACATTAACCTGGTCTGCTTAAACGCAATTAAAGCCAAATCTCATGTCTTGAAACAACTGGTATTCTTTGCGTTTGTAGATCTGCACTCAGCTTTTGACTCAATCTCAAGGGTTTTATTGTTTAGGAAATTACTTAGAGACCGCTGCCCCAAGGTGCTTTATGACCTGATCTATGCTTTACACTCAGATACATCTATTCAGGTCAGACTCTCGCTGGATGGAGTGGTATCCACAGCAATAAAAACAGCAAGAGGTCTCAAACAGGGATGCTTGTTGGCATCGTCCATTTTTAATTATTTCATACGTTATCTCCAAGATTCATTCATTGATATTGTGTCCGACTCTCCAAAACTGGGCCAAGATACCATCAAAGCACTCATGAATGCAGATGACTTGGTTTTGATTGCCAAAACTCAGATTGGCCTTCAAAATCTTCTAATGGCGTTCCAACAATACATCCATCTGAACCAGCTGAGAATGAATACCAAAAAAACCCAAATTGTAACCTGTTGTCCTACAAAAACAGGGTTGAGGCGTTTCACATGGACAATTGATCAAGTAGCATTAAAAATAGTCCCATACTATACCTACTTGGTTATGTGCTTCAAAGGTACTAGTAATGTTAACACTCAGCTGGAGTGGCTTGAGAGAAAACTGGACACAGCAATCGCACAAGCCAAATTAATCATGGCAAAATTTGGGAAATTCTCCATCAAGCCAGCTTGGATCTATTGGATCCAGAAGTCAATTCTGGCCTTATTATATGGTCTAGAAACTCTACCTAGCACTACAAACTTTGAATTTGACAAATGGGAAGCCAAATTCTGGAAAAGAATTTTGAAATTACCAGGTTGTGTGCCAAATGCCTGGATTAGGTATGAGCTGGGCCTAGTCTCTCTTCAAGCTACTTACAACTGGAGACTTTGTGGTTTTTTTAGGAAATGCTTTCTCTCAACCTCAGCAGAATCTACCTTACAATATTTTACCACTTACATGTTATCAACTAAGGATGGATTTATCATGACTTGGTTGAGGAAAGTCAATTGCATTTTGTGCCATGCTGATATCACACTTGAACTTTCAGTCACCTCTCCATTAAAAGCCAAAATGAAGCTGTACCAGGCGGATTGGATAAATACGCTTGATAAATGTTTGCAGTATACGGGAGGTGATCACGATATATTTCCACCTAAGAAACTAAAAACTTTGCCCCCTTATCTATTAAGATCTCCGACTCCAATATATAGGCACGCAATAATGCGCTTACATTTTAATTTATGGCTGACTCGAGAGGTCCTAATGAAACGACACCTAATGTCTGTAGGTGATAATATCTGTCGGTTTTGTGCTGTAAAAGACATTCCTGAGACCTTGCAGCATCTCATAACCCAGTGTCCTAGCCTGATTTTTCAGAGACAGACACACTTTGGCAAATATTGTTAACTTATTTCAAACCTTAGTGAACAAATATGTTGGACAATCATTCTCAGCTGTAATAAGCCAATGATACAGTATGCCACGGTAAATTTCCTAAGGAGTCTGAACTTAACATCAGAACCTGAAAATAGTATCACTCGCAAGGGGGGCAAACATTGAGTGTATTCCCAACTGTAACCAACTATATTTTATTGACTGTAAATGCTTGTAAAGGAAATCATTATCAACAAGTCATGAATTGGGAATACATATTGCGGGAATGAACTGTGAATGTGTATATATGTATAGATGTGCAGCTCATGAACTGGAAATATGTAGATATTAGTTCCTTTTTTCCTATTTCAGGTCTATTATTCCTTTTTCTTTTCCCTCTTTTAGAAATTGTTTATGAATTGTATGATTGACTGTTCTGTTATTAATACCTTTTAGTATGAATTTATTTTTTTATGTATACATTTATTATTGTAAGGTTGATTAAATTGAACTAATTCAATAAAAAAATTACAAAAAAATAAAAAGAATGTAGAGGGACTTGGATTTGATTGGCTAATAATGTGAAACTCTTAAAGTTATATTCTGTAGGCACATGTTTGCATTTAAACAATGTGGTGGTGGTAAAAAGGTGTTGTGAACAAGCGGCAAGTAGTGCTGCGAAACGCGTCGATTTTCTTGGGAAGCATGTAAGATGTATTTTAAACGAATAAAGAAGCCATTAATGACACGTTGAAAATTGCTTACTTCTTGAAGCCTGGTATGAAGGAGACTGCTCCTTAAATGACTGACGTTAAGTCGGTTTCCTTGAAAATATACATATATATATATATATATACACCAGAGCCACTTTAAATACTTTAGACATTTACACTAGAACACTTCGGAATACTTGAGAATACACTTTAAAGGACACTTTCACTTTTGTGTTTGTCCGCAGTTACATTTGTAGCAACGCTAGAAAGGGAAAAGACAATGTTATTGTATTATCGGTTATTACTCGCACCTGTGGTTATTGACAGTTCATACAATAATACATTTACTCTGCAAACACATATAGTAAAGACACTTTAAGGGAGGAAAATGGTTAGTGTAAAATTAGCCTGGTTCAAAGTTCTAAAGAGGGTTTCTTCCCACAGTAAGTCTTTTAAGTGCAAAAATACAACCCTTGCTAAAGGCAGTTCAGAGAGGGCTCAAAGTCTTAACAAGCAGCAGAATATGAATAATTCCTGAGGATTTCTTCCAGTCTCTAATCTTATAGAAGCAGCAAGTTGACAACTAATGAGGGAGATTTGTAAAAGGACTCGATGAAGGGACAAAAGTAGCGCTTGATTCAGAAGTAAAAGGGGGGGGGGCCCTGGACACCTAAGTGCTCTCCAGCGATCTGGAGAGACCTCTTGGAATTAGGTCATCAATATGTTTTTCGCTACAGTACCTTAGGTTGGAAGAAAATGTTAAAGTTGGATAATCCGTGATTTCGCACCTCTGGTTCTGACCTCTTATTCCTTGGTCTGATGACCAAAGGCAGGACAATGGAAAGGGTCTCTCAGCAGCAGTCTCGAGGGAGGACCTGGGGCACGACTCTCAGCAACTTCTTGGTTCACTCTGCGGATTTGGCGCCTTTTCTGCAGCACCAAAAAAGGACATGGATTGCCCGGTCAATCTGTGGGAGCTGCTCCTTTTCAGGCAAACTGGCAGACAAATGAAAGTGGGTTGGAAGACTCCTCCCCTACTTCCTGCCTGGCCATACACTCTGGAACCTAGGCGTGGATACCGAAGTGTTCTCGCCAAAGGCAAAACATGCACACTGACCTCACCCTCCCAGAGTGGCAGAAGAAGGGGCTATAAAGAACAGACATGCTAGTAATGGTAAAAAAAGAAGGGAGGCCCTAAGTTGGTGCTTGAGTGTCCCTATTGTGCACTAGCGAGGCTATGGACATAGCCTTCAGTATAAGAACTACACAATAGTTGGTGAAACACATCCACCGCCACCAGCCATAACTAGGAGAGTGTCTATGGGACTAAAATGTCACAAGAGCAGAGAAAAGGGGGAAACTAGGTATCGATTTGGCACTCCACTGAAGGTGGTGTGTGCCAATCTCTCATACTAGAGAGTTTTGGGAGAGATACTAAGTATCTCTCTATCCTTGAGAACTGTAGTTACTCTAGGATATAGAAAAATAATCTTAAAGGAGTACCCTAAGGGTCCCCAGCAACACTGCTCATAAGGAGCTGTGTGCTGCAGTAGTAAAACACAGATCCCTTTAAGAGATAAGGAGCAGACAGACTCCATAATACCGGTAGATTACAAAGAATGGAGTTACAAAAGATAGAGCCCACAAGAATGAATGAGTGGAAAAAGGCTCCACTCATTCAGGATTGAAAGAAAATGGTCCAGAAGTCCAGCAGCAAGTGCTGGGAATCTCAATAGGAGAGGGGATGAAACATACAAATGATAAATCTCCCTAACACCTATGTCATGGAGTTTCTATTTGAACATAGTATTAGAACGAAGGAGAAACAGTCACCATTCTGCCCCCAAGGTAGACAGGGCCTAGATTAGTGAATCTGCCCATCTGTCAAAAGATGGCCATGAAAAAATAATCATAATTCCAATGGGCAAATGCACAAGCCCACACTGCACACATTTATCCCAGGAACCTCCCACGTCAATGGTTGAATCCTGGGCAAATGTCCCATTGCTTAGCCATCTTGATTTTAGAAGACTGTATGACTGAGTTGTTGACCAGGCAGGATGTAAAATAAGGATTCAGATACACACAATTAAATCCCAGCATATGGGTTATGTGGGCTATATGGGCTATATGGGCTACATGATATATTGCAGCCCATGCAAAATGCATCTTTACGAATTCCCATGATTCCAATGAAAGATGCTAAACAGATTATCACTTTACTGCTCTGGAATTGAGTTTGTTACATAAAATGATTAACCTATCCAACAAGATGTCATTGTAGAACCACATTGAGGCATTCCTAGATCTTCCTTCTTCACAGCCAGGTATTACATCTATTACAGTTTCTTTGAATAACAGAATTGGTACTCACAATAGTTATCTTCAGTGTGGATGAATACCAAAGGATGAGCAGCAATGACAGATGTGTAAAAGAATACCTCCCACTAGCAACTGGGATCTGTTCACCTCAGGGTCTGTATCCTCGGGGAAACCCTTGTGGGGAAAACACCTGATGACTGGAGGATGTGTGTTGCTGGCGTATTCAGGAATGGCGTAGTCCAGGAATGGCGTAGTGCAGGAATAGTGATGAACAGGTTGGAGATCAAGGTAGCAGAAGATTCCGAGTTCCTGGAGAAATTCTGGTGGAAGCAGGATCAGGAGCTACACAAGGCAATCTAGCAGACGGTAGGAGCTGGGAGAAGGCAGGTTCCCAACTGCTGCAAGTTCTGGACACAGGGGAATGCTGAGTAGAAGGCAGGTCAGTGCGAAGGGCTGACCGGGACTCGAATAAGAGGAAGGCGAACTGAGGATCACGGTCAAGAGGGGAGGAGGAAAGGAGCGTTGCTCAGGTAGAAGTTGCCGTTGAACATGCAAAGGAGAGAAAAGGAGAAAAGAGCGGAGAAGACCACGAGTAGAAAAGGAGGAAAACAGGGGGGTTTAAAGAATGGAATGAACTGAGAGTTTGAAAAGGAACGGAAACGAAGAAATATGTATCAGAAGGATAATACTTGGAAAAGCATAGAAGTGCTGAGACAAAGCTTGGTACGGGAGCAATCACAGTAGCAACGCGCTTACCAGATCACAGAGGGGATTGATATAGAATCAGGGAAGTGTGGCGCCATCTTGAAAAAGACAAGACCTGTCCTGTGCATTTTGCCTTATGGAACCAAGTAGGCGCCATCTTGTTTTCCATTTAAGATACTGTGGATGGTGTTTTCTCCATTGAAATCACAAGGATCTTGGGAAAGTTCTAACAGTATGCCCCCCTCCGTGGTGTTGTGGGTCCTGGTTTCCATGGGTGAGTGCGATGGAATCTGTTCACTAATACAGGGGCATGAATCATGGTTGCATTTCCCAAGTGTGACCTGAAGGTCCATATCCCTTCCAGTCTATGAGATATTGCAAGGATCCTCGATGGTATCTGGAATCGCAGATGGCAGCGACTTCATATTCTGTTCCATCGGGTGTATCAATTGATGGAGGTATGATGGTTTGTCTCTTTTTGTATTTGTTCTCAGTATGGGACTTTAGCTGTGAGACATGGAATACATTATGTATCCGATGCAAAGAGTTTGGAAGTTGAATACAGTAAGCCACAACTCCTATGGAGACAGTTTGGTTGGTATGAGCCATTTGGGAAGGAATTTAGAAGAAAGACAGACCCTGTCACTGGTTTTATAGATGGGTGCCTGAAGGTGTCTCCTGTCCGCTTGTGTCTCGGCTCTCCATCTGGGTTCAGAGAGTGCGGTGAGCGCTGATCGGTGACCTGATTGTATGTCTGCTACCAAAGCATCCACAGAAGGCACTTTAGTTGGGGTAGAAGTGGTTGTAGGAAAGACAGAAGGATGATATCCAAATGTGCAGTAAAAAGGAGACATTTGCATAGCAAAATGGATCGAATTGTTATATGCAACTTCTGCATAAGGAAGTAATGAGCTCCAGTTGTCTTGTGAAGCCGAAATGAAACAACAGAGGTATTGCTCTAGAGATTGATTCAATCTCTCTGTTTGGCCGTTGGAATTGGGGTGGCACCCGCATGATAAATTACACTGAATCCTCAGAGAACGGCAAATGCACTTCCAGAAAGAAGGGATAGATTGAGGTCCTCTGTCTGATATGATACTTTTGGGTAAACCATGTAGGCGAAAAATGGTTTGTAAAAAACAAGAAGGCATTTCAACTGCAGAGGGCAATCTAGCCATAGGGATGAAGTGGGCTAGTTTACTCAAAGAATCAACAGTAACCATTATTGTAGTGCTGTGTGAAGAAGGTGGGAGGTCCACTATGAAGTCTGTAGATATTCCTTCCCAGAGTAGAATAGGTAGGGTAGGTTGAAAAAGTTTGCCAACAGGTAGGTGTCGCGGGCTCTTGGATTGAAGACAAGTCTCACAAGAGGACACATAACATTTGACATCCTCTTTCACCCCTGGCCACCAAAAGTATTGGCTGATCAACTCGAGGGTAGTTGCAACTCCTCGATGGCCGGCAGCCTTATGGTCATGGCACATATGAAGGACTTGATGCCGAAGGTCTTCAGTAGGCACATATACTTGTTGATGATGGAAGTATAAACCATCTTTGTGATGTAGATGGATTTTTTCAAGTTTGCTAGGGATCATTTTCTTCCCTTGTTTTTGAATGTCTTGGAGAAATGAAGATACCACATAAATGAATGCAGCTTGAGGCATACTTTTTCTGGGAATGAAGGGGGGTTTTCCATAGGATCTCCTTGATATTGCATCACCGATCTGGTTATTTGTTCCTGGAATGTATGTGAACACTATGTTGTAGGAGGAGAAAAAGTAAGCCCAACGGGATTGGCGACTGTTTTGGCACTCAAAGTTTGTGAGCACCTTCAGATTCCGATGATCTGTTCGGATCTGAACTGAATGTTGAGCACCTAATAATAAGTGTCTCCATTCTTGGCACGCCCTTTTTATGGCCAATAATTCTTTTTCAAGCACAGTGTAGTTACATTATGAGCTGCCAAGAGTTTTTGACATATAAGCTATAGGGTGTTCAAAACCTTTTTCAGAAACTTGTTTAAGGACTCCTCTTATGGCAGCTTCGGATGCATCAGTTTCTAAATTAAAGAGTTTGGTTTGATCCAGAAGTCTAAGGATTGGAGATGATGAAAAGGTGTTTTTAAGTCTATTGAAGGCTTGTTGAGCTTCCTGACACCAATAGTACTTATGTCCTATCTGTAGGAGTGTTGTCAGTGGTTTAATGACTTGAGAGAAGTTTGGGATAAATTTACGATAAAAATTGAAAAAGCCCAAAAATCTCTGTATTTTCTTAACATCTTTGGGTAGTTCCTATTGTAATATTGTTATGACTTTCCTAGGATCCATTGCTGCTCCTTTAGCAGAAAGGATGAATCCCAAATAGAGTATGCTAGACTGATGGAATGAACATTTTTCGAGCTTAATAAAAATATGGTGTTTTTGAAATCTACGTAACACTTCTGTTACATGTTGTACATGTTCCTTTAAGGTTTGAGAGTAAATGAGGATATCGTCAAGGTACACGATTATTGAGTGTAGAAGCAGATCTGAAAAGATGTGGTCTACAAAATGTTGGAATACATATGGAGTGTTTGCTAGGCCAAAAGGCCTCACTTTGTATTGATAATGCCCAAAACGTGTGCGCAATGCAGTCCTCCACTCATTCCGTGTTTAATTCGAATTAGGTGCTATGCTCCTAGTAGGTCAAGTTTTCTAAAGATTGAGGCTCCTTTAACTGTTTCCAGGATGTCTTGTATAAGGTGTAATAGATACCGATCCTTGAGTGTCACTTTGTTCAATCCCCTGTAATCAATACACAGTCTCAATTCCTTGCAATCTTTCTTCAGTATGAAAAATAGGGGGGCTCCAGCAGAGCTTTTAGATTCTGTTATTAGGCTGTGATGTAAGTTGGTCTGTAGGTACTCTCTTAGGGCTTCTTTTTCAGGTCTCGATAAGGTATGCATTCTACCAAATGAGACTTTTGCATCGGGTAGCAGATAAAGGGAGCAGTCGTCATTATTATGAGGAGGTAGTTCTTTAAACTCCTCATTGGAGAATACACTTTGGTACTCTTGGTAGTACTCAGGTAGGAGGGTTATGTTAGACATTTCTGGGGTTTTAGAAGTGTTATCTTCCTGTAGAGGTGCGGTAAACAAACCGACAGCTCCATGAGGAAGACAAGGAGAAAGGCACTGTTCTGACCCCAAAAGAGTGTCCCCGCGGACCCATTGATATAGGGGTTGTGTTTAACAAACCATGGGGGACCAAGAATCAGAGGATAATGGGCTGCCCTTATCAGATCAAAAGAGATTTTCTCCACATGTGACGAGATTTCATAGTGAGTGTAGAGGTGTTTTCTTTCATAGGACCGGAAGTAAGGGGGGTTCCAATGACTCCATTCACAGGCATGGCCACAGACTTGGGTACCCAAGGAATATTGTTCTTCAAGGCCCATTTGGAGTTCATGAAAAGTCTGGCTGCTCCACAATCCACTAAACCAGGGACCTTGTTTAGTACTGTACCTTGAATTTGTAGAGTAACAGGTAAGACTACCATGTTCTGGGAGCAAGGAAAGTACTTTTGGGAACTCTGCACCAAAGACCCACTCATGGTTCCCTTTATGAGCGGGTGGAGGCATTTCCCGACCATCTAGGAGGCGTTAAATGGCAATACTTCAAGACATGTTTGTCAGAGCCGCAATACATACATAACCCTAATGTCTTTCTCTGTGATCTTTCCTCCGGGGTTAAAGGTCCTCTAGTGGTCCCCAACTGCACGGGTTCTCCTTCTTCCATGTTTTTAGGTGTCTTGAATCCTTCAGGTTGGGGGGCTGCCAGTAGTGAACAAATCTTCCCTTTGCATTTTTCTGAATGTCTTTCTTGTACTCAGTAATCCATTTGCAGGACTAAAGTGATCATCTCAGCTAGGTTTTTTGGGTGGAGAACCCTTGATATTTCATCTTTAAGGTCTTAACTTAAGGCTCTCCTGAATATGGTCGGAAGAGCATCCTCAGACCAGGCGGTTTCATTGGATAGTTGCTTGAAGAGTGTAATAAAAGAGAGAATATCCATGCTCCCTTGTTTCAAATCAAGTAGATTTTCCTGAGCAGTAACCACCAGTTCTCTTCTTCCAAACATGGCTTGTAGAGTATTAATGAAACCAGAGGCTGAATCCATGAGCTGGTTATTGGTAGTAACGAGTGGCTTGGCCCATGCCAGGGAGCTTACAGACAAGTTAGATATCAAAACGCTAAATTTAGCTAGTTCAGTAGGAAATAATTTGGGTTTTAAGGTAAATTGAACCAGACACAAGTCTAGAAATTCTTTTAGTCTCTTGGGGTTAACATCATATTTTCCCATAGGTAATGGTCCTGGAGGTAATTTAGTTTGTGAGGTATCCATTTGTCTCAGTAAGGTGTTCTCATTTCTCAGGGTCTGAACCTCCGTATTGAGGTTCTGGACTGCGGCTACCAATTGCTGCACCTGTTGTTCCATGGCGTCGCTATCTATTACATCTATTACAGTTTCTTTGAGTAACGGAATTGGTACTCACAATAGTTGTCTTCAGTGTGGATGAATAGGATGTGCAGCAATGACAGACGTGTAAAAGAATACCTCCCACTAGGCGTTCAGAGACCTGCAACTGGGCTCTGTGCACCTCAGGGGCTGTATCCTCAGGAAACCCTTGTGGGG
Organism: Ambystoma mexicanum; assembly: GCF_040938575.1. Lineage (NCBI taxonomy): Eukaryota > Metazoa > Chordata > Amphibia > Caudata > Ambystomatidae > Ambystoma > Ambystoma mexicanum. The sequence goes on along the minus strand of NC_090937.1, from coordinate 314,276,001 downwards.
GGGAAAACCTGATGACTGGAGGATGCGTGTTGCTGGCGTAGTCTAGGAATGGTGTAGTCCAGGAATGGTGATGAACAGGTTGGAGATCAAGGTAGAAGATGATTCCGAGTTCCTGGAGAAATTCCGGTGGAAGTAGGATCGGGAGCAACACAAGGAAACCTAGCAGACAGTAGTAGCTAGGAGAAGGCAGGTTCCCAACTGCTGCAAGTTCAGGACACAGGGGAATGCTGAGTAGAAGGCATGTCAGTGTGAAGGGCTGACCGGGATGGGAATAAGAGGAAGGCAAACTGAAGATTGTGGTCAAGAAGCGAGGAGGAAAGGAGCGGTGCTCAGGTAGAAGTTGCCGCTGAACACACACAGGAGAGAAAAGGCGAAAAGAGCAGAGAAGACCATGAGTAGGAAAAGGAGGAAAACAGGGGGGTTTAAAGAATGGAATGAACAGAGAGTTTGAATAGGAACGGAAACGAATACATATGTATCTGAAGGATAATACCTGGAAAAGTGTAGAAATGCTGAGACAAAGCTTGGCATGGGAGCAGTCACAGTAGCAATGCACTTACCAGATCACAGAGGGGATTGATATAGAATCAGGCAAGTGCGGCACCATCTTGAAAAAGACTAGACCTGTCCTATGCATTTTGCCTTATGGAACCAAGTAGGCACAATCTTGTTTACCATTTCAGATACTGTGGATGGTGTTTTCTCCATTGAACACCAGGCCCTTTCATGGGTGAAGCCACTTTTTTCAACCTACATTTTAGCCAAACGCATTTTGCTGAATTTTATTACCACTTTTTTTGCTGCAAAATGGAGCTGTTAAGTTGGGCCAAGATATACTGAAGGGGGGTTTGGGAGTGTAATGGACGGCTGCAGGGTGTCTCCCCCGTATTTTGCAGAAAAATGTGTTTTGATGAAAGTGTAGGTCAGAAAAAAAAAATGAAGCAATGGTTCATAGAACTCTTTCATAGCCTTTCTTACAGGTTGTCCGAAGCCTATGCCGTATGGATTGTGGAAACTGGCCATGACTGCAAGCCATGAGCACTGGCCACTGGTCACATAATGAGGGTATAGTGAACACTAAACTAGGATGCATGGTAGATGCAGTGGATAACAGAGGTGGTTGCCTCATGCCCTAGGCAATTCTACCATGACTTGGATCCCCAGCATGCGCTGCTGATAACGACACACATCAGTATGCGTTGCAATAAATATGCTTGCTAAAGGAGGTTTACAGTTCTTTCATATATGTTAGAAGAGGAATCATTAAGATATACAGTGATGTAACATCATGACACATTTTCACTCATAAAAACCTAACAAATTCTCTGAAAAAACCTTTTTAAAGGGACAATATGGTTAAGTTGTTCCAATAAAAACCTATGATGTTCAGTGAAAAAATGTTGTTCAAGAGACGTTATGGTTGTAAGTAAAACCGAAAAACCCCAGAAATGTGCCAGTTATATACTAACATTACTCATCAAGCTGGTCTTGAAGATATGGAATAGATGCTTTTGAACACCCAAGAAACAGTGAAAAGCGATCATCTTTTCATTTTGAAACTTCTAACTATTGTGCTGAACAACATTTGTTTCTCATTTGAAGATCAATACTTTGTCCAAATCTCAGGAACATCCATGGGGGGCAGAAATGGCCCCCAGTTATGCCAACATCTACATGTCTTACTTAGAGGAGACACAAATCAATAAGATGGAAAGACAAACTAAAGTGTCTAGTAAGATTTATTGATGATCTCTTTGGCATCTGGCAAGGGAATCAATAGGAACTTTTGGAATTATTTGATTTTTTTAACTTAACACGGATTAAATTTAAACATAAATACAGTAAGTCTTCGATCAGATTTTTTGATGTTTTGATATACTTGAAAGGAGATACATTGCAGACTACAATCTTCACGAAAAACACTGATAGTTATAGTTTACTCTTAGCTACAAGCTTCCACCGAAGAAAAACTATATTGAGTATTCCTCTAAGTCAGTCCCTGAGATATAGGTGAATAATCTCAGAAGAAGGTGAATATGAATTGAAAGCGACAGAATTTAGAGAGAAATTTGTAAAGAGGGGATATGATGAAGATATAGTATCCCAGCATGCAACATCAGTAAAGAACACCCCAAGATGAGAGGCTCTAAAAACTAAAGAGAAAACCACAAATGCACCCCTCGTGTATGTTACCACCTTTTCACAACAAAGCAATAGTGAACGAAAACTGGGAAATATTGTCCCTTGATCCGACACTTGCAAACTTATTTCCAACACCACCTTTGTTTGTATGTAGTAAAAGTAAATCATTGAAGGATCATCTGATCAAATCAGACTTTAGTCAAAGAAACAAGAAAACAAAATGAAAATTCAGAGGTACCTTATCATGCAAGAATTGCAGTTGTTGCCATAATGTACTGAAAGGGAATTTTATTCACCATCCACATAGTGGACAGCAGATCACATTAATGCATACTTCCACCTCTGATACATTGAACGTTATATATGGCATTAAATGCCCATGTGGACTTTATTACTTTGGAGAACACAAGTTGAATATTCATAATCATTCTATTAAATCCTCAGTAGCCCAACATTTTGATGCACAAAAACATTCCTTTGCTCAGATCCAATTTGTAATCTTGGAACAAGTCAAACTCCCAAGAAGGGGTGTAAACTTGACTAAGCTCTTCCAGCAGAGAGAAATATTCTGGACAGAGAAACTTGATACAATGTACCCTCGGGGGATGAATTTCGAATGGGACTTTAATTGCTAATTGTGATTTGGAATTATTGTAAATATGTATACATTCACAAGTTGTCACCATAGTTACTGATAGACGAACCAAATAGGTTTGGTCAATTATATAATTGAGGTGTATTTTTACATCTATAATTAGGTCAAAAGTGATGCGATTTATTCCACTGACACTAATCGCACTCCCTTCCCAGTTTAATATTAAGTGAGTTAGATCCATAGAGGCAATTAGGTTTTTTTTATATCTAATCAGGAAACAGGCAATATAGATTAGGATTCACAGAGCGATACAGAGCTAGACCCATATATCATAACTAAAAACAATAAACATAAACAAAAATGTATAGAGATTATCCAATATACTTTTTTGGTAAAACATCAAGCGCCAAAAAAACATTAACAAAATAGAATTCTCATTGAATACATAACCCGGGTAAACTCACCCTAGATTTGATAATCCATGTACTGGATTCCAATTTTTCGTCTCAAGATGGCGACCAACTTGCCCCAAACAAACTAGAGCGAGCGCTCAGATAAATCAAAGCCTACCGGCTGCTTAGCGACACCAGTTGAGAAGTGCAGCAGTCAGTGCAGGACGCGCGAGTGGTTCTCCCGCTGAGGAGCAGATTTCTACGAGCGTATGTAAGTTTCAGCGAGACAAAATGCCAAAACATGCACGTATGATCGCATTTAGCGCTAGACAGTGAATCTCATATACTTCTTTTAGGATCACGCTTCACAAGATCCGTCTAAACTTTTGCAACAATCCACACACCAGGTCGATGGGATGACTAGAGTTCCGCAGAAACCAGACGGCACCCGACACGCACACCTTCAGTCACTCGAAGGTAGGCATTCAGCCTCATTACTTACATCAGTGAAATGGACAGATCTGCAGGGAGGGTTACCTTATGTAACATCACCATAATTGTTACCTTTATGAATACTACCAAAGAATACAAGAAAGAGTGTGATTGGCATAACTGAATGTGCACTGCCACATAGATCCTAACACAGTACAGACCGCATCATCGGTAAGGAATCACAGATTTCAGGTGGTGGGCAGGGGGACCCTGCGGTCTAAACAGCACCTTATCCCTCTCCTCACCCCCACTTTAAAAATAAGTGAACATTTTAGTCATACTCGTCTCTGTTCTTACTTCACAGCTATAAAATCATGTTTTACCAGTTTAGGCAGACAGCCTACAGCAGAAGACCAATCTGAAGGTTAGTGATCATTAGCCTTGGAACAAATAGACAATACTTAATGGCAAGTGACACACAGACTAGTAATTGTCAATATTTTATTTATGTTTTACAGAATTCAGAACAAAAAAATCCAATATCTTAAACCTGAAGAAGGGCGAGACACGCCCAAAACACATAGTTGTAGATAGGGCATTCCACTCTCAATCTACCAATAGAGGGCAGAAACTGACCACTATCAGGATAATTGGATTACCATATATGTGAAACACAATTTGTGATATATGAATTGAATATGTTAACAATATTAATTTGCTAATGAATGATCAACCTTTTTCCTTTTTCCTTTTATGTACAAAAATTACATATGTTCATATGTGAAACTATTGACTATAGTTTCTATTGGATGTCTTATGACCTATGCACTGTTAAAATACATAGATGAAAATCCTTAAGCCTATTGTTTTTGTGAACAGTGGTTAATTTTAATGATATCATTGAAGTAATTTGATGATTTTAGCAAACATATCAATTTGCTTATTGCTGTGCCTCAGTTTGTTCCTCGTGATGCAACGCTAAACCACCCAGATTAACATGTATTCAGTAGAGGTAGCACTCTACTAACTGGGAGCCCCTTGAATATATACCTTATTGATAACGAATGTGAATGTGATTCTTTTCTAAACCTATTATTCTAGACCCCTTCACATATCCGTCCTTAAACTAAGCAACCATAACTCACACCACCACCGTGCACTGCTAACACTAAATCCCAGGACATCAAAGATGACATTAAAAATGCCATTGATGACATCACTGATGACATCACTGAAGACATCACATATGAAATACATTTTGATGAAAAGCTCCTACAAGGGGTTGTGTTTATAATGTTGGTAAGAAGATGTCAGGGGTGATCAGGAACATTATATTGGAGTGTTGTTGTTGTTAATATAGGAGCCTAATCATACATACAAATAGCCAATGGTTGCAGCATGCACCATAGAAGTACAACATTTTTAATCTGGTAATGTTGGATAGTTAAATAATGAATGCTACCTTATCAGAGTTTTGAGTAATGTTATACATGGAATTAATAGCTAATATTGCAAGACTTACTTCTGTTAATACAGACAATATATATGAAGACCCCCAATTGCATAAAAATCAGACACTGTTAAGGATTTCAATCAGGCAATAGATACACCCTGCTCTCGGCCTAGTGTACAGCAGAATGGTAAAACTTATTTGATATATGGATTCAATTATTTGAAAGATGTACCACTCTTATCACAACCCCTTTCTTTAAAAATACCAGGGTCACGCTGGACCAGGAATCAGGTGGTTTGTAAAAGGTATTATTTATTTATTTATTTAAGATCAAACTCACAATATATATTTTAATAGGTAAACAAGAATCACCAGTGGGGTGACAGAACACAGAATAATATCTTTAATACACTAGAAATAAGTAATGAGCGAAACAAATGCTGCACAAAAAATAATACTTTTGTGTTGGTTCAGATCAGATAGCACTATGGTTAGAGGATCCCCTGCAACACCCCTCAACCCCAATAGGCAATGCAAAGAGATGGAAGGTGGGAGCAGGTATTCAGGAATAGTACAGATCAAACAGTGTCTTACTTCCCCCTTCCACCCTTACGCAGAAAGAGAAAAACGAAGTGGGCTTTTCAATTGTCAGAATGATTTTTAAAGTGGCTGTGCAAGAACTCTAAATGTGTGGAAAAATGCTTAAATAATTCTAAATTCTTACGAGAGCCTCTTTGAACAGTTGCACACAATCACCAGAAATGATTTAGTCAAAAGCAAACATTTGAAACCTAAAGTCCAGGTTGGAAACAAAGAAAGCTATTTCACACGTGTAAACATTTCTCAAAATGGGAATTTGCGGCAAACTTTTCTGTGTGCGATATTCGCGATAACGGGAGAATCGCACTATATTTGATCAACCATGTGGCATGTGCCATTTAGACTCACATGGTTGACGCTTTGCTTTAATTTAATTGGCCTGTGGGTCTGGGTCCAGAGGACCTTGTTGACACAATCTATGAATGGAGACAGCCTGCGGAGGATGTCATTCCCTAATAGACAGGGGGTTTCCTCTGGCACCACAACCAAGACCAGGTGCTTCATTTTGTCTCGCCCAATTTTAATTTCCAGCTCTGCAGACTCTTCAACAGGAATTTCCTTCCCGACAAAGTTCTGGAGCTGTCCAGGAAGAGAGGTGAGAGGGATTTGGTATCTCTCCCCCGCTTCCCGAAATCTAGCTGCTCAAAGACCCTCTTTGACAGCAAGGTGGCTTGGGATCCAGTGTCCACCAGTGCTGGAATTGCACATTGCCCTTGCACCTGGATGGAGGTGTAGAATCTACCTTCCTTCTCCTTCAAGGGGCAAAGGTAATGGGTTCTCTGTGCAAGCTTGATGGTCAATTTGCTTATTTCTGACTCTGACACCGGGATAATTGGGTTAAGAGATGGTGTCGGAGTTGCAGAATCTGGCACAGAATTTTGACACACCGCTATTTGGGGAGTCTCGGGCTCCCCTTGTTCTGTTTCTTGGTGCCCCCCCCTTTCTGGAGGCAGTCAACAGACGTGGTTGGTGAGGTTTGGGGTTCTTCTTGGACTGGTTCTGGTTTTCTCCCCCCATTTAGGAGGCGGTCCCCAGAATTGAGTTGAATAGTTTGGGTATCTGAGCACACAGTTTCATACTCAGTGATTTGAGGAGTCTCAGGCTCCTCCCTTTCTGATTCGGGGCTGCACCCCTCTTTTTGGAGACAGTCCTCAGAAGTGCTTTGGAGAGCTGGGGACTCTTCTTCCTCTGGTTCTGGGCCACCCCCCCCTTTATGGAGGCAGTCCCCAAAATGGATTTGGGCAGGATTTTGTTTGGGATCATGGGAACCTGTAAGAAAAAGGTGACAGCTTGATATGGGGGAGGTTTCGGGCTCCCCTGGTTCTGATTCTGGGCTGCCCCCCTCTTTTTGAAGGCAGTCACCAGGATGGGTTTGTACAAGGGGATGTTCTTGCTGGTCATTCTGGGGTTTGATGATGGGCGGTTTTAACTCAGTCCCCACATCTACCCAGTCTTGATCAGGATCACTTGCGACCCATTTTTTTTGGGAGGAGGTCCCCCATCCCTGAAGGAGAAGATCATTATCCCAGAATCCTCTGAGGACCCCTCTCTTTCAAATTGGAAGATTTGCACCTCCTCCACAAAAAGGGCCTTTTTAGGCTCTTTATTTCTCCTACCCACCCTCTGTTCCTTAGGTTGCAGATTTTCGGGGGCAGGAGATTTTGGTTCTGGTTCCTGGGTTTCCAGGGGCTTTCCACAAGTGGGGAAGGAAGCTTCCTCTAAGGCTTTACACCCCCCTTACCCCTTTGCCTCCTCCCTGGGAACTGGTGGGTTGTCGGGGTTCTTCCCCTGTCATTATTCTGGAGCACCAGACCCTTGATTTGAGGAGTTCTGAGTTGCCATGCTCATCTGAGGGTTCTGTTGAGCCCTCAGCATGCGACCCAGATCCTGTGCCATGTTCTGGTTGGGACACCCTCTCTGGCTGTTACTGGGTCCTCTGGTCTGCCTTTGGTTGATCACGGGAAGGGTAACTGTCCCTTCTCCCATGATACCCATGGTTGGGATAGTTTTGGTACCCCTTCCACCCTTGCCCTCCCCTCACCCGGATTGGGCTGCCTGGGCTCAGGAAAGTGGGGAAAAAAGAATGGTTGTTTTGGGGGTTGGTGTCTTGCGGGTACCGGGAAAAGAAATTCAACCCGGCATTTGAGGGATTACTGCCCGCCTGGGGAAAGTGAGTAGGAAAGTTCCCTGGGTTGGCAGCTGCCTGGTTGGATCCCATCCTTTGGGCTGGAGGAGTCCACACATAGCCCAGGATGGGTCTGTTGCCCTTGTAACGGGGGCTGATGTAGTCAGGGGAGTTAGGGGTCCCATTTGTGGGGTTACCTCCCTGACTCCCTGTTTGGGATTGGCCTGAGGGCCTTCTGGGTGTGGGGTTGGTAGGATTCTGTGTGGGAATGTTTTTAGGCCCTCCCATCTCCAGATCTAAAATGGGGGCAACCTTCACCTCCGCCACCTTAGCAGCAGCAGGGGTGTTGGTTGGTTTTGGGTTTTTGTTAGTACTTTTAGTTTCTTGTAGCTTCTGCACTTCATAGATGTGAGTTGCTTGTTCAATGACCGAGTCTAGTGATCTTTTCTCATGAAAGTCCCTCTCTAGCTGGGTCATAATGTATTTAGGGAGGGCATAAAAGAAGGTATTAATAAATTCACTACTGTCAGAGCCCACCCTTCTGGTGGTCTGCGCAAAGGCACGTTTCAGTTCTTGGACAAATTCTTGTGGGGCCTGGTCTTCCCCACATTGCAGGTTGTTGGCTGCCTTGCGGGCCTCTTGAGGGTTTCTGTGAATGGAAAAATGCTTTAGGATGGCCGCCCTATAGGTAGACCATCTTGAATGGTTCTGATCTTCCAGCCCCGCAAAGAAGCTGGAGTATTCAGGTAAAAATGTCCACTTGACATACTGAATACAGTTTTGGCTGTCCTTCAAGTGAAAAGTCTCCATCATTTGCTCAAACCATTCAAGGTATTCCCAAACTGAATATTTGGCATTTTTGTGGTAGGGTGTGATGACGCTCCTAATAGCTGTGATTTGCTTCAGGGGATCTTTCAGTAAAACTCTCTTAACTTTGTTGGCCTTTTTAGTTCTGGTCACCCTAGTCCACTCATCCTCTGACTCAGAGGCACTGCTTCCAGAGGTGGCTGTCTGTTCCTCTAGGTGCTCCCTGATTCTGCGAGGTTGGGAATGGCTGGCAGAATGTGGGGGCTTAGTCTCTTGACTCTCCCTTGGTCCCAGGATTGGCTGAGTACCCCCCTCAATGTCCTAGCTGGGAAGAGGTTTTTAAGATGCTCTTAGTGGGCTTATTTTCATGGAATTCCCCACCAAATTTTACTGACTGATCTCTAGGTAGGTGATATTTCTGAGGATCCAGTTCTCTGATTCTTCCCTCACTGGAGTCTCCCTGATCAGAGAGGCTGGCCCTAGCATTTGGGAACCTGTACATAGACACCCGCCTATCCATTTCTGGGAGGCACTGACCTGTCAGTCCCATATTTCCCACTGTGTTGACGTCTACCATCCCCATGGCCCTTGGCTCATATGAGACAGTGTTGTCCATGGAGTTGAAGGGATTAAAGTTCCTGATGCCAGGGTAACTAAGGTTATGCACGGGGGTTTTTCTCTCCCATCTTACCTCATCTCTTTCAGCCCCTACTCCCTGATGACATGCCAGAATCTGACATTTTTGTTCCTCTATTGAGGCATTACTGGTCTCTATGAGTTGTTCTTGCATGGCTATCTGTCTATGGAGCCTGTCATTCTTTTCACAGAGAGCCTCATTGTTTCTTCTAACCTTGTTTTTAAATGACTGACTTCCTGGCCTAAGGCGTCCCTTTCCTGAGTTAGAGTACCCCTCTGTGCAGCCAGGTCATCCCTCTGTTTTTTGAATGCACCAGCTTTCTGGCGCTCTTCATCAAACTCTGCTTGGGATTCTAAATCTTTAATGATTAATTTATTATTTACCCTGTTTAATTTATCTATCTGGTCTTGTAAGACGACCATCTGTTCTACACAGATTCTATTAAAAGAATTAATTGTTGGTCCAACTTTTGTTGACTCTGTTGTAGAGAGTCCAACCTTTCCTGACACTCTTTTTGCAGTTTCATTACCTGGGTGTCTTGCTCTGCATTCTTTTGCAGTAAGAGCGTCAGTTCTTCTTGCAGTTTGGTGGCATACTGCCTAGTCTCTGTTTCAGCTTCTTGGCTACTTTGGAGCCTTTGCTCTGCAGAGTCCAGATTAGTCTGGATTTTCTGCATTGCTTCCCCTTGCCTCTTTGTGAAGTCTACATGGTCTGCATACTTTTCCTGTATAACTCATATGTGGAGGTACAGGTAGGCCGCTATTTCGGCATTGCTCCTCTTTTATTTTAGGGGTCATGTACAGCTCACTGAGTGCTTGATGTAATGGCCCCTTGTCCTGCTAGTTATTAAGGTTGGTTTCAGTGACTTCTTGTTTTATTCCCTGCAGCCATACCTGTTCGTCCTGTTCTACCCATTCACTCCTGACAAACAATTTGTGAAGTCAGTGTTCCCTTGCAATATTCATTTCCACTGGGGTCGCCATTCCGGAAATATTAATATCCTTCTGGCTTAAATTCAGGGTAAATTTACTTTTTCAAACAGGCCTGATTTCTTGAGTATTTATTTTAGGGGCACTTATACAGTGTAGCACAGTACTCACACCACACAAAGTATTATTACTCTGCAGGTTACACTGCTGTGTTAGACAGTGACGGGTGGCAATCAATCAAACCCCCTGACTCGAGCCCCCAGATTTGTTAAGGATTTTAATCAGGCGATACACTCTGCTCTCGGCCTAGTGTACACCGCAATGGAAAATCTTATTTGATATATGGATTCAATTATTTGAAAGATGTACCACTTGTATCACACCCCTTACTTTAAAAATACACCTGGTCACGCTGGACCAGGAATCAGGCTCGTTTGTAAAAGGTATTATTTATTTATTTAAGATCAAACTCAGAATATATATTTTAACAGGTAAACAACAAACACCAGTGGGGTGACAGAACACAGAATAATATCTTTAATACACTAGAAATAAGTAATGAGCAAAACAAATGCTGCACAGAAAATAATACTTTTGTGTTGGTTCAGATCAGATAGCACGTATTCATGGAATTCCCAAGCCTTTTTGAGCACTGGCGCAGAGAACATCCCGCAGCACCAGTTACGCCCCCAAGAATGCCCCTTGCGCAAGGAAAAGGCATTGAAATCCCCAATGCAGCGCAAAGGGCCGTGCTGACCCTGCACCAGCTTACAGGGCTGGAAAACTGTAATCACGTGAAAATACTACGCGCATCCCGCTCACGGCACCCAAAAGCGTGAAAATGTACTGGTGCACCCCTCGGAATACGCGTACCCCGCTCGCGCCAGGTAAATTGCGTAGAAAAAGCAACCCTCTGTGGAGTGGGCTGCCTGCGGGGCATGCCCAGGGTGGATGGGCTGCCTGCGGGGTATGGGGAGGGTTAGTGGGCTGACTGTTGGGCCTGGCCAGGGTGGATGGGGTGCCTGTATGCATTTCGAGAGTGTGCAGGGAGTTTCACACGCGATAGGCCTTGGTCGAGAGCGGGCTACGTGTATTTTGGGGTTGCGCAGGAAGTTTCACATGTGATAGGGCTTGTGCGAGCAGGGTACGGGTATTTTGGGGGTGTGCAGGAAGTTTCACATGCGATAGGGCTTGTGCAAGCGGGGTACGTGTATTTCGGGGGTGCGCAGGAAGTTTCACACGCGATCGGGCTTGTGAGAGCAGGGTACTTGTATTTCGGGGGTGTGCAGGAAGTTTCACATGCGATAGGGCTTGTGTAAGCGGGGTACGTGTATTTTGGGGGTGCGCGGGAAGTTTCACACGTGATAGGGCTTGTGCGAGCGGGGTACGTGTTTCGGGGTTGCGCGGGAAGTTTCACACGCGATAGGCCTTGTGCGAGAGGGTTACGTTTATTTCGGGGGTGTGCGGGAAGTTTCACACGCGATAGGGCTTGTGCGAGCGGGGTGCGTGTATTTCAGGGGTGCGCAGGAGGTTTCACATGCAATAGGCCTTGTGCAAGCGGGGTACATGTATTTCAGGTGTGTGGGGGAAGTTTCACACGTGATAGGGCTTGTGTAATCGGGGTACGTGTATTTTGGGGATGCACGGGAAGTTTCACATGCGATAGGGCTTGTTCGAGCAGGGTATGTATATTCTGAGGGGTGCGTGGGGAGTTTTACACACGATTTTGTGAGCGCAAGAGGGGTACATGTATTCTAAGGCGTGCGTGGGAAGTTTCACACGCGATAGGGATTGTGCGAGTGGGGTATGTGTATTTCGGGGGTGCGCGAGAAGTTTCACACGCGATAGGCCTTGTGCGAGAGGGGTACATTTATTTCGGGGGTGCGCAGGAAGTTTCACACGCGATAGGGCTTGTGCAAGCGGGGTATGTGTATTTCAGGGGTGCGCAGGAAGTTTCACACACTATTTTGCGAGCGCAAGAGGGGTACGTGTATTCTGAGGGGTGCATGGGAGTTTTACACGCGATTTGGCAGTGTGGGTCCTCCCAGGTGAGCCCCCTGCCCCTTCCTCAGGCCCTGTAGCCAGCCCACACCACAGGGGACTACCCTACACCCCTGGCCATGCCCTGCAGGCAGCCCATCCACCTTGGGCATGCACCGCAGGCAGCCCTCCACCCTGGCCATGCCCCGCAGGCAGCCCATCCACCATGGGCATGCCCCGCAGGCAGGGCAGCCCACATGTGACCATGTACTTGTGAGCCCCAACACATGTCCCACCCACCATTGATGGCCACCTGCCGGCAGGCCCCGACTCATGTCCCAACAAATAACATGTCCTAACAAAACAGAGCCATGTCCCTAAAGCGAACCCTAATCCCCCTTTTTCCCCAGTCCAAGCATGCAGCCATCCACAGAACCCACTCCCAAATTAGCTATGCCATGATAGTCTAAATGAACCACCATGCCCATGCAGGAATGTAAAGTGGAGCCACACAGTGGCAACACATGACTGAGGAAATGTTCAATGAGACATGCACAGAACAAATGACAGAACACAACACCAATTTATAAGTTAGAAAAAATGTATTCAAAACATAATGAACTGACTTGGAGGAATTGTAAAATGAAAATCAATGTACAATGACAGATTTTGAAATAAAAAAAAATCATGTACAATAAAATCATAATCCCAAAAAAAAAAAAAAACATTGATCCATGGGAATATAGAAAAAGAAAGTATGTACAAGTCTGCAACTATATACAATGGAAGTCCAAATGGTCCATGATCCACAAACAAAAGGAAACCTACAAAAAAGTTCTATGAAGAAAAAACTATATACACGAAGTGGAGCAATGTCCATTAACTCCAAAATAAAAGAAAAACAAAGGAAACCTAAGACTAATGAACTATATACAATGACGGCGGCTCAGTCAGTGATGTTCCGGGCCAGGGCATTATCGAACTCCACGTCGATGTCCCGGAGGAGGGCCTCTTCCCTGTCCTCAAGGTCTCGCAGGGATGCAGTCATGGCCTGTTTCAACTCCCTGCGAGTTGCTTCGAGGCACTCAGCCCGCCTCAATGCGCTACGCATTCAGTTCTCCAACCTAAACATAGTTAGCCGTGCTTCCCGCCGCCGCTCCGCATCTATCCTCTGGCCCAACCGCTGCCACATGGAAGACACTCCCATTCCAGGGTCCTCCTGCCCTCCGGCCGATGCCTGATGAACCGAGCCATGATGCCTCCCACGCTGAGCCTGCAGCTGCCACCTATGCAACTGCCTCTACCAGCACGACAGCATCCGGCCTGATGGAATCCACCAGCACCGTCATGCACATGCCCTGCCCAAAGATGCTGGCACATCCTCCATCTGCTGGGGTCCAGTTGCTGGGGTGTCCACCCCTGCTGGACCTCCGACTCCTGACTGTGGCAGGGATGGGATCTCCACCGAGCTGGCTGCGGTGGTCGGGGCAGGTCCACAGGGGGCCCTGGTGGCATCTGGGCCGGAAGACGGCATAGAGAACGACTGGCGCATAGTCTGCACAGAGTAGGGGAGGGCCTCCAGAGTGCCCGACACATGTAGGAAACCCCTGACCATGGCCCTTCCCAACTTGGCCACGTGGGCATGCAGCTCTTCGTGATGATGTGCGTGGTCCCCCCAGGAAGCACGCACGTCATCACGAATGTCATGCGTGCGCAACGCGACACCAATCAGGACGGACCCCATACGGTCACAGGTCCCCTCATCTGCAGGTAGAGGAGTGCCAGATGACATGGACCTCCCGCCTACCTGCGGACGGGCCTGGGATGGGGCATCCCTGCTGGTGCATGGTGGTGCAGTCACAGTGTCAGGGACAGTGACATGCACAGGCCCCTCCACGGCGACCTGTGCTGCCTCCTGCCCCTGCCCCTGGACTGCACCACCTGCACCAGTGGTACCACCCCCACCAGGCCCCATGTGCGGCTCTGTAGCAGCCTCCTCCTCCTCTATGCACACCACCAACCTGGATGGCTCCACATCGTCTTCTGCTGTCGCAAGCCCCTGTGGGGGCTTACCCGCCTCTTCCACTGCAGCCTTAGTGGCAGACACAGCACCAGTCCCCTTGCTCCTGGATGATGGTAATTCCTGGGAGGGTGACTGGGCCTTGCGTCGCCGTCCGGTGGAGGCATCACTGCAGCTTTGCTCCACAGCGCTGTCTCCGCCCTCTTCTTCACTCGCCGCTGTGTAGAGGGAGACCTAGAACACAAGCATCAGGGTACTGTACAATAGTCCCCTAGACAGGAAGCAATAGCACATGAGTGGCACTGTCAAACGTCACTTCCATCATGTCTCCCAACAACACATGGGTCAGTGCAGGCAACACACATGCAGGAACCGGCATTGCACATGCAACAGAAACTTGCACCCATGTCCACCGCACCATACATACATCCAATGGTGGGCTGCAACTCACAAGCATCATGGGACATACTGATCATATGCACACGCATCGCCGGAGGGTCATGCATCGGGCCCCATATGCCCACAGACACAGTGGATACAAGGATTAGTAGGCTGTATCAGTGATTCAACACATCGGCCCTCATTACAAGTCAGGCGGTGGACCATGGTGCTATTAGCACCATGGTCCATGCCAGAATCCGCAATGGTGGATGGCGGAATTACCACCCCATTCCAAGGTGAGTGGGGCGGTAATTCCCTGTTCACCATTTGCCCTTCCCCATTCCCATTTTTATCCCCATAGGGCATAATGGGGATGGGGAAGGCGCTAATTACGGCACCGTAAATTACAGTGCCGTAATTAGCACCAAGGTCGCTTAGCGCCTTGGACTTTAACACCTGCAAAAAGCAGGCATTAAAGTGTGAATCAGGCGTTAAGGGTTAACGGCGCAGACGGCGCCGTTAAACCCTTAACGCCTGACTTGTAATGAGGGCCATCATCACTGACATGTGTTGTGCATCCATGGCGCGTACACATCTCTGACACACGGACATGTACATCATGCATGTCCATGACAGCAGCACACATCTATCACACCACAAACATGTCAAGGTACAGACACAGGCATGCATACATGTGTGCATTCCGCTTGCTGCTCAGCATGATGCGTTGTAACACATACACCATCCATGTGGGTCACGCCTGACTAGACTCACATTCAGCACCGTCATTTCCCTGCACCCACACATCCATACATGACCCATGTCACACATGCAGCCGAGTAGCTATATACCACCACGCTTCAACATGCATGGCCACTTACTGCTCGACCCCAGACAGGCCTGCATCCTGAGGATCTGGCGGTGAAGCACTCGGCGAATGCGCTCCAGGACCTTCATTTGCTGGGTAGTAAGATGGGCCCGGTGCCCCACTGCATCCGCTGCCTCCAAGAGACACCAGGCCTTCTTGAGGGTCCTGTATTTGTAGTCCTCCCAGCACTTCCGGACGTGTTTGATGTCGTGGGGTGCCACCCCCTCTGCGTTGATGGCACCCACTATGTCCTCCCAGATCCTCTCCTGTCCTTCGTTGTCAGCGCGCAATGGTGTTAAGAGGGCATCATAATGCCCCAGAACTTGCTCCACGAGGATAGCAACTTACTTGTCATTGAAGCTGGTAGCCCTCTGCCTCTCTGGCTGGGGGTCGCCAGTGGTCTCTGATGGTGCGTGCCCCGACATGGCGACCCCAGAGGCAGGTGTGGGTGGGCAACTGGGTCCTGGGCCTGGGCTGGGGATTGATGGAACACCAGTCGGGAGTCTTCTGTTTCAGCAGGGGTGGTCACAGCAACTGGACCCCTTCAGATGGCAGATGTGCAGGCACCAAATGTCAGGGCACAGTGGCAGCAGGCAGGCAGGCAGCAGCAGTTGGCTCGTGGGAGGCTGCTCGGGGATCTGGGGGCCAGTAAATTGGCTTTCTGGGCAGGAGCGTGGTCTTCTGTGTGTTGTTGCGTGGCCAGCTTGATACGGAGTGATTTGGCATGTGAAAAAACTGCACGTCAGCGTGTAATTCGAGGAAAGGGCCTTAGCGCGTAAGCGCATATGTGACGTAACAGGCACGGGCATTTCCTTACAACGGGTTGAGGGTCCCACGTGGGTTTCCATCGCTCTGTACGTGCTTTTCGAGGAAAGCGGTGCGTGTGTTTTCCAGGTGTTGGGTTCACACGCAATTACTTCACAGTGGGTGGGTGTTGGCTACGTGTTCTTCTTCTACTTGCAAGGCAGACGGTGAGTCGCACACGCTATTTTTCCCACTGCGGGTGTCCCTGTTTGTCGCGCACCCCTTTTTTCTACCCATACTAGCCTGCATGTTGATCACGTACATATTTTTCGGGTTCCTGGCTGTCACAGTGTACTGCGTGTGTTTTTTAACACGCACGTGGGCTACAGGGGTCGCTTATCTATTTTTCTTGCTTTTATGCAATGCCTGTGCATTGTGTGACATGTCATTTCTCCTTGGCGGCCACAGAATGGGACATTCATCGTAGCTATATGTACGTGTTTGTTGTTTGTGCACACTTTTGTTATGTGCGGGGACGCTACTGCCTACCTACGTGTGGCAGACGTTTTTAGGCCTGTGCATGTATTTTTTGGTGTACGGATTTCCCCTGTTAGATTCCATGAATACGTGTTGTTAGCGCGCGTGTAGGCGTTGCAAGCATTTACCTCCCGTACTTTCCACGTTACGCCCACATTTTCACGCGTTGTGCCCCATTCTGCGTGTTACGCCCTATGTTCCGCCCACTTTTCTTGTGTGCGCTACACGTTGTGCACTTTCCCTGTGCCCTTTGCACACGGCATTTGGTGATGTGTGCACCCGCGTGTGCCACCCACGGATTTGCAGTCCATGAATCAACGAATGGCTGTGTGCGCGGCTTTTGCGCTCATGCACTGCATTTTTCACGCTTGCGCTCCCCTTTTCGGTGCACATTTATTCCATGAATTACCCCGTAAATGTGTGGAAAAATGCTTAAATTATTCTAAATTCTTACTGGAGCCGCTTTGAACAGTTGCACACAATCACCAGCAATGATGTAGTCCAAAGAAAACATTTGAAATCTTAAAGTCCAGGTCGGAAACAAAGGAAGCTATTTCACACGTGTAAACATTTCTCAAAATGGGAATTTGCGACAAACTTTTCTGTGCATGATATTCACGATAATGGGAGAATCGCACTGTTTTGAAATGCTTTGGGTTCTATGGCTAGCTATAGATGTTAGGTACAAGTAGGAGTTGAAATTTGCGTTTCTATCACAAAAACTGAGGGAGTTATAGAGGCTATGGTAAAGGTGTTTCTGCGAGATAGGCACGAGAATGGAAAGAGGCTTCAGTTTTAAAATCAGAAAAATATTGACTATGGACTAGAGCATCCAAGCTAAGCCACCAGGACAGCACAGGTAAGAATCAGGAGTAATTTGTGACTCAGTCCTGGTTCCTCGCTGTCCACCTTGGAGCGCTAGGCTGGTCATTCGAATGAAATTAATAGATCAAAGTTGACAAAGATGACTAGGAAAAAGGTTACTCATTATGTAAGTAAGGATAGTTCAGAGGTTAGGAGAGGACAAGATAATGCACTGGAATCAACAGTTTCTAGCTTCCTGTTAATACTCACAAGACAAAATGGATTTAAGATTTTGGACCGTCAGGATTCTGGACCGTCAGGATGCTGGATCATTGAATCAGATCTATCAGGGAATGACAGCTGGGTACATCACACTGGACAGGATCAGCAAGGCACTCTGGTGACAGCACGGCACAGGACTGGACGGAATCTGCCCTTCTTGGTTCTGAGGATATTTCAATTCAGCAGGCAAGCTTAACAGCACGCCTGGCTGTATTATGATGCTTCCCCTAGGCTTTTGGGGTTCTGTTCTAGTGTTTAAGGCCTAGATGAGAATGGTTCAGCTATGCATGGGCCTTTGCTTTGCCAAGTTTATGGAGTCTGGAACACGGAAGATGTAGATTTCAGCAGCAGGGTGCTCCACCAGCATCAGGAATGTGAGTGGACCTGTCTGTCTTTATATGCTGTCAGCTGTCTCCATTTATGCTCTAAAATGAAATCATAAAGGGAGTGTGTGGGCCGGCTTAGCTAAGCTTGCCCCTTTGAGCTGGGATAGGGTCAATGCTTCATCTCCGCCTTGCATTTGGGGTGATTGGATCAAGGCCAGCTGATGTCACATTTTATGATTTGCTTTACAGTCCTCAGAGACCTCCCTTTAGCCACTGGTCTCAAAATCAGATTTTACACTACACACACATTTCTACATTAGTCACCTTCATATAAATCACACACAAATATGCCATATTTTGTATAGCATCTTTTCATCAGAATCTAGCAGCTGTAGGATCTTGTTTTAACTTTCTACATAATTTTGCCCTTTTCGCTATGCACGCAGTTTCCATTGTATGCAACTTTCCACAAATGTGCGTGTTTAACATAGGGATAGGAGTGTACATTTTCACAATCAATTATAACAGTAATACATTTTGCATAAAATCACATATCTTGCCATTCCTGTCCAGAACATGTCACACAGGTCTGCCGCCTCTGCACACCTGCAGCCTAAATTAAATTAACAACTCTGTCATTTTTATATTTTTCACCATTTTGAATAGCAAGTTATATGTCTTTTAAAATGTGTTCTTTGTTCATGTTTAGCAACAGATGGTCTCTTGGCTCCGGCTCTTTTTGTCTTCCTGCAGTTCAAGGCATCCCCCTCCAGGCTTGTTCCTTCCAAGAGAATTTACAACTGCCTTCACACCTCCAGTTTCCTGGGCTGCAACTTTGTCATTCTTCCTTTGCCTTCTGTAGACAAGATTCTGCTCTAACCTGCAGTTAACACCTCCATGTGAGTTTCTGCTGAGAGGAAGGCCCCCCTTCTCGGAGAAAAACCTGCATTTCCAGTTTTTTGCAGCTTCAGCCAAGCTGATTAACTTTTAAACCTAGCAAAAGCCACATTTGCTGCATCACATACAAATACATTTCTTTCTTGGCCTTAAAATCTGTGGAATCAAACACACAACTTAAATCTCTATTCCTTTTTGGCAACAATCCTTTTTCTGTTTGCTAATCCAGCAGGATTTTGAATTCTAGATCACTTTTAAAGTTTCGTCTCCTCTGACAGCTGTGATTCAGGTGGCCCAGGGTACTGCACCTACATTTTGGCATAGAGGCAGTCAGTTTTCAGACTTTCTATGTTTCACAATGCTTCATTTGATACATGAATTTTAGCACCAGGCAAGATTTTAAATGTTGAAAAGTGTGGCATTTTGGAGTTTTTAGTAACAAAGCAAATGACATTTGTAGTCACATTTTTGGGTTTCATTGGGTTTCATTTGCAAAGTATGCCTCTCTCTCTGCACTCTGTTTGCTGGTTATGGAACCCACTGGCAGATTTCTGCAGGGTGTGCTCCATTCCACTGCACGTGCACCATGGGTGGCAGGTTGTGCATCCCTCTTTTTTTGTGTGCTGCAGCACACGGTTTTGGTAGGTTTTTGTAGGTTGTTGGCTCGCACAAGGGTTTTGCCGGCATTGTTGCTGTTTCTTTCCCAATAACTGGAAGGGTGATGCTGCATAGCACAGCGGAGTGGGTTAATTCATCCCACAGCACATACAAGTAAACTAAAGTAGGGAAGAAAGAAACAACATCACCAGAAAATGTCAATAACATTAAAGTTCATCATCATGTATACAAATGAATTGTGTGTTTGAGGCCTGTTTATTGCCTCATATATGTGCACCATGAGTTCAGAACAACCCCTAAGGCAATTACTTTAAGAACATACAAGAAGTTTAATGTCTAGATATACAGCACATTTTCAATTTTCATATTCTGACTGCCAGTGAACAAAAACAAGTGGCCCAGCTATGTGATGTCATCAGTGATGGCATCAATGACATTTGTGATGTCATCTTGAATTCCTGGGTGTTAGTCTTAGCAGTGCACGGTGATGGTGTGAGTTATAGTTGCCTAGCTTACCATAACTGGCACATTTCTGGGGGGTTTCGGTTTTTCTTGGAACCCCAACGTCCCTTTAACAAAGCTTTTTCACTGAATTTCATAGGTTTTTATTAGTGCTACTTAACCATAACGTCCCTTTAACAAAGCTTTTTAATTGAATATATATATCTATACATATATATACCTTTTACTTCCCAACAAATATATTTTGATGAAGTAATTTACCATAAAGTAATTTTCTTTGATAAAACAACAATATATGATAGCAAATTTCAGATGAGAGCCAAGCGAGAACTACAACATTGGCTTGAGGAGGGTGGCTGCACGTTGACATTTCCTCTGATGTTTCACAAAGAGCAATATGTTCAATAAAGTTTTTAAGCTGAGGGAGGGGCATTTATTTTGCTTCAGGAAGTGAAAGTTTCATATATTAACGGCAGCTCCCATGAAAAGTTGTCTTGATGTTTAAAGTTTTTTTTAATAGTTTGATTTCTACGTGAATGTCCTTGTTTCAGTGATGGCATTGGGAACATCCTGAGATGGTAAGTTTGCTAGCTATGTACTCAAGCAAGTTGAGATGGACACCTCTGTAGGTTTTTGTTTAAAATTCTTCTAAATTTGGGTTCTAATGGCAGCTAATGAAGAGACACCACACCTGCAATATTGCGATCAAAGCGACTCATGCCAGAGGTTAAACAGGCCCTATCACTTTTGATCGTGCCAGGTGATTGCTAGGGAGTCCTATTAAGTGTTGATTTCTTAAGCCGAGACCCACAAGTATTGGAGCGTTTCAAGAAGAGCAGATTAGGTTCAGAGATTAAATATTTTAGGCTATTCAAAATTCACAGTTGAAACGGTTTCCGTTTCACAATATTCTTGACAGTTTCCTATTTAAGAGGATTGCTGTCAAGGATGAATTCCAGCGTTCTGTCATTTGAGTTAAGGGTATGGTCATTTCAGCATGCTTTGATTTTGGGAAACGTTTCAAGCAAACGAAATTATGTTTTTTAAATGAAGCATGAATCTCAAGCTAATATTTTATTTATCTGGCATTCGGTTATTATTGTTGATGGTTAATAGTGATCTATCAATTCCTAAGACACTATGGGATATTACGATATGATATAACTCATACACTTATACAGTCCCAGACCAAGTCAGGAATTTAGAGCTTTACTGAATAAGAACGAGGTGCAGGTTTAGCTCTGCCCCAATGTCTATAGGCAGGCACATTTTGCATTTGTATATTTTATTTCGTCTTGATATGCAGAAGGAGTTGTAGGACGTAAATGTTGAAAGTATAGATCAGACTTTAAATAGATCTGTACCACAGTATTCACAGATATATATATATTTTTTTATTGTTTATTTGTATGCACCTATACACAGATGAGTGTTCCAAAGCGCTCAAGGAGGGGACGGGGGGAGGGGGCAATGGGGGAAAAACAACAGTCAATCAGAGCCCTGGACTTTCTGAATGATACACGACTGCACAGAGCAGGGCAAGTGCAGGTATAAGTGCAAATAGTACACATAACATAGAAGATAACTCTTCCATGTCTGACGATAGTCCTTAGTTTTTCAAAGTGCCTTACACAAATAATGTAATGGGGTGGGGAGGGGGTCAAACAGACAGGCTACTATACAATGCTACATTACACACAATTATATAGAGGTGTGATATCGACACAGTAGAGGGGGTGGGTGGGAGAGAGGGGAAAAGGGGAGGAGTGTAGGAAGGTAGAATATGGGGCATTGCTGTGCTCTGATCAGTTTTAAGGTACAGTGGAGTGGGCAAGTAGGGGGAGGAAGGGGTGTGGGGATGAAGACAGAAGGAGGGACAGTACAACAACAGTACAAGGAGGATAGAAGAAGAGGAGAGTTCTGCCAGAAGGGGTGGGAAGGGGAGGGGAGGAGGAGAGACAGGAGGCAGTAAGAAGATACTGCAGCTGGAACAGCTAAATTCAAATGTTAGCAGCACAGGTGAAAACACATGCAGCAACTGGACACAGCCAATTTAGATTTTTAGCAGGACAGGTGAAAACACATGCAGCAACTGGGCACAGTAAAATTTCGATTTTTAGCAGGACAGGGGAAAACGCATGCGGCAACTGGGCACAGCCAATTTCAATTTTTAGCAGGACAGGTGAAAACAAATGCGGCAACTGGGCACAGCCAATTTCGATTTTTAGCAGGACAGGTGAAAACACATGCAGCAACTGGGCACAGCAAAATTGGCGGAAGTCCAGATGGGATGGGGTGAGAGGTAGGATAGACTCAGGTGTGAGGGAAGAGGTCAAAGTTAGATGAGGTAGCTGACCTTCTGAGAATGTTTGATGCTCCAGTAATTCAGTATGTCCAGAACGTTGGAGTTCTCCTCAATTTCCAAGCATAATCAGGGTAGGGGGTGTGTAGGAGAGGACCCTTAGACCCAGCCAGGAAGTGTACAGGGAGCAGGCAGGGCCTTCGTTGCGGGACGTAGGTGTGAAGGGTCGGCACCCACCTCCCAGTTGCTGGGATTAGTTAAAGAAGACTAGCAAACCAATGGGAAAGGGAGCAGGCTCAGGCAACAAGGAAGCATAGTTAGGGCAATGTGGGTCGGCCATCTTGGAGGGCCTCAAGGGTTAGGGCAGAATAGTAAAGTTGCAGGGAAGAAATAAATCTGGTGGATAGTGCACGCTGGCATGATGTATTTGCGCAGAAAGTGGAAGACATCAAAGTGGTGATATTCATAAAAAAAAATAAAAACGGAACACGTCAGTCATCGCGCTGAGGTGTGCATTGCCCCAGATGTAGTGAAAAAGCTTACCCAGGTCAGCCGGGGCCCATATAAGGCATTTGGCAGTGGGATCAGGGTTGCAGGAGTGCAGGCAGGCAGGCCTTCGATCCAGAAGTAGAGAGAGTGCAATATATATACATATGCAGTCTAGAGATGATGATAGTTGTGGATCATTGAACGCGGGAGGATCATAGCGACCTAGAACTCTGTGGCTTCCCTAAGTGGGTGAATATCGATCATAAGGCGATATTGAAGCCAGTCACTGTTCATATGTGTGATAACTCAATAGATCTCGATATAACATACCTACTCTAAACAGTTAACAAGTGAGGGGGGCTGCTCCTTCGGAAACAGAAAAGCAGTGTGCGTGTGTCTATTAGCTAAATATTTCACTGAACTAGAAAGCAGAATGTATTATCACATCTAGGAATGCACTGTGTTCTATTGAAATAATATCCAAAGCATTGATGAGTGTTGCCATTAGTATTATTTAAAAAATATGATTCATACAGCGTGTTATACTCATTTGAAAAGATGCTATTTAGTGCTTGCTTGAAATGCAGTATAGCATTTCAGTATAATTAAGCTGATGTAATTAAGTTGTATCTTTCAATTTATTGTGAGTTCTTTTCGGTTGTTGATTCGCCTAAATGCTGTAGCGTTTTCAATTATTGATTGATTTATTGTGACATACACAATCAAAATGCTGACGTGAATATGTTGATGGCCTCTAATTAGAAGAATATGCGCTCACGTCCTACATCACCCTAATTAATGGCATCGGATGATTAATAGAGTGCATGTGTGTGCTTTGATTGAGATACAAATAACCTTTATGAGAGTGAATCACCTGGCAGCATTGAAAGAATGCTGGCCACCCCTGAGATTTTGGGGTGTTCCCGAAATCGATAGAACTGATGTGAAATAAAATAATTTTGGAAAACTAGGAAGGGTCAAAAAACAATGCTGGAGGTTTTTGGTTATCATTAATAGACATTCTTGGAATGCATCATCAGTGGTTTAAAGTTTTGAACCTTTTAAGAGTCTGTGTTTCAATGCTTATATTTGTTGTATTGTAAACATAATAATACATATCAGTATTATTATATGTACTATTATTATTATTATTATTATTATTATTATTATTATTATTATTATTATTATTATTATCATCATCATTATTAGTATTATTATCATCATTATACAATAGGAAGCTGAGAGACCCATACACATATTGGTACAATGGCTCCGTGCCTCCCGGCCCCCTGAAAAATGCATGCCTCACATTCTAATACAATTGGCAATAACATCCCTAAAACCTGAACATTAAGCACTGAAGACTTGCACACCACCTGCATGAATGTTTTCCTTTTTTGGTAATTGTGGGTTTTCTAATGCACCACGACAATACAAGATACTGCGCAGTATCTTATTCACAGAGCATAGTCAATTCAAAAAGGCTGTGTTCCAGAGTAGAAAATAGAGAAAGCACACAAACGCCCCTGCAAACTCACAGTCACATCCATTCAACAAACTGAATAACTATTTAAAAGAATGACTGGACTCTCCATAGATAACATTTACACAGCAATATGATAACTGCTCACTCTCACGATAACCAGAACACCAATTCACTCCCTATCTGCCCTCAAACAACCCTCCTCCCTGCTTTCAATTTCAACATTAACAAGCCTTCAAAATTCTCCCTACTCAAGCCCTGTAACCATCAAAATAACCAGATGACCCAGGTCCGCCAACCATAGCCTCTGTCCATGCAGACATCCTGGCCAAACATGTCATGAACGTCAACAACATGTCAATCCTGACAGACTCTTTTGCAAAAGTCTAAAACACCCTCTTAACACTCACTGCATAAAGAAAATGCCTGCCCAAAATGCAAAGGAACTAGGCAAGTACAGGTGTATTGCTGGTTATCACAATAATCCTGCCAATAATCCTGCCGATAATCCTGAACAAAGTAATTGCATACAGACATGATACACACATGTTAATAAACAATCTGGCTCATGGCCAGGCAATTGATCCAAGTTGGGCCTGGTCTCAGAATGTTTAACTTATCTCTCCACACCTATTTTTCTTGACCTGACAGCTGTAGTTCGATTTTAGGAATTCAAGACCAAGCCATCACATACATCTCCTCATCTGTAGCCAACAGGAAATAATCGTGAGGATGGGAGACTTCGCCTCCCCAATCACAGACTTACATGCTGAGTCCTCCATGGCTCTTCCATTTCTCCCCTTATGTCAACGTATAATTTAAACTCCTATTGGACCACTTACGAGAACATACCTCTAATGAAAATGAAACCCAAGTCTACCTGAATGAAGTGGATCAATTCACCAGCGCTTCCTCCTTTCTACAAATGTTTGAGTCCTAGTTTTGTTGAGTTCAAACAGTCTGCAACTTAATGGCTGTAAGGCCAAACTACTTGACCTGAGACACACCCACCTCCTATACAAATTCTTTGGAGAACCAATCCTCACTCAAAGAAATAGTATGTAACCATGTGCTGTTCTTGTAAGACAATGTGACCTCCAAGATTTAGTGACAAAGACGTAATTGGAAAGCAAGTTCAGAGTCATTGGGTCCCTCGTCAATTCATCCCTAGAATATGACAATGCCCTCTGTGATGGGCTTGCACCCTACCAAATACAGAGACTTAAACAAAAACAGAATGCAAAATACAGCCACATTTTTTAACTCAGGAAAAGGAAATAACCCTACACCACCCACCTCAGAGGCCTCCATTGACCATCAGTGCAATGAAGATTCGCCTTCAAGATTCTCTGCTTCACTAATAAATGCACCAACAGTGCAGCCACTACATGGGATCAGGTTATTAATCTGTGGCAAGGTTGCTAGGGAGAAGTTTACCAAAGCAACAAAGCAGAAGTGTCAGCAGCTTGGCTCATGGCTCATCCATGACTCCAGAAACATGGCAGGGTATGGGGTTGGGGTGATGGTGCAGGAATGGAGAGATTGAAACTGTGATGCCGGATGAAGCCTCTTGCCAATACAAAAAACAACGAGGGAAGGGGAAGGAATTAAATAGGGATGCAGGAAGAAAGGTCAGAATGGAGCATGCGGATGCCCAGCCCAGGGACAGGGCAAATGCAAGAAGCCAGGAAGTGAGTTTGGGGAGGGGCATGGCAGCATGGTAAGGAAGCGGCACAGAAACAGGAACAGTGTTTGCAGTGCCAGGAACCACAGGGAGGTGTCCCACGGGACGATGAAACTGATACCCCTAAGTGGCTCTAAAACAAAATCCACAGTTATCCACCCATCAGAACTCCCAAATCCTCTATTCTCAACATCCCTTTCTCTTAAAACTAGAAAGTTCAGGGAGAAGACAGTCACTTCTCTGTCATCGGTCCCTGTCTATGGAACATCATTCCACCAGAACCAATATCCTTGCACCTTCTCGTGGAAATGACGGACACCTTCAAACATATATTCCAATGCTCTGCCCAATCCCCGACTGGCCATTATTGTCTGTAGCAGAATTAACCATCACCAAATTTGCAGATATGTGGCATGCCTCTATGTCACTTTGTTTGTCTCATCGAATAAGATGCAAAACATTCCTATCAGGAGGAAGGGTACTCCTCTTGAATATTATGTTATGACATATGCTACCAAATTAACTCCCAGCTCGTATAGGTAGTTAGACAGCACAGGGCAGCTATTAAGTTTGCAGTTGCATTCTACAAATAAAACACGCTACTAATTACTTTTTCTGATACTACTGCAAATTAGCACATGGATATCATCATTGACCTCCTTTAAGCCAATCAGAATGTGTGGAATGTAGTCAATAACTACTGGTATTGACTGCATTTCTAACATTTCGAACTACAGAAGCAAGCAGGGAATCAACAGAAAACATTGTTATGCATTTAAAAACAGCAGTGCAGTTTTCCAGCAATATTTCTTTCAACAAGACACTCCAATCGAACTTAACACAAAGTGAAAAATACAACTCTAAACAGAGCTTTCACTTTTTTTTTTATTTTTTAAAGGAAACACATTCACGTTAACAGTGCATCTAATAGAATCTCCTGCTAAAACTTTTTCAGCTCAACCAAGTTTACAATTAAAATGAATACATTATGAAGACAGCTTAGATCTGTATCTATCACAACATAACACCAGATTCGTTTAATACCAAGTTTTGTGTGCTTTGGTCACTATTAAACTAACACATTTTACTTCACCACCTCAATTCCAAAATCGACATACTAGCCTTTTACACCTCAGGAGTAGTTTTTATTGCGTGGGATAATAAACCTTCACCAACGTATCTTGTTGGTGGGTCATTATCCTGTGATAACGACCCCTCCCTCTGTCTATAAGAATATTTAAATAATGCAACTAATACAATTATTAATGAAGATAACAAT
Organism: Ambystoma mexicanum; assembly: GCF_040938575.1. Lineage (NCBI taxonomy): Eukaryota > Metazoa > Chordata > Amphibia > Caudata > Ambystomatidae > Ambystoma > Ambystoma mexicanum. The sequence goes on along the minus strand of NC_090937.1, from coordinate 314,248,733 downwards.
GATAGTCTAAGACACAGCAGAGTTTTTTTTTAATATAATGTTAGGTTGCAGGCCCAGTGTTTCATCTGAACACTGTTTTCTGCAGTGGCTTTTACTATCCTTAATATCTTTTTGGGGTAAATTATTGAACATATTACCAATGGTAATCTGTATTTTGATTTTAAATTAGTCAATTCGTACTGTGAACATGGGTACATTTTCTTGGAAGATAACTGCTATAGGTGCACCCCCTTAGTCTAAGGAAGCATCCTGTATACACATCCCTGTGAGCGGCAGCCATATTTAGAGATAAAGTGCATAGCACAGGTCTAAAACCACCTGCACAGGGGATATACATTTTTACTGAGAATGGTTTGGGAAAAACATCTCTAGGGTAAATACATTTTTCAGTAATCCCCATTCACCCATTTTCAAACATGACACCTAGTCGTACATTGCCTTCACTGATTTGTTTTCAATATTTGTTCTGCAATCAATTTCTGGCCAGACTTCCAGCTATTCTATTGTGTATGGGATTTGCTTTCCTCAGAAGTTGTGATTGCTCAGCTACATTTATTATTTATTTGCCTTTAAAACAAAATGGACATTATAGGCATTGGCAAGAATTGTATATTTTGTGAAAGCAAATTGAATGATGCTAGCAGCGACTGATGGGATCCCAGCTCTACATCGATAAATAACAATCCAGTGCATAAATACTGTCTCCAAAGAAACAATCAATTCAAGTGTTGGCGAAATATTAAATGTACACTGGTCAAAAGTCTTAATTCATTTGTATTGTCTGCTTCTTGAGACCCTTCTGTAATTCATTGAAAGCAATTGATCATCCAAAATGCATGTGAAATAATTCTACATGCCAAAATATATATTTCCTTTTCCAAGCAGACCTTCTATTGTCGAAGAACACAGAAGATGCACGTTGAGATCCGATTTATTGAACTAAGTGAAAATATGTGTGGACCTATGCATTAGCTTTTGAAGTCGCACAGCCTTCTCCATCAGATGGTGCAGAGTGGTGTGATTAATAAAGGAGAGCCACAGCATAGGTCATTCTCAAAACGAAGGAAAAAAATGAGCATTTGCACTTCATTGGCTGAAAAAACAGTATGCATGGAATATAGGTCTGGCATTACTGTCTTATATAAAGGATCATGAAGACTTCTAGAAGCAGGGAACATATAATGGTTTGAACGCCGTTCACATTTGTCGCTGAGAGTTGCATTTGAAAAAAAATAGTTTTCACATGTAACTGTTGAATGTAATATGTTATCAAACATCAGGCCCAGGCAGTCATAAAGTGGGACATGGCAATTTCCCCAAATTACTGTGGTTATTTTTTTTTTAAATTGCATATTGAAGTACAAGGTTTAAAAGCACATTGGCCCTCATTACAGTTTCCCTGGTATGATTAAAATGGCAGTACAATTGCTGGTAATTCTGGCACAGGCATTTTTACTGTACCGGAGAAACATAAGGCATCCCTGACCTGCTGGTAAATCTGGCCCGTACTGGGTGTACTGGCTGTACCCAGTAAGTGGCACTACAAAATATGCTCTGGAGGTTAAGCTGCTGCATCTCCAGTGTTACCTCACTAGGCCTCAAGCTTGACAAGACAATGCCTTCCTGTCTTGTCTACAGAATGGCAAAGGCAAATGGCAAATGCAAAGCACACTACCCATTTTTTAACAGTGCAGTGTCTATTGTTATCTCTGTGTTTCTCATGCTCAGCAATGGATGACACCCATTTGAGGATAAATACTGAAGAATACTGTTGTCTGTGTCCTCACCCATGAGATGTGGAACGTTAGTGCGCAGCAGCTGTCGGTGAGAGATGGTACTAGAGGGCGGTTGTCTGTCTTTGTTGATATCATTGCATTAATGTACTTGGTCTAAAAGATAGCCATAGTTTGTGAAAAAACATAACTATGTCCCCTGCTTTTCAGGTAAAGCCAAGCCTCTTAAGGTACTTGAGATGCCACGTCTTTCTGTGTGTGGTATTTATGAAGTCACCTTTCAAAACCATTACCGAGAAATCCTGCAATGAGTGCTCATTCTGTGATAAGTGTCGACACACTCGTTTTTCTGTTTTATGGTTCGAGGTGGTGTGTCAATGCAGGTGCATTTTTTCACAAAGCTTCTTGTAGGCTCACCTACATCCTTTCCTTGCATGCATTTTTTTGCATTAGATCAGGTATACAACATTGGTAGATCTGCAGTTGTATGAAGAAGTTAAAAGGAATACATACAATGAAAAGCTAAAATCTCACGTATGAACGAATGCACAATATGTGAAGTCATATGCTTTGCTTTATATTTGTATACTTAAAGTATTATATATACTTTATATTCAGCATTTATTCATGCATACAATGCAAACAGGTATATCTAAGATTACATCATAAAATCCCATTATAGGAAAACAAATATTCAGAAGAGGCCGGAATACAGGGGATGCAGAGCATAATGGAGGCAAAAAGAAATAAAGGTGGGGGGCTGGCTGTAAGTACTGAATCACTTGAACAGTGAACAAAAAGGAAACTACACCAAAAAATAAAGCAGATGTTTGCAGATTCTAAGTTGTAAGTGTCACATCACTGACCTTTACAGTCAGATATCTGACACTCATTCAAACTAGGGTCACAATGCATTTTAGTGCATTCTGGCCAACTCCCAATATGTTCATAGATCATACCCATTACAAAATGATAGCTTATTAGGATTATCAAGGTTCACCAGGTCAATCAAACAAGTTTCAAATTATTGACAACTTTGTGAGACCCCCTCTACTGAGAATGACTAAGGATGGGATCATTCCCACTCAGGAGGGTCTCCAATCACATTGTATGTCACTGGTGCTGCATCAGAGGCGACAAACCATTAGCATATCAGTCTGGTCCTACACTTAAGGACAGTACACCACTACAATAAAACAAAGGGGTGATGGCTGGGAGGTTTGGAATTAATCCTAACCTCTGGCATTAGGATGGAAACCCTCCAGACCTGCCAAGTCATTACAAAAGAGAAAAGACTGTATGCAAATCAGGCTTGGTCCCACCCCAGAAGGGGCAGGCCGAACTGCTTGGTCGCATCCCTTCTGCACGAGACCACAAGCATCCCCAGACATGTGTCAGACTTTTTTGACCACTACAAGCAGATCCACACTGACTTTGAACTGGATATTTATTCACCACTAATTCATAGTAAACTAAAATGTGATTGCAGTTCTTCCTGAATGGCATGTATTGAATTTAGTGAGCTTGTTATTTGGTGGCGGGACATCAAACGACATGCATCCTCTCTAGAAATATGTTTTTAATATGCCTGTAGAAACATATGCAATCTTTCTGATCCTTTATATGATAGCATGCCCTCCAATTGCTTGCTAAACGTCTTCATGCTTTGAACAAAATAGATTTGGTTTTTAGTATGAAACCCTCAAACTTTTCCTCTAAAGCCATTTATTTACTATACTTGTAAGCTTAATAACAGGGTTGGGTAAGATTGTGATGGGCAAATAAATATAGGGATTTACTTCTGTTGGGCCTCATTACGAGTCTGGCGGTAACCCTGTCGGTGCTACTGCTGGTTTGCCGCTGGACTCGTAACATTTTACTGGCACCAGTGGGACTTTACAAGTACCAGTGGCGCGGGAAGTCAGGCGCCGGATTTCGTAACTCCCCATTCCAATAGAGTGCCATAGGACACTATGGGAGTGGAGGGATGGAAGCACTGGCACAGTTGCTAACGGTGCTGTCGCTTCCGTGAAGAGTCTGCCTACTGTGGGCAATGTGCCCGGCAGGGCAGTGCAGAGCTTGTAATTTTCTGGTCTGGAAACAATGATGTCGGTAAGCTTTCTGGCCTCCTTGTTTCTGGACCGGAAAAGTCATAATGAGGCTCAAAGACTTCCAGCAATATCTATCATGAGCAATAGGCCATAAAGTGTTGTTTTGTTTTTCTAGTCAATTCTGGTGTAGGGAATATTCAGAGAATTGAGGTCATTCATTTCGTTCCATCTATCAACATCAAAATTGATTTGATCTAACACCGTGTCAAAGTTCCTTTGTCTTAACTAAGAGCAATTTATGTTTGTCTTTTCCCAATGACATATTGCACAACACTTCTGCCGTCAGAATGCAGCTATCCCCCATGACAAAAATGTGGTCTAGCTGGACACATCATTTACTTCTATTTCTACTACTCTTGCTCACTCTCTTATAATTTTCAAAGCACACATCCACATGCCTGATAGACATGGTTAACTAGTAGGAACCTGGCCACTTCTTCCCAACATCACTTTGGCTAAAATGTACACACACATTCTAAAGTCCTGACTCCTCTGACAAATCCCTTGAGGACGTTCACCCTACAGCATGTTGGGACCATACCAATGATGAAAGGAGCTATACAAATGATGATGATGATATAAGTGCACTACTGAAGGTTGAGGACACTACAGTATTATAAAGAGTGCCCTGGGGACTTTAGTAGTAGTATTAAGGGTAATAGAAAAATACTTTATAAAACTGGTTAAAAGCTAAAATGGACCAATATTTTCTTTTTAAATTTTATTATGAGATGTCATCAATACAAATATAAATGGCTGTTTGTTAAGACAAAGGCACTTGACACTTTGTTAGATCAAATCAGTTTTGACGTTGATAGATGGAACTAAATGAACCTGAGTCTTTGGGACAAGAATGTTTCACGATCCCTATTCTAGCACATCTGTTAAGATGCACTGCCCATAAATAATTCATAGATGGCATGGCATAGATGAAACAATCTCAATGCTAGATTCTTCTGTAGTGATAGCAAGACACCTCTCCTTTCATGGGGCAAGCTGTCATTACCAGTGTGTCATGGTGCCTTAAACATCTCAGAAATAAGTCTCTATAAAAATAAAATCAGCAAAATTGGATGGTGATAATTAAATTGATTTTAGTCTATAGGTGGGCCTAGAACACCACACTTGTAATGACCTTAATTCTCTGAATATTCTCTACAGCAGAGGTTTGAGGGTTTCATACTAAAGATCAAATGGTTCCAATGGTTGCAGATGTGTGTGGGTGAGTGGCCTTGACTTTGGCTAATTTCCATAAGTATGGAGTGAGGTACAAACCCGTTTACTGTTGCTGGCTTCTTGGATTTGTATCTGCGGTATGAGCTCCCTCGTTTGTTCTACTTGATATTTGTAGGCGTGTTAATTCTTAATTCTTACCATCCTTAGTGAATGTATGGTAGTTCATGCTGTCCCCAGTGATTCTAGGGTGAATAGCTAGCTCAGGAGGACAGGGTTAGCCAGAGTGCCCGGGGAATAGCCATGACTAAAGGGCCCGCCAGAAGGCCAAGTGGTTCTCTATGCGTTGGATGCTAAAATGCATGGAATTCCGGATAGTGGGGACTTGGACAGAGAAGGTGGAGCCACCGATTCTGGTTGATTTGAAAGAGGAGATCAACAGGAGGAGAGCAGAGCCTGAACGCAGGTTTATTTTAGGATGGTTGTGGGTAATTTTCTTTTGAAGGTATTTTGGGCCTATCTCATGTAGGGCTCAGTGAATGATGCACGTGGCTTTGAAAGCGACCCATCATCTAACCACAAGCCAAATGAGGACACAGAGGGTTGGGGTAATCTGCTCTCCGGGACCAAGGGTGAGGAGAAGCCTAGCTGTGGAGTTGTGGACCCTTTGGAACTTTCTGAGTTGATAAGCAGGGGCGCCCAGGTAGAAAGACCTGGTTTAGTCTAGTCGTGAGAGGACAATGGACATGATTGCAGTCACTCTGTGGGGGTAGGACAGGTAAGGGAAGATCCATCTGAGTATGCAGAGGTGTAGGTAAGAGGATTTAGACACAGTGGGCCTGATTACAAGTATGGAGGTAGCCATGCCGGCATGGCTAACCCCATACCCGGTACTGGGTCCGGGTTCCTGGAATGGGGAAATACCAGGCCATTCCGACCTTAGAGGGCACAGTAATTCCCTTTACCAGCAACCCGGACCCGGTACATCCCCATTCCCATTTGAGCCCCCACAGGGCTCAATTGGAATGGGGAGTATGCTAACAACGGGCCTGTTAATGACAGGCCCGTTGTTAGCATCCTGGTCTGCTCGCGGGTCACCAGGCGTCCTTAGCGGGACCCACGAGCAGACCTCGTAATGAGGCGGTAGAGGGTTAACGGCGCCAGCAGCTCTACCGGCGCCGTTACCCCTCTACCGCATTCCTCGTAATGAGGACCAGTGTGTTGTGATAGAGTCAGGTCAGTGCCCATCGTACAACCCAGGTTTTTGACTGCGGAGGATGCAGCGGGGGAGGGGTGCATTGAGGGAAAAGGGCTTTCTTTCTGCAGAACAGGATTTCTCTTTTTCCTGGATATCAGCCCTATTATGTATAGCAGAATTTAAAATTTTAAGAGGAACGGGGATAATGTTCATCTGAGAAAACACACTTCCTGGAGGCAATACAGTACTTTCACTAATGCTTCACATAACACTATATTTACTAGACATTTTGAGCATAATAATTCTGTACAATTTCAGAAAAATATCAAAAGTGAACCCATCTATACATGGTGATTTTTATTTTTTTTATTTCTTCTAAAAGCATCTAGCACTTTTTTGTCATTGGCACATCTAGGTTATTGGCCCCAGATAACATAACCATCTAGCTAACTCGATCAAAAGTGTTTTCTGCAACCAAAGAAATCACCAAAACTACGTCATCAAGAGGTAGAAGTGAGTTTGGAGTTCCATAAGACATCTTATCCTATTTGCATGCACTCACCGCTTCATAAAAACGTCTGCTTTACTACTCAATTTAGTCAAAAGCCCTTTCGGTACATTAAAATGGATTTTCACAAAAAATAACTGTCTGTGTTGATGAAAGACATTGATCTCTTGCTTGAACAGTCATGAGGGTTTGCCAATTGTATGAACTGAGATAATGGACACCTTTTCTAGAAGATGATTTGTGGGCAGCCAAGGAGTGGGTGTATTTTCTGCTGAGTGTATTCTTCATGCTCCACACATCCATAATATCAAGATCAGGAATCATTTTTTTTTTACTTGCACCCTTCATGTGGATTTTCCGACCATGCCAGCTATATTTCTTTCCTAGAATGGCCCAAAGGAATGCTATAATTCCTGAGAAACTTTGTTACAAATAAAATTCACAGTAGCCTAACACATTTTATGGAGCAAACATAATCTTGCTGATTTCAGCCATAATTGATCCAAGTGGATATTCAGTCTTATCAGTCATATTTATGACCAGCAGACATTTGTACAATTTGTGAAAATAGCTGTTTAGCTCTATAAGCCATGTACAGTTGGACAACAGGACACTAACACCCATAGAGGTAAGTAAATTCGAATAGGTTAAGAACAACCAACCTAAAAACAAACAGGGTTCAGTGCTGAGCTGTGATCATGGAGGTTGGATTGTGTGGGTCACACCAAAGACAATTGTGTTCCTTTCAAAACCTTCCAAAAATCAATTATTATTGACATAGGCAAAACAATGGAGATTGCAATGCTGAGCCATAGAACCCACATCTGAGTGCAAACTCTTTAAGTCAAAACATCTCAACATGTAATATCTATTAGGTGAAATCCAGTAATTATCTTGCTAAGAAAATACATCTTGTGCACACCCATTTAATATTAGAAGTACATTAATTTGTTTTATTGGAAATGATTGCCAGATGTGATTGCTTACTGATACAAGATACTGCTCAGACTCTTGAGTTGTTTCCTTTGATCCCCTCTTTGGGTTCATTCTTTACCTTTTTCAATGGGTATCTTTTCTGGTTCCCTCCTTGGCATACTCTTCGCATCTCCTCACTGGTATTATTTATTGTCGTCTCCTCTCTCCACTTCACTTTCTGTACTTTATCATCTCTGGGTTGCTGTCTTTTGTTTCGCCCCCTGTGGTAAATCCTGTCCACCTCTGACGTATGTCACTTACTAGCCCCCCTCCCAGGTTTCTTTCCATTTACACCCATAGTCCTGCACTGGATCTCTAGTTATATTTCCTCTTTGGGGTCATTTCCTTCAGTCCCCCTCTGGAGCTTTCATCCTTTCTCCTCTTAGGGATTGTTTCTTTTGGTCCCTATCAGAAATTTAAGAAAAGTGTACACCCCAATCCATGTGAATGTGTTACTTAATCATAGGCTGTTGGGAAGCCTTCGTTCACCTACCCAAACAGCAGTCCATAATTTTTCCATGTGCAGCTGAATAGAGTTTGTCCCACAATCTTCCACCCTCAGAAATACTCTTCCTATCCCTTCTTAGAGGTAATGATTTTAGTCCCACCAGAGGGTTATGTCTTTCAGGCTGTTGTGGAAATACTCTTCCTGTACCTTCTTTGAGCTTGTCCATCCCTGTCCCGCTCTGGAGCTCTCTTCCTGCCTCCTATCTGTGTCATTCTCTTTCAGTCCCCATCTGTGACAGTGTCTCCCTCTGACTTCAGTTCACTTCTTATGTCTCTCTAGGGTTTACACCATTTTTTTTTCCTTTTGCATTGTGTTCCCTCAGAGTCACATCAATGAGTTAATTCTTCATTACTCTGGGATTTGTTGTGACAGGACTTTGGCTTTTCAGTGGTAATGTTCTGCTTGAAGGATGCCCCCCTTGGTGGTTGTGCTCCGCATATCCTCATTTTGGCACTCTTCCCAATAACCTTTGGTAAACTAATTAAAGAACACCATAGTCACTAATTTGTGCCTAAATAACGAACATTGGGTTCCCAACTCATCATCCCACCTGCAACAAGGCTTCCATGTTCCTGCCCTGAAGGGACATGAATTCCTAGGGATTTTGGTAGCAATCGGGGCTCGCCTCCTCTATCAGAGCTCCACCCATCTTTCTTGGGTCTTTCTATTTTCCCATCTAGATGGCAGTAATCGTGGGTAAGGTATCTATGGTCCTGGGACGTTCGTTCCATTTTCAACTACAGTTTCCAGAAAGGGTCCGGTGAATGCCTTCCTTGAAGGGACTCACCAGCAAGTGTTCGATCCTGGAATCTTTTCCTTGGCTTTATCCAGATTTCCCTGCCTTACACGTTATAGTGACCATACTTCGTTCCAGGACTCAATGTGTGTTATCTGTACATTAGTGTTTTGTTTCCTGTGACTGATATTTGTTCTCCCTTGAGGGCTTCAAAATGTGACTTCATCACAGGCCACATTTTCTAAAACACCTACATTGCACAGAGGGGATTGTCTTTGTGTGTACTTGTTTGCACTTTCATCATCTCCATGCACTTCTGGACAATTGTACTATGAAGTGAAAACATAGCAGCTAGGATTGGATTTGAACGTAGCATGAATTGGAGGCGTAAAAGCCTGGAGTATGGCCTTCCATTAATGTTACTCTTCATTTTCAAACTCTTTTTTTTGTCATTGGCACATCTAGGTTCTTGACCCCAGCTACCATAACCTTCCGGCGAACTGTTTACATGGCAGGCAGCATGTACAATTACATGCTGTTTGCATGGCAGGGAGCATGTACAATTACAAGTAAATACTGCTCGACGTGCTCACATGTCAGGCAGAATTTATTTGTGCATGGTAAGTAGTGTTCACAATGAAAATTAAACTCGAAAGTTGCAGGCAAAGCGGGAAAGGCAGACCAGATGGTAATGCCATTACTTTCCTCTCCTATGATTGCAAAAACATTGACAATCCCCAAGCAGAGCTACAAGTGTTGGTAAATAATCTGTAACACCTTTTATGCCAGATTCTTACACCACTTTAAGTCCCCCAGGAGACATACAAATTCGGTCCTTTGCATCCTCTGAATTGTCTATAGAGCATATAATGGACAGAGTACCCCATGAGTCAGCAACAGTCCCAAATCTTATGAGCCAAAGAAAAGCCTCAGATAATGCTCCACCAAACCCATGATCATCCCTCACAATAGACAAAGCAGGATGGGTGGCAGAACGTTATCCTATTAGGCCCCTGCATGTTAGAATTCTGTTCCTCTTCAAATATGGTAATATTTCCACTCCTTCAGTTTTGCACAAACATGTGCCATGTCATTTCAAAATGTTATCTTAATATTTCACACAGATCCCGGGTAGGCTCAGAGGAAACAGAATCAATCCAAACCAAATTGATTGATAGAGGTAGACAAAGTGCACGGCAAAACCAAACTTCATTTGGATTGAAACCAGGCTTGGACAGAATACTAGTGAAGAAACCTCATTGCTCTCGCCATACTTATCAAAAACTGTTGCTTAGATTCCACAAAAGTGTCATCAATGATTTTATAACATAATATCAGTTTAATAAAACCTATGGGGACTGGGGATAGGTTAATGGGTTTGATTGACTACATATAGATTACATACTGGTTAAACAGTTAATTGGGACATACATATCTCATGGCTTCACCTGGGACCACCCCTATGTTGATAAAGGTTAAACTCCATTATCTTCAAAGCAAGGGGTTGGTTGGCATACTACTTGGCCGGCGGCATGTCTCTAAGGATTTTGATATGTTGGAACATTGCTTACAAACCTTGGACACTTGGCAGGTCATCAGGATAGGAGCCAGGCATAGAGTTGGGGGACAGAAGCCCATGGAACATTCTTCCTTCAATTAAAAGTTAACGGGCCTCATTACAACCCAGGCGTTAAGGGTTTAACGGCGCTGTCGGCGCCGTTAACCCTTAACGCCTGATTACCATTTTAACGCCTGCTTTTAGCAGGCGTTAAAATGCAAGGCGCTAACCCGCCTTGGTGCTAATTACGGCACCGTAATTTACGGTGCCGTAATTATCGCCTTCCCCACTCCCATTATGCCCTATGGGGCAAAAATGGGAATGGGGAAGGGTAAATGGGGAATGGGGTTTTACCGCCCCACTCCTTGGAATGGGGCGGTAAATCCGCCATCCACCATGGTGTAAACAGAGTTTACACCATGGTGGTAAAGTAGGGAATTTACCGCCTGGTTTGTAATGATGGACAACATCCCTCATTCTCAGGCCATGACACCAGGAAAAGCCTTTGTACTTGGGATTGTGTGGCGCCTCATGTCTACGTGTGCATTTAGGGAGTACGGCAGGTGTTCTATCTGTGTTTGCTTCTAATGAATGGCCATTTTTCCCCAATTATGGGTCATCTGCGATGGGGACATGTTTGGAATAGATTTACCTATTTTTTTATGAGATTTCAGCTCAAATTCATTTGTGTTTTGTGTTCTATTACCACTGGGGACACAACTGAGTTTTTTTTGATTGATTGATATTTTATTTCTATCGCACTCGAACACAAGTGTTTCAGAGCGCGACAAGGCAAGGGAGGGGAACAGGGGAGAACAAAACAGCGATCTTACTAGGCCCATTGACATTGAGAACGCGAAAGTGAAAGGGAGAGGGGGGAGGGGAAAAGTGCATGGAAGGGGAGAGGTGGAAAGTACGAAGCAGATGAGAAACAGATAAATAACAATAAATAAATAATAAAGGCAAAAAACAGTGGTAATGCAGCCAGCAATTTGCAAGTGCTAGGTTTAAGGCAGCAGACAGGGTAGGTCCGATAAGTGCAGGAAGAAAAAGGGGGAGCTGTATGGGTACAGATACAGACCCCAGTGCAAGGGGTGGCCCGGAGGCAGTGCGGGAGGGTGGCAGGATGAGCAGGTACCTGGGCCCAAAAGACAGAGGGTGGCCAGGTGCACGGTGCCAAGAGAGAACAGATCAGCAGGGGAGAGGGGGAGCAAAGGCAGAAGAAAAGAGGAAGATTTTGAGGTGCTTCCGGAACGGGACATGGTTCTCCTCAAGTTTTAGAGTGGCAGGGAGGCTGTTCCAGTGGGAGGACCCAGCCGAAAACAGAGATCTACCCCCAGCTCGTTTCTTAGAAAAACGACTGACCCTGAGTGAGTTGGAAGTAAAGGAGTGAAGAGCTCGAGAGGGGAGGTATTTGCGGAGGGATAGCTGAAGTTATTTTGGACCCAGGCCCCAGAAAGCCTTGTGGACAATGCAGAGGGTTTTGAATTTAATCCTTGCATCCACTGGGAGCCAGTGGAGAGATTTCAGAGCTGGAGAGATACGATCCCAGGGCTTGAGGCCAAGGACAAGTCTCGCAGTCCTGTTCTGGATTAGTTGCAGAGGGCAGAGAGTAGAGGCAGGTAGATTTAGAAAGAGGCTGTTACAATAGTCCAATCTAGAGAGAACCAGAGCTTGAGATACAATGAGCTTCTGGGGGAAGCAGAGGAAAGGCAGAGTACCTCTGATGAGGTGCAGTCGGAAAGCTGACTTTTTAGAGACCTCAGAGATGTGGGCGGAGAAGGAAAGGGTGGAGTCAAAGATGACCCCGAGGTTCTTAGCCTCGCAGGTGGGGGTAGGAGGAGGGCCAAGGGAGGCCGGCCAGAGAGTGAGGGGAAAGGATGGTGAAGGTGTGCCGATGAGGAGGATCTCCGTCTTGCTGGCATTCAGACAAAGATCATTGGCGGCACACCAATCTTGAATGGCAGTTAGGCAATCAGAGATGAGAGAGGGAGAGGAGGTGGCAGAGGGCAGCCTGAAAATTAGTTGAGTGTCATGAGCGTAGCACTGGAAATTTGAGCAGAAATGGCAATGCAGTGGGCGAGAGTTGCCAGGTATTGGTTGAAAAGCCAGGGCGAGAGGTTAGACCCCTGGGGAACACCACAGGTAGAGAGGAAGATTGATGAAAGGAAGGACCCAAGTTGGACCTGGGAGGGTCGATCTGAGAGGAAAGAGGTCAGCCAGGCCAGAGCCTGATCAGTGATACCCAGGTTTTCACGGAGACGGTTGAGCAGGATGGTATGGTTGACCGTGTCGAAGGCAGAAGAGAGATCGAGGAGAATGAGGACAGAGGGAATGTTAAGGCCAAGGTTGGTGAGCTGATCTTCACGGATGTTTAGGACAGCAGATTCCATGCTTCTGGCAGCTCTGAAGCCAGACTGGTGGTCATGGAGACAGCCAACATAATTGGAATGAAGGGTAAGCTGAGAGATGGCAAACTTTTCCAGGAGTTTGCCAAGAAAGGGAGTAATGGAAATTGGGCAATAGTTAGCTGTACAAGAAGGATCAGCGGTGGGTTTCTTGAGAAGAGGATGCACAAAGGAGTGCTTCAGAGGGGAGGGGAAGGATCCAGAGGCAAAGGAGTGGTTGCAAAAATCAGCAAGGGCCGGAGCGAGGGTGTCAATGTGGTCCTTGATGGTTTTACAGGAACAGGGATGAACCTGTTTTGAAGAGGCTTTCATAGATCGGACTTGTCTAGCAACCTAGTCAGGGGTGAAAAGAGGAAAGGACGAGAAGGATGGTGGGAGGGTGGGTAAAGGAGGGTCAGCAAGCACAGATGGAGAGGGAAGAAGAGGAGTGTGGGTGGAGAGGGTGGACAGGATGTCCTGGGTTTTTTAAATGAAGTGAGAGGCAAGGGCATTGCAAAGAGCCTGGGAGGCAACAGGAGGGGTAGAGACTGCAGCAGGGTTGGCCAGCTCCTTGCAAATTTTAAAGAGTTCAGCTGAGTTGTTAGATGCCGCAGAGACACGAGCTTGAATGTGGACTCTCTTCTTGGTGAGGACAGAGAGTCGGTATTGCCTTTGTAGCAGGCGACAGGCCAGTTTGTCAGAGGATGAACAGGAAGTCCTCCATTTCCTCACAGCTGCCCTACACTTACGTTTAAGTGTAGCTAGGTCAGATTCATACCAGGAATTGCACTTGGCTTTGGACTTCAAACGGATCCTCATGACAGGGGCAAGAGCATCAAGCGTATCAGAAATTGAAGAGTAGAGCAGAGACAGGGCTGTATCAGGATGAGAGACAGCCAAAGGTGGAGGGGGGGAGAGAAAGTGGTGGCAAAAGCCTCAACTGACACACGCTTCATGGGCCGGATGTCCGAGAAGGTAGGTGGAAGTGTTGGGGTAGGCTTGGCTTGGGGGAAAGAGAGGGAGAGATGAGATGAGAGGAGGGTTACTGACTTACTCAGTTACTGAGGTAAATGAGTTACTCTTCATTTAATATATTTGTTTACTGTTTTGTTTCACATGGTTAACGAAGGCTGTCTGTGTTCTTATAAAAATGAATCTGGGAGTATACTGCTTGCATCTTGGGAATCGCTATCTTGTGCCTTCGCTCTATCATTCCGATCCTCCTTAATTTTCCTTTAATCTTGGCATTAGTTCTTACCCACTGTATGAGCTCTGCATGGATAAGTATTTCTGTGTATTCAGCCTTGTGAGATTTCCTGAGGTTTTAAGGCATGTGCTTATTGAGAGATGTGCTGTGACTTCCATTTTTAATAAGACAACTGCCCAACTTCACTCTTGCTTCTGTGTTCACTATATTTGCGTGCCGTTCATTTTGCATTCACCTTATAAATTGGTCATGTTAGTGTTCTTCATGTCTGTCGATGCTATGTTAATTTTCTTCATGTCTAAATGCATATATTACCTATTGTTCTTGTTCTTCGTGTGGAATGCATATTTTCTTTGTGTCTAGTGCATGCTTTTCTACTGTTATAATGTTAGTGTGAATGCTTGTGTAATCTTCAGCTCACATTGTTACCAAACACTTCTGTATCTGCGGTGGATAAGGTTGGCATCGCTTTCTCTGTGAGTAACGTATCTCACCTTTGCGGTATTGATGCGTGGGAGGGGCAGAAGCTACGGTTGATGTATTCATCTGCCTCCCAACAACTACAGCACAAAAGGAACACACTGGTCAGTGACACCCAATACCCCCAAGACCACCCACAAACCTAATATTATATGTGTCCCTTAGTCCCAATACCACAGTTGGTGCAGTGGCTGATGCTGAACATGTTGACGTCGAAGGCCACAGGAGAGGAGAATGGTCCACTACAGGCACAGAAGATTACTTTCATTCATCATTTTTAGGAATGGAAGAATACACCTTGACGCATCCATATGTGGCTGCAAACATCTCCAGCATCTTTCTATTGTGTCGCATCTCTTATTCAGATATGTTTTGCTCCGCCTGTCTACATTCATAGCCGCTCCCAGCGCCACAACCTCTGGGGGATTGATTCTCTGAACATACCGACTTTTGTGGCAGAGGATTGGCCATCATTTTTGACTGCAAATCACAGTAGGAAAGCACCACCCTTCTCTGATGCA
The DNA here is from genome assembly GCF_040938575.1 of Ambystoma mexicanum. Taxonomy (NCBI): domain Eukaryota; kingdom Metazoa; phylum Chordata; class Amphibia; order Caudata; family Ambystomatidae; genus Ambystoma; species Ambystoma mexicanum. The sequence continues at coordinate 314,233,638 of NC_090937.1, read as the reverse complement.
TTAAGTGAATGCTGGCAGTGTGTTTAATGCGGTTTATTTAATTGACAGTGATGGAATTTCAAGGTCTGCGGGTTATTGCAGATTGCAGTGTCATGACTGTGGGTCCGCCTGTGATAGAAATGAATGCAAGGGCATCCTCACCATACGGCAGAATCATAATGCAACACCTGGGTTCCCTTCTGTAATGTCTTTATTAGTATTAGTCATTAGGAATGTTCTCATCCGTGGCATGACACTCTCGGCAGTGCCCAGTACCAGTCATACAGTTGCATATTCCCAGCTCCTCACGCATGCAACTGCAACCTGGGCCATTTTAGTTTAGTTAGCTCAAGAGGCATATTGAGCTATGCTATAATAATAATAATAATAATAATAAAATTTTATTGAGATATAATCCTAATATTAGGATTTTGCACAAAATTTCACTCATAATATACAAATACAATGATTACAAATCATAAAAATACATTGAGAATGCAATTACAGTTAATCCATATTAAACAATAGTGCATTTAAAATAAATCATTTCAACTTCAATTTCAAAGCTACAAACTTTACCACATGCCTCAGATACAACAACTCATAGCACAGCCTAAATTCATAAGGGAAATAGTGCAGTGTGAATGGAAAAGGTTGTTCAAAGTTCAGCCGCGTTCAAAAACAACCTTCAAAACACTGGATGGTATAAATTCTTTGCCTGACAAAACTAGGATACAAATTCAAGGCATCAGGCACTATGATCAGGAAGTCGGCTTTTAACATGCTGCCAGACTCTAAAAAGAGCAAGTTGGGCTGAGATGGAGTGCGTATTCAAACAGAAGTCCCAAAAAGTGTCTGAGATAATTGCCTCATAAGAATAGACCACACTGCCCAGCATGCACATATAGATGGATCCCAATTCCTCGCATTGGGTTAAGAGATGCTGAGCTGATTCGGCCCGATCCGGCAAGGCACATATTCGGCAGAACCTAAGTTCAGGGGGTCCATTTAAACGGGGTCCCTGCACAGTCATCACTGAGAGTGAGCTGTGCTATGTACAAGATACTGTCAGCAGGAAATCACTACTGCGCTGACGATGACAGCACATACTGTTGCTTTATTTAAATGTCCGGTGGATGTAAAAATATAATCGGAAAAGTATTTAAATTGTAGAGGCTGGCATATTCCCAGACCTCTCCCACCTAAGAGCGTGTGTGTATCTTCATATGACTGCAGGAATTCATGTGTGCTAACATTTTTATGACAATTTAAAAACCTTTCTTATTTGAACCATAAATACAGCCACAGCCTGGCTGTGTGGTGCTATTGGATGGGAATTGGCACTGGAAATAACATTATGCCAGCTTTTTATTTTTATTTTTAGTTCTGGTATTTATGGGATTGACCAGCCGCAGTAATTGAATGGAAGGGGATTTACTGCTGGACAGTGTCTTCCACTTCTGTATTCCAGTTTCATTACAGTATTGTTGGCACCTATTTTTGTGTTATGCCCTATTGTGTTTGCCTGCCAATGTTCCTACTTGGGAGATAAGTGCAATGCTATGCTTTTGTATCATGTGGTAGAGATGATGGAGATGTGTTTATATATATAATTTATGGAAATATAATATGCTACTGCTTTCAGATTCTGGTGGATCTACAACATGTTATTCTCAGTGAGCAAAGGCTCTGCCACGAGACAATGCATTGCTCACTTTTTGTCATATATGGAGAAATCTTCAGTCATGAAACCACAAACTTGCATGATTTTATTGAGGACATGTCTGTGGTACTCACATTTGGAGACACCTGGGATCAGAACCTTCATTTTGCAACATTAAGACAGAATCTCAACATTGGTAACATAACGGACACACAGCACTACTATTACTCCTTAACCTCTCTGCAGCTTTCAACAACATCAAGCATTCCAATCTGCTCAACAACCTATCCCACAGGATGAAACCCTCAGGCAGCGTCCTCGACTGGTACACATCCTTCCTTACTGACAGGACACATTTAATCTCCTTGCCCCCTTTTCAAACCAATGCCACCTAGGACTCCTCTGTGTTGCCACACCTCTTCAACTCATATGTTGAATCCTTTGGACAGACCCTTAACAAACACAACATTTCATATGTAGCTGTGTCAACCAGAAGCCAGTTCCCACATCTTAATATTGATGGCAGTGAGCTGTCATTTCTATGGCTTTTGTTGCAGTAGGCCACCCCCGCTAGGGGAACCCCATTCCTAGTTATGAGAATGTGGTTTGCAGGAGCCAGACAGTTTGGTCTCACAACATCTTCAAGGGAGACCGTCCGCTTTAACAGGAACCACACAGAGAGGACCATTAACCAGAGTGAATCTTCGAATACAGCAGACAGGCAGTTGGGTGGGACTTAGTATCACATGGGAGTGAGCACAGACCTCTTTCTGTTGTCGGAAGGGTTCTGCCATATTAGTTCTGGGGCACACTTTGTTTCTGTTTCACCCCTTTACCATTTCCTGTTGCAAAGCACTCTGGTTATGATCTCAATCATACAGAAGATTTTTGGTAGGGACCCCATGATTGGTTCACTAAGGTAGGCTTAACCTACACCAATCACTGTGGCCCCCTTGGCTTTAAAAGAGTTCTGGAGTCCATCTTTAAGCAGATCATCTGAAGACTTCACAAGAAGTAAGAAAGAAGAACTCAACATTGGACCCTGGCTGAAGGTACTGTCTGGCTTACATCCTCTGCCATTGAAGGAAGGCCAGGATATCCAAAGAGGGAAGCAAGATCCCTTACCTAAACTTCTCCCAGGGAAAAGAGGGGAAAACAAACTCAGAGGACCCTCCAGCCACCCCAGAACCGGTACCCAGCAAGCACACAGCATGCCCTGCTACGTTTTGCAGCAATCTTCTTGGATAGGAAGTACCAGAAGGTCTCTGAACCGTCAATCAAGGACAAGGCAGTGGCCTGCAACAAACTGCTCAGCTTTGGGCTGTCCACCTTCAAGCATGACGCAAGCCCATTTAAGAAACTGGGAAAAGTGTCTCGACAAGTATCTACCAACATTTGCCTTAAAGAAAATGTTAGAACCAGTCGAGTTCCTCGATCCACAACTGAATGCAACGCTTACTGTTGTCAAACTGCAGTCACTGAATGAAACCCAAGACGTCTCGACCAGTGCTTAAGTACTGCCGATCAGCACTGAGATAATGTTTCCTGACCCCAAATAGCCGTGTAGGCCAGCCTACAGCCATCTGTCCAACTCAGCTCACCGAACTATCTGTAAGACTGATACCCGGAGCTAACCTCTGTCTCAAACTCTTTCGCAGAAGCCTGCAAAGTTTCCTAATGCTGATTCGACCCTGTAAATGTACATTGTGGTTCTGTCTGCCTGGTCCTTCTCAGAAGGCCCCTAAAGACACTTTAAGACCCTTTTCCCCCATTTTACTGAAGACAAAAAACCTTAACAAACTGTTGTGGTTATTAACCAGACCGACTACTCTCCTGTCAGTATCTAGAGTGCATCCATTTTCCTTCTTCGAAACTGTATTCCTTTACAGGGTGGGTTGTATTTTGCAGTGTTGTTAGACTGGCTGTTGTGATTAATGAAGTAGAGATGTGTATACAACCTTGACTGGACACTCGGTTTATCATTGGGTAATAATTGTATTTTCGCTGTCTTGCAACTAACCAACGATCCACGACCTTTAGGAGATAAGACTGACATTTCGTACATGTTACCAAAATTGGACAAGGAGGTTTATAATTTCATTGCTTATGTCAATCTGTTTGGATCCATTCCAAACAGTGTAGGGCTGATTGATGGTTTAGAAACCGATATTCAACCTTGGAACCCTGGTACCCCGGAAGTTGATTTGTCACAGTCATACTGTGGTTTAACCAGGTGTTATTCAAAGGAAAAGCATGGGATGATTTGCCAGCGGATCCTTGTGCCATTATGGAATGTAGGTTCTCAGATTAAAGATCCATCCATTTGAATGTATGGACTTACTCTTGTGGATTTGGATTTGGGGTAGAAGTTCTCAGATGTCTGTTTTTTTTATGTGTTAATGGTCAAACCCAAACTTCAACCCTGTAACATACAACTGTTTGCCATTCTGTTTACGTTCCTGAGCCTCTTTAAGTATGCCCCTTGTTACCCAGTTCATCGTTAGACTGTTCAGTTCCCTCCATTTGCGCTGGGAAGATCTGTTCACCAGTTTGAGGGCGTCCAATGTCTGTCCGACTTTATCTGCCATCATTAGGTGTTCCCACCATTCATCCTCGGTGGAGCTGTCCAGTGGGGCCGGAGTGATCTTTAAATATAGACTCCTTAGTCTTAGAAATCCTGGACAGGAGAGTGTCAAAAACCTTGTGGTTTCAAATACTTCAGGGATCCTAAAGAAGTGACAACAAGCATTTTGTATTTTGATCATCCTTCTTAGATACTGCACTTCTCTTGACGGCAGTAAATTAAGCCTGCAGCGCATCAGTAGGTCCCTGTAGTGGGGTGATGGAAATCTTGTAAGTTACGGGGGAGGGTGATTCCATTTTTTACTTTCCCAGACAATGTTTTGACAGTAGATGTTTTGGGCCTTCTGGGAGTCCATAGCAACCCAGTCCTTCTCCTGCAGAAGTGTCTTGGCCTTGTCCGGATTGTCTCTAAGTGTCTCTATTGAGATATTATTCTGTAGTAATAGATCTTGACATTTCTGTTTCCAGATACAAACAAATTTATCACCCTGGTTATTCCTTGAGTTTGTCAAAATCTCAAATGGGATTGGGGGGTTATCCAGTAGGCATTTGCAATAGAGGAACATTGTTTTCCCTAAGACTATCAAGACCATAGATGGGAGTCTTAATTCATGTCTAATTGTTGCCACTTTTAGGCAATTTGGAAGTCTTAGGATTTTCCGCCAAAAATGGGCCTCGAGTTTCCCCATACTGCCCATGATAGATTTAGAAATGTTTCAGCTCAATGGGTTAGGATAGGTACGACCTTTTGTTTGTAAAAGGAGATAATCGGGATCAAGGAATAAGTTCTGTATCTCCGGTGCAGAGCTCTCCCCTGGTTTGTTAGATTGGCTAATCTTTCCTTGATGAAATTGTATTGTGCCTATTTGTTGATGTTTTTATCAATTCTGACCCCGAGGTATGTTGTAGTATCCACTATTTCCAACACCTGGTTTTCAATTGTTTAAGTGAAGGGGGACTTTTTCTTCCTGGCTCATAGGGTGGTGCATTACCAGGATCATTGATTTGTCTGCATTGATTTTCATTCTGTTTTGGTCAAAATAGTTTTTGAATTCCGCTATCCGTCTCTGGAGCCCTGTAGCCGTTTGGTCAATAAAAATGACATCATCTGCGTAAAGAACCCAAGGTAGTTCCGTCCCTTTGAGCTCCGTGGAAATGCTTGTATTCTTTCCTGCGAGGCTTTTATGTCAGCCATGTATAAGGCAAAAAGAAAAGGGGCTAGCGCACAGCCCTGTTTGATCCCCCTATACGTTAAGATCTTCTCAGTTGTGTCCCCTCCCTTTGAGACAATTATTTGAATCGATGTGCTGATATAGAGTACTTTTATAGCTTCCAGGAGATCTTCGGGCAGTGCCATTTTTCCAATTTGGCACACAGCTGGTCTCTACTAACTGCATCAAAAGCCTGTTTGAGGTCAATGAATCCCAAATAAATGTTCCCTGTTGTCTCTAATGCTCATACCTTTAACAAGTTTAATAGAAACAAGTTATGAAAGCCGTCTGGCGTTTGTCCAGGATACCTGCCTTGAAGCCCAGTTTTTCAAGTCTCTTAGCAGGATCGAGGAGAAGATCTTCCCCATTTAGTCTAAAGGGGCTATCGGCCTGTAATTCCTAGGGTTACTGCGGTCCCCTTTCTTAAATATGGGTACGATCAAGGCTCCCTTCCATGATTGCGGGATGGATCTGGTTGTTGTGATTTGTTGAAAAAGAGTCAATATGAAATCCGCCCACGCTTCCCGGTTTTCTTTTAGCATGTAATTAGAAATGCCATCAGGGCCTGCTGCTCTTGAGGAACTCAATTTCAAAGTCTTGATAATATGTCTTCCCTGTCGATCTCAATGAGCCAGGGGGATGATTTACACTTCTTTTGAGTGGGCGTTGTGGTGTCTTCCACTTTGAAGAGGGCCGGGTAATGTTTCACCAGTCTTCCATTGAGACTTGGTTGGTAGTTAAGGCAGGCTGGAAATCCTTGCATCCTTGCCCTAATTTATGATTTCCCAAAGGGACCTTGTGTTAACGGTGCTAACCGCGCTAGCATTTGTTCTGCGTCAGCCTATGCTCTCCAGATCTTGGAAGATTTTAGCCAGTTTTTGTATCATTGTTTACATTGCTTAGATCTTTCCTCTTTCGTAGGTGAGTTTCTTTTCCGGATTCTTCTGAGGTCAGCACGATATTCCCTTCTTCTTTTGACCAGATCTATGTTATATGAGTGCTTTCTTACTATTGTTGTAGTTTTATCCCTGTCTCTCTTCAGTTCAAATTCCTTCAGCAGGCATCTGTATTCCACTGTATTTTTGTTCCTTTTGATGTTGTTGTTTAGGAGGGACGTTTAGGGGTAGAAGAAGCTTTAACTTGTAATCTGTTCCTGCCCCATGATAGTTCGATTGGGCGTGTGGTTTGTTGATTCACCTCATTGGATTTCCACTTCAAGCAGCGCATGATGGCTAGTTGGCTGTTTCTTTATGCAGAATGATTCAATCCACTTAAGAGTGTTTCCTGCCACGAAGCAGTAATCCAGACAGGCGCTGCTTAGATTGCAAAAACAAGTGTCCGCACCTGGCAGATCACCCTTTGTCTGCCCATTTAGCATTGTCATTTCTCTGATATTGATTTCTGAGATCCATATGCTTTCCCAGGTTTCCAAATGTGATCTTTGCTTAAAATGGCCTTTTTTTGTCCAATAGCTTCAGATTCAAATCTCTGCAAATTAGGATCAGTTGGTTTTGATGTTCGAACATGGACTTGTCAATAGGTTCCATGATGTCTAAAAGGTACTTGTCGAGATCACAGTCATGAGTGCTATGATATGTATTGATTAAGAGAAGTCTGATCTCCTGCCTCCCTCTATTTCTTACCAATTTTAACACCTGAACGAGTGGATTAGGTGTTTGATGGTCCAGTACCTGTAGGTCCCGGTCGTTTTTAATTAGAGTCAGTAACCCAGCACGTGGTCTCCCCATTGGACCTTTCAGAGCGTGGTTGATGAAAGTTTGAAATCCCTCGCATAATGGACTTGTTCTTATCCAAGTCTCCTGCAAACATATAATTTAAAACTCACTCAAGAAGTCACTTTCACCGGAGAATAAGTGTCGAAAGCCCGTGGTATTCCATGAAGCCAGGAGCGGTCTTCATTCGGTTCCATCCTGCAGGCTCTATTGCTTCTTTTTTTTCCAAACGGATGTCTGGCTTTACTGATTTCTTGTTTCATTGTGCTTGTTTAGGAGCACCCAGACCTTGTTGTTTACCCTTTGATCTTAAATTATCAACAATATACCTGAGCTTGGTCAAAATGCTGTTGAGGGGTTCCTGAAGGCAGATGCTCTTAGGGTATTTGCAGGACCTATCACTGCGGGATTCATTGGTAAAATGAGTTTTTTTTGTTTTTGGGTTGTGGGTTTGAAGGATGCCTCTGCCGGTAATTTGATGGAAAATAGTTGGCTGGTTTAGCTTTTTGGTTGGTTCTGGATTCCTTTATCCCATGTCGACCCCCTGCGACCTCCAAGGAACGGAGTCTGAAGCCTATGTCCCGCAGTTTGTCCTTTGTTATCATCACCATGTCCTTTATTCTCTGTGACCTTAAGTGAATGGTGACAACATCTGACCGGCGGTCATCCGTAAATTCAATGATTGCTATGTCATCAGGAAGTAGGTTCCCTGATGGTATCAGCTGATTCAACAAAGTTAGAGTATTTTGCCTATTCAAGAGGATCTTCCTGTGGTCTTTTGTGGTCCTTTCTAATTTTACTTGAATGTTATTTAGGGTCTTTGATCTTGAAGAGTCGGTCAGACAGGCCGCTCTCTGGTCCTATCTGTTGTCCTCTCTTTCCCCTTCTCATTGTTACTGTTCGACCTAGGAGTTCTTGTCCTATCTTGTCTTTGCTGTCTTCGATGTTCCAAACATCTTAAAAGCTCCTGAGTTTTAGTGTTCGAATGGTGTACAGTATCATTCCGGTTAAGCAGCCTCGGTGACTCTACTTGGTGTTTGGTTCATGATGTTCTTTTATCCTCCATTTGGCATAGGAGTTTGTTCAGCTTGCCATCCTTTCTCATCGTTCTTTTACCCTAGGCGTACTTCATTAGGTCTTTCCATCTTTTCTCATTCTTTGCCGGTGAGTTTCTATCTGTGGGCTTTCTTTCCTTTTTTTCCTCTAGATTTGAATATTTATCTATGACTTGCCATAACTGCTGAACCCATATGCATGCATTAGTAGTGGCCGAACCCCAAACCCTCACCCGTAATGATAGGCTCACAACTTGTTACAAGTGTTGGCAATAAAAGGCCGTAGGATTGTATTGTACAGATATGGGTTATGACAATAACAATATCACATATCATGATGGTATCATACTTATGGGCACCGGGTCCTGAGGTTACCCCCTCGGACCCGTGCCGCCTTCTTGTGTCCCACGACTTCTTGTGGGCACCGTACAGTGCCTTGTACTTCTTTTTGTTCTTCTCCCCTTTTGTAGGGTGGGTGGGTTCTGTGGTAAAGAAGCAAGAAGATTTGGAAGACACTGAGTAAACAGTGAACCTCCTGTTTGCTTGGGTCCCCGTTCAGGGTCCACAAACAGATTGTGTTTACTCTGAGCATGCTGCTTTCATTTAAAGGACCCAGGGAGGCCCTGGGTCTTTCTTGTGTATGTGGTGGGGGCTGCTGTTGTCGCAGCCCCCGGCCGGATAGCCGACTGTCTGACACCCCGGTGGGGGCAGATCTTTGAACCTAGGCCCTGCCTGATGGTTGTTTCCTTATGGCGCTTAGCACCTTGCTGTTTGGAGGAAGGGTGCGATGACTGTTCGCACCTTGCCCTTCCGTGGCTTTTGTGCCGCCGAGACTGCGTGTCTCTGTAGCTGGGGGAGAAGGAGAGGAGCAGGCGCGGGGGGTTGAGGCTGCCCCTCACCCAGCTGCCGATGGTAACAGCAGTTACCCTGCCTCGCTTGTGGGATGCCCATGCAGCATTGCCCATAACTGCTGAACCCATATGCATGCATTAGTAGTGGCCGAACCCCGAACCCTCACCCGTAATGATAGACTCACAATTTGTTACAAGTGTTGCCAATAAAAGGCCGTAGGATTTCGTTGTACAGATATGGGTTATGACAATAACAATATCACATATCATGATGGTATCATACTTTTGGGCACTGGATCCTGAGGTTACCCCCTCGGACCCGTGCTGCCACACACGGGCATGTTCCCAGCTGGCCGTGTTCCCCCAAGAGTATGCCCTAGTGACAGCCCCTGTGAGCAAGAGTTGTATTGATTTCCCGAAAAAAATGCTCCATGCCCTGGCTAGATAGATGGGTGACGTCGTCGAGAAAAAGGTCTGGGTTGCCTAGTGTAATGGCTGGGTGTTTTATGAAACCCAGTCCTCTAGTCATACAGAATATCTCTATAGTCCTGTTCAGTTTTCTTCTGGATATGTCTATAGATTTGTAGCAGTTGGCCCCTAGCCATTTCTTTCTTGGTAAGATGGCTGAGAAATATATTTCGGTACCCCTCCAGTTGTGCGAAATGCCTGCTAGGGAGGAGCACATTTCTACGCATAGGGTGCGTCTAGCTGTGTTGACTAGGTCGTTGCCCCCTAGATGTATGATCAGGAATTCTGGTGGGTCCCTGTATGCCACCAGTTCCGCTAATGTTTCGTGGACGTCCGCCCAACGTAGGCCTCTGTATCCCCACCATGACGTAATGGTGTTTCTGAAAGGTGGCCCATCTTTAGTCTCTTCTGCCCATCTGCCTGTCCTGAAAACGAATGAGTGGCCAACTATCCATGCTGATCGGAGTGTGGTCCTCACTTCGCCTGTTGTTTCTGTGGTGGTGGGAGGGAGGGGAAAAGCAAGACAATATTATTAGGGCGGATGGCTATATCGGTTGTGGTCTGATATATCTTTTATAACAGTCTGACTTCCATCCCCCCTATGTTTTTTAATAGTCGCAGTGCTAAACCTCCTTGCCATGCAGTGGTGGCGGCACCTATCGTGAAATAATGAGTGCCAAAATGTTTGGGATCCCACCCTGCTCTGCTGATTGCTTTCATCAGCACTCCTATAAATTGGTAGCCGCTTAGGGCCGATGCATCCTTGTGGATTAGAACACCCCCCCCCCACTTTAGGTCGTTGTGCGTAATAGAGGTTGGTAATGCACACCGGGCAGTTTGTTGCCTCATCGATGCAACAAATATTGATGGTTCTTTTTGCACCCATTTTCGACTGCTGCATTTCTATATTAACACTCTCCTGTCTCACCCTGATTTCCATGACGCCCAGGCCATTTGTGGCCTTGGTGCTGGAAGCGATGAGTTCCCCTAACCGGAAAGCCTCGAAGTAGGCTAGGAAAAAGGCTGTTTTAAATAACATTATCTCGTAAGGGTGCCAACATATGGCTTCCAAATGGCTTGCTATCTGTACCAGTTTGGAGAAATCAAGGGGTCGGCGGGTGTCCACTTGCGGCCCCTCCAGTCTGCCCCATCCCTTCATTGCATAAGAAATGAGTGTGTTCTGAGTGGGGTCTGAATCGGCCCGAATTTCCGTAAAGTATGAGATTGCCACCAGATGTCTTTTAGCCCAATCCCTTTTGAAACCTTGTTCCCAGGCCCATTTTCAAAATACTTCTATATCTTTAATCGTTATTAGTTCTACGTGGTTTAAACCTGTGGCTTTGAATACTGTTTGCAAACACTTACTGTACTGTGTTGCTGTGGTGTTTGCCACCGCCCTCTCTGCCAACTCTGTTAGGAAGCCTGTGAGGTTGTTGGCACTCGTTGTTGTTGTGCCTGATTCTTGTTGGCCATCCCGGCCTGGGCTCTCTGGCGCTGGCATTGATGCCAATGTGTTGCTGGCACCCCTTTTAGAGGTGCCTGTTTTGTATTGATCATCCCGGCCTGCACTCTCTGGTGCTGGCGTTGATGCCAATGTGTTGTTGGCACCCGTTTTAGAGGTTCCTGGTTTTCGTTGGGCATCCCGGCCTGGGCTCTCTGGCGCTGGTGTTGATGCCAATGTGTAGCTGGCACCCCTTTGAGAGGTGCCTGCTTTGTATTGGTCATCCCGGCCTGCACTGTCTGGTGCTGGCGTTGATGCCAATGTGTTGTTGGCACCCGTTTTAGAGGTGGCTGGTTTTCATTGGGCATCCCGGCCTGTGCTCTCTGGCGTTGGCGTTGATGCCGTTATTCTTGTCATCCCATTATTGCCCAGCATTCTGCTGGTATTGGCGGCATCTGTTCTTGGGCATGCAGCGCTAGCTCTCCGAATCTTGTCCACTGGAAGCGAGATAAAGCATCAGCGATGTTATTATCTGCCCCTGAAATGTGCTGCACTTTGAGTACAACATTTACTTGTAGTGTGACTTTTATAATGGCTCGTAATACTTTTAGTACTAAAGGGCATTTCGTAGACCTCTGTTTATGGAGCCCACTACAACCATGTTGTCGCACCAAATCAAAAGTTCTGTATTCGCTAGTCGCCTGTCCCAGATGTGTACTCTTAGCCAGATGGGGAATATTTCTAGTAAGGTGATGTTTCTTATCCACCCTGCTGTTTGCCATGAATTGGGCCAGTGTCCTGCCACCCATTCGGATTCTAGTATGGCTCCAAACCCCTTGCTCCCAGCTGCGTTGGTGTATAGGACTCTTTTAGACCGGGTGTTTAAAGGCGTTCGCCAAAGACAAGACCCGTTGAAATCTCTGAGGAATTTTCCCCATGTTTCCAGGTCCTTTTTCACCTCTCTGCCTAGCCGGGTATGCAAATGTGGTATGGTGAGTGATTTGATTTTGAACTCCAGGCTTCTGGAAAATATCCTCCCTTGAGGTATTATTTTGGATGCGAAATTGAGGCTGCCTGCTAAGGATTGTATTTCCTTTACAGTCCCATAATCTCTCATTATCAGGTTTTGTATTTTAGCCTGGAGTTCTCATATTTTTGTTTTTGAGATTCTGCAGAGCCCCTTTGCTGAGTCTATTTCGATGCCCAGAAAGATTATGTTTGTGTCTGGTTTGGTGGTTTTTTCCCTCGCTAGGGGAATTCCCCACTGTGCGGCCATGTGCTCCAGCTTTGCTAACGCCTGGCCGCATTCCTCGGAGTTTGGTGGCCCTGTGACCATGAAATCGTCTAGGTAATGCACTATTTTTGTCCCTGGTCTCTGCTTTAAGAAAGCCCATTGAAAAAAGGAACTGAATTGCTCAAATAGTGCACAGGATACTGCGCACCGCATGGTAAGGCATCTATCTACGTAGAATTTGTTGTTAAAGGTGAAACCTAGCCACTGCTGTGACTCTGGGTGGACTGGCAAAAGTCTGAAAGCAGATTCGATGTACAGCTTCGCCATCAAGGCGTTTCTGCCACACTCTTGTATGAGCCTTACCGCTTCTTGGAAATGCGTGTAAGTTACAGCGGATTCTGTGTGTGGGATGCCATTGTTTAAAGACTGGCCTTTGGGGTAGGATAGGTGATGGATTAGTCTCATTTTTCCAGGTTCTTTTTTGGGAACCAGGCCTAGTGGAGATATTAAATAGTCCTTTAGAGGCATGGCATCCCAAGGACCTGCTACCCTGCCCAGTTGCAGTTCTTTCTTGTTTTTGGTTTCTACTATCTGTGGGTTGTCCCTGGCTGACTTTAGATTCATCGGGATGTATTGTGACCCAGAGCCCTTAAATGGGATGAAAAACCCTTTGGTGAAACCCTGCGATATTATCCTGCTGGTTTCTATGTCTGGGTAGCTGTTTAGGGCGTCCCTAAAATTGCCCGGGTTAATGGGCATTCGTCCTGGTTCTAAAATTGGGATATCATTCTTTCTTGGCTGGGAGTCTGGTGCAGTTGCTTGTTGCATGGTCGCCGTTGCAGTTTGTGCAGGCGTGTTTGTACCAGCATTCTTTGCCCCATGTACACTGGTTTTTCCCAAAATTTCTGCATGGGATGTTGGATTTGCCAGCCTGCTGTTTGTTCTGTCTGTGGGCATTATTTTTCGCCGCCCAAGGCTGGTTCCTCCAAAAGGGCTGCTCCCCTTTTTTGGATTTATCATTGTCATGGGATTTGCTTACTTGCAAAATGTTGCTATTTTTGGAAGAAGAATTCATGGTATCTTCTTCCTGGGGAGGTTCGGCGTTGAGGGTGTATAAATCGTTCTGGACTTCATCCCACTCAATGGCCGGTCTTTCTGACATGCTCCTCCTAAATCTGATGTCGTATGCAAGCCATGTCTTCCCCTTCTGTGTTACTTTTACTTCCCTTATTTTATCAACATATGCCCAGATATTCCTACCATCCATGGGAAATTTTTCTTCATATATTGTTGCTAATATGGCAAAGACCTGTAGCCAGTTGTCCCAGTTTTGCTCGACCTGGGCGTTCCTGGCAATGGCTTTCTCTTCTATTTTTTTGGGATCTCTAAAAGCGTCTTTCCCTTTGCGCTGCGCTTCTATTAGGGAAAAGATTTCTATGAACTCTTTGGCCCATATGGCTTCTTTGATTGTGGTATCAATGTTCCATGCCAGGCATCTTTTGTATCTATTTAATATCTCTGTTTGGAAAGATTTCATTTTTTGTTCTACTTGCGCATTACAGATTGATATGTCAGTTGTATTGCTGCCGGGTGTCCCTGTCACGCCTGGGATGTCTGCGCCTGGCATTGTCCATGCTTTTAGTGCACCTGTTGGATCAGTTTCTGGAGTTGTGGAGGCTGTTGCATTTATAGCTGTGGCCGCTTTTGGCAACTGCTGTACTTGTTGTGGCGGAGTTGCTATAGGTGGTGTTACGGGTGGATTGACAACCGTTATAGTAGGTTCTATTGTGAAGGGGGGGTTTGAGGCCCCAGGTTCCCTTGCGGGTGGCGTCTGTTTCCCCCTTATTTCTACCATTAGTTGCTGCAATTCCGCTATATTCTGGCATAATTTTGACAATTTTTTGGTACCTTTTCTGGCGTCTTCGGATATTTTTCTCTTTTTTGATGGTGCAGGAACCTCCTCCTGGCTGGGTGGGCTGGTAATTCCTTCCCTGGGTAGGCCGTACATGTTTTCTCTAACCCATGCCCATCCGTAGTGCTCTGCTGCTTCAATGGCTCCTAGCAATTGTGGTGATTTGGGCTTCTGCGCCGGTGTTGGGGGTGCCTGTGTTTTCCGTTTGGGGCCCATGTTTTACTAGGCCTGCTATAGGAAAAAGAAAAAGGTTTTTATCACGGAGTTAAAACGTTATCGGCGAGTTCTTTGCACTGTTCTATTTGTTGCCCGTGCTGGGTAACTGTTGACTGGTGCCTTCTTGCCCGGGTTTCCGAAAATTGGGCAGCCCCCAGGCTTGATTTACTGGATTTAAATAATTGGTTTCGCTGTGAGCTCGCCCTGCAATATTACAGAAATTATTTTAAATCTGCAGTCTTTTGGCCCGCTGAGCTTGGCAATGTGTTCGCCAGCTCTGCGTGGCTGTCAAGCAAAGACAAGCTCCCAAGCTGGTTTGTGACTCTGCCAAGTTTAAAATTGGGTTGTGTTATCCTGCCCCGTCTGCCTTTTAATGCGGGGGTTCCGATCCACTTTAAATACAATGTATCTCTTCTGGACATAAATGTCTATTTTTCTTCCCTCGTAGCCCCAGCGCGGCGGCTCACCTGTAAAATGTTGAATCGGAAAACCGTCCACGCCGTGCTGTTCGAGTACCGCTTCTCCTTAGTTCGCACTGGTTTTGTTAATAATTCTGCAGCACGCATCTTTGTTTGCTGTGGATTGGACACGCTCGCCGCTCACTTTTCGATCTATGCCGAAAATGTTGAAGCTGATAGCGTCCACGCTGGCCGTTCGGTTGTCGTTTCTTCCTTCGTTAAAACTGCGTTGCAATTGGTTTGAACAGTACAATGTTCAGGAAGGAAAAAGACACTGCGATGTACAGCGAACTTTAAGAATTGCTAAAGAAGCAAGAAGATTTGGAAGACACTGAGTAAACAGTGAACCTCCTGTTTGCTTGGGTCCCCGTTCAGAGTCCACAAACAGATTGTGTTTACTCTGAGCATGCTGCTCTCATTTATAGGACCCGGGGAGGCCCTGGGTCTTTGTTGTGTATGTGGTGGGGGCCGCTGTTGTTGCAGCCCCCGGCCGGATAGCCGACTGTCTGACCCCCCGGTGGGGGCAGATCTTTGAACCTGGGCCCTGCCTGATGGTTGTTTCCTTATGACGCTTAGCACCTTGCTGTTTGGAGGAAGGGTGCGATGACTGTCCACACCTTAACCTTCCGTGGCTTTTGTGCCGCCGAGACTGCGTGTCTCCGTAGCTGGGGGGGAAGGAGAGGAGCAGGCACGGGGGGCTGAGGCTGCCCCCTCCCAACTGCCGATGGTAACAGCAGTTACCCTGCCTCGCTTGTGGGATGCCCATGCAGCATTGCCCAGTCTGTCAAGCTGATGTTCCCCCAAGATTCCCTTTCCTGGTTGTTTTTGATTATTTCAATCAAGTCACTCAAACAATCAGAAGAGTCCAGCTCCACTGCAGGGTCTTGTTCACCCTCAGATCCTCTCTGTGGAGCTGGTTCCAGTGGGGGCTGGTTACAAGTCTTTTGATTTAGTTTTATTTCACTTCTCTGCTTCTTTGCTGGAGGTATCAGCTCTTCCCGGGGCAGGGTTTGTATGTCGAGAGCCGTTCGCTTTTCATTTGGTTGCTTGTTTTTTCATTTTCTTTTGAGGGAACAGTGGGGGAGCTTGAGAAGGATTACATTCTGTTACACTGTTGCATACTGGTTCATTTGATTTGGGTCTTGGAACATCGAGTAGCTTGGTTTTGCCTCGTTTCCGCCCAGTTTGACATTAGCAGCATTTTTGGCTTTCCCAGAGCTCACAGGGCCTTTTCCCAGAATCGGGGATCCCGTGGCTTGTTTTTGGAGAGTTTGTTACCGGAGATGTGCATAGAGGCTGATTGTCTGGTGGCCTCATACTCAAGGAGGCTTTTATCTCAGTAGATTTCCTAATCCACTTGTGATCTTCCAAAATGGCCTACATGAGCGCTGTTTATCATTTGAGTCCTGGCGGGCCAGATCACAAAGGCGATTTTGCCATTGGCAAGAGATATCTGATTCCTTCTTGAGCCTTGCGTCCAGTCTGTTTACGAAATCAACAAGTTTATTTACCTGCTCCTTCACATTCAGGTTTGATGCATGAAGCGAATTCACTGAGTTGTTGATGGTCTCGTATAGCTTCAGGAAGGAAGCGATTGCAATGTTGAGGGCTGCCATGACTACATTCTGGGTGTGTATAAAATTGTCCATTCTTCCTTTACTACACAGTTCAGTGATTTTCCTTAAGGAGGTTCATCAATCATCAAACAGTGTGCTTGATTTTCCCTTATGGGCGCGGACTCTCTTGGTGGAGCCCCTAGTTTTTTCCCTTCGGTGCACGGACAGTTTTCCTTGTGGGGCTTTACAGTCGGGGAGAGGAGGTTCTTTGGTACTTCTCCATCGAGGGCTGCTATTTTCTCCACAATGAAGGATAGGCTTCTCTTTTTTTCGGTCATGATTCTCCCCGTAAAATTTGAGATATCTTGAATCAGCTTATTTGCCAGGTTTGAATTTGACTGTGGAGGCGTCCCTGGCTCCAGTGGCCCCTTGGGGGAAACAGCGGTTAGGGGTTCGGACAAAATTGGATCCTGGATATCTGTTTAAGTGCTGTGTGAGAATGCAAAATTAAAGCAAAGCAGTTTAACACTTGCACTGTATTTGTCACACTGACATTTAAACATATTATTTTGTCGACACTAGACAATGCACTTCTTGCAATTCGCAGTGGGGAGGGTGTGACGTTCAATGACTTTGCTCGGATTGTGGGCATTATCAGCCTACTCTTGCAATTATTCTCTTCAATTGACTGGTCTCCTGCATCACTGCTACATACCCACCACCTTCCCAGCTACCCAGTCACCATAGAAATAGAAAGGAGGTTCTTAGTTTGAGCTCTCTTTTAATGGTGTACCATTTGGATGGGGTTACTGTTCCTTTAGGAATACATATTTGCTTTGGAATGTGTTTTCAAGAAAGGGTAAGCACCCATGCCTCTTCCCTGGGTGCTAATGTTTAAAATTCTTAGGGCAATGAGTCTTGCTCGGTGCTAACAACCTGTACCCACTTTAGGTGCTCTTGCCAAATTAAGTCTTGGTTACTAGGGCTGGGGCCATTATCCAAGTAGCAGCCTGCAGACTCGGGTATTATTGCTTAAATACAAAAAAGCATTTTATAACTTCAACACCTCAATAATGAACTATGCCAGTTCTGTGGCTTTCATTTCTTGAGGGGGGTCAATAGGTCCGACATTTTTGGTAGGCCGCCCACCATGGAGCCAGATCAGTCTGAGTTTAGTATGTAGAAACTGTTTAAGTTGTGATGTGTGTGGATGTCTTGGATGTACTTTGTAGGGTTTCTGCAGAAGTAATGCGACTGCATGTCATCACCATCCGACTCTGGCAGCCATCTTCTAATGCATGCTGTGTAGACTGAAGGAAGACCTTGTTTTCATCACTGGTAATGTCTTCTGAATGTTTCCTCCCACAAGAAACACCCCCATCTGCCTTCTCCTCACTCTACTTTCTGTGTTATTTGCGGACAGAATGCTTATATTGGTCAATGCTGATATATGTGCGTGCACCTTGAACTGTACCATTGACAGTGACTGTGGATTAGGCGATGACTGCATAGTGTACAGCCCATATTAAAGAGTGTGGCCATCTTGTTGTTGTATCTGCAATGTCTAAACTAAATTAACTAAATGTGTGTGTATTTGAAATGGACTCAATTGAAAATGAAAGCACATTTATAGAAACACATGCTAATATTTAATTTTACAAATGGCGATCAGCAGTGTATCCCCAGTGGTGGCACGTTTGCATCATTATCTCATCCTACTACTGTGTGCTATGAATAGGGTTCTCTGTGTACACTGTCTTCAGAGCTCTGGTTCTCTCTAGGCTGGACTACTGCAACAGCCTCTTTCTAAATCTGCCTGCTTCTACTCTCTGCCCTCGGCAACTCATCCAGAGCAGGACTGCAAGACTTGTCCTTGGCCTCAAGCCCAGGGATCGTATCTCTCCGGAACTGAAATCTCATCAGTGGCTCCCAGTGGCTGTGAGGATCAAGTTCAAAACCCTCTGCATTGTCCACAACTCCTTCTTGATCATAGGGCCTCAATACCAGCAACTCTCTCTTCCTAAATATCTTCTCTCTCGAGCTCTTCGCTCATCCGCCTCAAACTCCCTCAGGGTCAGTCGCTTCTCCAAGCAATGAGTTGGTGGTAGATCTTTATCCTCGGCTGGAGCCTCCCTCTGGAACAGCCTCCCTGCCTCTCTGAAACTTGAGGAGAACAATCTCTGGTTCCGGAAGCACCTCTAGACCTTCCTCTTTGCTTCTTCTTTCTCTCCTCCTATCCCCTGCTGAATTCCTGACTGAAACTGGTCACCTGGCTACCCTCTGATCTCGGGCCCAAGTCCCCTCCCCTGCCAGTTGCACACCTGCACTGCTTCCCTGGCAATACCTGCTCTTCTGTATCCCTACCGTCCCCTACCAGCTCTTGACACTTGATGTCTGACTTACCCCTGCACTTGCCACTAGCTGGCCGCACGTTTGTACCTATTGTTCTTATTTATTTTATTTATTTATTTTACTGTTGATCCTATGTATTGCAGTGCCCCCCCCACACTTTTCCCTTTCCCCCCTCCCCTGCACTTACGCAATCTCAATGTCACCTGGCCTAGTAAGATCGTGTCTTTTGCTTCCCTCTACTCCCCCTCCCTTGCCTTGTCGCGCCTTGAAACACATGTGTACAGGCGCTTATAAATGTCATATCATATCATAGGCGCGATTCATGGAATATTTGCTCGGTTCAAAATTAATTTGCACTGTTGATAAGAGACTTTGCACTGCCAACACAAACCATGATTCATGGAACCATGCAAAGTGTATTTTTGCCATGCAAAGTTCGTGCAAAGTCAGCGTATAGTCATTTTTGCAGTAGAAAATGACTTTTCTGGGACTTTGCACGGCAAAAATACACTTTGCACGGTTCCGTGAATCAGGGTTTGTGTCGACAGTGCAAAGTCACTTTTCAGCAGTGCAAATTCGGTTTGAACCGGGCAAATATTCCATGAATCGGGCCCAAAGTGTCTAACTTCCTTAAATTGTATGTGGCTCTATTAATGCCATATCGAATCGTGATCAACGTAGGCCATCAACTTCATTCCCCTTCTTTACTTTAAATCGAAGTGTGCTTACTCTGAAATGCGCAGGATTATTGCACAGAGAAAAACATACTTAGAAGTCCTGCTCTAATGCCATAATTTGCTTTCAGCCCAGGGAAGCATGCTTTGGTTCATTATCCAGTAGTAGAAAGCATTAACATAATACGCGTCGAAATATGAAATGAAATAGCAGAATGCATGGTAATGAAGCATTCTCTTCATCGCGCAGGCATTTATCTCGAATCGAGTTTTAATCCCTTGCCTCCACGTTCGCTTTCCACGCTGCAAGATGGCGCAGCAGATACTCAGTTATGCCTCTCTGAGCATTAACAGGGCTCGGCTCTGCGTCTAAGTGGTGAATGACAGCAGAGTCCTGAGAAGAGGGCTCATTAATGCCAGCTTCCCTGCTTAATCGCTTCAGGGACGGGGTTAGTGATTATACACCTCGTGCACCTGTGGCCGTATCACAACTGAGTACTGGATGTGCCACACACACAGCGCAACGCGCAGTGCCTCGCACTGAACACGTAATGCAAATAAGAATGCTTGTCAGTCAAAGTTATGCCTCATGTGCTAATTGCTGTCCATACATTTGTGTTGGTTTCTTGCTCATTGCTTTTCCTTGTTTGACAGACTACTTCCCTACTACTCTGTCATCGTACACACATGCATACTTATATCATATCCATACATATTTATATAATTATATTTATTTGGTTGAATCAACCAAATATAGTCCACCAAAATGTAGACTATCAAAAGCTGTCTACCACCAGCACACTTTTGCTCATATCCCGGACTAAAGTAGCGAGTTCAATGAACGAGTTTCTCACTGAGCGCTTAATCCCATATCATTATCTTTGAATTGTTATCATGCTTTGGAGGGGTACTGGATGTGCTACTTTTGACGTGTTGCTTAAATTTGTATATGACTGATAATAAACTAAGAATAATTAAACAGAGCAATAATTATACCTTTTTTTAAAAAGCAAATAGGAATTCATAGCAGTGATTCCAGAAGTTGTTGCAATGTTTGGCATGTGTTGTTGTACCATGGAAATGTACATTTGTGTGACTTGAGGCTCATCTCTAGGTGAGCCCTTTACTGTAAGCAAGTTGTTCCACAGAGCAGACAGACATACATACACGTAATCTACAAAAAATCTAAAAGATTAAGGTTTGAAAGCAGTCTTTAACTCAAAAACCGAACACAGTGAAGAAAACAAAACAGTTAAATGTGTATAGCTGACATGAGCAGCATCACTAGAAAACCTTCCCTGTGCACACCCAACACCAGTGAATCTGCACTGGGCAAAAAAAATAGAATAGAACAATTATAAAAGGAACCAGAAAACAGCTAATTGAAAAGAAGAGAAACACTTGATATCCTGGGGTACCAACAATATCACCCAGTCGCCATGTGATACCCTATGCAAATATAGATGTATCCCACCCTTAAAAAAAGACAAATCTATAAAAGGATTTTAATCATCACTCAGTGATTACTCTACAGGTGACGCTTGTGTTTCCTCAATCATCCCAATCAATTATTTATAGAAGTCTTAGGATAATTGAGCATATTGGGGAGGGAAGAATTTTTGCAACATGTGCTCTTTAATTCTCATTAATAAAGAGTGTTTAACTCAACAGTCATCTTTCCAAAATGCAAAAACATAAACATTGTAATGAACAAACTTAGTCTTGATACATCATGACAAAAACATTAATCAACATAAAGTCTATATACATAACATTGAAAGTGGATAAAAATAGGAAAAGTAAAGTTCAGTTCCGTAGTTTTCACCCAGTAAAGGGTGTCCTGAAACAATCCCTGTGTCTCCATGACAATTATTGAATTGGGTAAAAAAACAGGAATGTGTGAGGATTTATTAGTGTCCTGAGGCTCAAATGAAGCCTGTATCTGGGTCTTTTGGGTTAAAGAATTCTTTGCCATGTGATACCCTAGGCTACGGCATCCAAATAACAGATATGCAGACCGATTTCAAATACGTTTGGATTTGCACATAAGCGTAGAATGCTTAATTAATCACTTAGGTTTGCCTAATGGACAAAGCTCAAGCACTTCCTGGTTATAAGGTATATTCATAAACGTGCCAACACGGGTTTCAGTTGCTGAGATGGCCATAGACTTTATCAGTGGCCCAGCCTTCATCAGGGCAAGAAAGATGTGTGACCAGGGAAGTCAAGGTACACGCACCTACAAAGAGCAACAATATCTATGTCTGAAAACAAGCCCAACAAGGCGAACACGCATTCCTCAAAAAATAACCTTATGCATATGAGAACATTGACATATAACACATACCATATTTGTGTTGTAGTGAGCATAATCCCCATTACTGTTCAATCTGAAAGGGAGGCCCTCCCTAATGTGTTCTTGGTCCCCACCGCCATAGAGAGTCTGCAAAAAGTACAACAGGTCCTTATTATCGGGCATGGTGTCTTAATACAGATGGAAGGACTTAGGTAAAAGCAAAGAGGTGCAAAAAAGATATTGCTGTAAAAGTGACAACTAACCTTTGTTGCTAGACTGGGCACTGCCTGTTGCGGGGACCAGCATATTCACGCTTGCAAAATGCAATGGGCTGCAACGAAAAAAAGGTTGCAAAATAAAAGAAATGCAACGGAACGGCTGTGCCTCGTATTCCACTTACCTCAACACTGAAGCTTATGCACTCAGGTGGAGCCGCAGTAACACCAGATAACCGGTTCGCCATCCATCAGGAGCATTCAGCAAAGGGAGCGAGTCGCCGAGGCAGAGTGCATTAAATGTGATCTCACTTAAAATGACTGCTACCCAGACTGTGAAACGGGCGTCCATCTTGAAGCGGACCATAGTTGTTAAAGTTTAGTCAAAGAAAGACTAATTGAAACCAAAATGTGAGTTCTGCACTGGGCAAACAAAAGTTCTAAAAGATACATCATCCCTCTGCGTGCTATGCTCTGGACAACATGCAAAGTAAAGTAAACTTCACTGGCGAAGTCAGCATAATGCAGCCTTATGCCTGGGTTTCTGAGGCTGAATAATTGGCATGGACTGATTAGCACTCGAACTGGACATGCATTTCATGAGAGACCTTAATTCTGCACAAGGTCATATGGAACACACTCAGTGACACTGTATAGATTTGTATGTGGCAAGAGCCTAAAGAGAACTTGTAACAAGACAATACAGTGCAATGAAACCTTTTGGTATACAAGGTTCCCAAAGACAAGTCATATGAGTAAACACAGTGCAAGCGTCTTCACTGAACGTAGCACAACCTTATCTAGCACTGCTACAATAAGAATGCCCAATGCATCTAATACAGTATTCCCTTGCATCTGGCTTCAAAGAGTCCACAACCATCCAACGGATGTCGGAGTACGTGTGATGGTTATTAATGAAATGTTGCACCAAGGATGCAGTCAAAGTCTCATTCCTGATTCTCAGCTTGTGCTGCCATATTCTGATGGATACCTATCAGGTGGTCATGCGAATGTAGGCTTGCTCACAAGGATACAAAGGGCCTCATTACGGCCATGGCGCTCTCGTAATGAAGGGTGCCGGTACGGGACTGGCACCCTTCATTACGGAATGCCCTATTACGAGCTTCCCTTGTGGGGCCCGGAAAGGACGCCTGGTAAAACCAGGCGTCCTTAGCGGGCCCCGCGGGGGGACCAGGGAGCTAATAATAGGCCTGTTATTAACGGGCCTGTTATTAGCGCCCTCCCCATTCCCATTTGAGCCCAATGAGGGCTCAAATGGGAATGAGGATGGGTTTTTCCAATGAGGACTTACCGGGTCCTCCATGGTTGGAATAGCCCGATAAGTCCTCATTGGAGGAACCCAGTGCTGGAACCCGGTATGGAGGCAGCCATGCCCTTATTAAGTGCATGACTACCTCCATACTCGTAATGAGGCCCAAAATCATGTATACCACATTAGCAGTGTTACTTTTATTGTCGGTCATTCCAACGGGTGTTGTTGTGACCTACTCCTGTGCCACTGATGCAAAACTGACATGCCTTTCAGTTGTCACATTGGAAATGGCCAACCATCAGGACTAGTTGTAATTTCCACATTGTCAAAATGGTGTTCTCTCGTGGCTGTGCTGTTAACAAACTGTTGTGTAACACCCAGTCCGTGATGTTTTTACCGGTTTATAGTGAAAAAACCGAATGACAGAATATCGAAAACAAAAATCTCGAATCCAAAATATCGAAAACAAAAATCTCGAATTTTTTTTTAATACGTTTTTATTTCGAAATGGGGGGGTTCCCCCCCAACTCCCCTTTTTTCTTTTTTTTTTATTTTACCCTTTTTTTATACTTACCTGAACCCACAAATACATATAAATAAATAAATAAATAATTCGAGATTTTTTTTTTCGAGATTTTGGATTTGGGATTTTTGTGATTCGATATTTTGTTTTCGTTTTTTGACCGACCACCATTTTTAACAAAGGTAGACACAATGTACATCCTGTGCTACAAACCAAGTTCCAGTCTTTTTCGACAAGTTTTTTTAACCTGTGTCATCCCCTTTACTGGCAACATGGTTGCTTTGAGTATTGGTTTTGCGTGCGGCGGAATGCACTCTGGGTGGTAGTTCAAAGTTTCCTTTGAGATTGCACACCATCTTTTGACCAAATAATCATTTTAGACTGATTGCAGTTATATTCAGTACTGGGGATGAAGTAAGTGTGTGTGTGTGTGTGTGTGTGTGTGTGATGTTACAATAGATAACATAACTAATAAGGATTTTTGCTAGTGTTAGATGCTGTTAAAAAGCGCCCATTGCGTAAGGCTGGGAAAGTCTCCACTACAACAGGCATTTGTGATAAATCCTAGGCCAGGTCATGAAATACAGGATCTCTTTAAAGAACTCAATCCTGGCGATTTACATAAACGCAAAGAGCATTATGGGAACATAAGAATGTCCACAATTTAAAATGTTAAATATGTCTTTAAAATGATTCAGTAAGTAGCATCGAATAATGGAAGTTGGGCTCTGCAGTTTTGATTGTTCATACTACTCACCCTAAAAAAAACATGTCTGTACATTGCAGGACTTACATACCAGTTTGGACATTTGGAATAATACGTATGTGAGGCTTTGGCTGTTTCTGTATTCGGGTTTCCGTTTACGGAGTGTGTCTGGTTGTTGAAATACGGATTGTTCGTGCATGTAACTCGGTTTCAGGATTGATTTCAATGGGGGCATCCTGTTCTAAAGCTGTGCTTTCAGAATGTTCGGTTCTACTCCGTCTTGTTCAGACCCATTTCCTGTGGTTGTTGTATGGATGTTCTGCATTAAGTAATATAACCTGCTGTGGAACCCTTGCAGGGTTTGCTCCTGATTCATGAAGCACCACTCGGCTTGTTTGAGCATGTTTTTTTGTTGTTTTTTTTCAATGGCTAAAGCAATAGTGTTATTTAGTTGAATTGCATGTTTTTATGTTGTGTTAAAACAATGCCGAAACTTGCACTAGTCCATGTGCAGTTAGCACTAGGGAAGAAATCGCCCTGCTGCAAAAAACATAAAATACCAATGTATTTTTGTACTAAGGGAATGTTTGCCCTGGGAACAGTCCTTTGCCCTGGTGCAGTAATGCAATGAAGGAATATGTGTGTGCACTAGTAACCCAAAAAGGACAGATCTTTGCATCATCCATCATCATAATAAAGAAAACATACATTCGGAAATTAAATATTTCCTTAAAAGTGCAGTACAACACATTTCCCGTCAGGCCCAAATTGCAGTACAATAACTAATCAACGACTAATACAAAACATACATGGGCTTGTGGTATAATAAACCAAGCCACTTTATGAAAGTAGCCACCAACATTGAACTACCACATGTGTATCTTGTGTTCCAAATCAGTGGGTTGCTTCCACATTTGACCCATGTATAAATGGACTATTGCACTGAGAGCAGCATGCTTCATTCTTAATACTTCAAATGTTCATTGCCAAATTCATCTCTTTGGAATCAATCAGCCCTTGTGTCCAGCTCGGCTGCAAATCCCTATGTGGCCCTCACCTTGTCCCAAAGTCTATCCCTCCCTTGCTCTCTAGTTTTCCCAGATCTCCAGAGAAAATGAAAGCTCGCCAATTAGTGGACTCGGGAAGGGGGCAGAAAAAAGTTCTGCAACGTCGACTCCACAGTACTCAACCGAACCCATTAAACAAGGCTTTAAGGAGAGATTGTCTTTCTAGGTAAAGGTGTAGGACAGGGCCACGTGAGCAACTTTATCCCGGGAGAGACTACCACAAGTGCTGATGGTGCTGGCTCACATTCCACTGCAGCAGATGCATGCAAGACTTGTCAGCTGTAGGCTAGCCAGCCTAAGCTGCAAGTAAAATGGCCGTCCCAGTACTGGCACATCTGGCCCCAAACATTCTTCTCTTCCTGGAGCCAGTTTTCTTGGAATGTAAATCCAACCAAAGGTGGTAGAAATATCTTTTCCAAGTGCTGTCCCATGCGGTGCCAGCATACCTCCTTAAAAACCCTAAGATCAGGCTTCCTTGTTAACAATTCCCACCTATAGGTTACATCCAACCCAAATAAGTGTCCCCTCACAAATCTCACCAAGGAAGTCTCTCAGACCCATGTGTTTCAGCACCCATTATAACTGATTACCTTTTCGAAATGAAGCAACATTATCTCCCACCTTCCAATTTAGATAAATACATATTTAAATGAATGGCAATTCAATGTAAAAGAGCATAGTGCCGGGTTCATGCTTTATTGCTGACAAAACACCTGTATATTTCACTTACCGTGTTTTCCTCAGGGCCATTTTAGCCACTTTCATATTTGGTGTGTTTTTTTTCACATCGGCCGTTTTTAAAGCGTTTTAAAAAATACATAAACACACATGTTTTGTGTTGGGGTAAGGGGATTAGGAGTGGGTGGTAGGGTGAGGTGGTGGGGGTGGGATAGAGCAGTTTGGGGGGAACACACCCATTAAAAAGTGGCAAAAATGGACGCAGTGAAAACATCCCAGTAAATATGCAAACAGCTAAAATAGCTATGAGGAAAACACAGGAAACCATATATTTATGTAGAAGGGTATATATATATATTCAAGGAAAAAACGTTTTAGTTGCAGGGACGTGTTAACACAACAAAACCCCTGAAATTCAGCTAAACCCACCTTAAGTTCACACCCCCTGTTGCACAGCCTATGACCACAATTATGACATCAAAGTTCACATCACATATGAGAACACTGATGACATTACAAACCATATCACTCATGCCATCACCGGTTACAACACTAATTACATTGTATATAACTGATTCCATCAAAAATGGAATAATGTAATTAGACATAACATCATTTATAAATTGGTTCATGGAAACTTTGATTACCGTATTAACAATTTAGGCCATGGACTTGGCAATGACAAAGTCTGGGGTCACTGGCTAGCACCTAAAGCAATTGCTAGTGGTCAGTTACTGTTCAGAAATACCAATGTGTATGGTTAAAATCCATGTTTTAAAATAGTGGGCAACATTGAAAGCTGTAGTCAGTGGCCAATGGTAAAACGCAATAGCTAGTACCCATTAATATGTTAGAATATACAGTCGGCACAGCCAAAGGCTGTGGCCACTGGCTAGTATTGTGTAGAAGACCATGGCTAGTGGCAAGGTAGTGTATATAATATACAGTGGGCATGGACCAAAGCCGTAATTAGTGTCTGGTTAGAGTTGTATAATACACAGTGGGCACGTTGTATGTTCTTTCATCGGCCGTTTTGTTTTAGCTGCACTTCTTGCCGACATTGTTTTGCCGAAAATAATCTTCCAATTTTTTTAATTTTATTTTGTTGGAGTCCCCCCAATCTGCCAACCCCCCATTATTTATTCCCTATACACCACCCACTGTCTGCTTTATTTGTGCCCTCCCCTGGTCCCCTTCCCCATATTATTCAAATATCTTTTTCGGCACAAATGTTTCGCCAAACAGTGGTGCAAAAAGAAACAGGCGATGAATGAACGTCATACCGTGGGCATGGCCGAAGGCCATCGCTTATTGCATTTTATTATTTTAAAATATACAATGGACATGGCCAAAAGATGTACAAACTGTTCAAGGTCATTGGCCATGGCTAGTGGCCCATTTATATGTTGGAATATATAGTGGGCACAGCCAAAGATTGTGGCCACTGGCCAGTATTGTGCTAAAGTCCATGGCTAGTACCTGATTAGTGTACATAATATACAGTGGACACGGTTGAAAGCTGTATCCACTGGTAAAGGCCAACATCTATGGTTGGTAGCATGTTAGTGTTTTAAAATATTGCACATGGGTGAAGGTAGGGACCACTGTCCATAATTGAAGGCCATGACTAGTACCCATTAATGTTATAAAATATATTTGGCCATGCACACTGGCCATGGCTGAAGGCAATGCATAATGCCAGTTACTGTTGTAATATAAATTAGTGATGCCATCAGTGCAGTGATCTGTAATGTCATAATTGTGGTCATAGGCTGCGCAACAGTTGGTGTAAAGTTAAGGTGGCTGTAACTGAATTTTAAGTGGTGTTAAGTTGTCACCTTAATGTCCCTGAAAAAAATTATTTTTTCCTTGAATTTCAATGGTTTTGTTATTCTATACATAATTGACGTTAATAATACACACAATTGGGCTAATGAAAACGATGTATCATGTCTACAAAGTAAAATAAAAAGAAATTGTGCAAACACCCCCCCAAATAAACCTATTCATAATAAACTTTGTTTGCATATGTGCTTATCTTTTTAAGTGTTTACATTTATATCTAATGTTGATGTATAGAAAGTTATTAAAGTGTTACCGTAACTGTGTAAAAAGACACTTAATGTATCTTAAAATAAATCTTTACAAGACTACTGCCCATATATATATCTACACAAGCTAAAATAACAAGACATGACAATGTACAAAGCACAAGACAAAGGTGCAGGAAGAAGAAAGGTAAAAAAAGAATGCATAAATCAAGGTACTGCTTTTAAAAGTAATTCAAGGCTTACAAAGAAGTTCACCCACCAAGAGACAAAAAGCAATGAGAGAAAACAAGAACAAGGTGCTTGGGAGGGGGGTACCACCGCGTTTTTGAGATATAGGGAATCAGAATGTGATTTCCATATGCGTGGGTATGCGGGTACGTCCAAGGGCAATGACGTGTTCACGCCTAAATTATTGACCAATTACCTAAATAAACGAGAAGACGTGCCTGCACGTAGCCGTAGCCACATCGAGGAAAGGCCCAATCATTTTGAAAGCTGCATTGATGCAGCTACGTGGCTTTGCACCTCTTTGTAACAGTTAATCGGATCATGCAACAGTTTTGCGTTTCCACTATATCTTGAATGTGTACATTTTTCTGATGTTATCCAAGTAAACAGTTTGAAATACAATTAGTACCCGACAAGGGATAATTGGATTGTTACAAACAATCTGATTGGCCCTCACCGGGTCCGTAGCATTCAGACAAGGCACCGGTCACCACTACATCCCTTGGTGTTTATTCTGTCAGTGACCTCCTTGGAAAGAGAGAAGAGACTACATGTACTCCCTTCTCCCGTTCCGTGGCGCCTATCATCTTTGTTTAGTTTCTTTTACTGTTTTTAATGGCCATCATGGAAACGGATAAGAGACTATGGGCCTCATCACGACCCAGGCGGTAAATTACCGCCTGGGCCGTGACTTTACCACCATGGCGTAAACTACGTTTACGCCATGGTGGTTGGCGGACTTACCGCCCCATTCGGACCTTGGCGGGGCGGTAAGTCCCCAATCCCCATTTACCCTTCCCCATTCCCATTTTTGCCCCATAGGGCATAATGGGAGTGGGGAAGGCGTTAATTACGCCACCGTAAATTACGGTGGCGTAATTAACTCCATGGTCCCTTAGCGCCATGGATTTTAACACCTGCTAAAAGCAGGTGTTAAATTCGCCATGGCGCTAAGGGACCTCGTACTCAGGCGGTAAGGGTCGGCGCTGTTTACGGCGCCATAAACCCCTTACCGCCTGGGTCGTAATGAGGCCCTATATGTAATCCCTTCTCCCATTGCATAACAGCCATATTCTTTGTTTAATTTTGTTATAACTGTTTTAAATGACCACCATCGAAAGGGTGAACAGACTTCATATAACATTCCATGGCGGACATCTTTTTCTTTTCTTTTATCAGTTGCGAAATTCCAGAGTGTCTTCAGCTGAATAAAGACACTATTAGTACCCCAGGAAGAAATGGATGAAGTAGATGAAGACTTTCGGCAGATGCATTGCATCAGAAAGAAAAGATCCTGGGAAGGCCTCTCGCTCATCCAAGGGGTACTGCTGTAGAAAGGAGCAGCACATCTGTAGACACTTCATGAAAAGCCTCCTCTCTGAACCTCTCTAGCATTTCCAATAATGTTTCAAATAGAGTGTTACAGTGCTGCCAGTGTTTGAAAACTCTGGCTGTTGCTAGCAGCACCTTTAATTGGGGGATGTTGATTCTGCACAACCACAGCTCACAGCTACAGTGAAGATATAAGCCACATATAAACCAAAAAAAGCTGCTTCATTTCCAATACACATCATCCACTCATTCCAGGAGACTTGCACCAAACTATTTATCATAATTGATGTTCCCAAGCTTTCTGACGGAACAACAGAAGGGCCACGTCTTAGTGTTTGTTTGCACAATGTTAGACATATTCAAATGTCCAACTGTTGAGCAAAACATAACATAACTAAAATGATAACTCTAAAAAGACTATGCCACAAAATAACAAAAATGACAACACTAAAAATACAATGCCACAGAAAATGGAGCCTCCTCTCTGAACCTCTCTAGCATTTATAATGACTCTTCTAATAGAGTGTAACAGTGCTGGAGGGGTTTGAAGAGTCTGGCTGTTGCTGGCAGCACCTTTAACTGGTGGAGTTTGATTCTGCACAACAACTGCTCACAACTACAGTGAAGATGTAAGACCACCTATAAGCAAATAAATGCTTCAGCCCCAGTAAAATTATTATTTATGAATTAACTTGGCCAATCCTTACTTACACCACCTGCCACAGCTACCCATTGCTAACATAGATCAGAGATAATTCTCATAACTTAGAGATTGTCGGATGGTAAAATTGGAACATGTGGAGTTCACGCTGCTGCTAAAGTCAAGGATTCATTAACTGTTGGTGGCATCACACTGGCAGAATCACTTACTGGATGTGGTGCCGATTTCCATGCACATAACACATCAGCCCCAAGCATTTTTATTTTGGGATGCACATGCAATTTCCAGTATGCATCATCCACATGGTATGGTAATGTTTATTTGTAAAGTGCCTATACACAAAGCAAGTGTTTCAAAGTGCTCAAGGAGGGAGGGAACAAGGGTAAAAAACAACAGTCGTTTATTTGAATTTCTGAATGATACAAATATGCACCTAGTAAGTGCAAATAATACAATTAACGGTGTAGATAACAGCAAACAGGTCTGACAACTATTCAGCAGTTTTTCCAAGTGCATTGAGGCACCACCATGCAAGAAGGGGGCACAAGGGAAGACAGATAATCTTCAAGGCATGGTACGTTCGGATCGTGCAAATGCACAGACAGTACAGGAGAGGGGGGCAGGTCAACTGCAGGGAGGGTCCAACTGCGCCGGGTCAGTCAGAAGCTTGGGTAAGTGCTGAGAGATGCCACTCTCATGGGTCATTGACCGAGTGCAGCAACAATTAGGCAAGTGTTAGGGCCGGATGCAAGTGCGAGAGTACTGGCAAGGATGCCAGTGACCAGTGAGACTCTGAGGTCCACCCAGTCGCCAGTCAGCAAGCTGTGCAGAAAAGGAGAGAGAGAGGGAGAGAGTGGAGCGAGATGTTAGCAAGGTACAGGGAGAGAGAAGGAAGAGGAATGTCTTAAGGAGTTTATGACACTTCAGGAGATCAGGCTTGGCCTATAATCTTCGCACAGAAATCTACTATAGAAAAGCATCAGTACTGCTGCTGTTCTCCAGCCTAATAAAGACACTAATACTTCTCCAGTATAACAAGCCAGAGTTCTTATAGCAATAAGCCCAGAGCCAAGGGGGCATTCCTGCGTCAGATAACGCCCCACAGTCTTTATTAAAGCCATCATGTTGGTCGGACCTGTAACTATGAGAATGCTAAATATTCAACTTAACGGTTGCACATGGAAACGTCTAATAAACCATCCCAACATTTTACAATCTCTTATTTGTGTACTAAAACTGGATTGCTAAGCACATACTGCACTTGCATTTATTAGGGCAATTTGCACCAGAAAATCCATTCCATTTCTATTTTACATAATAGCAGTCAGCACAACGAATACGATTCCTATATTACACACATATTTTTCATGAAATTAAACACTAGGTTTCACAAAATGATAAACAAATGAAGCCAATGCATTTTCTCTTATAGCTAACTGCACAGTAACACTCTTCAGAAAAAACAAATCATGTTTAAAGCACACACATGTTCAAATTACCCCACACCAGCAAAAGAAATTCTTTTTAAAACAAACACATTTTCATATCACTCCAAAAAGCACTTTAACACACACCATATATGATTATAAAAGCATTGTATTTAAAATCACATTTCTACTGCTCTGTGATCATTCTTCTATTTTGAGTGCAGGAAGTCTACTTAATGATTGTATATCATGAACCTCACTGAAATACATTTTCTTTCCTAATAAATAACTTACAACAATTATTCCCACCAATGTTCTGCATATACAGCAGGACCACTTCATTGTTAACAAATACAGTAAAAAAAGAGCCCCATTATCACCATATTACCAAATAAAACCTTCAACAAAACAATGACAAACAGCTGATTAATGGCAAGCATATGTTATCACAGGTACCATGAACTTCACAGTGTAAATTCTGTAGTCAAAATGAGAAAAGTAGCCAAAATGGGGAGTTTCATCTTTTCCAAAATCAAAACCAGAAAAAAGGACTATATTCTAAGAAAACAAATAAAATGGCTGACACATATTCACTGCAACCTATCACAAAGAAGTACACATTTACAACATTAACACCAGCCACTTAGAAACACCAACACACATACAAAATCCTGCTGAGCATCCCTAACAGCTGTGGATATTCAATGCAGCAACAAAGCTTACTTGTAGCAGCAGCTATGGGTCAATTATCTACATACTAAAAAACAAACTGATCCAACCTTCAAAACTTCAAATAAGACAAGACAACACCCAAGCACACAAAATAACACACACAGATAACATTCTGTTCTATATCATCCACATAACAATATGATTATTGTCCAGAAAATGTATGTTTATACATGTGGCTATAAATATAACCGCACCTGTGTATACAACCAATAAAAAGATGAAAAGTGTTGATGTGCCTACGCACATGCTTTTTATACATGCCATTATAGAAAATCCATACATGAGCGTTTTACTGACTGACAGCTGCAGCTATTTGCACAAACTGTGACTAAATAAAATGTATTTCCACACCCCGAAACTCCAAACAAGTGTTGCTTCTGCACTCTCCTGGTGCATATCAATACTGGTCCTGGTAAAAAAATATTGTTAACGGGACGTTATGGTGCCAAGTAAAACCGAAAAACCCTTAAAATTCGCAAGTTATGGTAAACTAAGCAACCATTACTCGCGCCACCACTGTGCACTGCTAAAACTAACACCCAGGACATCAAAGATGACATCACAAATGTCATTGATGACATCACTGATGACATCACATGTCTGGCTCCCCCTTTTTTCCTTTACTGACATATCTAGGCCACATGGTTTTCTTCAGTAACAGTCAGGAATTAAAAATTGAAAAGGTACTATATTTGTAGACTTATCCTTCAAGTATGTTCTTACAGTAATTCCCTTAGGGTCAAGTCAAATCATGTGATACATATGCATAGGGTAAGTAACAGCTCTAAAACAGAGCAATCTTTTCTGTACATAAAGGTAATCAGTTAGGTTATGAACACTTTCTGCTACTACTGCTGCTTTTTTCCTACTTCAATTTCCTTGTATATACTCATGTTTGTTTGTGTTGTTGTCTCTTTGTGTTTTGTCTATAATAATGCAATTATGTAGTAAGTGGGTTTTATTACCTATTTATCACATGTTTTACAGTACGCAAAACTCTAATAAGAAAACAGTTATCATTTCACTATTCAACATGGCAAGATTATGAATATTGCACCTCCATCATGTATACTGCAAACAATGCCTATGTTTCTACATGAATAGCTTAGTATACTGGATAGAATTTCATAATAGAATGCTATTTATATCAATGCATTGCTTAATGCACTAATTAGCACTTGATATTTATTCCAATGATCTTTGACACTTTTTGGTCAACATTATAATAAGAATCCCTTCTACAGAGTTTTCATGAAAAGTAAATGCACATGTGATGTCATCAGTGATGTCCTGGGTGTTAGTCTTAGCAGTGCACAGTGGTGGCACGAGTTATGGTTGCTTAGCTTATTAACTGGCGAATTTCAAGGGTTTTTCGGTTTTACTTGGAACCATAATGTCCCGTTAACAAAGTTTTTTTTAGTGAATTTCATAGGTTTTTAGTAGCGCAACTTAACCATAACGTCCCTTTAAAAACGTTTTTTTTTTACTGAAGTTCATAGGTTTCTAGTAGTGGCACGTAACCATAATGTAAAGGAACATTTGACTTCATTGAACACCTTCCGGAGAATGCCACATGACCATATGCTGGCGCACAGCATGGTGACGTGTCCGAGAACCCGCACACACTTAACAATAAGATCTATGCCTCGTGGACAGTGTGCAACTACATTTTTTACTGATGTAGGAACTTCAACTTTAACATTTCCCTTGCACAGCTCCAACACCTATTCGTACTCAGCCATTAACAATCTAGTACACAATACATACTTTTAGGAAAAGTACTATTTATCTGAAAACAACATGAGCTAAGGCCATCCCTCCTCCCCAAGAAACAGCACCACTGCTGTAATGAAGGAGCATGAGAAACACTGCCCCTACCTTACAAATAACACACGCACAACATTTTCCCCCATCCACCTACCCCTCATATTACTGTTTGGTGGCTCTTTGCTCATTTCCGTCCACAACTTTCGTTCTTAGCTGCCCTCCCAAAATAAAAGCCATCCGTAAACAAAATAAATGCTTCTTTAAGAACCACCTTTCACAGTAAAAAAATATAAGTAAAAAGAAAAATCGCATAAACTCCATCTACTTTATATTTTTCAGTAAAGTACATAGACGCAATAAGATTTTCCAACATTTCCATTTGCAGTTTGTGTTATGCTAATGGGAATATTGTAGCGTTCATCCTCCCTTCCAGGTACTGGAACGGTGAAAAAAGGGCCAGTAGGCCAAGTTATCAGCCCAATCGGAGCGAGAGTGCATAACAAGATCTCTGGATCATAACCCCCCCTTCCACCTCTAAAATGGGGCATGAATGCCATTAACAATCTAGATTTCCAAAGCAGTAACCCATGCTACTAAAAAAGAGGATTTTTCATCCTAAACCGGGACGCCTGTGGTGTCCCAGTTTAGGAAACAAAATCCTTTTCCAAGATGCCTACCATAGAAAGGGAAGGCGGGTGTTCCATATATGGGCCCCTCTTCGCTTTCCATGGCAGCCTGCAAAAGGCAAAAAGGAAACCCTGTTAACATATTACCACAAGCACTTTTTTCTTCCCTTTCAAATGTATCGTAATGTTGAACGACTTTACCACAAAGCCAGTCCCAGGTGGACATGGCCACTTTAATCCTATCTTTTCTCCCTTCTGGTCATGCCCAGTAGGCACATTGTGTGGATCATGATCTTATACCATGACCACGACATTCTGCCCACTCCCCATGGCTACAGCCTACCCCTCAGTCAGTAAAGGTATACCGCTATTTTTTTTAACTACATTATGACACTTTTCAAATACGAAAACACATCCCACATCTCCAACACCATGATTTTCAGTCGTTGCCAATCAGCCTTACGCAAATTTACTGTAAATCCAAACACGTTTTTTTTTCAAAACTGTCAAAAGAATACACAAATAATTTGTCATATTAGGTGTGCACAAACTTTACAAACTCATTCGCAATCACTAGTCT
Organism: Ambystoma mexicanum; assembly: GCF_040938575.1. NCBI lineage: Eukaryota > Metazoa > Chordata > Amphibia > Caudata > Ambystomatidae > Ambystoma > Ambystoma mexicanum. Next base: position 314,198,090 of record NC_090937.1, on the reverse strand, counting down.
TATCCATTGCTGCATCTGCCTAACATAAATTGCCCTGACGTCACTAAATCATATGGCCCGCCCCTGACCATCACATAACCAATGCTAATAATATTCTACACCTTTTTTGAATGATGTTCCTCTCCAGCATAGCCAAAAGCGTCCATAAGCACCTGCGTGCCATGATGCAGAACCTGAAAATGAACACAAAGCGATTTACAACGCTGCATGTCACATTTTGAAATAATAAACTGGTTTTTAAAAGAAAACATGAATACTTTACAATTTGTAAAGTACTTTTATTTCACAATAAACTGTCCAATACCACCAGACTATTCCCATGTTCAATCAAATTGTAACTTTGTTTCTTCGGTCGTCATTGAAAATGTTAATCGTGAGGCACACGTTGTTCTTTTCCCATACACAAAGTATTTGTTTTTGATAAAGCAACCGCTTCGGTCGTTTTGTGAATTCCAGGACGTCGGCATGAACTTGGGCCTACACCACCATAAAAGATGTCATGTTACTCCTAATCGCCAATGCAGCGCATGGACAAATAGGTCCTGTGCGATCGTCCCACAAAACAGTCACTGTTAGGCAGCCGGTCAGTACATGCATGTGGCGTGCGAAAAATCCATCACTTGGCATCTGGAATCCATGGCAATCGCAGTAAAGCAGGATGTAGATATTTGGAAAACATAACAGAAAATACATATCAATACCCAACCTTTAGCAACAATTTCATAAAAGACAAATAGAACGTGCAAACTGATACATAAATCGATGGCGTCATACATGACATTTTAAAGAAATATTATTGTTGAACATGGGTGAATGTAGTGATAGCCTACAAACGCTGAGAATCTGCACTCTCCATAACTAAAAAAAAATGACAACTACACAGAAAGATAGTACTTCAGTTACATTGCCAAAATTAATGTTCAGGTAATAAAAAAATGAAATCTTGTTATTTCAAAAAAGACAAAAAGAACGTGGAAACTGATGGTCATACATGACATTTTAAAGAAATATTAGCGTTGAACATGGGTGAATCTAGTGATAGCCTACAAACGCAGAGAATCTGCACTCTCCATAACTAAAAAAAAGTGACAACTACACAAAAAGATAATACTTCAGTTACATTGCCAAAATGAATGTTCAGGTAATAAAAAATTAACAGGCCGATTCATGGAATAATTAGCGCGGCGCAAGTGGGCAAAAACGTGCGAATCGCAGTGGAATAGCGAAAATCGCAGTGCAAGTGCGAAAATCGCACAAAAAGCAGCGCACGTCGATTCATGGAAGTCCGTGCGCGAGAAAACCAGCGGATGTGCGATAAAAAGTGCGCCGCGCACGTTGGCGCACAGGCCATCTAACAGCGTGCGCCAGGTCACAGCGAAAATCGCACAGGCCACAGCGAAATTCGCACATAGCGCGGCGCACGCAACAAAAGTAGACGGAACACGGGCGTAACACTCGGAATGGGGAACAACTTGCAAAAACGTGGGCGTCACGGGGGAAGTACAGGGCACAAGTGCGCGGAACGCCCACACGCTCGCCTACAACACGTATTCATGGAATAGAATAGGGCAAAAAAGCGCACGCTCAAACCAGCGCACAGGCACAAACACGACCGCCACAAGAAAGCAGGCGGTAGCGTCTCTGCGGCTGTAAGAAATGTGCGCCAAAAGGTGCGCCAACAAATAGCACCCATATACTGCCATGATGAATGTCCAATACTGTGGCCCTCCAGGACAAATGACGTGCAAAGGGGTACCCACAAACACGGACACGCTGACAAAAAATATGTGTGCGTGTATACCGGGGTGCGCGGGAAGTCTCACACGCGATTTGGCCGGGTACGTGGATTTCAGGGGTGCGTGGGAAGTTCCACACGCGATTCCATCAGGGTAGGTGTATTTCAGGGGTGCGCGGGAAGTTCCACACGCGATTCCATCAGGGTAGGTGTATTTCAGGGGTGCGCGGGAAGTCCCACACGCGATTACAGCAGGGTACGTGGATTTCAGGGGTGCGCGGGAGGTCTCACACGCGATTTGGCCGGGTACGTGGATTTCAGGGGTGCGCGGGAAGTTCCACACGCGATTCCATCAGGGTAGGTGTATTTCATGGGTGCGCGGGAAGTTCCACACGCGATTCCATCAGGGTAGGTGTATTTCAGGGGTGCGCGGGAAGTCCCACATGCGATTACAGCAGGGTACGTGTATTTCAGGGGTGCGCGGGAAGTTCCACACGCGAATAGCCTGGGCGCATGTATTTCAGGGGTGCGCGGGAAGTTCCACACGCGAATAGCCTGGGCGCGTGTATTTCAGGGGTGCGCGGGAAGTTTAACACGCAAATTCAGCAGGGTACGTGTATTTCAGGGGTGCGCGGGAAGTTCCACACGCGAATAGCCTGGGCGCGTGTATTTCAGGGGTGCGCGGGAAGTTCCACACGCGAATAGCCTGGGCGCGTGTATTTCAGGGGTGCGCGGGAAGTTCCACACGCGAATAGCCTGGGCGCGTGTATTTCAGGGGTGCGCGGGAAGTTTAACACGCGAATTCAGCAGGGTACGTGTATTTCAGGGGTGCGCGGGAAGTTCCACACGCGAATAGCCTGGGCGCGTGTATTTCAGGGGTGCGCGGGAAGTTCCACACGCGAATAGCCTGGGCGCGTGTATTTCAGGGGTGCGCGGGAAGTTCCACACGCGAATAGCCTGGGCGCGTGTATTTCAGGGGTGCGCGGGAAGTTTAACACGCGATTTCAGCAGGGTACGTGTATTTCAGGGGTGCGCAGGAATTTCCACACGCGAATCGCCTGGGCGCGTGTATTTCAGGGGTGCGCAGGAATTATCACACGCGATTTGGCTTGGTACGTGTATTACAGGGGTGCGTGGGAAGTTACACACGCGATTCCATCAGGGTAGGTGTATTTCAGGGGTGCGCGGGAAGTCCCACACGCGATTACAGCAGGGTACGTGTATTTCAGGGGTGCGCGGGAAGTTCCACACGCGAATAGCCTGGTCGCGTGTATTTCAGGGGTGCGCGGGAAGTTCCACACGCGAATAGTCTGGGCGCGTGTATATCAGGGGTGTGCGGGAAGTTCCACACGCGAATAGCCTGGCCGCGTGTATTTCAGGGGTGCGCGGGAAGTTCCACACGCGAATAGCTTGGCCGCGTGTAATTCAGGGGTGCGCGGGAAGTTCCACACGCGAATAGCCTGGGCGCGTGTATTTCAGGGGTGCGCGGGAATTATCACACGCGATTTGGCTTGGTACGTGTATTACAGGGGTGCGTGGGAAGTTACACACGCGATTATGCTGGGTGGGTCCTCACAGGTGTTCCCTGTGCACCCTCGACGGACCCTGCAGGCAGCCCACAAAACAGGGGACTACCCTGCACACCTGCTCATGTCTCCCACCACCCCCACCCCCCACCATCCAGGGGCACCCTCCACCAGGACCCCACTCATGTCTCCCACCACCCCCACCCCCCAGCAGTGCAGGGGCATCCTCCACCAGGCCCCCACCCATGTCTCCCACCACCCCCACCCCCCACCATCCAGGGGCACCCTCCACCAGGACCCCACTCATGTCTCCCACCACCCCCACCCCCCAGCAGTGCAGGGGCATCCTCCACCAGGCCCCCACCCATGTCTCCCACCACCCCCACCCCCCACCATCCAGGGGCACCCTCCACCAGGCCCCCACCCATGTCTCCCACCACCCCCACCCCCCCAGCAGTGCAGGGGCATCCTCCACCAGGCCCCCACCCATGTCTCCCACCACCCCCACCCCCCAGCCACCAGGGGCACCCTCCACCAGGCCCCCACCCATATCTCCCACCACCCCCACCCCCCAGCCACCAGGGGCACCCTCCACCAGGCCCCCACCCATGTCTCCCACCACCCCCAACCCCCAGCCACCAGGGGCACCCTTCACAAGGCCCCCACCCATGTCTCCCACCACCCCCACCCCCCGGCAGTGCAGGGGCAGCCTCCACCAGGCCCCCACTCATGTCTCCCACCACCCCCACCCCCCAGCAGTGCAGGGGCATCCTCCACCAGGCCCCCACCCATGTCTCCCACCACCCCCACCCCCCAGCCACCAGGGGCACCCTTCACAAGGCCCCCACCCATGTCTCCCACCACCCCCACCCCCCAGCAGTGCAGGGGCAGCCTCCACCAGGCACCCACACATGTCCCCCTGCCCCCAGGTCCTGACGATACTCAATCATGGCAGTAATGGGCAGCATACCCAGCACAAACACCCAGGCAAGTATTGCATCCACCCACATAGTGAATGCAATTACATGATACAACCCCAATGGCAAGTCTGTAAATGAACACATGTCCGTCACACACACATACACAACGGGTGCAAGTGAATGTCAAAACCCATATCATGACATGTATGAAACCAATGAGAAAATACCACAAGTGAAAGTTAAAAAAACATGTATTAAAGATGAAAAATAAGTAAACAAATCAAACATACAACAATGGGGATAACTAAATAAATGGTCCATGTCCGAGAACAAATGTAAAAATAAAAAAAACAAAGTAATCCAAAAACAAATGTCGTCCAAAGCAATGTCATGTGGAAGGAAAATAATGAAAAACCATTTCCTCATGGTGAACACAATAATCAATAAAAAAATGTTTCTTCAAAAAGCAAACTATATACACGAATATTCCAGGGTCCATGAGCCCAACACCGTAAATGAAACCTACTACTACCTAATGAAAAAAATATATACAAAAAAGTAGCCATTGTCCGAGCGGTCCAAAAAAATAAAAATAAAGAAAGGAAACCTAACACTAACTAACTAAATAACTATATACAAAGGCAGCGGGCAAGTCCTGCGGCTCACTCGGTGATGTTGCTGGCCAGGGCATCATCGAACTCCATGTCGATGTCCTGGAGGCGGGACTCTGTCCTGGCCCCGAGGTCTCGCAGGGACAACCCCATGTTCAGCTCAAACTCCCTGCGAGCTTCCTCGAGGCACTCAGCCCGCCTCAACGCCCGACGCATGGAGAACTCCGCCCTGACCATGGTGAGCCGCTCCTCTTCCGCCCGCTGCCGCTCCGCACCTATCCGCTGGACCAACTGCTCCCACACGGAAGACACCACCATCCCAGGGTTGCCCTGCCCTCCGGCCGATGCCTGCCCCTCTGATCTTGATGGCCCCGAGCCATGATGCCTCCCACGTCGAGCCTGCTGCTGCCTCCGACGCCACTGCCTCTGCCAGCACGACGGCATCCAGGCTGATGGAAACCACCAACGCCGTTGTGCACGTGCCCTGCCCGATGATGCTGTCACATCTTCCATCTGCTGGGGTCCGCTGCGTAGAGGGAGACAAAGGACACAAGCATCAGGCTACTGTACAATGGTCCCCTAGACAGGAAGCAATAGCAGATGAGCACCACTGTCAAAGTACACTTCCATCATGTCCCTCCACAACACATGGGTCAGTCCAGGCAAAACACACACAGTAACAGGCATGGTGCATGCCATGGACATTTCCATGCATGTCCAATGGACTCTAGAAACATTCAATGATATGTAACTCACATGCATCATGGCTCATGCATATCACATGCACACACTTCACCTCAGTCACATCCATCTGGCCCCAAACACACCGAACACAGGCGAAACAAGGGTAAGTTGGGTGCGTCACTGAATCTGTGCATTGTCACACACATGTGTCATGCATCCATGGCATGCACAAGTCACAGACACGCAGGTCAGGCACACAGACATGGCTACCATATATGTACCTGGCATCAGCACCCATCCTTCACCCCCATCCATGTCCAGGTACAGAGACTGGCATGCTCTCATGTCCAAAATCTGCATAGGGCTCCCCATGCCGCATTTCAACACATGCAACAACCATGTGGGTCACACATCACTGGTCGCACATGCATTACCATGATGTCCCTGCACACATACATGCATACATGGCCCATGGCACACATACAGGCAAGTATCATAGAACCAGCACACCGCAACATGCCCTGTCTCACACAGTAATGCTTGGACACATACCGCTCAACTCCAGACGGGCCTCCCTCTCAAGGACCTGGGCGTGGAGCGCTGGGGGTACGCGTTCCAGGACCCTCTTCTGGATGGAACTCATGCGGCCCCGGCCCCCCTCCACGAGGCGCCGGGCCTTCACAAGGGTCCTGGACCTCAAGTCCTCCCAGCGCTTCTTGATCTTCTGGACGTTGCGGGTTGCCACCCCCTCCGCGTTGATGGCAACCACACAGTCGGCCCAGATCCTCTCCCGTCCTTCCTTGCTGGCGCGGGACGATCCAAAGAGGGCATCATACTGCCCCAGGACATGCTCCACCAGGACACCAACTTCGGTGGCAGTGAAGCTGGTGCCCCTCTGCCCCTCTGGCCTGGGGTTGCCACTGGTGCCAGATGTGGAAGTGCCCGACATGGCAACCCCAGAGGCAGGTGTGGGTGGGCAACTGGGTCCTGGGGCTGGGCTGTGGAGCGATGTAATCCCAGTTGGGAGTCTTCAGTTCCAGCAGGGGTGGACACAGCAACTGGACCCCTGCAGATGGCTGATGTGCAGGCACCAAATGGCAGGGCACGGTGGCAGCAGGCAGGCAGGCAGGCAGCAGCAGATGGCACGTGGGAGGCTGCTCGGGGCACTGGGGGGCAGTAACTCGGCCTTCTGGGCAGGAGCGTGGTCTTCCGTGTGTTTTTGCGTGGCCAGCTTGATACGGAGTGATTTGGCACGTGAAAATCCTGCACGTCAGCGTGAAATCCGAGGAAAGGCCCTTAGCGCGTAAGCGCGTCAGCACGCATACGCGATTCTATTGGACCAGAGTCCCTCAGCGCGTAAGCGCGTCTGTGACGTGACCCACACGGGTGTTCCCCACTCAGCACGTGATGACGGAGCACACGTGGAAATACTGCACGTCAGCGTGTAATTGGACAAAAGTGCGCGTACACGCGATTGGCCTATGTACGTGTATTTCATGGGTGCGCGGGCACTTACACACGCAAGTACGTCAGCGCACCTGTATCCCGTGGTGCGTGGGAATTTCCACACGCTATTGGACTGGGAACTGGATTCCAGGGGTGTGCGGGTCACACGCTCGCCTAGAACACGCGCAAAGCATAAATTTGCGCACTTTGACAATAACAAGCTCAGACGCCAGGATGAACATACCGTTCCTAGCAGCAGTGGCAGTGGGCTACCAAAGGAGGAGGAGGAGGATAGTCAGGGCCAGAATATTCACACCCAGAACCAGCCTTTTCGGGATGCCTGATGACCAGGTGTATGGGAGGTACAGGTTTCCACCACACATAATACTGGACCTGGTGAGTGAGTGGGAGGATGACCTCACATCACCCACCCTGTGCTCCCAAGCACTCAGCCCCCTGGAGAAGGTCCTCAATGTACTGCACTTCTTAGCCACTGGATCATTTCAGCGGACAAGTGCCATAGTGGGTGGGGTGTCACAGGCCACCCAGTCACGCTGCCTACACCAGGTCTTGAACATCATCACTGCACGCCCATCAGTCCGCAGGCACATATACCTGCCCAGAACACCTGCAGAAAGGCATGCTGCCGCCCTGGATTTTTACGGTGTGGCACGATTCCCCAAAGTGCTAGGTGCCATCGACTGCACCCATGTGGCTCTACGTCCCCCCAGGGCATCTGAGCACATCTATAGGAACCGCAAGCACTGGCATTCCATCAACGTGCAGGTAGCATGTAATGCCAAGGGAATCATCACCTCAGTATATGCCAACTATCCCGGGTCCACCCACGACAGCTTCATTTACCGAATGTCCACCCTAAACCGGGACCTAGAAGCTGGGCGGCATGGCGATACATGGCTGCTTGGTGAGTATGTATGCCACTGCACATGCATGCATGTTGGATACTGAGCAAGGTCACAACCCCACCAATGATACCAATCACCACCTCCACAGGGGACAGTGCCTACCCTCTCAGCCCCCACATGATGACGCCAATTCGGAACCCCACCACGCCACCCGAGGTAAGATATAACACAGCCCACATTACGACCCGGGGCATAGTGGAGCGCATATTCGAAGTGCTAAAGTCACGCTTTCGCTCCCTTGACCGTTCTGGCGGCCAGCTGTTATACGCTCCCCCAGTAGTGTGCAGGATCATAGTGGCAGCATGTGTCCTGCACAACGTTGCAACACGCCGGGGCCTGGCCGTGGACATGGTGGTGGCCCCACATCCCCAACCACATGCACAGCCGCTGCGCATGGGAGGGGAAAGGGCACGTGGGGAGGCAGCCCGTACACAGCTAGTGGCTAATTACTTCACATAGAAATCACACCCCTGTGGAGTGCACACTGCCCTGGCACATTCCATCTGACAATCAATGATGACTCAACCTGACACTGATCCTGAATGTCTGGAGAATGAACCGTGAATACCATATCAGCCTGAGATTGTTCACCTGGAAGTGTCACAATGTGTGCATCCCTACCCACACAGACACAACCAATGCAGTTTTGTGGAGTTACACATTCAAGCAGCTAAAAAGAATACCCACTTGCAAAATGCAACAAGAGGACAGTGCCATGTCAGCCAACCCAACCCCAGCACCGCCAACCGACACACCGTGCCATGTCATGCTATTTGCAGGTAAACAAAGTAATCCCCACAACATGACACTAGTGTCACTATGTACAGTGTCCCTATTAGAAACCTGCAACACCTGAAATGCTCACAGCAATGCCGGACCAACAACATACTTGAGCACGTACTACCATTAACATGACATCACAAATGTTACATATTAGTAGTCTCACCACCTGGAAATGCCTGCACTCCCACCACTACCAACTGTGCAGTGTTGGCGCCATGTAGAGTTGCAGGTGCACTGCTGCCAACATGGACCCCATCTCCAGACTAGAGGTCCTTGTGTAGACATGAGGGAGTGACCTGAAAATTGGGAGGTAGACACAGAAGATGAGTTACACATCAATGCAACATGCAGTGTACAACACAACAGCAATATGCACTAGGAATGTATACACAGTATTGACTACAGACTGCCCACACAGCTCATGGGAGTCCAACGTCACTGTGTAATTCACTGTCACTTGGGCACACCCTTTGCAAGCCCATGGAAACGGGAAGCAGGAGGGGTGTGTGTGACTCAAACCCAAGCATCTGATCCAAATACATTACAAGCCTGCATGTGCCCAGCCACAATGCAGCGTATGCCCACAGGAACCACGGAAGCCAACAAATCGTCCCAAAAAAATAGGGAATAAAATAAATTAAAATAAAAATAAAAATAAGAAACAATCAAAAATGGCCATTGATGGGCCCGGGGGGGTTGGGGAGGCCACCCAGGAGGTCCGAGGACAGGATGCACACCAGAACCCACCTGCGTGGATCCTGGGAAAATAAAACACCTCCATGGGCTCATGGCCCACACGGCTACCCTGTTGTGGGAGTATCACTGCTGTCGCTATTATCACCCTGTGCAACTGCATCCGGAGGTGGTTGCACTATGGGAGGCAGCCCACGCAAGGCCCTAGTCTGCTCCTCCATGGCTGCAAGCATGCGGGTGTGGTAGGTCTGGTTCTGGACGATGAGTGTGCGGAGGTCCCCATGCAACAACTCACGGGATGCCCGGACCTCCGCCCTCGTTGCCTGCATCTCAGCTGAGAGCGTACGGGTGAGACGCTCCAGCTGCTGTTCTGTCCTTTGGTGTGTTGAAGCCTTAAGCTCAACAAGAGTCGTCCTGAGGTGAAGGAGCTTCTGCCTCAGGGCTTCCCTGTGGCCCTGGGACTCAATGGAGATGGCCTCCTGCAGAGTCGCCAGTGATGCCCGCCTGTCCCTTTTGGACCCCAACATGTCCTCCCTGTGTGACTGGCAGATGGAGTCGGTTGCCTGCTCTAGTCGCTCCATCAGCCTTTCTGGGGGGACAATGGAAGTGGCCACCCTATCCATGGCCTGAGCCATCATCTCGGATGATGCAGCCTGTTGGGTTGCCATACCGTAAATGGATTGCTCCCATGCGGTATTGCCAGGTGGCGTACGGCCCCCACGTCGGCGGGCACCACACCTGTCTGGGGCAAGGCGAACTGCGCCTTGCTGTGCCGGCACTGCCTGAGGCTGCAGGACTGCATTCCCCCTCTGATCTGCTGGCCCAGGAACAGGATCAGATGTCGCGGAGTGTGACCCTGCATCCGTAACCACCAAAGGCGTAGCTGCCAACACTGACATCCCCATGGAGGGTTCTGACCCTGGTGCAGGTGGGTGAGACAGAACAGAATCCCTCCCTGGAACACTCACCTGCGACGGCACGTAGGTCTCATCCGAATCAACACCTGAGTACAGCTCGGGGGAGGTGCAGCCAGAGACACCCTTGAGAGCACGACCTGCAGCTCTTGTGGGTTCTCCCCCACCACCACACCACGTCCCTCACTGGTGGTTGGTCGGCCCTCGGACGCCTCCTGGGTCTGCACCATCTCCACAACCCCAGCAGTATCAGGTGCGTCTTCCCCTGCAAAGACATGAAAACAAAGAAATGGAAACAGGCATTAGCACCATGGCACACAATGAGGGCTGAGAAGCAAGAGAACCAGTACTTGATTGACACATGTCCCACATGACTAAAACACTCCCATGCATGCACCCTCACTGCGTATGAAGTGCATGCAAATGGCACACACTGATGACACCAAGATGGAAGATGAACACATTTTCTGCATGCTGCCTGGCAGTGGCATCACACATTGGCCTGTGATTACCAGGTGAAACACACATGCCATCACACAGATGGCATGTACCATTGCTATTGAGTGAAGATGGAGAGGAGGGCAGCACCTATTCATTCAGTCCAGTTCCCGCATGTAATAGCTTTTCTAATTCTAACAGGTCAGATTTTTCACCTGGAGCTGCCAGTCTGAAATGGTCCAATTGCACAGGGACATGTGTGTACAAATGATATCCAGGTAACAAAGTCACTCCACTTTACCATAGCCATGTCAGACATGTGACTAGTGGACAGCGACATGGCTAGTAAAAGTGGGGGAATGCAAACAATCTGACTGAATGAACAGTGAAAAATAAGCAACAATGTTGTGGCAAGGTGACACTTCAAGGGCAACTGGCGTGCAGTTGGGCTAGATGTCTACTGTTGGCAGAAGGGATACTGCTATGGCCAAATGCAGCTGCGCAGGAAGTGTTGCATGAAGCACATGGCTGACCCATACGACTCAGGCGCACACACTCTCACCTGGCACACAAACAGAAGCCCTCACACACACACCATGCACATGGATGACACACACATGCATGTGCACTCACCGGACAATGCCTCGTAATCAGCCAGATCTCCCACACCTTGGATCTGTTCCTCCGTGACGTAGGTCCCAGCGACTGACTCATGTGGAGTGAGTTCCATGTCTACTACTGGAGACCCACCTCCAGTCACTAGAGTTGCGGCATGACTTGAGGCCAGCTTACTCTTTGCCCTGCGCTTTAGGTCATTCCAGCGCTTATAGCAATCATTGGCTGTGCGCCTCACGATTCCAAGGGCACTTACGATGTCCGCAACGGTCTGCCAGTGTGCCTGGCGTTGTGCAGGTGTGGTCTTGGATCCTGCAACAATGACCATCTCGTTGTCATGTCCGGACACATACTCGACAAGTGCATTCAGTTCGTCATCCGTGAAGCTGGGCTTCCTGGACGGGCCGGACTGTGTAGCCGTGTCTGGGGCATCAGCCTGTGCCGGACGAGCACTCTTCCTCTTCCGCTTGGAAGGTGGTGGTGATCCTGAGTGTCCTGCGCCGCTCTGGACACTAGGGGCAGGAGCCCTGGTGGACTCTGTATCAGGAGTGTGGGATTGCACACTCAGCATGGGAGTTGGTGCAGGCATTGGTTCTAGTGTGATGGTGTCAGGGGGAATGTCAGCAGCATGGACTAGGACCGACACTGTCCTGGCTGGGTGTGTGAGGGCTGGGGTGGATGGAGCCGCAGCTGCCCCTGCAGCCTCTCCGCCCTGCCTCCTTGGTGCAGCAGATGACCTTGCTGCCCCAGATCCACGTGGCATGATGGCATCAACGTGCACCAGCGCACGTGTCATAGCCCTGCTGACCTGGAAGTCAGCCATGGAGTCAGCCAGGTCTGGTGCCAAAATGGGCTGGTCCAACAAGGGCTGAGCATGGATGGTGTCAGCCACACCAGCCTCAACGGGAGGGGGGGGGGATGATGGGTGCCCTTGACTGGTCCTCCACACATGGGGGGACAGGCTCACCCTGCAAGTTACGACCACGTCCCCTACCGGATCCACCACGGCCACCACTTGTGGCTCTTCCACCTTTGCCACCCTTACGGAATCCTCGCCTCCCAGCCATGGCACTGATGTTAATGTGCGTATGGGAGTGGATGTAGACTATTGTCCTGGGCAATTGGGGGTCAAAGGGGTTGGGTACCAGATGGTAATTGTACCCTAGTGCTCTAGCAAGGCTGAATGTAACCCCTGGGGAAAGATGACGGGTCACGCAACGCACAGGAGGCCCAAAAAAGGGAGATGACGTGCACGCAACCCCTCCTAGACCACGTGTGCAGAAAGAAAAACCTGCACTACGCTGTGGCACCCAGTAACACAAGAATGAACGTATGCGTGTCACACGCAGCCTAGAATGACCTCTGAAGGGGTAGGCTACACACGGGGCAAGCACAGATGTTAGATACGTGCGTGACCCACCGTCTGCCAGGTAAAAGAGCGTGAAAAATGAGCACGTTTGGTTGGCAAAACCCCCGCCAAAAGAAGATATGTACGCTGTCTGAGGAGACAGGACAACAGTAGAAGGGAACACTGTTTGAGGGAACAGGCCCAGGTAAACCAGTACAAGAGAAAAATATAGAAAAAGCTGTCAGAGGTAACAGGGAGTACGAACTTGAAACGCCGTGAAGTAAATCGCGTGTGAAACGACAAGAAGTACAGAATTCACCCACTCGCTCTCCACGAAAAGCAGTACAAGGAATTGGTGTTCTACACGTACCTTATATGCAGGCCCACACGTACAGCGTCACTTACGCGGCGTGTACGTGCTAGGCCTATTCCCACCAATTACACGCTTTGTCACTTCTGCGTGTAGGTCCATTTGCACCAATTACACGCTTTGTCACTTCTGCGTGTATGTCCATTTGCACCAATTACACGCTTTGACACTTCTGCGTGTAGGTCCATTTGCACCAATTACACGCTTTGACACTCGGACGTGTCACGCAACTTTTTCCTACGCGTGCACGTGACTTCATAGACGCGCATACGCGTTTACGCGCTAAGGGCCTTTCATCGATTTACACGCAGACGTGTGGGATTTTCACGTGCAAAATCACTCACTACGTATCAAGCTGTCCACGCGTTCACACACGAAAGACCACGTTCCTGGCCAGGAGGCCAAATTACTGCCCCCCAGAGCCCTGAGCACGCTCCCACCTGCCATCTGCTGCTGCCTGACTGCCTGCTGCCCACGTGCCCTGCCATTTGCTGCCTGCACATCAGCCAGGGGTGCTGTTGCTGTGACCACCCCTGCTGGAACCAAAGGCTCCCGACTGGTTTTCCGTCGCCCCACAGCCCAGCCCCAGGACCCAGTTGCCCACCCACTCCTGCCTCTGGGGTTGCCATGTCGGGCACTACAACATCTGGCACCAGTGGCAACCCCCGGCCAAGGAGGCAGAGGGGCACCAGCTTCAGTGCCAGGGAAGTTTTTGTCCTGGTGGAGGATGCCCCTGGTGGCTGGGGGGTGGGGGTGGTGGGAGACATGGGTTGGACATGGGTGGGGGCCTGCTGGCAGGTGCCCCACAGCGCTGGGGGGTGGGGGTGGTAGGAGACATGGGTGGGGGCCTGGTGGAGGATGCCCCTGCACTGCTGGGGGGTGGGGGTGGTGGGTGACATGGGTGGGGGCCTGGTGGAGGGTGCCCCTGGTGGCTGGGGGGTGGGGGTGGTGGGAGACATGGATGGGGGCCTTGTGAAGGGTGCCCCTGGTGGCTGGGGGGTAGGGGTGGTGGGAGACATGGATGGGGGCCTTGTGAAGGGTGCCCCTGGTGGCTGGGGGGTGGGGGTGGTGGGAGACATGGATGGGGGCCTGGTGGAGGGTGCCCCTGGTGGCTGGGGGGTGGGGGTGATAGGGGACATGGATGGGGGCCTGGTGGAGGGTGCCCCTGCACTGCTGGGGGGTGGGGGTGGTGGGAGACATGGATGGGGGCCTGGTGGAGGGTGCCCCTGGTGGCTGGGGGGTGGGGGTGGTGGGAGACATGGATGGGGGCCTTGTGAAGGGTGCCCCTGGTGGCGGGGGGGTGGGGGTGATAGGGGACATGAGTGGGGGCCTGGTGGAGGCTGCCCCTGCACTGCTGGGGGGTGGGGGTGGTGGGAGACATGAGTGGGGGCCTGGTGGAGGGTGCCCCTGGTGGCGGGGGGGTGGGGGTGATAGGGGACATGGGTGGGGGCCTGGTGGAGGGTGCCCCTGCGCTGCTGGGGGGTGGGGGTGGTGGGAGACATGAGTGGGGGCCTGGTGGAGGGTGCCCCTGGTGGCGGGGGGGTGGGGGTGATAGGGGACATGAGTGGGGGCCTGGTGGAGGCTGCCCCTGCACTGCTGGGGGGTGGGGGTGGTGGGAGACATGAGTGGGGGCCTGGTGGAGGGTGCCCCTGGTGGCGGGGGGGTGGGGGTGATAGGGGACATGAGTGGGGGCCTGGTGGAGGCTGCCCCTGCACTGCTGGGGGGTGGGGGTGGTGGGAGACATGGATGGGGGCCTGGTGGAGGGTGCCCCTGGTGGCTGGGGGGTGGGGGTAATAGGGGACATGGGTGGGGGCCTGGTGGAGGGTGCCCCTGGTGGCTGGGGGGTGGGGGTGATAGGGGACATGGGTGGGGGCCTGGTGGATGGTGCCCCTGCACTGCTGGGGGGTGGGGGTGGTGGGAGACATGAGTGGGGGCCTGGTGGAGGGTGCCCCTGGTGGTGGGGGGTGGGGGTGATAGGGGACATGAGTGGGGGCCTGGTGGAGGCTGCCCCTGCACTGCTGGGGGGTGGGGGTGCAGGGGGACATGAGCAGGTGTGCAGGGTAGTCCCCTGTTTTGTGGGCTGCCTGCAGGGGCCGTGGAGGGTGTACAGGGAACACCTGTGAGGACCCACCCAGCCTAATTGCGTGTGATAATTCCCGCACACCCCTGTAATACACGTACCCAGCCGAATCGCGTGTAGAACTTCCCGTGTACCCCTGTAATACACGTACCCAGCCAAATCGCGTGTGATAATTCCCACGTACCCCTGTAATACACGTACCCTGGCCAATCGCGTGTAGAACTTCCCACGCACCCCTGTAATACACGTACCAAGCCAAATCACGTGTGATAATTCCCGCGCACCCCTGTAATACACGTACCTGGCCAAATCGCATATGAGAATTCCCGCGCACCCCTGTAATACACGTACCCAGCCGAATCGCATGTAGAACTTCCCGTGTACCCCTGTAATACACGTACCCAGCCAAATCGCGTGTGATAATTCCCGCGCACCCCTGTAATACACGTACCCAGCCAAATCGCGTGTGATAATTCCCGCGCACCCCTGTAATACACGTACCCAGCCAAATCGCGTGTGATAATTCCCGCGCACCCCTGTAATACACGTACCCAGCCAAATCGCGTGTGATAATTCCTGCCTACCCCTGTGATACACGTGCCCTGGCTAATCGCGTGTAAAACTTCACGCGTACCCCTGTAATACACGTACCCTGGCTAATTGCGTGTATAACTTCACGCGTACCCCTGATATGCACGTTACCCGCTTTGCGTTCCTTGTTTGGCAGCCCTGTAGACTGGTCCAGGGTTAGCGCTGCCCTTTGCGATGATTTAGCGATTTTGATGGCTTTTCCTTGCGCGAGGGCGTTCTTGGGGGCGTTACTGGCGCTGCTGCAGGGTCGCTGCGATACTCTGCGCCACGGCTGGTTTGGGAGCCTAAAATCCATGAATACGCTGTGCGCGGAAATCGGTTTTAGCGCACGTGCCTGGCGCAGAAAATCGCACGCGGACACTCTGCGCCAGCCGCTTGCGACACTTTTCTGCAAAATTCTATGAATTACCCTGTAAATCTCGTTCCGGTGTAGAGTCGTCAAAATCAAACTTACACAATATTGACCATCTCCATTGTCTTCGTGAAACTCAGACAGCAAAGTGCTTCAACCAAAGAATCTTCATGAACTGATATTACATGTGCCTTACAAGCGTTTTGAATGCATAACCTTATCAAATGTTTTTTTTTGCAAACTTTCACTCCCTGCATTATTACTGAATTTTCCCTTTCGCTCAAGGTCAAAAAACAATTGACCCTTATGGGTTCAGTCGTATGCGTGGGCCTACTGAGCTCGCACCCAAAAAAGTAAAGCAAGTGACCTTCACTCAGAATCCAAATACATTCTGACAATGCAACAACATGTCTCAATGCATTCATGAGAACTGGTACTCCCATACACTTGCAGACCCGCTGTTTCCATCAAACACTGCAGGTGGCTGCCTCAGATTTCAAACTCTAGGGTGCCAGTCTGACTGCAATATTATTTTAAATCCATTGTAACACAGAGACAGTAATTCTTCGCCTGTACTTTACGGACATTATATTGAGCAACAACTTCCAATTTACCGTATGACTTTGTTGACAAAAAAACACCACTTGCTGACTTCCTGCTGCCACATCCCATCCCAGCCTCATTAACCCTCACCTTCCGAGACAGTATTTCATACGGTTAACAAGTGCAATGTTGTGTTGTTTTATATGTTTTAGCGGCAATGGGCGCGTACACCAAAACACGAATAAAAGATGGCGGGCGCATCGAAACAATCTGACGCACTTCACGCTCTTCAACATCCAATCCGTGAACGCGTCACATGTCCGCAGACATGACGCTATGGATTAGCCAATCGGTATCTTGTCTGCAGAGCGAACAGGGAAGTGTGACCGCGGAGCAGACATAGACATCACTAATTTTTTTAGACATATTTTTTGGTTGTTTTAAAGAAAACTACTCGACAGATTCTCACCAAATTTACAAAAGCATGCTTTTGGGACCAAGCTCATGCCGCAAATGTGGTGAAAATCCATCCAGCGGTTTGGGCTGTATGCGTGCGCAAACATTTCCCCCCATTCAGTCTATGGGAAAAAAAGACATTTTGGGAACCCCCCTATAACTTTCCCACCCCTGGACCAAACCTTGTAAAAGAATTCAGAGTGGGCCATATACTTTTTTTGCAAAGTTTGGTGAGGATTCGTCCAGGGGGAGCGAAGTTATAAGCCGCCCAAAAGTGCTCTCCCTATAGAAACAGCAATTTAACCACTTAACCATAACTACACGGCCACTACCGTGGCCTTGTTATATATATATATATATATATATATATATATATGTATATATATATATATATATATATATATATATATATATATAGTACCCTGCACAATTCACCTTCTCAGCCCCTGGTATTCTCCTCCTACTAGTGTCAGTGCTCATCACATCATCAGAGAGGCAGTATTTACTGGCAGCTCCCAGCCAGTGCTGTCAATCAGTGTTGATTCTGCTGCAAGGACTTTGGTTGCTGTTGTCATCAGGTTTATACCCACTCACACCCAGACACACAGTGGGGGATGGAGTGGTTAGCCCACAGTGTGGCACTTCAAAGCAGGGCATGTGTCACCCTGGTGCCACACAGTATTGGACTCCAGAGAGCCATGAATATTAACAGTACAGGAAGGAAGGGACATAATCTGGTTCTCTGCATAATTCACCTACTCAGCCGCTGGTGTTCTCCTCCTACCTCCTTACAAACTGCAACTTTCATACAAACTGTGCTAAGAGCGTATGAGATTCTCAGGTCATACATCACACCTTTCTATCTTCTGAAAACTCACTTAAAAGTCTGACTATATTGTATGTCAATTTTCAGATGTAATCAATGTGCATGAACTGTACAAAGAGGTGCAGGAATATTACAGTAAATGCATTATGCAATTGTAATCTATAAACTCACATGAAAGTGAGGGCTGAATTCGATTGTCAGTTTTCAGGAGATTTAAATTGTAAAACTCATGTACTTCATTGTACTTCATTTAATATGCACAAGCTGTACAAACTGTAAACATTATATACACCTCTTGTACATCAAAGTTAGATTTCACTTTAATGTTAGTTTTCATATGTACAGGAGGCATGAGAGAATAGATGTACATTTTATATAAAAAAACATACAAGTTCTTGGTAAATATATCTGCTGTAATCTGCACCATTGGGGAGTATAATTTAAAATGCTATGGTGAGTTTAATTTATTGGTGCCACATACGATATAAAGTTGTTTATGATAAAGTACATGTTTATGATACAAATTTCAGATATCTACACTAGTAACACTCTTACTATGCACACTTCTAGGTTACGTTTCTATGGTGCATTCTCCTGCAATGGACGCTCCTAAAACTTTGCACTCCTACAATACAGGCTTCTATGAACCCTCTGTCACTTGCACATAAAGCAAATGCTCCTACAAGTAACCATATGACACCCTATTACTAAAGAATCCTATGACATGTGGTCCTACATTACGTGGCATACAACACAAACTCCTATTACACATGCTCCTACAACAACTGCTCCTACAACCAGTGTAACTATCACATGGGTGCATCTACGACAAACACTCGTATGGCACTCGCTCCTTTGACACATGCTCCTACAACACACCTTCTTACCACACACTCCTTTGGCGCACATGCCCACGACAGACACTCTTATGACATAAACTTTTCTTACAACCTCTTAATATACAAGCTCCTATGACACACGCACCTATAACAACCTTTTACCACAGACTCCTACGACATGCGCTCTTACGACACATGGTACTGCAACACACATGTTTACAACATGCAGTTCTACAAAAAGTGCCCTCATGACACACACTCCTATGACACATGCTCTTAAGAGACATGCTCCTAATACACATGCTACTACAACACATGCTGCTACAGCAGGTGCTCTTACAACACACTTTCCAACCACATGTGCTCCTACAAGATACCCTGTTACCACACACTCCTACAACACTCACCCTCCGACAAACACCCTTATGACACAAACTCTCAAGACAAGCTTTTAGGACAAAAGCTCCAATGAGCCATGCTCCTGAAAAACATTACATGGAAGACAACATGTAGAAGGCAGCATAAGTGAAAGACACATTAAGAACATAAATTACGACCGTTTAACAGTTAAACATTGTTGTTAAACACAAACAAATATTCACACAACACCTTACATTACCTTCAATATAAACATTTAATAGCAAAAGCAAAACATTGCAAACCAAAAACAGGGTAAGTTAAGGTGACCATGATATTTGATTTTAATATGATATATGGTTTAATTATTTGATAAAGTTTCTGTTGTTACCTTAACATTATCATTCCTAATGTTTGCACTCTAACACGCTAACACAGGCACACACACACTCACATATACAAAGAACACTCTCACAAACACACATGCACTCACACACAGATGGCCCAAACACAAAAGCACTCACATCACATATGTATCCCACACTTTCACCTAAGCACAAAGTTTCATCAATAGTCAATATCAGGTATGTTTAAAAAATAAAACTATATGCATATGTGTGAGGGTGGTATAAATGTGTGACTTTGTGACTGAGTGCTTGTGTGTGTATTTGTGTGCATCTAGGTATTTATGAGTGGCTGTCTTCATTTCCTGTTTGAGCCTGTGTGTTCATGCGCTAGCCAGAAATGCATAATGTGAGGGATTGCGTTCCTTCCAACCCCCATTACTCACTGAACACAGCCGGGTTCATGAAATGGCAAGTTCTTTGTAAACATATCTGCTGCAATCTGCACCAGTGGGGAGTATCATTTAAAAAACTATGGTCAGTTTAATGTATTGGTGCCACACATGCTATAACGTTGTATACATGTACCAATTGGTATGAGCGAAATGTGTATACTTGATATTCAAGCATTGACTTGCCATCTCCCTCACGGGTTATGTAAGGGAGAGCAAACCTCTTCCCACTTTAATTTCAATGATCACGAAAGGGACTTTGTTCTCATGTACACAGCAGAACATTGGTGTACGAATGGAGTCGTCAAAGAACGTGGCACAACAAAGCTCTTTCAGTAGGGGACAAGTGCCTCTAACATGCTCTCCCATTATTCATATTACAACAGTAACTATGAATCTAAGTATGCATAATTCAGTCATTTGCTGCAGACGTTGCTTTCATAGCTGGCTCTCTGGTTTACCCTTAAACAAACCTCCAGTAATTGTTAGGGGACAGGTCCTGGAGTGTGTGATTGTCAGGAGACTCCGGGGTATGTAGCTGCAGGTTTTCACACATGTATGTAACCCAATATATGTATGTAATGCATAAAGGGCTTATCTGGGAGGGGCAGCACACATGGGAAGGAATGGGATTTTTCCCTCTCTGGGTCCCCTGTGGAAGGCGTTTAGCTCAAGGAGGCTACGCTTGTGGCAGAGAGATGGAGTGTTGATTCATTCTCTTAATTAACTCAGATTAATTAAATAATCTGTTTCTATTACTCACTGGGGACATTCTAACTAATTGCCAATCGTGGGTCTCTCGTTTATACCCACTTGAGGAAGGTTAACACATGTGGTATATGTCACCGTAAGCATCTCAGCGGGAGGGAATGTGATTTGCTGTATACATCTTCTCCTAGTAAGAATTATAATCGCAGTGTGCCGCATATTACAATTAATTTCAGTTTAATTTGTGACCCATTTATTGCAAAGATGGATTTAGTTGTATTGCAGCAAGTGAGAAAAAATAGTACAGTCCTGCCTATGGCTCCTCAGTGTATCATCGGAGTAACAGCAAAACAAAGCAGCTGATGGCTGGAAGGTTTAGAATTAATCTTAACCACTGGCATTGCTTTGGGCAACCCTCCAGACCATCGTTCTTCACTTGCCAAGCCATTACAGAAACATGAAATACCTTTTGTTTTGGTATGGTCACCCTGAATGGGATGGTTATTTCCAGATGTGGGTCCCGAGTCTGCTGGCCCTGGAGACCCATCCTACTCCAAACTCATGACACCCAGTGAGGCCAAAATATGTCTGGGGATGCTTGTGGTCTCGTGCATAAGGGATGTGGCCTCGCTGTTTGGACTGGACTGCCCCATTTAGGGGTGGGACCAGGCCTGATCTGCATATGGTCTTTCCCTTCTCTATAATGGCTTGGAAGTCTAGAGAACGATGGTTTAGAGGCCAGAGTTGAGCCAGAGGTTGAGAATAATTCCAGGCATCAACTTTTGTTTTGTCCTCATCAGATTGGAAGCACACTTTCATAGGCCTGCATGGGGAGTTTGCTTGGCGAGAAGCACTGATGACAATGGACATGTGCAAGCTAGCGGGAACACAAAGGAGATAATTATCTATTTAGTGCCAATGTGTGCACTTATGTGCACTTTCCACCCCTCTCTGCAATGTTCATCTTTTGCACTTTTAACTGCAAGCATGTTCGTTACATCTGGTGTTTCCAGGTTAACGAGGATTCTGTGCACTTCCTAATGCAAAGAAGTGTAAAGGCCTCCCACAATGTATGCTTGTTGGAGGCATTTGCAATCCAGCCCTGCAATCTGCCGGCTTTCAATAGGTGCTAGAAACAGGCGGATTCCATAGGAATGATTTGCCTTAATGTCTCCTTGAGAATTTGACGCTGTCCTCGATGCATGATTTTTGTGTCAGGGAGGGCGTATGGGAGAGGCAGAAATGGCAATTCTCTTCCGTGTCTCTGTTCTAGCTACCCAAAAAAAAAAAGAACCTTTTCCATGTTACTCTATGAATGGAAACTATAGCCACTTCATTTTTCTCTGCTGGCCTTATCTCACCACATTCGTTTTGGGCGTGTGGTGTGCTGGGTAACACTCTTTGCACAATAGGTCATGTCACTGATTCTATGTGTCACTGCCCAGTGTGAGGAATGCTGTTAAGACAACATGTTCTCAAATAACATATAAAGGGGGTTGTTATTGCAGGGTCCCATTGCAAGGCTAGGTGATCTGGAAGCCAGTGACGTTTTACACTGAGATCCCCCTTCCCCGGGAATACCCGCACAGTAGGAAAGTGCATGCGCTGCACTCCACGGTTAAATCGCCTGGTTGGAGCAAGATATCTGCACACAAATGGCTGCACGTGTGCACATCATCTATGCGCTCCCAATTCATGAGCTCCCACATCAGTTAGAATTTAGAATAAGCTGCGGTGGTTTAAAGAATGAGACTTTATCAATGCTTTCTTTTTAATGTGTGTCTTAGCTAGACCTGCACTCTCACTGGCTGACACCAGCTCTGTCATTGTGCAGAGGAGTCAAGCCTTTTGTTCTTCTGAGATCTGATCAATTATCCACAGCTGTGAGAGGAAGAGGACATCCTTTTATGGAATAGTATTTATTTTAAGCCAACCCAGCATGTACTCTTTGGAGAAACTCACACAGGAAATAACATGTTGTTGCCAGTGAGCTGCAGGCACCACATGCTCACACCTGGTGCATTGCAGTCAGCAGATCTCCTACTAGGAAGGCAGGAAGTCTGTCGTTGAGGAGGCACATTGCCATTGAATTATTTTAGTCAACATGTGCATGAACAATTTGTCTTCCACTTAAGGATCCCTGGGATTTGATCCTTCAGTGTCAGAAGGGCTACAACAATGCACGCTGTTATCAAATTCTATTTAAAATGATAGTCTGTAGAAACAAATAACTAAAATGATGTCTCGCTTTTCCCCAAAACAGCATGATAAAAAAAAGAATTTCCTAACAGTACCACAGTTACGATGTTTCCGTCATCCATCGTTTCCCCATATTTTAAATGAGTAGCCCCCCATACATAAAACTGCAGCACACCAACTTCAAACTCACTCGTGCTTTCGCCTTTTATTTTTTAATCTGCCTGTTATGTTTTCTTTTTTAAACAGCTTTGCAACTCTCCACTCCCTAAAACCACCATATCCACAATCAACAACCCCCCACCAACAAGAGATGCTGTGTTGAGGTACACACCTTGCATTCTCTTTCAGCATCTTGAAAAGTCTTCTCTTTTTGAATTTTTCTTGACCTGAAGTTTTTTTTTTTTCTTTTTTCTATTATTATTATCAGGACTCCGAGATTAGCCAATTTGGTGAGAGTGACCCTGACATTCAGCCTTCATACTTCTTCTGCTGGATTGAACCCAGCACATGCCTGCCTGGCCCATAAGCAGCGGCTACACCAAATTGACACAATGCGCACAAACTATTGTGTGGTTGCTGAGATAGTAGGTTTTAAATTGAATCTCAAGGAGTTACTAAAATTTCGATAATATGTTAGTTAACTTCAGGTGCGGGGAGAGAAACACAACCTTGGCATCCAGGTTGTTGTAATAACGGAAAGAAAGAAAGTTCCCTATACAGGAACTTGCGTCCCCTGCACACTATCTTATTACTTAGGATAGGCAAGTGGCAAAAAGGTTCCAATTGTGGAAACACAATTTCGCTACTCCTGGGTTAGTTAGAGGTTAGTGGATATATATATATGACATTAAACCAGTTTTATAGAAGTATCATACAATAAACATTCATCAAATTTAATGTAATGTAATAAAACAGTACGGTAGCCATAGGTTCAGAACAATTTAATGCAAAAAAATGCCCAATGCGTTTCGAGCTAACACTCTTCATCAGGGGCTTCTTACCAAAAGATCACTAAACAAGAATCGAATCAGCTTTGTTTGTGAAGTACATTAGAAACTATAATGCAATATTTCTATGTTACCATTTCAGAAATTAAACAATAATGACTGATGCTTGTGCACCATTAGGTGTGATGCGTTTTGAGCAGGCCAGTCTACTAAACATATCTTTTAAATATGCCCTAGCAGCACTTGCAGTGGGATTTGGAGGGGCACAGAGCTCGAGTGAAGCCTTGCAGGAGACAGCAGGACTATGCAGAACAGTGAAGCTTGTTTCTACATTACACGGGTCTGTAGGGAAAGGCAGATCCGACAATGCAGTGTGACATGTTCATTTCCAAAAACAAACCTTCCCACCCAGCCACAGTAGACATTGGAAAATGATGTAGTTATGTTACCTTACATAGCTTCTATAGCATTCATAATGTAGAAGAAAGACTACACTCCGGTGTACCTTTGTAATAGACATGCCAGAATGCAATGCTTCCACTGTGTCACGTGCAGAGAAGGAGTGCACACTACTCCTCCTAATTCATGCTATACAGAGTACTGAAACCTGCTGCAGAAAGATCTCGACTGCCCCCTCCCAGCACACATCTTTCAACGTTGACAAGCAATGGCTAGCAACCGAAATGTGACCTTTGGATCAGTTTTCTTTTGCAGCATGTTACAATCAAAGTTTGTATGAACATATTTCCCCCATTTATCAGAACAACCTTTTAATGTTATGATACATTGATACGTGGCTCTGTAAGAAAGTGGATTGGATAGTTTATTGAAGGAAGAGGAGTAGGATAGAGGTTCTGATCTTCTGTTGGTGGTTGCAGAGTTAGGAGTAACTGTTGTCTGTGCATTTTGGCGTTCTTAGTGTGTTTGGATTGTGAGTACTGGGGTTATTGTTCAGGAGGGTCAACATGCATTGTCTGGGTTGTTTGTTTGAGGTAGTTTGTTCTTTTGGTGGATTTGGGGGTTGTGCGCTTTGAGTGTGAAAGGGCTGTCCTGTTGGGTCATATGAGGTATGTCTGGGGTATGGACGAGAGGAGCGAGGGGCAGGGTGGTTAGCGGTTAGTACAGTGTGGATATTTTATTGTTGGTTCCAGGATCCGTACTGTCCCTTGATTCACTTGGGTTTGTGTTGATAGTTGTGGCAGGTGCCCGTGTTTAGGCTAGTGTCTGTGAGTTGAATAGCCAGGTTTTTCGTCAGTTTCTGAAGATAAGGTGATCTTATTTCCTTCAGGATTGAGTTCCGTAGATTGGATAATAGATAGAAGAATGCAGTTCCTCCAAATTTCCTTTTTTCGTAGTGTTTTGTTTCCGATTTAGAGGGCATTGCTTGATCTTAGGTTTCTTCTTGGTTGGTAGCCATTGATCTAACCTTGGACGAATTTGGTCCTTGTCCGTGTACTGATTTGTGGGCGATGTAGAGGGATTTTAATTGAATGTGTTTTTTACGGCAAGCCAGTGGAAGCTTCACTGAGCTGGTGTGATGGGATCTCTTCAGTTTACTCTCAGCAGTATCCTTGTTGCAGTATTTTGGGTGCAGTTGAGTTTTTTAGCAAGATGTTCTAAAATTCCATGGTAGAGGCTGTTTGGGTAGTCAATTCTTGATAATACTAAGGATATGATTATGAGATGTCTGTGTGGGAAGGAGAGGTGAGGAGGATTACTCAATTTAGTTGCAGGAAGTAGACACATTTCTTAGCTATTGTGTTGACTTGTGGTTTTAGTGAAAGTCTGTTGTCCATGAGTATTCCCAGGTTTTTTATCATGACAGATGCTTCCAGTTGGGTTCCATGCCTGGGGGCCAGTTCAGGTTGTGTGTCTGTTGTGTTATCCACTGTGGGGAAGATTATTATTTCTGTTTTGGTTGGGTTTAGTTTGAGATTAATGATATGATATGATATGGGGATCAAACCTGTGTTGCTCCGTTTCGTCTTACTTCCAAGGCGAGCATATTTACCCTGAGCTATCCTTCCGAGACAAATGTTGATTTTTGCATCAGTGATCTATTTCTCTCTACATGAAGCTCTTTAAATTGTGGATTTGTTCAAGCTTCACAGAATGTGTTGCATATTTTTAATGTTACACATATTGAATGTACATGTATACTGGCCCATACAGTTGTTTTTTATTTGAAATAGCTTTTTGAAAAGATTTTTGGTTTGGCTACTACTGATGCACAACAAATCATGGATCAGATTTTGATAGGTCTGAATTACAATGTTGTAGGGAGTTTGTCAAATGTGCTTGACATGTGCTGTGAGGGTTTGATAACAGCAGATCTCAATGCTACCATTAGAGGCTGGGAACAAAGAAGGAGAAATGTGGAGCAACTGTACCTATAGCACCTTTTTTAAGGGAGAACAGTTGTTTTTCCAGAACTTCTGCCAATGCCCTTTACCATGGAAGAGGTTGTATCATGGCCAGTAATTCTCATTTCAAAAGGCCCTATTGCAGTCCCTCTCACCTTCCCACAGAGCAGATAGCTAGAGGAGTAGACGGTGGGGCCTGAGAAGGCACGGGCCACTGAAAATCTGCAAATGCACACTCAATAGCGCTGTGTGGGCATTTACAGATGTTAGCGTGGCAGATCCACTAACAGCACAGCAACAGTGAGGTACTGTACAAATGTGCCCAGTTTGCTGTTCAAATGATGTGCTATTTGAAATGAAACTACACCTAAGACAATGTTCTAGTTATGTAAGAGTTGCAAAAGTTGCTAAGGGCACCATAGCACATTTTTATTTCTACAAAAATGTGTGGGTCAGCAAAGAACTCTGCTGCCATGGAATGTTCTGCTGAAAATGGTACAAGCCGAAGCTTAAAAGCAGTCACAGCATTATACATTATGTCATTACGTCATTATATACAGTGATAACCCACGTGACTGGTTGGTGCGACCCTATACATGGTCGGCCTGCTCCATAGGGGATGCCAGGCCATTGGTCCCAGCCCAGTCTGTCCGTCTTCCATCACGTGGGGTCTGCTGGGCTCAACGTCTACAGGGAACCAAGGCCAAAGAACCAATTAACTACATTTGTAAATAGTGCTATTCTACCATTCTACAGTGCACCTGGCAGGCTCAAAGACTGGCACGGCGGTGTCTCAAGTTCACACTAACCCACACATAGTTCACTCATCCTGATCACATTTCTCAGCTTCCTAGGCTTCCATCCTCGCTTTTGAACTATAATGTATATCTCCCTTTACCTAGCATTACAAATTATGTCATTATGAAATAATGTGGGGCGACCATGCTCTGAGATGTTTTATGGTTGTTTGGTTTATGGTCGGTGGTCTGGGGACAACTGGTATCTCGGAATTCAGTGGTCTTGAGACTGGGGCAGTTGTAGGGCTAGTGCTCGTGGGAGTCAGAAGCCTGCTTTGGCCTGTTTGTGATAACACGTACACCAAGGTGTCCAGTGCTGTCTCACAGCCTTGCAGGGCACATTCTTCATTAGAACAAACATATTAGCAACAACTTTAGAACAAAGAAGAGTTTCTGGGGAAGTTAGCAGCATGGGCCGCTCTCATCAGCCCTGGGGCCTGTTTAAATTTCCCCTTCAGGCTTGCAGCCTGTGTCAAGCACACTAAATATTGCCTGGCCGTGCAGGCCCTATGCTTCACCATGGCTACTTAAAACCTGCAAAATGCCATCCACTTATATGTGCGCACTGTGTTTAAGCATATAATTCCGTATAATATTAGGATCCAGCTGGGACCTTTAGGACACCTCCCTCCCCCTGAGCTATTATAGGTCTTCAAATGGGACTCGCCTCACTCTAAAGCACGTAGGGGGAAAGGATGGGTTTTCTCACTTCCCAACACCTGCTCTCCACCCACTTTGCTCCTTTCTCCTACAAGCAAGCAGGGTAAGACCCACAATGTTTAGAGTGTGGGGCAATTACAATTTAGTGGCCCATGGTGCAGGCTCACAAAACAGAAGCCCCAACTTTCAGAACAACTAAACACAATACCAGCCTCTCCCCCACCCACACATTATCAAGTGTACATATTAGATTAAATTAATTTTATAATCCTTTCCTTTTATGCAAAATATCCCTTCGCTATTTTTTGTTTTCCTATAGACCCAGCCACAGGCAACCTCCCCAACATACAAAATGAGGTAAAATGATTTCACCAAGATAATATAGTTTGGTTAAATGGGAACGTTGGGATTTGAGCTGAGCTTTCCTGGTGTCCCACTTTGGAATTTGTCTCCAGGCTACATCTTCTCACATCCCAACCTTAGTTTTTAAACCAATGTGAAGAGGTGGGGAAGCCAGAGATGTTGTTGATAGAGCCAAGCCAGAATAGTCTAGCTGTGCTGAGCTAAACATTAGCTGGCATAGAAACAGAATGGTACCTGGTCTCCTGCTTCCCTAATCCACTTCACAAAACCCAAACCTGGCACTATATCTGCCCCCCAAAAACATAAGGCTCTCACTTGGCATCCTGCCTCCCACAACACAAGACCTATACCTGGCTTTATGACTCCGCAACCAGTATGCACAACATACAGGGTGAATGGAGGATAGCATAGGGGCAACACGCTGGTCTTGGAAGCAAGACCACACAGATCAACAGAGGTTTGAATCCTGGATGTGCGCTTATAAACCAAACTCAGGTATGGTATTAGGTGTGTTATAAAAAGACAATGAAATAAATACACATTATAATTAAGGACATAATTATATACAGACAGATTATTTAGCGATGAGAGTCACTATTTCCTTACAGAATCCATCATTGCTGGATATCCTGATTTCGATAGTTACAAAAAATAAGGCACAGTGAAGTGAATTGTTCAGAAAAACATAAGATGTGACATGTGGAAAGTATGGATTTTAGCGCTGGTTTTCTGGTTCCACAGTTCATAATTTGGACAGCAGAGGAGACTTCATCTACTCCTAATCCATCTTCAGTTTTACAATCAACAAAAGGTGTTCTGGAAAGTTTTTATTCAAAGGGTAAACTTGTTCAAAACTGACTGCCACACTCTTCAATGAATCTGGCTTTCAAAGCACAAAGTCACATGATAAAACAGCCTGACACAATTTAAGATACATTCTAATGTAACATTAAAAAAAAATGTAAAAAGCAAGTATGTATCATTTTGTCAAAAAAGGGGTCAAGCCAGCAATTGGGTGAAATGGCATGCAGGTTAGGCATAGATCTCAGCAACAGTCTCGCAATTTGCTGACCTACCTTTCCAGATGTGTACCTTTTTCTCAGTTAAGCCTATTTTCCTTGCATATCATCCTCCAGTCCTCCTCTTGCCCCTCATGCTCAAAGCTCCTTCACCCCTTCCCATACAATTGTTCCTCTTTTACCCGTAACTCAATTGTATTCCCTTCCCTCAAAGTAGCCTTTTAAATTGCCCATATTGCTCAATCCCCAATTCCTTGTTTCCCATCACACCAAGCCCATTCCTTGCCTCACACCACCTTCCTTTGCCCTGGGTCACATGTTTGCCAGCACGCCTCTGCCAGACACGACAAAGAGCTGTGCTCGGGTCTTGTTGGTAATTGTGGCTGTGGGGTCTTGCCTCCCATTGTAATTCCAATTGGCACTGTCTTGGAAATTCGGCTGTGTCCATCAATGGAGGCAGAGAAAACTGTGAGAGGACTCTGCCTGGGATCTGGTGATGAAGAGAGAATGACCTATTATATTAATTTGTGTTTACAAGGAAGGTGGTGTGTGTGGGGGGTCAGTATATCTTCCGCTCTGTGTAAATGTGATTATGTGTTTGAGAGTATCAGTGACTGTGTAAAGTACATGTGGAAAGCTGTACTTATGATCATGTGACTGTGTATCTATATATATGTCTATATATTGTTGATGTGTGACTTTTGTTGTTCACATAGGTTTGCTCTGTACAAGACAAAGAAAAACTACTACAGACTCGCTTTGTAGTGATTGAGTGATTACTACCTAAACTTTACATCTTCCTTGAGTGTGTTTTGTCAACACTGCCCAAAACTCAGTATCACAAAGGATACAGCAGCTGGTACTATAACCACCAATGTTATTTTATTATTGATTTAGTTATTATTTCTACTTAGTTCTTACAAACTTTTACAAGACATTTTGAGAAACATTCAGAATATGTAGACAGACAATATAAAACATGTAAACAATAGACTGTAAATACAAAATGTAAATATTCAAAAATATCCTTACTTCATTACTTCCTAATTTCATACTTACATAATTTTATAATTTCTTAATTTCATAATTTCATAATTTCCTGAGACATTTTCCATATAAACACACACCACACAATTCTTCACACATTGATGCATTTCCTCTGGGCACACCAGTGCCCTTGTCTTTTTCCAATAATTTTCATTTCAGCCTTTTTCCCCCAATTTGATCACTAAATAACAGATCACTAAATCACTTCCATCAAACACTCAACACTAACAAGACTAGTGTGTGATGTTTTAACCCACTAGGCTCTGCCCTGCGGCATCACTGTGTGCTGGTGGCACCAGAATCAGCAAAAGGCTGCGAAAGCCTGATGCGCGCCAAAACCTATGAAAAATTGTGCTTTGAATCCAGAAAAGATGGCTGCCAAATCTACTTTGCCTGTTGTCAGTGGTGAAAGGAGACCTCACTGCTAAAACCTATTACTAGGCTTGCTGAAAGAAATCCGAAATCTGCTTTTAAATCTTTTCTTGGTTGCTAAAAAATACAGAATTCTGGTCCCAAACACCTGCAAACATCCAATCTTCTTGCGGGGTGTCCCATGCTATGGAATACAAGGAATTATTGTGCATTTGCACTATCCAGGAAAGTTGAATTGGTCACAAAAACATCCACAGCCAGTTTGCCTACCTGGGAAAGCTGTCAAAATCTGGGTGCAGTACAAGCGGCCGCCTTTGACTGTTTCAAAAGCCTGTTTTAAAACTGTAAAAGAGGTACCATTAAGATCTAATGTCTCAAATCTAAGTGACTTCTTATTTCTTATCAAGAGCAAACTAGATTGTCACTATTTAAACTTCAGAGCCTAGAATCAGTGTTCTAGATATTTGTTTTAATTGTAAGTTTATTTTCAACAAACAAAAATGTAACAAATTGACTTTTAAAGTAAGCCTGATTCAGCCAAAACTACAAAGAAACTTCTCCCACTGGGAAAGACACCTCCCCTCTGCTTCCCACCAAAAGGCCAGGAACTCACATTCAGGTTTTGATTAAGAGGGGAGGGGCACTGGAGCTGCTCTGAGAAAAAACAATGGGCCTTCCTGGGTTGAAAGGAGATGCAGATTAAAGTGTCAACAGCGCTCTCTGTCAGAAGGAAGTAGGCAGAGATTACTGCTGGAGCTGCAAGAGAGCCAAGGAGGCGGGGATAGAGACTTTTGTGGATTCACAAATGGACAGAAAGTATATTATGTCTAAAAAGATTGATCATTTCTGTGGACAGTTGTAAAAAAAATATATAATCCCCAGACTTCTAAATCTAAATGTTTGCTGCACATTTGAAGAGGTGCCAGAACTCTGTGCTATGTTCTGGGACATAACTGCAGAAATTCTGGGTTTTATACCAAATGTATTGATGTCAGAAGTATGAAACTTCACACACTTATGCCCCTAT
The DNA here is from genome assembly GCF_040938575.1 of Ambystoma mexicanum. Taxonomy (NCBI): domain Eukaryota; kingdom Metazoa; phylum Chordata; class Amphibia; order Caudata; family Ambystomatidae; genus Ambystoma; species Ambystoma mexicanum. The sequence goes on along the minus strand of NC_090937.1, from coordinate 314,166,739 downwards.
GCAGTGCGCACATGTGTACCAAGTTTGGACAAAACAGATATTGTGTCCCGGACAAAAGGTGTGAAAATCTGTCAGATCCAGACCCAAGATCCTACAGAGACGGGGTTTGGAAGCATATTTGCTCCACAAAGAATGGGATATGGATATGCTATTGTTATCAAGTTTGTAAAATTGTAAATATGTATTATATGACAAGTAGATTTCATGTGCAAAAACAAAGGGGAGGTTTTCCCTGCCTCATAAACCACCTCATCATGATGACACTCTGTTTTCTTCTCCAATCAAGGGAGAGGAAAGACCCTAGCCAATAGAATCCCTAGGGGGTGCACCAGGATAATTCAGCATACCCACCCCTTTATCAAACACATAAATAGAGACAGCTGAGGACCTAGAAGGAAACACTGATCCACCCACCATCTTGAAATTGGCAAAGCACTTTGAAGGAGATCCATCCATAATCCTTGTTCCAGACTCCAAAACCATACTTTGCAAGCAGAAAGGCTCAGAGCATAGCAGATCCACTTTCAGCTGGGCCTAACTTCTAGAATCCATCCCTCATCTTAAATGGGAAACCAAAGAGCAGCCGGGCTGTGCTGTAACTGCTTGCCTGCCAAAGAATCATCTTCATAACCAGAAGTGCAGATTAAACCCCGTCCAGCCATGCTGTGCTGTGCAGACCAGAGAGCCATTGCAAATCCAGCCCAGTCCTGCCGTGCAGTGTCCAGAGGGCCTTGCTAATCATGGACCTGTCCAGTCCGGTGTGCCCAGCAGGCTGTCGCAGAAATCTTTGACCAGAAGCCCTGACGGTTCCATTCAAAACATTGGTAGTGAGTACCCATAGTATAGGATTGTCACTAGCCTAGGTATGATCTATAGTCATCCCTATCCAAATCAAATCTATCTCATATCCAGAACTGTATTGCTAGAAATCCTTTTTGTCTTACCTGAACTCTCTCTCTTATCCTATAGTTCTTCTGTGATAATAGTGTGAAAATCATCTTTGCGCTGATATATTGCATCTGAAAAAAGGCAAGCGTCTTGGCGGGCAAAAACCTGATCGGTGACATCCTGATCTGGTGGCTGTGCTGTCGTGTAGTTTGCATCTTCATAAGACCATCCCTAGTGTAAAGAAACCTTGTTTGTATTTTTAAAGGTGCATTATTGTTTTACATTTTGCCTCTTTCCAAAAAAACAACCTCCACAAAAACGTTCATAACTTCTTCATACTTTATGCTAGAAACGAAACGTAAGTGTCTACTTGAAGCTAAAACCGTAAGCTTTCTAAAGAACCCAAAACATACTGCGCGTGGAAAATGTTGCCACACATTTTTCATTTGGCTCAAATCTGTAACGTGTGAAATAGCTTTTCATTGCACCTGACCTCAAAATTAAGTTTTCAACTTGCTTCTTACTCTCATATCATTGCTAGTGTTTGCCTGAACCCATACAAAGTGGCTCCCATTAGTATTTAAACAATTTCAGTGAATTAAACCATTTTCAGTGTTTTACCCATTCATTCAAGCCAACTTTAAAACCAAACAAGTTTGCAATCATTCCTGTTTCTCTCTCTGCGTTTGCTGGGAGAAATTGGGATTGACATTGTATTTGATTTCTGCATTCCAGAAACCTGTTCTCTCTCTTTCTATCTCTTTATATTACATATTGGGTGGATTGAGGGGTGTGCAGGGGGAAATATTAACCACATTGCCATTTGATTGAACCCACACAAAAGTATTATTTCTGTGCTGCATTATTTTTCCTATCATTACTCCTTATGATTAAAGAGATTGTGTAATGTGACATCACCCCATTGGTGATCATTGTATACTCATTAAAATAGTGATATATATATATATATTGTGAAATCTATAAAATCAATATTTTTAACTTTGCAAACCAGCCTGATTCCTGGTTTAGTGTGGCCGAGGGGGTTAAAAGAGAGGGGCGTGATATAAGTGGTACATCGTTCAGAAATAAAAGAACTTATAGACACAAATAAATAATTAAGGGTTTCAGTTGTGCATCCCATGCTAGGCATTGACTTAGGTGAAGTGCCGGATTGAAATCACTTACACTAGCAACTAATATATAATACCAAAAACATCTAAAAACATTGCAATATTACAATATCATAAAACAACGCAGATGTAAAGTTCCATACAAAAGTGATAAATAAATCGAATCAGCCACCCATTACCATTTCATGAAGCAAAATGTGCACAATACAATACTACAGTACATGAAGTAACAATAACCAAAGGACAGAGCTGCTGCTACTGACTCTTAGGATTACTCTCTTAAGAGCTTTACACAACCCACTATTACTCACTCATTTTTTCTATACCTTTATGTGAGTATACACCAGCCTTCAGCTGCTTTTCTATATATGTCCAAATTTGAAAAAGTGCAACGTGCATTGAGTCTGTCCCAGAATTTAAACAATATTTCCAAAAATCCAAGGTTTTGATGGTATTATAGTTCTCGATAAACCTTGCAAATGTGCACATGTATAATGCTCCCAACATCGTACACTCTGTGCACACATGTCTTGCAGTCTCAGTTGTATCCAAAGTTTTACATAGGCGGCAATATGCTAATTGTGATGGTATTTTTAACTGTGCACCATGAATAGTGAGCAGCAGGAGTCAGTGTGCAACTGCATCACCATAAATAGAATTGCTGGACTTGGACTACAAAGGAGATATGGCTGAATTTTCTGGTAACTACGTATCACATATGCGACTTGTGGATATTTCCACAATTTTACTACATAGGTAAAGTTCTTATTCCAGTCCCATAAATCCAACTTTCCGCTGGAAGGATTTTTTGCGGTCCTCATAGCTACTACCATTTTTAAATTGTGAGGTCCAACTAATACTCTGGAAGAGGTCATCCATCCATGGGTACTATTAAAATTATTTTTATAAGTGATAAAGAAATTCACCAGCATCATTAATAGTAAGCAGCGGAAGTTGGTCCGTGCGCAACGGCATCACCATATATAGAATTGCTGGACTTGGACTACGAAGGAGATATGGCTGGATTTACTGGTAACTACGTATCACATTTGCGACTTGTGGATATTTCAGCAATTTTCCTACATGGGTTAAGATCTTATTCAAGGCCCATAAATCCACCTTCCCCTGTAAGGATTTTTTGCGGTCCTCATAGCTACTACCATTTTTAAATTGTGAGGTCCAACTAATACTCGTGAAGAGGTCATCCATCCATGGGTACTATTAAAATTCTTTTATAAGTGATCAAGAAATTCACCAGCACATAGGAGATGCATTCTTACAAGATCATACTGAGGACACAATCTTATAAGCTACGGGCCCTTACATCCTTGCCACAATGAATTGTGATAAGCTGCAGAGATTCATAACAGGCGACTGAAGTATGGGCTGCAGTGGTGCCAACATTACCATCGCGAGTCACAGAATGTGCCATTAGAGCATGTATGTTGCCTGTGGAAAGTTTGAACATGCACCGGCCACTAAAGCTCTTCTCTCACTCCATCACTCAAGTTGAGGCCCACATGTGGAGGCCATGCACGTACACGTGCAACATTGCTGAATTGAACAGTGAATCTACACTGACTCCAAGCCCGCATTGCATCGCGCGGTTCCTTCCATGCAAGCTGGATTCTTATGGATCGTCTCTTTTTCAGTTTTTGGTGCATAGTGCAGCCCTGGACAAGTGAACAACAGCACTACCAACCTGGGTCGCAATTTCCCCCTTACCTTCTTTCAAACCCTCTGCAAGCAAGTCTCCTCAATAAATCAGGGCACTTGCATGCAAAAAATAAAGCCCAGGAATTCAAGGAACACAATGCTCCTCTAATTCGACGTTTGCCTTCTTTGTGTGCATCGGAACCATAAGATTGTGTATGTTACACTTCTGAACTTAATGTTTCCATGGCTGAGTGTGTTCCTTTCAATTTGAATGTATTTACTTCACTGAACCTGTAAACTTCCTTAAATCTATGTTTAATCTCTTAATTTGCGTTGTATTTATTAATTTGCATTTATGCACAACTGCATGTAATCCACATTGCGTTATTTTGTAGCACATTGTAATGTCGCTATGCCTGCAGGCATATAAATTAGCAGGCTGCAAGAACTACGTCATCCACACAGCTCTCACAGTCTTGACATCTTCATCTTAACCTTCTTGCTGTTTCATTAACTGAAGGTTTATGGATGCTTTTTCTATTTAACACCATTCACGACCTTGACTTTTTTTTATTGTTATGGTTGTCAGTTTGAGAAGACTATACAATATTGTGTAGACAGCTGAGAGCGTGTTCTGGCATTTGCAAGGAAGAAGCTGTCTGTGAGAACGTTTACCACTGTGCGCGTGGGCCGGAACGTTTACTCCTGAGCGTGATGCGCTCTTTTACTACTGTCACTCCCAAGCATCTGCGTGATTAATAACGCTCCTGTCAGTGCAGCTGTAATGAAAGTCAATAGGGCCTGTCCTTAACAGCACATTTTCATTAATGCATGTGGGCAGCGCATTTTCATTGCAAACTCATTCCGTATGTTCATTGCTAAACAATAGTGCACTCCCGCACTTGCATCTGATCGCCCGCCTTCTGTCAGAATTGCCGCTATTTCTTTAGACAAGTAGGGACCAATTCGCAAAGCTTTTCCCAGGAGTGTGACTTGCAGGACTTGTCATCGACATTTGAAACATGATCCGACACTCCATCCACCCTTGTACCAATAGGAAACACATTCTCTTAGCGAGTGACATCAGAATGACTTATTTATTGGTTTTGGCGCGTATGGTGGCGGTAACGCCACCTCTGTGGCAACGCATTTCTAATACAAGCCGGAAGCATGGGTGTTCAGTAGCAGGATCTCTGGTTGACATGGTAACTGGAAATGCTCAGGTATACGTTTGCTGCATCAGAAAATGTTATTGTGTGTGTCCCTGGGCCATCTAAACCAATGTATGCATTATATATATATTTTTTTTAGTTTTTTTATTTTTATTTACTTGTGTGTAGTCAAACGAAATTGACTTTTACAAGATGAAGACGTATTGATACAAATGTTCAACTGTCATTGTAGAGTACTGACAGTCAGTGATTTCTTCACGGAGAGCTCTAGGATTGCAAGTCCTCAATTTGGTGTTTTGGTGTTTTATTTTCGTATGATTTCAATGGAGTTGATCTTTGCGAGTGCTGCTTTCGATAATTTTGCAGTGGCCACTGACCATCTTGTTTTTTCCCCTGAAATCAAGCGGAACCACCATGTTTCTTCTTCCACCAATACTGAGTTGGCCCAGAGTGGCGTCAAGAAGGCCGTGCGTTCTGTGATTAAGGCTGGGCCATTAAGCAGCAAATGGCGGACTGTTTCCTGGCTATCCGGGTTGCGTTATTTTAAAGTGATTCTCCCAATCAGGAGTCTAGTTGGAAAGCACCTGTAGTGGTGTAGTGATTCTTTCTTTGCCTGCTCACCCCTCGTCTGTGTGTGTGTGTCAGCTCGCTCCTTACACAAAGGGGCTACTCAAAAAAGGTTTGGGTTTTGGGGGGATTTTGGGCTACTAAGCACGACAGTGTGCTTGGAAAAATGTGTTGGTTCATATTGGTCTTTAAGTCAAGATTGTCACCAGTTATAAGTAATGGTCACTTGCTCCAAACCAAGACAAGTCAATCTATGTAGCTGTTTCAAACGTAGCCATCAAGTTTTAAATTGTTTATTTTATCATTGGCAGATATGTAATGAGTATGTAAGGTATTTATGTATCTATATTTGATGTTTTAAACACACGCCATTGTTTTTCCATATTGTCCGACGCGTGATGGCGGCAACAGTGCAGTAAGAAGTTGGAATTGACTCAAAATCGTACTGCTTGCAGGCCTATCTTGTCTGTCCTGGCGACTGCAGGAGCATGTAGGTCAGGCAGGGACATCTGTGGCGTGATGGCCACTATGGAGGCTCAAGAGGGGGGGCACTGTTGGATGTTGCACACTTCTGGCTGATGGAACCTGGTATATAGGCAGAGTGGGCTCTCGGGAAGGGTGGGCCGTGGTTAGGTGACTGGCGCAGAAGCCGATCTGGAGTGGGCTGCTATTCTGAGTTATATGGTTCTGTGTTACAATCAACCTCCCTCCCCACATGGACTTTGGATGCCCATCTGCAGTGAGGGAGAGCAAGTACAGCTGGCACTGGCGAGCGTAGTTCTCTTTTGCTTTGAGCTTGTAGTTTAACATTAGAAGGCGAAGTAAAGTAGATAAAAAAGTGTCGAGCGAGATGGTAGCCACGTGCGCTTGCAAGCCCCTGGGTGTGAAGCGAATCATCTGCAGCTCTTGTGCCTGATTCATGGATTATTTTGTGCAGTGCTAACTGACTTTACACTGAAAAAATACACTTCGCACTTCTCTGTGAATAATGGTGTTTGTTGGCAGTGCAAAGTCACTTTGCTTAACATTCCATGAATCAGACACTTTGGGCCTCATTACAAATTGCTGGTCCGATAAGCTCACTGGCACACTTGTTTCCAGACCGGCAAACTACGTGTTTGCCTGACGTGGGTGCTCTGCCCGCTAGGTCTGACCCTGCCGGACGCAGCGGTCACAATAGGCAAACCCTTTATGGAAGCACCAGCACTGTTAACAACGGGGCCGGAGCTTCTGTGTCCCCACTCCCATAGAGTCCCATAGGACTCGTAATGAGCCGGTGGCACTGGGAAGTCAGGTGCCAGTAAATTATTACGGCCCGGCAGCAACCCACCGGTAGCAACAGCAGGGTTACAGCCAGACCGGTAAGGAGGCCCATTGAGTTATGTCAGTGCTCATTGCATAGTCAAAGGTTCAACGCTCAACTCCACGTTTTCTGATTGCACTCCCCCTATTTAAATGCATGCTTCCATACACCGCATCCTGTCCCTAGTTCAGAACTCTGCAAAGAGCTCCCTTGTATTGAAAAAAGTGGCAACTGCTGCCACCCTTTGTTTCCTTTGAGCTCATCCTACTTTTCCATACACTTGAATTGCAGCGGGGCACTAGCATGAAATCAATCTCCTGCCCCGACAGTGGAAAAGCAGCCCTACCGCCCTTGAGCAGGCACACGTTGGTTTTCTTTCCTCTTGCCTGGGAGCTGTTTAGGAAATAGTTCTAATTTTGTGAAATTTAAATGCACTAGCTGTCCTGTGGTGGTTAATACCCTCTTGGAGCCATAGTTTAAGAAGTGCTGATAGCTGGGTGAAAGCGGCACCTTTTCTTAAAGCACAAGGACTCGGGAGTAGAGCTCAGGGGCAACGCACCCGCCTTCGATCCCCGGGTCTGCGCTTAGAAACCTGTGAGTATTAAGTGTGTTATCAATAACCAGTTATATTTATAATTATGGACGGGGTTTGTTGGAAAGAAGTGGAGCGGAAAAAGAGGTGGGGAGGGGACATTATGCACCTCAATAAGGGGGCTCTTGTGCACAACTGAAAAGTCTGTGTTCCCTTGTAGAGCCCCATGTGCCAAAGGTGATAGTGAGTCCTCATGGCATAACTTGATTATCAAGGAATGCCCATGTAGCATCCCCTGGAGGGACATACCAGCCTGGGGGCAGTATGTGGACCTACCTCTGAGATTATGACAGTCCTAAATTAACGCATCCAACTCCCCTCCACTGCCTGGTTTCAGGCGGTGGGAGGAAGGTTAACCATATACCCAAATCAACCATTTTGGGTACAACGCGAGGCCAGAGATAGAATTTGAAAGCTGGGTTTAGGAGCACAGCGATACAGTTTGGTGCCTGGAATATGACCCGCAACCATTGTGTTGTTTTTGTTTTCAACGCACGAGCAATATGTTCACTGCCGTGGGACATTCGTTGAAGAGTAGCCTGTAGGGGCAGCAGCCATCGCATGCGCGTGCCTGTATTGAGCGTGCAGGGGTGGATTTGTGTTTACATGATGGACATGCAGCATGCGGCTGTTTAGGGGCGATGAGTGAAGACGTGTAGCATAGGGTGGCTACCCCCAGTCCGTTGTTACTCTCATCACACTGAGTCAGGTGGATCGTGCTTTTGGATGGAAATGTGTGTGCTGCTTGTTGGGAACATCACTAGCTGACAATGTTGGGAAAGAACTCTAGTACATGTGTGTAATAGTGTGAACATAGCCCCTCTATTCCTCCAGCACGTTGAATGCTTGGGATTTTCTGCAGTATGCGTCTGTCACAGTTATTTTATTAGCACAATGATCTAAAAAGTCTACATCAATCACCTGAATGTATGCAACGAGATGGGCTTCCCTAAGCGCTGGCTGTACATAACATCATGGCCGACGGTTATCATGTTATTCAAAGGGGAAGTGGAGGAAGATTCAGAGAAAGCGTGTACTACAATATGCCATTCTCTCTCTCTCTCTCTCTCTCTCTCTCTCTCTCTCTCTCTCTCTCTCTCTCTTTCTCTTTCTCTCTCTCTCTCCTGTCACTTTTGCTCCAGGCACTGTCACTCTGTATCTCTCTGTGCACTTCCACTCTGTTTCTCTTTGTGTATTCACGCTCTCTCCCCTTGCCCTGTCAGTCTCGTTGCATCCTTCCTCAACACGCGCTGGCTCTACCTCTCACCCTGACCCCTTGAAGATATCCCCTCTTGCACTCTCATTCCATCTTACCCAACTCACCTTTGCTTGAAGCCCTTACTTGTTATCTCATCCTTCCGCACACATCGTTTTTTTTCTCTTACCATCCCATACCTGCATCCTTTCTCACCTCCATAATCCTAGAATTTTGCGATCTTCTCCTTGCACCCTGTTGCCTATAAATGCAAAATCCAAAGAACAGACACAAACGCCAAAACTATTGGCTTTGCGAATGTTTGTTTTTTTTTCTCATTGCTTTGACAGCAAACAAGGAAACTGGCGGCAACTCTCCACTCTGTCTCCAGGGCATCACTAGATGAAAACTGCACTGCTCAGGCTCGGTGCTTTAGCCTGGTGACAGAATGCACTGTCAGGGCGTAGGTGGTGTTCGAGAAACCAGGCTCACACTTACATTTAGCTTGATGGTAAGCACAGGTGATAAATACATTGGCATGCAAGTCTAGGAGCAGAGCAAGCTGCATCTAACAGAGATGCACCTAACTGACCTGCCCCACTCTCCAGACCACTTACCTTTAGCGTTCACTAGTCACATGACCCTGGAAGGTTTGAGAAACCTCCTTATAGGCTTTCCGGCATGCTTATCCATTCTCATGCCAATCAGTAACCCCATTCATTCAGTGGCCATGAACGGAAGTGACATATTATGACATATTTCCGGGCAAACATGGACTGTCAGGAGGTGGGGACCTCTTCCCACAAGAGTGATTCTGTTCTTCCCTCCTCAGTTGAGGGGCGTAGGTCCTCGACTCTCAGGACAACATTACCTCATTGTTTATTTCAGTTCATGCCGGATTACATGCCCGTGGCCTTGCTCCAGTAACTCCAGAAGATTGGAGCCTGCAGTCCTTGTTCTAAGTGTGTGGCTTATGTACAATTTGAGCAGGGATTTTCGTCATGATTCGGTGACTCAGTGTGTGTGTGTGTGTTTGTGTATGAGCGCGCACATGCACACTTCAGCCTTTACAATAATGCTTGGTAGGGCACACGTTTGGATATAATTGATATCAAAACTGTTTAATTACAGAACTATAGAATTAAAAACTGGGTTATTTAAAAAAAGAAATGTGCACTATTGTTTTGAGTGACTGCCTTTTTGGATTTCTTTCCTTTGAATTAGATTGTGAGGAACTAAATGATCAATGTGAAAAATGTTTAGGGAAGGAGAGGAGCCAACTTCAGACTTACAACTCTGAGGAGTGGTGGAAACATCTTCACTTAGGCGAAAGCAAAACACTGATGATTGCAATGATGAGATTTTTGGAGCAAATACAAATACGTATAGATGTGACGTCTGCACACTCCAAGAGTGAGGACTCTATGCAAACCTAAATGATGGTTGCCGATGATACAAAGGACATAGACGACAACCATCAAAATTACATAGAGCGGAAATGTCAGATGTCTTCAGAGTTAAAAAAAAAAAAAGAAACTGAAGAAATTTTAGTATATATAAGTTTAGAGGAAATGTGTTGAGTTTCTTTTTTTTTCTTTCTTTTGATGTATCAAAAAGTTTGTAAAAACTAAATGAAATAAAATAAAAAAAATTTAAAAAATTAGATTAGCACATTCCACTTTGAAATGATCTAATGGCGTCACATACAGTACAGACTCACAGCCATTGTACTCTTGGAGCAGCAACTTGCCCGTTGCTTGCTGAGAGAGGGGCTATGTGCACTCACTCGATACATGGGGATTGTCTCTCTATGTGCTGACGAGCTCAGGTTCGTAAGCCATTGTCAACTAATGCTGTTTTTTTTTTAAATAAACTAGATGCAAAGTCAATCCGTGCACCACAAATAGTACTGTGGTATAAAGAAGTCCCTCTATTGTTTTTGTTCACATCTCCCTCCTGTCGGCAGGCGCCATGCTGTGTGTGATGGGTCAGTGTGTGTATTATTCAGTGAGACAGAGTTCAGGGTGCTGACTGATAAGGTATGGATGGAGGTTTCCATATCCTGCAAAAGTATGGACCCGCCTGGCCTTTTGTCTCTGTACCTTGCGCATTTTTTACCCTTTCAGTGGGTGATTTCTGTCTATCAGGAATGCAAAGCATGTTTGAGCTTTGGCACACAGTAAGTACAGCCACAGCAATGGGTCTTCTTTCTGTACAGCCGGCTATCCTCCCGCAGTCAGTAATGGCATGCACTTGTTCTGTATGGTAGCTTCCACGCTCAGCTTGGTAACAGTGCCCATCATGTGCTGTTCCTCGGCTGGCCTAATGCCCATTTACAGAAACCTCATTGTTCTGTGTGCAAGAGATGGTCCCCATAACAAATAAAATGTCCTTTTTGGCTATGAATATAGAGAATACTGTTGAACTCCATATTCAGGGCACACTAATACTGTATCACTCATCATGCCTCTGCGATCCGGTAAGTGCTTTAATCCCTCTTGTAATTGGTACTTAGCTCTACATTGCACAATGTTGAAGTGACCTCTTTCTAATTTACTATTGTTCAGTCCTTTTGAAGTTTGCCGTAATGCTCCCAGCCACTCAGCAAACCAATTATTTTTTGTTTTCTGTTCGTACTCTGTGTACTTGTTTCTGCGCCCCGAGACTCGCGAGTTACCGGCGCATTAGAAATAAATAAATAAAAACATACCATTTAAGAGTGTTTGTGCTGCAATGCATTACGCTAGGACATCATCAGGCACACCACTAAAGCAAATCTTTCCCAGTTTGCCGATGTTCTGGGTATGCCGATGGCCTTTTCCTAGCCCTTGTTACCATCCACCAATAGGAGGCATGCTAATCCTGTTAAGGCTATAAGCGCAAGCTCTGGCTTGCTTGCGGGGAGGTCTCATCTGCAAATCTTATGATGCAGTGTGTGACATAAGAACTGTGTAGGTGTGTGGCCTTTCTCATCAGTCTGCATCAGTTTAGTGGGCTGGCTGGTGGGCATGGTGCATTGAAGCTGCATGCCCACATCCTTGGCTTCAGTGTCCATAAGCCAGCATGCTGTGCACTGGTAATGCTGTCTGCCTGTGTTTAGTATTGTGTATTGAAAGCAATGGGGTTTACCCTTTCTTCATGTCAGGTCTTCCCTTACGGTGCACACATTCAGATCAGCAATGTCCCTTTTCCCTGCACCCATCACATGCTTTGCTCTTCCAGCCCCACCCATGAAATGCAATGAGACGCATTTCTGGGGGTTGTAGTTCATGATATCTTGTGACCTGCTCCTAGAATCTTCAAACACTGCTTTCCCAGATTCGGTATGAGACCTTAGGTATGTGTACTAGTTTAATGTGTTTAGTCATTTTTCATGATGTTACTTAATGTGACCTTATCGTTTCCCGACCAGTCTGAGTCTACCTCACCATATTGTATGGCCATGCACAGCTAGGAAGAGGTTGTTGTGTTGACTATTTGCAAATGTTGATTTAAAAGGATCTTGCAGATAATGATCCATGATGAAATCATATGTACAGGCTGAAACGTGCACTCACCCAGGGAAGTTCCATCTGAGGTGTTGTCGGTCTGTCTGGAGAATCTTTTTATGTTGGGCTCAGGTGGAAGTGTGAACTTACTTGGTTTTCAGTAGTGTGGCGAAATGGAGAGGCAAAGCCTGCCAGTGATGTCAGAGGAGCACGTGCAAGAAGGTGTTAATGGTGTCCTTAATGTGCTGCGTGTAATCCCCACAAAGGTCTCGATGGTGATCTTCATAAACAAAGGCAGGTCTTTTTTTTTCTTATTTTAGCCATCAAAGTTGACTTTATTGTATCATTGTTGAATGTTTTCAAACAACACGAGGAAGCACATCCTCCAACCGCAAGAATGGCTGCCATTGTTAATAATGGCCTGATTCTCCTTTGGGCTAATGGATAACCATGTGAATTCAGGCCCAAGGACACCATTCCTCTTCTTCCTTGGAATAATGGGGCGCGGCTGAGGAATCTGAGTTTCCACAGGGATCACCCATGGTGAGGCGCTTCAAGCAGCAATGTGGGTTATCGAGGGTGGGGGCGTGGGGGGCAATGTTCAGTAGACAGTGTTGCAGTAATGTGGATGAAGCAGCCATGGCAATGATTTTAATGGATTAGGCATTGCAATGCTGGCCAAAAGCGTTGTCATGGGATTGGTGGAAAGGAAGTCGAGAAGTGATTTGGGGTACTGGGATGATTGGTAAAGAAGTGGAGTAGATGGTAACCCCAGGATACTTGATGTTGCCATTGCAGCGTGCTTGGCTGCTGAGGAACAAGTCATAGAATGCTGGGTTAATAGTAATGGACACTTCAGATTGGGAATGGTTCCTGAAGACATAATGTAATTCTATTGTTGCTACATGTTCCTTTATTACTGTCTTCCTTATCGGGACACATTCTGCCTCATTACGATTTGGGCAGTGTGGTAAAAATGTGGCAGTAATTACATTACCGCCGCATTATCGCACTGCCCAACTATGATTTTGGCAGAGAGGAGGAGGATTCACCTCCAGCTAAGAGGTAAACCCACCACCTTTCCACTCCAAAAGCATACAAATCGGTGGAATTACCGTAATTCAACTGAAATCCCTATGGAGTCCTATGGACTCAAATTAATGGGGACTAACACCGCCACCACCACTTATAATCTGACAGTAATTCCCCCGGACCAAGTCACAAAAACAGTAATTTCATTTGCTGGTATCTCAGCATATTTACCACTGAGATACCACCAAACTTGCAATGATGCCCATTGTTCCTTAAAAGGTGCAAATCCCACTTATGGGTGCACAGTCCCACGATAATGGTGTGTATCTAGGTGCACTTAGGGAGCTTTGTTGTGTGCGCCTGAAAGTCTTTCTTGATATGAATCCGACCCCTGTTCCTTACCCGAAACAATGGTGCTACCTGCTGGCGTCCTGTGCACTGCGTGCACCTACACCTCCTCACCATCTGCTTCTGTTTCCATTCCATGTTGCTGTTGCACATGTTGGTCAGGCCCCTGGTCTTTCACCCACTTGATTGTTTCTTCAGTTTCAAGGGCCCATTAAAGACAACGAGCAGCACTGGTCCAAAAGAAAGGAAACAGAGGATGTCAATTTCATGGGATCACAAACATGGAAAGTATACAACATTACAGTATCAAACACCACAAATGCTAATCGAGCTTCACTTGAGACTCCTGTAGCAGTAAGGGAATTAATGGGCAGTTATTACTAGAACACAGCAGACAGTACTGTAGCCTCATACATTTCCAAGTCCTTGCTATGGTAATAACAATGGGAGTAGTAATACTTTGCAATTACAAAGTGCATCAATTCTCCTGGGGTGTGGCAAAGAGAACCTTGTTGTTTGCATTAGGCTCTTGGATCTTCTTTGCCTTTGAGTTCACATTCTCGATGGTCTTAGGATGCTTCTTTCATTTCATGGAAGCATGCTAATATCCTAGAATTGGTATACCATGAATGAGAGCTTTCTGAGATGCAAAGTCTGCTGCGTGTTGCAGAACCTGCTGGTTTCCAATTACTCACTGGATCCGTCAGACTAGATCAGGTCTTAGCAATTACTGTATTCAGAGATGAACCAGCAGTAAAGGTGCACTTGACAATCTTCCCCTTGGCTTAAAGTGCTGCACTGTCGATTGTCTGGTCACCAGAAGTGCAACCATGCAAATGCCCTTGTTTTGTTTGAATCCCACCATGTCACAGGATATACACAGCTTGAGGGCATTGATCCATGTTGCTAATGGAAGACATTTTAGTGCCAATGTTACCAGTACATCTGTGGGTGGTTTGGGAACCAAACGAGGCCCTAGAAATATGGTTTGGGAACCAAACGAGGCCCTAGAAATAATTTACAAAGTGGCTCCATATTACATATTGTCACTAAGGCATCCCTTTTCCTATGGGGAAAGAGGCCCAGGGTGCAGATGCCTACCAGGAAATCTCCAAAGGTCCCTATAGGCCAGTCCAGCCCTGAGTCCATCTGAAGGCCCACATAGGCCTTGGCACTAAACATTATGTAAGGCGGAGAGGGGAAGACAGTGAGACAAGAGCAGGTTCCACGCAAAAGAACTATTTTGAAGATTCTTGTGCCGTGGTGGAGGGGAATTCATTGTGAAGCACAGACGGTTTCTGTGCATAAAATGCATGTCTATATATATGTATATGTATACATAGCGCATAGCAATATGGCCCAAGCGTTGTGGGATATGCAGTCCTAGGCCTATAATGGGAAAACATGAATGCAGCTTTGGTAGTCTCCACTGCAGCACTTCACACTGAAGCTGACCACCTCACCCCTGAATGGCAGGCACCTGTCCAAAAGGCAGCAGGACTTTTCAACAAGCGTATACTATATAATAATCCGACTGTTCGTGTGTGTGGTTCCCTGTGTATGGTTTGTGAATTAAATGTACTATACAATGGCCATGATTATAAGAGACATTTATTTTATCAGCTGGTACATAATGCTGTGATACACGCCCTGTTGTATCAGCGGGCATACTGGAGGGAATTTTCTGTACTGCATTCTCATTCGTCTTGTCCCATCGCCAGCACAGCAATGGTTTTACACTACACGGTATGTCATATAATCTGGAAGTAATTAACACATAAATAACACATACTGTAAAATCAGCACAGAATAAATGAAAACAATACATGATGAATGAGTAACAATAAATAACAATAAATAGTGATAGCATCCACTAGCCCCAAAAATATTATACATAAAACCATATCCAATAAAAAGTAGGGATACATGAAAACGATAAATACTTTACCCATGTGTTAAATGTAGGGTTTACTGAACAAATGCCAACATAACATTGGTGAGTAGATGGCAACCTGGGACCCAGGTAACTTATGGGTTATCCACTTAATGAGGTTATCACACAGTTGATGAGGTGCACCCTTGGCTTGACACCTGGTCCCCAGTCTCTCACAGGTACGGAAGCAGGCACTCCATCTCACAGGCAGCCAGGATACAGAGAACAGTGGTGGCCTGAGCACCTACCTGCACGAAGGGACTACCACGTCAGACTCTCCTTCTCTTCAGAGTGCGTGCATGTGTGGCCATTGCCAGTGCATGACGGTGGGATGTGGTGACCCTCATTGAATGATAAGGAACCACCCAGTGGTGAAATGACAAACTGTGTCTCAGGGGTTTGTGTCAGACATGTATGTACCAGGGGTGCTGGCATGTATGAGTAACGTGATCAGTCCAGCTGATAAAACAGTGCAAATGTTTCTTTTAAGTACAGTTCTACCAAAAACAATAGTAACACATGATTGAGTAATGTATACTTAATTCATACACCGGCTTTTGTACAATCCACTAAATAATGTATTAGTGGGGAATTCACACATGATGGATTTCATGATGGTTTTAGTTACAGAAAGTCCTGCACGTTTCACATGTATAACTTAATAGGGAACAAGCACATAATTACATTTCTGGGGTTGAGTATGGTGTTTTTAGTGTGCCAAGGGATTGTCTCAATGGAAAAGAGGCTTAGAGGCTCACACCCCAAAAAGTGCAACTTTACTTTTCCAAGGGGTCTTCAAAACAATTACAAACAGACTGTGAAGATGTTGAGTATTGGCAAACCTGACACCCGAAAATGTGGTGCAAACGGATCGATATAATGCTGTGTTCTGTTAGGGAAGGGGTTGGACCAAATGCCAATAGGAACTAGGAAATAATTACAAAGAATAAGGATGTTCATAAAGCAATCAGTGTCAAGGATAGGACAACACACTCTGGGGTCCTCTCCAGGTTGCAACACCTACAAACAATTGTCTAGATCATGCAGTTCTTAACTAAATCCATAGAGTCCTCACCCCTCTGGTCTACAAATGATTTTCCAAAGATGCGGCCAACAGAAAGTTCCAAACCCTTATCTCAACAATGCTTCAAATGAAATGTTCACCAGTTGTTCTGTCATGTCCAAACTTTATTTACAAAACAACAAGAACGAATGAGTCCTCCTTCCATTGGAAAAAGACCTGGATTTGACCCCTTCCAACATTATCTTTGGTCCCACCCCAATATTTCCCTGCACCTCCACTTGTGTTCCTGTGCTTGCATGAGAAGAAATGCACCCAGAGAATGGCTGAAGCTTAAGCGGGATGACAGACCGCACAGCCAAATGCAAAGGCTGTCTAAAAAAGTATACATGTCCCAAGGTGTGCAGACATTTCGTCTCAGGGTGAGTGTTTTGACAAATTAAATGTGCATCAAACTTAGTGTAGATTATGTGCTCAGAGGGATTTCACCTTAAGTCATTATCACAGGGCTGTTTTATAAACATGACAACCTGTTGTAATTCTGATGTTCCCAAAATGTTCTTTGATTTTATGCAAAACAGCAAGATGCTATTTATCCCGCTCCCCGTTGTCATACGTGATTCATTTACAGATGCAAATGTGCAGTAAAATAAATGTAAACATAAGACCTAAAAGGCTTTCACCAATCCTTACGTTTTACTGCTCAGGGGCATTTTAAAAATCTTTTGCAGGTAGATTGGGAGGCAGGAGGGGGAAATACATGGTTGGTTCCTAATCCATTCTCTACATACAAAACCACCAATTTAAACACTTGCAGGTGATTTTCATGCAGGCATCAAACCAAGGATTCCTATGACCTTTGCCTGCGTTTAACATCTGCTAAATGCATGTGGATCCTACAGGTTTATATTGTAAATGTAATCTGCAAAGTATATTATGCAGGCAGGTGTAAAAACATTTTTTTACAAAAGGAAGAGTCAAATAAAAGAGTAAAGTTGGTTTCTCCTGCATGTACTCTTTCGTTTTGGACTCTGTTTTGTAAAAAATAGAAAATTGCTTGCAGGGGACCAAACAGCATGTAAATGCTAACTTTGGTGATCCCTTGCATGCAATTACCAATTATAACAAAATTAGGCTGGCTGATTGAATTGTTTATGTACAGAGTGTGGGAGGGTTGTATTTACTGACAATGATGTATTTATAAACTGGGCCATAGAGATGTATTTACAGTATACGGACTGGATGCTGATTGGCCCAAACTTTTTCAGGGACGCATTATTTATTGTTTTGGACATGCACCCCTTCCGCCCCGCTTTAGGTAATAGTCATCACTCTTTATGCTATGGCCTCTTGTTAAAGCCCCTATCAAATTCACATCTACTGGATTTCTTCATGTGTTACCATAGAAAACCAATTGTAAATTGTATGTATTTTTAACCTCTTTTTCAAAAAGGTTGTGCTAAAAAATATTTCGGACTATTTCAACACATTATTTTCCAAATGTTCTCGGGAAGGCGAATCTCCCTAAATAACTTTGATTTCCCCCACTATGTTATCGTATGTTAAATTGATTTATGCCGCACACAGTTGCTCTTGAGGCTCTGTAAGATGGGGTGGGGTGGTTAGCAGGGACGTGGGGGATAAGACAGGTGTTTTGCTCAGCTGTTTGTGGGGTATACATTCACCCCCAGAGTGATATGCACTGAGAGGCCAAGCAAGGCCTCCACTGCAGGATTTAAGCTGGCTGAGGGGGGTGATCCATTGGAACACGCAGGCCAGCCCAAAACACTTACTTTCCAACATGAGGCCTAGTGAATGTGAAAGGTGGGGCCCACTTAACATTAACAAAATGGGAAGGCAGACAGGTGAAGGAAAGCATGGCTTAACACATTAATACAGGAGAATGTGCCCAATGGATTCCAAAAGACATATGTTTCTGCAAATGCTGACTTCATGTCAAATGGGAAAATGCACATTTTGACTGATAAAAAGAAACAGCAGCATGATACATGAGACACCATACATTAAAATGCTTTGATTATGGGAAATAATAAGGACAGTGACTTATTTCTAAAAAGAGAAGCCAAGTGACATATTTCATTTGACACAAACCAGAACACTTACCTTCCAACACAAACATTGACATTGTTTAATGGAAAGGCCTACTTTGTTTATACATGACACGGGTGTCCCATGTTTAATAATGTCCTATGTGTGGACAATTGAGAAGGCACACTCATGTATTTTTAACCATCAGATCAAAGAAATATATTTACCCATGGAAAGAAGGCACAGATGCAATATATGGAAATAAAATGTATGACATGCAAAACACATCTTCTGATTTAAAAAGACACTGCTTTCTGCTTGCACATGTGATTGTAGTTTGTTTGTGCAGTATCCCCACTGAACTGCCAGGCTGTTTATCTGGATTTCTGACCTTAGAGACCTTTCGCTGAGGCCCACCAGGAAAACAGGTCTGTCTCAGTTAAATCCAAAGAAATACAACAGTTTTTAGATCAACATTGTGGAAAGGTCAGATAAGGAAGCCAACAAAACTGACATTATAGGGCTGTCATGGCCCCAATAAAATGCATCTCAGAGAATCCTTTTGGAACTTCAAAGACTGTGTGTAAACAGACAACATAGATAAGCAGGTGTCCATTCATGTGACTCTGGAGAAAATGAAACAGTTAGGGGGTGATCTGAATGTGAAACTGGGGGCTTCCATATTAATGTATTGCCATTTAAATAACATGGAACACATTTTCATTAATAATAGGAGAACTGTGCATTGTAATGGGCTCATTCAGGACTAATTTCAAACATCATCAAAAGCCTGTCAGTTCCATGTACATATTAACAAGCTGCAATGTGTGTAATTTGAGTTATAGTTACAAGTATGATTCTTGTCTTCTCATAAATTATAGACATTTGAAAGTTGGAGGGCTAATAGAATGTAAAATGAATGTTTGGATTGTGAAGTGTCACAGTTCTAACTATGATGGTTGTTGAATGAAGGGCAAACAATTATAGGATCCCCCAGGAAGGTCGTGAAGCGATCAAATTAGTGTCCCCAGATCCGTCATAAATCATAGAATCCAAAAATATACACTTTGTTGTAGTTACCTGAACATTGAAGAAAGATGTCATGTTGCGACTTTCTGAGAAAGAAAAATGCAACTTTAAATGTCATTTAAAAAATGAATTTCTTTCCTCCCTCAATATCCATAATCGAATCTCAGAAAGCCCATGTCCTATCAGCTGGCAGTGATTGTCCAATCCGGTCCATAGGAAAATGACTTGGCACATCCCTATATTCATAATTTCGGATGTGTCAGAAGTACTATATAATAGCATTGCCCGATGACCCAGACAAAAGAGGCTGGGAAGGAATTAGAAGAGCTGGCAAAAACATCGGGGTATCACCTTGCCAGGAGGAAATCTGATTGGCCCTGACATGTTAGGAGGCATATTCATTTTAAGGTGACGTGTGAGGGAAATCTATCTGTTTTAACCCATTTTTTTTCATTAGCAGATTTTCTTCAATTAGTGGGAGGGGGTAAGACTGTGTATACCCTTAGCTTATTTAACTAAAAATATTATTTCATTAATTCCCATAGGGTCATTTATCATGGGTGGTGTTTTGTCAAAATCCGAAATTGATAAAGATTACCCCAGTGCACAGTAAATTACTCTAGTCTTTCATGTAATTGGGTAACCCTGCTGTTCATGTGGATGTGCTAGTATTCACAAAATCAAAAATCTCTAAACCCTGCCTTTCATTTGAAAGTTCCATTGTCCAAAAAGCAAAAATCCCAAAACCCTGCCTTTCATTTGAAAGTTACATTGTCCAAAAAACGAAAATCCCAAAACCCTGCCTTTCCTTTGATGGTGCCATTGTCCAAAAAACGGAAATCCCTATCCATTCCATGGTCTCAAACCCTGCATGACAAAACAAGCCAGGTGTGAGTCTCCAGTGACAGAAATACACTCTCTCCAGGGAGTGAGAAAGTGACACTGATAGCAGAAAGTTTTGAGACTGCTTTGGTGGTAAAGAAGGAACAAAGTTGCTAATTATAAATAAACTGTGTGTGTTCTCAAATGCATGTATTTTGGGTGCAGAGAGATTAAGCCCAGGTTCAAATTGAATGTATAAATGCCTGTGAACTTTCTAAGCTGATAATCAAAGCACAATTCGCCCGATTGTACTGTCATCTCGCAACGCATTTTGTGATACAATAATTGGGAGTTTGCGAGACAGGAGATAAAAAAGTTAACCTGATTTTTTAGTCTGTCAAATGTAAAACGAAAAGTGTCCCATCTATTTTGTTTAGATTTGGATGCCACAGAGAAGGTGGTGTGTATAAATTAATTGATTTCTGGATATCTATTAAAATCATTTGTTAATAAAAAATGATCTCAATACCACAGCCTGGTTCTTGGCTTAGTGTAGCACAGGGGGAGAAAGCCCTGGTGATATTATATTTTGTTCGACAGGGCTAAGCAAACTAAATATTACTGGAATAACAGTATTTGTTGTTGCTCTTTAATGGGAGGGGGTCCTTCATGTGTTGATAGTGGTCCTCAATAGATAGCATTGCATGTTGATGTAGCTGTGTGGAACCAAGCATAACTGGTGTCTGTGCATATGAACTTTCTCTGGGTGCTTTGTTTTGTGCACTGCCTGCTTATTGTGTCCGGATGGACTGAATGCAGTGTTTGTGTTGTCAGGTGTTGGAGGATTATAGGGGTTTGTGAGTTAGTTTCACAGTGGGGTGCGGTTTGGGTGTTTTGGCAGGGGTTTAACTAGCCTTGTGATCATGTGTGGTAAGTCTTTGGTGAGAAAGTGCGGTTGAGAAAAGGAAATGTTTAGTAGGTTTTTGGGTATCTGTGGGTAGTCTCTGGATATTGTAGCTATGTTATTGCTTTTTCTTTTTGTAGGGCACTCACCTTTGGATTGGCGTAGGGTAAAATTGCAGGGTGAAAGTTGTGTTTGTTTGGGTTACAGACTAACAAAGGGTTACTATTTGGATAGTAGTGATTATTTGTGTGCAACTGTAAACTGTCCCTCAAGTTATCATGTATCGATAGGGGCTGGGGTATGTGCTGGGGATTATTGGGTTTCCTCTATCCTCTTCGTACATTAAACAAACCTGTGTGTGTATTTCTTGAAACATCTGTTGGAGAGGTGCGGTGCGGTCACTTGTGTTAGTGTACGAGTCACATTCAAAATTCCAAATCAAATATATTTGCAGTGGACCCTGAATTACAATACAATGGCCCTCATTACGACCCTGGCGGAAAGTGACTGACCGGACCGCCACAGCGTAAATAGCGTTTCCGCCATTGCACGATGGAGCAAAGTGCGGCCCATTCCGACCCATCGGGCACGAGCACCACGGCATGGCGGAAGTGCAAAGTCCGCGATGGCGGAAATGACCCCAAAACGGCCCACACCGCCGCCGTACGGCGCCCTAGGTGCAATACCGCCACCCATCATAGCGGACACCGCAGTGAGCGCCAACCGGAAAGTACGGTGACCGTAAATATACGGAAACGGAAGTAAAAACATGGGCCCGGAACGGGAAACAACACGCCGTACACCTATAAAACCACAAAATACACACAACCACTAAAAACACCATCCTGAGACACATCCCAACCCGTCATCCACCCTAGTGAAACCAAGAAAAATGGGAAAAGTAGCGAAGAAAGCGTGCGACCGCAAGCGGCAGGTCCACTTCTCCCGTGAGGAACTCACCGTACTCACAGAGACCCTCCAGGAGAATGCCGCCGCCGTCTTCTCCACGCAAATGACCAGGACGGCACTTGCGAACAAGAAGGCCATATGGGCCCTGGTGGCACAGCGGGTAAGTGCGGTGGAGACCGCACCCCGCAACCCACAGCAATGCAGGAAGCGGTGGGACGACCTGCGGATATGCGTCCGTAGCATACTTTCTGCCAACCGCAAAATTGCCACAGCCACCGGGGGAGGATCGGAATCACCCATCAAGTTGACCCCCTGGGAAGAAATCTGTGCCTCCACCATTGGAATGGAGAGCATAGAGGGAGTCGGAGGGATGGAGAAAGGAGTGCAGACATCCGGAGAATCAGGTAGGTGGCCCAAATAAAACCATGCCAAATCCACAATGTCCAATCATGTGATTCACATGTGTCCACATAGCGCAACAGCAACACATGGCCAGGAGAACGTCCACACACATTGGCCTGATAGCGCACTTCAAAACTCACAATAAATACATAAATAAGTAAAAACCCCAAATACACCCACTACACGTGCAGCAGGCACACCCTAACTGCAGGCTGCCAAACAACTGCACCCTCACTCCACACACAAATGAAAGCACCTCCAAGGCCCCGACCCAAATCACCCTCAGGTACCACCCCAATGCATGTGATACATTGCCATTCCAATTCCCACAGACCCATTAATAACGCTCGCCCTCCTTTACTCCACCACAGGGTCCGATCCAAACGACGAGCTCCAGGACACCCCTACCAGCACACCTGCAAAGAGGGCCAAGACCGACGGCCAAAGACCCTCCACCTCAGCTGCACGCATCAAGACACGGCAGCAGCACATATCAAGTGGCAGCACACAGGAGGGAACATCAACAGGCACCCCAGCAGCCAGCATGCCCACAACAGCACCACCACAGGTCCCCCCAATGGATGCCACAGAAGGTACTGCCTCTGGTGGCAGCAGCACCATAGGTGACACCCCATTAATGGCAGCATGCTCCGACACAGAAGACGGGGATGTCGAAGTCAGATCCATCCATGACCTGTCCCAATCCCCCTGTCTGTTCCATCCCGTACACCATGAGGATACCACGCAGGGGCACCCACAAGACGACGACTGGCCATCCCCCACAAGCCCTGTGGCAGGGCAACATGAGGCGAACAGCCCCTCTGTGACACCACCGCAAATGGCCATGGCACAGCACAGGCAACAGTCCCTCGACCAGTTAATCGTGCAACAGCAGCAACTGGCCACGCTCCTCAAGGACCATGCCGATGGATGTGGGGGCACTAAGGCAGACATAGAAACATCAACTGAGACACTTAGGGCACAAATGGAGAGTAGCACAGAGAGCCTGAGAGTCCAAATGGAGAGAAGCACCGAGAGCCTCAGGGGGGAACTGCATGCGACGTCCAAAGACGTATGTGCGGAACTTGCCGCAGTGCGCCGTGTGCTCACTGAGCTCTCACAAACCCTTAGGGACATGCATGGACGTGAGCAGGCAGAGACATCATCCGTTGCAAGTTCCGTCCAGGGCAGCCCCCAACGTAGATCTGGGAGGAACCTGCGCTCCACAGGCAGGGGTGCCCCTGATACCCGCAGAGGGGGCTTGCAATAGCGACTGCCCACTGACAATGAGCATCTTTGGACACTGGTGTTCGGGGGGGAGGTAGGAGGGTGGAGGGGGTGTGCTGGGCTCACTTGGGTGGCGGGTCGATAGGGTGTTCAACATGATATCACATATGCCATAAACAATGCACGATCAACCAATGAGATGTGTGGACAATGATCTTCGTGTACTAGGCCATCATAGGCGTACAGTCCATATTGTGCATGTACCAGACACACACAGTGCCACGAGTCCCGTGTCCATGTATCAGCCACCAGGCGTGAGTGCTAGAAGCATGCATCTATGAGATGCTGACGAATTTCACGGCCCTCCTGTGCCTCGCAGACTCCTTGAGGTGCTGCCACATCCCCACCCTCATCATGACCATCTTCAGGTGCTTGCAGTTCTGCGTCAGGGGGCATGGGCACATTTCTACGTACGCACATGTTGTGTAGCATGACACATGCCATCACCATCTTTGCAACCTTCTCATGGCGGTACAGGAGTGCCCCGCCAGACCTGCTGAGGCACCGGAAACGGGTCTTCAGTAGGCCGAATGCCTGTTCAATGACTACACGGGTACGTGAGTGGGCATGGTTGTAGTCCTCCTCATGCTGGTCCCGTGGGTTCCGGACTGGTGTGAGGAGCCATCTCTTCAGTGGATATCCGGCATCACCTGTATGTGGACGATAAACGAATTATGTGGAATGCCATTGCTACGTACGCCCCCCCCCCCTTCCTGCCAGGTCATTGCCGCATCACATACCCCACATCATCATGCATGAAATGAGACTCACCGAGTAGCCAGGATCTGTTCCCTGCGTGTCGCTCCATGTAGCGTGGTATTGTTGAGTTCCTCAAGACCATAGAATCATGGGTTGATCCAGGGAATCGGGCACAACAATGTGTAATGATCCTGTTGGAGTCACACACCATTTGTACATTCAGAGAATGAAATTGTTTTCGGTTGCGGTACTGGGCCTCCATGGCATGTGGGATGACCAATTCCACATGGGTGCAGTCGATGGCACCAATGCAACCCGGTATGCCACCAAGTGCATGGAATCCCACTTTTGTGTTGGTAATTTCCTGCTCCGAGCGTGGTAGAGAGATGTAGTCGTCTGCGTGCTTCAGGAGGGCATCGAGCACTTGCAATAGTGTCCGTGAGAACAGTGGCTGAGAAATGCCATGCAACTGTCCGACTGTGTGCTGGTAGGTGCCTGTGGCCAGGAAGTGGAGTACAGACACCACCTTCAGTAGGGGTGGGATGGCGGTTGGGCTATCTATCATGCTGACAAGGTCAGCCTGTGTCATGTCCACAATGGCGGCTATGGTGTCCCGGTCCAAACGGTAGAGGGTGTGGATCTGCTCATCAGTGAGGTTGAACGGATGTGCTCGGAGGCGTGGGATTGCGGGCTGCCTGCGTGGTGGTAGTGGCTGTGCTGGCAGCCCTTGCTGGCCCTGCCTTGCCCTCCTCCTCCTCCTGCGTCTCCTCCGTGCGGCCGGTTGTAGTTGGTGTTCGTCTTCTTCTTGGAGTTGGAGTACTTGCAGTGCTATCAGGTCCCCCAGGGCCAACATCGCGAGTCCTGCCGGTAGCATTTCGGAGT
The DNA here is from genome assembly GCF_040938575.1 of Ambystoma mexicanum. NCBI lineage: Eukaryota > Metazoa > Chordata > Amphibia > Caudata > Ambystomatidae > Ambystoma > Ambystoma mexicanum. Next base: position 314,141,431 of record NC_090937.1, on the reverse strand, counting down.
GGGTGTGGTTGTGGGAGGAGGCTGGGTGTGCAATTTATGTGTTTTCAGGCTGTATGGCCTCCACCTGTGGTGATTCATTCCACCTGTGCAAGCTGCTCTCCCCTTTGGGCGAGCACGTCCCGCACACAACGCTGCAATTCGAGGAATGGCATCTTGCTATTACAATCATGTATTAGTACCCGATGGCCGTGTAACATTGGTTGATATGTTCATTCGGCTATGGTCCCATTGTTTCACATGCATTCTTTGCAGTCGCGAACAGACTTGTGAAGGGTCAGTGGAACGTAGTACTCGAGTAACGGTGGACCCTCATGCATCACTGTACCGAGGTTCACCGACGGGCGGGGCCTCCCATTTGTGAGTGAAGGCAGTTGCCATTTTCACACACAGCCGCACTAGATGGATTAATTTGTGATTTCAAGCGGCCACAGATGCCTTTTCGACGTGATGTTGCAAATGAGGAATTCGAAGGGCGGCGCTTTCAGTCTTCAGCTAGCGGCGAGGAGATGCCCACAGGTCTGACTGCAAATATAACGTTCTATTGTTCAGTGTCCTTGGGACAGGGGCCATGGCGAGGATGCAATGATTGATATGAATAGTTTGGGATGAGCAATAGCGAAGTGGATGATGAGGCCGGACGTTCCCAAATACATGTTACTTCACAACACTGGAATTACGGGCTGGGGCACAGTGGATTTTGCAGGCTGCATAACGCACAGACTCAATGGAATTCTCACATGTTATGTGAGTATGGAAACAGGCGTTATCATTACGGGATGAGGGAATGATGAATGGATGCATGGACAGATGATTTGATACGGTGTTTGCCATGTACAGGGCTTCTTGGAATCTGTCCGCCTCCCCTGCGCTATGTGATGCAGGGCTGCCATAGTGGGACCATCGTCTATCTGGCCTTGTTGAGCCCTCCCTGTCTCGACGCGCCTTCAGACACTTGTGTCCATGCACGTTACCAATCCCATCTGATGGATTCTGTTTTCACAGACGCATGCACAGGTACACTCGTTTGTGATGGTGTTTTCACCTCGATATGGATAGTTATGAGTCGCAAGTGGTTTTGGGGTGGTGATGATCCTTTGGAGTGGGCTAGCATGCATATGGCTGTGGATTTAGTGTGATCATTGAAGTGAGTTGTTCGAATGTAGTTCTGATGGCCATTCTATTCTTTTTCTTTTCTTTTGGTTGACAGGTATCGCCTCCCCTTTTGCCACTGCCATCTGTATGCCACTCCTGCAGATGGGTTTTACTCCCGACACCTGCTGCTTCGTGTTAATCAGTGGAGCAGCATTACGATCTTATGGGACGATCGCCAATGGGCCACATGCCCTTACGCAGTACTAGTGGCTCGGAGCAACATTTCGGCCTTTCAGCTGGACTAGTGCCTCCCTATTGGGACGGCCCTGCGGTTCTAGGCGCTTCCATGTTGCCTTTTCGTACGAGAATGTAGCCCCTGTGTACCATGAAGGAACAGGGCGTCACACAAGAAGTAGCTGGTCATTTATTGCGGATGCAGCCCACAATGGTGAAATGTGTTTTGGAGTTCATGGCCTAATGGCTGTATGGGCTTGGTGAATTTGTTGTGCATTAAATTTCTATTCTGATATGGGCCGTGTAGCGTTCTTCTTTGCAAGTGATGTGGCATATTCCTATTTGGGGAGCGATGTATTGTGAGGAGATCTGCATTGGGTTCCAGCTTCGGAGTATGGTTGCGTGGTACTGTGCTGGGCGCGTTTGCCTACGAAGCCCAGTGAGGTCAGGGGTGAGGGCTGCCAATATGACTGTTTGAATGATGTCATGCTCAGGGGCGGGGGATTAGGTTTTGTGTAACAGATGCCGGTCAGCCAGGTGGATTGGTGGAATGATGTGATTATCGGAATATTGCTGGTCACAGGTGCCTGTGTTTGCGTGCGTTTCTTGGTGGGAGACTGAGGTCATGTCCATTGGTATAGCTTCTGTATTCGTGCCATCTGTGCCCTGCAGCTCCCATTGGCCCCTCTTGTGATTCTTTTGTTCGTTGGCATGCATGGGTGACTTGTACATTTCACTGGTTGCATTGTGACTTCGTCGCACCTACGGGGAGTTGTACTATGTGGCCAGGGAGCGGTGTACAGGCACTCAGTGGGGCCGTTTACGGTTGATTCGCGATGCCGTACTTCTCACCATGGCGGAATGGTACTTTCCGCCGTGCTTGATGGCGTTAAGTACATGTCCGCTAGGGTCGGAATTCGCGTACCCTTGCGCCATGGTGCTAATTACGGTTTGGCATGGCGCGCGCGCGCGTACTTGGTGCAGTTAGCGTTGGCATTCACTACGGTGTCGCTAATGGCATCGTACTTTACGGTGACGGGTCATAATCGCACCGAGCGCTATTCGATGGCGGTATTGCATTTCCGCCATCGTTTTTCGATTTCCGCCAGGGTCGTAATGAGGGCCAATGTGTACTATTCTATATAATCTGCTATGTCCGAAATGTAACCTAACAACGTATGTGATATTTGTTTTGTGTATAGTACATGCTAATACCACTCATGCATTCTGGGACATTTAGTCCCACCTCTTGAGTGGAACAAAGAAAGTCCACCACAGCCCTCCCATGCAACATCAAATGCCGAATGTCCTGATGCTGCGACTGTCCTGTACCTCCCACTGGAAACATGCATTTCAAACCTGCATGCACAGTGCTTCTGCCTTAGATTTGTGTGGTTCCCTCTGTTCTGTTTTTGAATTTACTGTACAGTGGATATCTCTAACATGCTTATAATCGACATTTGTAATATTGTGTGACAGATGAAGCAACTTTTGCCTAAATACGATACCCATTGTCTTTGTAAGTGGGCTCTTGGAAATGCATGTATTTCTTTTTTCTCATCGATAGTACAGTAACACTACAAATACTATACTATATTTCACAAAAACAAGAACGAATAAATACATTAATATCAATTTATACTGTAAAAATAAAACACATGGCAGGCACCTGAACACCCACGTGGTTCAAAACGCATCTATGTTACACACCTCCATGGCTCAGGGATTACATGTACTGTTTCCTGAATGCATTCACTAAGCAAGAGATACCTCAAGAACGTAAATATTAGGGTTAGTGCCTGAAAACAAAATACTGTACAGTACGCCCAGTAGTGTCTACAACATACATCAACATATAATGGTGGAGCATATGCAAACCTAGTGCCTGATTGAATGAGGGTGTCACACAGCTGATGCATTCACAAGGCCCAAATTGTGGTCTCCAGCCTATCACAGGTAGGCCAAGAAGACTCAGCTCTGTGTCCACTTATGTTACAGCAACTGATAGGCGTAAGAATACATATGTTCTTGAAAGGATGTCTATGTCACACTCTACTCCACTTGATGATGCATTTCTTGCCAGGGGCGGTGCGTGCAGTTGCTGGTCCTTTGGCCCTTCTCTAACGACAAGGAGCTACCAAGAGCTAACTGAGACAAAGACCCTGATTCATGGATTATTTGCACCGAAAAAAATGGGATTTGTGCGCCATTCTGCCCGCAAATCCCCATTTGTTAAACAGGGATTTGCGGGCAGAATGGCGTACAAATCCCGTTAACTTGGGGCCTAAATAGTAGTAACATGTGTTAGTGGGCTGGCAAAATCGGCTGACTGAGTGATACAAACAACATTAAGTCAACTACAGTAGAAAATCAGTTGGGAATGTCCTTATTTTTATGGTTTGATACATCTACACATTTGTATTATGAGATTGATAATGAAACACAGATAATGTGTCTCTTAAACATGACAGGAAACCCATGATAACATTCAAAGCAAATAATAACAACAAAGCAATAACTTAGCCTTTTTATTTAATCTTGTAAACGTTAAATAGTGGTGTGATGAGAGTGAAAAAGATCTTAGGACCATAATTCAAATTACTTCAAGTTTCTTCAATATATTTAGCACATAGTTTGGGCAGACAGTGAAAAGTGGGCATACTGCCAAAATCTTGAGTGGTTAAGATGTCTCCCTAAATGAGGGCAAGGTGCTGGATGCTGGTGGCATCTGCTGTAATGAAAAGTGATCTTGCACAGCACCCATCTGTTATGTTCTTGGCCTCGCTACATATGGCCCTGTAAGAGACGATGGGGAGGGTGTGTTAGTGGGATAGCAGGAGAGGCAGAGGTGTTGATGGTTGCAGTCCAGAAGCAAGCAAGACCTGAGAGCCATATTGCTTCTATGGATTTGGTAGAGACTCATGTGGATGTGTTACCCAACGTGGAGAGCCCAGGAGCAGACAGACTACAATGATTTGGTTCTAGATAGCCACTGATGTGGGGGGAGTGAGATAGGGCTAGACGGGAGACTTTAATTATAGATCAGCAAGGAATGGCTAGGCCTTCAGTGGCCAGGCATGTGGGCTTTGTTTATGTGTTATGTGCGGTGTTAGGAGGGTAGTAGTATATTGTAGCTCTGAGCCAGTTAGTCAGGGAGGGAAGGGTAGTAGGCAAACGAGGAGTATAAGTAGTGTGGGGACAAAGTGTTGGGTGACATACAGTAGCTATGTAATGGGTGCTATCTGGAAACATAATAAGGTGGCCTGTTAGAGGTTTGCAGTGAAATTCCTTTAATTATGTATCCATTGTGCGGGTTCAGGCCAGGTGTTTCCTTTACACAATGATCTTTGTCACAGATTGTTTGTGGGCTCCTGGTATTTAATATTTAGGGGGATAGCTCTGCTGTCTAAAGCCTGGCCATGTAAGGTGTAATCTGAGGGAAATCATCACTTATTGAGGGAACCCTTTTAGTCCAATGATATTTGTACCCAATTGACGACATTAAACAAATCAGAATTCCCTATTTAGCAAGACCAAGTTGCTTTGCTTCCAAAGGTCTGTTCATAATGGTTACGCTTGAGAGGCTACAATTTTTAAAAGGTTATCTGTGTATATCTTTAGTATAGTTAAGAAAGAGTCTTGTTGAAGATGTTTATGGAAGATATTTCATAATTGTGTTATTTGTGCATGATTTACGCACACACACACACACACACACACCCATCCACACACACATTTGGGGGTAATTCATAGAATTCAGCGCACAAGTGGCACACACGGCTGGCGCACAGTGTGCGCGTGTGACAGTCTGCGCCAGCCGCCTGCGCCAAAATCCATTTCTGCACACAGCGTATTCATGGATTTCAACATCCATTAACAGCCGTGGCGCAGAGCGGCGCAGCGACCATGCAGCAGCGCCAGTTACGCCCCCAACCCCTCCCCATGCGCCATGTACAGAGCACAAATCCAGTACATGGCGCACATGCCCCGAACCACGAAAACGCCTGTAAAACTACCCACGCACCCCTCAGAATACAAGTACCCCGCTGCGTGGGAAGTTTCACATGTGATTGGCCCTGTGCGAGCAGTGTACGTGAATTTCGGGGGTGCGCGGGAAGTTTCACACACGATTGGCCCTGTGCGAGCGGGGTACGTGTGTTACGGGGGTTCGCTTGAAGTTTCACACGTGATTGGGCCTGTGCGAGTGGGGTACGTGTATTTCGGCGGTGCGTGGGAAGTTTCACACGCGATCGGCCCTATGCGAGTGGGGTACGTGTATTTCGGGGGTGTGTGGGAAGTTTCACACGTGATTGGCCCTGTGCGAGTGGGGTATGTTTATTACTGGGGTGCGCGGGAAGTATCACACGCGATCGGCACCTGTGCGAGCGGGGTACATGTATTACTGGGGTGCGCAGGAAGTTTCACACGTGATCGGCCGTGTGCGAGCGGGGTACGTGTATTACTGGGGTTCGCTGGAAGTTCCACACGCGATTGGGCCTGTGCGAGCGGGGTACGTGTATTTCGGGGTTGCGTGGGAAGTTTCACACGCGATCGGCCCTGTGCGAGCGGGGTACGTGTATTACTGGGGTGCGCGGGAAGTTTCACACGCGATCGGCCCTGAGCGAGCAGAGTACGTCTATTTCCGGAATACGCGGGAAGTATCACACGCAATTTTGCTGTCAGAGCGGGTACGTGTATCCAGTGGGGTGCGTGGGGAGTCCCACACGTGAATTGGCAGTGTGGGTCCTCCCAAGTGTGCCCTCTACCCCCTCCATGGACCTTCCAGGCAAACCACACCACAGGGGACTACCCAGCACCCCTGGTCATGTCCCGCACGCAGCCCATCCACCATGGGCATGCCCCCCAGCCAGCCCACATGTCACCTTCCACTAGTGATCACCGACCCATGTCCCCCAGCACCCCCACCCCCCAGCAGTGATGGGCACCTGCCAGCAGGCCCTGACTCATGTCCCCCAGCACCCCCACCCCCCAGCAGTGATGGACACCTGCCAGCAGGCCCCGACTCATGTCCCCTAGCACTCCCACCCCCCAGCAGTGAGCCTCAGGCCCCGACTCATTTCCCCCAGCACCCCCACCCCCCAGCAGTGATGGGCACCTGCCAGCAGGCCCCGACTCATGTCCCCCAGCACCCCCACCCCCCAGCAGTGAGCCTCAGGCCCAGACTTATGTCCCAACAAACCACATGTCCTAACAAAACAGACCCATGTCCCGAAAGCAAAACCTAATCCCCCTTGCCCCTCAATCCAAGCATGCAACCATCCACAGAACCCACTCCCAAATCACCCATGCCATGATAGATGAAATGAACCACAATGCCCATGCAGGAATGCACAGCGTAGCCACACAGTGGCAACACGTGACTGAGTAAATGTTCAATGAGACATGCACAAAACCAATTACAGAACACAACACCAATTCTGAAGTAATAAAAAATGTATTAAAACATAAAGAACTGACTCTGATGAATAGTGACCTGAAAATCAATGCACAATGACTGAAGTAGAAAAAAAATTATTGTAAATCCAATGAAGTAAAAAAAAAAAGAAAAATCACGTAGAATAAAAAAGTGGTCCATTGCCAATATCCAAATTTAAAAAAAAACATTGATCCATGGGAATATAGAAAAAGAAAGTATGTACAAGTCTGCAACTATATACAATGTAAGTCCAAATGGTCCATGATCCACAAACAAAAGGAAACCTACAAAAAAGTCTTAGGAAGAAAAAAACTATATACACATGAAGTGGAGCAATGTCCATTAACTCCAAATTAAAAGAAGAACAAAGGAAACCTAACACTATCTAACTATATACAATGCTGGCGGGCAAGTCCTGCGGCTCACTTTGTTATGTCCCGGGCCAGGGCATCATCGAACTCCATTTCGATGTCCCGGAGGCGGGCCTCTGCCCTGGCACCGAGGTCTCGCAGGGATGCACTCATGGCCTGTTCCAACTCCCTGCGAGTTGCCTCGAGGCACTCTGCCCGCCTCAACGCCCGACGCATGGAGAACTCTGCCCTGACCATGGTGAGCCGCGCCTCTTCCGCCCGTCAACACTCCGCATCTATGCGCTGGCCCAACCGCAGCCACACAGAAGACACACCCATTCCAGGGTTCTCCTGCCCTCTGGCCGATGCCTGCCCCTCTGATGTCGAGAGCCCCGAGCCATCATTTCTCCCACCTAGAGCCTGCTACTGTTGCTGCTGTCCATGTGCCCTGTCCGATGCCTGCACATCCTCCATCTGCTGGAATCTAGTTGTTGGGGTGTCCACCCCTGCTGGACCGCCTACTCCCGACTGTGGCAGGGATGGGATCTCCACCAAGCTGGCTGTGTTGGTCAGGCCAGGTCCACAGGGGGCCCTGGTGGAATCTGGGCCAGAATACGGCAGGGAGAACAACTGGCGCATAGTCTCCACAGAGGAGGAGAGGTCCGCCAGAGGGCCCAACACATGTAGGTACCCACCGACCAGGGCCCCTCCCAACAGTGCCACGTCACGACGCTGCTGTTCGTGATGGCGTGCGTGCTCTGCCCAGGAAGCACGCACGCCATCACGAATGTCACGCGTGCGCAACGCGACACCAACCAGGACAGAGCCCATACGGTCGTGGGACCCCTCGTCCGCAGGAAGTGGAGAGGCAGGTGACGTGGCACTCCCCCCTACCTGCGGACGGGCCTGGGACGGTCATCCCTGTTGGTGCATGGTGGTGCAGTCACAGGGTCAAGGACAGCGACATGCACAGGCCCCTCTGAGGTGACCTGTGCTGCCTCCTGACCCTGGCCCTGGACTGCACCACTTGCACCAGTGGTACTAACCCCCACTAGGACCCATGTGTGGCTCAGTAGCGGGCTCCTCCTCCTCTGTGGAGAACACCAACCTGGATGTCTCCACACGGTATTTCGCCATTGCAAGCCACTGTGGGGGCTCACCCAGCCCTTCCACTACAGCCGTAGTGGCAGACGCAGCACCAGCCCCCTCGATCCCAGATGTTGGCAATTCCTGGGAGGGTGGCTGGGCCTTGCGTCGCCGCCCAGTGGAGGCATCCCTGCCGCTTGGCTCCACAGCGCTGTCTCCGCCCTCTTCTTTACTTGACGCTGCGTAGAGGGAGACATAGAACACAGGCATCAGGGTACAGTACAATATTCCCCTAGACAGGAAGCAGTAACACATGAGTGGCACTGTCAAATGTCACTTCCATCCTGTCCCTCCACAACACATGGGTGAATGCACGCAACACACATGCAGAAACAGTCCTGGCGCCTACAATCAACATCAGCATCCATGTACAAGGGCCACTGTTAACCAAAATGTTGACTTCAAACTCACATGCATCATGGCTCACACTGGTCCCATGCACACACATCACCGGAGGGTCATGCATCATGGCTTGTACACCACATACACAGTGGATGGACACAGTGGATACAACGGTGACCGCACTGCATGAGTGAATCTACACATCATCACGGACATGTGTCATGATATGATATGATATGATATGATACGATATGATATGGCATTAATAACGCGCCTATACACAAGTGTTTCAAGGCGCGACGAGGCAAGGGGGGGGGACAAAGGGAGGACAGATAACGATCTTACTAGGCCAGGTGTCATTCAGATCGTGCAAGTGCATGGGAAGGGGGGACAGGAAGAGTGCAAGGGGGGGAAGGGAGAGGGGGAAGTGCAGTACATGGGAAGTGGAAAAAATAAGATAAATAAAACACATAACATAAAACAGGCAAGTGCAGGAAGTGCGGACAAGTGCTGGAAAGGGGACTGAAGGGATACAGAAACAGTCCCCAAGTGCAGGGGTTGCCAGGGAGGCAGTGCAGGTGGGCAGTTGACTTGGGCCTGGCCCAGAGATCAGAGGGGTGGCCAGGTAACCAGTGCAATTTCAATCAGGAGTTCAGCAAGGGAGGGGAGGAGAGAAAGCAGAAGCAAAGAGGAATGTTTTGAGGTGTTTCCGGAACCGGAGGTGGTTCTCCTCGAGTCTCAGGGAGGCACGAAGGCTGTTCCAGAGAGAGGCCCCTGCCGAAGAGAGTGATCTGCCACCAACTCGTGTGACCTGCCACCATGGCGTTTCAAAGTCACACACACACACTTCTCAGACACACACACATGTGCACCATACATGTACATGACAGCAGCACCCATCCCTCATCCCCCTCCATGTCCAAGAACAGAGACTGGCATGCATTCATGTGTGTATTCCACATACATCTGCCCATGCTACATTGGAACACATGCACCATCCATGTGGTTCACACATTACTGGTCTGACATGCATGACCATGATGTCCCTGCACACACACATCCATACATGGCCTATGTCACACATACAGGCAAGTATCAGACTACCAGCACACTGCAACATGCCCTGTCTCACACATCAATGCTTTCCCACTTACCGCTCAACTCCAGACAGGTCTGCCTCTGAAGGATCTGGGCGTGGAGCGCTGGGGCTACGTGTTCCAGGACCCTCATCTGGATGTTACTCATGCTGCCCCGGCCCCGCTTCGCGAGGTGCCGGGCCTTGTAGAGGGTCCTGGACCTCAGGTCCTCCCAGCGCTTCTTGACGTGCTTGATGTCGCAGGTTGCCACCTCCTCCGCACTGAGGGCAACCACTGCGTCCTCCCAGATCCTCAACTGTCCTTCCTTGTTGGCGCGTGATGTTCCGAAGAGGGCATCATAATGCCCCAGGACATGCTCCACCAGGACACCAACTTCCTTCTCACTGAAGCTGGTGGCCCTCTGCTTCTCTGACTGGGGGTCGCCAGTGGTCTCAGATGGTGTTTGCCACAACATGGCGACCCCCGAGGCAGGCGTGGGTGGGCAACTGGGTCCTGGGGCTGGGCTGTGGAGCGATGTTATCCCAGTCGGGAGTCTTCTGTTCCAACAGGGGTGGACACAGCAACTGGACCCCTGCAGATGGCTGACGTGCAGGCACCAAATAGCAGGGCATGTGGGCAGCAGGCAGACAGCAGCAGATGGCTAGTAGGAGCATGCTCGGGCCTCTTGGGGGATCTTGGGGGCAGGAAAATGGCCTTTTGGGCAGGAGCATGGTCTTCCGTGTGTATTCGCGTGGCCAGCTTGATATGGAGTGATTTGGCACGTGAAAAAATTGCGTGTAATCCGAGGAAAGGCCCTTAGCACGTAAGCTCATCAGTGACGTTACGCGCGCAGGCGTTGCCCACAACACGGGTGCATAGTGAATCAGCACATGAGAAAACTGCACGTCACCGGGCTATTGGAGGAAAGGGCATAAGCGCGTAAGTGATGTTTCACATGTGGGCTGGCTTAAAAGGTATGAGTATCACGCTATTTCCTTGTATGTGCTTTTTGTGGAGAGCGAGCGGGTGTATCTTGTACTTCTTGTCGGTTCACACGCGATTACTTCACAACGTTTCCAGTTCGTACTCCCTGTTTCCTCAGACTGTGTTCTTTTCTTCTTTTGTCGGGGGTGTTGCCTACATGTCTTTTTCACGTTCTTTTTCAAGGCAGACGGTGAGTCGCGCACGTATTTTCCAACTGTGGTTGCCCCCGTGTGTCGCTTACCCCTTCAGTGGTCATTGTAGGCTGCATGTAACACGCGCACGCTTATTTTTGTGTTTCTGGGTGCCACAGCGTAGTGTGGGTTTATTTTTCCACGCACGTGGTCTACCGGGGTTGCGTGCACATGTGCTTTTGTTTTTGGGGTGCCTGTGCATTTGTGTGACCCGTCATCTTCCCCCAGGGGTCACATACAGCCTTGCCAGAGCACTAGGGTATGAATTCCATCTTGTACCCTACCCCTTTCCCCCCAATTGCCCGGGACAATTCTTTACTGCAACTCCCATAGGCACAACAATATCAGTGCCATGGTTGGGAGGTGACCAAGCAAGGGAGGCAATGGTGGCCGAACTCCAAAAGGTGGGCGTGGTGGGCGCGGTAGGGGACGTGGGCAGGATTTGCAGGGTGCCCCTAGACTCCCGTGTGTTGAGGACCAATCAGGGACACCCATGCCCCCCCATGGTTGTGAGAAACATAGCTGACACCATACCAGCTCAGCCCTTGTTGGACCGGCCCATTTTGGCACCTGGACGGCACAGGATGACTCCCAGGCTGACTTCCAGGTCAGCAAGACTAAGCCACGTGTGACGGTGCAAGTTGCTGTCACCAGGCCGCGTGGATCTGGGGCAGCAATGTCATCTGCTGCCCCAAGTAGGCAGGGTGGGGAGGCTGCAGGGGCAGCTGCAGCTCTATCCACCCCAGCTCTGAGTCTCCCAGCCGGGACAGTGTTGGTCCAGGTCCATCAAACCGACGTTGGCCCTGCAAACATCACTCTGCAGTCAATGCCTGCACCAAGACCTATGGTCATTGTGCCTTCGCACACTTCTAGTACCCAGTCCACCTGCGCTTCTGCCCCTACTGACCAGAGCGGCATAAGCCACTCAGGATCTGCACCACCTTTGAAAAAGAAGAAGAAGGGTGCTCTGGCACTACAGGTTGAGACCCCAGACACGGCTACACACTCCGGCACGTCAAGAAAGCCTAGCTTTAATGATGCCGAACGTGATGCACTTGTGGCCTATGTGTCGGCACATAGCCACAAAATGGTGGTGACTGCAGGGTGCTAGACCACACCTGGTCAACGTAGGGCACACTGGCAGACCATCGCGGACCACATTAGTGCCCTTGGATTTGTGAGGCGCACAGCTGATGATTGCTACAAACGGTGGAATGACCTGAAACGCAGAGCAAAGAATAAGCTGGCCTCAAATCATGCATCTACTCTGGTGACTGGCGGTGGGTCTCCACCAGAGGACAACCAACTCACTGAACATGAGTCTGTTGCTGGAACCTTCATCACAGAGGAACAGATCCAAGGCATGGGAGACCTACCAGATTAAACGCATTGTCCGGTGAGTGCTGATGCATGTGTGTGTAATCCATGTGTATGTTGTTTGGGTGACGGGGTCTGATTGAGTGCCAGGTGAGGGTGTGCACTCCTGAGTGGTATGGGTCACCCATGTGCTTCCTCCAAAACATTCAGCGGCCTTGGATATGGGTATGACAGTATCCCTTCTGCCCACAGTAGCCAATTGGCGCCACATTACTGCAGTTGCCCTTGAACTGTCATATTGCAACAACATTGTTCTGAATTTTTCAGTGTTCATTCAGGCAGATTGTTTAAATTCTCCCATTTTTGCAACGCATTTTTCAGCCCTAATGCCGCATATGTGACATGCTTCTGTCATTGATTACACCCCACATTGGCCCACATTTGTTACCTTGTTATGTGAATGATTAGACCATTCAGGCTGATTGAGTATTGACCTGCTCACATTAATTTTTGGGGCCTGTTTGAATGTGGAACATGATAGTTGTTTCCTGTCATGGTGAAGTGACCAACCATTGATGTGTACATCTGCCTGTAATCACTGTATTATTGTACACTGGATGTGTTGCAGTGTGTGGCACATGCATATTTTTTCACACTATTTAGCATTTTTCATCTCATCATATCCATCTCACATGGATGGGTGACAGTACTCATTCACTGGCATATGGCTGTACTTGTCAAATGTACCATGGCTAGACTACATGCCATCTGTGTGCTGGCATGTGTCATGTATGTGTATTGGACATGCCACTCACAGGCTAATGTGTGATTCCAGTGCTACCCAGCATGCAGCAAATGTGTTGCTGTTCCATCTTGGTGTCCTCGGTGTCTGTTTTTTGCCTCCCCTTCCAACTCATTGACAGTGCATGCATGCCAGGGTTATTGTCATGTGGGACATGTGTAAATCATGTACTGGATCTCTGGCTTGTAAGGCCTATGTGTGTGCTATGGTGCTCGTGCCTGTTTCCATTTGTTGTCTTTCATGTTTTTGCAGGTGATGACGCACTTGATGCTGTAGAGGTGGAGGAGATGGTGCAGACCCAGGAGGAATCTCAGGCACGACTGGGCACCAGTGGAGGACGTGGTGTGGTGGTGGGTGAAAACCCAATCTTATTGCAGACCATACTGTCCAGGGGTGTCTCTGGTTGCAACTCCCACAAACTCTATGATTCAGGTGCTGATACGGATGATGAGACTAATGTGCTGTCGCAGGTGAGTGTTTCTGGCAGGGATTCTGTTCTATCCAACCCACCTGCACCAGGGGTAGAACCCTCTATGGGGATGTCAGTGTTGGTAACTCCGCCTTTGGCGGTTACGGATGCAGGGTCACACTCCACAACATCTGATCCTGTTCCTGGGCCAGCAGATCAGAGGGGGAATGCAGTCCAGCAGCCTCAGGCAGTGCCGGCACAGCAAGGTGCAGATCGCCTTGCCCCAAACAGGTGTGGTGCCCGCCGATGCGGTGGCCGTGCGCCATCAGGCAATATCGTATGGGAAAACGCCATGCACGGTATTGCAGCACAACAGGGAGCATCAGTTCAAATGATGGCTTAGGCAATGAGGAGGGTGGCCACTTCCATTCTCCCCCCTGAAAGGCAGATGGAGCAACAACAGCAGGCAACAGACTCCATTTGCCAATCACACAGGGAAGACAGGTTGGCGTCCAAAAGGGACCGACGGGCGGCACTGGAGACTCTGCGGGAAGCCATTTCTGTGGAGTCACAGGGCCACAGGGAAGCTTTGAGGTTAGAACTCCAGTTCCTCAGGCAAACTCTAAGTGAACTTGAGGCTTCCTGAAATTTAAGGTCAGAACAGCAGCTGGAGCAGCTCAAACGTTCGCTCTCAGCTGAGCTGCAGGCAACTCGGGAGGAGATCCGGGCATCACGCAATGCCATGCGTGCAGAAATGCAGGAAACCCGTGAGGTGCTGCATGGAGATCTCTGCACTATCATCCTCCAGAATCAGACCTTCAACACCTGCATGCTTGCTGCCATGGAGGACCATACCAGGGCTTTGCGTGGGCTGCCTCCCATAGCACCACCACCTCCTGATGCAGAAGCAGAGGGTGAAGAGAGTGACAGCAGCAGTTTTCCCACAATAGCGTAGCCGTGCAGGCCATGAGCCCATGGAGGTATTTTTTTGTTCGCAACATTCTTGTGTGACTCCCGTGGGCATCCACTGTGTATTCCAGATGGGCACATGCAGGCTTGTCCTGTGTTTGGGTTAGATGCTTGGGTTCCTGACACACACACCCCTCCTGCTTCCCTTTCCATGGGCTTGCAAAGGGTGTGACCAAGTGACAGTGACTGACACAGTGACATTGGGCTCCCATGAGCTGTGTGGGCAGTCTGTAGTCAAAACTGTGTGTACATCCCTAGTGGGGATTGTTGTTGTATTGAACACTGCATGGTGTATTGATATGTGCTTGTGCATCCATGTCTTCCTCCTTATTCACAGGTACCTTCTTCATGTCTTCACAAGGCCGTCACCTTTGTGGATGCAGTTCATGTTGTATGCAGTACACTGACACATTTGCCTGACGTCAACACTCTGCAGTTGGAAAGGGTGTATGTGCTGGCTTATTCAGGTTGTAAAACGTGCACTACTTTCATGTGGTACTGTCATATTCTGGAAATGTTTCATCCTGTGTTGCTTTATTGTGTTGCTGGTAAGCATTTGGTCATGTGTGCTGTTTGTTATTGATTAATGGGAGCATATTGTCTGTGGCCTGTTTCCATTTACGACAGTGCACTTTGTGACACTTGTGTCATATGTTGTGCATTCCTTTGTTTGCTTTCACATTGCATGACATGCCATGGTGTGTTGGGTAGCAGAGATGGGGAGAGGTTGGGTGACATGGTGCTGTTTTCATGATCTACTTTGCAAGGGGGTAGTCATTCATGCAGCATAAATGTGTGTCTTTTGGTGACACAGCATTGGTTGTCTTTGGGTAGGTAGGGATGCACACAATGTAACACTTCCAGGTGACCAATCTCAGGCTGGTATGGTTGTGACAGTTGACTATCCCTTATGTCATCATCATTGATTGTCAACTGGTATGTACCAGGGCTGTGTGCACTCCACAGGGGTGTGATTTTAGGTGAAGTAATTAGCCACCAGCTGCGTACGGGCTGCCTCACCACGTGCCCTTTCCCCTCCCATGCGCAGTGGCCGTGCATGTGGTTGGGGATGTGGGGGCACCACCATGTCCACCGGCAGGCCCCGGCGGGTTGCAACGTTGTGCAGGACACATGCTGCCACTATGATCCTGCACACTACTGGGGGCGCGTATAGCAACAGCCCACCAGAGCGGTCAAGGGAGCGAAAGCGTGACTTGAGCACTCCGAATGTGCGCTCCACTATGCCCCGGGTTGCAATATGAGCTGTGTTGTATCTTACCTCGGGTGGTGTGGTGGGGTTCCGAATTGGCGTCATCATGTGGGTGCTCAGAGGGTAGGCACTGTCCCCTGGGGAGGTGATGATGGGTATCATTAGTGGGGTTGTGACATTACTCAGTATCTGACATGCATGCATGTGCAGAGGCATTTATACTCACCAAGCAGCCATGTATCACCATGCCGCCCAGCTTCTAGGTCCCGGTTTAGGGTTGACATTCTGTAAATTAAACTGTCATGGGTGGACCCTGTATAGTTGGCATATACTGAGGTGATGATTCCCTTGGCATCCCATACTACCTGCACGTTGATGGAATGCCAGTGCTTGCGATTTCTATAGATGTGCTCAGTTGCCCTCGGAGGACGTAGAGCCACATGGGTGCAATCAATGGCACCTAGCACTTTGGGGAAGTGTGCCACCCCGTAAAAATCCTGGACGGCAGCCTGCCTTTCTGCAGGTGTTCTGGGCAGGTATATGTGCCTGCGGACTGATGGGCGTGCAGTCATGATGGAAACACCTGGTGTAGGCAGCGCGACTGCGTGGCCTGTGACACCCCCCACTATGGCACTTGTCTGCTGAAATGAACCATTGGCCAAGAAGTGCATTACATTGAGCACCTTTTCCAAGGGGCTCAGTGCTTGGGAGCACAGGGATGGTGATGTGAGGTCATCCTCCAACTCACTCACCAGGTCGAGTATAATGTGAGGTGGAAACCTGTACCTCCCATTCACCTGGTCAGCAGTCATCCCAAAAAGGCTGGTCCTGGGTGTAAAAATTCTGGCCCTGACTATCCTCCTCCTCCTGCGGTATCGCACAACCACTGCTGCGAGGAATGGTATATTTATCATAGCGTCTGAGCTTGTTTGTTGTTTGCACACACTTTTATGCTGCGCGGGTCCACGTACGCCTGCTTCCTGCTGGCATACGTGTTTCCGGATTAGCGCGTCTCTTTTGGCGCATACGTTTCCCCTGTTCGATTCCATGAATACGTGTTGTAGGCGCGCGTGCGGGTGTGCCACGCATTTGCCTCCTGTACTTCCCCCGTAATGCCCACATTTTCACGCGTTGTTCCCCATTCCGCGTGTTATGCCCTATGTTCCGCCTACTTTTGTTGTGTGCTATGTGCGCTTTCGCTGTGCGTGTAGCGCACGCCGTTTGATGACGTGTGCGCCCGCATGCGCCACGCAGGATTTTAGCGCACATTCCAGTATTTACACGCGCACGGACTTCCATGAATCGATGTGCGCGGCTTTCGCACGCTTGCACTGCGATTTTCGCACTTGCGCTGCGATTCGCACGCTTTTGCATGCTTGCACAGAGATTTCCGGCGTACATTAATTCCATGAATCGGCCTGTGCCCCAAAGTAAATGATAACACTCTCCTATACGAATCTTACATTTCTCACAGAACTTGTTGCAATATGGTCTATTTTTGGTCTCAAATGATGAGAAAAGCAATTCGCTGTTATACTTAACACAATTTGGGTCATTCAATCGTTTTAGTGCTCCTCACCACGGAAATGTACTTTACCCACCAGTAGTTGCAATTTGCTATTAATAGGGCCCGGAAACCCCTTAATTCCCACCAAACACATGCCCACTTGTTTTCAAAAGGGGAGTTTATTAGCAATGGGGGGTATTCCCCGTGCTAACCAAAGAATATCTTTGGCCTTTCAGCATGGTTTTTGTCTTAGTTGCGTTTTTATAACGCGTGGACCCGCTGAGCTATCCTCCCGGGACATTCATACTTGCCATACAGATGACAAGTATGAATGTTCTCCCCGCCCCCCAGGTGGAATAATGAGATTTGCTCAAAGGCCTCCCCCTTCTGAACTCTCAGAGTCAGCCTAAGGTCAGCCATCAGGGTGAAGTTATTTTAGCACTACCGCCCTTGCATGGGAAAATCAGCTATCGATCAATAGTATATATGATTAATTAGCTCTCATTGGTACTGCATATTTAATCTGAAAGTCCCAATTTCCAAAGACACTTGGTTGTGTAAGGTGACTCAAGTAAATGTTACGTGAGGCGACAGGCTGGGAGAGACTTCACTTTAAAACCAGACATTTCTAACACTTTATAACATTTGAGTGTTCTTTGATAACTGGCTTTGTAGAAAGTGGAACATCCTGTTGTGCCACGGACGAGGCGCCTGAATGAAATCGTTTTCGGACGAACCGTGAGAAAGAATGGTAATAACAAATAGGAAGGAATGTCTAGCAGCTATGTGATACTTTGTTTATTTTCCTAGCTGATGTGCCCGTGCCCTTCCACTTCCCTTGTCGTCACTTCCCTCACAAGTGACCCCAACGCTATATAATTACATAGTGCGGAAAAACAACAAAATGGTACAGCAGTACACATCCCAACAGCAAATCAAGCATGTTCATATTTTGAAATTACACTTAGGGACGTTTAATGCTGTTCGCAATCATGGGAAAGCCTGCCATTTTTAAGTAATAATCCCCATGGCCAGCGTTAAGGCTCTTGCTACGCTTGGGCATGTAACTATGGGCACCGGGGCATTACCTGAAGAGGGACGGCCCCCCGCCCCCCTGAGCAAGGGGCTTATTGCTGTTAGTACCCCGGCCTGTACGACAGGAGTACTAATAGTGTCTTTTGTAAGTTGCGAGACACCTGCAGCGTCTAGCAACTGAAAAAGAGGAAAAATAAAATGGCTGCCACAGATCGGGGAGAAGGGATTATACATAGTGCCTTCCCCCTTTCCAAGGCTGCCATAGAAAAAAAATAAAAAAGTAAACAAAAAAGATGGCCACCAGGGAATGGATAGAAGGGATTAGATGGCTGCCAGGGAATAGGGAGATGGGACCCTTCTCCCTTTCCATGGTGGACCGGACGCAGCTGCGACCAGCCCGACAAAAGCTATGTCGGGTGGTAATGACCTGGCGAGGACCAATGAACCTGATTGTTACAAGTTCATTGTCCATCACTGGGTACTCATTTCAAATATCACATACTCCTCCACACTACTGTGGTCTTTGGAACCTAATTTCAAAAATTCTGCCTGGTGCAGTGCATAGCTAAGTAACTCTACACAAAATAATTACTGTAAGCAGCATTACCCATGCAGTTTTAACCCCATGGGATAATGCCTGCTTTTCCCCAACAGTGTTCAAAGCCACACAATAATGGGAAAGAACGAAGGTTCTGCAACACTTTAAATCGTGCAGACCCTTCTCGATACCATGGCAATATTTAAATCCCATGAAGGTAACAGGAAGGGTTTATCCACCGGAAATAACATCAAAGTCATGCTTTGGCTCTCACTTTACTGTGAATGACTGCTGTGCCCATTATCTCACCTGAAAGCAAACTATGAGGGGATGATGCCTGGTTCTTGCTAAGCTAAAGGGTTCAATGAGCTGTCATGCTCTCATTTAGTACTTGGCATTTCAATATATCCATGTGTGGAATTTGCACGTTTAGCTGAAGCAGGATTTTCTGCTTTCATCAACCACTTCCTCCCTGTCGATTTGGAAAACCTCTGCAATGTGGTTCTTACTGTGAGAAAAATGGCACCTTCTTCAACAGGATCATTAGCATGTGTCATTGCATTAGAAGGGATATGAATGGCAACTATTATATTTTGGAAAAGTCAATTCTGCCTGGGTCAAGTAGCAGTTCATGAGGTCATGAATAATTAAATATTACAAATGGGCTAATTTCCATGCTAATGAATATGCAAATGTTTCTGCGCACATTGGTATAAAACAAATACATTGCAACACAATGGGTTTCAGAACAGATCAATGAATAGATCATGAAGAAATATTGATTTGAGCTAATGATGAAAGTGCAGGCACCATCCATCTCACTGGCTCTGCTCTTTGCAGCTTCACCACCCCTCCCAAGGATTCCGCTTTGGAACGGTCCGGGAAAGCAGCGCCGAAGACTACGTGAAGAAAAGCTTTCCCGAAATGCATGAGTACATGAGGAGGTACAACACACCAGCGACATCGGACGGAGTAGCGTTTCTAAAGTAAGTGTTCTTTTGCCTTCCTGAGCAACGTCATAAGCCATATATACATTCTATCTGCTCATTCAGGCACCTCAAGGATGATACAGAACAGAGCCCATGAAATATAACTGTAGAATCCAACAGGGGATAGACAGAAGCATACATGCATCTCCCTGCCTTATGTTCATCTCTCTAGCCAGAGCTCTGGGATAGCTCAGTGGATTAAGCTGCTAACTTCAGTGTACAGGTTGCAGGTTTAGGCCACACAGGACTCAACCTTTAATTCTTCCAAAGGCAGTGAACAGAGTATTGTTGCTCCCAGTGGAGGACTGGCAACCTTTGGTCTGAGAGGCAAGGGCAATTTTCTGGCCGAAGCTCTCAATGCAGCAGCACCAATTTCCAGAACCACTAAAATCAATACCAACCTGCCCCTCACACATTCTCAACTATATGTAGGAGATATGACTTCCTTATTATGCAACGTATCTTTCAGTTATGTTTGTGTTTTTTTAGAGACCTCGGCCCTGGGGAACCTCCACTGCATACTAAAAATATCAAAATGATTTGACTGGGATAATACCATTTGGTGAAATGTGAAAGTCAGGATTTGAGACCAGGTTTCCTCATGTCCCAGTTTGCAATTTGACAGCAGGCTACATTTCCATCCTTCTATCCCATCCCATCTTTAGTTTTAGACCAATTTAAAGAGGTGGTGAAGCTGGAGAATTCATTGTTAGAGCCATTCCACAGCTGAGCCAGGGGGTCTGGCTACACGTAGGTGCTGGTATGTAAAAAAAAACATACCTGCCTTCCTGCCTACACACAGCGCAACCCCTTTACCTGCCACTCTGTCTTCCCTCTCGCACCCAATCCCACAACATAAGACCCTCACTTGGCATCCTGCCTACCCACCAATTTATATTATAGAAATGGTTAATATTATCAATTTATGGAGTACCACAACAGATTAAAACCCCATATGAGTGAGACTTTCCCTACAAAGAGTTAACGGAAATATGGCAGTAAGGCAATGTGATTTACTAGGGATCATTAAATGTGTGACGTGTGGAAGGCAGGCATTGGAGTCCTGGGCTCTTGGTTCCACAGTTTCCAATTTAGACAGAATGGGACATTTCATCTTCTCCTATGTCATATTCAACATGTTCTGAAGAGTTGTTATTCAAAGGCTTTACAATGCACCTGGCTTTCACAGCACCAAGTCACATGATAAAAGCAATCTGACCAAATGTAAGAGAAACAAGATAAAGTCATACAACATATACTTAAAGTATGTTCTCTGGCCCGCCTTCAAAACAAATTAGTTTGATTTTTGTCATATATCTCTTATTATTGTACCTCGTGTCTGTCATAGGTTCAAAAGCGTAAATACTTCCTATATTAATGTTACCACTATCCATTTTAATCAGCTAAATAGTTCAATATATGTGTTAACATGTCTCTGATTCCAAAATAATTCATTTGTTTCACGCCTGCACAAAAAAATGACACGCGGACATGGAATTAAATGCACTGACGAAATGAGGAGGAATGCACGGAGGAGATCTTATCTTCAATCAATGCATCTCCTGCTCCTCGTCCGTGATTGCAAATTGGTTGGAGCATTAAATGGAGGCATAAAAACATGCCTTCCTTTCAAACCACCATTTAATGCACTACCCATTTTAAGCAGTAAAGCATAATTACTAAAAACTGTCCATTATTTTCTTATATACATGGCAGCCTGCAATATCTGTGTAAAAGCATGGAATTCATGTACATATTACAGGCTAGATGTGACATCACAAATGGCCTGTAATAAGAAAATGACTTCCCGCCTGCTCTGTAGTCAGTCGTTACACTTTAGTTGTGATGTCACAATGCCTGCTGCTTAAGCCAAAAGAGAGAATTCAAGCTGTCACTGCAGTACTTAATTAAAGCTGCAAAACTTGTTTTCAAATTCCCTGCTTGCAGAATAGTTTTTGGTCACTTTACAGCCATTAATTGACAAGAAACTGTTTATGGTAGAATGTTTAGTTTGTGCACTACTGGAGTTTAACACATGTGACCAAATATATGCATGTTATTACTATTTTTCTCCTAACACACACGGGTGAATATGATACAAGCATTAAAGTTATGACTACCAAAGCTATCACTTACCCTCAAGAAGGACCTACCTGTCCCTGAAAAAGGATGCCCATAGTGTGAGCTGATGAGCCTCATATCTCGAACAGAAAAGTGGTTCTACCTCCACTAAACTATGTCATGCAACTACTTTTCTGGTTGTGAAGAGAGCACACAGCCACACTGGCGTAGCTGGTACGACGCAGCCTCCTAAGTGCGGGGGGCCCTGCCACAAAGGGCCTGGAGTCTGACCGAGGCCTCAGCCGTCAGGGTGAAGGCTGGCCCGGGGCTCGCACTGTGATATGGATGCACACAGTAGGGATTGGAGCTGACCGTGACATATGGCACGTGTCACATGCCATGTTCAACTCCAACTCCTTCTCCTCTGTCTTACACATGCCTCATATAAAGGAAACAGGAAGCTCTCCCAGGTTCCTAGTTCTTGAGCAGCACAGAGGAGCTATTTGTGGTCTTGAGTGATAGATCAAAGCTGAAAAAACAGGTAAGGCTTTTTTTTTAAAGTGTGATGTGTGTTTTGGATGTCTGAAGTGCATGTCAGATGTATGTATGTGCTATGGTCCAGTAATTGGTGGGTGAATGAAAAGAAATGTGCTAGTGTGCAACTGTGTGTTTGAATTTCTTGGTGGGTGGGTGGTTGAGTGTGTGCCTGTGTGGTGAATGCAGTGAGTGTGGATGTAAGGGAAGGTTTATGTGTGTGATTGGTGGGTGAATGAGTAGAAATGTGATAGTGTGTGTTTGAATGTTCTGGGTGGGTTGGTGGATGTGTGCATGTGTGGAGGATGCAGTGTGAGTGGACGCGAAAGAAGGTGATGAGTGAGTGTGACTGGTGGGTGAATGAGTAGGAATGTGATAGTGTGTGTTTTGTATTTGTATTTGTATGTATTCAATTTGTATATAGCGCTTATCACCAAAGTGCTGTACATAAGAACAAAACAGTGCATTAAAATGGAGATGAAATAGAAAACACAGCGAAGATCTGTGTTTACATTAGGCCTCTTAACCAGTCAAGAGAAGATAGGATTTCAAGGAGATCCAGAAAGTAGAGTAAAGGGAAATGGAACGAAGAGATAGAGGGAGAGTATTCCAGTGTGAAGGCGCAAGAAGAGAAAAAACAAGACTGTGCACAGGGAGGACGAAGAATAACAAGAAGGGAGTGAGAAGAAGAGCAGATCGAACGAGAGGGAGTATACCATGAGATGAGAGAGGAACGATATAGGGGTGCAAGGTCATGAAGGGATTTAAAGACTAAACACAGAAAATTAAATGTTAAACCGTGATGGAAAGGAAGCCATATGAGATCAGCCAGAGAAGACGAAATGGAGTCATGAAGAGCAAGGAGAAATAGAACATGGATAGAAGCATTGAATATAGATTTCGGAGGGTCTAGATGAGATAAAGGAAGCCTGAAGAGAGTAGAAGAACAATAGAAATGCCGGGATAAGATTAAGGCAGAGACCAAGAGTTGAATGGCCTTAAAAGTCATGAATGGACGAGCTTTCCGAATGTTGTACAATTGAAAGCGACAGGAACAGACAGAAAGAGAGACATGATGATTAAAGGAGAGTTCTGAGTCTAAATAGAGACCCAGATTACGGGCCATAGCAGAAATAGGCAACTGCGCTGGAGGAAATGATATGAATGGGGGGCAACGGGAGGTGGAATGGTGGTAGAAGGCAAGAAAATAACCTCAGTTTTAGCAGCATTAAGAACCAAGAAGTGGTCCATCATCCAAGACTTAATAGCAAGGAGACAGGCACTGATCCTATGGTGAATATCATCAGTAAAATTCGGAAAGGATAGAAAAGGTTGGGTGTCATCAGCGTAAAAATGGTGAGACCAAAAGAGGAAATGAGACTGGTGAGTGAAGAAGTATAGAGAGAAAAAATAAAAGGACCAAGGACAGAGCCTTGAGGAACACTATAGATAAGCGGAAATGCTTTGGAAGAACCCTCGGCCCAAGAGACTGAGAAAGTCCTCTGGGACATGTATGCTTTGAAACAAGATAAAACCGAAAAAACAAAAACAAAAGAGAGAGCAGATAGTAGAAGTGGCTGGTGAACAGTGTCAAAAGCTGCAGAGTGACGTGCAGAGTGTAGGGAGTTCAGAACAGTGAGGCGAGCAGTCTTGGTAGAATAGCCAGGCTGTAAGCCAGACTGAAAGCAAGGAAGAATGGAGTTACGAGAGACAAAAGTTGAAACCTGAGAGTAAAGAATACATTCAAGAATTCTAGAGAGATACGGCAAGAGCGAAATAGGGCGGAATTAGAAGCAGAGTATACATCAGCAGGTTTCCTTAGGATCTGGATGATAGTAGCATGCTTAAATGTGGATGGAAAGATTGAGGTTGCTAAACAGGAGTTAAACAGAATTGTAAGGTAAGGGACCAGTAATGGATAGACTTTAGAAACAAGTGTGGATGGGATGTGGTTTATAGGGGAGGAGGTGGGGTGAGCCTGAGCAATGTTCTGGGTGGGTGGGTGTGTGCCTATGTGGAGGATGCAGTGTGAGTGGACACGAGAGAAGGTGATGAGTGAGTGTGACTGGTGGGTGAATGTGTAGAAATGTGATAGTGCGTATTTGAATGTTCTGGCTGGGTGAGTGTGTGCCTTCCGGTGGATGCAGTCTGAGTGGAAGTGGGTGAAGTTGTATGAGCGAGTGTGACTAGTTGGTGAATGAGTAGAAATCTAATAGTGTATGTTTCAATGTTCTGGGTGGGTGGGTGGGTAGGTGTGTGCCTGTGTGGAGAATGCAGTGAGAGTGGATGTGAGAGAAGGTTTATGAGTGAGTGACTGGTGGGTGAATGAGTATGAATGTTATAGTGTGCTTGAATGTTCTGGATGGGTACGTGTCTGTGTGGTGAATGCGGTGTCAGTGAATGTAAGAGAAGGTGTATGAGTGAGTGACTGGTGAGTGAATGAGTAGGAATGTGATTGTATGTGTGAATATTCTGGGTGGGTGGGTGTATGCTTGCATGGTGAATGCAGTGTCTAAGAATGTTAGAGGAGATGTATAGGTGAGTGAGCAGTGGGTGTAAGGGGATGTGTGTGTTTGCGTGTGTGTGTGTTTGTATGGACTTTTTTTCATGAGTTACCCTACACCCTTCAAAACCACATTCTGGCATTTTACCCAATTCTTCACGAAAAAATGGTGCTGTGTAATGCACCATTTTCACCCATTATCCCAAAGATTTTCAGGGGAGGGGAAGAATCAAACCTATTTTCGTTAGTTCCGACTACATTTGGTCGTAATCGCATACTTGTGACAAATATTTACATCCTCCAAAAAAACAACTCACAAGCCTCCACGGGTGCTGGTATATTTGGGGACCAGGCACCGCCCCCTTCTTTCTACGCTAGGTGAAACATTTAAGCTTTGATGAAAAAACATTTTGCCTTCTTTCACTTGGAGTAGTGCATGCTCATGCAGCGACATGGACATTGTGCATGTGTGGCGGTCCAGGCTGGCCCGCATTGTGGTGTGCCCTGTGCTTTGTTAAGGAGCTTGGGGGGGTTAGCCTTCAGCATGGTTCACGGTGGGGCCCACATGTTGTGCTATGCCACTTGACAACCCTAACCACAACAACTTCATACGTTCTTGCTCCCTACTATGGGGAGCTTGTTCTATACTCCCAAGCTGGACCCGTAAAGGGAGTGAGCGACCAACAAGAATTTCACCAGAGTTGAAAAATATTCAGAATGTGGAACCAAACCATGTAACATTTGAATAAGGATTTTCGGATCACTTTATTCCACCCTCCCACAAATGTGTAACTGGTCTTCCATATTGCATTGTACACAATGTGTTGATCATAAAGTGGATTCAAAACAAAACAAATATTGCTTTTGAACAGTATCCATTAGCTTTAGTCAAAGAATATCTCTTCAAAGAGCCGATGGGTTTCATTGACATATACAATGTTGTCACCTTCATCAGGACCAAAATCCTAAGCTACCTTACTTCTGAATTCCATTCTCTTATGCTGATTCAACCTCTGCCTGTTAAAGGGTGGGGACAAACATGAGTGAAACAGTCTCTCAGTCCCTATCATATTCCACACACTATTGTTCTGAGCTAACTAGTGTCCAAAAGTGAGCCAAGAGATATATGGCGGGCTTAGATAATCCAATATTGCCATGTCGTTAACATCCCTTCTGTATGATTTTAGTTTTATTAGGTCCCATTCAAAAGGACTGTAGTCATTCTGAATGGAAGTTAAACTTACAATGATGTTGATAATGTGAAAATCTACACATGAGACATAGACCACAAAGGAAAATATGGAACTCCTCAAGGCATCCCATTTACTAACAGTCTTCATTATATTATCATTAGAGTATCACACTGTAAACTGGGATTCTGTAGTAGGGGAGAGGCTGTGAGTGTGAATTCAGATATAACATTACATACATTAAGTAGGGCTATACCCTTACCTGAGCGGTGTGAGGACAATCTGACGGTTAGTTCTTGTTTGTTCCTTTGTTGATGAATCCTTTAGATGTTTTGACTCGTGTTGAATGTGAGGAACGCCCAAAATAGCTCTTGGGAATAGAACCTATTTTTCCAAAAAATAAGATGACGAATTCACTGGCAGGTCAGGTAAGCCTGCCATATATCTCGTGGCCTGCTTTTGGGTACGAGTTATTCAAGAATAATAGGGAGTGGAGGACGATCGAGACTGAGAGACTGTTATTGGGTAGTTGCATTTTGATTGTGCGTTTTGACCCTTTTCTAATAGTGAAATAATCGCTGCCATTTTCTATGATGGAGGTATTGTCAAAGCTCTCTTCATGCTGTCTAAAGAGCATTTCTGTGGAGCGCTTGCTGGGATTGCCCTGTTTGAAAACCAGCAGCATGCCCGAAAGAAACCTAAAGTTGATAGCTGCCTCTTGTTTGGTTTCCATTTGGTGCAGCTTCCACAGAGTCTTCATCTGAGGATTTACCCAAAGGGCACTCTCAAAAATTACCCCATTTCTTGAAGGCTTTTGTGGGCTCTGATCGCTGTGTACCACCCACCCCCCTTACGGGTAGAAAAATCTAATTGTGCATTCTTTTTTTTAGTCAGCACGTGTTTTGATAAAATTCTGCACTTTTTCAAGGCAGTTTAATATAACTTTAAACCGTGTCATGGCTGCAATGCATAGCATGTACGATTTTGCACCATGCCTGCATACCATGGCCATTGCACAAGTTAGAAATACATAAATACCATGCAATAGCATACAAATATGCAAAAGCATTTTTTCGGCTAAATGCTAAATGATGATCACAAAGTTATTTCAACAGTTATGTAGAATTGATACAAACTCATCAAACATGGCAGACGCGCAATCTTGGACGGCTAATAAATGATCATCGCTAAAATGAAAAATGGGTTCTATATTGATTTTCTTGGTCATACTGGACCGATCGCAAATACCTTCAATACACCTAACGTTTGAGTCACCAAGAATCATCAGTATGCATGTGTGTATCCAATGTTTAACACTGCCTGCTGACACCATATACACACAGGTTTATTTTGCAATGGACAGACTGCAAAATATAATCGTAAAGGCAAGGTGTAAGGCCTTTAAGTTTTCATCTTGCACTCCAAATCATGTTCATGTCCTTCCAATGTGTAGGAGGGCCACGAAGCTGAGTTTGCATCTCCGCCATACTTTCCTCCTCTGTTTCGGAAGAGTTGAGTTTTTGCCCCTGCATGGGAATTTCATGCCGACGTAAAAGCAGTGGATTCCTGTGGAATCCGCTTCCCATTAGCAGCTGCTAATGAGTATGTGAACTACATAGGTATCCATTAGAAAATGCTGCCTGCAAAGCGTAATTACAGGCAACGTTTACGCTTTATGCAAAATGGAGTGTAAAAGTGAAGAGTAAAGGTGATTGGGCCTTGGTTTACTCTTCACTATTACACTTCGCCTTGAAGATATTAAAATGTCATGCAGGGGAACCAACACCAATGTCCCCAGGTTGGACAGCTCAACAAACTGGGCATTATTGAGGTTGACAAATACAATCTCAGCAGATATATGCATGGAAATGCTCTAGAACAATTAAAATTAGGTCTTAGGGTGGGAGGGGCACAAGAGATATGCCCTGGTAAGGGAGGGGCTCATCAAGGTGACCATGACCAAGAGCTCCTGGCCATGGGCGTCCATACCCTGGAAAATACACAGGCCTACAGTAAGCCTAGCCAAAGTACTGTCTAGAGCACCTTAAATTATGCTGCCCTCTCATGGGAAGCACAGATGTGCACAGCCAAACATCTAACTATGAAGAATACCACTTGACCATTGAGGTTAGTTCGCTGGAATACACGGGGCATAGACCTTTGTTGAATAACCCAGGCTCACTCCATTTTCTCATATAATCTGACAATTTCATGTTGCAGGAGACATGGTTTGATAGCCCCTTGGTAGTTGATGGCTTCCATATACACCAAAGTTTCCAAGGGGGAACGTGGTAGACCATTCGGCTGACTTGTTATTGCAGTAAGAAACAGGTTCCGCTTTAAGCAAGTGTCTTTGGACACAGTCGGGTGAAATCTAATGGCACTGGTTGTAGACCAAGAGGGTGTTTTGTTTTCGGAGTTGTTAGTAGCCAATGTTTAAGTCCCACAGAGATCGAATAGGCCGGAACAGATCCAAAATAGTTTAGAGGATCTACTCATCAAAGCCGACGATGATGAGAACCATTTTATAGTTGTGGAAGGGGATCTGAAAGCTCAGTGTTTTGACGACACTCTTAGACCTACCTATAAAAATGTCCAACCAAAAAGTATAATGCATCAAGGTATACAGAACAATAAAGGTAGGAAATGGATCTCTTTCATGGGTCTGTGTGACATGTGGATGTTGAATGGCAGAACAGTGGGGGATATACCAGGGGCATACACCTAGAGAGGCAATAATTGTGTGGCAACCCTGGATTACCTTTTTGGTAACAATGCCTGCCTTCAACAAGTGAAATCCTGTTCGGTAAATAGTACTGAAAATAGTAATCATGATCCAGTGATATTGGAAATGGACATTTTTATACAGGATGGGGAAAATAGTGGTGTTACAAATCTGAAAATAAACCATGCTGGTAATGTGGGGTGGAGGACTGAAAATAATCTAATAAAACTTGATGGTATGCTTGGAGAGGTCCCAAGCTCTATGATAAGTAATATGGACATTATGAATGAAGTAGAGATAGAAAAATGGATACACCAATTTACCTGAAAGCTGGGTATGGTTGAAAAGGTGTGTTTGGCTATCTGCAATAAATGCCCCCATGGCTATGACAAAAACATCTGTTATGCATAGAAAAATCTGTATATTGCAAGTAAAAGGAGGTAAATGCCAGGAGACGGCATCTCAATGTAGAGAGATCTGCAGAAAATATCAGAATTGGCTCAGACAATGGAAACATTCTATTCGTAATGCCGACTGGCAGCTCATGATTAAAACATTACAGGGATATTGTCCCCGGGTAACAGGGGAGATATTGTCAAAAGCCAAAGGGGATGTTAGAGAACACATAGTCATCGGCCACCAGGGGGCGCACAAATGGATCCAGCCTTTGTGTGAGCTCCCGCGCCACTGGTCCCAGAGACGCGTTGAGCCCCCGTCTCGTGAACCCCCCACAGACCTAAATCGAGGTGTGGACTCGTAAAGGCCCCTCTGACATCCAGGAAAAATCCCAGAGAAAATCGGACACAGGAAACCGTATAAATCGCCATTGGTAGGAGCCCGCCTTTTGAAGCTTGCAAACCGAAAGTGTAACTTCGGCCGATTGCTGCTGCGGTCCTGTGGCTGTCCCCGAGGGACCTGAAGGCCTGGACGGCCGACCTCCGCGGCGCCTGCCTGGGCCCTCGACCCATCGCCTACCCGAAGACGCAGGCCCTGCTGGAGGGGTGCGGATCCCAAGAGGAGGAATCGCGGACCGCTCCGCTCGGCCAGCAGAGATCCCCAGGTGAGGAACCCCTACGAAACACCCACAGAGTTATACGCGGCTTCGACCGACACTCCCCTGAAAGGGCCCGCGGCCCGTCTAACCGCGGCCCCCACAGCTCGTGTTCTCCCGGCTTCCCCTGGGCCCCTGGAACCTGGAAGCGAACCGACGCCACTCGAGGCCCCCGCCTGCCATCATACTCTGGTCCCCTCGGCCACAAAACCCACTGATGGATCCACTTCCGACACACTCTTGGTGCCTCTGTGGGTGAGGGGAGCCTCTCTTTCTGTGGGAGACATCTCCTGATGCACCCCGCACTACCAGCAAGCAACAAGCACTCAGAGATGGGGTCTGGCCCCTCAACCCCACACGCAAATTGATCCCTGTTTATCAGGGAACCAAGGAAATCTTCACACCAACGCCCTCTACATACTGTGATAGTGGCGACACGTGCCCGCCCTTTGTGGAAAGCGTTTTGGGGCTCTTGGCACTCCTGACAGACGGCGATGCCTCCAGGAACGAGGTACTAGACCCTACCACAGCCGACCCTCCCTCCCACAGAGCATAACTTTGGAAGTGCTATTTGAAGAATTTGCTGCACGTCCCCACGGAACACGCACCGCAAATCCCAATGGCTGTACGTCGCCTTGCACGAGGTACCAAAGTCAGGGGACAGCCTTGAACCTGCAGTCCTGCGCATCTTCAAAGAGGGTAGGGCCCCCAACTTAGGGGTGTGTGCCTCCTCTGATCCAGGTTTCACCGTATGGACCCACTTCACAAACTAGCCAGATTCGCCTACGACCCATCCCCTCCATTCAGCGGACCTACAGCAACTATGTCCACGGACACATTGGAGGCGAGTGCTGCCGCCACCAAAGGAGACATCACCACACTATTAAACGAGATAAAAAACATGGGGGCCAATCTTGGCGGAAAAATCGATAAAATTACCCAGAGAATGGACAGATTTGAAGAACGATTGGAAAGTCTCGAGAATAATCAGGCTTCAATTGACACCCTTGAAACTCAGATGGACGTACGGATTCGTAACATTGAAAATAGAGAGGTTGAGGCGCGGCTCAAGATGGATGATTTAGAAAATAGAGAGAGGAGGAATAACCTCCGCTTTTTTGGTATTCCCGAGCACGAAGGTGAAACTGAAAAGGACCTCAAAGACACCATCCACGACATCATAAAAATACTGACCGCTGATGAAGAAATTGATGAACCTAAGACCGAACGTATACATAGAGCTGGTGGACCATCTGGCGGCCCGCGTTCCGTCCTGGCCAAATTTCATCGATACCATGATAAAACAAGGATTCTTGAGAAGGCCAGGTCTGGAGGCCCACTCACAATGGGAGGCGCCCAAATCACCATCTTTCAGGATTTATCCTTGCTAACATTAGCCCTTAGATGCCTCTGGAGACCCCTGACGAAATGGCTTAAAGACCAGGGCACACGGTACAGATGGGGATGTCCTTTCTCGCTCACCTTTGAGCATGGGAGCAGAAAAATAGTCCTACGCTCTGAGGATGAAATCAAAGACTGCATCACTGACCTCCTTGGCACGGGCCCGAGGGGCAATGAAGGAGGCGACAATGAGCAGCCGGGATCTCGGTGGAAGCTCCAGGGCCCCAGGCGCAAGAGAGTAAAGGGATCGAGAAAATACAGACGTCCCAACAACACGCCTGACAATGAATAAGTAAGCGGAATTATGTGCGACTCGGCCTAACTACAGCCACAGCTGAAAAAACGGGGCACCGCCCCCCGCAGAGGTGTCGAAATGGCAAGATCCGCCGCGTGGGTGCCACCGCAGGCGGGGCACCCCTCTAGATTGTGAGGCGATGTGAACTCTTGCAGGAGGACCCAGGGAACGCACATAACGTTAAACTTATACATGTCTGTTGTTATTATTGTTGAAATTGTTTGGGGGAGGGGAGAACGAGATAGGGGCTCACCCTTAAATTGTGATAGTGTATCTGACCGGGACCGTGAGGCAACGGTCCCCACTGATGGTCCACCAATGGACTGCACACTGTCATCCAGTCCGTTCCGGATGCCGTCAACAGCTGCCCATGCAGCACTTCCAGTTCCCAAGCTCAAATGAGCACCACCAGCTATGGCGGAACAGGGGGAAAGGGGAGTGGGGTAACAGACACTTGGGAAATGTACACACATTACTGTGCTCATTTCAATACATCGCAGTCAAGGTGGCACTGGGATCTTGCATGTCTCTCTGGCCACAGGGGATGAACAATCCTCGAACACAAACCACAAATGGCGTCACTTGAGAAGTCTAAGGGCAAGGGTCTCCTCAGATTTGGGACCATCAATGTGAAGGGATTGAACTTGCCTACTAAGAGATCGTTGGTGCATAGAGAATTCTGCAGATCTGGCATAGACATTCTCCTCATCCAGGAGACGAAATTTGCAAAGGGGGAGGAGCGGAGAGTTCTGGGGAGGCGGGGAGGCATGGAATTCTGGGGTTCTTGCCCGCTCAGGAAATGAGGGGTCGGAATCCTTATCAAGAAGGGAATTGGGTTTGAATTGGAAAAGACCTGGTCGGATGTGAGTGGTCGAGCCCTTTTGATAGTGGGGAAAATTGCAAGAGTTCAGGTCACAATCACTACAATATAATCACCCAATAGCGGACAGGCCGCATTCCTTAGGAAAACGATTCCCAAAATAGTACTAGAAACCGCAGGTCACCTTATCCTAGGAGGCGACTTAAACCAGTGGGTAGACCCATCCGTAGACTGGAGACCAGGTAAGCCGGACACGAGGACCCACCATAGAGGGGACCGTACTGAATTCGCCGCCATGATGGAACTATACGATCTACGGGACGTGTGGAGGACTCTGCATCCTGACGAAAGTGGCTTCACCTTTTATTCGAACCCCCATGGCACAAACACACGTATAGATTATATATTCCTTTCACCTGACCTCATAGAGTCCACAAATTACTCTGGAATCGTCCGATAACATGGTCAAACCATGACATGGTCCTAGCGGATGTCAACTGGACCAACTTACCTGTCGCTGGGGGATCTTGGCGCTGCAACGAGTCCCTCTGGACCGATGTGGTGTTTAAAAACAAAATGGAGATCGAGATCAAAGAATATTTCAAGGCGAACAACAATGGGGAGGTCTCCAAACAAGTAATTTGGGAAGCTGGGAAGGCTACTTGGAGAGGGATACTGATATGCGAGGGCTCCTCTAAAAAAGGGAACGTAAGATTGTAGAAAACAAACTGCGTAATGAAATACACCACCTGGAGGCGGAAGAAAGAGATAATGCAGAGGTGGACCCCACTAAAATAGACATAGCTCACTGTAAAAGAGAAGAATTAAGGCTGTTGGAACATGGCCAGGTGGCGAGAAAACTGCAATTCCTTAGACAGACATACTATGAGAAGGGGGACAAAGCTGACGCACTATTAGCTGGCAGGCTAAGGGAACGGAGGGAGGAACGTAAGGTGAAAGAGATAATAGAGACCACTAATCCCACAGTGTACCCCCCCACTCAATACCTGAGTGCTTTGCCAACTTTTACGAAAACCTATATACCTCGGGGCTGATCTCTGCCTAATCTGACATATCCTCCTACTTGTCCTCAATCACCATGCCTACAGTAACACACACAGAGGCCGAGCTCCTTGATATTCCAATAGCCGAACACAAGATACGTGACGCAATCAAACGGCTAACACTAGGGAAATCCCCGGGTGAAGACGGTTAGACGGCCGGCTTCTACAAGACCTTTAGCGACCAACTGTCACCCTTCCTCACGGAACTCTTTAATGAGATAGTGGACTCTGGGGTCGCTCCGGACTCTTTCAAGAGAGCGCTCATAACAGTCATCCCTAAGGAGGGCAGAGACCCCAAACTACGTGGGTCATACCGCCCCATCTCCCTCCTCAATCTCGACGCCAAGATCTACGCTCGAGTATTGCCCGTGAGACTGGAAACCTTAATGCCTAAATTGGTCCACCCTGACCAGGTTGGGTTTATTCTTGGGAGACAGGGTGCCGACACCATGCGTAAAACTCTACACCTCATCCGCGCAGCACACAGTCTACCAGACGACCCGGTCCTCCTATCAATTTACGCAGAAAAAGTCTTTGATAGGGTGGAGTGGGATTTCCTGGTAGCAGTCCTCCAGAAAGTAGGGATAGGCCCCAAATTCCGAGATTGGAAATGAGCAATATACGCCTCTCCCAAAGCATCGATATTTGTGAATGGGGAATATTCCAGGTGGTTTGAACTACAGCGAGGGACCAGGCAGGGGTGCCCCCTCTCCGCGATCCTGTTTGCACTCTCCCTCGAACCTCTGGTACAAAAAATTAGAGATGAACCCCAAATAGAGGGTATACGGTTGGGAGGGGCGGAATATGAGGCAGCGTTGTGCGCAGATGATATCCTTCTCCACGTAACTAAACCTACAAACTCTATTCCTCATGCCCTAACTCTAATAGAAGAATACGGCCAGTACTCCGGCTTTAAGGTAAACAAATCAAAGTCCATACTCTTCCCCCTCCAAAGTACCCCCGACGAGAATGATGCCAAGTTCCTCTCATTGGGGCTCAATGTGGAGCACACAAAATTGCAATACCTGGGTATACAGATCACCAGGACCCTAAGCAACCTCTATAAGGCTAACTTCCCCCTGCTTCTCCGACGATTTGAGAAAGATCTCGAGAAATGGAGCAGATTGGCGATTTCCTGGCTGGGGCGTATCAACGCCGTCAAGATGGTGTGCCTCCCCCGCTTTCTCTATCCTTTCCAGATGCTACCAATTGTGATGCCCCAAAAATTCTTCATAGATGCCCGAAAGATCATGATGCGGTTCATCTGGCAGGGGAAGAGACCGAGGATTGCATACGATACACTCATACTCCCCAAAGACAAGGGAGGGGTAGGCCTTCCCGATCTGAGGACTTACTATAAAGCCACCCAGCTGCGCCTCCTAATCCCACACCTTAGAGACCACAAATACCTACAATGGGTACAGATGGACAACCACTACATGTCCCCTGCCACAGTAGCAGAATGGCTATGGTCACCATACCAATGGGTCCAAAGGAAAACTAAACATCATCCCATACTGACTACCATATGGAACATATGGCGCACTGGGAAAGAGATGCGAGAAGTCACAACCTGGCCATCCTGCTCAGTCATTTGTGGTCTCCTGGCATAAACGACCACATTCCGACTCTAGAACGGTTCCAGTCATGGTATGAGGCGGGCCTGGAGAGGGTGGGGTAACTCCAAAGAAAGGACTCGTTCATCACGCTACCGGATCTGACAACGCCATTAGGGATAGGTAATCTATCGACATTCCACTTTATCCAATTAAAAGGAGTGCTAACGAGACCTGAGTGGAGAGGAAAATTGAAAAGAGACCTTACCGCCTTTGAGAGACTCCTAGACTCCAGAACAGAAATGAAAGGCCTTATATCCGTAATGTATCAGACGCTAATAGCAGCGGGAGGTGGAACCCCGGACTCCCTTAGAGCCAGATGGGAAAAAGACCTTGGCGAAGAGATACTCCCCGACCAATGGGACTTAATGTGCAGAGCTGCACCCAAATCCTCCATATCCAACCAATATAAGCTCCATGCAATAAAGCTCCTACACAGGTGGCATTATGACCCACTCAGACTTTCTAAAATGTCCCAGTCCATGAGCCCGAGATGCTGGAGAAATTGTGGAGAAACTGCCGACTACTGGCATATGTGGTGGAGCTGCCCGCATATCAAAGTGTTTTGGATCGAGGTCCTGGGATGTATTAAGGAGGTAGATGAGATCCAAAGGGAGCTCGAACCATGCCTTGTATTGTTTGGCCTCGAAAAGGACAAAGAGGATTGGTTCCGGGTGAAAGGTCTGGCCCCCCAGCTATTTTTGGCGGCGAGAGCCTTGATAGCAACCAAATGGAAATCTCCTCCAGCCCCAGGAAAGAACGAATGGATTAAACAAGCAACGAACATTTACGTGATGGAAACGATCACTGCCTCCCTGCATAATAAATCAGCCAAATGTGAAACCCTTTGGATGGACTTCAAGAATAAATATATCACACCTACCCCTCACTCCCAGTTAGAGGAACCCTTAGAAGCTTGACCTTATGATGCCAAACTCAAAGAACACTACAAGGGATGAGAGACCCATTTCCAGCGGCCATGGTGCTGCCAGATGTTGCACTGTGTCAATTATGCATTCCCAGTACTTACGTTAAATGATTAGACCTATGATGTACACTAATCCAAGTGCGGAAGGGGGGTGGGAGTGGGTTGTGGTGAACAGTGGAAGAGACATACCCAGGCAAACGGAACTGTCACAAAACTAAGTGATTGCAATAACGTCTTTTACTTTACATTGATTGACTGACATGTACCTCTGGAAGATTTATAATTTTCTTTGATTACTGTTTGCCTCTCTTTTTGTTTTTCTAAAACCAATAAAGAAACATTTTTTAAAAAAAAGAGAACACATAGTCAATCCCATACAAGGGCAAACCTGGAAGGCCTACCTAAAGAATAGAGGAGGGGATCCCATACAAAGCATAATTCCTGTTATTGTAGAGGTAGGCTGGCACTTACTTGCACTATTGAGAAAGTAAAAAAAGCAATCCTTAAGTTGAAAAACTCTAGAGCACCCGTCCCTAACGGGCTGGCCAACATAGTGCTAAAAAGGAATCCAGACCAGTGGGCCATAGTACTGAGGGCCCTATTTGAAATGGTCTGTCAAAACCAGCATATTCCCGATTCATGGCACCAAGCCATTTTCCTGAGCAAAAAAGTGGGCACCACACTAAAATTAGGACAAGTATTTCAAATTTAAGCAGTTCAAAAGAAAACCTACTTGATTTGGTTGGAATCTTCAGGAGCAGACTGAGAAGAGTTTAGAGACACCCAAACTCAAAGTATCCATGGAGTAAGAAGCTAAGTAGACTAACCCAGCTACTCAGTCGCTCTCTGTGTGTACCCAGGCTGGGTTTTCAAATTAATATGGCGTATAATTCCAAAAGATAATCAGTATTAGCTGTGAAATAGTTCAGAATAATCTAAAGACTTCATAGCCGAAGTTTTTCATAGAATGTTATACTCCAAGAAATTTCTTTCAAAAATGTTCCAAACAAATGAGGAAACCATCAGCTTATCAGCAGTGAAAGATTCATATGCCAATGCATTTCGGAGGTCACTCCTTCTTCAGGGCGAATCTTTAGTATTTACAATGTGGTTCACAATGTTCACACAGTGTGTAATAACGTATACAAGAATAACATAAGAAATTCCAAAGTAAAGAAAACGTACCACATTCGTGATGTTTCCACAAGTCAAAACCGCACATGTAAACAAAAAATAAAAGAAACCAAATGACTAAAGATAAACTCCAGCAGTGCGAATGCTGAATATATTTAAATAAACTTGCTGTACTCATTACCTGTTCTGACTGTAGAACTGTAATCGTTGTTGACAAACGTGATTATTTCTCAGCCGTTTTCGGACTCGGCGTACAACGCCGTACCGATCATAAACACTGCAGCGGATACATACAGTATATTAGTATAATAATACTTCACGTATGGGAATCAGAAACGCAAATGGCTTTTCCTGCTGACTTACCCGTTGGTGTCTCGAAGCTCACAGTGCTCACACAGAGCCGCGGGCACGTGCAGCATTTCTGTTAGTCCCGTTGCCTAGAGGATGGGACTATTGTGTGCTTTGATCCTGTATAGTCGCTAAAAGCTAAGTGCAATTTCTAATTTACGGATTTCTAACAGGACAAATATCAGAAGTACAATTGCCCTATTGTGATTACAATGTTAACTAACTGGCTGTCCTCTGTGAGTGTTCCGTGAGGACGTGTCGTTGCTAAGCAACGTTGTGTGGGTGCGGTGAACACAAAAATGGGATTGAAATCATGGTTCTGCAAAGATATGTTGGATGCTAATAGAAGCAAACTACTGGATTTTCATTGTACCTATTCTTCTCACAAACCCTAGTGTGCAGAGGATTTGGAAGGCACCTTCAAGGTACATACGATGTTAATTATAACACCAAAATGAACTCCAGGAGAGGCAGAAGGTGCACCCAGCCGTCCTCCTACCTTTATATACAAAAGGCGATAGGATGGTCCCTGAGAATTACATACTATTATCTTTATTAGACGTGACGGGGAAGATATTTTCATCCTTCATATTAGAGGTATTTCTCCCAAACTGGTTTTCGGGCCCGCTCCGGTACGAGCCACAACCTTAGGGTGTTAGATTTGTTAATACGTGACACCCTGGAGACCGGTAACCAGACATTATACATTATCTTTGTGGACTTCAAAGTCGCGTTTGATACTGTGAATCAGCCTAGACTCTGGGAAAAACTTATTAAAGATGGCTGTTCCACCTGGCTTATTAGTGTATTGCAGGGTCTGCACCTATCTACTAAGGCGGCCGTCAGACTTACTGATGATGGTATGACCACAGAAATGGTTGTAACCTGGAAAGGCGTCAAACAGGGTTGTACCCTGGCGCCAACCCTGTATATCCTCTACATGTCTGATGTGCCGGACTGGTTGTATACAGAGGTGTGGTGCTGTCCAAAGGTAGGGGGGTGCCCTCCGCCTTGTTTATTATACGCGGACGACCTCATCCTCTTAAACTACACCTTTTTGGGGGTGAAATCTATGTTTATGGAACTTTGCAAATATGCATCTCTAAATAACTTAACCATAAATATGGAGAAGACCAAAGTTTTGGATGTATCGGCAAAGAAGGTGAAAAGACCAATACTTAAGTGTGCACTTGGAACAATTGAGTATGTGGATGGCTATCCATATCTGGGGTTGGACATCGATAGTTCTGAAACATGCATGCAAATCGTAGAAACAAAAAAGATTAAAGCCCGTAGGATGACTCGATTAATCTGGAAATTTGCTAGGGATGCGGCAGGGTATTCCTTGGAGGGAATAATATCATTGTATAAACAATGTTTCTGCCGAACAGTGCTCTATGGATTAGAAGCACTGGCCATGGCGGATTTATCCTGGCTAGATACTTTGGAGGACAGCTTTTGGAAACAAATATTGAGACTAAAGCCCTCGACAACAATACAGTATATCAGAATAGAATTTGGCTTGACCTCCCTTAAAGGGGAATTGTTGAGAAGACATGGCCTGTTATATATCAAAACCCATACAAATCCGAGATCCCAACTTCTTGTTTATTGGCTGTCCCGGTAAAGATAGCTTTGGTAGTTTGGTAAATGGCTTGTTTAACGATTTAGAATGGTATCCTGATTATACAAAGGGTACATCCGATGAAACTTTGAACAGGGTTTTTTCTAAAAAAGTCAGACAATGGGACTGGGTTGCTAACTACAGACATGTAGAGTCTTTCCAGAGCTATACACACGTAACAGGTGTTGTTCATAGTTATCTTCAGTACCTTAGACAATGCCCAAATATGGGAATGCGGGCATTCAGACTGAGGCTGAGGAAAAACCACCTACAAACTCTTACCCTAATAGGTCCTCAGCTGTGAATCCCTAAAAAAGACAGATACTGTTGTATGTGTCAGAACCCTGCATACCCTGAGACAGCTAAACATATCTTTACAGAATGTAGAACATTGGGTCTGGAATATATGAATCTGTTGGGACCGTTTGTACATGAGTATGTCTATATCAAGAGTGATGATTTATGGGCTTATTGCCTTAACACGGATAGTCAAAAAGTGCATATTGCCATGGATCAGCTGTGTTCAATTATTAAAGAACGCCTAGATAGTTCTATAAGAATGAATTGTTTGAGTGAACCTGTTGTTATTTGAAAATGTTTGAAAATATTTGAATTTTATTTAACCCTTGATAGATATTTAAAACCCTGTACAATGTTTATGATATGTTGTATTGTATTGTGTATGTTTTTAATGGAATAATGTTTTTGATATACAGTGTTTATGCTTTTATGTGTTTTTGTAAAGTTTCTTTGAAACTAAACAAATAAAGAATAATAATAATAATAATAATAATAATAATAATAATAATAATAATAAGTGCTAACGTTGGCAGAACCTTGCATGCAATTTGTTTTTTTTTTTTTAATTACCTCCAAAGTCTCAATGCAGAGTTAGTGCTCAATCGCTTAGTTGAAAAACATTACTATTCTCACAATGTCTCTGATGCAAATGGTTGCATTGTGCAGTTGGGCAATATAACAGTTCTGTTCAATTTTCATTTCTGAAAAACAACCATGCCGTGTCTGCCTCGTAAACAGCACAACTCTGCTTTATTGTGGAGCACAGTGAACATAATGAAAAGGGTTACGCCACTTTATTTCGATAGAACATGAGTAGATTAATAAAGAAGTTGTGGCAAATGACAGCAGAATTTCAAAGAAGCCTGATAATGACTTGAGCGCGGATCACAGCAGGCTGCATCTTCTCCAGGGAACTTAATTACCCAAATTCACTTCTTTCCACGGAAATGCCTTCATTTGTCATGCAGGCTTTAGTGGGCTTCATGTTTTCAGTGTTCCCACAGGTTACCTGAATGGGCTGCAGGGAATAGGCCCATAGATTTGCACCAGGTGGCTAGGCCACGTGAATAGCTCAGGGTCAATGAGTTTATCTTGGAAGCATGGCCAGGAGGATAGCTCAGGGTCAATGCATTTGTCTTGGAAGCAGGGCCAGGTGGATAGCTCAGGGTCAATGCATTTATCTTGGAAGCAGGCCCAGCAGGATAGCTCAGGGTCAATGTGTTTGTCTTGGAAGCAGGGCCAGGAGGATAGCTCAGGGTCAATGCATTTATCTTGGAAGCAGGGCAGGAGGATAGCTCAGGGTCAATGCGTTTGTCTTGGAAGCAGGGCCAGGAGGACAGCTCGAGGTCAATGCGTTTGCATTGGAAGCAGGTCCAGGAGGATAGCTCAGGGTCAACGCATTTATCTTGGAAGCAGGGCCAGGAGGATAGCTCAGGGTCAATGTGTTTATCTTGGAAGCAGGGCCAGGAGGATAGCTCAGGGTCAATGTGTTTGTCTTGGAAGCAGGGCAAGGAGGACAGCTCAGGGTCAACACGTTTGCCTTGGAAGCAGGGCCATGAGGATAGCTCAGGGTCAACGTGTTTGTCTTGGAAGCAGGGCCAGGAGGATAGCTCAGGGTCAACACTTTTCTCTTGGAAGCAGCGCAAAAACAGAGCAACACGGGTTTGCCTCCCTGTCCCACGCTTGGAGACTGGTCGTCGGTATTAAGCGTGCAATACAAGATTACATAATTAAGTGCAAGTTCTATTGTAACCACCTTCTTGGAAAACGAGTGCTCACTTTCTGGATGTTCATTTAAGACAAATCTGACATGTCTTTTACCTAAACAATGATGCAGGTGGAAGCTATGAAGAAAGCATTATGTTTCTCGAACTCCTTCCACCGGGTACATTTCCCGCTTGCATTCAAGTTATATTTTACGCTTTACTCAACTCTTTAAAGGTGACCGTAAATAATGAAAATGTAAAATAGAGGGAAATTAAATGTAAGTGTCTTAACTAACGTTAACTGAAAAAGAATGAAGGAAAGACAGAAAGATATGGTTTAAAATTAATTAAATTGGAAAAGTAATTTCATAAAAATGCAAAATGAGGAACGATGATGTGAACATTTTGTTAAAGGACCTCATTATTCACTTGACTTTTCAATCAACTTACTGTGTGACCCATGAGAAAGGGAAGTGAGGAAACTCGAGAGCCTATATTTGATTAGGATGAATGGAAAATTGACTCTAACGCCATGACTCTTCCTCTTCTTGAAGGCGGTATTTTATTCCTCTCATCATTCTGGTCATGCAGTACCTGTCATAGAGGATGAATGAGAGATGATGAAGGGTCATAAAATAAGAAATATAGTTCTCAGGATTCTGATAACATTACCATTGGCCCGTCTGTCCATTTCGCGGAAGGCAATTTCATGAACCTTGATCCTAATATTGCACTGAACCTTGCCTGCCATTCCATCCATAATATTAGTAATAATGGATATTGTTTAGACTAGGAAAACAAAACGTATTCCTCTCGATCCACAGTGCTCTGTGATTTCACATTGTGTTACTGAACACATTAATGTGGATTCATTCGAAAAAGGCCCTGCGCTGACCAATTAGTGCATGTTGTCTTTGGACGTAAAATATCACATGCCGGAAAGGTTCTCTAGAGTGTTATAGGAAAATGGTCCTAGTATTATGGTAACATAATTTTCCTGCCATAATACAGTGCAGCAAACAATATGCAGTTTAGATCCTCTTTCTTCTGCCTGGTGCCACTGCATAGCAAGGAGTATCGTACATAGAGGTCAATGCTATATTCTATAAATGCCCAAAGCTTGTGGTGGACATGTCATAAGAAAGCACAAAAACCCTTCCTGAATAGAATAATTGAATGCAGTGTGTGGGCACGAGGGGTGGGCAAACTCTTGTATGCAGAACTCTAAACACAATGAAGGTTCTATGTGTGAGGGCAGGCGACTACCATGCCACACGGGGACCTATATCATACCTTACTGATTGTTGGGGTCAGGCAGGCTTCAGAAGGCGAGCAGGGCATGCTATACCTTTTTTGCTATTTAAAGCTCTCTTTCGCTTGAAATAGAAAAAAGGTGTAAAACATACTTCAGGTACTGGGAGACTTTGAGGGGAACTGGATGGGAGGTCATGTGGGGCAGTGTGCAGTTTTGCTTGCCTGGTTCTCACCCTCAGAACTGACCCACCGACCTTCAATTGTCAGGATCCTTTTGCATCAGTGACCTGTGAAATTCCACAGATTAGTTCTGATGGAGTTCAATAACTCATAGTGGAGACAGGCCATCATCATCCATGGCATGCATGTGTTGACTCTCAAGATTTATCAGCTTTCCGTGTTTTAAGTGTATGTTGACAAATATAGTCTTCTACAAAAGGGGCCCCTACCTATTCCTTGTTCACTCCATGTACTAATACTATATAGGCATATAATTGAACAGAGTCTCTCTGGATCTAAAATACACCCATTCAACTCCTCTTTAAGTGGCCTATATTCCATTTATTTCATACATCACACTTAGAGAGAAGTCCATGTTAATGTTTACACAGTGATACAGTCAAAATAACAACATAGACAATGTAACACAGGCATAACAAAGTACAGTACATTAGATGTGTGCTCAATAGTGGTTAACATATAGAATAATCATTCAAATCTCTATCCCCTATCATTAAATTGGGGCAAGCTAAATCTATATGCCTGATTCACTAGGCTATTGACGTAGTGTGCTTGTGACACTATTGATATGCTCGGTTTGTCATTAACACATCTGTGTTTCGGCCTCTGGAGCGATTGGCAAATGATCTAGTTAAGGCGGTCTTCATCAGGACAGAAATGTGGTAGAATCCCCTGGGAGAGGGTTCCTGTGTTCATTATCTGTGGTCTAAATGTAAACTTTTAAATGAATGATAATTAAAAGTGTGTATGAGCAGATAACTGTATCTCTCAATAAATAGTTTAGTTTAGTTTATTATTTGATAATGCGATCCAAACCCAGGGGTAGGTTGTGTAGTTACATTTCTTTTAGCACACACACAATTTGAGCATTATGTTTGACCCCTCTCTTTTATCTTTGCTTCACATCTCAAATACTGCTCAGACCTGCCATTTTTATATTTGTAATATACACACATCTTTTTTCTTTCCTTGCTTTTAATGCTACTAAGTTTATTTAGTCCCTTATTTTTCATATCTTGACCACTACTCTGCTCTTAGACTTTCTGACTCTCATCTTCCTACTCATTGTTTTGTCTTCAATTCCACAATTTGACCCTCCCCGACCCCCCATCCTACCTCTATTATTTCTTCTTTTCCCTCAATGTTTTGGCACCCCGTATCTTTTTCCACTTTCTTTGCATTGTCTATAAGAATACTCATGGTATCTCTTCTTTGGCCTCGTTCTATCAACCTTCTCACTCACTCTGCTCATTTTCTTCTCTCTGTTCCCCAACCCCCATCTGCCCAATCATCCTTCACTCTTTCCTCTTGCTGCCCCAAAACTATGGAATAACCAACCCGTATCTGTTAGGCACTCCCCTCCCTGACCATATTTTGCAGACG
Source organism: Ambystoma mexicanum (assembly GCF_040938575.1). Lineage (NCBI taxonomy): Eukaryota > Metazoa > Chordata > Amphibia > Caudata > Ambystomatidae > Ambystoma > Ambystoma mexicanum. Next base: position 314,097,626 of record NC_090937.1, on the reverse strand, counting down.
TCCCAAATCCCATTTTGTTTCCACTCCATCCAACTTACAACTGTTGCCACTTTTCATGATTATGTTGTGTATTATAAACCTTACTCTTGCTCTATTTTATTTTGTACTATAGCGTCATATATACTGTGCAGCACATTTGCAAAAGTGCTATATTAATATCAATTAAAAAAATACATAAGTGCCAAATACCAATATCGCTATGCAAATGTACTAAAATAAAAAGCAAAAATAAGAACATATAAAAGTAATGACTTAAAAAACAGCATATCTTGAATACAATCTATATACAGTCAGTACATAATCCGTGTACATCGATAAGTGCAATATGAAAGAGGTAAAGATGATAACGATGTGAATGAAGAAATTGCAATTACTAAAGGCGTAAGTAGTGCATTGGTAGTTTTGATGATGTAAGTGGGCACTATCATGCTATCATGCACTGCATTGCTTGATTTATATTGTGGGCAGCTAACTGTAATGCTCCCTAGACTGCTGCACCAGGCCATCTTACTTAGGCGGGGGGCTCGAACGCACAGCTAAAATGGCTGCTCTCACTTCAGCTCAGTGACTCAGGGTATACAATTCACCATTGTGTGCAATAGCAGGCACTTCAGGATGACATATGGACATAGATGTTGGTAGGAGAATGTATCCCTCAGCTGAATTAACCCTGATCTCACTGTTTTAATTTCCCCTGGAGTCCCAGCAGATTAAAGTTGCATGGGTCGAGTTGAGTCCTAAAATGCATGCTGCAGAGGACGGACTAAGCGGTGGAGCAGTCAGCGCCTCCAGGTCTTGGACCATGTCACTGCCGTGTACAGTGGCAGATGTGTTCTGGCATTGCATACAGATACACTCAAGTAGGTAAAATGAGAGTGTATCAGCTGTGTGCAGAGCCATGTTCTGTTGGGAGCAGGGGCGTTGCTAGGGGGGGGCTAAGGGGGCTATAGCCCCTGATCTTTTGGTTGTAGCCCCAGATAGAATCTCAGGAGCTACAGCCAAAAGACTAGCTAGCCCCCAGTCCCAACAGTTCCAACATCAGCTTAGCCCCGGGTCTTTTCCAGACCTAGCAACTCCCCTGGTTGGGAGAGTATACAGCCATGTTGCATACATCTATGCTGGACCCCCATCAGCTGGTGCTTACTCTAACCAAGAGAACGGCTGCCTCCTCCATTTCAGGATTTGACTGATTGGAACCTCAATTTTAGAGCTTTGCAGAAAATGGTGATGGTTGCCGTGAGACAATGGACACCTTTGCCTAGGCTTTCTCACAGAACGTTTCCCCTGTAATTGCATTTCTATTTTAATTTGCAAGTGATGTGATTTTATGGCCCTTTCAGATATGTTCTGCCCACTGAGCAACTGTTCTTCGGCCGTCCATCTGGTTTTATTGGCATTTTACACAAGTTTCGGGTCAGTGAACATCACACAATGTCTGCTTGCTTCATGGTAATGGGCAATACTTCTGCCGCTCTCTCAATCTCAAACATGTAGGAGCCATCAGCTCGCTAAGATATCGCGCAGGCCCTTAACACAGCCAACAACAAGCCATCATCTCCTACAAAATCAACTACAGACCCAGAATTGGATTGATTGCTTTAGATTAGGGTTGTCCAACATGCGCCCTAGAGGGCCGCAATGCGGCCCTCCAAGCCATTTTATGTGGCCCTCGAAGCCCAAGAGCACATTCAAAGCATTAGGGTTACTTTTGTACGTTTTGTATTTATTTTAAATGCAGTGAGCGTTGTGGCTGCAGTTTCAGGGTAGGAATTGTAGTCCACGCACATTACGATTTTCATTGGCTGAGAAACAGCCAATGGAAATACTGTTACCATGCATGTACGTTGTACTAGTGGAAATAAATAAAATAAATAACTGCCTTGCATGGTAACATTATTTCCATTGGCTGTTTTTCAGCCAATGGAAATCATAATCACGTAATGTGTGTGGGTGGAGTGACGGGCACACAGCGCCACCTTCACACCTCTGCGTTGCGAGCCAATGGCAGAGCCTGCGTGAGCCAGTAGCTCAGCTCAGCCCAGCCCAGGTTCACAGAGCTACGTGCGGTGCACACCGAGGCCTAGTTCTCCTTGCCTCCAGCAGTGGGAAGTACTGCCTGCCATATTTTCCGACGTATGTTTGCGGCATACAGTGCTTTTGAGTATCTGAGATATTGCTGGCCAGATGAACAGAAACACAAGTATCTGGCCAGCAGTATCTCGGAAGCTCAAAAGCAGCGTGGGCTGCCTTAATGTTTGAACATTCCACCTCGGGAGAGAGGGTACAATTTGCATCACTTTTTTAAAAAAAACTCCCCCTTGGGGACTGTTCAAATTGCATTACAAAAGGAATGAATTCCCACATGATTTTACTGCATTTGGGAATTAATTCCTTGCCAAAATGGCTAGGCAACACAATCACGCCATCCACAGCGGGTAAAATGCCTGGGGCTCTATCCAGTTTTTGTTTTTGCAGCTGACAAGTGCTAACCTGGATGAGGCAAAACAGCCCTTGGGAGGTGTCCGTGCCCCTGTCGGAGGAAGGCCAGCTGTGGGAGTGAATTTTCAGAGCGCATAACACCATAGCCCACCAGATCCAAGACACTGTGGGCTTTACAGCACACACCATGAGGTCAATTCCCTCCCCGGTTCCTACAACATGGCCCTTATCTCAGCTGGAGTGATCCGATTACCGGCGCACCGACCACCCCTGGGCGCTGGGAGAGCAGGGCACCCGGCCATGTCTAGTTCTTCATACTTTAAGATTGTACTCACATTGCGTTTCTTCAATTAGGTTCACCTTTGGGTGATCACGTTTCCCCATTTTATCTGTTGAATTGGATTATGCTTCTTTCATTAACAAAGAAGTAATTAATGTGTATTACAGAGTTAAGCTGCCATATGTATTAGGCACACTGCACAGGCAGCATCAATCATTAACACAGAAGTAATTAATGTGTATTACAGAGATAAGCTGCCATATGCCGCATGTATTGGGCACAACACTGCACAGGCAGCATCAATCATTAACACAGAAGTAATTAATGTGTATTACAGAGTTAAGCTGCCATATGTATTAGGCACACTGCACAGGCAGCATCAATCATTAACACAGACGTAATTAATGTGTATTACAGAGATAAGCTGCCATATGCCGCATGTATTGGGCACAACACTGCACAGGCAGCATCAATCATTAACACAGAAGTAATTAATGTGTATTACAGAGATAAGCTACCATATGTATTAGGCACACTGCACAGGCAGCATCAATCATTAACACAGACGTAATTAATGTGTATTACAGAGATAAGCTGCCATATGTATTGGGCACACTGCACAGACAGCATCAATCATTAACACAAAACTAATGAATGTGTACTACAGAGATACGCTGGCATATGTATTGGGCACACTGCACAGGCAGCATCAATCATTACCAAAGAAGTATTGAATGTGTATTACAGAAATAAGCTGCCATATGCCGTATGTATTGGGCACAACACTGCACAGGCAGCATCAATCATTAACACAGAAGTAATGAATGTGTATTACAGAGATACGCTGGCATATGTATGGGCACAATGCACAGGCAGCATCAATCATTAACACAATACTAATGAATGTGTATTACAGAGATAAGCTGCCATATGTATTGGGCACACTGCACAGGCAGCATCAATCATTAACACAAAACTAATGAATGTGTACTACAGAGATACGCTGGCATATGTATTGGGCACACTGCACAGGCAGCATCAATCATTACCACAGAGGTATTGAATGTGTATTTCAGAGACAAGCTGCCATATGTATTGGGCACAGGCAGCATCAATCATTACCACAGAAGTAATACATGTGTATTACACAGGTAAGTTGGCATATGTATTGGGCACACTGCACATGCCCAGGCAGCATCAATCATGCTTTGTAAAGGACAATGTTGGCCTAAATTGGTTACAGCCAGCCAACATATTGCTACAGTGGTATATTCTGGGCACAACCAGCATGACAATGTGTTACATCAGTGACAGTGCTGTCTTACACAGTGGACACATGGATCATTAAAACGTGTTTTGTTGTAAAATGTTCTTGTCTGCTGTTGGTGACATGAAATTTTCATGTTCCCCTTTAGAACTGATTATAAACTTATGGCTTTTTGGTCAGTTTTTTCTGCTGTAAAATGCACCATTTCAACCCCATATTTGAAAAGAATTCTTGGAGGGGGAACCCCCAAAACCCTCCCTAGATCCTTATAGCTCCCTTGCTACGCTCGGTCGCCCCCACTATTTCAGGAAAATATTAACACATACACACTGAAAGAAATCACAAGCAACTTACCTCGGATCATTTGATGGAGGGGCTCCCTTAGATAATCACTGCCCCTGAATCCAAAAGCTATTTTTGTGTCTGCATGGCGCATCACTGCCTGTGATGTTACTGTGTCGAAGGTCACACAATATTGCTTTTTAATATACTGCTTTGGGTGAGGTTGTTGACTTTTGGCTCGCCGGCCCACTGGGTAACAAAAAGTTAATGCTTCGGCCCCACATTCAAAAAGGTTGGACAAGCCTAGACGTTTAGATGATAGATGCATTGCAACCCTTCATGCAGACAACTAACAAGTACTTGCAGCCAATTGAAGGTAGGCGGGCTGTCTGAACTCGTGTTCAGAAGGGGAACAGAATGTGGTGGGTGTGCACTGGCTCTTCAGTTTTTTCAGCTTAAAAAAGAGCCAGAGGAAATAACATGACAGACGGAATGTGTTGAAAATAAAAGCAGAAGGAACAACATGTTGCTTTACAGACAGCTAACAAGTGTGGTGGGGCGGAACGAGGCAGATGTTCCTTCAACTTTTACTCAATGTCTCTTGTGGCTTAGAGAACCGACTCACTGACTATTCAGTGCCCACTCGGCTTGGGTCCACATTTTTCATTTAATCAGACACGTATCAACACAATCAATCCGACAGAGTTAATATTCGTGTTCAAGAATGCTCACTATTTCCGTGCCAAAGAGCATGGCCAACTATCACGGAATAGAAACAAGATCTTTTTTTTTCCTGTCACAAGATTTGACAAGTGGTTCACAGAAAAGAGTTTGTCATTATGACATCGTCGGAGGGAACTAAACATATGTTATTGTCCCTTCTACATGTGTATTTTAAAAGTTACTCCTGATAATAGGACCATTAATTTTGAACAGCCTCTGGTTCAACTTTTATGTACAATTCCCAAGCAAGACGAGATGGAGGTACCCTCTCCTAACTGGCCTGGATAATGTGGGGTTCAAATGCACGACTACCTCAGATTATGTCCTATGCTTTGAATTGTGCCTGTGACTCTCTGTCTTGTCAGGGTCACGCTTTTCTGGTGTGTTTATTTCTCCATAATACACGTCTTAAACAGTTCTTTGTCTTGAACGATGTGACATTATGTGATTTTTAAATCTCGCCAGACATGTAGCAGTGGGGTTGCTGTACTGGTTTTGTGTACCATAGTTCATTCCAAAATGCAGAGTGCCAAATGAGTCCTGTACCACAGGGTTATTGCCTCTAGTTGAGTAGCACTCGGCAATACCTCATGCTCAAGTTCTAGGTTTGAGTTTGTATGTTGGCCTTTATCAGAGTCCTGCGTAGCCGTAGACTCATATTCATCACAATGGTTTGTTTCTCCCTTCCCTCTGTCTTTATCCTGCTGGTTGCCCATTTCCTATCCCGTTGGAGGCCTTCTTTTTCGGTTATTCCATTTAGGCTATGTCTCATCCATCGAACTACAAGAGTTACTTCTATTTATATAACTGAACATTTGTCAATTATTATGGATAGTTGGGACGTGAGTACATGAACCACCGAGATAATAACGAAAGAATACTTGCCCATCTGTCTAGACTGGAAGGATGTCTTGTTTTGCTTACAGGAAACCTATTACAACAATTACGTGGTTGGCCTCCCCTACATCCACTGAAAAATGAGGAGTGTCAATGCTAATTTAGAAAGTTATTCAGGCTCAGATAGTTCAGTCTGAGTTGGAAACTCAGGACAGATGGATTCTGGCAAATTTGAAGGCGGAGGAAGTACTGCTCATTGTTCTAAATTTGTACGGCCCTGCACAAAACAATACACACAACAAGACCACGTTTTGTTCATCCTTCAACCAATTCCTACTGAATGATGTATACATAATTGGTAGAGAGATGGGACTGTAGTTGAGTAATGGATCTCTATTGAGACAGGAACTCTTTTGTGGTGCATAGCCAGCATGAAGCAATGTGACAAATCGACTTCTGGAGTACCAGTGCTCCAGGGGTAAATATTGGTTTCTAAACAATCAATCGGCCCCACACCTCTAATACACCAGAAGGGATCCGAACAGATTGGAATAACAAGCAAATTATAAACCTCATTGTCCAATTAAGGTAACGTAGACGGAATGGCAGGCCTATCGCTGTAAGGTGATGGATCGTTGGTTAGTTGCAACACAGCGAAAATACTACCCAATGATAAAAGGACTATCCAGTCAAGGTTGTATCAAAAATATCTACATTATTTATATCACAACAGACAAGTCCAGCAACATTACAACATACACAAAAAACAACCCACTCTTTAAGGGAATGCAGAGGACAGACAGTTTCAAAGAAGGAAAAGGAATACACTCTGGATACTGACAGGTGGGGAGATGGTATGGTTAATAGCCACAGCAGTTTGTTATTTGGCTTTAGCACAAAGGGAGCAATGGGTCTTAAAATGTCTCTATGGGTCTTCTGGGAAGGACAGAGGGACAGAACCACAATGTACCTTGTGCTGTAGATGTTCTTGGTGCTTGACAGGGTCGAGTTAGCGTCAGGGCGCTTCGCAGGCTTCTGTGACAGAGTTTGAGATGGGAATCATCTGTGGGTATCAGGCGGCAAGAAGGTTCGGCGAGCGAAGCTGGACAAACAGTTGCAGGCTGGCCTACACAGTGGTTCGGGGTCAGGAATTGTTGCTTCAGTGCTGATAGATGGTTCTGAAACACTGGTTGAAATGTCTCGGATGTCTTTAATCGATGGCAGCTTGACAACAATCAGCATTGCTGTCAGTTGCAGATTGAGGAACTGGACTGGCTAAAAAATGTCCTTTAAGGCAGACATCAGTAGATGCTCATCGAGGCACTTCTCCCAGCTTCTTCAATGGGCTTGTGTCGTCCTTTAAGGAGGACACCTCACATCTATGGAGTGTGTTTCAGGCAGCTTCCTTGTCAAGGGTTTTAGGTTCAAAGACGTTCTGGCACTTTCTATCCAGGAAGCTTGCTGCAGAGCCTAGCAGGGCACGCTGTGTAATGGCTGGGCACCGGTTCTGGTGCAGCTGGACGGTCCTTTGAGTTCTGTATCTCTCTGTGGTCCTTGGGAGATGTTTGGGTGAAGGATATTGCTTCCCTCTTTGGATATCCTGGCCTTCCTTCACTGGTGGAAGATGTAAGACAGACTATAACTTCAGCCATGGTCCAATGTTGAGTTCTTCTTTGTTACTTCAAGTGACGTCTTCAGATGATCTGCTTAAAGAGGGGTTCCAGTCCTCTTTTAAAGTGAAGTGGGCCACTGTGATTGGTGTAGGCTAAGCCTACCTTAATGAACCATTCCTGGGGTTCCAACCAACAATGTCCTGTATGTGTGGGATCAGAACCAGACTGCTTTGCAACAGGAAATGTAAGGGAGTGAAGACAGGAACATGGTGTGCCCCATAACCAAAATGGCAGATACCATCTCTAAGAAGAAGGATCTCTGGCCACACTCCCTTGTGATACTAAGACCAACCCATCTTCCTGCTTGTTGTTATCCAAAGAGTCTCTCTGGATAATGGTCCTCTCTATGTGGTGCCTGTTAAAGCAGCAGGTCTACCATGAAGCATCAGCAAGACCGGCCTCTCTGGCTCGTGCAAAACACATTCTTGTAACTTTTGAATGGGGTCCCCCTAGTGTTGTGGCTGACTGTAAACAGCAGTCCCTAACATGACAGCTCACTGTTATTGATACTGAGGGCAGGAGCTGACTTCACATTGACACAGTTACATATGAAACGTTGTTGAGTTTCCTGTCTCCTTTATTAACCTATTCAGCAAGGCCCCTTGTGGGCCTGTTTGAACTAACCTCTATCGCTATATTAATTGCTGCCTCCAGCTGAAGGGCCTAACAAAAGAGCAGGGCGGATCCATGGAGCCTTTGTCAATTAATCAGGCTGGCCATAGCAGGGGGAAGCTTGGTCCTCCCCCTTCCTGGAGATGACATATTGTACACCTGGTTGTCCCAATCCAACTAAATATGACAGGTCAGACTGTTCCTCTAGGCTGTGTCCACCCAGAGTACACAGGTCTATGTGTTTGACATGGAATGAGCATAGAATAATGCGTGAGGATAAGCCCCACACATTTTTCTGAGGTTGTCTACCATCATTCCATTTAATAATAAATGTCAAGAAGCACAGGGCAAGGGCACGCCCACCATGCAAATGGTCACATTCTTCACAAGCACATAAGATGTTTTCAGCCCTGATTCCTGAGCTAGGTGTTGGTGATTCACAGAATTTAACACACGAATGATAGAGAATCTACATTCTTTTCTCTCCCCGTTTGTCAAAGAACTACTCCCAACAATTACACAATATATCATATTCCATATCATATTTTCAGATCATGCTCAGTGTCATGGAGAATGTTCATTTCTGTGACAATTCCCTTTAACCTTAGAGACCTGCATCTCTTTTGCTGGACTGAGAGCTTTTCAATTGTTAATCCTGAGTGAGTGGGACCTTTTTCTCACTCACTCATGTGTTTTTCTGACTAGGATTTTCTATGTTCCTTACTGTTTTATGGAGTCTGGTAAACTCTGTAGGCATTTGCATTTGCATTGTGACACACAGCACCTTCTGTGCAGTGCCACTGAGAAGTCCCTTGGATGTCTCTTAATGTTTAACTACATTTTCTTGGGTGAACTACTGTTCCCAAGAATAGTAAAATGACCCCTGTCTTACTTACCTTTACGGGTCCACCACACGCCACCCTATGTGGAGTGCTGGGGCGTTACATAGTAGTAATTCCTTGAACCCATTCCTCATGTAACACAGTGTTAGACTAACTCACTTGAATGGCTGGTGGCAGTGGTTTCCCTTTTACTACCTAGTAACATGTATCTGCAGGCTGATACCTCAGCTGCAGTGCTGCACTCAAGGATGAAAATTTCTAAAAATGGCCCCTGTCTTATTTTTCTTGTTGCCATTTCATGTTAGTTAATTTCTTCTGGACTTTTATGTTGTTGTCTGTATCAGGTTTGAGTCGTCTGTGTGTTTTGCCTTTGGCTGGCTTTAGCCTCAAAGCCTGCCCAGGCTCTAGTGTGTCTGGAAAGGCAGAAAGTGAGGCAGGGTCCTGAAACCTCCCTGTCTTTTTTCTCTAGGTGTGCCTGAGTGAAACCAGTTCTAATTGGCCAGCTGGCTGTCCTGGAGTACAGCCACCCGCAGACAGATTAGGAATGTGAATGAATGGGAACGTGTATAAAAAGAAAGATTTTTGGGATTATCAGCAGAGTTGACCACTGGAGGACAACATCCAAGGCTGAAGATTAGAGAAGACGCCAGCAGAACCCTCCTAGACCTCAAAGTGCCTGGTGAAGCCCAGCAGCTGTGCTGACCCTGTTTTCGATTGACAGAGAAGACCCGTAAAGCATGACTTCCTCCCTCAGGATGATGGGACCAAGTAGCCATCAAGAAAAATTCTATTTGGCACAACCCCCGACTTGCTGCGACTTTGCAAGGCTACAGAAGCCCAATAGCAGGGGTACCTTGTGAGTGCATTGTCTTACAAAGTCTGAATCTGGCCAGATCTTTGAAGGCATCTAGAGGACCCTATAGAAGGAAGAAATCCACCCCAGAGTCCCCTGAGCAGAGTCCAGGACCGAGGGATCAAGGAAATCCTAACCAGAGCATTTGGTTCTTCTTTGGTGCTTAGAAAAAGGCACCAAAACCACAAAGAGCTGCTAAATCGATGGAACACCATTGCTGCTGACTTCCTCTCTCAAGTGCTGCCACAGGAGCCTACCAGACGTCCTCCCTTTAGTTATCCGAACCAACGACCAGGACCAGGGACTATTGCATTGCATCGTGAAGGCAACCAGCTGGAACACTTTCTTCATTTAAAAAAGTACTGTGGGGCTTGGGGTATTTAATCCATTTGCCATTGGGGGTGCTTCCTATCTTTGGGAGTGCGATTTAACGCTACACTAGGTTGCCCTCAACTTACTTTCATTGGCCTTACAGCTTGTGTTTTCTAAAGGTGACTCCTCTTGAGTTGCTGTTATTTTCCAAAAGTTTGTAGGTGTTTTATTAGAACTTTTACTAGATAGTCCCCATGTCGCAGCCACAATGGGTGTCATTCAGCTGATCTTCACTGTTTCATGAGTATTCAATCTTTATATATAAAGCTGAATGTATGTATGTGTGTGTGTATGCTTGTCCGGCTATACAAATCCACACCGTTGAACCCACGTATACCAAATTTTGCATGGATTCCTCATTTGTCTGGGGCAAGATTGTAGTCTATGTTTGGATGCAAATAATTAACTCCGTAGACACCCCCATTTACTGACGCTCCCCCCGATTCACTACAGTAGGTAGTAGAAGGAGGCAGAATTTGAAAAAGTTTCTGAAGGAAAATGTTCGATATGTTGGTTATTCCTTTAAAATGTATTACTACTGTATACAGTTTGAAAGTGTTTATTAAAGCATTTTCTAAGGGAATTTTAAAAAAAAGAATTAAAAATGTTTTATCACGCCACTCCAAATATGGGAAATGGCAAGGTTACAGTTTACTTAAGTTCATTAACGAGAAGAGCGCACAATCGATCAATATTTCTTGGACATTTTCTCAAATGTGCTGAAACCATTAAGTGACTGAAACATCCCACACAAAACACCAACATCATTTGGAAACGCTCCATCTGATGCAAAGTGAAAATCATTATCAAGAGCTTCTGAAACACAACAACAAACAGCAGCACGACTTGCCGACCAGAGGACAAGAGCAACTTTCTCCAGGGTAAATGAGACACCACAGCAACATCCTCCAGGGCACATGAGACACCAGAGCAAACTGAAGCAAAGCTTGCCGTCAAAAGGGCAAGAGCAACATCCTCCGGGGAACATGAGACACCACTCTATCAGGAAACGGGCAACACCAGGTACCCCAGTTGGTGGTATATGAAAGGAGACGCTCATTGTTGAGCTTATGGCCCTTCGTAACGTGTATATGGAATGGATGGGATCACACCAGAGTAATTCTGAGTCCAAATTGCTGAACCAACTTAGGAAGATGGCAAAGTACTGTTTTATTAACATTTATCTAAAACAGGGAGGTTACAACGAACATCAACAGACATACGCTCAGTGTCTAAAACAGCAGCACGACTTGCCGACCAGAGGACAAGAGCAACTTTCTCCAGGGTAAATGAGACACCACAGCAACATCCTCCAGGGCACATGAGACACCAGAGCAAACTGAAGCAAAGCTTGCCGTCAAAAGGGCAAGAGCAACATCCTCCGGGGAACATGAGACACCACTCTATCAAGACACGGGCAACACCAGGTACCCCAGTTGGTGGTATATGAAAGGAGACGCTCATTGTTGAGCTTATGGCCCTTCGTAACGTGTATATGGAATGGATGGGATCACACCAGAGTAATTCTGAGTCCAAATTGCTGAACCAATTTAGGAAGATGGCAAAGTACTGTTTTATTAACATTTATCTAAAACAGGGAGGTTACAACGAACATCAACAGACATACGCTCAGTGTCTACATGATCTCCACACAAAATTCAATACTTATAGTGATAATGCATTAGAGTGACATCATACTGCATGGCAATAGAGACAAAACCTATCAAGGGTCGGGTTGGGTTAAAGGAGACATCTAAGTATACATTTCTACAGTAGCTAGGATTGTTATTGACTGTCCGTTAGCAGGTGAACAACTTATGCCTACCTCTAAAAACATGTAATTTAAGAAACATTTAGATGCACAGTTTCTCATTGGTCTTCAAACTTTAAGGTCCTTCATTCTATGGACTGATATAATTTGTTGGCATGCTTGTGCCATGTCTGGAACATTTGGTTCATTTAGCAGCACGTAAGCCCAGACCCAGGAAAAGGAGATAGGACATGAAACTACCTCACCACCCAATTAGCTCATTGCCCATGCTTTCTGCCATGGAATTGTCTTTGTACTTGGCTTTGCAGAGTATCCTTGTCTTGAGAATGCACACGAGTGAGGGCACTCCCTATTGTGTCTGGAACTCCAAGTTCAAGCTCTATTTACATACTTGGCTCACGTGACAGGAGACAATGATTTGGTCCATTTTACAGCTTTTAAATGCTCTAAATGAATTAAAGCTTGGCATCCTTTGTGTTCTTTCTTGCACCTTAACATGAGAAGGTTCATCTTCCGCATACTCGTTCTTCTTCAGAATAGATAGCTGACCTTGCTTCTTGAATCTTGACTCCTGGCCCGACAGCCTCGCCACTCAGCCATGAGCCTATTATTCTTGCAGTGAAAGTTTTCCATTCCTGCTTCTTGCGTTCTGACTTACTTAATTCAGGATACCAATGTCCAGTTTCTGAACAATGGCGTCTTTGCCTGCATTCTATTCACTACTCATAGCTGGCTTCTATGCTGACTTAATGTTTCTTGCGTTTCAGCATCTGTACATTTATTGAACGGTTGTTCTCTGTAGCACTTTGTGCACGTGTAATCTTTTTCTTTCATACTTCAGAGTTCACTTGATCCTTACTTCAGCATTAGCCCTCTATGATCGATACATCATCTTCAGCCAGTGTCTCAAGATGTCTTGCGCAATTGCTTAGGACGTCACTAGCTCTTCTTCTCTGCTCCTTTTCATATTTCTTCAGGAAGTTCCTCCCGCAGGTTATCGTCACTTTGGGGGTACATTCAATACTTTTCTCTTAATGGGTATCTTCTTCCAAACACTTGCAGCGGTATTGGCACAATGGCTGGTGTCAAATACGGCAGGGTCTCATGTCTCCAATATAGGGTAGGTAGGGGGGCGGGAGCTGCTGAAGAGGAATGCAGCTGCTCCTCTAGATTGTTACTGCATATAGTGATCTGGGTCTCCTACTCTGTGGTTGCACCCTTGTGTAACATTTCTCAATAACACGTAAATAAATGACAATCCTAGTATGAAAATGTGGCCCTGCATATCACAGTGTTCTGCACATTATCCTAGAAAGAAAAGTGTGCATTAACCACTGTACCTCAACACAAAAAGGCTGCAATGCTGAGGCCTCAAGTATAGTTGGTACAGCAAGTACTTGGCCATATCTGCGTCCTATGCAGGGGTGTCAATAACCAAGTGTAGTGGATAGCCAAATGCCGGTACCAGATGGCAGCGAGCGGGAAAGCAGAGCAAGGGACCGACAGCAGAGCTTCCTGGTCTCCTGCTCACTTTACCTGCGTTCAATTACCCTGACTCAAAACTTGGTTATTCTGGATTTTATTAATCAGAACTGCACTTTTGCCAGCATTGGCAAGTGCAGGGCAGTACAGTGATCTGTTTCGTGGAGTGCCGCATAACAGCAATTTGACTACATTAGCATTGAGGATTAAAGGTTTTTTGTAAAATGTTATAGACTATTTTCACATGCCATACAGAATGAAGAGATTTTGTTCAGCAGGTCAAAAATGCTTTAAAATGCCACCTATTATTTATCTGAACAACAAGGGGGATGGACTAGTAGACAAAGTAAAGCTGACGGGATAGACTAACAGTTTTTTAAGCTTGGATTGTATTACCAAGACTTTTATTTTATTCAAAAAACATTAATCTAAAACAATTATTAAACATTCAATAATGCATTGTGGCTCATTCATTTTCACACGTTCACATTCATTCTGTCATCATCAACCTCTCACAAACATATGTTTCTTTGAAAACTGGTCTATACATAAAGGAACAGTCATGTGTCTGTTACGTCTTTGTACATTCACAATTGTACATTGAATTGGAAACATCTCATCTTTCACCTCCGGTGTCCATTGGATAGGAGATGGTGTGGCTCAAGCCAATAAATGTGCCAGAAAATGGATTGTTTGTCCTGAAGAAGGTTACCATACAAAGAGAGCACTATTGATGATGCTCGTTGAGACAACTGATTTAATTACCTGTAGGACTAGAGACGTTAACACACTTGCCTTCGAGCAGTGATGCTAAATAAGAAAGAATATATCATTCTCAATGTCACTGGGCATAGTAAGATTGTTGTTTTTTGTTTTCTTCCCCTGTTCGCCTTCCCTTTGTCTGGCCGCGCTCTGGAACACCTGTGTACGAGCGCAATATAAATAAAATTTCATATCGTAATAACATATAATTTGTCTTTTTGGAATCCTATCCAATAATTGCTAGACACATAAAGGTTTATTTCCAGGCACACTTCTGGTGGTGAGCCACTGATTTAGCCTGTTCTTAAGCACCTCAACTCAGCCTTTTACACTTCTGAGGTCGATAAATGAGTACCAACACAGGTTGGGGGATATTGTATGTATATTTGATATATATATATATATATATAAAGTGCTTAACTATATATAGATACAAGTGCTGCTTGCATTCTCAGTAATTTGGTAATATGGTTCTATACACACTGATAATAACGATATATATGGTGATCCATTATTGTATGAAATGTATATAACATTATAGTGATATTGCAACCATATATTTCGTAGTGTACTTAGGAACAAGTGTGATGTCCCTTCCTGTTTTGTCAAGGGGTGAAAGGTTGTGTTCCATCGCTTTCCGTGATGTCACTTCGAGGTGGGGGTCAAATGACATCACTTCGTGTGATGTCATCAGAGGTCAAATGACATGTTATGTCACTTCCACTACCCCTGGCATTTTGATGAAATGACGTCCTCGTTGTGTACGGCCACTTTGTTGTATTAGTTACAATTTTCTTCCAGGGCGATGGCATGCGGGGTCAGTAGCCATGGTTCACATGGCTTGAGAGCGAGACCGAAAGCAGGCACTGGAGTAAACGGGCGGGAGTCAGCTGAGGCCCCATGGCCTCGCAGAAGAGAACATGTTTACAGATCGTTTTTGAAGTGATGGGATGACTTCAAAAGCGCCTTTAAAACACCTGCGTTTCACGTGGTCTCCCGGAGGCTAGCAAGAGTCATCCACGCCGTCTCTGAGACTGCTAATCAGTGAAGTGTGCTCTCACTAGACAAGACGCCTACTCGTACATGCTGTCACCCTCCGCCTGCCACTACATGGCTCGTTGCGGCCTCCTCTCGTGTTTTCAGACTAATTAAGACAATGCTGAGTGAAGCATAAGAACCTGCAAGACACGGAATGCAAGACATGCATTGAACCTGTGTGCACTCTCTGAGGTTAGTTCCATCAAACACAGCAGGGTTCAGCTCGTACACGCTTTTGTTACAAGGAATCATTTACCAGGACATCGTAATCATAAATATTATCAGCGACTGATCACACGTAATATCTTATAATATACTAGAAATAAAACATAATTTAAAAAGATTACAACAATAATTGAGACATATGCCATAGTATGTCATAGCAGTCATGGACCTAAATATCATTCATTATTTTGTTATTTTTTTTATTTTTTTGTATTGGTCTTGTGTGTGAAACGTTTGTTTTAAACTATAACATAATAAATAAATACATAAATACATGCAATGAAATGCTATCAAGATATAAAATACCACATGCTTAGGGGGCCCAGTCATTGATTTCTTATTCATGGACTACTGCAGTTCCTACAGCAGAAGCTTATTGAAGACATCAATGAATTAATACCGTAGAGTGGCATACCATGTTCATGCTTATTACAGTTCACTGAAATTCTGTGTTATCATTAATGCAAGGTCTGCCATCCAACATGCTCAGAACCTACAAGATTTACTACCTGACCAAAATCTGAATCTGCTCCCATGCTTGATTCCCAAACTCCTCCAACCCATTATTTTAACACTCTGGGCCACGTTCTGGAATAGGCGGTAGTGGACTGCTCTGTGCTAGCACCACTACCGCTGGCTGGCCCACTGCCTCTCTTTACAGGAGGACAACCAGTTGTAAGAAATCCTGCTAGTGTGAATTTAGGATGAACACCACCAGCAGGAGCAGAGTGATCAGGACATGCAAAGGCTTAAAATTATACCTGGGGGCCACATGGCTCCTCTTATATGTTTGTCAACAAGTTAGAGAACCTCCTACCTTTAATACTTCACAGACCTATGTGACATCATTCCATAGGGATTCAGTCTATGGGTCCCGCTCACATAAACATGACTGGTAGGACACAATCCTGCATAAAGGTTTTATGTACAGCTGAACTACCCAAACATCTGGTCTAACCATCACATCCTCACTTCCCCCAAAACTCCATTAGAAAACACACCAAGCCCTGGTTTCTAATGACTTACACAATCTCCTCACACATCCACTGCAAGACACATGCTTTGACTCATCCATCCAGAGACGCCATTTCAGCAAAATGTCAGGGGTAGCGGAAGTGACATCACACGGCCCTTGACCTCTGATGACATCACAGGAATTGACATCATTTGACCCCAGTCTGAAGTGATATCGCAGGAAACGATGGAACACAACCTGTAATCCCTTGACAAAGCAGGAAGTGACATCACATAACATTGTTACTAAGTACACTACGAAAAATATGGTTACAATATCACTATAACGTGATATAAATTTCGTACAAGAATGGATCGCCATATGTATTGTTAAGATCAGTGTGTATAGGCCCATATTACCAAATTACTATGAATGCAAGCAAATGTCAATGGCCGAATGATAATGATGTGTTATTATATAGCACTTATGCTTAAGCGCTTTATATAGAAAAAATATACTTACAATATCACCCAAACTTTGTTGGTACTCATTTATCGACCTCAAAAGGATGAAAGGCTGAGTTGAGGTGTTTAAGAACAGACTAAATCAATGACTCACCCCCTGAAGTGTCCCTGAAATAAACCTTTAATTAGTCTAACAATTATTAAATAAAGTTCCAGAAAGACACATTATTTGGTATTCCTGATCTTTCTTACTTAGGGTCAATGCTGAAAGTGTTAGACTTGTGGAACCCCTGTTGTTTAAAACATGTTTTTAATTAAGCTTCCTGAACATGAAAGCCAGACACTCCATAAGCAAAGACCCACATGGCTCTGGCCACAGCCCAGGAGGTTGCAATAAAAAAAAGAGAACTTTTTTTTCTTTTTTTTAGGAGTAGCAAGGGAGACCACTGGGGTAGCAAGGGACACCTCAGGGGTCACAGTTACAACCCCTGGTGACCCCTAAATGAAGTCCCTGCATCCATCCCCAACTTCCTTCTGGGAAGTGTTCTCCTGTTCCCCTCTACTGATTGATGAAACTAGTTCACAGAAGCCCTCAAACCACTTAAAAGGGAATGCTGAAAATGATTAGATCTTCCAAGGCAAATAAGAATACTACACGAAGTGCATCAACAAAGCTATCAATAGACCCACAGGTCTACTAAAAGTATTTCAAAGATGGAACTCCCCCGCCATTTCCCAAATTCACAATCTCTGTGACACACTCCAATGCGTCATCATAGAAAAAGTATACAATAACCGAGCAGATAGAAGATTTGGATTCTCTCTTGCAATGGGGAATATCAAGGTGCCTTGTCTATTCTCACCTTGCTGGACCTGTCTTCTGCATTCAGCATACTTCCTTAACCACCTACTCATTGTCAGAGCCATGGACTCTGTTCTGCAGTGCGTCGTATGGTGAGAATAGTACATAAAACAAGGCAAATATTTGCCCACCTCTCTTACTGCTCATTCAGAGTACCCCAGAGTACCACATGCCTTCCTTTTACGCCCTCTACAGCTGGACTTCCACTGCTATGCTGACGCATCCAGATCGATCTCTGTGTCACAGGACACTGAGGGCAAGTCTCATGTGTCTCCAAGGTTCTAGAAGACACAGAACATTGTCTGAGACAAATAGCTTAAAAATGAATGGGTAGAAGATTCTGGGCGGGCCTCCTTCTCCTCCCTTCATACCCCCCCCCCCCCTAACCAGAATGAACTCTCTAATCCCTCACTCACCTTCTTCAGGGAAAATGGCCCAATAAAATTCAAAGTGGCAAACCTTGTAGGTGCACAGTAAGGGGACATTTCTTCCAACTGAAACTGAAGGAAACCCCTCCCTTCACCCCACAGAAAAAAATGCTCCAGGCTAGTTGATACACTGGCTGTTAGGTAAGAATTGATGCAGTCCAACTGGTGTGGGACTACACAAGACTTGTCTCTTGGTATTAGGTAACCCACCTTTTAATATAGGCCTGTACTACACAAGTTGGTAGTGTGACTGAGCAGCCAGGTTTATGTTAAGAGGGGTAATGTGAGCTGTGGAGCTATACAATGAAACCAGTAAATACAGGTATCCAAGTAAACACTTACACACTTAAAGTTATAATATAAATATTTATTTATATATACACAAATATATTTAAAGCATTCTTTAAAAAAACAGCAACTAATAGTAACAATAATCCCAAAGTTAGGATTTAATTTGTAACAGAAGCAATAAGGCAGGTGATTAACCTTTCATATGTTGTACATTTTCCAGCACATAGAGTGACATCATTTGAGGTCAGTAATAAAACGCATTTGTGATCACCATTGCATAATTGAGATATAAGGAGGGAAAGATTATAGTTAGATTCTCCCAGAGGGATGTAGGCAGTCTTTTATCCCAGCAATAATAGTGTTCAATAATTGAAACCTATAAGGGAACATTAACTGCCAAAGCCAATAGGTTCAGAATGTGGCCTTCAGGGAGCTTGGACAGCCAAAGTCAATGGGTTAGTTCAAAGTTTTGAGGATCTCTTCTTAGAACATTTTTTATTAAAGTCAGTAGAAATAGAAAATCAAAACAACTCAAGATGAGTCACCTTGAAGACGCACAAGCTGAAAGGCCAGTGCAAGTGAGTTGAGGTCAACTTTAAAGAGGGTAAAAAAGCACTCCCCAAGTATCCCAGGCCCCATAGTTCTTGTGAACTGAATTTGTTCCAGTTTGACGCCTTCCTGTTGCAGTGTAGCAGACCTTGTTCCTGCTTCCTGTTTGCGGTGAGGAAAGGGAGGATGCCTGGTGGGTTCCTGCGGCAGCACTCGAGGGAGGGACCCGGCAGCAAGGGATGTTCCTTAATTCAGCATCTCTTTGTGGTTTTGGTGCCTTTTTCTCAGTGCCAAAGAAGAACACACAGCTCTGAATAGAAGTTACTTGATCCCTCAGTCCTGGACTCTAGTGAGGGGACTCTGGATGAAGATTTCCTGCTCTTGTAGGGCTGTCTGCATGCCCACAAAGTTTGGGCTGGATTCGCTCTTCTGAAGACAATGCACTCAATGATGGTCGGGGGTCCCCAGCCATTGGGATTCTGCAGGCTTGGAAAGACACAGTAAGTCGGGGGTTGCTCCAAAATGAAGCGTATCTTAACTCTAGTTGGTCCCACCAGCCCAAAGGAGAAAGTCACCCTGTACTGGTCTTTCCAATCGAAACGAAAATGGGGTCAGCACAGCTGCAGGGCTTTCCCTGGGCACTTCGCGGTCCAGGAGGGTGCTGCTGGCGTCTCTTCATATCTTCTTCATCAGATGTTGTCCTCCAGTGGTCCACTCTGCCTCTAGTCCCAAAAACCTTGCCTTTTAAGCAACTTCCTATTCATTCACAGCCCTTGGCTGTCCATCACCCAGGAGAGTGGCTGTCCTTCAGGACAGCCAGCCGGTCAATCAGAACTGGTTTCACTCAGGCACAACTAGAGACAAAGGACAGGGAAGTCTCAGGACCCTCCCTCACGTCCTGCCTTTCCAGACACACTGGAGCCTGGGCGGGCTTCAGGGCTGAAGCCCGCCAAAGGTGAAATATACAAAGGACTCAAACCCAGTTCAAACAAAAGAGTAGATTCCCATACAAAACTGACAAGATATGGCGAAAAAAGAAGACAGGGGCCATTTTGGGGAAATGGTCACGCTTTTGTGCTGTACTGCAGCTGAGAAATCAGCTGTCGATATATGGCACATGGTAGTAAAAAAGAAACCACTGCCACCAGCCATTAACGTGGGTTAGTGTAACAGAATTTTACAGGAGGAGTGGGATAAAGGATTTACTATGTAGCCCCCCAGCACTCCACACAGGGTGGGGTGTGCTGGAACCACAAAAGAAAAGGTAAGCACGACAGGGGTCATCTTACTATTCTTGGGAACAGTACTTCTCCCAAGAAAATGTAGTGAAACATTAATAGAATCCAAGGGCCTTCTCAGTGTCACTGCACAAAAGGTGCTGTGTGTCACAATGTTAATTTTAATGTTAAAGGATATTTATACCGTGCACTATCACCACCGTAGTGTTCCCCTGGCGTTCTGGTGCATCTGAAAGAAAGGGGGGTAGGTTAGGGTGTGTTAGTAGGACACATTTTGGAGAAAGAGCAAGGGAGCTGTGATGTGTTGTTGGCAGCTTCAGTTCGGATAACACAGTTCTCTGAGATTTTTGGTGTAGTATCCAGTCGGAGTCTGTTGTGTGCTGTTGTGTAAGGCTGTGTGGTGTGTTTGTTGTTGCGGTGTGGTGAAGTGCGAGCGGGTTGCTGCGGTTTAAGAGGTATGGTTGTGTTTGGGGTTAGGGTTTGAGAGGTGTGTGAAGAGAGGTGAGATTTTAGTAGGGTTTGGTTATTGGCATTGTTGTCATGAATAAACGCGCACTCATATTGCGTGTCTTTCGAGATTGAGACAAAAGGTCTTGCTTATATTGATCTAGTTTCAGCAAGACAAGCCTGTCTCTCATCTCTCTGTCCATATGTTCCGTTAGTTAGTCTCTACAGTTCTATCTTTGTTCTTACTCAGGCCAGTCCCTACATCTAAGTCTGTGCCTGATGCTAACTGGTCCCCGAAGATCTATCTAGTTGTGACCTATGCCCATACCCATAGCTCTGTCTGAGTGTGGCGCGGTACAGTTCAGACCTTACCAGGATGTCTGGATTGACACAAGTGAATCACCATACTTATGTCTCAGATGATTTTGTTGTGTGTGTTGGGTTAATCGTTAGGAGGTCAGTACATCTCCAGGAAACTGCTATGGTATCATGTATGTTGGTTTAGTGCATTCTATCTTCTACTTACTAGCTTGGGTGTGGGTTTTTTAGTGTGGTGCTATTGGTCTCATTTGGCTGGTGGGTTAGCGTATATGGAAGGGTAGGTTTGATGGTGTTTGTCTTGTGAGCATGAGTTAGTAATTAGATAGTGTGGATGCACAATTGAGTTGGGATTGGGTTTACACAAGGTTCATGTAGTCAGGGGGATGCTTGGTAGTGGGTAATGTTGATGGTTGTGCCTGTTGTTTGTGTCAGCCTTGTTACCTATTGTTCTGTCCTGATGGGGTTGTTGCTCGTGGTTAGTTCCGCCTAGCATTGTCTCTCTTGTTCTTGTGGGTGTTCCCCCTCTCTGTTGGTTCTAAGTGTTATCTGTACCGTCATGGGTTCTGTCAGCTGCTTCGCTTTGCATTTTCGGTTTTATTATTTCAATTGTTTCTGTCTGGTTCCAAGGTGTAGTTTTCTGAATTTTAGGTTGTCTTTGGTGTTTCTTACTTCTTTTGGGAGGTTATTCCAGGTTTTTGCCGCCAGGTGGGAGAAAGAGGAGCTCCCATGTTTTTTCCTGACGTATGGCTTTGGTTCCAGGCAGATTTCATTGCTTGATCTAAAGGGTCTCACCGGCTTGCAGATGGTTATTTTCTTTTGTAGGAATTCTGCTCCCTGGCCACTCATTGCCATGTGTGTTATGCACATTATTTTGAATGTTTTACATTGTTTGATTGAAAGCCAAAGTAGCATTTGTAGCGCTTGTGTGATATGATCTCTTCTATATAGTTTGAGGAGGAGTCTAGCCACTGCGTTTTGGATAAGTTGTTGTATCTTCAGTAGATGTTCCGGCATTCCGAGGTAGAGGCTGTTTGCATAGTCAATTCTTGACATGATGAGGGTGACGATTTTCAGTGTGTTGTGGGTGAAGGACAGGAATGGTAGGATTCTTTTTGTTGAGTGAAGAAGGAAGAAGCATTTTTTTGTTATTACCTTTTCTTGTGGTTCTAATGTTAGTGTGTTGTCCATTAGGACTCCCAGGTTTTTGACTATGTTTCATGGTGTTGGACTGGTTCCCAATTCTATCGGCCACAGTATGTAGTTGTTGTTCTCTTGGTGTTCGGACATAATCATGATTTCTGTCTTTCCTGGGTTGATTTTTAGGTTGTTGGCATTCATCCAGTCATAGATTTCTTTGAGACATTCTCCTTGAGTTGAGTTTTCTTCTTGTGCAACTTCGATTTTGTAGATGATTTGAGTGTCGTCTGCATAGTTGTAGCACGTAAGATTGTATTTTTTGAAGATCATGATTAGTGGAGTCTGGTAGATGTTGAAGTACAGTGGTGTTAGTGAGAATCCTTGTGGTACTCTGTAGTCGTTAACTCACGCAGCAGATTTGAAGGGCTTTATCCAGACTGTTTTGGTTCTGTTTGCTAAGAATGATTTTATCCAGAGTAGTGCTAAATCTGTTATACCTATCTCTTCTAATTTCTTGATGAGGGTGTGATGGCTTACTGTGTCGAATGCTGCCATGAAGTCGAGCAGAATCAGGGTTGAGGTTGTGTTGGAGTCAGCGTTTGTCTTTAGGTCATCCCAGATGGATAGAAGTGTCAATTCTGTTCCTCTTGCGGGTTGGAATAATAAGCAGCGCTCAGATACCTGAGGGATCGTAGCGCTATATAAATGCCAAATTATAATAATAATAATAATAATTATTATTATTATTATTATTATTATTATTATTATTATTATTATTATTATTATTATTTTGCTTGGTCCAGCAACTTGTGTTTTTCTACGTGCTCTTGGGTTAGTTTGTAATGTAGGTTTCTAGGGGTTTTGCTGGGTAAGGAATGTTTGAAATAGGTCTGTAGTTGGAGAGGTCTTCCACGTCACCACTTGTGTTCTTAAGTAGTGGTTTATTATACAATGATGTAATCCCCCAGTACTCCACGTAGGGTGGTGTGTGCTGGAACCACAAAAGGAAAGGTAAGTAAGACAGTAGGTCATCTTACTATTTTTGAGAACAGTAGTTCATCCAAGAAAATGTAGTGAAACATTGATAGAATCCAAGGGACTTCTCAGTGGCACTGCACAAAAGCTGCTGTGTGTCACAATACAAAAAGCAGATGCCTATGGAGTTTTCCAGACTCCATTATTCCGTAAGAAACACACAAATCCAAGCCAGAAAAACCACATAAGAGAGTGAGAAAAATGTCCCACTCACTCAGGAGTTAAAATTAAAGAGCCCTGAGTTCAGCAAAAGAGCTGGGGCCCCTAAGGTTAAAGGGAATTGGCACAGAAATGAACATGTTCCCTAACACTGGCTACCTCTAGACTGCACTATCTATGCTAATGTCCCATCCATAGGACATAAGCCTCTTAGAGTCAATGCCCTCTCTATGAGGTTCTTTGTCTCAATGCTCTATCCATAAGCCTCTGAGAATCAATGCCCTATAAATATATAAATATGCTCTGCAGTTGGGGTTTACTACTGGATTCCTAGGAAATCCGCTTGGTTTTGATAAGGTGCAAAACCGAGACAGATAACGCAGGAATCCATTTGTTTTATACCTGCATTACAATCTCATGCATGCATAAAATAAAGACCTCAGACAAAGTGAATTGGGATGAGCACGGAGGAATTCTTATCTCTGCTCCACTCCCCTTCTTTCCCTTGTGTCAGCACGAAAATGGCGCAGAGTAGGAAATGGAGGCGTGAATGATTTACGCTGTGGATTTTTGCCTCCTTTTTCCGCCCTGCCCCAAATAAAGTGAGGGTGATTTTAGGTTGCATGAGTGTGAGATACACAGTGGAGTGCTTCACCCCCTATTCCTGAGGGTGGCCAGGTAATTAGGCAAGGTTAGCATCCAAGGGCCGTCTGTAACCATGGTGACACCTTAATGTGATGCCGAGACTGGCAATACTGACGTGATTAACTCTACAGAAAACGGAACACAATGCCTAGAAACCCGTACGCCGGGTACAGCCTCAAGGAGCTATTTAGTTTGTGCTGCTGGCTCTTTAACCTCTTAACTGCCAGGCTATTATGCAAGTCTATGCAAAAAGGACGAGCCTACCCGTCCTTGGCACGTAAATTAAAATAAACATAGACAGCAGGAGCATGATCATTACTAGTGTGACTGAATACATTTCCAAGAAAAAGTAGCTACATTGTTTGACTGAAGAGGATCCTTCTGATGCATGTTTATGCACGGCCTTTCATTGCAGGCATTTTTCAATTCTCGGAACGATCATAGTTGCAGCTGATGTATATCTACCTGGATGCCTGGAACCAACAGACATCACGCTAAAGTTAAACGGGCGTCGATTGGCAGAGCTGCTGTCAGAACGACAAGGAGGCACCTGGAGGAATCTGATTGAATTTAACGTATACATTAGAATATTATATGGAAATAATTATAGGGAGGCAGCGTAAGTGTTAGGGACGTTCAAATAATGTATGTTATTTGAACTAAAATAGATTTAAACATCTCAATGGTATTCATAGAACAAGAGCAGTACGAAATGAGCAAAACAAGTGCACAGTTTCCACCTTATAGTAATGGCAGCGATAGAAAGACAACCGTAAAAAAGCTAAGAAATGGGTAAAGCTAGGGGGTGCACCAAAAAACAAACCAGAGGAGATAAGAGCCATATGTTCAAGTCAAAGAGGCCAGAGGGCCTGATTATGGGTTTGACGGTAGTGTTAAAATATCAGTTTTTTTTGTCATACCAGATGTTTTGCAGTGCTGATAAATGTGGACTTTCCACATAGTGAAACTCGTCCCATCTGCCTGATTTTGTGTGGAGGTAGTGATCATAGAATTGAATACAATACATTGGGCCTCATTACTGGGTTGGCGGTAGCCGTGCCTGCAGTACAGGCACGGCTGCCGCTGGTATCCATTTTTTTCTGGCGCCCAGAAAAGGGCAATTACCGGGTCATTACGACCTTGGCGAACCCGGTAATTTCCCTTTTCTGGGCGCCGGAAAAAATTCTTCCCCATTCCCATTTCAGCCCCATAGGGCTGAATGGGAATGGCGAAGGTGGTAACATCGGTACAATTAATAATGGTACCGGTGCTACAGTCATGTTCTGCTCCCGGGTGCCGGTACGGCCACAAGGTCAGACATGGTGGCTGCAAGGGCACCCGCGAGCAGAACTCGTAGTTTGCTGGTATGGTAACAATGGTACCGGCAAGCATACCGGTACTGTTGTTACTGTACTGGCAAACTCATAAAGAGGCCCAATGGTGTGGTATAAAATGGCAGTAACATGGCTGTAATTCCGTTAACTCCGTTTTATTGCACTGCTGTGTTACATGTTTGGCGGTGAGGTGGAGGGTTTACCTCCAGCAAAAGGCTGTAGGAAAATCTGCCGCCGTGCTGCCAAAAAATCTGCAACATTAATGGAATTACCGCCATTACCATCACTTGTAATTCCCTGAAATCCCCATGGAGTCTTACGGACTCCAAAAATGTGGATTTACCAACGGAATACCATTAAACTTGTAATGAGTCCCCATGTGCGGTACTTACCACAAACAGTAATAAGAAATCACCACGGTTTCCTAGGGAACTCGAAAATGGGGAAATGGGGCAGCCCCTTTACCGCATACAGTAAGGGTAAGTGAGTGGTACTGACCGCCAAACTTATAATCAGGCCCTTGACCTTATTGTAGATTGTTTTTTGAAAAGAGAATGATGAGATGTAAAAGTGAGGGCTACATGTCCAGTATCTGATTGGGGCAGAATTAATTACTAGGGCTAAGGAGAGACACTTCATGCTCTGCCCTCATAGCAAGGGTTTTGTAGAGGGAAACGGGCATACTGTTTTTAGGGCCCTCACAATGCCGAGGGAGAATCGGGGACTAATAATATGCTATTCATTGTACACAACCGTTCTGGTTTTGTTGTGTATGTCACTGAAAGACATGCTCTACATAACTTCATTAGGGCTACGTGGAGCGTTCTCCTAACTCACAAGAGAAGCACAGGATCTTTGTGGGTTTATCCCTCATAGCCATGCCGAGGCACTGCAGCACCATCAATGCAATTTGGCCATGCTCCGTCTGTCTCTCCCGTGTCACGTACAATAATAATAATAATTTACATTTATATAGCGCTACAAACCCTCAGGCATCTGAGCACTGCTTACCCACGGTGTGTGGTTTTCATTTATCGACCTCGGAAAGATGAAAGGCTGAGCTTGTCCCTGCCGGGATTTAAACCTGTGTTGGCAGGATCTGCACGGATGTCAAAGCAAGCACTCTACTCGCTGTGCTATCTGAGCGAGTGACCTGAAGAAAAATGCAGCTTCTGCAGTACCTGGTGATAGAAGCTCTGGGTTTTCAGGTGACTCAGATCATATAAAAAAACAATGCCTGCTGTTCCAACTCATGCCAGCACACCATCTCTGACACCAGCACAAGCATCAGCCCTACAGATGTCATCCCAAACCCCAGCAATACGCATGCACCCTCTGAAAACCACCCCATGCAACAATCAATCCCCCTGCATATTGTCCTCCCAAAACAGACAAACCCTCTCTTCCCTGGAGCCCTGGTTTTGATGGGACTTTTGGCTTTTGTCATTTTGACATTAAAAACACTTTTGTGGTAATAATACATCTTGACAACCCACAAAAACCGATGTTACAGACTTGTTGATGAAAATTACGTTGCAGACTTGTTAAAGTAACTTGCTTTGCTCTGTAGTGTGTTGTGTTACAGAAATGACTATCCCAGCTCTTGATTACAATCTCCTTCTCTGACAGATTTTGTGTTGCATCGACCACTCTGCAATCATATCTATGAAATGCTGTGTGTACATATTAGACATAAGCTCTAATTTTACAAGGCTTTTAAAGAACACTGATGGGCAATGTCCCAATGCAGTGAAACATTCCAGCCAAGCAGTGGACTTGTGAGGGGAGACAACACATTTGGACATGTTTAATCTGAATCGAGATGCACGTGTACCTACTCCAAATGTGGGCATGTTGGGCAAGGGCGACCATTTTAGGAAGATCGAGCTAAAAGGGTTAAGATGGTTCAATTGTCATGCATGCTCTAAACAAGGGGTGAAAAGATCAGAGAAGCTCAGAAAAAGGAATCAGTGTCAATTTCAAAGTTAATTACAAGCAGGTGTTCTATTTGGCAGTTGGTCTGAGAATGGACAAGACTTAACTTCAAGTACAAGGAAGGCAATTTGAAGCAGTACTACTATGAGGCCTGTTAAGTGCTCAAGGATGGGTGTGCCCTTTATTTTATTTCTTACTTTATTAAATTGTTCTTGCTTCCTTTTTGCTATATTTTGCAAATATATCATGCCCTTTCTCGTTTGGCAATTATTTCCTACTTTCTCTAATATGGTTGATTCCTATCCCTATTTATACAAAGACTTTCCCCGGAGTGTAAATTGATTCTAGGGTGGAAAGCTCTAAACTGCTAAGAGAGATCCACTCTCTCAGATCATTCCAGTGCATAATGTGTGTAAATGATTTGATTCAGTATGCCAACCATAAAATCAACATATTAACATAAAAGATTAATCACAATATAGTAATACAAAATCAGTGCCTTGACTACAACATTTCTTAAAAACATACCAATTGTCATTTCATGAAATCCCAATTTATAAAGAAGTGGTCTCATAACAATTTACATGTCCAAGATACTTCCAATTCAAGAATGTCCTTCTTAAACACCATGCTTTCATCATATATTGAGACTGAACCAAGAGTTCAGAATCACTTTGGATTCCCAGGAAGTTTTCAATGGCTTGACTGCTAGTCATAATATATAAGTTCTTATAAATTGGGAAAAGACATCTACACCTCAAGTAGTTATATAGAGGACAAAAATAAATAAATGCAGTGAATGCTCTTTCTCAGCTTGACAAATCTTGCATCTAATTGTAATACCACACTCCAGTGACCTTGGACCACTACCAACGTCAAAACACCTAATCTGGCCTTCAAATACAAGATTTTCACTTACTTGTCTTCCAAAGTATTTAGATACTTTTCCGGGCCAAGATTTAAACAATAAATACTATACCGTTGTGCCAGTGGAGACTGTCAAAGACAATTTCAGTTGATACTACCAGCCTTTATATTTCTGTACAATGGGCGGTTTCGGGATTAAGTTCCCTAAATTTGTGGTAGTAGAAATCAGAGGTAGCTCCAATTTCATACTTAAATCAGAAACGTAAAAAACCCAGTGGAGCTTTTTTGAGGCACTTTGTGTAAGATCATCCAGCAATGCAGATTTATTTATAAGAAGATAAAGACCCTCATTACGACTTTGCTGGTAGTACCGGCAGACTCGCCTTACCATTTCCACCACCTGATATCCCAGTATTACAGGATAGTACGGGCGGTGGAGAAACGGTAAATTCCTATTCCCATACATTCCCATATAGGAATGGGATCCCTGAGCACCGGCACCATTTGTAACGGTTCTAGTGCTTCAATAAAAAATCTGCTGGTGGGTGCCTGAACTACCGGCAGGTCAGGCCTGCCGGTAGTTCACAACCACTGCTGGCAGACTTGTAGTTTGCCGGTACAGAAAAGGTGCCTGTAATCATTGTTAACAGCACTTTTTTCCAGACCGCCAAACCTGTAGCGAGGGCCAAAGACTCCATTGTCATAATCTATACAGGTACAAAATAGGTTTTGGTGGTGTGGTATTGACGTGAGAACATTTACTTCAAAATGCTGATCTCTCTTTGCTCCAACGTCCTGAGATCTGAGTGTCCCCAAATCTCTCAACTCTGAAGAGATGGCATATGCCCTCAGTAGCTTCAAGCTTTGGTAATATGCCATACCACCATACTGTTCCAAAAAGCTTTGTGTGCCCCACCCATTGTCTCGTAAAGTTCAAAGTAGATTTATTAATCTGTTTCCCCCATCAACAGTCTCCCAGGTATTCATAGATGTCAACTTTCTGAACTTCAGCATTTTCCAAGCAATTTGCACGGTAGATTTTTCAATGATTTGGTCTTAGAAAGATTGATTTTCAAACCCATACTCAAAGCTAGAGCTGTGAATGAAGTCAACACCTTTTGAATACCGATCCTTGTTTTACTGATCTATGCTGTGTCATCGCCATATTGGAGAATTCCCATATTTTTCCTTCCCACAGTGGGAAATCCATATCTAGATTTTCAATTTCAACAGCAATTTAATTTATATACAGACTAAAGAGAGTAGGGGCTATAACACAGCCCTTCCTTAAGCCTCCAGCCACCAGGCAGGGACTTGTCAGACCCACACCCTTATCCAAGCGCACCTGAACATAGTTGTCAGTGTGGAGGCTTTGTATTGCTGCTACGAGATTTATCAGAATATTAAATACAAGTGAGAACTGCCATAAGTTTTCTCCTGGAAGTAAATCAAATGGAGTACGTACATCTATAAAGTTCGAATACAACTTTCATTCCTGAGCTTTGTGTACTTGTCACAAAGTAACGCTAACCTAAAAACCTGATCCAGTCGGCCAATGCCCGCTCTGACACCTCCTGTAAATCAGAAAGGACTTTGTGGTCTCTCATCCACTCGTCCAATCTCTTTCGGAAGTAATTAAGGCGATAGGCCTGTCATTTTGCGGATCACCTTGGTGCCCTTTTTTATGTATTGGGTCTATTATAGCTCCTGTCCAAATTAGAGGTAACAATTGGCTACTACCAAACATCCAGTAAAGAATAGGCCCCCACACTCTTATTTATTTTATTTATGTGTTTATTTTATTTGTTGGGTATTTATAATGCGCCTATGCAGCCTATGCAGTCAAATGGTGTTTCAAGGTGCATCATGACAAGGGAAGGTTCGGATTGTTCAAGTGCCGTAACAAGAATTCAGGGGAGGGGAGAGAGGTGCAATGTGGAGATGAGTCGCGAGGAAGACAGAAAATAACATTTCTACTAGGTTGTGAGACATTGGGAGCATGCAAGTGCTGTAACAGAAAGATGGGAGTGGGGGGAGGAGGGGTAGTGTTGGAAGGGGTGAGCAGGGAAGAAGATAAACAAAAGTATTCCTATTAAGTTGTGAGAAAATTTGGAGCATGCAAGAGCAATAACAGAGTGAGGGGAGATGGAAAGGAGGAGAAATGCAGGGCAGGGAGGAAGGAAGAAGTTAGGGCAAGGAAGGAGCAAAGGGAACATTAATGCAAGTGAAAAGGATCACTTGCACTTGGAGGGGAGGGGAACAGGGGAGAGCTAGAGGAGCGATGGGATGGAGCCAGTGGCAGAAGTCAGAAACCTCTAAGGCTGGAGCAACAGAGGCAAAGTTGCTCATGAAAGTTCCAGAGAACTAGGCAAAAAACCTGCTAGGAGGAGAATCTCACAGAGCAGGGCTGTCCAGAGACCTCAAAAGGGGATAAGGGTGAAAATAGAAGAGAAAGAGGGAAGGGGAGAGGAGGGCCATAAATATCATACTACGGAAACAAAATAAGATCACAAGAAACACAGAGATGGATTATCAAACAGAACACAGTTTATTGTGCATGACAGCATGTTCAGTAACAACAATGAGCAATCAGCACCCTATAGCAATGAGAGCTCACATGCTCCCTCCTTCCTCTACCAAACAGAAATCCACTGTTATACATAGTGGCATTTGACGTACATTACATGCATAGAAGCATTCCACCATAGCATTTTGCCTATGTGCATACATTTCAACATAGCCGTGTACTGTGCTGCAACATATTCTAAGAAAGCAAAGCATATCATGCAAGCATTCCTTCTCTCGCACGAGACAGAAGGACTCTGCAGAAACTGAAAACATCAGTCATGCTATCTCGTCAAGGCTGAATTCTCTGTGCTAAAGGATAGCTGACAGTCTGCCAAGAGACAAGTTGTTATAATAACATCTATTCCCTCTGTTCGGCTGTGTGCACACATTTCCTTTCATACTCAGCAAAGCCTGATTCATAATGGTCAAAAACAGACCACTATTAGCGCTTAGAAAAACACAATATGCTTTTTAGCAGGCGTTAAAAACCAACCCGCAAAGGGACCAGGGTGCTAATTAAGGTACCGCAATTTGCGGTACCGTAATTAGCACCTTCCCCATTCCCATTATGCACTATGGGGCAAAAATGGGAATTGGGAAGGGCAATGGGGGAAGGGGGAATTACCGCCCGCCAACCTTGGAATAGGGCGGTAATTACCCTTTCCTCCAAGGCGGTGCCGGTATTTTACCAGCATGGACCAAGGTGCTAGTAGCACCGCCACCGCCTACCGTGTAATGAGGCCCTATATCTTTCTGCATGGCTCTCAGCCAATGTTGATCCATGATAGCTCATAACTAACTATATTGCTAAACAGAGTTTATATTAATGCAAGAATGGATTAGCTCATGCTAACTATAAAAATATCCAGATTGACAAAGGGAGGCCTGAAAGCGGGTGAGGGGGAAGCAACTTCAACACAACAGCAAAGCATAAATCTAGATTCAAGTGTCCAGGATCAGGGCACAAGCCTAGGTATCAACATATAGCAGAAAAAGCAATACCACCTAGATGCATCCTGAGAGAGGGGAAAAAATCCTAGATATCAACATACAGCAGCAAGAACACCTAGATGTGAGTATCCTGGAACAGGGAAAAATCCCTAGATATCAACATACAGCAGAAAGAAGCAACAATACCTAGATTCGGGTTTCCCCGATAGGGCATAAGTGAACGAGATGGAACGTGGGTGATGTACAACAGACTAAAGAATGGGTAAAAGGAGTAATATAAGCGGTGGGACAGTTTAATAGGGAATAGTAATAGCTGGTTCCCCTGCCAGCGCCCATCTCACCTTGTCAGCCGCTGCTGGTTGAGGGCTGTGCTGCATACTCCCTCGGCAAACACAGGCAAACACTGATCAGATCACTCTTAGATCAGTGAGAAAGAGATATGCTGGTATTAAATCCAGGCTTGGGGTTTATTTATTTTCTGTGCCAAGATTGCCTCTTCCACCTCATCAGGAGATATGTCCAACACATGATCATTTGGTATGCCCTCTCAGCGACTTGCAACAAAGACTTGCTAAAGTTTACTGTAATGGGCATACCAGTCTTTTTTTGTTTGTTTTACTACAATCAACGGTTTATGCAAAGGGGGCATAGAAGCATTAGCAGAAGCTATCTTGCAGAAAGCCATGGTGTCTTTCTTTTCAGTCACTTATTTGAGCTCATCCCATTTCTTTATTTCAAATGCAGAATTATTTTGTGCTAAACATACCTCGTGCTCATTTCTTATACACCTTGCTGCATGACTATCGTCTTGTTTCTTTGATTTGCCAATAAACTGGCTATCTTAGCATGACATTCATTGTCAACCACTGACATTGCTATATGCCATTTCTCCCCCTTGATGAGCAAGGCTTTCTCAGTAGTGGGATTAGCACATTGGGGACTTGTTCCCAAAGATTTTTGGGTGAAAGTTCACCACAATCAGATGCTAGAACTTCAAATATAGAGATTAACACTTTGTACATTAGGCCTATTTGATTCTTATTGAATAACGCTTGCCATGGTTCTCTTACCCCTCCCAGGGTCCCCTCTGCTTTATCGTAATAAGTAGTCTAACTATTCAATCTGACTCACAGGAGTGATAGTGATAGACATAAAGGGCCATGATCACATTCTACACGCTGGGTAACTTGGAAATCATTTATCAATTTCTAACTGTCTACTTAAAGCAGGATATAGTCTATACAAGAACTACGATTCCCAGAGGTAAATGTTGGTTTGGGAGGAATGTCATGTGTAAATATACCATTACATGATCTGAAGCCATTAGTCATAGGTTCTTGTATTAGTTCATCAGAAAAGCTATGTTGAGGTACACAGACCGTACTATGCAAGGGGGGATCCTCCCACATCTCATCATGGTCTTTACATAAAAATGTTTACTTGTTTATTCTTTTCAGTTGCATATTAAAATCATCCACTAAACGTATGTGATAATTTTTACTAAATTGTTGGTTTGAAAAAGATTCTAATTCTTCAATATGGGTCGATAAAGTGTCAGTGGCTTTCTCATTGGGCCTTAGATAAATATTGACAATACAAAATACAGTTCTAACATCAACATTCCATTTCACAGTTAGAGTGTCAATGGAAAAAGAATGGGCCAAAGTGCTGCCGTTGTTTTTCTTGACTGCTACTCTTGGCCTGGCTTTCGGGCAGCATATCTTCTAAAGCGTAATCCTCATGGCAATCTGTCTGGCAGCCAACATTAGCACCTTTGGTTCTTTCTCATATTGCATATCCAGACAACGGAGTTCTACAATGGCCTTCCATCAGTTTAATTATAGTATCTAGGTATTTTCAAAAGCACAGGTCATTCTTTGCTCTTGATGCCTGCAATCTGTCAATTTCACTCTTAATGTTCACCATGGCTGATTCAATGCGCTCTAGCCAATTTAGGCTGTCTTCTAACTCTGTACACTGGCAGACTTGTAGGATTGTGAATCCTAATGTCGATGAAAATATTGCTGTTGGATGTGATCAGGCTCAATTCTTCGACTGCCTTCTTCACCAGATTCAGTAATTTCATGTTCAACTTCACCATGTAGTACAGGCTCCACTCTACTGCAGCTAAGAATGGATGTTCGACAGCAAACTGCTCCCGACATAGTTACTCAGGCTTGTGGGCACCGTCGCGGCCTCTAAGCTCGGGCCATCCAAAGAGTCAATAATAATCATTCTAATTAGTGGGATTGCTCTGAAAGTATTTTATAGGTACGGAGGCACAAGGGGGCCGGACATTGCTACCTTGTCACAGTCAGTGTTATTTAGGGAGTTCCACCTCCCTGTGCGGTATTCAATTAACGCTACCTTGAGATAGTCCACTTGCAGAGATTGTGGGGGTCGTCCCCTCTCCAATGGTATCAGCAGGTGCCTATGTGGACGTATTTCCTGGTTGTCCTTCTGCATGGAGTTGCAGGCCATACTCCACATATGAGCGGTTTATCGATCGTTCCAGACCTTCA
This sequence comes from Ambystoma mexicanum, assembly GCF_040938575.1. Taxonomy (NCBI): domain Eukaryota; kingdom Metazoa; phylum Chordata; class Amphibia; order Caudata; family Ambystomatidae; genus Ambystoma; species Ambystoma mexicanum. Next base: position 314,063,460 of record NC_090937.1, on the reverse strand, counting down.
AGCAGAGCGCTACTACAGGGTTCAGTGAAATGTTTGGCCAGTTAAGGGGGCTCGCACAGAGTCGCAATATCTCCTCCCATTCTTTCCCCAACTCCATCAAAGTCTGTAGGCTGATCTTGTGTTCAGAGCCTCTACTTGACACTTGTGGAGTAGAAGTGGGGCTAGCACCACCCTCAAAAAGATTTAGCAGATTGGGGAGTGGTTGTCTATTGCACCTGCAGCTGCATTCCCATCATGTTATCTTCTCCACACGCCTTTGTCCTCCACAGACTAGGTCATGGACACTCTGGGTAGGACCACAATACAGCAACTTCCAATCAAGCCATGCACTTTGAGACCACTACGGTGGTGATTTGGCACAGTGCAAAAGCCTTTTGACATAACATTGCATAGGTACTTTTGCTTTTTCATGATGTGTGTAATCCACTTGTTGTGCAATACTATTGTATTCTAGAGCTATGCTTCACACTCCTAGGATCTTCACCCATATATCCTCATTTACTATATGCTACAGATCGTGATGTGTAAGAGATGTTCTTCTTTCGATATGTTACGGAATGTTGTTTCAGGGTATAACTAGCTTATCATTTCCATCATGACATTGCCATTTTAGATCTTCCCCTTTTTTCAAAATGGCCCAATATGGCTGCTTGGTGGGGCAGGGAATTGAATGTTCTAAGGCCTGTTGATGAGGGAAGCTAGTAGAGTTTTCTCAAACAGTGGGGCCGACCAAAGTTGAGGAAGGGACCTAATGCGCTAAACCAGGTACCTGCATTCCTCACTCTTGCCCTACTCTCGCTTAATGACACCAAGATAGGACCACGACACCTCCACTTCAACGATCATACCCACACCAAGAGGCTATGGCAGTAGGACCCTTAGAGGATAGTGATTGCACCCTTTACCGCTCCGAACTTTTCATCTGAGTGCAGCGCATTTACCTTTCATGCAGTCAACACTTGGCTATATCACTTTTGGTAAACAGTCTAGCAGACCCCAGTTTATATCTGGGATAGCAGGAAGTGACTATCAATATGATGTGACAGCCTTTGACAAACAAGTTAGTGGGGAATGCCCGCTACAGCTTGGGTACATCAAGCAGTCATGATTCACTCATTTTTCAAATGCTTCTCTCTGAAGATATGGAAAACTGCCTTCACTGGAAAATAATAGTCTCGACGAGGAATCACATTATCCTTTTGTTTCATCATGACCATTTTTTCCAACTTCTCACAAAGGATATACGTATTCACATGAAGACACCAACTCTTCCTCAATCTCCATCCCGCTCATCCCATTGTGTCTCACTGCATCTCATTACCTCATTATTCATTTGTCCCCACTACCTCTTTACAGTAGGCTACATCCAGGGAAGCTCTGGCAGGATAACTTTGCCCCAATGTATCTGTCTTGGGGCATAGGTCCATTACAGTGGTGATTGGCAAAGTGCAAAAGCCATGTATACATAACATTTTTAAAAAAATAGGGCAGTTCGATAACAACAAATACATATCACCCACCGAAACATACAATAAAACATCTTCTTTCGAGCCCAAACATTATAAAGTCGTTGTTTCCTTCATGAAAAGTAATGTTTTTCCTAAGTCAAAACTTCTTACCACTATTCCTTATACAATGTAAAGAAGAGTATTTTCATTTGGCTAATATCATACCAACATATAGTATACATATATCATGGACAGCTTTTTAAAATTCCAACAAGGTTTTGGGTTTTTGCAGGTTGGAAACATACTAATTAATTTATCCATATCATAACATTTATGTTACTTATCACTACGTCTGTTATGTATATATGTCTTAGAACATCTAAACATCGTGACCACATTATCTGCACATCTATCCTTACCCTGAAACCCAGCGAAACGTCAGTGCAGGGGAAAGGGTATTGACTATCTCTGGATGGTCACCCTGGGCCACAATGAAGTTACTCATGTTGCAGCCTTTATATTATCACGTCCAAATTCAGGGGTTGTCCAAATCAGTATATACAGTTCAATGTTGCAAACATTTTAAAGTTAGAGTGAGTGTAAATGGGCCCAGAGTCCAGTGTGCATTATGTGCTTAGTAATTGAGGCCTAGGTCCCTTCAAAGACATATTTAACAAATATAAAGATCTCTGAGCATTCTTAAGTTCCCCTATTGCTCTTTGATGTCATGCAGAGCAGTCAGGAATTCTCATTAGATCATTTGGCCCCTCCCCCTTTCTTATGACGGCATTTTGAGTTGAATAGGAGTCTAAAAGACTGTCTACGCTGGACGTTGCCCTTCCAGATACAATAATCATAGTACGAACAATCCAAACGTACTCAGAAAGCCGACACACACAGATGCCAGTTCCTCCTGCTTCTGCAAGCACCAACAAAAGAGCACAACCTCTAACCTATCCCTCTTCCCTCACTAACCTACCCAACCCACTTTCTTACAGAGCCACATGAGCCCCTGGAAACCATGCTAATAGTAGTGGTGCATGGTATAAGCCCACTTGACATGACATAACATATCATTAAAGGTTATTCAAGTGCCATCTGTACCAAGATTGACACTTACAAAAGGAAAAGATTCAAAATATAAAATAAATAAAATGAAGGAAACAGTGAAGAAAAACTTTAATGTCAAAGGGCCCAGTCTGGGACCAATCCACTATGTAATTCTGATCTGATTGCCTGGCCTGGGAAAACTGACATCTCTGCTTGACACTTCCTTGAGAACAGGAAGGCTAATGGCTGTTAATGATTCGCGCATAATGAAAACAAAGAAAGCCCCATATATTTGTCTCCTAGCTGACCCAAGGACAAAGGAAGGTTTGGACACCCACCTTTGTAACGGAGGGGCCGGATGTGGAGGAGGTTTCTCAGTGAAGTTCAAAGGACTGGCCATTTGCTCACTTTGAAAGTAAAAACAAAAACCTGGACTGGATTTTGAATGGAAATTACTTGTTTTTGCTTTAGAACTTTATGACATTTAACAGGACAACCACAATAAGTAGACAAGTGAAAAATACAAACTTAAAAATCTTAACTCTTGCTAGACAGTTGAAGGTGTGGTAGGAGTTTGTACTACATAAGGAACCAAAGATATACTAAAAAACAGATTGTGGCAAAACTATACATGTTGCAATCTTAAAATTGTATGTACATGATCCCCTGATCAGCACCCAGAGATGTATCAAATTAGAAATGATTAATCCAAAGTGTTATGGGTAAAATTGATAAAAATCCATAGAATGACTAATACAGCTATCACAAAGATGGGAAGGGGATGTAAATGTAGATAATCGAGTATAAAGTATATGTGTACAATTTTATGAGGGTACATAATGGTAGAAATGTACATTTTTGCAAAAGTATGTTTTGGGTAAAAATTCAGGTGGGAGTTCCTAAATCCTGTCATAAAATGACAGCTCTGTTTAGACTGCCAACCAGGATAAAGAACACGCCACTAGCCACTCACATACATGGGGGGGGTGCTTTAAAGTTCTTCCCACACCATAAACTGGGTTTTGGCATTTGTAATGTATAAATATAGAAGTTTCACTACACAAATGAGAGACTGCATCCAGAACACACTGATTCCAGAACCCTTCCAGATGTCCGCGCAGCACCTTATTCCAGAACTCTTCAACTTGTAGCTGTCTCCAGAATTCTTGAAAGATCCAGATTTCTTTGCAGAATCCAGACTCTAGCATTGCAAAATTATTGCTAGGCTGACCCAATTGCAAACATCCCAAACTTGAAGGGATTTAATTCTGATTCAGCTTGGCTTGCCCGCTGAAAACTTGCATCCTGCTATCTACCGTGTCCAGCAACCAGAAGGGCCCCTTCCAAATCTAGTATGAGGTGCAGTCCAGATTGACCAGAACCGCCTTGTAAATCCCAGGAAGAAGTAGAGTATCCACAATAGGATGGGTTATGCTGATTACGTGACTGTAAGATCCATCCGTGGCATTCTCTTTTTCATAGTCATAATATAGTGTAATCAAACCCATCTGTCATTTTCAAAAGGGCATTTCTGTTTTCAATTGCACGCCTATTTTGCATACAAAAAAAACATCTCTCACTAAAACCTCTATAACTCCTTCAGTTTTAAAGATAGAAACGAAATTTCAACTCTCACTAATACCTAACATCCCTACTATCCCCACAACTAAAAGCAACAGGGAATTTGACCCGTTTTTCTTCAATATCGCATAGTAAAAGTTTGCTGCAAATTTGCAAAATTCACAAGTTTTCATGCGTCATTATCCCATTTCAAAGTGCCTCTTCCATCCCATATCGATCTAAAGTGTGTTCTGTTGTTTATATAATAGCTCAAGTGTGTTAGGACCTGTTTAGTGTTGCTTTCCTTAGGATTTTCCTCCGTTTAAGCATTTTTGACCTTTTGCAGTATTTCACAAAGCCATTTTTTTAACCTGTCATTTTCAAAGTGTCATTTGCCAAAATAAGGTTTTCTCTCTTGTTTGGGAGGGAGGATTGCCTATAACTCTAGACATTGGACTTCATTCCGAGATTGGAGGTAGTCATGGTGCAATTTGCACTATGACTGCCTCCAATAACGGGTCCGGCACCGGTCACGTTCATTGGGGACTTACCGGTGTAGTCCGACCTTTGCGGGACCGGTAAGTTCCCATTGAAAAAGCCATTCCCCGTTCCCATTTGAGCCCCCATAGCGCTCAATGGGAATGGGGAAGGCGCTAATAACGGTACCGCAAATTGCAGTACCGTTATTGGCTCTGATTTCCCTTAACGGGCCCCGTCCATAACGCGTGGTCAGACCAGGCGTTAAAGGAGGGACCTGCTAAGGGAACTCGTGGTAGGGCCGTAAGGGATAACTGGCACCGGTCTCCTTACCGGTGCCTGGTATCCCTTACCGCCCCACTCGGAATGAGGCCCATTGTGTTTCATTCCTGAAAACTTGCTGATTACTCACATTGGTGTAGGACTGCTTAATTGTATTTAATCAAAACTTTGCAGGGGGAACATTAACCTAAACACTATCTGTGTGCACAACAAACTTTTCTTTTTCCTGTGTTTTCTATTTTGCCTCCTTATACGTGAATTCAATTGCTTTGCTTATCTTTCTGAATTGTATTGTCACCCTTTGGGTGATTGCTGGCCCACATATATCTATATTAAACCTATGTGTGATTGAAAATTAAATAAATAAATACATCTTTACCTTTACAAACTAGCCTGATTCCTGGTTCATTGTGACCTGGGGGGTATTTTGAGAAAGGTGTGATATGAGTGGTATATCATTCAGAATATTGAACTTATAGACACAAATAAAATAAGGGTTTCATTTGTGCACTGCATGCTAGGCGAGACTTGGGTGTGTGCCTGATTGAAATCCCTTACAATACGCCATTGTCTGGTAGTACCCTTCATTGTCTCTTCACTATACCTGTCGAACACAACATCCATCTCTTGATACCTATAACCTGCTCTTAGCACTGTTCTAACATATATATAAGCCAGATTTCCAAAGGCTAGTGCATTGTCAGGCTTTCCCAGAGCTACCACAAGTACTTGTCCATCAAAGATAAGACAGGATGAAGTTTTGTGAAGTTTAATAGATTCACAACAGTTTATTCCTTCTGTTATCACATCTGCCAGAACTTGCTTGTTCCCAGTGTGCAGTGTACCATTCATTCAATAAGTGAAAAAGGAACTGGAAGAAGTTCATGTTTTAGAAAAGTTGGCAATTCAACCGGCCGACCAGCTTCATAGGCAGTCATTAGTCATCAGAGGACATTTCTGTCTGCCTGCAGAATAGTTGTACTGCCCTTGTCCTTAGTGTCATATAGAGAAGTAAACGGTGCATTATTTTTCTTGAGGATTGCACAGAATTAAACATCTGATTTGTTATACTGATCTGATATAATCAATCTCTTTTGGGCATAGTCATCTATTTCCTCTTTTCCAAGTTATTTTGCATGAAGTAAACATTGCACCCCTGAAAGGTCGATACCAAGGCACGCTCATCATCATTGTCATGCTTTGTTCGTGAAGTGATAGCTCCATTGTGACTTTGTGTACTCCCAAGACAAAGATTGTACACTGCATGTGTGCAAGCTGCTATATGAGATCTCAGATTGTATGACAATGTCCACCTGCAGAGTGCTGATGTTGTCATGGTGATACCGATGACTCCACCACCTTTCTTTCCTTTGCCATTTATTCACTCCATGGCTTGGTCAGCATCAACCTATTTAAAAGTTTGATTTTATCCCTTGAAAACCAAATTGCCCTTTCGAAACTCTGATGACACGACATTTGGCCCCCATCTAGCAAAGGTAAGGTGGTCATACCACTTAAGGTATGGCAATATCTGACTGAAAGAGTAAAGATCGAGGTCCCATATACCATTGCACTGGGGTCGAGTGAACTGCAACAGTATTGAGATATTTCTCCTGTGCAAAGGGTGCAGTGAGCTATAACATGGTTGCAGACCCTCCTGAGTGGAAGACATTCCATAGAACAGGGTATTTGACCCATGTTCAATCTCAGTAGAGGGTCTCCACACTCCTTTGTAATATTGTAAAACTTGGGGTTTCACCCTGAGTAACCCAGGGTAATCCAGACGTGGACCGCTGGCTCACTCTGTGTTTGAGAGGTTCAGCTTCACTTCACTGAGGAGGTCCAACAAGGCTGAAAAACGTGTCTGGGGTTGCTGGTTGTGCTCTTCTTCAGAGAAGAATTGCCTAGCATGTCGGTGCTGGACTGCCCTTGTGGGTGGGACAAAGACTGATTTGCTAATGGAAATGTCTCCTCTGAGAAGGCTGTAGTGAGCTAAAATGTGGTTGCAGACCCTCTTGAGTGGAAGAAATTCCATAGAACAGGGTATTTGACCGATCTTTATTCTCAGTAGAGGGGCTCCCACACTCCTTTGTAATATTGTAAAACATGAAGTTTTACCCTAAATAAACCAGGGTAATCCAGACCTGGACCCCTTGCTCACTGTGTGTTAGAGAGGCTCATTTACTGAGGAGGCCGAAACACGTGTCTGGGGTTGCTGATTGTGCTCTTGTTTAGAGAAGAATTGCCTAACATTTTTCTGTTGCACTGCCCTTGTGGGTGAGACAAAGACAGACATGCAAATGTTGCCTCCATGAAGGGTGCAGTGAGCTAAACGCCTGGTTGTAGACCCTCCTGAGTGGAAGAAATTCCATAGAACAGGGTATTTGACCCATGTTTGTTCTCAGTAGAGAGGCTCTCGCACTCCTTTGTAGTATTGAGACCATCTCCATGTACTTCCAACAGAAGCTGAAGTTCACATCCTCATATTCACTTCAAACAAAATCCATCAGAACCTTACAACACGGTTCCTGCATAAGAAGCTCTGGAATCCATTATCATCAGCGATTAATGTAGAAATCTCTCCTTAGTCATCTTTATAAGCTTCAGCAACATACAAAAGAAAGGTTGGCACTACAATTCTCCAAAGGGCTTGACAGGTGAGTTGGTGGGGCCTCAAACCATTTTTGTATGACTTTCCTGCAAGAAAACGTTACACTGTACCTTGCCTCAACAGTCTGCTTTCCAACCACAGCTCAGCTAATCCAGATCCATCCATATGATGTCCTATAGTATTTATAAAGGTAATTTAGATATGAAAGACAACAAGGAGTGGAATTAACTGTTCCTGGTATTCTAGACAGACCACTTTAGCTCCATTAGTCTGCAGTATAATGCTTTGTCCACTGTGATGACTGTATGCTCCTTTCCAAAATATAAAGCTATTGACATGCATCTCTTCACAACTGTATTTAAAGTGTCCAATTCATGAGCTGGAGTTAGGATTATGGGCAGGTATCTTGTTGCTGCTCTGGGTCTACTGACAAGATTGATTGATTGATTGATTGATTGAATACTGTCCAGGCGGGTATTGTCTCAGAATCTTGATGACTCGTAAAGAAAGCTGGGTCTGTAGCTTCTGCTTGTTGAGAGGGCTCATTATCCTCTTCAGACCAGACACTATATCAATAGGGGCATTGAATACTGGCTCACACGTGTTTGGAGTGATATTGGCAGAATGCAGCTCCTAAAGGACATTGGGGACAATGAGAGTGCTGGCTGAAGCATATGCAGAGCTGCAGCTGTTATTTTGCCCCATTGTCAAGCAGCCATTTGGTTACATGGAAACTATTTTTCCCTTCAAACTTCTCATCCAAGATATCAATATTGTCAGACATGCAGTGGATACATTTGTTTGTTGGAATTTTGCAAGAGTGGTTTGAACTAATAATTTTAGAGTGCTCTCAGTCAATGTGGTATCTAATTGCAAGAAAGACTCATAGCTCAGGCAGTGTCCAGACTTGTTGAAAAGCATCACCAAATCTGTAGCTTGGTGGAGTGTACTGGCAAGACCAACATGTTTAGAAATAGAATTTCTGCTCCCAATGGAACAGTAAAGAAGATCCTGCACTACACTCAGAACTTTACTTTGGACATGTTCCTCCGTATTTTGCGTGCTGTCATAGTCTAGGTACTCTTGACTGACAAAACATAAATCTCAATAACATGTGAAATGCATGCTATTCCTTGATCTTCATTTATAGAATAACCTTGGTGGTCTGGGGTTACTATCATATCCCCCACTAATTTCCACTGCTACATGTATCAATGATTGAAACACCTTGTCTTGAGGACCATATTTAGGCTATGTCTGCATTTCCACAAGGTCCTAGGTGTTGTCTTTTATTTGCAGGACTGCAGTTGGCTATTTTGTGGGAATCTCCATCATTTTCCTCTTTAATGGACACCAGTCAAGAGGTTGAAAGAAGATGGAAAGATTACCTAGCTGTGACTGCAACTTTTCCTTGAATGTTGTGCTTGTACTTTAGTAGGACTGTTGCATCATGTTAGATGATTCCTCAGCCAGCTCCTTATACCTTTCCCAGACATCCAAGCAAAGAAGTATGTGACCTTTGTCAGATGCTTAATGTAGCTCCTTACATAGCCATATCATAGCAACGTCTGTATTGGATGATTATTGCGTTGTTTTTTACGTCGATCTGGTGAATGTTCTTAGACAGTTGAGGTGATATTTGGTTTCAGCTGCCATGAGGTCAATCACTTCAGCCAAATGAATGCCGTCTTTTTAGTCAAGATGAGAGGCCAGAAGAATACGATCACTCCTTTTTTTGTCATTACTAAGCTGAAGTGTCTCTTCCTTTCGATGATTTGGCAGAAAATGCATGCTTCCCAGTTGACAGGTTGCACCCCTTTTCTCACTAAAGGCCTGTCACCAACTGCATAATGAATGCCACTGCAACCTGCTTCCTCCTTCGAAAATTGTGCCTGAGTTATCTGTAAGTGTGCAATTTTACTTGTGAAATTTAGTACAACTTGTGCCACACAAGTGTTACGAGTGCATCAGAATCTAACACATTTTTCAAGACGATCAATTAAAATCTATATTCTTCGAGCCCCTTAGCTTCCTTTTGTTACATGCAGTAGCCTTTACCATACTAAGTCCATGATTGCTTACTGTACTAATGGAAACTTTGGCTTTATGGTCTTGGAAGAAAATGCACAAACTATAATCGACAGGCGAACCCTTCTTCAAGGAAACCACTGGATCCATCATCACCTGTTGAGAAGAAACGCTAATTGAAAAAGTTGAATACAACTGTTGAGAAGAAACATAAAAGAGCCACAATTGCAATATAGCAATCTATTTCAAAAAGTGTAATCCAGTGAAACTGCAGTCTGCACTATAATGCAGATGAGATAGATTACATTAATATTATCGTATACAAAATTACCAAAATAATGTCAATTTGGTGGCAATTTTGATTATGCTAATTAAATGGTCAAACACTTGCCACAACAGCAGGGATTGGACCCCATAAAGAATTATTTATTTTTTTACTCCAATCCCATTCAGGGTTTTCCTATAAACGAGGGGCTCACCCATCCCTTCTTTCATTTACTTTTGGACCATTCAGAACTCAATGAAGAATTAATTGGGACATGTTTTTGGGGGAGTTGATCTTCCCAAAGCCCTCACCCATTGAAGCAAAGAAGGAGCGCTCCAAGGTACAGGCAAGCTCTGCTCCTTATCAACTTCCAGGACACATTGGGGGTGGTTCTTGCTGAGGACGAAGGCTTACCACTCTGCCTGCAAACCTCACTAAGCTGGTAGATGAGATATTGAATGGACTCACCTTGTCCTAGAGTTCCCAGCTGTGGGCCCCACAGCATACTGAGAGCAAGAACAACCAGTATCCCTGTTTTCATTTCATCAAACTAATTGAACTGCATTCCAGCCATGTTGGATGGACTCAGAACTAAGGGGACCTGCTAGCGATGCTTTTGGCATTCTCTCAAACTACGAAACACCTCTGTTTTGCATCTCTTGAACCTGGCTTACTGCCACATTGCACCATGCATAGACCGTCACCTGTTCAGCTTGAACATAAAGCATGAAGCTGCAAACAACTTCAACCACCATTATCTAAAAAATTGGACTCCAACAACTGTAGCATTGCGTCATTTGTAAAACCGAACAAGTGCTTACCAAATGCCTCGAACCGACTCAACCTTCGAACCGACCCTGATGAACCACCCAATCTGCATCAGTCGAATGCTGCACTTGATCAGCATCAAATACCCTCTTTGAACTAACTCAACACCGGTTAGACGCTTGAACCCGTACAACTTACTGCACCCGACCGAAACTTGGTTCAACCTATAGGTTCAGCACTTCAAAGCCTAGTTCCACAGCCAACATTGGAATCAAGTAGATTTAAATCCACACTTTGGGGCCCAACAGACTGGTTAGTCCTTTTTGGACCTTTTTGCAGCAGGACATATTATTTCTGAACACATTCTTGCAGTTCCTGCATTTTTCCTCCAAGACAAAGTATCCAGAGTGCTTAACATGCACTATTGATGTTTGGGTGCTATTGACTCACATTCACACTGCTTCTGAGAGTATTGCCTTCACTCGGCCCACAACCCATAAAAGGCTAAGGTAGATCTCACAGCTATGCCTATTTCACCTTTGTGATTGGGATCACTGTTGGTTTCCAGAAGTGTGGGGGCTGAGTAAAAGGTTTAGCTATTACTTTCCCTTACACTCCTAAAAGGCAGAAGTAATGTTGTCACACTGGTGGACAGCGGTGCCATTTGATACAGACTGTGCTTACAGATCCCTTTTCCAAAAAGAAGTGTGCAGTTACCGCTAGAAGCACTGACAGGCCTTTCATGAACTGCTACAATGATTAACAGCATGAACATAGTGCAGTTGCTGCAGACAGCCACACTGCACAGGTTGGGCAAGGAGAACAGACTCTCTCACAGCAAAAAGGTCAGTAGAGCTGAAATGCTGGTAAATGTCCAAGCTTTTCTGAGGGAGAACTTCAAAACATCCACTGGGGAGTGACGTTTTTTAGCTTGTGTCACACAAGACCACCTAAGCACCACAACCTCAATGATGTAGTCTGACTACCTGCGGTGTGGAATCAAAATTTTGAGGAGTTTACTCATCAGCCCTGGCAATATTGTTGTCGGTGGGATGCAGGTAATACATTTGACCCAACTCAAGGCTGATCTAATTCGGTTTCATGTGAGAATACCATTGAAAATTGTGAGATGGAGTAACAGTAAAGTTTTGGGAACATGAGTGACACAAAGCTTGTGGATCTTATGCAACAACTTAAGTCCAGAAAAAGCAGCAGGCTCATACACCCAAATGAGAGGCAATTTATAATGGTAAATACATGGAGGCAAATGACAGAGGTTCTAGGAAGGTCCTCAAAAACTCAAATGGAGATCCCATATGACTACTACCACAGCAACCAGAGTGTGGGCATCTCTAACACTGGGACCGTTGCACCCTCAGCAAGCAGAGGTTGTTTTCTGTGTGGGGTTTTGACAAAAAGAGGCAGTGAATGGGCCTGTAAGTAGACACCCAGGCAAGCCACTGGGGCAGGGAAGGGTTGATGGTTCCATAACTCAGAGTGGGAACAGAAATGAATCCTTTGAGGGGGCCCAATTTACCGACAGCACTCAAATATTTCTGGAACATGTCTCCAGAAATGGGGATTTGTAAAATACAATTTGTTTCTAACTGTGGCGAGCAAATGCTGAAAAGTATCTATTTTGGATAATGTAATTTCTGTGTTTAAGTGCATCAACGGTTTTGTGTGGTTTACCAAAAATAACATCAGTGTCATAAGCCATAGCCATTCTAAGCAATCAAACTTTTGTCTTCACCAACATGTAATTCAAGCAAAACATGTTGTTTTGCTGTTTGTTGTACAATCTGTGTTCACTGTCCGTTGACCATGTTCGACAATGCATTGTATGTTCAGTAGATTGGTCTGTGAGCTTTATCTTTTACCTCACTGACTCATTCTGAAATAAGTGACTTTTTCCTTCCATTGTACTTTCTTTTAAATGCAGGAATGATCCCCAAACGCTGGATGCCTTCATCATGGATAAAGCACTCTTGGACTATGAAGTGTCGATAGATGCTGAGTGCAAACTACTGACAGTCGGAAAGCCATTTGCTATTGAAGGTATTAATGAATGTTTGACTAGTATCCTCCTCTTGTGCAATGTTCTTCTTGGCAGTCTTGCAGGCCTTGGCTCTACATTGAAAAGACATTTTGTCTTATTTTATTTTCATTATACACTTGAATTGTTTAGATTCTAATGAGACTTCTTTTTATACTGGAGTGAGCATTAAAAGGTTTGTAACTGATGGATTGTGACACATTTTTACAAAGATTGGAACATGTCCAAGGAGCTTTCAGGTCATTTTATTGGTTCAAACTTCTGAACAATTGTTTAATTCATTTAGAGTAGTACTTCACAAGCCATTTGTTTGCTTGAAGATTTACAAGATATAAATAATCCTGACAGGGCCCTGATTCAGAATCCTTCTCTCACTGTGTCTCACTAACCCAGCCTTTAATATACTTTTCTTTTAACTTTTGCAGCCCATTTACATTTCTCAAGAGTTTAATGTTTTTCATGATGATCTGCTCCATACTAAAGAAGTCTATGTATGTGACTAGGTACTTGAATTAAGCAATAGGCCCCGAGCAAGAAAAAAAAAAGTAAAACAAATGGCCTACAGTGAAGGGAAAATAAAGTCTGTTTTCCCTTTCCATGTCGGCCATGAAAAAGAGTAAACAAACAAAATGCTGCCTTGGAAAAGAGAGAAGGGACTACGTGTAGTCCCTTCTTCCTTTCCATGATGGCCTGTCGCAGATCGGGAGCAGACGCACTGGGCACAAAAGTGTTCCCAGCGCTCCTGCTCCCGAAATGGAATTCAACAAAGGTAAGTGCGGATGGGGGAAGGGAATTTTGGTGGATAGGCGGAGGAAGGAGGGGAGAGGGAAAGTGGGACACCACTTTACCCATTCCCCGGCAGGGTAAGATGGTGGCCTCCAGCCGTGAGGCTGCTCAGAGCATGTGGATTACCGCTGCTAATGCCCACGTTCTGAGGGTCCTCATTGGCTGAGAGGCTGCCCCACCCCTCCCCCAACGGGTACTAATAAAAGATATTGTGAACCATTGTAAATCTGTCACATCACCTAAACGTGGTTTGCAATACTTTTGTGTGCAGTGGCAATGCTTGAAAATAAAGCACACTGAGATTTGCTGACTTTTTATGAGGCCTTTATTTAGATTCACAATATAAAGGCTTTGGTTGGTTAAAGACCTACATGGTCTTGGGCAATAGTCTAACCCTAATAACCCTAATGGAGTTAAACTAGTATCAAGGATGGGATAACTTAAACCCATTAACATAAAAGACTTAAATGTAATTTTATGGTCTCTCCAGTGCGCCTTGTTAAAACAATCAAAATTCCATGGTGATGGCCAACAGAAAGTTTAAAACCATAAGCAACAACAAAGGAGTTCTCCAGATTGGCCAACAAAAGTATTCATAAACCTACCCTTGTAAAGTCCATTGATATTCTGGAAATCAAACAAACATCTGATACTTTCATATATCAATCTCCATTGAGCTTACTCAACATTGTGTTCTTTTTCAAAACCTGTTGTCTTCCCCATAACTGTTCATTTTATTACCTTCTTTCATATAGCCCTCTCCTAGGCATCAGATGTTATAGGTTTCTCCGGGATCTCTCACTCGCCATGTAATCTTTTCCGCTCTCAACCTCTGTCATGACCCTCGCCCCTGCCCCTCACTGGCAAGTCAGCCTTCCAGTTAGGGCCAGGTCAAAGGCCTTAAAACCTCATCCAAGACTCTCTTGAAGTTAGTCCTGGCACCTTTGGTACCAGGCTCATAACCATCATGAAGACCAACATTAGAATGGGACTATTTACTTGGGACTAATTAACTTGGGGGTGGTTCAGCCAACATGGAGGCACACACATAGCTCAGTTACAAGGAACTGAGCTATGCGGTCTAGTCTTTTGGGTCTGGCAGGCCTGGTCTACTTTACCTGGACTACTTTGGGTATGGCAGGCCTGGGACTATTTTACCTGGACTACTTTACCTGAGAATATTTAAACCGCACCCCAACAGCAGAACATGCTTTGCGTTATTCTGCTGTGGGCAGCGTAACACTCACCGTGTCCAGTTCTTTGATGCCAGTTTACCTGAAACCAAGGTCCTGCAGAGAGAGAAAGAACACTACGAAACTTACCTGCAACAGTATCCTGTCTTCAATCCATCGCCGACTTCAGTTCCACTCACCTGAAGGTACGAACTCCATCATCCGGCACCGCATGCATCCTGGAATACCATAACCTGGAAAGAGGAGAAAGATAGACAGCATTAGTAAGTGTTTACTCATGTTTCCTCCCGAATGAAGAAAGCCACACAATTCTTACCTAGGTAGTCATCTCCTGGTCAGTATCATTGCTGGAACATTACGGCGCTCGGCGAGAAACATCGCAACCTGCAAGGAGAGCAAAGACACAGGTTAGCAATATAAAAGACGAAACAGCGCCGCACATCGTGCATTACTCACCGGACAGCATCGCGCACAGCGCACTTTCACCTACCGGCCCATGCTCATCTTCAAACTGCATGACAACACCAAAATACCTTTCCATACCTAAAAGGAAAGAAGCAAGACATTATTATTCGAACTAAAAGGAACATAAGAACTGCATATAAAGATTGTAAAGTAGCAAACCTACGGAGTCGCAGCAGGCCTGGATTCCCACAGGGTCACTTGCACCAGTGAAGTAACTTGGTCGCTGCTCGCCCCCACATCTACGCATCCCTGCCACGAGGAGCAGGACGGAGAATCCACCTTTTACAATATTAAGGTGAGGAGGGGCCCAAGGGGGAGGAAGGAGTTGAGGCCAAGGGAGGTGGGAAAACATAAAGACAATCTGGTATTGAAACCAAATCTCCTATATTGCAGACCCATTTTTAACCAGAGGCCTTAGCAAGAGACCGGGAGAGGGTTTGAGAGTGCAAATCATCCACCCAGGGCTGGGTGGCGTCTCCGTGGATACCAGGTGAGCGTAACACCTCTGGATGGGATTTCCTTCCGTTGGTCTTGGAAAGCTGAACACTTCCATGACGTTAGGTTCTAAGCTTAGGTCAGCTCTCGAAGGTCTCCTAAAAATCTCTTTCTCAGCACCAATCTGTTAAATTATTTAATGAACCTAACTCTCTCAATGGTCCCTCTAAAACCTCACATTATTTTACTAATCTCTGGGATCTTTCAATGATTTTCAGTTCTAACTGAGTTTTCTTTCTCTATGAGCTTGTGTTTTTTCTTACCACAACAATGTTCCTAGGTCTCACTATGACCTATATTTCATTCAGACTTCTCTCTGGTCTCTCTTTAAACTCAAACTTATGTTTGGTCTCTCTTTGACCTTTGAGCCCCTTAAATTTCAGATATCTCTCAGATAGAATTTTGGTTCTTCCTGACTTCTCATGCATCTCTCATGACCTCTGGTTCTCTGAGGCTTCTCCTAGGTACCCCCACTGCCTTTGGTTCTCTCAGTGAACACTCATAACAATAGTGGGTATTTATTCCACCCAATTCAGGGTCCTTTTTAGACAGGTGGTATACTCACCATCTTGTGGTTCCTCTTCACGTTGGATTTTTCAAGGCAGCACCAAAACATAAGGCTTTCCTCCTAATATCTGATTTCATGTATCAGACCTGTAACTAGCTCTTGAGGTAGGTCTTCTGGCAAATCTTTGTCAGAGTAGCTTCTACACAACTGACATCAAGGCCCTCATTACGAGTTTGCCGGTAGCCATGGAGCTATTAGCTCCATGGCTGCCACCAAACCGGACTTATTTACCCGGTTCCTGCAATGAGGAATAACTGGGTCCATTGGAGGACCCAGTAATTCCTCCTTGCAGGAACCATTCCCCATTCCCATTTGAGCCCCCATAGGGCTCAATGGGAAGGGGGATGGAGGTAACAACGGGCAGATTACAACTGGCCCGTTGTTACCTCCTTCTTCCCCTCGCGGGACCCGGAAAGCAGGCCTGGTTTTACCAGGCATCCGATCCAGGTCCCACGATGGAAAGCTTGTAATCAGCCCTGACGGAATGAAGGGGGCCAGTCCTGTACCGGCCCCCTTCATTCCGTCAGTGCAAGACTCGTAATGAGGCCCCAAGTGTGCTACCTCCTTCCAAAGTGCATCCACTCCTGTGTATACAGAGAGTGGGTGAAGTCACGTCTGCTTTGCCCCTCACTGGCGTTTTCCATTCCTTTTTATATTTCTGAGGGCCAGTGACTGGTTCCTAAACCAGGCCAGTAATGGACATTCCTTTGAGCAGCTTGGCTTAGATTTCCTGATAGTTTTTTTTTCTCCCTTGATGTTCATCTGAAATCTGGTCACATTATTACTATTCTTTTGGAATTGATCAGGTCTTAATTGGGATACAAATTGTGTACTGTTTGACTCAGAGTCTTTTTAATGTGGGCCGGACAATTGGCATAGTTTTGGCACTGTGCATGTGATCTTCATCATTCTGGATTCAAACACGATTTGCCATTAAACTCAACCTCAAAATATTTGTTTCACCCTCAAAATGTTCATAGTCTTCCAGATTTTGTGGTGGACATGTTAATTTCTGTGTTTGTCGTGACCACCACAAACCCCTGTGGTTTGCCTTTCTTTTCGTATTACACTGTGTTAAAGGGACACATTGGAATTATCTGCCAAGTAAATGATCCCTGCATTCAGAGATTATAATAGTTGTACTTTGTATATGTTACATTTACAATTTCTCTTTTTCATATTATCACAATCTGAATATTCCTGACTGTTAGGAAAGATTTCGTAATTGTAGGTAATTTTCCTTCCATGTGGCAACCCCTAAACTTTTTGCTGTTGTTTTTCACCTTGTTCTTGACTTTGCCAGAGAAGTGCAGCCTTCTGCTGCACTCCTCTGGGCTTTCGCTCCTTTTCTTACGGGGAAACTGACATGCCCTTAAGACAGTCAGTACCGGGGAACGCTGTTTCCCGTAGTTTCTTTTATCATGTTGCGGCTTTAGTGCAACATGACACAAGAGGGCACTGTAAGCTAAGTTACAGCTCTCTTGGGTCTCTAGCCTTCTACAGGCCCTAGATACTCTTTTAGGATTCTATTTGATCGGTGCAAGTCATTCAGGGACTGGAATGGTGGCAGCGATCGTTTTGTGTATTTTGAGCTCCTTTTGGCGTTCTGAGCGCGTTTTTCGCGCTGAACCCAAAATGGTGGCCTGGCTCCCAAAATGGCCAGACCACGAGGCTCCTTTGTCCTGTCCACTGACTGTCTTGCTCCCTTCACCTTCCCCAGGTCGAGCCGACCCGGGGCCTTCCTTATTTGGGCATGTACTTTCCCGCGAAACACAGATGCTTTCGCGGGCTTCTACATGTCTTTTGTGTGCCTCCAGGGTGTGGGCTGGGATGTCTGGTCCCAATACACATCCTGGGTGCCAGAGAGTCTAGGGTGGTGTGAATGCCTGGGACCACCGTGGTCCGTGATTGGTCCACGAATGGTGTGTGTGTTGATTAGCGGATCTCCCATTGGGTCCCCTCCGTTTTGGCGCGAAGGGAACCGTGGATAAGAGGGGGCTGGAAACGCCACTACCATGTCGATCTCCTGAGTTCTCACGAACAAAGGAATACAGGAGCCAAGTATCCTGCAACCAAGAGGCTGGACCGAGGAATCGCTGGTGACCCGCTGAAGGACTCCTCCTTTGCACTGCTGTCGTCCTGTGAAACCCTTTCCTCCTTTGATCGAACAAGAAGGCCTGTACTGGTGCTTCAACCTTTGGAATAGCAGGAACAGCTATTCTCGGTGACTTCATCATCTCCTGCCAGTAAGCCTTCAGAAGCGTCTCTGGGCCATCCAGTTGACTGACCAGCTTACACGGGAGTCCTGCTCTGTAACCGCCGCCAGGTTGTGTTGTATTTCGAGTCCTTGTCACTCTCACACGCTTAGTACACTTGGCGTTCCCAAGTTTGAAGTGAGTAGTGTACATTTGGCTCAGATACACACGGCCGCTCCGTTGCCCTGCTGTGGTGACAAAACTGTGCAGGTTTCTTCGATTGGGACGTCTTTTTTCTCTACACGACGACGAGGCATTCCCGGCTCTTCTGAACCTGCCAGCTGCTGAAACTAACGTGGAGAAGCCTGGGTCTGCTTGCAGTATAGCTAGGATCTGGTCGCCCTCCTGCAGTAGCCCATTGCTTTTCCCCGCTGTGTAAAAACAGCACCCTTTTGTCCGTACTCGCGCTCTGCTTCTGCTCACTGTGGAGGCTGCGCTTGAGTCACGGAACCTGTTCTTCTTCTGTTGTGCACTAACCCGAACTGCCTGACTTCCTCCGAAGAGCTTCTCCTTTTGCCCGTTGGCACCAGCGTGTGCAGGTACTTTGAGCACAAGGCTCCACTCTTCGCAGGGCTCGGACTTCCATCTAGTTAGGTGCCCCTGAAGGCGAACTGAGTCTAAAGCATTATCGCACTGCCTGTTTTCTTTCCCTTTCAGGTGGACTACACATTTCGTGCATATAACGCTTGCAACTGTCGTATTTGTATATATATTGTGTTGATATGGTATGTGTTGGCTTAATATTGTGATATTGTGATTTTCTCGCTACGGTCTTTATTTTAAAGGCCTTAAAATAAATGTGTATATATTTTTGATATAACAACTGTTTGGAGTAGTTTGTAAGCGCTCTTGCTTTGTGTGCTCATTGCGGGCTTTCAGTCACCCTCACCCCTCTTGAGACCTAGTCTTGACCGCCGCGATCGCTACCTTGATTGGTCTGGCTCGTCCAGAGGTTACCCTGTTCCAAGTAATTAGGTTGGCCTTCTGAACTTCTGCGCCACCAGGACAGAGTTCAGAAATCCGTCTTAACAAATTGGTGTACAGCGGTGGGATACGACTGAAGGTATCCAGTGTTGCGCACGAACTAAGGCATTTCAGGTTATTCCAACCAGGACACGTAGTGAATTGTTGTAGTATAACTTTAAAAAGGCCATAGTCCTATCTAACAGTATGGAAACAAATACCTTGTTAACTTTAAATGCTTCCAAATCAGAAACACTGAAAAAGATGTGTGCGGAGAGAGGTGTTTCCTCTCAAGGCACGAAATTGGAAATGATCCAAAGAATCGTGGCGTGGCAAGAAGCGCAGCTTGACGCTATAACTTCTGAGGACAGTGCGGAAGGTGGTGGGGCTGCTCTCACTGGTAGAACCGACGGTTCTGCCGCTGCACTGATCCATCGCGACCACGAGGACAGGGAGGACGAGATGTCTAATGTTTCCTCTGCCAGTGCTGATGGGGAGGCTATGCTTGAATTCAAGAAGCAAGAGCTGCGGTTTAGGCAGCAGGAGCTTGAATTCAGCATAGCCAAACTAAAAATCGAACAGGCAGAAAAACAAAAAGACAGGGATCACCAGTTGGAACTGGCCAAGCTTCAGTTTGCAAATGGGTCCAAGGGTCCTGGACATGGGTCTGGGGCCTCCTCTCATCCACGGTTTCCGAAAGATCTGCTCAGTGTGTATGAGGAAAGGAATGACATTATGGACTGGCTGAATGCGTTTGAGTATGCATGCGAAGTTCAACAAGTTGACAATGCTGATAAGATTGCCTGGTTACTCAGCAGACTGCCCCATTCTGGCTGTAGTGCCATTATGGAAATGTCGAAGGCTGAGCGAGCTAATTTCGCAATGTTAAAGCAAACTCTCATTTTAAAGTTTGGGAAGACTCCGGCCCAATATTTGAAACGTTTCAGAGAGTATAAGAAAAAGGAAGGTGGTACTTGGGTATCTTATGTCACTGAATTCTTGAAAAACTTAACTGGCTGGGTCCAAGGTTATAAGGTTTCTACCTTCGAAGGCATGATAAATCTTGTCATGCTGGAACACATTTTTGCTTCTTCTTCCCCGTAGCTTAAGCAGCATTTGGCCGATTCGAAGGAGATAGATCCTAAGAAGCTGGCCATTGCAGCAGACTTATGGGTGTCACATCGAGTGTCCCATAAGGACAAAACTCATCCTGGTAAGCAGGAGGAAGGGAAAAAGTCCAAAGATATGGAGGGTGGAGAATCTGCTAAATCTTCTTCCCATAAGGGCCACAAAAAGAAAAATAAGGGTAGGACACAAGAGAACTCACAGGGTAGTGGAGGTCAGCCTCCGAAACAAAACTCTGGTTACAATAAGCCTCCCTATGTAAACAGACCCAATGGATCGTGTTTTGCTTGTGGAGCAACTGACCATGTGAAGGGGGATCCCCGTTGTAAGGTTAGACCTTTGGGGGTCCACTCCGCTAATCTGGCCTTCTCCTCCTACGAGGAAGAAGAGATTACAGGAGCATCCTTCTCCTCAGACTCATTTCCCAGCGGGATAGAGGCTGAGGTAGTTTTAGTGTCCCTGGGTTCCTGGGAGCCTAAAGTCGCAGAGGCTTATGCTAGGATTCCGGATAATACCAAGCACTACTTTAAAGACAGTGTGCTGATCAATGGAGTGGATACTCCAGCTCTTAGGGATAGTGGGTGCAGTCGCACTGTAGTGGATTCTACCTTGGTAGACTCAGAGGAAGTTGCCAGAGCTACTCTGATGCCCACTAAGTTGGCTGACGGCCCCCTCCGTATGTTTCCAGTAATACCTGTAAATCTTACTTTAAATGGTACAGCAGTCAGGATTCCAGTGAGCATTCAGAGAAACGTCCCGGGAAAGGTCTTGTTAGGTAATGATCTCAGAGCTTTAGCGCTCGTAGGAGACACTGCCGAAAGACCCTACACACGGTCTCAAGCACGGGCAGCATTGGCCAAGACCAATACGCCGCCCCAGCCGAATGGGAAACCCGAGGCGAAAGGAGTCGACAAGTCAAGACGAGGGAAAAAGAATATTCCCCCGAGCTCGCCTACCACTGCGGTGGAGGAAGTTGGTCAATCGCCCGGGCCTGACGAGGAGGTGGCGATGCCTGAAGTATTTGACCCCAACGATCATCCTGAACTAAAAGACTTGTTAGTTGAAGGAGGTCCTGATAGGGACGAATTCAGTAAAGGCCAACGTGAGTGCCCATCTCTGGAAGGCCTAAGGAGACAGGCCTGCACCCACCTTGAGGGTGAACCTCCTGGGACGCATAGGATTTATTGGGAAGGTGGACTCCTGTATAGTGAGCCCACAGAGTCTACAGAAGGAGACCATAGGAGGTTAGTGGTTCCCCTTGCTGTTAGGCCCTTCCTCCTGCAGTTGGTGCATGAAGTTCCCCTTGCTGGTCACCTTGGTATGAAGAGGACCAAGCAAAGGTTATCCATGCACTTCTACTGGCCCAAGATGGGGGTGCAAGTAGAAAGTCACTGCAGGAGTTGTGCCTCCTGCCAGTTGTCTGGTAAGGTTGGCACGACAATCCAAGCTCCGTTGGTACCGCTCCCAGTTGTGGGGGTACCATTTGAAAGGGTAGGGATCGACATTGTTGGTCCCCTTGACCCGCAAACATCCTCAGGCAATAGGTTTATCCTGGTGCTGGTCGACCATGCAACCAGATATCCTGAGGCCATCCCATTGAAAACTGTAACTGCCAAGTCAGTTGCAAAAGCTTTACTTGGCATATTTACTAGGGTTGGCTTCCCTAAAGAAGTTGTGTCAGATCGTGGCAGCAACTTTATGTCGAAGTATATGCAGGCTATGTGGAAAGAATGTGGGGTCACCTACAAGTTCTCTTCTGCATACCACCCCCAGACCAATGGTCTGGTGGAACGTTTCAACAGAACGTTAAAGAGCATGATTGGGGCTCTGGAGGAGCCTCAGAGAAGAAAATGGGATCTTCTGTTACCATGCTTACTGTTTGCCTACCGAGAGGTACCACAGGAGGGTGTTGGCTTCAGCCCCTTCGAACTTCTGTTCGGTCATCCCGTACGGGGACCCTTAGCCATCGTCAAAGAGGGATGGGAGATGCCCACTCCCCCTGTTACTACCAACATAGTTGATTATGTGCTAGGGCTCAGAAAACGGATGGTACTTCTGATGGGCTTGGCTAGTGATAAATTGAAGGCAGGGCAAGCGCTGGTGAAACATTGGTACGACCAGAAAGCTTCCCTCATCAACTTTACACCTGGTCAGCAAGTCCTGATCATGAATCCCATAAGGCCTCGAGCTTTACAGGACAAATGGTCAGGCCCTTACACAGTGGTGGAGCCCCTGGGTGAGGTTAACTATTTAGTGGACCTTGGAAGGCCTGGACAGGCTCCAAAAGTGTTTCACGTGTATAGGCTGAAGGCTTTCGTCCCAAGAGTCGAAATCGCAGCACTGCTACTGGCTTCAGATGTTGAGGAAGAGGAGTCGGAACCTCTCCCCGACCTGTTCCAAAGCGGTCCTTCAGATAGCTCCTTTGAGGGTGTCCGAGTGGCCCCTCACCTGACTTCTGATCAGCAGGCTGAGGTGAAAAGTTTGCTTAGGCAGTTTTCCCCCCTGTTTTCACAGTCGCCTGGTTTGACACCTTGGTGCAAACATAACATTGACACAGGAGACAGTGTACCTACCAAAAGTAGGGGATACAGGATGTCAGACAAAGTACGGTCTTATATTAAGACCGAGGTCAACAAGATGTTAGACCTTGGGGTGATTGAACCCTCTAGTAGTCCTTGGTCCAGCCCAGTGGTTTTGGTTCCAAAGGCAGGCACTTCTGAATTGAGGTTCTGCGTGGATTACAGGGCTCTGAATGCTGTCACCAAGACAGATGCACACCCCTTGCCTCGAACAGATGAGCTGGTGGATACTTTGGGTGCCTCCAAGTACCTCAGCACGTTTGACCTCACTGCTGGCTATTGGCAAATAGTTTTAGCAGAACATGCCAAGGAGAAGACAGCATTTTCTACTCCAGACGGCCTTTACCAATTCCGGGTAATGCCGTTCGGGTTGAAGAATGCACCTGCCACTTTCCAGAGGCTTGTGAATCATGTGTTGAATGGGTTGGACGAATTCTGTCTTGCATATCTGGACGATATAGCAGTTTTCAGTGTCACCTGGGAAGACCATGTGAAACACCTCGGGATTGTGCTCCAGGCTCTTCAGAAAGCCCACTTGACCATAAAGGCTAGTAAATGCCAGATTGGACAAGGCTCAGTGGTTTACCTTGGACATGAAGTAGGTGGAGGGAGGATACAGCCTCTTCCCAGTAAAGTACAAGCAGTACAAGACTGGCCTACCCCCACTACGCAAACCCAAGTGAGAGCCTTCTTAGGACTCACAGGGTATTACCGCAATTTTGTGGCAGACTATGGCACCATAGCTGCCCCTCTGACTGCCCTCACAACTCCGAAGAAACCCAAGAAGGTAACTTGGACCGACGAGTGTGAGAAGGCCTTCAATGGCTTAAAAGACTCCTTGTGCCAGGCCCCTGTCCTCAGGGCCCCTGATTATCAAAGACCTTTTATCGTGCAGACGGATGCCTCTGACACTGGGATAGGAGCTGTACTATCACAAGTAGATGAGAAGGGTAAGGAACACCCTATCGGTTTTATTAGTCGCCAGCTTAAGGACAGAGAGCTCAGATGGTCCACGGTAGAGAAAGAATGTTTCTCTGTTGTGTGGGCCCTAAGGAAGCTGAGGCCCTACCTCTATGGGACCCACTTCACTGTGCAAACTGACCATAAGCCGTTAAAGTGGCTAATGAACATGAAGGGGGAGAATCCAAAGTTGCTTAGGTGGTCCATAAGTCTACAAGGCTTCGACTTCACTATTGAGCATAGGCCAGGTGTCCAACATAGCAATGCTGATGGGTTGTCCAGAATGTTTAACCGACCTGAACAAGAGACTCATCCAGGGGTGGATTAGTTCCCCCTGTCCATAGTCTGGGAGGGGCGAGTGTTAGGAAAGATTTCGTAATTGTAGGTAATTTTCCTTCCATGTGGCAACTCCTAAACTTTTTGCTGTTGTTTTTCACCTTGTTCTTGACTTTGCCAGAGAAGTGCAGCCTTCTGCTGCACTCCTCTGGGCTTTCGCTCCTTTTCTTACGGGGAAACTGACATGCCCTTAAGACAGTCAGTACCGGGGAACGCTGTTTCCCGTAGTTTCTTTTATCATGTTGCGGCTTTAGTGCAACATGACACAAGAGGGCACTGTAAGCTAAGTTACAGCTCTCTTGGGTCTCTAGCCTTCTACAGGCCCTAGATACTCTTTTAGGATTGTATTTGATCGGTGCAAGTCATTCAGGGACTGGAATGGTGGCAGCGATCGTTTTGTGTATTTTGAGCTCCTTTTGGCGTTCTGAGCGCGTTTTTCGCGCTGAACCCAAAATGGTGGCCTGGCTCCCAAAATGGCCAGACCACGAGGCTCCTTTGTCCTGTCCACTGACCATCTTGCTCCCTTCACCTTCCTCAGGTCGAGCCGACCCGGGGCCTTCCTTATTTGGGCATGTACTTTCCCGCGAAACACGGATGCTTTCGCGGGCTTCTACATGTCTTTTGTGTGCCTCCAGGGTGTGGGCTGGGATGTCTGGTCCCAATACACATCCTGGGTGCCAGAGAGTCTAGGGTGGTGTGAATGCCTGGGACCACCGTGGTCCGTGATTGGTCCACGAATGGTGTGTGTGTTGATGAGCGGATCTCCCATTGGGTCCCCTCCGTTTTGGCGCGAAGGGAACCGTGGATAAGAGGGGGCTGGAAACGCCACTACCATGTCGATCTCCTGAGTTCTCACGAACAAAGGAATACAGGAGCCAAGTATCCTGCAACCAAGAGGCTGGACCGAGGAATCGCTGGTGACCCGCTGAAGGACTCCTCCTTTGCACTGCTGTCGTCCTGTGAAACCCTTTCCTCCTTTGATCGAACCAGAAGGCCTGTACTGGTGCTTCGACCTTTGGAATAGCAGGAACAGCTATTCTCGGCGACTTCATCATCTCCTGCCAGTAAGCCTTCGGAAGCGTCTCTGGGCCATCCAGTTGACTGACCAGCTTACACGGGAGTCCTGCTCTGTAACCGCCGCCAGGTTGTGTTGTATTTCGAGTCCTTGTCACTCTCACACGCTTAGTACACTTGGCGTTCCCAAGTCTGAAGTGAGTAGTGTACATTTGGCTCAGATACACACGGCCGCTCCGTTGCCCTGCTGTGGTGACAAAACTGTGCAGGTTTCTTCGATTGGGACGTCTTTTTTCTCTACACGACGACGAGGCATTCCCGGCTCTTCTGAACCTGCCAGCTGCTGAAACTAACGTGGAGAAGCCTGGGTCTGCTTGCATCGGGGACCGGTGAGTAGTATAGCTAGGATCTGGTCGCCCTCCTGCAGTAGCCCATTGCTTTTCCCCGCTGTGTAAAAACAGCACCCTTTTGTCCGTACTCGCGCTCTGCTTCTGCTCACTGTGGAGGCTGCGCTTGAGTCGCGGAACCTGTTCTTCTTCTGTTGTGCACTAACCCGAACTGCCTGACTTCCTCCGAAGAGCTTCTCCTTTTGCCCGTTGGCACCAGCGTGTGCAGGTACTTTGAGCACAAGGCTCCACTCTTCGCAGGGCTCGGACTTCCATCTAGTTAGGTGCCCCTGAAGGCGAACTGAGTCTAAAGCATTATCGCACTGCCTGTTTTCTTTCCCTTTCAGGTGGACTACACATTTCGTGCATATAACGCTTGCGACTGTCGTATTTGTATATATATTGTGTTGATATGGTATGTGTTGGCTTAATATTGTGATATTGTGATTTTCTCGCTACGGTCATTATTTTAAAGGCCTTAAAATAAATGTGTATATATTTTTGATATAACAACTGTTTGGAGTAGTTTGTAAGCGCTCTTGCTTTGTGTGCTCATTGCGGGCTTTCAGTCACCCTCACCCCTCTTGAGACCTAGTCTTGACCGCCGCGATCGCTACCTTGATTGGTCTGGCTCGTCCAGAGGTTACCCTGTTCCAAGTAATTAGGTTGGCCTTCTGAACTTCTGCGCCACCAGGACAGAGTTCAGAAATCCGTCTTAACACTGACATGCTGGGACGTGTAGTTCCCACACAACGTTTAACGCAATGACAGATCTTTAAAGTTTGAGGAAAAGCTGAATATCTGGGGGTAGAATGGGCATTAGAATCCCGCTCCACATAACCTCTGGAAGGCACAAAGTGTAGTGGCCAGACCAATCTAGTTCCTTGTGACACAGCCCCCCCATGTAAAAGGATAGAGAGTTTTTACAAATCACCACAGTGCACACTCGCTGTATTGCAATATTCAACAGATCTAGACATTTCTCACAAAACAGTAATGCTGTTTTGACTATTTATCCATCAAGCTTTTCCAATGGCCCCAACTCTGATCCACTATACCTTGTCAGTATTCTGTAATAACCCTGATAACAAAATGAAGGACGTTAGAATCATGCACTGACAAAGTAAACTTTAAAAGCAGTGACTCACTATAAACAAATGATAAAACTCGCCAACTACCCAGGAAAATCTTCAACACATTCAAATAGTCTTAAAAGTTGTTGCTAACAAAAAAGTAATGCCCTACAAGTTCCTTCACTTGCCCTCTCCAATGCCCGGTTCGTCAACATTTTGGATGTTTACATATTTAAAATGGGCACCCCATTAGATCCACTTCCTTCTACATTGGCCTTCATTTCAACCTCTCAACCAACCAACCAACCAACCAACCAACATCTCTTCTCCATCCAACTGCTCTTCTCTCAAGAATTGTGGAATACATTTACAAATCCGATCCTTTTTAATGGTCACTTGATTGCTTCTCCGCCCATTCTTGTTGTCCCAAAAAATGTAGTTGCATACACTTCTTATCGACATGCAATGTCAGCTTTCTAATTCTTGCTAAAATACTGTAATGCCTCTACCCTCACCCCAGGATAATGCACATATCGGAACGGTTATATACCTTCTTATTATGGGAAAAGTCCTGAGATCGTTTGCTAAATCAAAATTCCAATGCTTTTTCGATATCAACCAAAGTCTGTATCACCCAATGTCAGGATTTAAGATTTGAGAACACAATGACATGTCATGGTAGTGATAGTAGGTGATCTCTGCCACCCCAGTGACACTAATGACGGTGGCATATCGCTGATCCTCATCAATTTGGTGCCCACCTTAGGCACACTGACCTACTAAATGCGTGTTCACCAGATCCAATGTATGACTTATGCTTCCTCCCACTCTCTACACTGGTTCAACTTCTGTGTTATCATTAGATACAGGTTGTTCAAACCCCTTTTTCTGTGTCACATTTTCCTCCCCATCTATGTAGCCCTTTAGGGTTGCCTGTTTTAGCCCTGTTTACCAAACACATGCTTGCACCCTATGTGGTACATTGTAATATCCTCCAACATGGGATTATATCATTTTGCAGACAACACCCAGATGTATACAGGTCTTCATGCTTATCAATTGTAACACTTGCTTGGGGTACACATAATTTCCATCAGAAACGGTGATTCAACCCAACAAAGAGAGATTTGAATACATTGCTTGTATTCCATTCAATAACAACCTACCTCTTCCAAATATAAACCGAAAATGCTCACATGCAAAAATAACAGGACATGCAAAAAGAAATACACCAATAAAACAATAAGGGCAAGACACAGTAGGTGATGAGACTGAAGAGGTAAACCCCAGGAATGTATGGGGATTTTTCTCTTGGAATGCTGATATAAGCTGGAACTCGCCCAGTTATTGCTACATACATTGACAATGTGCTCTGCCTTGTTGTGGAGGTTGCGGTCTGGGTGTAGAAGGGAGCTGGTTGCTACCACCTGCAATGTGATGTGCAGCCCGCAGGTGGTGCGGAAAGAATGTGCTGGTCTACACCACCCCTACATGAAAACTTGGAAGGGAATTGTCACAAGGGTAATTTATAAACATGTCCCCTTCAGGAAAGTTAATGGCAATGATAGATTTTCAGAGAGACATGGGAATGGTACCAGAAGAGACCCCATCATCCAAGACCAAAGTCGTGACTTCCTGGTGATAGCTCGCAAGCCCAACACTCAATCCAACATATTCACAGATGTAGGAGCTTGCAAACTCAAAGGTTATGTTCACCCATACCTTACTGCTTTGTTTGAGGCAGTTGTAGAATGGGGTTACGCAGACACTGACAGTCCAGGATTCCAAACTGCCTGGCGAAGTCCACAGTACCAGGGATGTCAATTGGGAGTCACCAGACGTAGCAGCTGCTACCCATGTCTGCTTCTCTGCTACCCTTGGAAGTGCCCTTGCAACCCCTACTTCATGGGTTGGAGTGGCAGCACCAAAAACTAGAAGCAAAATCGGCTGTCAAAGAGGTGCGTGCTGAAATGAACAGCTGCAAACTTGGAGCCCAGTGCGGACATGATTTGGGTGCAGAATTAAAGCAGAGTTACTGTTGAACGTACACATAAAATATTTAAAATAACACATTTTCAAGTGTTTGATCATGGGATACTGCCATCTTTCTGAACCTGTTTGTTTTGTCATAGTTGATATGTTTATCATGAGCTCTCCGATATGGCATACATCGGGTAGATAAGTGGAATGCAAGAAGAGATATCAGCACCTTCCAGAGAATTGCAGATTTGTCAGGAGTCAAGTGACCTTTTCAGTGTTTGGCTGAAAAATAAATCCCCTTTAAAACGTCATGTATGTTTCCGTGGCTCAATGAGCTACACGCAGCTGTGTGGCAATACAAAATGGGGCCACATTACAGAAATGTTATTCAACAGAAAGTTTCATTTTACACTGTATTAGCAGAAGAGCAAATCTTACCCTAGTGCATAAAGCATATTATTCTTATGTATTTTTGTGTCAGAGCAATGTTTGGTCTAGTGCTTTTTAACATAATAATGTATTAATGTATTGAAAGAATATATATTTTGGCGCTCAGGCACGTTTTACCATCGTGCTAATTACATGCAAAATTGGATGGCTAACGTCAAAAGCCAGAGAGCCAACCACCAGAATCTCTGTCTTAGATAGAATGAGTGTTAGAAAGTGTTAGCCATCCAATGATCAGGTGCCATGCTATAATTGGCAATGCAGATGGTATTTTTAAGTTTTGGCACACTTGGACAGATATCTGCACAATTTAATACATTCAAGAATGAAGTTCCAATCAAGGAAGCAAAATATCATGACACATTCTAAACAGGATAGAGGCAGGACAGCGCCCTGAACATTTCAGTACTTAACTGAAATGGTTAGGAAGTGTAAGGCGTAGGGTGGGATGGAGAGAGCCAGTCCAAAAATAAACCTTAATGCCACATTTTGAGAGAAGAAATAAGGGTACATCATGATTTCCAGCATTGAATGCCAATAAAAGATTTAAATGTACAAAGCCCCCTATACTGTCATTAAAGTCTTGGGACGACGCTGGACAGTGTGGCAATGGTGGAGTTTGTTTCTGATCAAGTAATGGAACCGCCTTCCCACCAGTATGTTGTGTTCCAAGATAGCAGCTTAACTATTCCAAAATGGAACAGTAGGCAAGCTGAATCAGTGTTTTGTACTCAGTAAACTCTCTCCTGGAAGCTGCCGTATTTGACTTTTCATCCATCCAAGGAGGTGCTCCACACTCATCCTTCCCTCATGCCAAAGCTTTCATCATTGTTCCACCTCAATGAACCTCTGGTCCTGCCCGTGGTCTTTGGCTCTCCCACATCTCTGGCGGAGAGGCCATTGCATTCGCTTGACATTGCCATGCTTTGAAGTTTTTATATTGGACACATGAAAGCACTTTGCAGGACTTTACACAATGTTGTTACATTTGGACCTGTTGAACAAGGGAAGGCCTTGTGCAAGGCTTCCATTTCCAGGTGGCTATCTGGCTGCATCTTGTATTGCCATTGGCTTGCTAACGGGCTGCCGCCAGGTAGGCCAAGTGCACATTCCTCCAGAGACGGAGCTCCTACTACACTATTCCTGCCTGGTGTTCCCCTGCTCGATATCTGCAGGGCTGCTACGTGGAGGTCTACCCACATCTTCACAAAATACTATTGACAGGGATTCCAGGGAGGAGTCATGTGTCCTCCAAGCAGTGCTTCCCAACCTATTTTCTTCAGGTGAATGTTCTAGAGGTGATTTCATTACTTCCATAGAGCTGTATCACCTCCCATGGTTGTGTATATGCACAGCTGTGTTCTCTTATATATGGGCATATGAATCCATGAAAGACCCCATGCTGGAGAAGGAACAAGTTGCTTACCTGTAGCTCCTGTTCTCTAGCGTGGGTATCTTTCATGGATTCGCATGCAACCCTCCCTCCTACCGCTCTATGGCTCTCTTCTAGTTTCCTACTGCCACATTATGTGCAACTGAAATCTGAAGATGGCCACCAGGGGTGGAGCTAAGGACGATCACTGTCATTAGCTTTGGCAGTATGACTCAAAGTGAAAGAAATGGGCTATCCAAAGGCAAGCAGTTTTAATTTTAATGCAAAACTGCTTTATTGTTACCAAGGATTCCCAGCTTGATGACAGAGAAAATTCATGATCATGTGAATCCATGAAAGATACCCAAACAGGAGAACATCAGCTACAGGCACGTGGCTTGTTCCATATGATGTAAGATCTCATCAGTGATGCCGTGTATGATTGTATGATGTCATTAGTGACACCCAGTGGTGTCATCAGTGATATCATGCAAGATGTAATTAGTGATGGTACAAGTGATGTCATCTATGATGTCATCATTGTTGTTATACGCTGCAGAACAGGGGGCGCATAGTAAAATGCGAGTGCTGAATTTCAGGAGTTAGATGGCGGAAGTGCACAACTGCACATTAAGTCAAGTAGGGTTGGCTATTATGACGATCAAAAACTAGGCCTAGAAGAATTTTGATAAATGTGTAAGAAGTTGGTGGCAGCCTCCTTTGGCAGGGCTCACACCAACACCATACTTGCTCTACTGTAGAAAGTAATCAGGTCACTGACAGCATGACAGAAGAGAAATAGGAGATACGTGACAGCAAACATGTTTGTTTTGTGCTGTTTGTGGGCCTTAGGTTTGAGGGCGAGCACCAAACCAAAGCAAACATTCAGATGTGTCCAATCAGCTTGAATCTCTAGATTACACGTGCTCAAAATTCTCAGACATGGAAGAAAGGCCATGAAAGATTTTCAAAAAAGAAAAAAAATATCCAAAATATGAGATTAACTTGTGAGGTCCATCCTACATCTGTGCATTCCATTTCATTTGGGGTGCCCTGTGCATTAATACATCACTTCGAGTGGTGCAAGAGAATTGCAAGATGCATGTCGGCTTGCAAAGCACTTGAAAGAGGTGAAACACTAAGCAGCAGGGTAAAGAAAATAATCAGGTTCAGAGACTTGAGCTGGGTTAAGTGGATCATCAAAGATGAGTATCAGAAGTGGAGATGCTCAGGCAAAGCGTTGCGACGGAATGAATGGCTTGCACAATTCACAAAGCATAAGTCACGATACCAACTATGCAATCCTTTCATCACAGACATTTTTGTCAAATAAAATAAAAATTTGTGGTCATTCTTTTGCTGCCAAAACACTCTTTGGTTTTATGCAAAACCGCCAGGAACCCACATTGCTCATGTGTGTATTTCAAAAGAGTACAATAGAGGTGTTGACCATCTTGGAGTAACAAATTACAAAATGTTTCTCAAGACAATCGATTTGGCATAACTGCTGTGCAGGGCTGTGCTTTACCAACAGTGGCCTGCCCATCCTGAAAAGTTACACTGGAAGAAAAAACTACTATTTATTGTGTTTTTATTTTCTATTGGTCACTTCTAACACGCAAGAGAAAGTGAGATAGAAGTGCTGACTGGTGGAAGAGGGGGGAAGAGAGATGGGAATAGGGAGTGGTGTGGATCCAGAGGTCGGGAAATGGGGAGATGGAGCAATTCAGAAGATGAGGTGGCACTTATGCATTTTGAGGTCCTGGCGTAGACTTCCTAAAGGCGTAGAAGAAGCTTTGTAAGTGTGAGGCGTTACCAATGAAGCAGCCATCTTCTGTATATTGTACTGAGAAACAACAGATGCCAAGAAGCATGCAGTTTGAGGATCGAGGCTTCCAGGTGAATATATGTGTTGGTTTGCAGGTAGATGGGTCTGCTGCAGTGTGAAGCTCTCGGAATGAGGCAGAGGATTGTGGAGGTTTGTCGGAGAAACTGGCGGCCAATGGAATTGTTTCAGTGATTGCATGGTGCGATCATGAAGCTTGGCTTTGGCAATGATCCATTCAACTGGATGACCATAAAGCTGGAAATCGAAGACGGAGGCATGAGTTAGCAAATGCTCGAATGAACGATTGCAGCCCTGCCTTCCTCTTGCACGCTTGTCTGTTTTGAGATATCGGTCACACACAGGATGCAAGATGCAATGAGCACTTTGCTAGCCACTTCCTGCATCCATCCTCTTTGGAGAACAGGCCCATGCGTGTTCAACATTTCTGTTTAAGATATGCATGTTTCCTGCCACCAGTTATCCTTCCAGGACCATACTTTCCTTGCATCCATCACGCTGTTAGATATATTGCTGAATTTGAAATTTGGCAGCAAAGCCTACTTTTTAGAAAAATGAATTCCAGATTGAACTTTGATCAAATCAAAGGAATGGCATTTTTAACAGCATCATCATATTAACTTTATTTCGGCCGTACGGCATAAAAGTACCTATTCAATATCCTTCCATAATGTAACATTTGCAATAGTCCTGGGGTCCCACAGCGTGCTTTTCGGCCTATTGCGCGGTTAGAGATGAATTACAGTTCTGCCTACCCCTGGCCAGTTACACATGCCCTCTGTCCTTTTCCCCAATGGTGTTATATTAGCACCAGATAGCACAAAGTGATGAGGCCTGATTTCAAAGCGGTAAATTGTATTGCAATTGCTGTAGGAACTAATTACATTCATACTAAATGTCGCTTGGCAGCTGATACCCAAGATGCCATTGTCCACTTTCTGATCCCTGAGTTCTATTTGGACAGAGTCACAAACACTCTTCCCAGGGTAGTGCCGTCTGGTGCAATTTAGCATAGCCTCCCGGGTTAGGAATGGACAACCACGTACAGTGCGGAGCCAGTGTGTACATTTGTCTGTGAGCACATCCCTGTATTCCAGTTGCTTTGGGGACTGACCCCCAGATACAGAAGACAGAAAGCTGGAGGTTCAAGCTTCCCAGATATAGCTCTGAAATTGTGGAACACCTGTCCCCACCAATTGAGAAACAGTACCTCACTCTGGCCATTTAAAAAAAAAACTTAAAACCCTGCTCTTCAGATCTGACCTTTTAAAAATAGTCTCTTAGCCGCTCAAATTAACACAAATTATGATGAGGATTTGTAACAAGGTACAAATATGTAAAAATTGTGGAATTTCTTTTTCGGAAATCAATGTAAATGTACTGCTCAATGTTTAACTTGCAATGCACTGTGTAACTCACAATGTAATGCCTGACCTCTAAGAAATCTAAGCTGTAACCATATCCTTAAGCAGTTATCGGTGCCTAGTTGCCTCTGGGCTATGTGCGCTTTACAATTGTATAAATAAATAAATAAGACAGTTTGGGGACGTTGTGCAGGTATACTAAGCCCCTCTTCAGTTCCACACTCACCTTGCTGTTTTAACCATACGCCCCCCCCCCCCGACCCCTGGGCTGTTATCTCCAAACCCTAGGATAGGCATCATTAGAGACATAGTTTTGTGATGCATAACCTGACCTACTCGCTTGTTTGTCTTTCTTTGGGTTGGCGCTGGAAGCATAATCTGCCCACCAGGGTTTGGGCTGCTGGAGCAATTGCGCAACTTGGTTCCATGGTTTTGGGATTGGGACGGGGCAACCAGCAGGGGTATGGGCCAGGGGCACCTTGTTAGCCAGGGCCATATTAGGAACAGTGATTTCTCCATTTGCGCAGATGGACTACAACCTCATCATACTAGAGTTCTTTGTATCTGTGAGAACATGAGAGTTACTATGAACTACTTCCGTAAATCGATGGTTAGCCCCTGTGGCATCCAACTATCGCAATGGTGGCACCCCATCACTCCCCCCTCCCCTGTGCTTCTATAAGGGCCAGGAGAAGCCTCTTTAGGTCTACTAACTCGGACAGGATGAAGCTGCATTTGTACCCGCAGACCATGAGTGCCCTTCGATACCTGAGGCTGCAGTGTGCCCAGTGCGTGGATCAGCTGGTATGGGGGCATTTGGGGGACTTGAGGGGCTAACATTCAACAGAGGGCTTCTCTAGTCCCCAAGACTGGGTCTTTTTAATTCAGGGCTATGCCTATAGGGGGGGAATAGTCTTAAAGGCGGTGTCCGGGGCAGGGTGCCGTTCACCCTCCACATCCTCAGGTTCCATTTGGGCCTTAGCTGCAAGTAAGACTAATTAGGCCTGGGGTTGATGAGAATGTCTTGTAATCTGGTGTGGGCCCCTGTAGAATTAAGGCTTCCTTGTCCTTATGCTCACTCCTTGTGCTTTTCCTGATTAGCTCCCCCCCAAGTGTCACGTTTGGGGGTGAGTTGGGTGAGGGCTTCTGGCCCATGTTCGCCGGCAACTGAGACAGGCAGGAAAGCTGGTCAATTACTGTCCACAGCAAGGGGGATATCACTAGCGCGGCTGGCGGGGCACGATGGATAATTATTAGAAATCAAAGCCTCAGCGGTCAAGGCAATTAAAGCTTTTCCATGTCCACCACCTGTCCTCCCTTTACGGGGGCTATGCCCACCCAGAACACTGGACGAATCCTCTTTCGATAATAGGTCAGATGGAAGATGTGTGAAAACAGTGTCTGCTGAGTTGTGTCTGGCCAAGTGTTCAGGGGTATGGATTGCCGCACTGTCACTGCAGGGGATGCGTTGTTTATCCCTTGGTATGTTAACTGGGTCCCCCAAGCATCCTGGTTGTTACCGAGAAACTGTTGGATTTCTTTGTCAGGGAGTACGCCCCTCCCGTGAAGTATATGGGGATATGAGCTTTTTTCTTGACAGTGCAGGTACCGGCATCATATACTGAGGGTTACATCACCATTTGCCGCGTGACTGTCAATATTTTCCATTTGGTCATTGCGCAATCTTGCATGGCGGGACAGGGATGTAGTGGCAGTGTGGCAGGGGTAATTGTGCATGGTGTTGATATGTCTTGACTTAGATTAGCTTATCTCGTGGGCAAACAGTCAGGTAAAGGTGCAGGCAAAAACTCAAAAGCCCCCAGCCAGCCCCACGCAGCCCTAAGCCTCTCACCTAAATAGGCTCCTCACACAATGGGACACCTAGGTAGGCAGAAGTTCACCCCACTTGGATAGTTAGAGAGTTGGAGAGTATGATCCAGATCCAGCTCAAGTCACTCTACAGGAGGGGTACCAGTAGATTGTTCACCTAGGCTCCTGCTGGTCAGCAAACACCATGCAAGAGCAATCAACCGTGGCCTTACCCCCGCGGGCTTCACCTCCGCGGGGGCACTGGGAATATTTATAAAAGTACTTTGGCGAATGGGTGAGGCCTGTAGGGGGTGGCGGCAAATGCCACAAAGGAACTCCTCAGCAGACCTGCTCCTGCGGGAGCAAACACCTGCACCCTTTCCCCCTGCTGGATTCACCCAACAAGTGAACTGTGCCTGTAGCCACAGGCAGAAAATGCCACAAAGGAACTCCTCAGCAGACCTGCTCCTGCGGGAGCAAACACCCGCACCATTTCCCCCTGCTGGATTCACCCAACAAGTGAACTGTGCCTGTAGCCACAGGAAGAAAATGCCACAAAGGAACTCCTCAGCAGACCTGCTCCTCCGGGAGCAAAAACCCGCACCCTTTCCCCCTGCTGGATTCACCCAACAAATGAACTGTGCCTGTAGTGACAGGCAGAAAATGCCACAAAGGAACTCCTCAGCAGGCCTCATCCTGCAGGCGCAATTAACTGTGCACCTAACCCCTGCAGGCTTAACCTTTGCGGGGGGTGCCAGGTATATTTGTAAATGCACTGTGGTGGGTGGGTGGGGCCTGTAGGTGGCGGAAGCAAATTCCACAAAGGAACTCCTCAGCAGACCTGCTCCTGCTGGAGCAAACTCCTGCGCCATTTCCCCCATGGAAATCTTTATGGAAAGAAATTGAATTCAGAAAAGTATAGGTCAACAGATAGTCCACCTGTCATTAGTGAACTACAAACGTGACAAATTGTCTTGATTCTGATAACATTCAAATCCACCTGAAACCAAAAATGTTAACTTCTGACGAAATTAAGATCTCATTTCAAGTCCACGGATATAAACCATCTGGAGCGGTTTACTGGCTCAGAAAATGCAATCATTTCTCTTAGCACATGGTAATCGTTATTGACCTCGACTCAGCCAATCAGAATGTTCAAAATACAGTCAATAAGTACTGGTATTGACTGTATTCTGAACATTCAGTTTTCAGAAGCAGACAGTGAAACAACAATGCAATTTCCAGGCATGATTTTTTTTTTTTTCAACAAGACATTTCCTCTCTGTGAGGACCTTTATTTTGCTGCAACATCATATTTAAAACATGATAGAGAAAACATTGGAAAATGCATTCACCATTTTTTTTTATAGAGAAACCGTCTACTTTTACATGACACGTAATGTGGGTGCATGTTATACCTGTTCCAGATCAACTAAGTTGCCATTTGAATGCCTAATTTATGAAAACAACCATGTTATTTTAATACTACAATAGACAACCACATTTAATTTACTAACTCAGTTGTCTATTTACTTTTCTCACTCTTAAAGTAGCATTTTTTACTTCACCACCAAAACTGCTAAACATGTATTGCTACTACCACCATGTCCTAAAAGCCTTATAGACCTCAGGAGGAGCCATTATCGCTTGGGATAATGAACCTTCCCCAACTTATGGCCCTATGCGAAACTTGGTGGAGAGTCATTATCCCACGATAATGACCCCTCTATCAGTCTATAATGCTATTATAAACATGTCTGTTCAAAGGTTTTATTAAGATCCATGGAAACAGGCATATTGCACAGTAAGTATAAAACTTTACCGTGAAGCTTAAACTTGTGCCTAAATGTCGATTGTCAGAACAGGACGTGATTGGCACCTGAGGTCAACACAATGGGCCTCATTACACGGTAGGCGGTAAGGGTTTACCGGTACCGGTAAGGGCATCGGTACCGGTAAACCCTTACCGCCTTACTACAAGGTCCCTTTGCGGGACCCGACCTTATTGGACCCGCAAAGGCACCTTGGTGCTAATTACGGTACCGCAATTTGCGGTACCGTAATTAGCTCCTTCCCCATTCCCATTATGCCCTATGGGGCAAAAATGGGAATGGGGAAGGGCCATGGAGGAAGGGGGAATTACCGCCCCGCCAACCTTGGAATGGGGTGGTAATTCCCCTTTCCTCCATAGTGGTACCGGTATGGTACCGGCGGCAACCATGGTGCTAATAGCACCATGGTTTACCGCCTTCCGTGTAATGAGACCCAATGTCACAAATCATTGAACCGTTGGTCATTTGCTTTGCCAGCTGAGTTTTTTTTGTAAAAGTCATTAATTAAGACTATCCGATGATGTTACACTGTTGCCAGCATCAATATCATTTGCTTCCAGATGAAGCCACTGACACACACTTCTCCCTGTTCATTCTGTCCAGGATATGGCATCGGTCTGCCCCCGAACTCTCCACTTACCTCGAACATATCGGAGCTCGTCAGCCAGTACAGGTCAAGTGGCTTCCTGGACACCCTGCATGACAAGTGGTACAAAGTGGTCCCCTGTGGGAAAAGAAGTTTTGCTGTCACAGAGGTAAAACCCTTTTGTTTTATTGTATGCACTTCTGCACTGTGTTGTTGCTGCTCAGGGGCACGTGTGCAGTAGCTGCAGGCCCAGGGCACGGTTTATGCAAAATGTAGATCCATCTTAAAACAGAGAATTTATTTATTTGAACGGTTTTAGTCTACACACATCTATTTGTATACACTTATTTTTTTAACTCGTACTGCATTGTTATGAGACTGAATGTTGCATCGTTCACCTGCGTGCGATAATTATATACATTAATCCCAGTGTAATTTTGCATTTGGTATAATGTCCAAGTGCTCTACTTATTTTCTGCACTTTAAATTGGTACGGGTCCCCAGATGGTCACGAAATGTCCTGTGGCTATGGTGCCGTTTATTTGCCATTCCCAGGGAGAGCGTGCAAAATATAACTGTTGTCAGAAAACATAAATATATGTACATATAAATCGGGGCTCACAGATCTGGGACCTAGAGCAGGTCCCAAGTCAAGCAATAATTCACAGAATTTCAACATGTACAGAAATGCACAGTCTGGAGATGGCACATCTGAATAATGGGCGGGCATGGGAAGGACATACTTTTTTTTTAACTACTTGCATAAATAGCTACAGTTATGGCCCTGGCGAAAGAATGCGCCCTAATGTTGTGTTAACGTGTCGGTCTATATTATTCTGAACCATGTTTGCAATTGCTTTTCGTGATGAGGGAGGGAGGGAAGGGAACTGGCATTCCTGCTAAATGGCCCTAATTTCATTTGCTTTACTGAATGCTTGGGACAAACGATAGTGTGCATTAATGAAACCAATGGTGGGTTACGTTTTTCTCATTCAGATGGATGTTTGAAAATGATATAACACACTGGCAGAGGCCCAACTACCCGTATCCACGGATCCTCCCTCACCTTGTAAACGGTGGCCCGTTCCACAGAGAAAGAGATTACTCATTTAACACTGGGAAAAAAATGTACATTTTCGCCGGCAAGTGGAATTTTATAATTAAGCAGCAATTGTTCAGTGGACGGAACTTTATTACTGCCCACATTTTTGTAATACTGAAAGCCATCAAACTTGGCTGTTCTCTACCATAGACAGTGCACAGCAGCTTTTTGGATCGTGTGCATACTCTGCTACTTTAAAACCGGCTCACGTTACCATTTTATTGTGGCATCGTACAACATAGTTCTAATATCACTGATTTTATTTAAAGAGTGTCAGGATACAATGAAACCTTTATGAAAGTTTGCATACTCTTTACGATTGCGGGGTGTTATTGTGTTTATTTTGTATTGTATGTATTAATTGACCATGCAGGGTGTTTCAACGAGAAACACTTGCAAGCCAACGGGGACATCCTGAGTCAGGTGCCGTACTCAGGCTAGGGTGGTAGTGATCAACTGACCGGTGGGTGGTGTGGAATACATGCAACAGAGACCAGGGACAGGACAGAGACGAAAGACTGCTTGCTCATCTAGAGGTTTCTAGGCACTGATACAGAACCAGCACACCCTGAAAGGAGGAGTTTAGACTGCCAAAAGACATATTTCAATAGTTCCGTGGAATGCTAGATGTTTGGGTTGGCTCTGATAGCTTATGGTACTATGTACGCCTAACATCGGGGCCAGAACCGAGACAGCAGGGCCCCCTTTAATTTACGTATTACATAGCACACAATCAGCAAAAGAGATGAGCTGGAACAAAGAGGACAGTAAGGGGTGTGGGGATGTGCTTTCTTCAAGAGAAAGTGAGAACCAGCCTCATCAAAGTCCCTCAATCGTAATGAGTATATGCTGTTGCACACCAATTCAGTGCAACTGGGGGAGAAGGGTGGCAGTGTGATCTGATCTGCGAGCCTCAAAATGTGTTTCATGAGTTAGGCTAGAATAATGTGGTACCCATCATTCTTGCTGACCAGTCTAGAGACAATGCAGACCTTGTCCTCTGAGATTTGCAAAGGGCTGTACAATTTAAACTAAGATTATTCTACCCAGGCATTAGAAACTGAACCAAAACCCAGGACGGAAGCCCAAAACGTGGAATCAAAGTGCTCCTTGCTGCCCACAGCCAACAGGACCTCCATTTAGCCAGAACTGAGTTCAAGCCAGTGACTGCCCATACACCCCTGAGTGGCAGAAGGAAAAGCTGAAACGTTGGCAACTAATAACAAAACGCATCCATATGAGGGAGGATCTTGGTGTTGTCTGCATATGAATAGAAATGCAACCAAATGGGTGGATAGAAGTCATCACAAACTAAATGCACACATTCTGAAGACTAGAGGGTGCATGGATGACTCCTGAAGGCCCTGCAGGTATTAGGGATGGGCTCCAAGGAGAAGGGTGGGAGAACAACTGATTGGGTGTGATCATACACACATTTAAACCAGTCAAGCAGAGAGTCTGGAATACCTGCCTTTCCCTCAAAGTAGCTGCAGGTAGTTGATGGCATCAAATTCTGCCAACAGATGTTCCAAATGCCGGCATACAGAGATTGCGCAAAACTGAGTGTATAACACATTGAATTCATTGGGTAGGGCAAAAACCTAACTTTTGAGAGTCTGATAATCCAGAGGTTTCAATTAATTCAACATCGAGGGGCAAGAAACTCAATGGGTTATACCAGGAGGGGAAGGAGGTGGGCCAGAATCTAGTGGGTAATTTGGATCCAAACAAGGCTTGTTTTGAGAAATGTATTCTCTGTTTAAAGCCAAGTGGTGAGGAAACAGCAACAATGTCTATAATTGCTGGAAGAAGGATCTTTTGATGTTCTGGAAAGTGTTTAGCAGGCCATAGCAACTGCTTTCAATGTAGACAATTTTACAGCCACCCTGAAGAGAGGAGGAACATGATAAAAAAACAGGATTTTTAGCAACTGCAGACCATGCTCCAAACAGCAGCGGAGCCCTGTACATGTGTGAGTTATAAGGAATGCAGGTAAGGAAGTACAAGTTACAGCAGGGGTGAGTTTTTCTTAGTATAAGCTCTTTAATTTGACAAGACGCCACAAGGACTGCCTTATATTCTGTTTGACGGTTGAAGCTTTCTCCCATCTTAGATTTAGGTTTAGATTAGGCATTTTTCCAACCTACCTTTGCAGTTTAATAAATACCC
This sequence comes from Ambystoma mexicanum, assembly GCF_040938575.1. Classification (NCBI taxonomy): domain Eukaryota; kingdom Metazoa; phylum Chordata; class Amphibia; order Caudata; family Ambystomatidae; genus Ambystoma; species Ambystoma mexicanum. The sequence continues at coordinate 314,022,210 of NC_090937.1, read as the reverse complement.
TTGAACTGTGATCACTGGTGTCTGTCTTTACTGTTGCCACCATGAGTGCCTTACATATGGTGTCAGGAGATGGAAGTGACTCAATTGAAACAAATTAGGGATTCCTACAGTATCAAAAAAGTAGTCAGAGAGCCTCTAATCCTTTCATCACCACCAAGGAATCAATAGGGTTTGATATTTGCAGTAGCAGGGAAGCTATTCTCCCTCCTGGGAAAAGAGGAATGATTCCTACAGACTTGGTCCTGATACCCCATCCAGGGTGTCAGATACGATTAGCCCCAACATCTGGAGTAGTGTGGAAGTTTGGGATAGACGTTTTAGCAGGCGTTATTGATCCCGACTTCTGGGGAGATGTGAAGGTTCTCTTACAGAATCATGGTGAGATCCCTTTTGAGGTACATTGAAGAGATCAAATTGCCCAGGGAATTTTAGAAAGAGTGTTATTCCCTCCATTTAAATAAAGTGAACTAGATAAAACAGACAGAGGCTATTTAGGCTTTGATGAAGCTGATAAATCTCTTAATATCGAAGAGAAAAAAGGGAGAAGAACCCACCATCTATCCCGAACAAGCCTTCACCAGCGAAATGATCCAACTTTTGCTGAAGCTTTTCTACAAGCAATCCCAGAAGGAGAAGGTTTAGAGAAGGGAAGTCCCCTTTTTCTTCTTAAAACATGGATTGCTTTATAGAAGAGACGCATCTGCAGAAGGTCTAGTAAAAACACAATTGGTAATACCCAAGAGCCACAGAAAGTTTGTACTGGAGATTGTGCATTCCCACCTTACTGGGGGGCATTAAGGACAATCTAAAACCCCAGTGCATATTAGGGGGATGTTTTCCCTGCCAGGTATTAATGTGGATATCAAAGCATTCATCCAGATATGCAAAATCTGTCAAAAAACCAGCACACACAACCTATTACTTTCCCCTCATAACCCATTATCAATCATTGAAATCCGCCTTTCAAGAATCGACATGGACATAATTGGTTCTCTAAAGGCATCCTGATCAGGCAATAAATATGTCCTTGTGATTGTGGATTATGCAGCTGGATATCCCGAGGCCTTCCCAATTCGAAATAATACCACACAGCAGATCCTCAAACATCTTCTATCATATTTCTCCAGAGTCAGTTTTCCCAAGGAAATATTAACAAACCGGAATTCAAACTTTATGAGTTAGCTTATGTCTGAAGTCAAAGTGCTACTCCACATTACCACTCTGAACTTCTGTATGCCATCCCCAAACTGATGGCTTGGTACAAAGATCCAATAAGACCCTGAAATTGATTTTATGAAAACTGGTAGACAACGACGGGAAAGACTGGGATCAAATGATCCCATGGGCACTATTTGCAGTGAGGAAAACTCCACAAGTTTCCACTGGGTTCTCCCCCTTCGAACTGCTCTACGGCAATGAGCCCAGAGATGTCCTGGACATGCTCTGGGAAACCAGGGAAGAACGAGAGGTGGCTCCTATTCCCATCTCGCAAACTGCCACCAGAATGCGAGACCTCATGAAATTGGTCTGAGACTTGGTGTGTACATATATGGAAAAGGTGCAGAGCCAACAAAAATCCACTTATGACAAAAAAAAATAATTTGAGATAATTCTCCATAGCACAGAAAGTACTAGTCCTCTTACACACGTCAGTAAACAAACTTGTCTCAAAGTGACACGGAGTTTATGAAATTGTAGAGAGAACGGGAACCTCTACTTACAAAGTAGACCAACCAGATAGAAAACATAAAATCCAATTATATCACGTAAATCTCTTGAAAGAATGGAAAGAAAACCCATCAGCCACCCATGTCACAGAACTAGCCTGTCTGGTTCCTGAAGAGTTAGATAAATGTATATTAATCCATCCCAATCTAGCTATCCAAAAACAAGAAGATTTAAAAGACATGGTAGACTAATTTTCCGATGTATTCTCAGAAAGACCAGGAAGAGTGAAAGGCGCATACCACTATATTAGAACACCTAAAGGTAAAGTGGTTAATTTAAAACTGTATCAACTCCCTGAAGCCAGTAAGCAGATAGTGATTGAGGAAGTTAACAAAATGATCAATATTAATGAACCATCTTCAAGGCCCTGGTCCTCTCCTATCGTATTGGTCACTAAACCTGACCGTTCGTGGAAATTCTGCATAGACATCCGTTAAGTTAATGCCATCTTGGACTTCAATGCATATCCCATGCCTCGCATCAATGATCTAATTGATAAACTCGGAGCAGCCATCTTTCTATCTACCCTAGATTTAACCAAAGGGTAATGGCAAGTCCCTTTATATGGGCCAGATAAGCAAAAAAACAGCGTTCTCAACTCCTCTAGGACTATTTCAATCTAAAGTCCTGCCTTTTGGCTTACACGGTGCACCAGCTATTTTCCAATGGCTCATGGATCAAATGTTACAACCCTAAACTGATTGCTGTGGAGCTTACATTGACAACATTGTCATTTATAGTAAAACCTGAGAGGACCTTCTCTTCCAACTTTGTACCATCAAGAAAGTCCTCAGAAAAGCTTCAAACCCAGCAAAGTGTTGATTGGCCCAATCAGCCGTAAAACACCTAGGCTTCTTCATAGGGATTGGGAATGTACAACCCCAACACGAGATGCTAAAAGCTGTTCTCAGATACGCCAACCCCTAACGCCAAAAGAGATCGTAGAGCTTTTCTCAGGTTAATAGAATATTACTGTAGGTTAATCCCCAACTTTTCAATAAAAAAAAAACTGATTCACAGATAAACTTAAGAAGGCCGAACCCCAGAAACGTCATGGGAAAGACGAGGATGAGATATGCAACAACACCCTGAAACAAGCTCTGTGCCAGAACCCAATCCTGAAGGTAGTCAACTTTTCTAAAAAGTTCATTTTACAAACGGATTACTCCCTTACAGGGTTAGGAGCACTCTTATCCCAGGTTTACGATGGATTGGAACAACACATATTATTTACCAGCTGCAAACTGTTCCCTGGCCATCAAATTGGCCATGATCCACCTTAGATACTACCTCTTAGAATGAAAATGTACACTCGTTAGTGATCACTCACCCCTAATTTGGATTAGACAATGCAAAGAGTCTAAGCCTCGGGTCATGCAATGGTTTCTAGACCTACAACCCTATTGTTCCACTGCGGAACACTGAAAAGGAAAAGACCAGGGAAATGTAGATAGTCTTTCCCAATTCCCCTGTGCAACAAATGTGGCTACATCACATGGATGAAGGGTATGTGTGAAACCTAAAGTTGTCTCCCTGACTAGTGCCCGCGGGTCTGTCATCCAGGTGGTCAGGACACAGCCATCGCTATTGGATCCAGTTCCTGTGGGTGGACCAGTGAGGGAGGATCACCTTGGTGGGGGATCCTCGGGGTGTGAAAGTGGGACACTGACGGGTGAGACGTGGTATCCCCCTTCTTCAGACAACTTTTCCCCAACCTACCACATGGGATACACAAACTCTTTACCCCCCCTTTCCCGAAAGCAAACACTTCTGCATATTACGAAGGATGACAGACTAATTCTCTAGCCATTTACCTGACATGTCCCAACAGCAGGGTCCGGCAAAGTCAGGCAATTGACTAGAACCACACACACCTGATTGCCATTTCCCTACCGACAGGGATAAAAGGTGGAGCACAAGAGCGCAATATGAGCAAGGTAGACCGCATGACGTGAGAACTAACTCAGCACAGCAGTCCAAGAGGAGGAGAAAGATGGCGCATACCGAGAGGGTGACAAGGACAGAAGCAACCTTGTCCTTTCCAACCAAGGCCTATGAAGCCTTGGCATAAGGAATCGTAAAACCGCAAACAATAGCCAGCGTGTGTTGCAGCAGATGTCAGCAGTACACGGGACCCTCCTCCGTTGATAACCAAGCCGGGGAGAGACACTTGTCTCCATGGTACCAACCTTGACTCCAGAGAGAAGAAAAGCTGAGCAGTTCATCACAGCAGGTGAGACGAGGGGTTGAACAAAAGTAGCAAATGGATAATTGAACAATACAAAGTTACAAAGAACTGTTGATATCAAAATGGGGAAAAACAGCAACAGAGAAGTCTAGCGCCACGTGGGTGCTCACTTAGAAAAGGCTGGGCGATTACCAGATTGTAGAAACTACCATTACCAGATGGTCTTGGAAAAGGCGAAAAAGGGGTCAAAGTGGTCATATAGGGGTCTTGTAAAATCCTCTGTACAGTTGAAAGACTTTGACCGACAGATGATTGTGAAGCTAAGGGAAGTGAATCCTGCATTGTAAGAGTTAAATAAGAAAAGGTACGATTGACAAGATTGGCAAGAGTAAAACTCGAATGAGGGATGCCGATGAAGAGGGGGCAAAGTCTATAGACCCTTAATACAGTGTGTTGACAAAAGTGTTTGTTATTTTGAATACATCAGTTACACAGCAGCAAGAGACATTTTATAGAAAAGAGACTTAACCACCGAAGGCCCTGATTGCTGAGAACAGAATTGTTAGCTGGTGCTGGGAAAGCTTGAGCGTGTGCTGTGCACCAGAATCCTACCTTGTCCCGTGCTTACTTAAAATGTGGGAAAGGAGACCCTGCTACTACATCCTGACTTATTATTAGTGAGCACTTCCTTCTTTCTTATGAACATTATCCCACACTTAATTATGTATTTAGCGTAAAGTATTGGCAATAGGTTTGTCTTAGTATAGGCTCTTTCATTTGACAAGACGCCACAAGGGCTGCCTTATATTTTGTTTGATGGTCGAAGCTTGCTCCCATCTTAGATTTAGGTTTAGATTAGGCGTTTTTCCAACCTACCTTTGCATTTTAATAAACACCCTTGAACTGTGATCACTTGTGTCTGTCTTTACTGTTGCCATCATGAGTTCCTTACAGTACCTATAGTGATCCTATGTCTGATGTCATCAGATAAATAACCAATGTTGTCATATATGACGTTATTAGTGATGGTGCCAGTGATGTGATCAGTGAAGTCACACATGATGGTATTGATGATGTAACCACAATATGACCACAATGATGACATCACAGTTGACAGTCCTGATGTCATCATGAATGACATCACTAATTACATCATCTATGATATCAATGATGGAATCACTGATTACATAACAACATTAACCGGCCATGGTCAGTGGCAACAACGTTTGGCGATGCCCCCTGTATATTTTAACACAATACGGGGCCACTGTAAACTGCAATCTCATCATTGTGGTCACAGGCTGCGCAACAGTGGGCTTGAAGTTAAGGTGGTTTTAGCTGAATTTCAGGGTTTTTTGTTGCGTTGAGTTCTCACCTTAGCATCCCTGCAACTAAAGTTTTTTTCCTTGAAATTGAAAGGTTTTGTTATACCACACCACTGTGGCCAGTGTATATTTTAGAACACTACCAGACCTCACTTGTCCACTTTATTTTTTAAATCACTTCCAGACCACTAGCCATGGCTTTTGGCCATGGCCAGTGTCTATCCATTTTAGAACACTACCAGACCACTAGCCATAGCCTTCGGCCATGGCCAATGTTCAATTTAGAACACTACCAGACCACTGCACATAGCCATCGGCCCAGTGAGTTCCCCACTGATCATCACTATAATACTATATCCCAAATTTTGTCATTTTGTATGGCATAGTGCATCCCTTTTCTTATAATGCATATGTGCTCTTTGGTTTTGCACCAGGAATGCGCTGAGTCCTGAGTTTCCCAATGCATTGAATTTCAGGGGTTTTTGCGATACGTTTCTTACCTTAACTGATTGTTAACTAAAGTTGTGTCATTGAATTTCGGGGCTTTTGTTATTGAATAGATTTGTTCCACACCACTTTCCAACTGCCCATTGTAAAACAAATCCAGAGCACTATCTATGGCCTTTGGCCATGGTCGGGCCCACTGCATATTTTAAAACACTTGCAACCCATCGCTCAAAGACATTCATCAATCACAGACTGATTTTGACCTGTTTTGACGGTGGTGTTTGTTATGCATAAAAGATGGCAGGCTTTGAGCGATCACAATTTTGTTTATTCATTGTACAGTGAAATAAAATGATTTGCCAAGAATCACACACTTTGGTTAAGCAGCTTGATTTATGGCCAGTTTCTTAGTGACTGTTGTGATACTTTGCTAACTAACCGCAGTTAAGCAGCATGCAAAAGGGAAAAATAGATAGGCTGTAAGAATAACATATCTGACATATATAATTATAGGATCCAGAATGCAAAGTCATGTTCAAAAGAACTGTTTTCTATTTTGTGTGAGTTTAAGAATAAATCCCTGCCTTCCTCTGCACCATTAAAAGACAATGAGTGGTGTCAAGCAATTCATGATGTTTTCTATAATAAGGTCTTCTCACATCAAAAACCATCTCAGAGATGAAACCAACCATGTGTCAGAGTGACGCTTATCGATCCAGCCTCTTCATAATATGTAAGGACATTCTTGGCCCTTGGGTCACCAAGTTTATCAAATATTAATTTGCGGAATGCAGCGTTTGACTTTTTCTGAAGGAGGCATGGGTTACTCTTCTCCTAAAAAAGGAGTCCTTGGATCCTTTTGTCTTGCAAAATGATCGTCCTATTACCAATATGCCATTTCTGGCTATGGTACAGAAATGGCTATGCTCGACCTGCAGACTAATCTGCTTCAGAATATGGACCAAGGGCAACTTTCGGTTCTCATGCTGCTGGATTTATCCTCAGATTGTGATCTTGTTGATCACGCTTTACTCGAGGATAGATTAAAGTCAGGGGGCCTCATTACGACCCAGGCGGTAAGGGTTTTACGGCGGCGTAAACAGCACCGACCCTTACCGCCTGAGTACGAGGTCCCTTAGCGCCATGGCGGACTTAACACCTGCTTTTAGCAGGTGTTAAAATCCATGGCGCTAAGGGACCATGGAGTTAGTTACGCCACCGTAATTTACGGTGGCGTAATTAACGCCTTCCCCACTCCCATTATGCCCTATGGGGCAAAAATGGGAATGGGGAAGGGTAAATGGGGATTGGGGACTTACCGCCCCGCCAAGGTCGGAATGTAGTTTACGCCATGGTGGTAAAGTCACGGCCCAGGCGGTAACTTACCGCCTGGGTCGTAATGAGGCCCAGGGTGTTTTACAAAAGCCGCTAGTGGGATCTCTTCTTTTTTGGGCCCCAGGAACTCAAGGGTGAATGTGCGGGATGTTTTTTCCGAAACCACTCCTGTTACCTGTGGTGTTCCACGCGGGTCAAGTATTTCACTGACATTGTTTAATGTTTACTTGATGCTGTTCCTGATACTGTTGGTCAGCCTGGGTGTCCAGTTGGCAAACTATGCAGTTGATACCCAGAGGATTGTAAAACACTCTGGCTCATATGTTGAGGACACAGCTAAACTCAACATCATTTATGAGTCCATTCACTTGTGGATGGCAGCCAATTCCCTGGCTTTGAATGCCAGTAAAACAGAGCTCTTAATTGTAGCCTCTGGCTTTAAGTTGAAGTCACTCTCTGAAGAGTATAGGCATGTTTTACTTCTGGGCACATTGATTCCAGTGGCTAAGAAGGTTAAAACTCTAGGGGTGGTACTGGACGCTGAATTGTCCATGACCCATCATGTGTCCCTCAGTAGATCCTTCTGTGGGATGAATACGAAGCTTTTTTGCAACATCCGCTCCTTTCTTTCTTATGAGAATTTAGCCACCCTTGCCTCAGTTCTCATTAACACACGACTGGACTATTGTAACAGTCTGCTTAACGGCTGCCCGCATTCCACTATAACCACTCTCCAGGTTTTGCACAACGGTGCAGTGCTGGCAGTCGTGGGTCTTACCAGGCGTATCCACATCACTGCAGGCGGGGTTTACACTGGCTACCAGTAAAACTTAGAATTAGGCATACATTTCTAACTTCAACACACAAATGTGTGATGAACACGGCACCCCAGTATCTTACCATCCACCTGCAATTTCATGATCCCTCCAGCTCTCTCAGATCCCAAAACCTCCTTAAAATGGTCCAACCCAGATTCAGGTCTGTGAAGGCTGGTGGGCGCAGCTTCAATGTACAAGGTCCCAACCTTTGGAATCCTCTGCCTCTTAGACACAAGCCAAGTTTAAGAAAGAGCTAAAAACGCTACTCTTCAACTTGCCACCTGACTAGGCCTGTAGCTACACTATGAGCTTTCCCATCTGGATTCTGAGTTTTGTCTCCGGCTCTTCTCTTCATATCGTTTTTTAATGCTATTTGTGCTTCTTGTTTGTCTTGTTGTTTACGTGTGTGCGCCCTGAGGCCCACGGGCATATGGCGCGATGTTCCAAGAATTCTTAATAAATAAATAAATCTGCCCAGGTACATTTGCCCCCTTAGCAAAAATCAAAAGCTGACACCCATGAATATACGCAAAGTAAGTGAGCATATGTGTTAAATTTAAATATACAAATGCAGCTCAATTGACCTTCCCCTTAAAAGAAAGTGAGCAAGACAAAATAGCATTGGGCTTTCAAAAAAAGTAATGAACACCAGAAAAATTGCTTGAGAGAGTAAATGTTCCAATAAATAAGCTGATAAATTATAAAAGGTGCTCACATTTTATACCCTGCAATCTTTAGTGAAATATTCCTTGGAAAATAAAATCCCAATACATGGGTCCTTTACTTGTGCCCCAAAAAGCAGCCACAATCATAGGAGAATAACTGCACCAGCGTCCAGGATTGCAACCTCTCTTGCCACATACTGGGCAAATACCCATGGCTTACTTGCCCTCTCATCATTTTCCCTCCTCACCCCATGTCTGTCTTTCAACAATACTCTGCTTTATAAAGACAACTTGAAAAGAACACATACCATAGTGTCATTCAAATATTTAAACACTTATAGAACTATGTTAGACAAAAAGTGTACAGTTGTGGCATTTCACCCCCCACCACCACGACCCCCCAGCATCTTGACTGGGAGATTACAAATATCAGAATGCAGTTGAGCAAAAGGCAAAACAATGGTCTCTCAGAGCTCTCAGAGAGCACTGGGAACATAGAAGACCATTAAACCATGTTGGGGCAAACTATATATATATAACATAAGGTTATTTTTGTTTTCCTCACACGTGCAAGGTAGATTTGCAATTCTGCATGCAATCGCAGCTACTTACCCAGAGATAGAAGTTCTTTTCATATGGGCCTGACGACGGCTTGACTGTAACGCTCACCTGACTCCCACGGAGGCGCTTGCCTGGTTCGCGCTGCTGTGACCTCTTCTAAGGTGATGCGCAGGGTTCGGAAGACGCACTGGACCGGGCCCCAAAATCTGGCTTGTCTGGGTCTCAGAAGTATCCTTCTGTAGGCGAAAATAGGGGATTAACTGTCTGCGGGGTAATGCAATCGGCCTCCCACTTTCCCCTCTCACCCACCTTGAAACCCTTCTGTGATTCCCCGTAGCGTCTCACCTCAGGGTCTGGAAGGAAGAGCTCTCCATCCTGCTTCTGATGCAGGAGCGCGTTGTTATCCAGTTACTTCACTGGATTTTCGGATTGGTGAGAACCAAACTTGCTTGGCTTCCAGGTAAGTTTTTTGATAAGAGGTTCCCCTTGTGTCCATGCATTAATGTACTAATGCTAGTGTCTTTTTCCCCATAGGGGCCGAGGTACGGAATGCTGGGGAACAGGCACCGACCCGAGATGAGAGGTGAAATCCTTGTAGAAATCAGGTAAGTCTTTAATGAGCGTTTTTTGGTAATGTCTTTTCATTCGCTCATTAACGCTGATGTCTTTTTTTCCCTTTTAGGGGCCGGGGTCCGGAAATGCCAGGATGTGGCGCGGACCCGAAATGAAGAGGGAATGAATCAACAGGTAAGTGTTAACATGGAGATTTAGCTTTCCTTATTCCCTTCTCTCTCTCACCTTTTGTTCTTGTCTTTTTCTCCCTAGGCGCTGGGGCGTGACTGCGAATCCGGATGATCGCTGCTGAACATGGAAGCGCCCTGTAAAGGTGAGTGGAATGCGGCGCTGCAGCGATCGACGCGGTGAGCTTTTAAATAAAAGTCTTCCTTTTCAGGATTGTCGGCGAGATGTCTCCGGGATGCGGATTTAGCAGGTAAGGAATTTTCCTTCTGTTCTCTTCTTCTCTTCCTTTGCAGGTGATCCAGGATTCTGGCAGGCGTGGCAGAAGTCAGGATGCAGGAGCAGACACGGTGAGCGTCCAGCTGCTAGATGCAGAACAACGCGAAGCACGTGTGGCTGTTCGGGTGGGGTTTAAATAGCCTTGGAAGAAGTTCCAGGTATGTATCCTTCCTCCAATCAGGTATGTGTCCTTTCCTGACCACGCCCGGATGGTAAATTAGTCCCACAGGTAAAGTAGTTCCTTTCAGGCCTCAAGGAGGCCGGGATCCTGCAGCATGGTCTGCATCAGGTAAGTGCACCCAAGCACTCCCATAATGAGCCTGGCGCCTATGGCGGCAAGACTGATGTCTTTTATGAGCCTGGCGCCATAGGCGCCAGGACACTATCCAAAGGGCCCCTATATGGGGTTGCTGGGTCCTTCCTTGGGGACTGGATGTCCGCTTTCGGGGACGCAGGGCTTGAACCGGCTCCCCGGGAGCGGGCATCATGACAGCAACATTTAGAGTGCAATACTTTCAAGGAATGACAGCAGCATGGTTTAAAAATAGAATTATGCAGATTCTGTGTGTTTTCTTAGTGTGCTATGAGACATTTGAAACTAAGAAAACACACAGCATCCAGGACTTTGGACTGTCTCCCATCCGTGCAGTAACCGTGACCAAAACCTGCTTAGCTTCAAAGCGAGGAAGGGGCGGGCCCCCACAGACCATGATGCTCCAAATGGTCTTGTAACTTGTAACTTGCAACTCGTGCTCATTTATTAGGCAACATGGTCTGCGGGGGCCAGCACCTTCTTTGCTGTTAAGCTAAGCAGGTTTGGTCCTGTTTTCTACATGGATGGTAGTCCTGGCAATGAACTACAAATACCCTTGGTTATACCCTTGCTTATAATTTTGTAGCCTTTATACCCATGGATGTAGGAAAAAACAGTGAAAAGATAAAAGCTTCCCTGCCCCCCAGGCCCTCAGCAAGTGCACCCCTCTTGTGTGCCAGCTCCCCCCACTCTCCAGGTGGCTTCCTCAACTCCCCTGTTCTCTCCCATTCCCCCCGCCCCCCACATCACACATTGTTTCTGAGAAGCAGTTTGCTTGAGAGGTCGCTATTTGCAGCTATAGCTGAGGTTACCGAAAAGCTTTGTTTTGAAAACTCAGTCTCTAGACCCCGTCCAACTCCTAAATTTCATGCCGTGTCCTTTTGCCTCGCCCAAACCTATAGTTTGATGGCATGTGCATGTTTTTTTTTTCGAATAGCCTCAGCTATGCCCGTGGCTATCTCTCACATCGAGAGTAAAAGAAGATGGCTGCTGTTTCATTTATAAACACACAGTTCTCCAGCATGGGGTCTGGCATGGATTCACATGCTCATAAATATTCCCCGTCGTCAGGCTGGGAATCCTCGGTAAAGAAAGATCAGTATCAGTTTCGTTTCTGATCTGTCTTTCGTAGTAGTAACCAATCACTGATCTCTGCGTCATACTGACCACAGCCAATGACTGCCATCTCCCTGAGCCCCGCCTCTGGCAGCCATCTTCAGATTTTTACCGCACGTTCAAGTTTTGGGATCCTCGTGCTATTGCTCTCGAGCTTTAGGGCATTTTCGCGCTTTTTCATAGGAAAATTCTCTCTTTTTTCGGTCAAAAGAGCCTCAAGCTCCACCGTTTCTTTATCCGATCAACGGGGACCCGTGTCGGATTCTACTACGCCCCTCAAGGGTGAAGATTTCGTCGAGCCACGCTTTTGGAGGACTCCAGAAGTTTCTCAGGCCCATCTCAGACATGGCCCAGGAGAAGGGAAGCTCGACGCCCGGAAAGCTGTTCAGGGTCTGCCCTGGATGCCAGCTTCAGAATGTCTTTAAGGAGGACGAACACTCCCTTTGCCTCTACTGCCTGCATGAGGACAAGACACACGTGGAGAAGGACTGTGCGTTTTGCGGCAATATGTCGGAGCGGACCATGAAGGACCGCCATCTGCGTCTCGCCAACTGGCTGGAAGGGAATAGCCCGTCAGGCGAGAAAAAGAAGAAGTAGTCCGAGCGGTCTTCTAAGACCTTTGAGGGCGCCCCGGCGACGGGGGCCCAACAGAAGGCCAAGCACCGCGAGTCCGCTGGCACCGGGAGCGCCGAACGGTCGGGCTCTATGTTTGCCAGGCAGGGCGCATCTCCCCGACGCCATCAACCACGAGCCAACGCTCTGTTTCGGGTAAGAGGAAGGCCGAGCACCCGGCGAAGCTCCTGGAGAGACCCCGTTCGAGCTCGAAGGCCCCATCGGAGGGGGAGCGAGGTGGTGACCCTTCCCCCAAGGAGAAGGCGGTGAGCGCACCTAAGGTGGTGAAAGCCTTGCTCCACCCTGCCAAGGCCTCTATTGAGACAGTCGCGGCAGCCCTGGTTCAGCCTGTGGAGGCTACACCAGTGGAGGCGACCTCGGGGCCCAGAGTCTCCCTGCCACCGCGGAGGGAGTCCTCTTTCAAGCCCATCGACAGGACCCCCGTGAAACCTCCGACGGAGAAGAAAAAGGGGGGGGCAGGAGGTTGTCGTGGATTCGGCCTCAACCTCTGAAGAGGAGCTGATCGAAGTCTTAAGCCATGGCATTGGCGTGGAAGAAGACCAGCCCGTCGGGAGGGACCCCGACGTAGGAGACGACCAGAACATCGAGGGTGCCGACGAGGCTCCTGACCGCCCGTCGGAATGCCCTCAACCAGTGCCGCAAGACAACTCGGCTGCCATTTTGTTGGCTATACAGTCCTTATGCTCGGAGATAAGGACGAGATTGCCGTTACCACCAACGGAGGAACCGCTCCCGACGGGGGACCCAGAGCCAGGCCCTTTTCCTTTTCAACCATCGCACCCTGCTCAGCCCTCCTCCCTGTCCACGACCCGTGGGGATGATACGGGGACGGACTCGGCCGCGATGGGTACAGACGACGAGGTTTACGACGAGGATCTTCCGTCGTCACCTCCTCCCCGCCCGACGAGATTGGATCGTTTCATGCCATGATCGCCAGGGCATCCGAGCTTTTCCAGCTCTGCCCGGAAGAGAAGAAGAAGGAAGGTTTCCTTCATCAACGGCGCGAGACCAAGAGGAAGACGGACCTCGCTGTACCTCTACTGGACGATATCTGGGATGAGGGTCTCGCCCTCCTCAAGAACCCATCCACAACGCCTGCGAGAAGGGATCGGTACGAGAAGAAGTACCGGGTCCCGGACGCGGCCCCCTTGTGCTTTCGGGCACAGCCGACCCCGGACTCGGTCGTCTCCGTGGCGGCCAGGAAGAAAGCGGGGGGGCTTCGGCCTCTACGTCAACCTCCCCCCCGGACGGCGAGGGAAAGAAATTGGACACGATGATGGGACGCAGAGTCTTTCTCATCGGCAGCGACGATGATTAAGGCTGCCAATGCCTTGGCTATCGTAGCCCGCTACGACAGGGAGTTGTGGTACAAGATCGCCCCCCTGCTGGACTTCCTACCCGACGACAAGAGGGCAGAAGCCCTAGAGATCTTGCAGGAAGGAGAAGATCTTGCAGGAAGGAGAAGTGGCGTCGGACCACGCCATTACGATAGCGACGGACATCACTGACACTGGGTTTCGCCAGTTGGGCAACGGCGTGTGCCTTAGACGGCGTGGATAGCTCAAGGCAACAGACTTCCGGCAGGACGTGCAGACCAGAGTTTTGGACATGCCGTTCGACGGGAACAACCTGTTTGGGAAAACAGTGGACGATTCCCTACAAGCCATCAAGACGGACACGGAGACGGCCCGGGCTCTTGGTGTTCTCCAGCGACGGCCGCCCTTTCAGAGAGCCAGAGGCAAGCAGGGTGCCTCCAAAGGTTCCGGCGGCGGATATTCCACCTACCGTCAAGCGGCCCGTTCGTCGTCACAGGAAGCCTACAGGGGACAAGGCAAGTCGGGTGGACCCTGCCGTCGTCGCCAGGGAGGACAAGGCTGCAAAGCCTCGTCGAAGCAGGACTGAACCGGCCGTGGGGTCGGGCCCCCACCAAAGCATCCCGGTGGGAGGCCGGCTGGCAAACTTCGTCAGCGTGTGGGAGTCCATCTCCACCGACCGTTGGGTGCTGGACGCCCTGGCCCAGGGTCACGCGCTCGAGTTTCTAAAGAAGTGCCCCACATCCCCCCCGTGGCCAGGAAGGAACATCATGTCCCTCAGCTTCTCTTGGAGGTAAAGGCGATGCTCAAGAAAGTCGCCATGGAGCTCGTCCCAAAGAGGCTTCGGGGATCCAGAGTTTACTCAAGATACTTCCTCGTGAAGAAGAAGACAGGAGGATGGCATCCCATCCTGGACCTACGACGACTGAACAAATTCATCAAGGCACAGAAGTTCCGGATGGTCACCCTCCAGCACGTCCTGGGTCAGCTGGAGGAGGGCGATTTCCTGTCATTGTTGGATTTGGAGGATGCTTACTTCCATATCCCCATCCTAAAGGGACACCAAAAGTTTCTCAGGTTCGTGGTCCAAGGGCGTCACTACCAGTTCAGAGCCCTTCCCTTCGGATTGAGGTCGGCACCCAGGGTGTTCACCAAGTGCCTCGCACCGGTGCGGTGCGGCTGCACCTGGAGGGGATCCACGTCTACCCCTACCTGGACGACTGGCTCATCCGAGCAAAGACAAGGGAGCTCGCCGCGGAGCACACGGCGAGGACCGTCCAACTACTCACGGACCTGGGATTCTCCATAAACTATGTCAAGTCCCATCTGGTGCCCGCGCAAGACGCACTGTTTCTGGGAGCAAAACTCGACACAGTGGCGCTTCTGGCCTCTCCGTCGGAGGAAAGGACGACAGCCATCATGGGCAAGGTGCAGCGGATGCTGGTTGCGGACGCGGCCAGGGTGAGGTCCATCAAATCCCTCCTCGGAATGATGTCTTCTTGCATTTATCTCATCCGCCTGTGCAGGCTTCGGATGCGCCCGTTACAGGAGTTCCTGGACGCCCGCTGGATCCAGACGACGGGCAGCTTCGAGGACAGGATCACACTCGACGAGAGCTTCCAACAAGCGATCCGGTGGTGGGGCACCTGCGCGCATCTGACGACGGGCATGGACTTCCAGACCCCTGGCCACCAGAAGACAGTGACCACGGATGCCTCCCTGGAAGGGTGGGGAGCGCACACCGAAAATCTGCACGCGAGAGGCCTTTGGCTTCCGACGGAGAAGTCCCTCCATATCAACGTCCTGGAGCTCCGTGCAGTGTTTTGGGCCCTCAGGTCCTTTCGTCCGTCCCTCAAGGGCAAGGTGGTGAGGATCTTCACCGACAACACCACCACCATATTCTACATCAGGAAGCAGGGCGGCACCAGGTCCCCAGCCCTGTCCAAGGAGTCGCAGGATCTGTGGCATTGGGCCGTCGCCCAAGGGATGTTTCTGGTGCCGTTTCATCTGGCAGGAATAAAAAACACCATCGCCGACTCGTTCAGCAGAGAGCTGCGCTCGTGCCATGAGTGGGAACTACGACAGGATCTAGTCGACCGCCTCTTCCGACGGTGGGGCACACCCCAGATCAATCTGTTCGCGACGGCGACGAACTCCAAGTGCCGGAGGTTCGCCAGCAGGTTTCCCCATCCGAGGAGCATGGGCGATGCTTTCTCGTTCCCCTGGGAGGGCCTATTTCTATACGCGTTCCCCCCATTGCCATTGATGATCCGGCTCATCAACCAGCTCAAGAGGTCACGGTGCAGGATGATCCTCGTCGCACCTGCGTGGCCGAGGCAGATATGGTTCCCGGACCTTCTGGACTTGTCAGCGTCCCCGGCATTCAAGCTGCCAGTGGACGCAGATCTTCTCTCCAGGGAAGGAGGCGCCATCCTCCATCACGACCCGAAGTCGCTGAACTTGCAGGCCTGGCTCCTGCAGCGTTAGAGTTTGGAGGTTACGACACACCGGCCGACTGCAGAGAGGTTCTTGCAAAGGCCAGGGCGTCCTCAACTCTTAAATGCTACGGACACAAATGGAAGAGGTTCTCTGTCTGGTGCCACGCACAGAAGATTAACCCTCTACGGATTACGGCTCCTCAAGTACTGCCGTACCTACTGACGCTGGCCAAGGCTGGACTGGCGCACGCTTCCATCAAGTTTCATCTTGCTGCGATCTCCCGATACACCAGAACCACGGGATGGACGTCTTTGTGGTCTCATCGTCTGGTGAAAGAATTCATGAAGGGACTGTTCCGATCATTCCCGCCGGTGAAGGCTCCGGGCCCGGCGTAGGAGCTCAACGTGGTGCTGACCAAGCTCATGGGACCTCCGTTCGAGCCTCTGCACTCAGCTCCATTGAAGTTCTTGTCGTGGAAAACAGCGTTTCTTGTGGCCATCAGCTCCGCACGACGGGTGGGAGAGATACAGGCCCTTTCCTGCAAGCCCCCGTACTTGATTTTTCACGACACGAGGGTAGTGCTCAGGACGCACCCCTCCTTCATGCCCAAGGTGCCGTCGGACTTCCACCTCAACGAACCCTTGGTGTTGCCTGTTTTCTTCCCTTCGCCTTTGTCGCCGGCTGAAAGGACTTTGCACTCGCTGGATGTGGCTAGAGCGCTGAAGTTCTACGTGGACCGCACAAAGAGTTTTCGGAAGAAGTCACAACTTTTTGTGAACTTTGGACCTGTCAATCAGGGGAAGCCTCTCTCAAAGGCTTCCATTTCCAGATGGCTCTCCGGCTGTATCATGTACTGTCATCGGTTGGCAAACCGACCACTGCCCGGCCGTCCGAGAGGCCATTCCACCAGAGCGATCGCAGCTACCACGGCGTTCCTATCTGGTGTGCCCCTGCTGGACATCTGCAGGGCTGCTACGTGGAGGTCGACGCACACCTTCACGAAATTCTACTGCGTCGACCGGGATTCCAGGGAGGAGTCCAGGGTCGGCCAAGTAGTGCTGCGCAACCTGTGAGCCTGGTGAGAAGGTAAGAGATGCTTAATGTTGAGTTGTTGTATTGCTTAATGTTGAGCCTGTTGCCACCTCCCGTGGTTGTGCATGTGTGTAATGCTATGTATTCTTTTATTCATGAGCATGTGAATACATGCCAGACCCCATGCTGGAGAAGGAACAAGTTACTTACCTGTAACTGTTGTTCTCCAGCATGGGTCTGGCATGGATTCACATGCAAACCCTCCTGCCTACCCCTCTGCGGCTCTTCACTTGGTCATACTGCCACTTCACGTGCTACCAAATCTGAAGATGGCTGCCAGAGGCGGGGCTTAGGGAGATGGCAGTCATTGGCTGTGGTCAGTATGACGCAGAGATCAGTGATTGGTTACTACTACGAAAGACAGATCAGAAACGAAACTGATACTGATTTTTCTTTACCGAGGATTCCCAGCCTGACGACGGGGAATATTCATGAGCATGTGAATCCATGCCAGACCCATGCTGGAGAACAACAGTTACAGGTAAGTAACTTGTTCCTTTCTTGGCAATTTACCTGAGAAATAGCTATCTATTCTGGAGAAGGGGGCACCCCTTCTACATCAAATATTTTAAAAAATAACCCCAAACCACAAAAAGGACTCAAGTTAACGCTTCGGGCCCAAATTTGTTCAGACCCAGTCCAAATCCATCCAGCTGTTTGGGCTGTGCGGATGGAGCACAAATTGACAATTTGTGTCTATGGGAAAATGAATGAGGACTAAGCAGCAACTTTTTTTTTGTCTTCTTTACAGCTTTTATTTTTTTAACAAATCATTCCCAAAATGTGCAGTCTGGGTGGGCCGGAGTGTGCCTAGTTGACCTCAGAATTTTGCCAAATGTGTCAGATCAGTTAAAGGTTATTAGCAATTCATTTTTTACGAGTTTCCTATGGGAGTCCCACTCACTATAGGTTGGAGAATGCCCCCTATAATATATATATATCTTATAAGGTGGTGGTTGCCGTCCTATAGTTAAGGCCAGGTGTCAAGTCCATAAAAGAAAAGTGGGGGAATCATTAACATACCAATAGAATGCAGCGTCACCAGAAATTAGCATGTCAAGGTATCCTCAGAAAAAAGTGGGTGGGGGGCCTGAAAAAAGTGGGGGACTCCATCTACCCACGTGTACCCTCAACTTGAGCCCTGGTTAAAGTAAGTCAGAGCTGCACAGGAAATAAAAAATGAATTGTTAATAACTTTTGACTTGTGCGAAGGATTTGGCTGAAATGCTGCAATTTCGTACATCTGGCATTTATAAATGAAACAGCTGCCATCTTTTTGTTCTTCTCTGTGTGAGAGGTGCCCACAGTTATACCCCAGGGTATCAGAAAATAAAACAAAGATCAAAAGACAGGCAAACATCATCAGGCTAGAGGTGGGGGAGGAAAAAGGACAGCAAGTGAAATTTGCTAGTTGGCAGGGGCTAAGGGACCAAGTTTGCAATGTGAGGTTCAAACAATTTTCACATACACTCGGGTATAACCTGGGGTATAACCGTGGCTACCCGACGTTTCAACTGAAACTGCATCACAGAAATGACGAGTGTTGTGGGGGGAATGGGAGAGGGTAGGGGAGGTGAGGATGCCATCAAGAGAGTTGGGGCCACAGGCCCAACTAAGGGAGGCACTTGGTGAAGGTCTGGGAAGTCAAACAAGATCATTGTTCTGCAGTTTTTTCCTGATAACCGTTAGTATAATGACTATAAATAACTGAGGGATTAACGAACGGTATATGCAGTTCATTGCAAATATAGCCATGGATATAGTAAAAAATGATACAAAATTATATATTTTTACAGCTACAGTGAAGTTGGGGGTGAAAAATCAGCCATGGCCAGTGACATGATTTTGTTTTAAAGTACACACTGGCATGGCCTAGTGGGTGTTATTTACAGTGGGAACGGCGGAAGGCAATGGGTAGTAACCTGTTTTTATTTTAAAATATACAGTAGTCAAGGCCAAAGACTATGGCCACTGGCCATGGCCAGTGGGCTGAAAGTATTTGAAAATTAATAGGGATCACTGCCAAAGGCCAAGGCTAGTGGCCCATTTGACTTTTTAAATATAAAGTGGGCACAGTCGAAGGCCTTGGCTTGTGGGCCGTTTGTGTTTTTAAATATACAGAGGGCATGGACGAAGGCCATGGCTAGTGCCCTGTTTGTGTTTTCAAATATGCAGTGGGCATAGCTGAAGACCATGGCTAGTGGCCCGTTTGTATTTTAAAAAATACAGTGGGCACGGCAAAAGGCCATGAACGGTGGGCTGCAAGTGTTTTAAAATATACATTGGGCATGGCCAAAGTGCATGGCTAGTTTTCTGTTTGTGTTTGACCGGGACCCACTGACCATGACGAAGGCCATGGACAGTGGCTCATTTGTGTATTCAAATATAAAGTGGGTAGAACCCATTTGTGTTTTCATCTGGGCATGGTTGAAGGCAGTGGCTACTGGCCATGGGCATGGGCAGTGTTGTGGGGAAAAAAAGTATGGAATACAAAACGCTTGAAATTCAAGGAAAGCCTTTAGTTAAAGTGCAGTTAAGGTGAGTAAATATAACACAACAAACCCCTTGAAATTTAGCACATGAAGTGCTTAACTCGGTGCCATCCCTTTGCAAAGCCCAAGAGCACATATAAGAGAAGGAATTTACAATGTCATACAAAATGGCATTATGGGGGGTATGGCATTATTGGGGAGATCAACGGGAACATGCCGAAGGACATGGGTAGTGAGCTTTTAGTGTTTTAAAAAATACTGTGGGCACGGCCAAAGACCATGGCTAGTAGTCTGCTAGTGTTCTAAAATACTGGCCATGGCCAATGGCCTAGAACATATCTATGGAATAACAAAACCCTTCAAATTCAATGAAATAACATTAATTAAAGAACAGTTAAGGTGGCAAACCTAATGCACCAAAACCCTTGAAATTCAGCTTAAGCAACCTAAACTTCACACCCCCTGTTGTGCAGTCTTTGACCACAATGATGACAACACAGATGACATCATTGTGACATCAGCAATGCCATCATCTATAACCTCACTTGTGGCATCACTGCCATCTACACATGCATATACCTTGCCATATTAGCTAATCTTTAACTTGGTTGTATTATAGTGACTAGAGAGTATATTTTTACAAAAAACGTAATTATTCCTCTTGGCTAGGCCCCCTCAAGGATAGGATAGGCCCAAGCCTGCTGGCTCATTGTGTGTTAAGCTGGATGCTCATGTGTGCTTACGAGAGTTGTATCATGAAGATAATTAGCACCTTCATTAGGTAATTCACCTGCACTCCCTTGTTATGGTACTCCTATATAACCTAGGTTCATATAGTGCATTAACAAGATGTTAATTTAGACTTCAATGCCGGTAATGTAAGAGTCTGCATTCTGCTGAACTTTTAAATACATTCTGTTTTGTATTATGTGCATTTGGTTTAACAAGAAACCTTTTGCACAACTATAATTGAAACATTAAACATACATACAAAAATCCAACAACATATATATTAAATACTCACATAGATAATAAAACAGTTTTACAGGATAAAAATTGATATTTCATTAATAACATCAATCAGTTACATTTCTTAGGAAAAAACAAAACCTAAAGTTCATGTAGGTCACAAAGGCGGCCAATAGCTATTCTTTTTTTTATTTTTATTTACTTGTCTGCAATCAAATCAAAATTAGATTTTTACAAGAAGTCACATCTCTTATCTCACATAGTAGAGGAGAAGAAGAACCGTTACACGACGATAAAGTAAAAATCAGAATAAACACAGTGGTAGATAACAAAAGATTGCGAACCAGATATGAAAAAGTTTGTTAGGTGGTACTGAGTGAGCTATCGCTCTCTATTGCTAGTTTAAGTGCAGCGTCCAGCATCTTTACCGCCGCAGTTGACCATTTTGTTTTTTCGCCTGCAACCAGGCAACACCACCATATGTCTTCCTCTCTGAGTGCCACATCGCACATTAAAGGTAGGAGGAAAGCTTCTCGTAGATATGCTGTTTTTGTGCATTTTAGAAGCAAGTGCTTTACAGTTTCCACCTCTTGAGTCTCTGGGCATAGTCTACAAGTTTTCCAGATGGATTTTGTCCGAATAGCTTTAATTTCCTGAGTAAGCATTAGGTTGAGTCTCATTTTCATGACCATTTTCTGTAGCCTTTTCTCGGGAAATTTTATACAGTAGTTCAGAGGTATGTTGAGCTTGTTTGTTGTCGGCGGTAGGTGAACGAGTAGCTTATTTGCCATTGTTGCCTCACACGTTTGGATGCAGTCCTCCTGAGCGATTTTTCTCTTTATCTTGCTCAGATTTTGCATTAGGTCTTCCGGCGTACAGGCCAGATCAATTAAAAAAAATTGTAGTTCTTGCTCCCATTTGTTCAAGGCAATGCAGTGACCTTGAATGAGTTCCTTCTGGATTGCTTTGAATAGTGGTAGAGCGCCTGGAGAAATGATTTTGCGCAGGAGTCTCATTTGGCTTTGCTTAACAGATGCTTTCATTGATAAGAGGCCAAACTCACGCCTAATAGCTGAAATTGATGTTGATTTTGGGAGGCCCAATACTGCTTTCCACAGAAAGCCTTCCAGTTTAGGCCATATCGAGTCTTGGATGTTTAGAGCCGCGTCCATTGCATAGATTAGCGATGGTACCACCTTTTGCTTGTAGAATTGGATCGCTGGCAATAGTGAAAACTTTCCATATTTCCGATCTACAAGTTTAGTCTGGGTTGTTAGAGTTTTTATTTTCGACAACAAGGCCAGGTGGGTAGCCTTTTCTGAGCGTGTAGCATCAAACATTATTCCCAAGTATTTAATACTGGAGACAGTTTCGATCTTCTTATTGTTCAAAAACCAGTGTCTGTTGTTTCTGGCGGTCGATCCGTTTTTCCCCATGATCAGAATTTTGGATTTGGCGATGTTTATTTCCAGATCGTTTTCATCGATGTACTTGGCCAAGTTATTGAGTTGGCACTGGAGCCCAGTTTGTGTCTGGTCCATAAGGATTAAGTCGTCCGCGTAAAGTAGTCTAGATATTGAAATATTTCCTACTTTTGGTGGAAAGGCTCTTACCGCTGGTTGGGTGTGTTGATAATCACCCAGAAATGCAATAAAAAGGGCTGGGGCAATCGGGCACCCTTGCTTTACACCTCGTTCAGATGGAAATTGTTCAGACATCACACCTTGTTTGTTGAGACGAACACTCAGCTTTGTACCTGTGTGGAGGGCGATCACCGGTCCTAGGATTTCTGCCGGACAGTTCCATTTTGATAGTTTTAACCAAAGCTTTTGTCAACTGATTTTATCGAAAACTTGCGTCAGGTCTACGAACGCTATGAATACTTTTGGCGTGCCATTCTTCACATTTTCTTTTATGATGTTTAGTATCGTAATGTTGATACTTGTACTTGCATTTTTGACGAAGCCTGTTTGAAGTTAATCCAGACATGGAGATGTTCTAGCCCATCTGTGAAATCTAGTCAGGAGGAGAGTCGCGAAAATCTTGCCCATAATATCCAGGAGGGGTATAGGCCGGTAGTTAGCTGGATTGTCTCTATTTCCCTTTTTGAAAATGGGCACTATCAGTGCTTCTGTCCATGTTTTGGGAATTTGTTTCTTTGTCCGGCATTGATTGACAATTTTGGCTATTAAAGAGGACCATACTTGAGAATGCTGTTTTAGGTCCATGTTGGTTAAGCCATCCGGGCCAGGTGCCCTAGATGTTTTCAGTTTCAGAATTGTGGCCAGGATCTCTTCTTCATCTGCGAGATCAGCCCATGTTGTCGCTGCAGAAGATGGATATATTTCAGTAGATTCCGGTAGGGATGCGAATTGGGCTGCGAAGAAGGATATCCAAGTCGATTCTGGTATTACATTAGATAGTTGGTTGACTGTCTCGTTGTTTTTATTTTTAATCAGTGCCCAGAAATCTTTTGAGTTTTTTGACACCAAGGTTTTAAGCATTTTTTCTGCGTCGTTCTGATACATGATCACTTTGTGGTGCTTCAACCAGGCTCTATATGATTTTGTGGCAGCTATGGCGATTTCATTTTGCTCATTATTATCAGAGACTCTGGCCAAGCGCCTCAGTTTGCGGACTTCTCTTCTTCTCATCACTAATTGCGCGTCGTATTCATGGGTCCTGTTTTCACTTGATGAAGTATGGTTTCTTTGCTTTTTTCTGTATTTAGCAAGTAGCGGAAGGTAATTAGGCCTTGCATGCAAGGACGCGGCGATTTCGTCAGCCTCGTCAAATTTGCGAGAAATAACTTTGATGTTTGCTGCTGTGAGTTGGATTCCGGAAGAGCTAGATGATGCTTCTAGGTCAAAAGGATAGAATTTTTTCGGAGTGCTCACTGACTCGAAGGACATTGACAGCAAGTTGTGTTCGCTGGCTTTGGTTCAGTGGACTTCGTAAGAATCGATAAACGATAGAAGAGAATGTGAAACGAAAATGTAATCCAGTGTTGCTGAGTTGTTAAGTCGTTCCCAGGTTGGAATCATTGGGAAGCTGCCGCGCAGCACTGCCACATGGAATCCATGAAATCTGACCATAGTACACCTCGTTCTAGAGATGGTGACGGATGGGAGCTTGTCGAGAATTGCTCACACCTGGCGTTCAGGTCTCCGCAGATAAGGATATGGTCAGTGGCCGATTCGATGGTGAATTAATCTAAGGTGTCTGCGACAGCGTTACAGAACTCGGTGTTGGTTGCTCTTTGTGGGTTCCAATAAACGTTTATGATGGCTAAACTGGATTTTGTTTTCTTACGTGATGGGTTTTCAGGATGGAGCCACTCTGTTTGTAGAGCTAAAATACTGTAGGATTCTGTCACTTTCTTTTTAATAGAGATGCCTGATCCGAGTTTGACTGCGGTTAAGAGGCCAGATGATGGTCTGCCAAACAAACCCTTGCTTGCCGGAGAAATACAGGTTTCGTAACCGTCGATCAAAGACTTTTCCATCAACCAGGTCTCCTGGAGGCAGATGATGTCAAGCTGTGCCAGATCTAATGCATCTAGTTTGGTTAAATGTTCGTGGCCTCTCGTATTCCATGAACACATCGATGTTTCCTTAGATTTAGAGTCTTGGAGAGGCTCAAGAACCATGTAGCAGGATGACGACGATGGAACGTTTCGTTGTTATGCTTGAGTATTTGGATTTAGCACCTTTTTCAGCCATCTCCAAGGACCCGAAGGTTCACGTTTTTTGTTATGGGACCACTCAGTACTTTGACCAGTCGATGAGCCGTGTCTTTGGTTGTTCTCCCATCTGTCCTTCTTTCTTGTGTTTTCTATATACTTAGATTTTTTGTAGTTTGCATTTTCATTTGATGCATAGTATTTTAGATGGGGCCTCCCTCGCCGGCTGTCCCCATCCCCCTTGTACATTTCTTCTCTTTTCTTTATGTTCTGGACTTCAGTGCTCGTTTGGTGGTCAGGCCGATTTTCCGTCGATCTGCTTGGGGGATGTGTGTTTTTTTCCGATAGCACTGGTGTTATGATTTCTTCGAGGGCGAAACCCATTTCCTTCAAGGCGAGGATCACGTCTTGCTTTAGCTCAATACTTGCCGCCTTTGTAACGTGGAAGTACACTTTGGCCTTTTTGTGTCTGTGATATGGTTCGATCAACACTAGATCTGTCGTATTCAAGTATTTTGGTGAGTATCTTGAGGATTGTCTTTCTGTTTAAAATAGGAAGGTTTCCCGGCTGACAATTGCTCCATCTTAAAAATGCGTGCTTGGGCGAGTCTAGCGACCGTTGGTAAACCCATCCGCGGTTTAGCCCTGTTTTGGTCTTTACAAGTCTTCTGCCTCTGTCTGGGAGTTCCAGTTTTTTCTGGGATTTGGTTCTCATTTTGTTGGATTTTCTTTAGTGAGTCCGAAGGAGCTCTGTCAGCTTCATCGTGAGCGTTGGCTATGGGAATCTGCGTTTCTGGTAAGGACGTAGTTGTAGATGGTTTTTTACGTTTCTCCTCGGCTGCAGTGTTTTCTACTGGGTTTGCCGTCCGCTCTCGGTTTTGGTCCATGTCGTCTGATGAATCGTAGACTCCTTCGTGGTCCAAATGGACTGTTAAGTCCGAAAGCGACAGGTTACCCGATGAGTCGGCTGTAGATGCGATGGAATTGTCTAGTTCAATTATCTCTTGTTCCTTTGTTGGATTTTGGCAGACTGCATCTTGAAACGTTGTGGGAATTTTGGCTGAAGGCACAGCTTTGGTGGGGATTAGCGGAGTTGACTTTGCAATGTTGAAGATTGTTGCAACTTTAGATTGATCTTTGTTTTTTTTCCCATTTCGGGGCTTTAAACCAGGGCAAAGAGTCAACTTGGTAGAAGTGGTGTTTACACCATCAGTTTTTTGTTCCTTTGCGGTCAGCGTCGAAATTTGGTCCTTTTGAACGTTCAGATGTGGTTCTCGTGCACAACTTGCATTTCATTTGGTTTCAATTAGATTCTGGAGTTGTGCAAGTTTTGCCTCTTGTTGTTTTTCTTTCTCGCTGTTTTGTTGGATTATCGCTGTACTGAAGCCCTCTAAGAAAGTTACTTTGGTGTTTATTGAGGCTGATAGGGTTAATGAGTCTTTCATTGAGTCGTTGATTGACTCATATAACTTTACAAACGGGGCCAAACCCACCGTGATTGCTGACATGATCGTAACTAGATCTGGTTTTTTTGATGGAGTCTCTTTGGGAAGATTCCCAAAAGTACTGCTGGGTCTTTCGTTTCTCATTGGGGTTGAGTTGTTATATGAAAGGCCACTTTGGGTTGAAGATCTCCTAACTGGGGAGTCACTGTTGTACCTTGTTTGACCCAACTGGGCCAAAAGTGGTTGAGCCTGTGCCGATTGAAGTGGGTTTCTTTGCTCCCGTCCACTGATTACCGTGATGTTGACTGACGGCATTAGTAGATCATTTCCTAGTCCGGACCTCTCCGCACAATAAGGCGGAACATTGTCGTCAAGTAGATTTATTTACGCCATAGCCGCGGCTCCAGATGGGAGCTTGTGACGTTGTTCCTCTCATCCGAGTTGACAGAGGTATCAGGGCCTGGGACGGTGGGCTGCGCACCGGAGATGCCTTCTGGGGTGGGTTGGGATGGGGCAGATGTGGTTTTCTTTTGTTTATAAGCTGGGAGAACTGAAGAAGCTTCTGCGACAGCATCTAATAATTCAGCGTCTGAGAGTTCTACCTTAGATTCTGATTTCCTTTTTGTTTGTTTGAAGAAAAAGTCTTTTAAGGAGTGAGACATCAGAGAGTTTTGCAGAGATGGCTTTCCTGATTCTCCCTTTTGGGTTGTTACTCTCGGTCCTTTCCTTTGTTGTTGGCGATCTTGATTTAAAAGTTCCCCCTGCTCCTTGAGGATCTTTTTTGTTAATGCTCTTTTTTTCAGCAAAGCCATTGCTATGTTCCTTTTTTGTCTAATCAGTTCGTTTGTGGAAACATTCACTGGGCTAAGGATTGCTCCGCGATCAATGTCTTAGTCCGTGAAGTCCTTTCCCTCTGAGTTATGAGGGGTGTTTTGAGAGCTTTTCCTCTTTTTGTTGTTCTGGATAGGGCGTATGGCGCCCGCTGGTGCAGCAGAGGGCGCCTCTGCAATGGCGCCGAGTTCACCCAGTGGCATCTCGGTCAGGCTGCTTGGGGACTCTGCAAGCGTATCAAGGCAGCGAGCGTCCCACTCCGTCCCTTGTGCTGAGGCAGCCTGCCGCTCTTGGGGTGCGGGCACACCATCTCCGGCTGCCATCTGTGCGTGGTCGCACTGGGCACCCCCGACCTTGCCCCCGCTGGCCTCTCCATGGTCCACAAGCTGAGGTCGGCCTCTCTGCGTCCTTAGACACCGCTCGGCTCCACCTCACTCGCCGCAGCGGAGGCCCGAGGACCACGAGCAGGCAGGCGCGGGATCGATCGACTCGTCGGGGTGCGTCCACCAACAACGGCTGCAGCCGCCGAGATGGCGAAGTCCGCTCGGGATGGATCACCACGTCTGCGTCCACAGGAAAGGGGTGAGTAGGTGCTTGTGAGAGCAGAACCGTGGAGGGGGTTCGGGTGGCTGGGATGTCTGAAGGGTGGAAAGTTGTTGATGGAACGGGTGAATCATCTCCGCTAATGTCCACGGAACTCTCGTCTGAATTACCACTCGAGACTCCCGCCTCTGCGTCCTGTAAATTTTCCGTTTGGTCCTCCAAAAAACAGGAGGTCGCTTCAGTAGAGATTGAGGTCATTTGTGCAGATGTAGTCGATTCTTTTTTCTGTGCTGGCGTGCTTGAAATGGGTTTGGTGCCACCATTTGTCCCCGCACTCAGGTTCAAACTCGAGTTCGAGTTTTTACAAGTTTCTTTTCGGTTATGTAGTCGGACGTATTTACTCCTCAGCTCTCTGCCTGATGGGCTTTTTTGGTGAGGCTGAGGAGTAGGCTTATCCGTAACAAGAGGGTTATCACTTTGTGATTGTGTCACTTTGGGGAGTAGGGGTAAAGTTTTTGGGTCAGCTTGCAAGACCATGGCTCCTCACCTCCAAGCCTCTGTAGACTGCTGATGACTGCTCGCACCTCAGCGAGCCAACTCTGCGTGCCGCTCCGCATGGATGCTGGGGTTTTAAGCTCAGGTGCAGAGACTGTAGGCTGGGTAGAAAGACTCCAACAGGCAAGGAGGGACTGCTGATGACTGCTCGCACCTCAGCGAGCCAACTCCACGTGCCGCTCCGCGTGGATGCTGGGGTTTTTAAGCTCAGGTGCAGAGACTGTAGGCAGGGTAGAAAGACTCCAACAGGCAAGGAGGGACTGCTGATGACTGCTCGCACCTCAGCGAGCCAACTCTGCTATTCTCCAAATAAAATAAGGAGCAGCAATAATTACCAAAGAATTGGCTGTATAGATATTGACCCAGAACTGATCAGTGGTTATAAATTGCAAAGAGGACACCAAATTACCATACCCCTCCCAATACGTCGCCAATAGTTGTGGGCAGTCAGTAAGTATGTGACATGCCGTTTCCAGTTCAATATTGCAAAGTTGGCATCTCCTGGAATCACGAGTAATATTCTTCCATGCCCCTGTATATTCCAATACACAGAGAATGTTACGACGAAAAAATAAAATAAAAGGTCTAAGCCCCAAGTCCCAAGGCTTTGTTAGATAACTACAGAGGAGTCCAGGGCTAAAACGCTGTCTGGTATAAGTGGTATATCACAAATTAAGGATACGTTTCTCTAGATTCTGTGACCGATACCAGACAAATGCATAACATAAAATTAATCATTTTGATCCTGATTAACCAGCTCTACATTAATAGTTTAATAGTTTTAAGAGGTTCCATTGTAAAACGTTGCACCTCATAAAATGTCGTAGTGACCTGAGTTTCTAAGGGGTTATCGGCAAAAAGACCCAAAAGGGAGTAGGTTTCCCTTTGGCCCAGGATAACTGGTTATATAATTTGCATTTGTTTATCTGGAACAAAGCAGTAAATCGAAGTTAGATATAATTCAAGTCTAAGTGCCTCAACGGGGACAACACTAGGAAGGCCCAACAACAAGCGTAACACCTTTCCTTCAGATACTCACCAAACTACAAGACTAGAAGGGCGGGTTTCAAGGCAATACAATGTGCCTGAAGTGACACGCAATTTATGGGTTTCTAATAGGCCCTCAATAGAATTGCCACACTTTCTAGCCAAACAATTTTTAATTACAAGCCATTTGCTTATGACTTTCCTAGAAATAATAGTTAGGTAAAAGGATACAGCTGGAGACTATTTCACGGAAAGACCCAGGTATGTATAGATATCCACCACTCCCAAGGCTACTTTATTCAATTTTCATGCACACTTCAATTTTGTACGTCTTGTACCCAAAATCATTATTTTTGTCTTGCCCAAATTGATGTTAAGATTGTTCATAATAGCATACTCATCTGGAGCTAACAGAGAACGTTGGAGACCCAAAGGGGTACGGTCAAATATAACAGTGTCATCTGCATATACAATCCAAGTAACACTACCCAGAGTCCTAGCCAATTTTGGCAGATGATTATTACAAATTGTGAACACCTCCTCCATGTCAGCTATGTAAAGATTATAAAACAGGGGTGCTAAACTCACCCCTGCTTTAATGCACTGCTGTCATGGAAAAGTTTTGTAAGACGGCCATCCTGATCCAATCTTACTATAACCATAGTATTGGTGTGTAATAGTTTTAGGAAATGTAGTAAAGTGAAATCTATACACCAATTATTGAGTTTCTCCAAAAGCAAAGTGCGAGGAACATGGTCAAAAGCCGTAGAGTAGTCGATGTGACACAGATACAATATGCACTCCTGATTACGATGGGTGGACATAGCTAAATACTGCAAAGTCCATGCCTTGGTTTAATTTCAACCTCTGAGCTCAAACCGTTGACCAATTTTTCATCACTACCCAGGATTGCGACACAAGTCTTTGATATAAAGTATTTGGGTGTTGCAATCTCTTTTTCGATTTTGTCCAAGGACAGATAATGGGGAGATTTGAAGGAAGAGAGCGAATCACATTTGGCCGGCTTCAGAATAGCACTAAGAGCAACTATAATGTCCTTCTTCTGAACAGTGTTTCGGAATGAGTTAATGAGCCAGGGACCAGACTCTTGTTATACCTCCAAGATAGCTCAGCAAGGTAAGCAGACAAATAGCCACACTGCATTTTAAAAATTAAAATCCTCATAGGAATGATTCAACCCTTCATCCTGCCAAGGTTGATACATTGAGAACCATTAAATTGAACAATAATCACCCTTAGTATTACATACTTTAGTAGTGGAGGGTATCCGGCATGATGTGCTAAATAGAAACACAATATTCTATATATTATTATTATTATTATTATTATTATTATTATTATTATTATTATTATTATTAATAATATAATTTTATTGCCATTGTTAAGTAATATATTTTCTCTATCTTTACCCCATCCAACACAAAGAATATGAACAAATTATATAACCATAATTTTCAAAGGTCAATAAAATGTTGTCTGGATGATATTGCAATAAAGCAGAGCAGAATGTTATGTACAGCGCTTAAAATGAAGACTTAGAAGTTGGGTTCATTAGAAGATAGTCATCAAAAACAAAACCTAGGCACCAGTCCCGGAACTGCCCCTTTATTCCATGCACAGTCTCAACCACTGAGTTGGTAAGGTCGAAAGACTAGTTGGCCACATTCAAGAGTGAGGAGAACGAATGCACTGCAGTGTTGAGGATTCACTGTGAAAGAGCATCAGTAAGAACATCGCGTAGTGGGGCTGCATGAAAGGACCCAGGCAACAGGCCAAGGCCATCATATGGAATACATGAGCATGTCAGGACTGTGTATGTGCGACCAGCAACAGGGGATCTGGCATTGCCATCAATGCAATAGTAGCGAGAGCTGCCCTCCAGCAAAGCAGCAGACTGCCCTGGGCTGCAATAGAGAGCATGTCAGGATAGCTGCTCCATTAGTTAATGAAGGTTCCCTGAGGTGATAGAGAACAGTAAGGGGCAGCCATCTTTCATGATCGATTGGGGGCTTTCACAAAGGCTCTTTTGTAAATGCTTCTGCATTTTAGAGCACATTTGGCCAGTAACGTTGTCAGAGGGTGATATGTTTTCCATATATCATGACAGGGGATATACATTTTTCAAGTGTAGCTGAAATTTTCATTTTACACATTCCTAGTAACAGATATCACCATCATGTATTTACCCTACGGCAACATATGCTCCCCATCCTTAAGCTCGGTCACACATATGCCCATTCTCCATATGTCAAGCAACCTGTATGCTTATTCCTGGCATGTTCAGGAATAGGAATGGCCAGCTTCCACAGGCCCAACTAAAGGTATGGCATGACCGATTCTGTGCAGCAGCAGGTATAGCCATGCTCCATACCCCCAGCAATAGCTAAGGCCTGACTTCACGTGCAGCAGCAGGTATAGCCATGCTCCATACCCCCAGCATTAGCTAAGACCTGACTTCACATGCTCCATATCCCCAGCAATAGCTAAGGTCCGACTTCACATGCAGCAGCAGGTATAGCCATGCTCCATATCCCCAGCATTAGCTAAGACCTGACTTCACATGCAGCAACTGGTCTGGCCATGCTCCATATTCCCAGCAATAGCTGAGGCCTGACTTCACATGCAGCAACAGGTATAGCCATGCTCCATACCCCCAGCATTAGCTAAGACCTGACTTCACATGGTCCATATCTCCAGCAATAGCTAAGGCCTGAATTCACATGCAGCAGCAGGTGTAGCCATGCTCCATATCCCCAGCATTAGCTAAGGCCTGACTTTGCATGCAGCAGCAGGTGTAGCCATGCTCCATATCCCCAGCAATATTTAAGGCCTGACTTCGCATGCAGCAGCAGGTATAGCCATGCTCCATATCCCCAGCATTAGCTAAGGCCTGACTTCGCATGCAGCAGCAGGTATAGCCATGCTCCATATCCCCAGCATTAGCTAAGGCCTGACTTCGCATGCAGCAGCAGGTATAGCCATGCTCCATATCCCCAGCATTAGCTAAGGCCTGACTTCGCATGCAGCAGCAGGTATAGCCATGCTCCATATCCCCAGCATTAGCTAAGGCCTGACTTCGCATGCAGCAGCAGGTATTGCCATGCTCCATATCCCCAGCATTAGCTAAGGCCTGACTTTGCATGCTGCAGCAGGTATAGCCATGCTCCATATCCCCAGGATTAGCTAAGGCCTGACTTCGCATGCAGCAGCAGGTATTGCCATGCTCCATATCCCCAGCATTAGCTAAGGCCTGACTTCGCATGCAGCAGCAGGTATTGCCATGCTCCATATCCCCAGCATTAGCTAAGGCCTGACTTCGCATGCAGCAGCAGGTATAGCCATGCTCCATATCCCCAGCATTAGCTAAGGCCTGACCTTGCATGCAGCAGCAAGTCTGGCCATGCTCCATATCCCCAGCATTAGCTAAGGCCTGACTTTGCATGCAGCAGCAGGTCTGGCCATGCTCCATACCCCCAGCATTAGCTAAGGCCTGACTTCGCATGCAGCAGCAGGTCTGGCCATGCTCCATACCCCCAGCATTAGCTAAGGCCTGACTTCACATGCAGCAGCAGGCCTGGCCATGCTCCATATCCCCAGCATTAGCTAAGGCCTGACTTCGCATGCAGCAGCAGGTATAGCCATGCTCCATACCCCCAGCATTAGCTAAGGCCTGACTTCGCATGCAGCAGCATGTATAGCCATGCTCCATACCCCCAGCATTAGTTAAGGCCTGACTTCGCATGCAGCAGCAGGTATAGCCATGCTCCATACCCCCAGCATTAGCTAAGGCCTGACTTCGCATGCTGCAGCAGGTATAGCCATGCCTCATATCCCCAGCATTAGCTAAGGCCTGACTTCGCATGCAGCAGCAGGTGTAGCCATGCCCCATATCCCCAGCATTAGCTAAGGCCTGACTTCGCATGCAGCAGCAGGTATTGCCATGCTCCATATCCCCAGCATTAGCTAAGGCCTGACTTCGCATGCAGCAGCAGGTATAGCCATGCTCCATATATTGCCATGCTCCATACCCCCAGCATAGCTCCATACCCCCAGCATTAGCTAAGGCCTGACTTCACATGCAGCAGCAGGTATGTCCATCTCTGCATACTCAGGTGCATTTAGGGCCACCCCCACGTGCAGGATCAGTCTAGCAAAGCAGATAGGGTGGGGCACTGATAAAAATGTACCACACAATAATGAACCACTCTTCATTTCATCGTTTCAAAAGCTACTCTATTAATACCTTGGTAGGATTTCCATTTGTGTGCATATGAGGTCGATAGCATTGGCCACAACTATTCCAGATTCCCTGACGAGAATGGTCCACACTCTCCAGGTGGCCTGGCCCTTTGGGAATTATCTTATTGCCCCATTGCCCAGTCCGAGCCTGTCCACATGGCCAGCAACCATTGTCCCCAGTGTTCATATACCCAGCACGAATTATTGGTCAATCTCTTTAATTATTGCCAGTGTCCACGTACCCCAAAACAGGTATGGACAGAACCCTTATTTATTTGTTGCCACGTCCCTTTTGCATTGCCATCCCCCTCCTCCCTTTTCTCTTCCTTTACAATCTTTCCTTTGTTCTTTGCCACTAGATTCTTCAATTCACCAAAATGCAAGGCGTGGGGGAAGGGCAGCGTTTACCTGATGACATTGCAGGAAGTGACATTGCATGAACTTTGATCATAATTACATCACACCAAGTAATGTTATATGGTTTATACTCATAATATCGAAAGAATAATGTCGAATTACAAAAATGTCGAAAAAAAAATGTCGAATTCAAAAATGTCGAAAACACATACATATAATAGAAAAAGTCATTAATTCGAAAATAAAATGTCGAAAAAAAATCGAAAAACCAATGTTAACCAACTATGTAAAATGTCACACATACTAAAGTTTTTTATTGGGGGGGGTCCCCCCCAAACCTCCCATCCCAAACCCCTACCCCAACCCTCCACTCCTCCCCATCCCCCCCAACACCCCCCATGGATATACCTTTAATTTTTTTAAAAAAGTATTTAATAAAACATTAATTAAATAATTAATTATTAAAAAAACCCATCCCAACCCCCT
Source organism: Ambystoma mexicanum (assembly GCF_040938575.1). Lineage (NCBI taxonomy): Eukaryota > Metazoa > Chordata > Amphibia > Caudata > Ambystomatidae > Ambystoma > Ambystoma mexicanum. Next base: position 313,988,613 of record NC_090937.1, on the reverse strand, counting down.
ACCCCAACCCCCCCTCCTCCCCATCCCCCCCACTCACCATGGATATACCTTTAACCATTTAAAAAAATTATGTTTTATAAAATATAATTAATTAATTATTTATTTAAACATGAATTCGAAAAAAAATCGAAAAAAAATCGACATTTTTGTAATTCGACATTTTTATTTTCGACTAAATATTTTCGACATTTTGACTTTCGACATTATTGTATTCGACATTTTGACTGGACACCATGTTATATAACCTTTGACCTTGATGGCATCACATTATCTCACATCACAGCTTTCAAAAAACATAGTGTTCGATTGATAAAATAACAAATAGTACTAAAGCAGACAAAAGGCTATTTTAGGTTTTAAATCACAAATTACCTGCTGTGCGGCCTCGCCATATAATGGGTGCAGTCAGAAGGCTGCTCGGCTATTTGTGCAGCTCTCTCCTAGTAGAGAGGACATGAGACTTTATCATATTAGATGCTCGTGTTTACCAGATACAGCATGGAAGAGACTCAGGGATGTGCTGTGCCTTGTGGTATGATGGCACTCCTCTTTGCATTATGATTAAGACATCCGGTGTTAAGGTATTTATTTTTCTGTCATTTCTGTCTGCATTTTACATCTTTATTTTTTTAATGTTTTGCTGTAATTATCCACATTTATTTTTTTTCATACAAAACACACATTTATTAAAAACCACGCAGCCATAGGACACATATCAGACCGGATTATTACACATCATGGTCAGCTCCATAAAAACAAATGGTTGCTCCTTTGATCGCTGCTGACCTAAGAGATACGTTGCCTGCAATAATGCTCTTTTTCATACGAGGTTTACACTCACCATGCGCCCAGCCTGCAATCCATGATTGCCAGCATTGGGAACCAAGCGCAAAGACCTGCTTTTCTGTTTGTCTCTCCCTTTTAGACAGAAAGCATATTGATTTCTGTCTGTATTTATGTGTTAAAATCAATGGAAACGGAAAACAGGGAGCCTTCATTATAATAGAAGGCTACGTGCAACAAGTATTCTAACCAATCTGGCTTTCACTCTGATCAAGGAGCCGAATGAGTGCTACTTAGAGTGGGAGATTATATGCTTTACCAGTCTAATAATGTTGAAGTGTCAGTGCTGGTCTGATCCTGCTCATTTTTATGTGGCATTTGATTCTTATTATTGATACGCCTCATAGAGGTGAAATGCTGTGCTCCTCGGGAGTATCCTCCTTTCATCTCATTGATCAAAAATTGTCAACATCCTATGCAAAATCTAAAGCTCGAGAGAAAGTGCGTTACAAGTGAATAGCTCCAAATGAATGGTGCTTCTGGCAGGGCCCTGTCATCTGCTATAAGTAAAATGTCGTGGCGTTCTGGGAAGATAATGGGCCTCATTACAAGTTTGGAGGTAGCCATGCCGTTTTTAGTGGTATGGCTACCCCCAAACTCGGGTCCGGGTCCAGGTCCCGAAAAATTGGATTTACCGGGCCATTCTGACATTTGCGTGCCTGATAAATCCCATTTTCGGGACCCAGTACGTCCCCATTCCCATTTCAGCCCCCATAGAGCTCAATGGGAATGGGGAGGATGTTGACGACAGACCCGTTAATGACGAGTCCATTGTTAGCATCCTGGTCTGCTGGCGGGTGCCGGTATGCACCTCTGGCACCGTTCATACCACGGCCGCCAGGGCCGTAATGAGGCCCAACATGTTTTTGTAGATTCAGATTAGAGCATTGCTTATAATGTTCCTCTTCTTGCTTTTCTTCTTCTTTGACCTCCTCCTTCTCGTCCTCCTCTTCCTTCTCTTCCTGTTCCTCTTATTCGTCTTCCTCTTCTTCTCCTCTTCTTCTTCTTTTCAGAATCTATATTTTTTTGCATTCCATACGAAAAATACATAATACAAAACCAACATTTTAAAATCGTATGTCATAAAATAACAATTACAATTGAAAAGATGAACTGTCAAATATCATAATTTGATCAAATAATATAAGTTACTGAAATGGAGACATTGATACAGCTGAACCTTTACTTGAATTCCCTAATCCAAGCACTCACTCAAACATTTATTTTGTATGGGTGCAGGTAAATCCCCCACTCCGGAACCATAATCGTAGTATGGTGTTGTGGGAAAAGTGGCAGTAATTCCATTACCGCCAATTTCTTCCCACACCACACCACACTTGCAATGAGTCTGGGGGAGTATTTCAATCTCAACAAACCAATCCATCAGGGTGACCATTATCAGCTTTCCAAATATGTCAAATGTTTAATCTAATGAGAAATTAAGTCTATAACTCTTGTGGGGCTGATGTATCATGTGTTATGTATATCGGGCAGATAACAGGTTTATCCTAGAAACACAAGAAGTTAATACTCTCACTCATTATGTTAAACACATTTAAGTGTGTGTATGCTTTTATGACAATAGCTGAAATAAAGCATTCATAGACAGGCAGTAAAACACATAGCTCCGATTTGGTGATGCTGGTTTTATAAATGGGCCGGAACTAAATCTGGTCCATAACTTTTTTTGTGCTTTTATACTGATAATGTTTAAGTATACTTCATACAGCGTTAACAAAATGTTATATTTTCTTCAGTCTTGTTCTAAGAATATCAATCTATAGTCTACTGTCTTCCTTTCGGCCCCTTTTTCACGCTTGTGCAATCTTACAAAGTGAGTTATCCACTTCTCCTATAGAACATTAGTCTCAATTCCACTGGATCTTTGATAACAGTGGCCATATGCAGCCGCCTGCCAACAACCCACACATTTTCATTCATAGCCACCTTTACCACGTCCTCTGAGGGGATTCCAACAAACTTCTTTTTCCTATGCCTTAGGCAGTTTTTGTAATGTTTGTTAGAGAAATGTCCTACACGCTGCATTTTTCTCTATTTTTGTTAAGGCTGGCAATAGACTCTTTTGCTCTCGTACACTAGTTCTTATGCAAATATTTTATTACATTGTTGGGTTTAGCGAACGGACCTAACCAGCAAAATAACTTTTCAAATTGTGCCAACATCTTTTTTACTCTCTGTCAATCGGTGTAAGCAGTTTTCAACCAGTGGAAGAACTTGAACAACTATGTGATTGACCTTAGAGTCTAAAAACACACTTTTCCAGTGCATGATCTTTCTGCAAAACGAAATCTGACCCTTGTGTAGAACACACTTATGCAACTCACTTACTACAACTGGGAAAATTGGAAATGTTGTCTTCAAAAGGAACTGGAAATGATCACTGATCTGCCTGATTAATGCTTCAAAACTATCAATCAGATGCCAGTGGATCAAACGTATAATAACAAGTAAATTGTTAAAATGACTTTCCTGGATATATATGGATCCACCGTGCCATTTATTGGTCTTCTTCCCAAATGTTAAAAGCAGTAGACCTGCATTAGTAACTGACCTATCCAATATTAGAGGAGCAAGAATCCCTCCTCTAGGCTAATCATTAATATCATGCAGCCCAAAGCAAAAACAAAGAGGCGATGGCTGGAAGGTTTAGAATGAATCTTAACCACTGGCATTGCTCTGGGAAAACCTCCAGACCATCGTTCTTCGCCTGCCAAGCCATTACAGAAGGGGAAAGACCGTATGCAAATCAGACTTGGTCCCACCCCAAAAGGGGCAGTCCAGCCCGAACTGCTAGGTCACATCCCTTCTGCACGAGACCACAAGCATCCCCAAACATGTTTCTCCTTGTTGGGCCTCATCAGTGAGGAGTAGCTTGGGTCTCTAGGCCCAGCAAGCACGGGACCCACATCTGGGCATACCCGTCCCACTCGGGGTGACAAAGCAAAAACAAAGACGTGATGGCTGGAAGGTTTAGAATGAATCTTAACCACTGGCATTGCTCTGGGCAACCCTCCAGATCATCGTTCTTCGCCAAAGTAACGAGTGTAATCACCTGTAATTTACTAAAATGCAGAACTATTTGGACTATGTTAAGCAAAATTAATATAAACAAACATGTGTTCCTTCCTTTTTAGGTTTTCCTTGTTGGCTTTACAAGTTATCATGTAGCTGTACTTACAGAGAGGTACCAAAGACCAAGGGCCTCATTTACAAAAAAATGTGCACAGTGCAAAGTGACTTTCTGCTGTAAAAGTACAATTTGCACAGTGCAAAATCCCAATTACTGATTCATAGATCAGACTATGCGCTGGCCTTTCCCACCTTGCGCTGTGCTGTAGCGATTTGCCCAACAGAGAGTGCAACGATGGGGACAGGCCAGCGCATAGAATTCAGTAAGGGGCAGAACATGCATAATCCCCATTGAATGAGGAAAATGAGGAAGAACATGGACGTGGGGAGGGAAGTACCTTGTAAACAACAAACACACACCATCGAGCGCTAAGGAAACCCTATTCACAGACGCTATTGCACAATTGTCTGGAGGAGAATGCACATCTCACAATCTTACCGCCACACATTACACTTTGCAAAGCACAAAGCTGAAAAAGAAAGCTAGCGTATAAATGCGCAATGCAACCGCAATGAACATGGATTGCCACAATGTGCAGCTGATCTTTGATGCCAAGGGACACAACATGTATGTCAAAGCCAATTCCCCAGGATGCGAGCATGACAGCTACATCTTCCGCCATGCATCTGGCTGGTGGGTATCAGTTATCACGCACACACCATCAGTCACATGACACACAGGTTTAGGGAGGCCTACTGCACTGCTGCTTCAAATCGATAATGGATGGCAAGGGGACTTGTAAACAAGATGGATGGATTTCCAGGAAAAATATTTATGAGATGTCGTATTGCCTATGACACATTCACAGCAAAGGCACAACCCGGTGGCATGCACAAGGTTCATGTCTCAGTGTTTGCATTTTATTCAATGCACTCTTCTCATTCAGACAAGAAGTGTGCTGCCTTCCGCCATCATCCATCATCTTCTTCATTTCTCCCCGGCGACATCTGCAGAAGGATAGTTGCGCGTGCAATGGTTATATCACTGTGATGTAAAAAGGTTTACAGATGATGCGCAGGAAAATGTGTTCCCCAACATCTGACAAAAAAACGAAGGCATTGAACAGCAGATTTCTACGTCGGCTCATGTAGAGCAAAGAGCCAATTTGCCCACAAGTGCGTCACGCTGAAAGTGCATCTGAATAGCAGGCCTTTTGAGGCGGCAGATGGGGGAGCATACTGTGCGACTTAAGTTGTTAGCAGGAGCAGGAGGGTGGCAGCTGGTTGATTCCATTAATGAAGCACAGGCATCCCCACGGTGGATATTTACTTGTAAAACACTGTAAAACACACAGTCGGGAGGCAGCATTTGCATACACCCTTCTGTCCAGGTTCTCCAAAGTTCCCAAGTCGTAATTTCCTCACTCAATTTGGCAATGTAGAATACCTTGTTAATGCCATTCTTCCGAAATGCCTGCCTTCTCCGCATCTCTAGGGATTGAATGTGTGCGAGCGAGCGAGATACACAACATCTGAATTCCACACCAGCATGCATGCTACCATCAGTGGGGGCTGGGGAGGTTCCGAACCGGAGGGACATACGACCGTGCACAGCAAGGGAGACCCAGCAAAACAAGGGGTGAGGGGTCTGGGAGTGCCCCCCACAGACTTCTTTTTAAAGATTGGGTTACAATGGTGCATTTTACAGCGCTTTCTTTGAAAATTCGGTGTTAAAGCCACGCGGTTTGTAATCATTTTTGTATGGCAGCACATGTTCGGTTGAAGCTGAAGCAAAACTGTCAATATTTCAAATGTATCTGCGGCCTTGACATGTTAAGGTCCGTGGGTTCGGTCTGAACAGGTGAAAGGTGTGCTTAGTCTTAAATCTTGATAGATGTAACTGAATGAATTGGATGCTGGATAGCAAACTGGAGGAGGGAAGGAAAGAATAGTCATGTAGAGAGAAGGGGGGAGGATCCCGCCTGGTGTTGAGCATGTGTGTGTAATACTATGGAGGGTCAGAGGGGTGCTACATGGGTTGGCAGTGGTTGTTGGGGTGTGCAGGCTCAGGGATGTTTCCTGTGCGCTGATGGAATTTACGCTGAGCAAGCAGAAATGGCTGCTTGGGCAGTGTGTGCAGGGTGGGCTGGTCAGGGAGGGGGGTTTTGCGGCAAGGTAATTGGAAGGAGGGCCCCTCTGGGCTGCTTGCAAGTGGGTCATTAGATCAGCTTGGAGCTTAAGTTAAAAACCAGGTCTTGGTGTGAAGCATGAATGGTTGGTGTGATGGTTGTAGTGTAGAGCAACGTTTGTTCAACGCAGCGGTATGGGTGGAGAGGTGGGCCCTCAAAGATGCGCTGGGAAGCAGGGGATGTTTGTAGCATGGGCAAAGGGCCACTGCGTGACAATGGCCATGAAGTGAGCCTGATAGTGTTGTGGGATCTGGGGGAGTGTCAGCAGTGTGAGTTCGCTCAAGAGTGTTGGATATTGCTGGAGGGGTATCAGGGGAGACGCTTGTGAGTCCCAGGTGACTGGGGGAGCAAGGCGTGGTGATGGATGCTTAGCATGATGGCAGGAGTGGCACTTCTATGTGTGTTGGGTGCTGGATGAGCATGGAGTGATTTGGGCTGCTCGTGTCCTGAGCGGGTCACCGTGCCATGTGGCAGGGACCCATGTGTGGCTCCAGGTGCAGTGGCAGTGTCAGTGTCAGTGTAACGTTTAAGATGCGGGCGGGTGAAATTGCTGGGGCAATGCCCAGGACTAGGCAGGCTTACCTGACAGGCCTGCAAGGCCTCAGGAGAAAAGATGAGCGGCTACAGTGATCTTTCGATCCTGGCCGCCATCTTTGATGTGTGCTTATATAAAATCTGGATACTGATTGGCAAGGAGCGGAATAGTAACTACGCTCTGATAGGTGATGGAGTTGGTGTGACACCACATAGTTGGCAAGAGCTGCACATGGAGGGAAATAAGCCCTAGAGGGGGGCATTTACTAATGGTTGCGCCAAACAAAGTATTTGTTGGTGATGTTAAAGTGGAAAGGCTGGCAATATTGGAGTGAAAGGGTGGCATTTAGGGTGAGGCAAGTGGCAGGGGGTTGTGTCACTAGTTATTGTTGGCAAATCTAAAATAAATATGTGCGTTGACACACGTGTGTACATCATGGTAGAGCACATTGTCAGCTCTCATTGTGGAGATGGTGGTGTGGAAAGCTAACGGTTATTGGGAAGTTGGGCGATAAGGTGGCCTGCCCATTGGTATAAAGTTATGTAAGAACTGTTGGAGGCGCATGTATGTGTGTGGAGGTGAAAATATGTTCTCCAAGTTTCTGATAACGTGGTGCCACACAGTAGTTTGCTCCGGGTGGAGACATATATGTTTGTAAAGTCGTAAAACAGTATTTGATACTCATTTGTGTAATGGGGTGGTGCTGCATGGTAGATATCTCCAATGGAGGGGGGGACAGTATATCCACTCACCGAAGTGACTGGATGCATATAGGCATGCTATGTAAGTCCCTGGCAGTAGTTGAAGTGCAAGAGTGGGGGTGTTGAAGTACAGGGGGAGGGGGTAGTTGTTGTGAGTAGAGCGCTAGATGGCAGAGGCTAGAGAAGGCAATGTGTCCTGGTGGTGAGGCTAGCAATGAGTGGGGAGGCAAAACACAGTTTCAAAGAAGAACATTCAGTTCATGATCAGAGTTGAGGCCTTGGCTCACGCTTCTCTATTTACAGATGACCTTTGCCTCCGGTTGTCAGAGTCTAAGCTCCTTGTCACCTCCCTGGGATCACATTTAATGAGTTCTAGTCCCAATCTGATATCCTCTTTCTTTTCAAGTTAATGATTTTCTTGGAAATGTAATGACAGTGAATGTCTTGCATCTTGCGAATTTAAAAGGCTCAGGTGTTCTCTTACTTATTCTGGTTCTCAGTTCCCTGATGGTACTCCTGATATACTTCAAATTGCAGGTGCAGATGATCACATAGATGAAAATTTAGACTTACAATTAAGAAACTGATTCATTATATGACATTGTATTTCACTGAAGTTGACAGAGTTAGCATTCAAGGCATGAGGACACATGTTGCAGGTTCTGCATCTGTGTAATCCAGAGGCTTTCAGTGACGTGAGCCAGATTAGGTTACTTGCTTCTAGGTGTGCCATATATGAGGGTATGCACATAGTACTAAGGATGGGTGCTTCGTTAAGGGGAGTTGGGGCCTGGCAGGTATCCAGTTTTGGTTTTTACTTTGATAGTCAGTAGGGTTTTCATGGCCCTGCTGGTAGCCATTGGGATTGCTAACTCAATAGACTTCTGCTTGTATCCTATGTTGGTGAATCTTTCTTTCAGTAGATTGCATTCAGCTTGATACACTTGGTTAGTACTGCAATTTCTCTAAGCTCTTATGATGTGTTTTCTATCACGGATCTCCTGTGGCAACTTGTTTCAAATAAAACCAAGTTCACCTCTGTCGGTTTCCTGCAGGTGGTAGTGTGCAGTCCAGTGCTATTCACTGTGATTTTAATGTCTAGGAAGTTGATAGTGTGGTCACTGGGAGTATCTGTTAGGTTGATCCTGAACTTGTTTTTGTTAAGGTATTCCTTGTAGGTCACAAGTTGCTCTAAGGTACTTGACTAGATCATTAAAACATCATTGATGTATCTGTGCCATTTGTATACACGCTTGTTGAAGCAGGGATTGGAAAAAGCATGAACCTGTTCATAATGGTTTGTGAATAAGTTTGCAATAGCAGGGACGTTTGTTGCACCCATTGCAATGCCCTTGGTTTGTCTGTAGTATGCCTCATTGAAATTAAACACATTATTTGTTAAAGAAAATTCAAATAGTTCTTTGGTCATTTCTAAATGAGAAAAGAAATATGCAGAGGCTTTGGCATATGTATAATGGATGGATTTGAGAGCTGGGGCATGTACAATGACAGTGTAGAGAGCCTTCGTATCCAGAGTCACAAGAAGGTATTCCGCTTTCCAAACGATATCCTGTAATATCAGTAGAGTATGCATAGTGTCCCTGAGGTACGTCAATATTTTGGGTACTTCAGTGTCAATTACATTGTTAATGTATTTAGCGATGGGCTCCATTACTCAGCCAATGGTGCTCAGGATGGGTCTTTCTTCTGGGATGAGTGTAAATGCCTTTTGTATTTTAGGCAAAAAGTAGATTGTGGGCATTCTTGCATGGTCTATCTTGAGGAATTTGAATTCATCATCAGTTAGGAGACTGTGTTTGTATCATTTGGTTATGAGTTATTTTGCTTGTGTCACAATTGTGGAGGTTGGGTTGGATACTAGAGTTGTGTAACATCCTGGAGTTGCCATCTTGATGTAGTCTGGTCTGTCTAGAATCACTATATTCTAGGCCTTTGGCTGCTTCTTTAATGAGTATTGCTGTATTAAGTCATAGTTTGTTCAAAGTTCGTAGTTCTTCTGTGGTGGGGTTGCAACGTTTTCTTACTTGTTTACATCTAATGTGTCCTAGGGTGTGTAGATATCGGGTGACAGTTTGTTGGAAGATGTCGAGAGAATTGTCCCACTGTATGTTGGGCGTGAATCTAGATATTTTCTATTCAGTTCGGTACATTCAGGTTTTGGCCTTCAATGTCTAGGTCTTTAAGGGTATCCCTTTTTGAGTAGGCCACAGCATCTTCTCCATTGTCCAAGTTAAGGAGTAGGTGTGTTATTTCTAGATTGTCCATACTGATATTGCTGATTGCCAGTTTAAACTTGCTCTGTGCGGTCCACATAATGTTTTTTAGTGAAGAACTTCTTAAATTTCAATTTCCTTGTATACTTAAAAAGATCAATATGGGCTTCAATGAGTTTAGCTGAGACAATAGGTGCAAATGGTAGCCCATCATTGAGCATGCATGTATATAGGGGTACACCAGGTGTTGTGGGTGCAATGGTTGAAATGTATTGTTTAAACAAAATACGTAATGATCAGCTGCAGATTGTGGCACTATTAGGCTATCCCTTGCCTCTTGTAATGTATAAATTGCAACAAAGTGCCAGAATCATTATGCTGATACAGAAGTAAAAACTTGCAACCAATTCATTGTAATGATGAATAGCGATGCTAGAAGAGCTGAAATGAAAGTTTATTTTCAGTTTTTCTAATTCTCTAGGATATGCGAACACATGTTTCGACCTTTGCGGTCTATATCAAGGCTAGTCAACAGTGTCTTTGTCCACTAATGGAGTGTGCCTCATAAATCACGATATGTGGAGGGTGCCCATTTCAACGTGAGGGATTCATCATGTGCATCATGCTAACGCTTTCATGTTAAAAAAATATCTTGCATTTAGGAAAGATGGATCGAATATAGATGCCTTTCCACCAAGACCCAAAGCACTGGAGAATCTCAGTCAAAAATGTGTAAAATTGGAATTACAATGCAACAAGAAAATTAATAAACTTTGGGAGAGATTCATTCTCCAAACATACCTAGAACAAGACAAGATACCCCGTGGGCTCAGGATAATATTTTTTCCAGACTTCAACAACCCAGAAGATGCTGATCTTGCAACAAAATGGGAAGAAAATCTAATAACGGGCTCTAAAATCATGCTTGAGCTCCTAATAGAACACACGGACAGAGAGCACAAGATACTTGTAATTGAAATTGACAGTGTCAAACAAGAAATAGAAGGAAGCAATGCACCTCCCAGTACCAAAGATAGAAATTACAAAACAATGTGTGATATACTCAAGAGACATCAGGATGAGGTAAAATTAAGGAAATATAGAAAATGTATCAGAGATGAAAGAGATTACAGAGCCAACAGAGTTTTCACCTTCCAACCGAAATTTGATGACCACTATAAAAACTCATCACGAAGCAGCACACCTAACAGATCGCCGGCCAGTTCAGATGTTGACAGTGAAACAGGCCTTACAGAAATAGAAACAGTGCAAACCTCAAGGAGACCATCACGCGAACCATCAGCTGGGCCAAATATATATAGAACAAAAGAATACAATGTTTTAGAGCAAATCAAGAGGTACATGAAAGGAACAAGAAACCCGAACTCCAAATATGTATGTTTCCAGGACCCCCTAGTCCAAACTACAGTAGCAAGAAGAGAACCATGAGAGGAAAGAGAGGTGGATGCTAGCAGCACAACCTCGGAATATGAAGCTGCAGAAAGACATACAAGATCCCAAACACAGCTCCAACAGAGGTAACAGAGGCACTAAATTTGGTCCTCAACTTATCCAACTACACTTTAACCCCAACAGAAACAACCATGCTCAGTGAGGGGCTATAATTTCCACCAACTACCTCAGCTGACCTCATTGAAGCTCATATTGATCTTTTTAAGTACACATGGAAATTGAAACCTAATCAGTTCTTCACCGATACTGTTACGTGGAATGCACAGAGCAAGGTTAAACCAGCAATCAGCAAAATCAGTATGGAAAATCTGGAACTAACACACATGCTTGTTAGCTTGGAGAATGGAGAAGACGCTGTGAACCACTCAAAAAGGGATATCCTTAAAGACCTAGACATTGAAGAACAAAACTTGAACATACCGGAACTGAAGAACAAATCTAGATTCACGCCCAACATACAGGGGGACAATGCTATCAACATCTTCCAACAAGCTGCCACCCGAAATCTACACACCGTAGAGGATAAGATGAGATCTAAGCAAGTAAGAAGACATTGCAACCTCACCACTGAGGAACTACAAGCTTTGAACAAACAAATTATTTATGGATCAACAATCATTAAAGAAGCAGACAAACGGGGGAATACAGTAATTCTAGACAGGCTAGACTACATGAAGATGACGACAACAAACCTGGCAACTATAGGATGTTACGAAACTCTAATATCCAACCCGACCTCCACAATTGTCACACAAGCAAAATAACACATAACCAAATGGTACAATTGCAGACTCCTAACTGATGATGAATTCAGATTCCTCAAGACAGACCATCCAAGAATGCCCACAATCTACTTTCTGCCTAAAATACACAAGGCATTCTACACTCATCTCAGAAGAAAGACCCATCCTGAGTGCCATTGGCTGGGTAAAATTAACAATGTAATTGACATTGAAGTACCCAAAATTCTGACCTAACTCAGGGACATTATGCATACACTGCTGAATTTACAGGATATAATTTGGAAACCTGTATACCTACTTGTGATTCTGAATGTGAAGGCCCTCTACACTGCCATTGACCATACCCTAGCTCTCAAAGCCATCAACTACACATATGCTAAAGTCTATGCCTATTTCTATTCTCATTTATAATTCACCAAAGAACTATTAGAATTGTCTTTAAAAAATAGTGTGTTTATTTTCAATGCGGCATACTACAGACAAACAAGGGCCATTGCAATGGGTGCAGCATACGTCCCTGCTATTGCAAACTTATTCATGAACCATTATGAACAGGTTCATGCTTTTTCCAATCCCTCCTTCAACAAACTGGTATACAAATGGCACAGATACATCAATGATGTTTTAATGATCTGGTGAGGTACCTTAGAGCAACTCGTGCCCTACAAGGAATACCTCAACAACAGCAACTTTGGGATCAAACTAACAGGTACTCACAGTGACCACACCATCGACTTCCTAGACATTAAAATCACACTCAATAACTCTGGACTGCACAGTACCACCTACAGGAACTGATAGAGGGGACTCTTATTTGCAACAAGCTGCCACCGGAAACCCATGATACAAATCATCCCAAGGGGGAATTCATAAGAGCTAAGAGAAAATGCAGTACTAACCAAGCGTTCCAAGCCCAATGCAATCTACTGAAAGAAAGATTCACTGACAGGGGATACAAACAGAAGTCTATCGAGTCAGCAATCACAATGGCTACCACCACGGACAGGAAGACCTTACTAACTCCCAAAGCCAAGACAGACCAAACGGAAAGAAGACGCTATAAGATATGTAACCCATTTCCATCAAGATAGCCACAAGCTTCAGAAAATCCTTAATAGGCTGTGACACCTATTAAGCATTGACATCAATATCCAAACATGAATAACTGCCAGGCCCCAACTCTCCTTCACTAAAACACCCACCCATATGACTATGCTCAGCCCCTCCTATTTGGCACCTCTAGAAGCAAGTAACCTAAATTGTCTCACTTCACTGAAAGCCTCTGGATTCCACAGATGTGGAACCGGCACCATGTGTCCTCATGCCTTCAATGCTCTCCGTCAACTTCAGTGAAACACAATGGGGGCCATTAGGAGTTTGGAGGCAGCCATAGTGCTATTAGCACCATGGCTGCCTCCAAAGTTGTGTCTGGGTTCTCTGAATGGGGACTTACTGTGTCATTCCAACCTTGGAGGACCCGGTAAATCCCCATTCCAAAGACCCTTCCCCATTCCCATTTGAGCCCCCATAGGGCTCAATGGAAATGGGGAGGGAGCTAATAACGGGCCCGTAAATTACAGGCCCGTTATTAGCTCCCTGGTCCCTTAGCAGCTCCCACTAAGGACGCTTGGTTTTACCAGCTGGCCTTAGTGTGACCCGCTAAGGGACCTCGGAATGCGGCGGTAAGGGGTTAACAGCACTGGCATCCTTACCGGTGCCGTTAACCCCTTGACCGCCGCACTCGTAATGACCCCCAATGTCACAAATCAATCAGTTTATTCATTGTAAGTCTACCTTTGTCATCTATGTGATCATCGGCAACTGCAATTTGAAGTTTATCGGGAGCACCATTAGGGAAATGAGAACCAGGATAAGAGAACACCTGAGCCACTTAAATTCGCAAGATGCAAGATATCCACTGGCATTACATTGGCAAGAAAATCATCAACTTGAAAAGAAAGAAGACATCATATTTGTGGGTCTAGAACTCATTAAATGTGATACCAGATGATGTGACAGGGAGCTTAGACCCCAACATCGTGAGGCAAAGCTCATCTGTAAATAAGGCCTCAACTCTGATCATGAACTGAATGTTTTTTTTCTTTGAAACTGTGAAATGTGTATTTTTTCATCCAATTTCGCCTCCCCACTCACTCCTATTCCCCCTCCACTATACCTCATCACCCCCACTCTTGTTCTTGCTCTTCAACTGCTGCCAGGTACTTACATAGCATGCCTAAATGCATCCAGTCACTTCAGTGAGTGGATATACTGCCCACTCCTCCATTTGAGATATCTACCATGCAGCAACACCCCATCACCCAATTGAGTAACAAATACTGTTTTACAAATGTCCAAACATATATGTCTCAGCCCGGAGCAAACTACCATGATGCACCACGTTGTCACAGACTTCGAGAACATATTTCCACCTCCATACACATGCACGCGTCTCCAACAATTCTTACATAACATTCTACCAATGTGAAGACCATCTTGTTGCCCCACTTCGCCAACACACATTTGAATTTTATATTTGCCAAAGGAAAGTAATGACACCTCCCCTGCCACTTGCCTCTCCCTAAATGCCACCCTTTCACTCCAATATTGCCAGCCTTTCCAAGCTAACATCACCAACAAATACTTTGTTTGGCGCAACCATTAGGAAATACCCTTCTCTAGAGCTTATTCCCCTCCATGTACGGCACTTGCCAACTATGTGGTGTCACACCAACTCCACCACCTATCAGAACATAGCTACTATTCCGCTCAGGGCCAATCAGTATATGTTATAATTACACACATCAAAGATGGCAGCCGGGATCGAAAGATCACGTTGACTGCTCATCTTTTCTCTGGAGGCCTTGCATGCCTGTCAGGTAAGCCTGCCCAGTCCTGGGCATTGCCCCAGCACTTTCACCCGTTCACACCTAGATCCTTACACTGACACTGACACTAGACCTGGAGCCACACGCAGGTCCATACCACACAGCGCGGTGACCTGCTCAGGATACAAGCAGTCCAAATCGCTCCATGCACATCTAGTGCAAAACACACCTAGGAGTGCTACTCCTGCCATCATGTTAACCAACCATCACCATGACATGCTCCCCCAGTCACCTGGGACTCAGCAGCATCTCCCACCGTATCCCTCCAGCAATATCCAACTCTCTCAAGCAACATTGCGCTCCTGACACTCCCACGCCCCCACGACACTATCAGACTCACTCATGGCCATTACCACTCGGTGGCCCCTTCCCCATGCCACAAACATCCCCCGCTTTACAGCGTATCCTTGAGGACCCACCCCTCCGTCCGTACCAGAGCATTGAACAAACGTCACTCTACACTACAACCATCACACCAACCATTAATGCTTCACACCAAGACCTGGTTTTTAACTTAAGCTCCAAGCTGATCTAATGACCCACATGCAAACAGCCCAGGGGGGAACCTCCTTCCCATTACTGTGCCACAAACTCCCACTCCCTGACCAGCCCACCCTGCACCAACTGCTCAAGCAGCCATTTCTGCTTGCTCAGCGTAATTTTCATTAGCACACAGGCAACAGCCATGAGCCTGCACACAACGGCCACTGCCAACCCATGTAACACCCCTCTGACCCTCCATTGCATTACACTCACATGCTGAACACCAGGCGGGATCCTTCCCCCCTTTCTCTATATGACTGTTCATTCCTTCTCTCCTCCCGTTTGCTATCGAGCATCCAATTCATTCAGTAACAGCTATCAGGTTTTAAGACTAAGAACAACTCTCACCTGGTAAGACCCAACCCACGGACCTTAAGATCTTGACCTCCCTTTCTGCTCAACCCCATCTAACGATATCGCTCAATTTTTCTCTTTCTTTATTCCCTCCTTGGTGCATTCTCTCTTTTACCTGTCAAAACCAACCTCCATTAATCTACCGTGGGAGGTAACCACTATGATAATTGAAATTGTCCATTGTTTATAGTGTGTTCTATTTATGATTGTACTCAGCATCACACACTACGTCACCTTATACACTAATGCATTCATGTCACCTGGCAATGAACACTGTCACAATTTTCATCAGTGATCACGGTCGTTTGCCACTCACCACACCGCAACAATGTACACTATACCAACCTTGTTTAAACACAGTTTTGACAAAGACCTTCTAGTCAAAACATGTGTCGGCACTCTATATGTGATTGGGCACTATATGTGATCAAACATCATGGCAACTATAAGCCAATAAAGCAGCACCCTTTAAACTAATTGAAGTGACAAGACTTATCATTTACTCGCTCTTGACATACCACCCAACTGGTCACAATACTCAAGGTCCAATGCTGTAGCAGACGTCGTTCTTACCAACCCTTCTTACCTCACAATACCGGACATTAGAGCATTGTCCCTCAAGAACCCAACAGCCGGCAGCAGGTCACACACATGATATATACTATGATCAGTGCACTGATTCATCTTTCCTAAATGCTCTCATCTCTACCCAGGTGTAGGTGTTTTTGCCCGTGGTTGTTGTTTCTTATCACATGTTCTGGCATTCACCACAACAAGTTCTTGGGGACTATCATTGTGGCATCCAGTTTGACTCTTGGCCAGTGAAAATGTATACCTGTACTTGGATGTTAAATGTGGGGCTTTCAATGGTGGTCCGACCTACATCTGTACAGACTGAGACAGGACAGGATTTGCACATGCCACGACTAACTGAGAGTTTGGACACCGCCTTCTCATTAGATTGCTTTTCCTGTGACTAACCAATGCAAGCATCTAGCACCTCAAGATAATGGGCCTCATTAAAAGCTTGGCAGTGTGGGAAAAGTGGTGGTAAAATTGGAAGCAATCCCGTTACCACCACTTTTGCCACACCACCAAACTAAATGTTTGCCATTGAGGTTTGGTTAACAGACTCTTGGGATACCCTTATGGCATCCATGGGTGGGAGTACGGCCCTGTACTCCTACTGTATGTTTTTTGGCACCTCTTTGTGGCCCACAGAGCAGGGTATGGGCTGGTGGAAGATCCATGCTGAATTTGACAGGTGCTCTGAGTATCCTCCATTTTGGGGATACCCAGGCCCTGCCATTGGAATCAGTTGATTTCTGATAGGAAAAAAGATGGCCCCTGTAGCCTCTTGCTTTCTATCGCATGTTACCTTACTTTTCCCGAAGGCCCAGGAAGCCTTGACTCTGTCCCTTCCCCCTGACTGGCTGTTGGGTGGAAGTTCCATACATGCTATTGTGGGGAAGTCCAGGCCAGACTGGCTGCAGCGTTCCCAATGACCGTATGTTGTGGGTACGCCCATGGGGTGGGACCTGGGTGAATGGAGTGTGTGACAAATATGCATTTTTTATGTTGTGGGTGTCTAGTATCTGGCTTTTGACAAAATGACTACTGAGACACCCCTGCCCGAAACTGGTATGAATGCAGTGTGGAGGGCTGAATGGCATAGTGCTTGTCCGAATCCACATTCCGTGCTGTGAGTGTCTGGATAGAGAAGAATGGCCTGAATGCACTGTGAGCCTGATTGGCTGCCTAACTGCATGAATGCCCTGCTGAATGATTGCTTGCCTGAGTGTGACCCAGCAGGGTGAATGGGGGTTCAGCAGTATATCTGGGGGCCTCTCACTGATGGAAATCGTTCAGAAGCTGAAGTTGATACTTGATGCTTAACCTTGAAGCCCGCTGGAGGAAGAAGAATTGCTGCTGCTGTCCTTAGCTAATCTGAAAGCTGCGTGACTTTCAAGGAACTGATCCAAAAGAGGACCTGACTAGGATACCTCTTCCCGAGCTACTAGGGACCATCGTGCACCAGCTGATCTTTGCCAAAGCTCTCTGGACGTCAGACCCTCGAAAAGGCTGCCGACCGGAGACGGGGAATGCAGAATCACTAAGTGAATCTCCCGGACATTGAAGTCCATCACCGTCGATGACTGCCGTCGCCGACCGGAGCCGCAGTGCTCCTTTGCCTAAGACATTTGATCCTAGGACTCCCTTGCTCATCATTGTTGATCGCTTTTGTCCTGACAGAGAAAGTCAAGGCCGCCAATATCTGAGGAAAATCCGCTGGTGGGGTTCCCACCACCCGAAGACCTCAGAGATGCCAATGAAAGTACTAAAGCCAGCCGTGGTTACGTCCCGTCTGCCGACACCAATGCCCTTGCTGGGCCAAAGTTCTTCATTGACTCATTGCGGCAATGAACGCTTGTCATCGAGGTGCACTGCATACCTCAGCTTGCAGGACATTTTCAACCGATTGTCAAAGAGCACCGGAAGAAACAAAGCTGCTGCCGCAACAACAGTGCTCACCCTTTTCTTCCCTGACTCTCGACGACCCGTGGCTCTTGCCTGAAAGGGAGTGCACTCAAGAAGGGCCCATCGATGACTCATTGAAGAACTCTTCGAAACCAGGTACTTTGGGGTCGTAGAACTTTTAGAAGGACTCAAGACTATATTGAGCATAATTGGACTGGGCTTGTCAAATAGGCTTTATTTACAGGTTGCCCATGTGGGGGTTCCTCGCCCAGAATCGTCTCATGGTAGTGGGATAGAATGTTCTGCCATTGCTTGAATTTACTTGCTTTCTTTGTGTGTCTATTGTTGATTCATCTTACAACCTGATTCGTATGTCATTTGAACTGTTAGCAGTTGGTGCATTTCAAAGTAATAGATAGTTAAGAGTGGTTCCACGTAGACCTGTATAGTATTGCCAGAGTACAAAGTGTGTTATTGTGATTGTGTACATAACGTGAACTTTATTTATATAAAGACTGTGTTTTCACTAACATAGTGTGTGGACGTTCCATTGTGGGTGCTTGGGGACTACACTGTACTTAAGAACCAGCCTGCATCACCTCCTGAGAGCTAAGCCTTGATTGCTTGACTACGTTACCAATAATAGAGAATCTTGGCTGGGGCAGCTCTGTGCCTCTCCTCTGCCATATAGAGAGCAGGAGTACAGACGCCCTCCTCCGGTGCTTTATACCGACAAACCTGTTATGACCCCAAAAGTTTAATTATTTGCAGGCAGCATTTAGAATTAGTTTTGAAGGTCTTCAGGTGCCTTAAATTGAAATCTGACAAATGCCATTCACAGTCCTTGGCCCCAACTCCTGAACTCATTCTCTGTTCCGCTTCAATCTCAGGTAGACTACCCTTTAGTTGAGCCTTAAAAATCTGTTTTTGTATTAGTATCACCTGGTTGTCTTCCAATGTTCTCACAATGATGCATATAACATTGCGACCACCTAGTCCCTCCACTTAGTAAGTGTTCAAACCCCTGGACTCTGTGTCACCAGTGTGTGATGTGCTCATCCATCTTTTCCTGACTGCTCTCCTGCCTCTCCTAATGTTCTAACCTAAGCAGTGGCACGTAAGAAACGCATTTTACACTCATGTCTTCTGCTTTGTTTTACACCATCTGTGCATGTGTTTTTATAGAAAAAGAATGGCATATCATTATGTTTTATTTTTTTACACGATTCCATTGCTAGTGTTGTGCTGGTCAGGAACCCATTCATGGACTTTCACAAGGTGTGTTCTGTGTAGTGATTTGTGGGGGTAGCGTTACACAATTGGCTGTGCATTGTTGCATGACGAATCTGCATTCCAAGTGGCTACATGCGCCTGGCGATTGGCAGAGAGCTTCTGCAGATACATTTCAGCAGAGGTTATGGTGGTTCGCTAATGTGTATGATATGTCATGACGATGCATGTTGCTTCTCTTAAAAGTTGTAGAGGTTAGCCATATGCAGGAAAGGGATTTGATATGCTCACTGTGGTTCACTGGTAGTTTCCTTGCCTTCTCCTCATAGTCCGGTGTATCTCTAACACTGTACTTGTTGTGTAGTTGATGCCAGCAATGACAGGGTGGGGCTTGGTACACTGGCATGGTCATAGGTAATTACGTTCTGTTTTTTTCCCTAGAGTCTGGGATGTTGTGCTATTCCGCGAATCCCGATGGTGGAGTGGGTATCAAAACTCCCAGATTCAGAGTAAATCGTGAATTTGCTTCGAACTGAAGAGAGGGGTGCAGCCAGTCGCAGAGTTCCATCTGGTCACTGGGCACTGAAAGGCTTTCTCGTGGCTCTGCCAGCACTGTGGGTAGTAAAGCGCCTGAAAGGAAACGGAGAGAGTAATGGAAATGGGGAGGCTGATGTGAGCAAGGGTGCAGGCAAAGTAGATCGATTCAGAGAGAGAAGACGGGTTGGAAGAGTTGGTTGGATAGACGTGAAGGTAAGTAAATAGCGTTGAAGGAGGCAGAGGTGATGGAAGGGGCAACCATGTAAAACACACAAGATGCGGAGGGGCACAGTGATGAAAGAAGATACAGAGTTGGGGAGAAGAGGGAAAAAAGAAGAGGAGGGCACAAAGAGGCGGAGTACATGGCGAGCGGGCAGAGATGAAAGCGATCTGGAAGAACCCCTATTTTAACCCACTGCTGGTCAGCACGTTTTCGTGGGGGTGGGGTTAGGACTGACGGATTGGGGCGGTACCACTTCAACAGGAATCTGAGGTCTTTCGACTCTTGAAGGCAGGCTGCAGTGGCCATGGTCCATGCCACAGCCAGGTGCTGCAAATAACTAAGTTGGTAAAGACGGAGCAAAGGAGTGTGTGTCTGGCTTTGCAGCATGTGTGTCAGTTAGGTGTAGGTATCCTGCACAGGAAGACACGGTGCTCACCACCTTCAGCTACTTTGGTATCACACAAGTGATAGCGACTAACAGCATTATATCTCAGCAATGAGCACTGAAGGCTGGACTACTCTGCACGCTCAGAAAGCTCTTATACAGAAATACTTCTTGACACGGGGAGATAACAAGGCAGTTCTACACGTTATAATTTCCACAGTCTGCCCCGAAGGTGTAAAGATGAGCAAAATGGTCGTAGTTTTCTTGAGCGTGGCGTTGGCGACGCCTCCCTGCAGGTCCGCCTGATGTTTGCCATGCTTTGGGAAATCTGCAGGCAATATGCAAAGCATCACTTGAAATGGCAACGAGAGCTCACATGAAGGCAATTATCACACCAGATAATGATTTCCCTTCCCTCCCTTTTCCATCTGTGCACTGCACTCTGCCTCCTGACAGGTGAAGTTTTCCACTAAAGCAGCAATCTGTTTTCGGAAAACACTGGGCCCAGGTGTATAGAGGTTGGTGATGGCGGAGGAGGAGGCTCTGCTGGTGAGACAGCAACAGGAGAGAGCAGTCTCTGGCAACCAGGAGGGCAGCTCGCCATGATGCAGCAGATACCAAAGCAGGAATGGGACAATTTATAACAAGTATTGACAAGCCAATAGGCCCGGCTTCTTTTGGTAATGTAATATTATGTTATGTTAGAAATCTTTAAAACTGTGACAAATCGTGACCGCAGAGGCCTTAATGTGCATAGTCCCCAAATCCTTCACCACACAAGGCCATGTCAACCGAATAGGTTGCCTTTACCACATGACCAGCACTTAAGAGAAATTCCCATGCACCCTATTAAAACCCACTATCAGACTATGGTGCAATATCATACTTGCCACACCCATATACCTTCTGAAACAGTTGCCATTAAGAGGTAGGACTACACAACTCCATGTGAGGCAGTGTCAGGGGGAAGCCCATAGCGTGATTCCTGATACTTTACCTCCCACAGTCCTCCAGCCCTGCTGGGATTACTTATCAGTGATCTTCACAACTCCTAATCCCACTCTTTCTCATCACAGTATTTACTTTGTAAGGCTTCGGCCCACATGAAAAGGACAGTCACCATTCTTTTTTCCTTTCTTTGGAATCCACCCCCTATGCTGTAGCACATTAAGCCCCACATTGTCCATCATGCCATAGGTCCATACCCCAGTTTGGTATAGACTGCCCAATGGTTGGGAGCAATGTGTTTAGTCTAACGTGTTGAGGAAGAGCAGAACTAGGAACAATGAAGATATCTGGTAAGTAATCCCAGCATTACGCCCATGTCCCTATTTCTCATCCCAGTACATACCCTATGAGGCATACCCAAGCGTATCAAATGGATGGGTCAAGAAGGACACAGACTCCTGGATTCTGCTAATGTCCAATGCCTTTATTGGAAGTCGCATCACTTCGTTGTCCAGACAAAACGCGTACAATTCCTTTGCCAAAAATTGTAGCTGCATATCCAGGAATGCCCATGTGATAATGTTGCACAAATATATTTGGGACAGCCCAGGTGACTGCCATCCAAATATCCAGCATGAGTACACCTTGAACATCAATACAGTAGACAGACATTCTCCTGCTAGACCTTCCCTCAGTAACCTTCGGGAGAGGAGCCCCTGCTACCCCCTAAACCTCAAAAATTACATCCCTCATCTACTTGCTGATAAACATTTCAGAGGCCTTTCTGCCTTCAAAAATAAAAGGTAATAAACAGACTGCCAAAAAATCATGTATCCTCTGCAAATATGTTAACAAAGCCCTATTACCATCCAGTAGATGTCATTTGGAGAGGAAGGATTTGGATAGAATGCCTGGAGAACCACCTCCTGTGATTAATGGAAAAACCATGGGATCACATTGCAACGCTAAGGCCAGTAAAATATGATCTTCATCGTCAAGTACTTAAGATTGATCGACACCAAGGGTCCGAAATGAGCTTCATGAAGACGCCTCAAAACCAGACACAGATGCATTGCAGGGACCCCCGATGAGGCCAGTGGTCTTGACTGGGTGCAGCTCTTTAACATCTTGCTGACCATCCCCTCCCCCTCAGGTCCTAACAGAAATGGTAAGTATACAGATAGCCCTAAATCACACGACTCCTGCAGGAACTGTAGAATCTTTGTGATCGGGCAATCAAATGAAGCTGTATCATACCTTGGTACCAACCAAAAAAACTTCAACACAGCCAATCATAAGCCTTCAGAATAGAGAATATCCTGGCATTTTGTGGGACAGAAGCTAATTGGTGGGTGAGACCCCATCTCTACTACCCCTCCCTTTCAACTTCATAACCACCAATAAAGAACTCTATAAGTCCTGTAGCCCATCCTTGAAATGGTCAGACCTGGACCATTCACCAACAGTAACATTCAACAAAGGAGGCACTGTGACCTTCTCGGCAACACTGGGGCCATTAGGAGGTCCTCTGATACAGAGTCCCTGATTTTGACTAAGTTTGGACAGAAGAGCCAGAAGTATGAAAGCATACAACAAATGCCCTGAGCAGCTGTGCCCTGATGGCATTCTGCCATTAACCTCCCGAACTACATCCTCAGAAGTTTGGTATTCAGTGGTGAAGCAAATAAGTCACCACTGGTCATCCAAACCATCTGCTTAACTGGCGAAACATCTCTGCACACAACTGCCGGAAGAAAGACAGAAACACCCTGCTCAAAAGGCTTGCTCGGATTTTGTCCTCACCCCCTGTTGTAAGTAGTCCTGAGGGATAACAGATTAATCTATACCCAAATCCATACGTCCTCTGCCACCTGATTCAGGGATATGGAATGAGTGCAGTCCTGGTGATTCACGTATGCCATGGCCATACTATAGTCTATTTTTTTTTGTCTTTACCAAAAATTCATTGGTTTTAACAAAATTGTCTATTATTACCAAGACTGGCATTCGTTGAATGTACTGTACAAACCAGAGGAGAGACATCTGAATGGCATAAAATGTCCTCCAATTACATGACATTGATATGATATGATATGGCATTTATAACGCGCCTATACAGAAGTGTTTCAAAGCGTGACAATGCAAGGGAGGGGGCAGAGAGGGAAGACAGAGACGATTTTACAAGGCCTGGTGACATTGAGATTGCGCAAGTGCAGTGGAAGGGCGAAGTAGAAAAGTGCGGGTGAGAAGAGGCAGGGGGCAGTGCAGTAAATGGGATCAACAATAAAAAATAAATAGACTAATAAAAGCAAAAGTGCAGCTAGCTGGTGGCAAGTGCAAGGGTAAGTGCAGACATCAAGTGTCAAGTGCTTGGAGGGGACTGTAGGGATACAGAAAACAGTCCCCAAGTGTGGGGGATGCCAGGGTGGCAGTGCAGGTGTGCAACTGGCGGGGGAGGGGACCTGCGCCCAAGATGATCAGAGGTTAGCTAGATGACCAGTGAACTTTCAGTTTCAGCCAGAAGTTCAGCAGGGGAGAGGAGAAGAGAAAGCAGAAGCAAAGAGGAAGGTTTTGAGGTGCTTCCAGAACCACAGTGGTTCTCCTCAAGTTTCAGGGAGGCTGTTCCAGAGGGAGGCCCCAGCCGAAGAAAGAGATCTGTCACCAAGTAGTTGCTTGGAGAAGCGACTGACCTTGAGGGAGTTGGAGGTGAATGAGTGAAGAGCTTGAGAAAGAAGATATTTAGGAAGAGAGAGTTGAAGGTAAGATGCTTCCTGAGCCACTCATCTTTCCTCTGCGTCCTTCCTGGGGCGCCCCCATACTAGACCTGCTGACATCTGTGTTACTCATAATCTCTGAGGGCTACGACAGAGGAAACCTCTTCAGGAGATTCTATTTGTGCTGACGCCACTGAAGCTTGATTCTCAGTCAGATTCGGGAATATTGGTGTACTTGTTTCGAAGTGCTAGGACACTGGATCCAAATTCTTGGGAAGATGACTAACGGCCTCATGTTAAGCATTGCCCAGGGGACCACAGACACGCTGGAGGCCATATTCCCCTTCAACCCCAGGATCTGCCATGCAAATGCCTAATTCCCCTCTAAGGCTGACTTTAAGACTTCCTGCATCCTATTTGCCAAAGCGCCAATGACTCCTTAAATTCCATGACAGACCATAGATGCTGGGACCCCTCTGGCCTGCCCTCAGGATTTCTGCATGATCTTGGTGAATTGTATTTTCCTGTTGACTGCAATACCCTTTGTTTAGGTTTGGATAAGTGCCGAATAGGGGTCTTCCCCATGCTCCTTTAGACACTGTCTCTCAGAACTCCTGAAATGAGGTCTCCTCCCGAGTTTATTCGCATGATTATCAGGAATGACTGCTCAGTGAATCTTGTTTTCTAGCAAGTCAGAAAAAAAACAAGCACCCCTTAAATTGAACTTTTAAGGTTGTTGTCTTTCTGATGTATTTTTGTGTGCCAATTCCACAAATGCTAATTATGTCTCCCTGCTGCCACTCCCCACATGGTGAGTGCACTTGCCTTTATTTCATCATACTCCAGGTCTGATAAAAGGGCCATTGGGACTGCATGTTCTCTAGATTGGCACACAATCCAAACCGTCCAGAATTGCCTGGGAAGGCTGCACAGAATGCCCCAGTGCTTTCTCTATAGCATAGGATGCATAAGTGCTTGTTATTAAAATTATATGGTCTGCCATGTACGCCTTCTGCATTGCTGCGTCTGCTTTTTGTTGACCCCATCTTTGACGGTTTCCTCTGGTGCCATTGATGTACAACCCACAAGGCTTGAAAGGATGTTCATCAAACAGCAAAGTTTGTGGGAGGTCCTTATCTCCCTTCAGAGGATACATGTTTGCCAAAAACCTAGTATGGCTGTTCTTATCTGATTTATTCCATTCTTTACAAATCTCTTCAACGTATCACAGGAAGGAAAGGAAACACCTTCTTCCCCAGCCCTTTAAACTGCTTTTAATGGGGATACATTCCTACTTCTGTTGCAGCTTCCACTTCTTCATGGAACCCCATATGAATGACAATATGTCATGTGGCTCTGACAGTCGCCTCATTATCTAGATGTTTGCCTCTTTCCTCCTCATCTTATTGGGAGGAAACAGTTGAAGATGATGACAAATTATCGGCGCTACTAGAGGAATATGATGTTGGCGTACTTCTCCTACTCTTGCGCTCTTCTTAGATTTGTTCAATATTTGCATGAGCTCTTTTTCACACTTTTGTGTTTTTTTCTTGCCTTCCTCTTTTGATGTGAAGCTGGAGGTAGACATCTCCAATGGCCTCTTCTTTTGCAATATTTTTCCCATTTCCACAATCGTTACCTGGGTTTCTTGACACCAGTGTGTCAGTGAAAAATTGGGTAAAAAGTCACAAGTCTTGCAATTGGTTTTGTATGGTAGCACATTAACAACTCCAATAGATGCAAGTTGTAGGGGTAAATCAAACAAAAAAGAAGATTGCCTCAATTTAAAGGGAGGGAGGTGCCAGAAAAATGGCTTGATGTATCTCTTTATGTACAAATGCTTTTCCAATTACCACGGCAGTGGTGTACATGTGGGATGCAGGCATAGGGTTTCACACAGACTAAAGAATGAGTTTTGAATACATTTAAATTGCAAGCACGAAATGCTGAAACCTACAGTGTAAAAACACTCTCGATATTCATGAAGAAATATGCATGCGCACTGGAAAAATGCGATTGACAGCAATATACAAACCTGAAACATTGGTAAGTAAGAAGGAGAACATTACAAGTTTAAAAATGTAAGTGAATTATTCTGTGATTGTATAGAACAATGCCCAACAAATCACTTGTGTACTGCATATGAAGAAATTAGCCCTATGGCAGTGGCTAAACTTTATACCAGAGAAAATATGCTTTCGAATATTTATTTAAACTACCAACTGTGGATGTATTCAGAGTTACAAACATCTTGTTATGTGGATGGAAATGTGTTTTGTATTGGCTTCCACTTTGTCATTACAAAAGAAATGAACTGGCTTTTCAGACATACAGAAAGATAAGATGCACTGAGTTGTCTTTGGCAATACTGGTTAGTTTTCCAGTGAAAATCGCATGTGGGAGAGGTTAAGACTCCCATGAGACCCGCTTGACAACAATGTATATAACCTGTGTTTGCCGCTAATCATGAAAAACCCATTAGAGTCTCACAACAAAGAGGGCCTGTGAATGGACCATCTGAGTTCATGAGCAGCATCACTCCTTTTGTGAATTCACCACAGGAAAGAAGATATTATTGTAAAACAGGGCTTAAATTCCACAAATGCATTTGCAACGGCCTACTGGCTGATAGCCACCAGCTCTATTCTCCCAAGGCAGAGCTTCAAACAGATTTCATTGTCAAGAATGTGTCCCTTTGACATTATTGAAGGCATTGATGCTGACCAGATACAGCTTAATGGAACCCAAACATAGGGAGGCCCCGTGTCAGCTGGTATATGTTACATTTTGGCTGAGACACCTGCTAGCATTGAATTAATTACCCGAGAAACAAAACTCATATGTCAATCCTTAGGAAATCCTTAGGAAATCAAGGAACCATTTCAATCAACTTTATAACTTACATTAAAAAACAGTTTTACCATAAATCCACAATCATACTACCTATTAACCAATGAAAGGGTGCATTAATGATAGTGAGACTCCACTCTGAATTTCCTATGATTTCTAATAATTAATCAAATTAATATATGTCTGAAATGTGCATGCAGCATATCTGTCAACCTAAATGGAACATTATGGAAAATAAGACAGTTTTCTTGAAAGCTACCTTATGCTGAAAAACTACAAACTGTGTGTCTCCTTTTAAGTTTGAGGCAGACGGCTCAGAGTAGGGAAAATCCAGGACCATTCGAGACTTGTTGTAATTGTAATGGGTTATTTGTAACGCGCTTACTACCCAGAAGTTTCCAAGCACAGACCCGGGGATCGAACCTGTGTTGCTCAGCTTCATCTTGCTTCCAAGATGAGCGTGTTGCCCCTAAGCTATCCTCCCGAGGTAAGTGTCAGAGATGCCATATAAATTCATGATAGTAGTTATGATTTTCCCGCTCTCACTCTCTACAACAACAATGGTGTCCCTGCAGGATGCAAAATCCTATGAACAACGGAAAGATAGCACTAAACACTTTTTTAAAAAATGTCAAGGAAATCAGGAAATGCAGAATACATCAGTTTAAATGGAACTTCATTTCAAAAAGTGCAAAAAGGCCAGAATCTGTTGAATATAAAATCCTGTTAACCAAAGAACATGGAATATGTTACAAAAAGCTTCAAATGATAACATTTCCATGGTAGGATGTTGGCATTTCCAACTGTAGATAAAATGTAGGAAAGGTATCATCATTAATTCACATTCTTTTAATGCAATCTTGTCTTTCTCCAACAACTGTCAGATGACTGTAAACAGTTTATAATAATAAAGTGGACATAAATAATATCCTATAGTATAAATGTGTAGAAAAGCAGTGATTCTTGTGTGTGGTTTGAATAACATTGGTGTTTGATTCAGTCTAATAGTGTTTTGACTTCAAGTTGACCTGGGTTACGACTCTGAGCAAGTTTGCTTTAACACATTTGGTAGTCTTCCAGAGGAGAGTGTCATGAAAATCGAATTTGTAGTCAATGTAGAGATTAACATCTGCAGGTGAAAATCAGCTTCAAACACGTACATTGCACTTAACATGACATGTTGTGTAATCAGTCCTCACAAACCTCACATGACAGCTATCTAATCCAATCCAAAGAAAATAGCCCAGCCAACTGGCTCATATCCATCTTTAATCAAGGCTTCACAAAGAGATGATTATGTAACTGATGTGCTCACCATGAGACTCCAAGTTTAATTACAGGGCAAGTCTAGGCATGTGTATTTCCCTTGTTGTGAACAGCAATTGCTATGTACCATTACCTCTATATGCAAAAGTGAATATTATTCATAGTTCTAGAACTTCAAAACCTAGAGACATAGTGTGTTGCAAAAATCAGGAACTCCTCTTTGTTTTAACACCAAATGTATATTGGCTATGATCTTCAACAATTAATTATATGAGAAAAATGCAAACCGTTATGAAGCATAAGGCGTAATAGTCATATTGCATATCCAAGCATGTGTCTGCAAGTAGAGATTGCAATAATCTTGGTTTCAGTTTGCATGTTGCTACACTGAATTATATTATAAGAAATCATTTATCGTGTAAGGGGTTACCAGTCATTTGGTCGAAAACCAAATGGTCGAATGACCATTTGATCAAAGTAAAATGGTCAAGAAAAAAAAGGTTGATTTCTTTTTTTATTTTATTTTAGAGGGTGGTTCCTCCCCCAGCCCCCCTTTTTCTTTATTAAAACATTTTTTTAAGCAACCAAAACTAAAAAAAATATATAAATAAATAAATAAATAAATAAATTCGACCTTTTTTTCGACCATTTTGATTCGATCAAATGGTCATTCGACCATTTATTTTCGACCAAATGACCGGACACCGTGTAAGGTATTTAGTATTAGTTATCTCACCACCATTTTATGATCACAAATTTAGAAATTATAATCATCCAATGAAGATTGGGTGTGTATATTCAGTAGGAGTGTCTAGTTATGAGATAGGCCAATGGAACAATTTAGCCAATCATATAGTGCAGCCTAATTAAGACACAATTTGGGATTTGTGTAGACTTTAAAAACAGAGGGAGCACGGAGGAGAGGATTCTGACACTGAAAAGAACTGCAGGAAATAATAACACCTATTCCTATTTGGATTAAAGAGGGAGATGAAATCAAGGGTTCCAGAAGGGAAGGCTCCTGTTGCGGGGGATGACTCCTGCCCACAAAGGGATCTGCAGGAGGGAACCTGATGGTGACTGAGACTGCTCTGCAAACACATGAGGGTTTCTATTGGCTTCATGCCTCTAAAGATTATATTTCTCCAAAAGAAGTAATATATGCCCTCTTAACTATGTCCCTGCTAAGTTCCAAAATGATTTTTCGTTTTTAGAAAGTGTCATCAAAATACAATTATTTAAATGGGAAAACAGTGCAATCTCACATTGAGATGCTAATTCAATCCAATTTAGATCACCTTTCTAAATTGTGTATGCAATGATATAGACAGCACTTCTGTGCACTGCTCTTAAAAGAATTGTAATCACATTTAATTGTACCCAAAGTGCTTTCATAGACCATGGTTTGAAGAAAGATCCTGTACCATGTCCTAATGAAGATATGTTTGGTAATGTGTGTTTTGTGAAGGCCACATCTATTTAATAAGGTTTGGGAAATGAGAGAAAGTTTAAAGGAGTCATTTACATTCCCATAAACATAGCATGAATGTAATTCCCATGAAACTCCTCACTGTAAAATTGCACAGTGAGATTCATATGTGATGTGAACGAAAAGGGGCATTTGTATGTGTCAATACAATCAGAAAACCATTTTCTCAGTTTGGGTGGGTGAGTCAAACGGTGCATTTTAAATTGAAAATATTACTTCTCTAACCCAAAATCTCTACATTTCTAATGCATGCTACTGTAAGCCTATCTTAAACTGCACTCAGATATTGGTAGCCCACAACACAATATTCATGTGAGAAGTAGGACACCTGTATAATTAGGGGATATTAGATTGGGGTTGCCCACCTTTTGTAATATATATTAATTGAACAAAATATATATTACATGTGGCACCTGGTGTCTGCGGGGCTCCCATTACTGTGGGGCCCTGGACAATGACACAGATTGCCCATGCCTAGGTCCGACTACATGTGCCCTGTCTTTGGTAGTTGTTGGTCCTGTGATGCTGAAGTAAATGGCAACAAAGAAGGAGAAAAAAAATAAAACGACCTTTGTGACTTTCCTCTCTACAAACACTTTTAATGCCATCATGCGTTAAATAAAGCACCAGGGAAACATGTGGGAAATAGGGGAGCCTCTTAAGACTGCACCTAAATATTGCCTGCTGGTGTCTGTCTCAGGAATATAGTGGGGCAAGATCTCTTTTGAAGACTAGCCATCCCGAGACACAAAAACAAAGTGCACGGCTGAGCTGCAGAATAGACAGTGGAGCCAAGGTGACCCACCTACATCAGACTGACCGGGCTTGTGTGTTAAGTAGGATTTGTGTAATTCACAGCTGCCACTTACATGGATGTGTTGTGCTGTTCCTGCGGCTCCTATTCAAGGAGTGACAAAGTGACATGGGCAGAGAGGCCTGCGATTCCATGCAGTGCTATAGAAGGGGTAGAAGCATGTGCATGCGCTTTACCCCATGAGGTAAACTAAACAGCATGGATGTAAAAGAGGTTTTCTTAATTCTTTGCACTTAGGCAGAGAGATACAAAGGCTGGGATGCTTTACCCCATGCAGTAAAGTACCAGGGACAGACTCACATGGGGTCTCCTTAATCGGTGCAGTTAGACGGGGGAATCGAAATTCTGTGGTGTTTTACTGCAAGCAGTAAGCTAGAAGGGATATAGCTCTCTGGGGTGTCTCTGCAGTGTCACGCTCTCTACTCCAAGGAGAGAGACAATGGGAACAGAAAGGGTGCTCTTAACACCATGCAGCGGAAACATAAGTAATACAATGATGTAAGGGGTAGTAAGGGAAGGGTGTTTTCTTCATTATGTCAAGTGCAGTGCTTCAGTAAAATAAGAGGACACAAAATGCCTGGACCATCCTTCCCTCATGCATTGAGAAAAAAGCCAGACTATGATCTGCATTCAGTCCATGCAGTGACACTTAGGCAGCAGGGATAGCAGTACCAGGGGATGCACTGTTACAAGAATGCCAGTGAAGTTAGTTATCCCCTGCAGTGGTACAGGGCGGAGGGGGAGCGGGGCGGGAGGGGGGGGGGGCTGGGGAGAGGGGGGTTGGTGCCTGGGTTGCTCTGCATAGCATGTAGTGTTATACGGTCGAGCTGATAAAATTGTCAGGCTGTAGTCTTAGCTCATGAAGCAACAGAGTAAAAATGAAGCGTTAGAGGAACCAAAGGATGTTCTTTTTTTCCCATGCAGAGAATCACTAAGATACTCAGATAGACATGCACGGGGTCTTGGTTAAGGTGCATGCACTTGGAAGTCAGGACGGTGTAATGGGGACCAGTCCCAGAGTATGCATCGAATGTGTCAGTGTTTTAAGATGGATAATGATGGCCACTTCACCCTTCATTGACAATGACTGCATAAAACATTGCATGAATGTTTATTTTAAAGAGAGGCGATTGATGACATTGCCGTCAGTGCATAGATGCGAGATTCAGGAGTTTAGACATCTTCCAATGTGTTCAATGAAACTCCGATGCAAACTGCAAAGGTACTTCCTTCTTTCTTGGGGCCTGTGGACATGTGTGATAACAGCCTGCATGCCAGTATCGGACGCAACAAACACAAACAAACGCTAGCTACCAAATGTTGAAGTGAGTGTATGCTTACAAATCAATTCTACCTACACAAACAATGTTGCTGATAATAGAGTAGACACAGCCTCATTACATACCAGTGTCCATGTGTCACAAATGCACGGCCATGGTCATGGTGGCTGTGTTGATTTGATTGTTTACTTTGAATGTTTGGGTTCATAGTCAACATGTAACATTTTCCCTGAGCTCTGTTACTTTCCAGCTAGGTTTGCACTTTAAAAATCCTGCAAGCACATGCCTACGTTATCTCCTTCGCACAATGCATATGTTCAGTTTCTTCGAGCTTTGTCATTGAACCCTAATGTGCAGTCATGCTTGGATGGTTTGTGGCTTGTGGATGTGTCATCACACATTTTGACAACCCTCATACACATACACATGCAATACACATATACATATTATCACAAACATCCACACTGCTCTCTTTCACACTCATTCTCACACCTAAGATCACACACACACACACACACACGTGCATGCAAACACAAACCCGCACACACTGCCTCATTTACACATGTGCATTCACAAAGGCAACCCATCACATGTGTGCACACACATATACATATACAGACGTGCATACATGCACACAATGTTTGTCTCTACCCTTAACCTACTCCGACCACTAGCATGCAGGCTTACCATTTCTCTGGATCCATGTTGGATGAAGGGAGGTGCAGGGAGGTGTAAGCGATATTCAATCAACACTACAGATAAGTCAATGCCTAGTCAGGGATGCTGAGAAAACCCTTATTGATGTATTTTTATATCCAGTTCAGTACTCTGGATGACAGCCCTTGTATAACACCCCCCTCTTAGAATCCCCCTGACCCCACTGAGCCAAGAAGTAGGTTTGTTTTGCAAATTAAAAGGTTTATTTGGACAATTCAACAATATATATCTATCACACTTTTATAATATATTAATATCTGATGGTACACTGCGACATATGATGTGGATCCACTATGGATAATGTTACAGTGGTACACTTGATTACTTAGGAGTAGTATAGAGGATGAAGTAGATGAAAATGCTTTATGGTTTCAAGGAAATGCAATGAGGAATAAAATGCAGTACAGAAATACTTGATATGATTTTAGCAAAAGATAAGATAATCACTTTTTCTCTGGCAATTCACCCCCCTCCCCTATGCAATGTAAGAAATGGAAGGAGATGGAAAGAGGAGCACACAGTTCTCAGGAATGCAATCAAATACAATACGAAATTCAGTTCCCCCCCAGCAAGCTTAGAGGAAACAGGTAGGAGTTTGAAACACAGGCCCAAAATGCTTTTTAAATGTGATGGCAATTGATGGGAAAATGTGCCAACTGATTTTAATTCCCTCTAGAGATTCAGGGTGAGTGGGAGATGGGTTTGGTATTAGTTCAGGCTCACTTTAGCAATGCTCTATGAGTTATTACCAGGTTGCAAACGGATTTTAACAAAAGAAAGAATGGAGCTGCTATTTTGACAAGTGGAGAAATTGAACCAAAATCGCAAATCGCAGTAAATTTCGCAAGTGCGTAAATCGTGATTGCGGAAAAAGTATAAGGAGTAGGAAATCATTTCTAGGTTCGTTGGAAAGCCTTTAAAATGAAGGTTAAACCACGTTCCTAGCCCAAACGGTTCCAGAGATGCGGACGATTTAATAAAGGTAGATTTTCGGATTTAAAGTAAAACTCAAAATGACAGGTGACGGCTTGCATCTGCAGAATTGACAGGTGACAGTTGTGCAGCTTACAATTGACAGATGGCACGATTTCTAGGAGGCTGTTCTAATTAGGTTAAAATAGTTTGGATTAGATTATTTTAACTAAGAGATTGGTTCTGCACAGTTCTGCTAGGTACTCGCAATATCAATTTGAAACAGGCCTCGTCACGGTCTGGTCAGGTTGGACGGGACTTCCGGCGGGTGGTTCTGAAGTCCCGGGTATCTGGGTCAGCCCTGCTCTCTCGGTCTGTCAAGCACCGGGTCTGCTCACAACGGTCTGGTTTGTGGTTCTCTCAGGTTCCGGATACAGCACTGCTTTCTGGATACTGCTACAGGTTCTTGCAAAAATTCTTGGCAAAAATTCAAACAGCTCGCCCGGCTGTTGAATAGTTTGGTTGGTTTTGAGGCCTGCTGAAGAGGATTCAGCTGGTGGATTCAGGCCAATCTGCTGCACATTCTGGAGTTCATTTCTGCTACAGGTTCTGGAGATTGATGGATTTGAAGTCTGGATCTCTGGATGTGAAGTCGTCAGTCAGCATGCTCTGCAGCAAATGGAATAGAATCTCTCTACCTGTCTCAGCAGTCTCTTTTTATGTGTTTTGAAAATGGGTGCGTGCCTGGGCCTAGCTCAGCCTGCCCTCTCTACTTGTCATTGGCCCAATTATCCCCTCTCCCATGATTGGGGGAAGGAAATGGATTGTCATCATGATGAGGTATGTTTATGGGTCAGATGATCCTCCCCTGGTCAATTTGAACACAAATCTATTTCTGACCCAAATACATATTTATCTATGTACCATTTTTCTAATATTATAGGTCCAGTTAACATATTTTCTGTAGAACGAAACCATCCGATCCCTGTCTTTGTACGATGTTGTGTCCACGGATGACAGAATTCTCCCCTTTTCATCCAGATAACAACCTCTAAACCTTTCCAGATTTTACACAAATATGCACCAGGGATATGGGTTACAGATGATAAAGTGTCAGATTTTTAACATGCATACATTTGGAGAAACAACCTTTTTTCCGCTACTATCCCCAGGAACATAGCACAGAGTCCTAACACCTCTTAAAATGTGCACAGAAAAATCACAAGAATTATGATATTATTTATATAATTTTGACAGGTCCGTACTATGAATTATCCATCTTTTTAAAAGTATGCCCTGGTCAAAAAGGGGTGTGGCTTCCCACATCACATGGTGGAATAACTGGTTTATCCACTTCCCCCAAGCTCAGCTTGCTTGTAGAGGCACTGCCCCTACCAGTTTCCCCTAAGAGGAAGACACTTTACGGCCCCCCCCAATATAACATTTGCCTGAGTCCAGGACAAGGCTTTGTTCAACCTCCTGCAGTCTGCAGGTCCCTCCCTTAATTCAATCAGGGAGGTGTGAGCTCCTTTTGGCAGGGGCAGCATGATGCAGCCAGGCCTGGGAAGAGTGTATGAGCAGGTTTCAACTCCTGTCGGGGGTATTTGTCAGGCAGAATCCAGTTTCATTAAGCCAGGTTTCAGCTAAATGTCACTTTTTGTTCCCAGTTTAAATCAAACTTACAATTTTTACATATACACTAAATAATTACTTCCTTCAAGTCATTTCAGAATATAGTTTTACATTGTATCCACCTCTTAGCAAGTCTTTCCTTGGCTTGGTTTTGTTTCATTTGTTCAGTTTTATACAAAAGTCTGGTGGTTTTAAAAAGTTGGCTTTCTGATAGTGGTGAGTACCGGTATTGCAACCATTTTTGGGATTAAGAAAATGAATTCCCCACAGTTCTGAGGTGCTTTTTGGCAATCAGCATTGCCATTCCCAATGGTTTCAGGCTACTGTGTGTGTAGCCCAATGGTGGTTTTAGGCAGTGCCCTCCTGTGCTCACAACATAGGCAAAAATGGGTGGCAGCCTATTCTTCATGTTTTCCCTGTGCACTCTCTGGGGAGTTCTGGCCATCATGATGTTTTCCATGCCAGTACTGTACAGTTTTATGGTAGGGCTTGGATGCATGGGTAAAAACATCCCACAAGCACCCCCCTCTTGCGATGGCCATTCTGTTCTTTCACTGATGGAACTCGCAAGATCTGGGATGTTCGCCTCCTCTTCTTCCAATTCTGCAAATGGCACCTTTTCCTCCATCCGGTTGGATCGATCGGTTCTCCTCGCCTTTCCTGATGGGAATATTGGGCGGTACCCCAGGCCCTTCGGATCTTGGCTCCCGGTCCCCAGGTCGCCTTCCGTGGTCAGTCTCCAGGTTTTCTTTCTCCTAGGACGACAAAGGAAAGCGGAAATACCTATTTGTAGACATTTCTTCTTCCCCACCATTGATATAGTGGGTTGGCATATACATGTTATAGTCAAAACATTTTCGTTCTTATTTAAAAAAAAACAAGATACAATTATAAAACATTTTTCTTTTTCAAATCATAATATTTTAGAGACTATATGTGGGATATTTTAGGGTTGGAATTGAATTACTATGGAGCGGTCCCCTCTGGTATTGCAGAGGACTCCTCCAGTTGTTGCAGAGTGTGCCTGGGATGGCAACACTTTAGCTGATTTATATGGACCCACTTATCTTCCCCCTCTGCCAAACTGCCTTTGGGGATGCAGATCGTATAGGCAACAGGGGAGATCTTGTCTATAATTTCAAACGGTCCCTTCCATGTAGGCAAGAATTTTCGCTGTTTGGCCTGGTTCCTTTGGAAATTGTATAGATAGACCCGATCACCCACCTTATATTCCTTTCGGTTAGTTTTCAAATCATAGTGGGTTTTCATACTCTCAGCTGATCTTTCTAGATTCCGCTGAGCATAGGCAAAAGCATGCTGAGGGTGTTTTCTTAAATTCTCCACATACTGAGTTGTGGAGGCATTTATCAGTGTCTGCTCTTGGGTCCTGTAGAGCAAATGCTGGGGAAGCACCATCTTGCGTCCAGTCATCAACTCAAATGGTGACATTTTAGTTGCAGATGAAGGGGTAGATCTGATGGCCATTAGGACCAGAGGTAGTCGGATATCCCAACTTGGCCCAGAATCTGCCACAAACTTTTTTAAGATGCTCACAATGGTTCGTTTATATCTCTCCACTGCTCCAGAAGAAGCTGGCCTGTAAGCAATGTGTAGCTTCCTTTTAACCCCCAGTATCTCCCACATCTTTGTCATTACTTCACTGGTGAAGTGGCTACCTCTGTCTGACTCAATCCTTTGAGGTAGACCAAAACGGGAAAAGATGTGGTTAATCATCAGGGCAGCTGCTGTTTCTTCCTTGCAGTTTGGGGCCGGGAGACATTCCACCCACTTGGTAAACAAGCATGTAACGGTCAACATGTACTTGTTTCCTCTAGACGAGCGAATTACAGGGCCTACAAAGTCGATTTGCAAATCTGACCATGGCAGTGTCATCCCCCTCTTTTGGAGAGGCGCACGGTGTGTGAGGGATGATGGCTGAAATTGTGCACACACAAGACACCCCTTCAAGTATTGGTCGAGGTCCAGCCCCATGTGTGGCCAGTATGCAACCTCTCTTAAGATTTCCAGTGTTGTGTGAAACCCCCTATGACCTGCTGTGGCCGCATCATGGGTGTGACTTAACATCAGGCTTCGGAATGAGGTAGGAACCAGCCACTGATCATGGCCAGCTTGGGATTTCCTTACCAACAGCCCGTCTTGGATCCGGAACATTTTTGGACATTTCATCAACACTCTTAGGTCCTCTTTCCCAATGTAATCGGTATCCGTCAGGGGAAAGTTCTCAGGGTCCTCAATGTGTTGGTAAAACTTACCAATTGTTGGATCCCCCTTTTGAGCCGTAATCAAATCAGCATCAGGGGTCTCCTTACTCCATTGTGCAGTTGAAAGATCGTTGTGAACATTTGTCTGGGACCTAGGGATAGCAGTGACCTGGATTTCCCCCAACAGGGAATCTATTTCGATTAGATCCCCTTGGATGGCCCCGGTTTTGGCCAGCTGATCAGCTAAGTCATTTCCAGTTTTGTCTGGTCCCTCTACTTTGGAATGACCCTTGATCTTTTTCCAGTAGATGGTCATCCCATTCGATGTGACCAGATCATCAATATTTTGGATTAACTTCCCATGTTTCAGGGGTTTGTTATTAGCACATAACATGCCTCTGGTTTTCCAGTTGACCAGGTGCTCCACAAACCCGTTCCGTACATAATCCGAATCTGTGATTATGACCAGTTCGTGGAGTTGATGTTGGACAGCAGTGAGGATGGCCTGATGCACAGCCATCAATTCTGACACCTGACTACTTCGGGGACCAATTTTGTATCCAGCGGAGGGTTCTGGGGACTCATTCACCCATGCATTCCCTACGCCGGCCACCAGTTCTTTCTCCCCGTTGTTGTCAACATGGTACGAGCATCCATCCACATAGACAGTGGGCATTCCCTCACACTTGTCTTCTTCAAAGACTTTGTGTGGGGAATTAAGGTATGCCTCCATGTTGTCCTTGATTTTTAGACTTCCGTCCTCGAGACAGTTTTCTCTGGCATAATCATGCAAGTCAGCCAGACCTTGCGCTAAGGGACTCTTCTTGTTTTGGCCATACCTGACCTCTACAGGAAAGCCTTGCATTGACAGATCCAGGAAGTAATTCGGGAATTACTCACATTTCCGGGCCGGATTCTGTCACTTTGGAGATATTGCAGAGGCTGTTGTGGAGTCTCAACTATGATGTGTTCCCCCTGGATAAACGGGCAGTAATTCTTCAATGCCCACACCGTTGCCAGGATTGCCTTCTCACAATCGTTGAATTTTTCCTCCACAGAGGATAAAGTTTTGCTCGCATAGGAGATTACTTTATTGACCTTGTCATGCTTTTGGTATAATACTGCCGTCAAGCATGTATTAGAGAACCCTGTCTCCAGGAAGAACTCCTTGTTTCTGACAGGGTAAGCTAGGCAAGGCGCTTGTGAGAGGCTTCTTTTGAGTTGTCTTACTGCCTCGGATTGTTCTGGACCCCATTCCCACTTGACCCCCCTTCAGGAGATGAATCAGGGGTCTAGTGATCTCTGCGTAGCCCTCAATGAACTTTCTGCTGTAATTAGTCAGTCCAAGGAGGCTCCTTAGTTCCCCAGAGTTGTGGGATCCTTCAGTTTCTGGAGTGCTTCCACTTTCTTTTCTTGGGGACAGAGACCCTGAGGCGTAATCTCATGCCCCAAGAAATTAACACGAGTTCTACACCACTGTGCTTTCTGGAAGGAAAGTTTTGCTCCAGCGGCCCTCAACTGTGTCAGAACATAACGGATCTCCGCTATGTGTTCTTCCACAGATGAACTTTTGATGAGGACATCATCTACATAAGCCAGGTTACCCCTCGCACCCAGGTCGGGCATGGCCTTATGTAGGAAAATGTTGAATTCATTGCTGGAGTTGAGGTATCCGAAGGGAGTCCGGGTCCATGTGTACTGCTGGCCCCCAAAGGTAAAATCAGTTTGTATTGGTCCTCCCTACTGGCAGGCACGGTCCAGTACCCATTGGTCAGGTCTATTGCAGTGAATACCTGTGACCCCTGGATCTCGGCCAGCCCTTGGTCAATGTAGGGAAGAGGCCATCGGGAAGTATGGACCCGTTTGTTGAGCTCCCTAAGGTCGGCGCAGAGTCTCCACTGGCCGTTTGGCTTCAATATTCCCAGCACCGGATTATTGAAGGTGCTGTGTACTGGACGGATTATTCCCCGGGACTCAAGGTTCTTAATTATTTCAGTAAGGGACTCCATGGATGCGAGAGGCAAGCAATATTGCTTCACAAACACTGGAGTCATGCCAGGGTCTGTGGGAATTGTTGTCGTGTGGATGTCGGTGCGACCACAGTCATACGAGTCTACCGCAAAGAGATCTTGGAAATCCAAGAAAGCTTGTTTCAACTTTTGCTTCTGTTCCAGAGTCACACAGGCATCAGCTAGGTTGACTCTCTCTTCCAACATCTGCCTGAAGCCTGGAAAGACTTCTGGTTTTGCTATCTCAGCGGCCTCCTCCAGCTGGGTGGAGAAGTCCCTGGTCAGAGTGCTGATTTGGACTGGAGGCTTCAGGTGGGAAAGGCAGCCCTAATGGACCTGGAAAATCACCTCATTCCCTCTGAAGTCACAAGTCACATCTTCCTTACCATAAGGGCAAGAAGTGTACACCAGGAAGTTCCCCCCATGCCGGGTGAAAATCCTGTCTGGTGTTGTGTTGTCATCACTGTCACTGTCAAAACAGTCCTTGGGAATTGGTCCTAACAGTTCATTTCCTAAATCAATGGAGAAATGACGGTCATCAACCGACATTCCAATAATGTTGCCTGCGGCTAGAGTAATACTCTTTAAGTCGCTGTTATCCACCTCTATTGGAATGGTGTCATGTTCTATGTTGACTAATGGTGTTGGATTTACCTCTAACCCTTGCTGTTGGAGAGACGCATTTAGATGTATGTAAGCATCAGGGTTTTTCGATTTTTGTCCTCTTTTAACTTTCACTTCCAGGGAGAATTGTCGGGTCCTTTCTGGGATGGTGACTTCCTCTTTAATATGAATTTCAACTGCATAAGGTAGCAATTGAGCTGACCTAAATGCTTTTCTGGATCATCAAAGCCCATGGGATTATCCGCTAATCGGGACCAAGCTTTGAAGTTTATTAGGTCCAAACTAATGGCAAAGCGATTGAGAATGTCACTGCCTAAGTAAAAGGCGGCAGTGACGTCTCGCACAATCCAACAATTATGGACTATGCTCTTGTTGCCAATGGAGATTTTGAGCATACACCTGCTTGGCAGGAGATGTTTTGAATTGGGTGCTTCCAGGTCCATTTCCCATTTGTCTATCAGTTTGAATGTAGGAATGGCTGGATCTTTTGGGAGTTGGCGGAACATGGCTTCGCTAATGAAGCTCTTACCGTTGTTCACACCCACTCGAGCGAGAACAGAGTCCTTCCCATCATTTAACTGAACCGGGATGAACAACTGATCTCCAATTTGCTGAATATCAGCCAGGCTCTGAGCTGATTTCACATCTTTCTGGACTATAGGAGTGGGAGTGTCTGATTGTGGATTGGTGAAGAATTTCAGAGTGTTTCCTTCCAGTGTGGAATACCACCTTAAACTGGAAGGAAGGTTGATTTTCAGAAATAGAGAGGACCCCCCATCACCAGTCTGTTGTCCTACTGCTATTACTGTCACGTCTGGAATTTGGTTGTGCTGGAAGTGAAATTCTACTTGGTCAGATTTTTGTTCAACCATGTGGCAGGTGCCGTTTAAACTAACATGGTTGACACTCTGTTTTAATTTTATTGGTCGGCTAGTCTGGGTCCAGAGGACCTTGTTTACGCAATCTATTAGGGGTGACAACCTTATCAGGAGGTCATTCCCTAGTAAACAAGGGGTGCCCTCTAGAGTCACTACTATGACTCAGTGTTTCACCTTGTGTCGCCCAATTTTGATGTCCAAATCTGCAGTCCCCTCGACGGGAATTTCCTTCCCGACAAAGTTCTGCAGTTGTCCAGGAAGAGAGGTGAGAGGAATACGATGATTCTCTCCCCTTCCTAAATTCAGTTCATCAAAGGCCCTTCTGGACAGAAGGGTAGCTTGAGATCCAGTATCCACCAGTGCCGAAATTGTACCCTGCCCCTGTATTTGTACCGGGGCATAATATCTTCCCTCCTTCTCCTCAAGGGGGCACAGATAATGCACATTTTTGGACAACTGGTGGGCTAACTTTCTGGTTTTGGACATGGCGAGAGAAGAGATTTGGGCAGAATTCTGTGGAGCGTCTTGGGAATCTGAAAGAAAAAGTTGGCAACTGGAGATCAGAGCCATTGTGGGTTCCCCTGGTTCCGGTTCTGGGCCGCCCCCCCCTTTTTGGAGGCAGTCAGCAGGATGGGTTTGAACCAGGGGATTTCGGTATTGTGGGTTCTGGGATGAGATGATGGGCGGCGGTAGCTCAGTCTCCATTTCTCCCCAGTCTGGATTGGAATCCCTTGGGACCCATTTTTCTTTGGGAGGAGTCCCCCCATCTCTGAAGGAGAAGATCCTTTTCCCAGGATCTTCTGAGGATCCCTCTCCCTCAAATTGGAAGACCTGCACCTCCTCCACAAAGTGGGTCTGTTTGGGTCCTTTGTTTCTCCTACCCTCCTTGGGAGGCAGGCTTTCAGGGGCAGGAGATTCTGTTTCTGCTTCCTGGTTTTCCAGGGGCTGTTTACAAGTTGGGAAGGAAGCTTCCTCCAAGGCTTTACACCCCCCTTCCCCTTGTGCCTCCTCCATGGGAACCGGTCGGTTATCGGGGTGCTGCCCCCGTCATTGTTCTGGAGCACCAAGTCCAGAGTTTGGGGCATTCTGCGGTGGCATGCTCACCTGAGGGTTCTGTTGAGCCCTCAGTATGTGACCCAGATCTCGTGCCATCTTTTGGACCTGGCGCTCAGGCTGATACGTGGCTCTATTTTCTCCCCTGGGCTGATCCCGGGAAGGGTAGCTATCCCTTCTCTGGTAATACCCCGGATTGGGAAGATTTGGGTACCCCTCCACCCTTGGCCTCCCCTCTCCCGGATTAGGTTGTCTGGGCTCAGGGAATTGGGGAAAGAAGGATGGATGATTTTGGGGCTGGAAATTGGGTGGATACCTGGGAAAAAAGTTCTACCCAGGATTTGGTGAATTTCTGCCCTCCTGGGGGAAGTTAGGAGGGAAGTTCCCCGGGTCAGGTGCTTGGCTCGATCCCCCCCTTGGGCTGGAGGAGTCCACACATAACCCAGGATTGGTTGGTTTCCCTTGTAGCAGGGACTAACATAGTCAGGGGAGCGGGGGACCCCATTTGTGGGACTACCTCCTCGACTCCCTGTCTGTGACAGGCCCGAGGGCCTTCTGGGCTGTGAATTATTTGGTGCAGGCAGGTTTTTAGGCCCCCCCATCTCCAAATCTAAAACGGGGGCAACCTTTACCTCTGCCACCTTGGCAGCAGCAGGGGTGCTGTTTGTTTTGGGGGTTTTCGGCGCATTATTTTTATTTCCGATGGGCTTCTGCACCTCATAGATCCGGGTAGCATGTTCAATGACCCAGTCTAAAGATCTTTTCTCATGAAAATCTCTCACGAGCTGGTTCATTATGTATTTGGGTAAGGCATGGAAAAACGTATTGATAAATTCTCTGCTATCCGTGCGCACCCTTCTGGTGGTCTGCGCAAAAGCACGCTTTAATTCTTGCACAAACTCTTGTGGGGCCTGATCCTCCCCACATTGCAAATTGTAAGCTGCCTTGCGAGCCTCTTGAGGATTTCTGTGCACAGAAAAATGTTTCAAGATGGCCGCCCTGTATGTGGACCACCTTGAATGGTTTTGATCCTCCAGCCCGCAAAGAAACTGGAGTATTCTGGTGAAAAGGTCCACTTTACATATTGAATACAGCTTTGGCTGTCCTTCAAATGGAAAGTCT
The DNA here is from genome assembly GCF_040938575.1 of Ambystoma mexicanum. NCBI lineage: Eukaryota > Metazoa > Chordata > Amphibia > Caudata > Ambystomatidae > Ambystoma > Ambystoma mexicanum. Next base: position 313,945,637 of record NC_090937.1, on the reverse strand, counting down.
CCATCATTTGCTCATAGAGCTCCAAGTGTTCCCAAACAGAATACTTGGCATTCTTATGATAAGGCGTGATAACACTCCTTATTGCCTTTATTTGTTTCAATGGGTCCTTAAGTAAGGCCTTTTTTTGCCTTATTGGCCTTTTTGGTTCGGGTAACCCTGGTCCATTCATCCTCCGACTCAGAAGCGCTGCTCCCAGAGGTGCCAGTCTGATCTTCCAGGTTTTCCCGGATTCTGCGAGCCTGTGTCCTGTGACGCTCAGAGGAGTCTTCAGATCCCTCCTTGCTACCAGGATTTGCTGGGTATCCCCCCCACTGACCTAACTGGGCAGAGGTTTTCAGGAGGCCCTTAGTGGGCCTACTCTCCTGGGGTTCCCCACTAAATTGCACTGTGCCTGGGTGCCCATACCCGGATGCCCGCCCATCTATTCCTGGGAGGTACTGGCCTATGAGCCCCATACTTCTAGCTGGATAGTAATCTGCCATCCCCGTGGCCCTGGGCTCATGAGCGCGAGAGGACATGGGGGTGGCAGAGTCCAGGGACTGGGAGAGATTTAGGCCTCTGGTACCAGGGCTCCTGAGGTTATGCTCAGGAGTTTCTCTTTCCCAGCGAACCTCATCTCTATCCGCCCCTGCTTCCTGTTGCAATGCAAGAACCTGCGCTTTCAGTTCCTCAGTTAAGGCCTTACTAGACTCTATCAGTCTCTCCTGCATGGCTACCTGTTGCTGGAGCCTATCATTGTGCTGACAGAGAGCCTCATTTTCTCTCTGAGCCTCCTGATTGTTCCTGGAGTACTGGGCCAGTCCCTACTGGCCTGCTCCTTTCTTGCCAGAGCCTCCTCCACCCTCCTGGTGTGATCTAGCAAGCCCTGATGCTCTTTTTGGAGGTCACCCAGCCCCTGGAGGGCCACGTGATTTTCTTAAATTTTTCTTTTTAAATGGCAGACTTCCTGGCCTAAGGTATCCCTTTCCTGACCAAGAGCCTGCATTTGTGACGCCAGGTTGTCCCACTGCCTTTGAAAGGCACCAACTTTCTGGCGTTCTTCATCAAACTCTGCCTGGGTATCCAGGTCTTTCAAAATCAATTTATTGCTTTCCTCTTTCTCTCTGTCTAGTTGGATTTGCAGGGTGGCTACCTGCTCTGTGCATGCCCTGTTGAAATTGATCTGTTGCTCCAGCTTTTTCTGGCTCTGCAGTAAGGAGTCCAAACTGTCTTGGTGCTCCTTCTGCAAAGCCAGAATTCTGGTATCCTGGTCTGTCTTTTCCTGTTGCAGTATATCCATGTCCTCTTTTATTTTAATGATATACTGCCTACTATCATTTTCTGACTCCTGGCTCCTCTGCAGCCTCTGCTCAGAAGAGACCAGGTCAGATTGGGCCTTTTCTAACGCCATCTGTTGCCTATTTGCCAGATCTTGGCCTTCAGCACATTTGTCCTGCATGGCTCCCATATATAGATACAAATATGCCGCTATCCTGGCAATCTTATTGTGTTCATCTTTGGCCTTAGAAGCCATATATAATTCACTCAGCGCCACATGTAATGGACCCTGATCTCTCCATATATATGACCCAGTTTCAGTGACCTATTGTGCGATTGCCTGCAACCAGACCGTTTTGTCCTGATGAGTCCACTCACCTCTCACAAATAGCTTATGTAAGAAGTGTTCTCTGGCTATTTTCATGTCTACCAAGGTCGTCATTCTGGAATTTGAGTTCCTTCCTGACTTACAGAAGTTTGTATTTTATTTTGCAAAACAGACCGTTTCCTTAGAGCGTTCCTTTGAGGGATGCTTTCACAGTGTAAAACAGCGTGGTGATCTAACCAGATATGTGTATCTGGTCAGTTGGCACACTGTATTAATCTGCACAAGTGGTAAATCTAACCCAGAATATCCCGGCTCCGAGCCCCCACTTTTGTAAGCGATAATCAATCAACACTACAGCTAAGTCAATGCCTAGTCTGGGATGCTGTGGAAAACCCTTATTGATGTATTTTTATATCCAGTTCAGTACTCTGGATGACAACCCTTGTATAACACCCCCCTCTTAGAATCCTCTGACCCCACTGAGCCAAGAAGTAGGTTTGTTTTGCAAATTAAAAGGTCTATTTGGACAATTCAACAATATATATCTATCACACTTTTATAATATATTAATATCTGATGGTACACTGAGACATATGATGTGGATCCACAATGGGTAATGTTACAGTGTTACACTTGATTACTTAGGAGTAGTATAGAGGATGAGGTAGCTGAAAATGCTTTATGGTTTCAAGGAAATGCAATGAGGAATAAAATGCAGTACAGAAATACTTGACATGATTTTAGCAAAAGATAAGATAATCACTTTTTCTCTGGCAATTCACCCCCCTCCCCTATGCAATGTAAGAAATGGAAGGAGATGGAAAGAGGAGCACACAGTTCTAAGGAATGCAATCAAATACAATACGAAATTCAGTTCCCCCCAGCAAGCTTAGAGGAAACAGGTAGGAGTATGAAACACAGGCCCAAAATGCTTTTTAAATGTGATGGCAATGGATGGGAAAATGTGCCAACTGATTTTAATTCCCTCTATAGATTCAGGGTGAGTGGGAGATCGTGTTGGTATTAGTTCAGGCTCGCTTTAGCAATGCTCTATGAGTTATTACCAGGTTGCAAACAGATTTTAACAAAAGAAAGAATGGAGCTGCTATTTTGACAAGTGGAGAAATTGAGCCAAAATAGCAAATCATGGTAAATGTCGCGAGTGCGTAAATCGTGATTGCGGAAAAAGTATAAGGAGTAGGAAGTTCCTAGCCCAAACGGTTCCAGAGATACGGACGATTTAATAAAGGTAGATTTTCGGATTTAAAGTAAAACTCAAAATGACAGGTGACAGCTTGCAGCTGCAGAATTGACAGGTGACAGTTGTGCAGCTTACAATTGACAGATGGCACGATTTCTAGGAGGCTGTTCTAATTAGTTTAAAATAGTTTGGATTCGATTATTCTAACTAAGAGATTGGTTCTGCACAGTTCTGCTAGGTACTCACAATATCAATTTGAAATAGGCCTCGTCACGGTCTGGTCAGGTTGGACGGGACTTCCGGCGGGTGGTTCTGAAGTCCCGGCTATCTGGGTCAGCTCTGCTCTCTGGGTCTGTCAAGCACCGGATCTGCTCACAACGGTCTGGTTTGTGGTTCTCTCGGGTTCCGGATACAGCACTGCTTTCTGGATACTGCTACAGGTTCTTGCAAAAATTCTTGGCAAAAATTCAAACAGCTCGCCCGGCTGTTGAATAGTTTGGTTGGTTTTGAGGCCTGCTGAAGAGGATTCAGCTGGTGGATTCAGGCCTCTCTGCTGCAAATTCTGGAGTTAATTTCTGCTACAGGTTCTGGAGATTGATGGATTTGAAGTCTGGATCTCTGGATGTGAAGTCGTCAGTCAGCATGCTCCGCAGCAAATGGAATTAAATCTCTCTAACTGTCCCAGCAGTCTCTTTTTATATGTTTTGAAAATGGGTGTGTGCCTGGGCCTAGCTAAGCCTGCCCCTCTCTACTTGTCATTGGCCCAATTCTCCCCTCTCCCATGATTGGGGTAAGGAAATGGATTGTCATCATGATGAGGTCTGTTTATGGGTCAGAGGATTCTCCCCTGGTCAATTTGAACACAAATCTATTTCTGACCCAAATACATATTTATCTATGTACCATTTTTCTAATAGTATAGGTCCAGTTAACATATTTTCTGTAGCACCAAACCATCCAATCCCTGTCTTTGTACGATGTTGTGTCCACTGATGACAGAATTCTCCCCTTTTGATCCAGATAACGACCTCTAAACCTTTCCAGATTTTACACAAATGTGCACCAGGGATATGGGTTACAGATGATAAAGTGTCAGATTTTTAACATGCATACATTTGGAGTAACAACCTTTTTTCCGCTACTATCCCCAGGAACATACCACAGGGTCCTAACACCTCTTAAAATGTGCACAGAAAAATCACAAGAATAATGATATTATTTATATAATTTTGACAGGTCCGTAATATGAATTATCCATCTTTTTAAAAGTATGCCCTGGTCAAAAATGGGTGTGGCTTCCCACATCACATGGTGGAATAACTGGTTTATCCACTTCCCCCAAGCTCAGCTGGCTTGCAGAGGCACTGCCGCTCCCAGTTTCCCCTAAGAGGAAGCCACTTTACGCCCCCCCCAATATAACATTTGCCTGAGTCCAGGACAAGGCTTTGTTCAACCTCCTGCAGGTCCCCTCCCTTAATTCAATCAGGGAGGTGTGAGCTCCTTTTGGCAGGGGCAGCAGGATGCAGCCAGGCCTGGGAAGAGTGGCTGAGCAGGTTTCAACTCCTGTTGGGGGTAGTTGTCAGGCAGAATCCAGTTTCATTAAGCCAGGTTTCAGCTAAATGTCACTTATTGTTCCCAGTTTAAATCAAACTTACAATATTTACATATACATTAAATAATTACTTCCTTCAAGTCATTTAAGAATATAGTTTTACATTGTATCCACCTCTTAGCAAGTCTTGGCTTGGTTTTGTTTCATTTGTTCAGTTTTACACAAAAGTCTGGTGGTTTTAAAACGCCGGCTTTCTGATAGTGGTGAGTACCGGTATTGCAACCATTTTTGGGATTAAGAAAATTAATTCCCCACAGTTCTGAGTTGCTTTTTGGCAATCAGCATTGCCATTCCCAATGGTTTCAGGCTACTGTGTGTGTAGCCCAATGGTGGTTTTAGGCAGTGCCCTCCTGTGCTCACAACATAGGCAAAAATGGGTGGCAGCCTATTCTTCATGTTTTCCCCCCTGTGCACTCTCTGGGGAGTTCTGGCCATCATGATGTTTTCCATGCCAGTACTTCACAGTTTTATGGTAGGGCTTGGATGCATGGGTAAAAACATCCCACAGAGGTCAAAGGGATGATGGTGAACCAATAGTGTTTGGGCTGAATACTATGGAAGGGGAGAGGGATGATGGTGTGATGAAGCCAGTACTCTGGTGGCCTGGAGAGGGTTGTGGAGTTTGCAAAAGCACTCATGGGTAGGGGGTGGGACATAGTGTGTTGGAAAGAGCGGGAAGCAAGTATCTCATGTAAATGGAATATCTGAATACGTACAAAGACAGGCACTGACAGAGCTAAACAGAGCAGGGGTCTAGGGAAGGAACACTACACAAAGCTCTGCACTGACAACACATGATTTCAAAAGCAATTATTGAGTGACAAAATTAATATAAAACACAGGCTCAATGCCTTAAACGGTGTAAGGCCTGTGATGATTCTGGTGATGTCATCACTTCTTTCCCAGGGAAAGTCTCTCTCCACGTGGCCAGGGAAAGGCAGAAGCCACCTGATCCTGGCCCTGGGCATTCCAATCTGTGGGAGGACCACATGAGGCGAGATGACCCTCAAGAGACATATGACCCCAAAATTCTGCAAGCCCCTATTGCATATTTTATATTACCTGTGAACATCCAAAATGGACTATTAGCCAAACCTCTGTTTTTCCCCCAGTGTAAAACATGGGGAAAAACAGTGATGAAGAAGATGACTGAGAGTATAGTGATCACTCCTCTTAACGAGAGTGACCGGTCTACTCATGTTCCCTCATTAACTGGCCGTACAAAATGCAAAAGGGCTAGATGAGATCAAGGAGGAGAGAGCCCACTTTCAGCCAGGGAGTACGGGAGCTGCTGACCAGCCGTGCGAGGAAGCCCAGCTAAGGACACAGCGAACGAGGACTGGCAGGAGCAAGAGAGCCGATCCAGGAGGAGGGCCTCCCTGACAAACTACCTGAGCCAACCGTTAAGTAGTCCCTGGTGTGACATGCCACTGGAGAGTGAACTCCCATTTCAAAAGGAAGACGGAGAGAGAAGCCATTCAAGAGAAAGCGAACCAACCGAAGAGCAAGAGGCGAGTACACAACCAGCCAGAGACAGCACCTGAACAACATAGGATGCTCCAGGAAAGACAATGCTGCCCGAGAGTTGCACACCAAAGAGGCAGGTATGTGGGCAGTCAGAAGGATGTCAGAGCTGGTGGGGAGCAATATGAGAAGGAGAGTAAAAGGGACTGGGACCCCGGGAGGAACCACAAACTTTCAAAAGCAAATATACATTTGGCAAAAGGAGAAACTCTGCGATTTGGAAGAAATAAGTATAGTCTATATTCTGCAAAGGGGCAAACAAAAAGGTCCTGGCAGGCAAGTATACCAGGCAAACTATGAGTCTGGGACACTCACCCACATAAAAGTGAACAATATAAGAAAGTCCTGGCAGGAGAGTGTACAAGGCAGATTGCAAGTCTGGGACCTGCACCCAATTGTGTTACTTTAAGAAGAGAGCTCAAGGGAAGATCCATACCCCTTGGGAATGTTTGAATGTGAACATTGTATGTGTTGAAGAGAAGGGATCTGTGGTTCCCAGGGAAGGGGAGTCAGAACCCTTGTGACTGTGAATTGTAGAAAGTGGAGAAAGGCTAAGGGAATAGTCATACCCCTCCTTGTTGTGAAGTGGGGCACCCTGAGTAAAGACAAGCAAAGAGGCATACCTATTGCCACTGACAACGTTGTGAAGCTAAAAGGAGGGAGCCATCCTTTTTGGCTCGTGAGAAACTGAAGGAGAAAACCAAGGGGGGTGGGGGGAGTCTTTTCCTCTGGAACTGATGCAAGGAGAACAAGAACCAAGGGAAGGGAGACGTTCTCCCTGGAGTTGTGAATACCTTTTTGGAACTTTATTATTTGCATTTTGAACTTTAAAGGTGGGCTGCGAATGAACAGCTTAGAGACATTGATCCTGATCACTTTATTATTGAGTTTATAGCATGTGGGGGTCAGGATAGGATTTTGGACACAGGACAGAAAACATTACTTGGTCATTCTGCCACAGACAGTTTCATTACTTAGTTTTGAGGCAGGGAACCCCTTCATAGTGGTAGGGCGAGTGGTAGGGTGGGATAGGATTCTCTCCAATCCCCTTTTCTTTGGTATTAAATAACAGTGTATAGCAACCACCATGACTACCCTGTGTCTGTGTCTTACTCCAGACTCTTCACAGGCCACATAGAATAACAAATTCTGCTTTTTCTGTTTCTTGCCACAATTGTTGCCAATTCCAATCCCCATGAGATATCCTGCTTTCCAAAACTCATTCTCTGTCTATATATTTACAACGTTTGCATTCTAAAATGGATTTTTACAGTTATATACAAACTTTGTTTTAATTTCGGATGCATTTTTGTTGTAAATAGAACTGCTATAACTCTTGAACATACAATATGTATTGATTACAGGTATGATTAGTTAAACAGTCAGCCAGTTTGGTCAATGTAAAATAAAACAGGTTCTATGAATGTATGTGCCAAGAATAGTCAAGCAGTTTGGTATATACAAAATACATCCGCCAATGCGCTGACCACAATCTCAACCCTTTTCAAGGCTTTACATGGAACGTGAATTGTTCTCATTTATTGTAATTTGATTTGGTACATTAGTTAAACGATCTTCTCTTTTGGAAGTATGACTCCTTGTTCAACAAAGGCTTAATTTTAGGCTTTTCTGTTTGTGACAAAATGGTTCTATTCTTTAGGGTAATATTCCTTGTGCTTCTGTTTACCACATTGGGCCCGATTCATGGAATTATCTGTGTGGAAAATCGGGACTTTGCATGCCAAACTGCATGCAAAAACCTGTTTGCCAATTCATGGAATCTAACTTGCGGATACGGTTACTTTCTGCAAACAATTCCATGAATACGCAGAGCACATAAAATTTATTCTGTGCGCAGGTTCACGCAGTGTCGTTCTCGGCGCACGGCCGTTGTGTGATGAATGCACACTTTTCCATATATCGGGCCCATTTTCACTATATTTTTAATTGTCTTTTTTGCTTAAGTAGAAGAGTGTGAGTCTTTCCTAAAGCATTCTTTGTGACATATTGGGCCTCATTATGAGGTATGCGGTAGAGGGATAGCGGGGCCAGTAGAGATGCCGGCCCTGTTATCCCTTTACCACCCCATCACAAGGTCTCCTTGTGGGACCTGCTAAGGATGCTTGGTTTTACCAGGCGTCCTTAGCAGGTCCCGCGAGCAGACCAGGATGCAGACCAGGATGCAAACAACGGACCCGTCATTAACAGGCCTGTTGTTTGCATCCTCCCCATTCCCATTGAGCCCTATGGTGGCTCGAATGGGAATGGGGATGTACCGGGTCCGGGTTCCCGTAAAGGGGAATTATCAGGCCCTCCAAGTTCAGAATGGCCCGGTTCTTCCCCATTCCAGGAACCCGGACCGGGTACCCGGTATGGGGGTAGACATGTCACTAATAGCAGCATAGCTACCTCCATACTTGTAATGAGGCCCATTGTGTATATACTGTTTGACTGCGTTTTGCGCATACAACCATACCAATGGTTGTATTCTGTGTATGCCATACATTCTGACTGTTTTGCTAATGTAATCATGCCTGTAATTAATATTGCACACATGAGAGTAATAGGTGCTGAGTTTTACACCAAGGACACAGAATTAAAATACATTGGGACTCATCATGAGTTGGGTGGTAGCCCTTAAATGCAGCAGTAATGATATTACCACCACATTTAATACTGGCCCAATCATGAGCTTTTTTCTGGAGGTAAAAATCCTGCTTTCTGCCCATTTTCAGCAGTTTTTGGCACTATTACCACTGGAGCAATTACCGCCAGCAGTAACAGCACCGAATGGGCAATAACCATCCAACTGCTACTTGTGATCTGGCACTAATATTGCCAGACTGAGTAGCGGCAGTGCTATTTGCACTGGCAGTATCCCGGAGGTATTACTGCCGGGATACCGCGAGACTCGTGATGAGGGCCATTATGTTTAACTTTGTAAAAAATCTACCATAGAATGTTAATGTTTTAAATATACTTTGCGTGTCCAGGCATTAATTAATCTGTAACAAAGTAGACTATGGCAGTTACCCTCACCCAAGTCACATACTTAGCTATCCCGCCTGAATGTGTTTAGACACTAACTCGATATAACCTGGAGCTGTGCAACACTGCTCATCTGCTTCTCTGTGTTTTGCACTAAATAATAATGCAGCACACCATGACACTACCACCAAGTTCCCATAACACAATTTTGTGACAAACACTTTCCCTGATCAAAACATAGCACCCCCACACAGAAAGAACTGCGACACAGTCACAGAATCACATACACGCGCACACACACACAACACACGCGCATGCACACATGTGTGCGCGCACACATACAATCCCCACTTTATGCTCACCCATTCAAGTTGTGTGGGCTACTCCTCAACAGTGTGGCTAGTCAAAAGAGAATATAGAGCTGGAGTGGAGAACAGGCCCATAAATAAAAAGGTAAGAGTGCTCATCCTTGACACCTCTACTTCATTACATCTGAAGGAAAATAGTTCTTCCCTTTTGACTCAAGATGTAATGGCTGGTCAACAGAAACATATTTTGGGACCCGTTCCATTACATGAGCTAGCTGGCAACTGAAGCTTGGTTTATCAGTGGGTCCTTTTGTGTTACAAATAGTGCTAACATGCTGTGTTACATTTGCTGCCTGGTGCTTTGATGAACCACATTATGCTGCAGAGTCTAGAAAGAAATTAGTGCTTCCGAAAGCTACATCAAACAGCAGAGGCACTGGGCCTGGTACGCCGTCAAGGGCCTTGAGTAGGACCTCCGAGAAGGCATGATATCCATCAACTATTCACTGGACCTGATATCTGGGTGGCCCTGAAGACACTTTTGAAGGAATGGAATAGAGTCAAATTCAGTCCAATGAACTAGACATGTATGCTGCATCAGTTACCACCGTGGTGGTCATGGTGCTGAGGCATGTTCAGAATGTTATGGAATATGTTCCCGGCTGGGGTGTCCAGAATGTGGTCCATGGAGGAAATGACAACAGGGCCCAATGAAGAGGAAAAGGTGTGAGTAGGTAAACACAAACATCTGATGTTACAGAGAGATTCAAAGCGAGGTGAGGGAGAGAGTAGAGTTTCTGAAAGTAGCCACAAACTGGAATGGCCTGCCCCTAAACCTAAGATCAGAGACAAATCACCTTGTTTTCAGAAGAAAGCTGAAAACACTACTGTTTAAATAAATTGGACTATAAAACAGTTAGTAATATATATTGTACACTCCACTGTTTGGTCTTCGTCCACTGACCAAGTGTTCTGTCTCTTTGTATTGTCATTGTCGTCCAGTCTTTATCTTGGTGCCCCGATGCCCACGGGCTTTCGGCGCCCCACAAATAAGTAAATGGGTAGTTATGTGTGGATGTGTGGCTGGAAGGATGGATGGCTACGTTTGTCTGGTTGTGCAGATGGGTGAGTGCAAGTGTGTATGTATTTATATGAGGCAGCCGAGTTTTTCAGAGGGATATTTGGGAAACCTCTCTAGCAAATTTTGAGCCAGGCATTGCATCTATTGTTGTGTTTCTGATCACCTACGTCCATTGTTGTGCTTCTGTCACCCTACGTTCATTGTTATTCGAACATTAGAATGAATGTGGACATATTGGACAGCAACTGGACGCAAATAGTAACACAAAAGTAGACAGAATGACAATTCTCATGTATTAACAGGATGCAGACATGCATGCATAAAAAAGTAAAAAAAAGGTATAGCTTTCGTAAGGAAAATGATATAAAATTGTAGAATGGAATACTGCTAGCTGCCCACATTGTAAGAAAGGCTGCCCTTCTATTCCATGTACGTCATTCCCTCTCAGACTCCAGTCGTTTGATCACATTTTGTTTACGGTTTGTTAATAACACAGAGCATTCAAAGGCGCTTTGTGACCGATGCAAAGTTTGCAGAAAAACATCCCTCAGATATCAAAGCATCGAGCAGTGAAATTAAACCTTGCTGTCCTGCTACTTTTGTGTTCAGTACATTGTGTCATCTGCGGAAAAGAAGTGGAAACAAAAAGGGGACATCGGCATTGGAAAAGCTGGCAATGCTGCATTCATGCTTGTGTTTTCGGTTCTTTCTCCTTGTTCAGAGCTTTCATCATGATGCACCCGTTCTGCATCACAGAGCAGCTGCAAATCAGCTGGAAATGTAATTCAACACGGACGTTAAACAAGTAACAATCTACCAAGCAGCAGGGAGGAGAAAACATGATTTTAAAAACACATATTTCTCGCAAACTAAGAGAGCTCCACTCTCTCCGACGAAATGGCTGCTGCTGTAGCAGAACTTTCAGCAGAATTCACTGCACAGAGCAGCTCAAGGCCCCTTTCTGAAAAGTAGCTTCAAGGGCTCTGGTGGAGAGTTAAAACTCTCTCCGTCCAGACCTAACAAGAACCTCTGCACTTAGGGTCTGTAGATATGTAAACTTAACTGAACAAAAATGCACCTTAGTCCCAAAGGTAAATAGAAAAGAACATGAGTCATGCTTTATGAATTGGCACGATCGTGTGTATACAGTAGGGCAGATTCAGAAAGTCTTGCGTGTTTTGCCTTCATGTCCTTTTCTTTGATTGAATATGTTTCCTCATACATGAGTTGCACATCTAAAGGGGATGCCGGCGTTGTTTTTCCTTTGTGAATGAGTCCCAGTTATATGATATGATAGTTTCTTTATAACGGGCTTAATACCCAGAGGTTTCTAAGCGCTGACCCGGGGATCAAACCTGTGTTGCTGTATGTCGTCTTGTTTCCAGGGCGAGCACGTTATCCCTGAGCTATCCTTCCAAAGTGGTGCCCAGCACTCAATTTTAGCAAGCAAAAGCTAAAGGAATGCAGGGCGGCAATACAAGGGAACATTAGATGAACGCTCTATGCACTTCTTGTTAACAATGTGATTGCATTTCCAGGGGGAGGCTTCAGCTGCCCCTATAGATAGAAACTATTCCGATAGCATTGAATTCTCTTTATAATGGGACCAAGTATGGGCGCATGGGCCAACCTTAGACTTGACTTACCTCCGAGTTCACACATAAGATGAAGTCAGAAAACTGTTACTCGCCCATCTGTTCTCTGTTTGAAAATGAGTAATTGGAACTTCCAGAGTACATTCATGAACAAAACTAGCCTAGAAATAACTCTAATTACTGCTTGCGCGACAGCACAAATTCCTACACTACGCCAGTAAATCCCGCTAAAAATCCATTGACCTACTTGACCTCAATTGTAAGCATTGGCACTGAGATCAAAAGCAATTGTAGTGTTTGCCTTTTAAAGGGCCTTTTGGGAAATTACTAGCAACAAATTGAGTTCTTCTCTGAGGGAAGAGAGGGGCTTTGCTGGGCTGCAGGTACCATTCACTAATGCGCTCCTTCCGCGCTTCCGCCTCAATTTCTCAGAAAATTGCACACATAACAAAATGTTTCCCTAAATTCAACACACATTACCACCCGATTATGCTCTTATCACGAGGATTGTTGGGATATAGGAGAGGCACTCGTTTAGAATCTAGGCAGAGATGGTAACTTTGTGGCCTCTGTTGCAATATCAGGGGTGACTGACGATAGACTCATTTTATAATTACAGAGCAAGAATTTAAGCTGTTCTCTCTGCAGCTAGCATCTGGTATGGCCACTAAAAGACAACACACTTGGTTACAGACACTGGCCCTCATTACAAGTCAGGCGGTGGACAATGGTGCTGTTAGCACCATGGTCCATGCCGGATTCCGCCATGGTGGATGGCGGAATTACCGTCCCATTCCAAGGTGAGTGGGGCGGTAATTCCCCATTCACCATTTGCCCTTCCCCATTCCCATTTTTGCCCCATAGGGCATAATGGGGATGGGGAAGGCGCTAATTACGGCACCGTAAATTACGGTGCCGTAATTAGCACCAAGGTCGCTTAGCGCCTTGGACTTTAACGCCTGCAAAAAGCAGGCGTTAAAGTGTGAATCAGGCGTTAAGGGTTAACGGCGCCGACAGCGCCGTTAAACACCTAACGCCTGACTTGTAATGAGGGCCACTGAATGTAACCTCCTCCTACCCACCAATAAATATAAAACATTTATCTGCAACTGCTAATTGTTATTTGTTATATACACTAAAAGTTGGTTCTTTCATGTACAGCCACTGAATGTAATTTAACATTCTGGCTGTCACCAAACAATTGTGTAGGTTGTTTCTCACACTGTCATGAAATGTTACATTTATATCATGCAATGCAGCAACTGGCAGGCAGGAAAGTCAGTACTAAGGACACAAATATGGCTAACCTCTTTCAATGTCATATCTGTCCCTCAAATAAATGTTTTTCTATGTTTTACCTGTACCTGAACTTAATTCCGTTTCAATGTTGTGCCTACCCTTCAGCTGAAGTCTATTTCAATATGTTATCTCTCCCTAAACTCAATCCTACTACTTTTTTGGCTCTTTCGTATTTAACCAATTCCCTCAACTGCCCTACCAACCTCTTGCTTCGTCCTCTACTTTACAGGCCACACCCTAAAATCCAGCCTCACCGGCCTTATTTCGTCTGTTTTAGTACAAACCAGTCAAATCATTTTTCCTGAATGACTGATGAATTATGAAATATTTCGCCGAGGTCCAGTCACAGGGGAATGCACATGAATTGAAAATAGGTATTACACTATGTGCATATTTAAGTGCAAATTACATATAGTATAGATTCAATATTTCCCCAACTATAATTTTTGAATTAGTACTAACGACTAGCGGGTCAACAAAATGTTTGCCCGCAAAGCGAATAGTGCAGAATCCGCAGAGAATTCCACATCTGCCCAAACTGCAAAATCAGCATTACTTTTCTACTGCCACTGAAATGTTCACACGGTTTTGTGAGGTTTCGTGTTGTTCCGCTCGGTGCATGGTGTTTTGTTACCATGTTAGTCTCGTGTTGCACGATTAGAAAATTCCCACAGGTCTTTTTTTTATTTTTATTTGTGTTAGGCTCCTGCAGCTGCATGAGGAACTTTGGGTGTTTTTTTTATTTGTAATCAGTTCGAGCAGCTACAAGAGAAACTCCATGCAGGTATTTTATCGGTCCGTGACAAGAGAAACGTTGTGCATATTTTTTTTTAATCCAAACTCGTTTTGTGCAGTGCCACAAGAAACTTTCCATGCTTTTCTGCGATCTCTGCTAGTTTCGTGGAGCAGCACAAGAAACTTTGCACAGCCTTTTGTTCAACTTGTGGTAGGTTCGCACAGTGGCATCAGAAACGTTGCACGTTTCTTTTTCTAACAATGCTAGGTTCGCACAGTGGCATGATAAACTTCACCCAGCTTTTTTTGTTTGATTTGTGGCAGGTTTGCACAGTGGCGCGCAAAACTTTGTGGAGCTCTTTCGATTCATGCTAGGTTCGTGCAGCGGCATGAGAAACTTCATGCAGCTTTTTGTTCAATTCATGCTACGTTTGTGCAGAGATAGGAGGAACTTTGGGCTGCTGTTTTCTATTTGTGCTATGTTTGCGCAGCACCACTCGAATCTGTGCACAGCTCGTTTTGAGTCACAAAACGGCACAAGACATTTTGTGCTGATTTTTTCGATATGCTAGGATGGCAGAATGGCAGAATTTTGCGAAACGGCACAAAATCTTTCAGATTTCACATCTGCGGCTAAAATGGAACAGAATTTCACAATTGTGCCCTGGCCTACCACTGGCGTAACAGGGGCCCCCGCCAGCACATGTCCTGGGAGGGACCCCCACTTGTAGAAAAAAAAGAAAAATATTTTTTTGATTAAAAAAAAATCTTTTTTTTCTTTTTGAATTCACTCTGCATTTATAAAGAAATTATTTCTGTAACAGAAATAATTTATTTATGAAGGCAGATTGACTACAAAAAGAAACTTTCTTTTTGAAGAATGAGGGCTGTGCCCTCCCCATAGCATGGAAGACCCTAGGCTGGAAGCCTCCATGTCATGGGGTGTGGAGAGCCCTATGACTTCAAAAAGAAATAGTTTATTTTTGAAGTCACTCTGCCTTCACAAAGAAATTATTTCCGTTATGGTTCGGTCCTTAACGGAAATCATTTCTTTATGAAGTCAGAGTGACTTCAAAAAGAAACGATGGGCCTCATTACGGGTTTGGTGGTAACCGTGCCGTTGCTACCAGCAGGTTGCCGCCGGACCCGTAATGATTTACTGGCGCCCGAGTTCCCGATAACACCGGGGGATTACAACCCCGGCAGTCTGGGAAGTCAGGCGCTAGCAAATGTTAAGTCCCCATTTCCATAAAGTCCTATGGGACTCTATGGGAATGGGGACCACAGAAGCACCGGCAGCATTAATAACGGTGCCAGTGCTTCTGTGAAAACTATGCGGGTGGGTGCTGTTCTGCCCGGCAGGTCTGACCTGCCAAGCAGGACGCCACCGCCCACAGAGCTGTAATATCCCGGCCTGGAAACAACGGTGTCGGTAAGCTTACCAGCACCGTTGTTTCCAGTCCAGCACAGTTGTAATGAGGCCCAATTTCTTTTTGAAGTGTTAGGGCTCCCCTCAACCCCATGACCTGTGCGTGAGTGAGTGTATGTTGAAAGGGTGCACACCTAAATTTATAGGTGGCTGCCTGTGTGAGTGTATGGTGAAAGGGTGCACACTTTAATGTACGGGTGGCTGCCTGGTTGTGTCTGTATGGTGAAAGGGTGCACACTTAAATGTATAGGTGGCTGCCTGTGTGAGTGTATGGTGAAAGGGTGCACGCTTAAATGTATGGGTGGATGCCTGGGTGTGTGTGCCTGTATGGTGAAAGGGTGCACACGTAAATGTATGGGTGGCTGCCTGGGTGTGCCTGTATGGCGAAAGGGTGCACACTTAAATGTATGGATGGCTGGGAGTGTGTATATGGTGAATGGTGTGTGTGCTTGCGTTCAGGGCACAACAAAACCTACATTTCGGGGGATAGCCCTTTAAATGTTGGGAGGGGCGCCACCTTCATGGGCGATGGGGGAGGGCAAACTTATTTGTTTGGGGAATCTAATTTCTTTATGAATTTTAATGAGACTATTATAGTGCAGCTTCAATGTTACAAGCAGTTAACTCTCTCCTTTAAGGATGAAAGCACCCACTTATGGACTGCTGTGAGACTGAGTGGTCTCCGGTTCCCTTTATATTGTTCCGATCAATCCCCTGGCATGCAAGTATTAAACCCACATCACGATTTCAAATGCCTAAAAAATTTGGCATTTGAATGAAGGTACTAACAGTGAATTGCTTTATGTTAGTAATTGCTGGGTTCTTGTTAACAGCGAAACCCAGGTGCTGCTTAACATCTGTGTCCTGTTCTGTCTGGCAACTGCTTTGAAGGTCAGCCAGGTCGAGTCAACATAGCCCAACATTTCGGGGGGAGTGGGGAGAGAGTGCTGAATCCTTAATGAACTTAATGGTGTTGCACCAATACTTGTGTTTAATGCCTGGATTACTTATTGGTAATCTCCATTACTCCTAGCCCTATTCTTCCTCGTCCCAGTGTGTATGAGACAGTACTTGTGTATAAGGCACTCTGCTTCATACACAAGTACTGGGATGAGGTAGAGGTACATGGAGGTAATGCCTGATTTAGCTACCTGTAATCTTCATTACTCCTAGTCCCACTCTCCCACTCTTCCTCATCCCAGTACTTATCTATGAAGCAAAGAGCCTCAACCCTAAGCTCTGGGGCAGGGAAGAGGGACGTGGAGGTAATTCTGGGCCATGGAGCTGATTTTGGAGGTTGGGGTGGTAGGGAGAGGGGATGTGTGGGGGGGAAGGCTGTACACCAAATTATAATGACTGTCCATGTCCAGGTTAAGCAGGCATGATATGTGGTATTAGTGGCTAGAGAGGCATTTTGGTGCAGCCAGTCTAGTCATTCCTCAGTTTGGTATGACTTTTTTTTAATGGGCATTTATAATAAAGCAGTCCTGCTAAGTTAATTACCTGGCTAGAATGCCATTTGGGTGCTGCCAGTCTAGCCGTTTCTTACTGCAGCATTGTATATTTTTCTGGGCATCTGTGATCAAATGATATGATATAAGTCATTTATAACGCGCCTGCACACAAGTGTTTCTAGGCGCGACAAGACAAGGGATGGAAGATAGAGGGAGGACAAGACAAACAATCTTACTAGGCCTTGTGTCATTCAGATCGTGCAAGTGCGAGAACGAGAAGTGCAAAGGGAAAGGGAGGGGGAAGTGCAAGGGAGAGTGGAGGGAAAAACAAGGCAGCAATGCTCTGAGTAAGTGCAGTGAGGGCAGCGCGGCTCTGGGTAGTGCAAGGAGGACAAGGCAGAGACGTCTTTATGGGAGGGCAAAAGGGGCACTTGCCCAGGGCCCCACGTTGGGGGGGGCCCTCAAGGCTGCTTGTTCTAAAGTAAGATTCCATTGTTCACCAGACTTAAATAGCACACGCCATGATATTTCATGACATGCTGCTGAGGCGCTAAACCTCTGTTCAATCTGCAGTGATCAATTAATGATGTAATGCTTTCTGTGTTCACTGTGCAATACATAGTTTGTGTGTTGCATACGGCACAACTTCTGTAGCATTTTTTCCTTCCTGTGTGAATTATGTTGATTATGTGCTATAGCCAAAGTTGAAATCCATATTGATAAATTGAGTGCCACAATGGTTCAGAAGTTAGCTCAGTGTGTTAAGCACTCATTGCAGAGATATGTGTTAATGTGAAAGATTAGAAGAGCACATTCCAGCAAGGCTGGCTGAACCTTTCCTATGTCTGAAGTTTATAAATCTGCCTGCATACGTACTTGGTTTTGCAGCATAAGAGGTGCTATTATCAGCAATGTTCTGCACCAGATAGGGTTTGCTATATAAACTAGCATATCATTCATATGGTGAAGATCTACAAATTGGTTTGTACAGATGGGGCGTTCTAAAACCTAGGCAATCCACACCAAAGAATAGCATAAACTATTAGTCCAAGAAGTGAATAAGTATCCAAATTCAATACTATGGAACCAAAATGTTCATGCTTGTAGCCTGGCTTTGCCAGCAGACGATACAGTGATCCTGGCCAAATCATATAATCTCTCTTGCCTTACTGTGCTGTCGTCTGGCATGCTGGTGGCATCGTTTAGCTCATTACTTGATATTTCTTCTTATGTAGGCCATTTGAGTGGAAGGGGTGGTAGACAGGAGAGAGCAGAGCAGATGTTGTAGGCCTTATGCAAGCATATTAAGGTCTGCTAATTTGACACAAAAAACATTTTGTTTTTTGTATAGAAGTCAAATGTTTTTCTGCATGTTTATGAATGACAATTTCACAAGCCATTGTTTTGGAAGTATTTAAAGCTTAAAAGTAAAATAGACATACCTAGATTAAATCTGTTGAATCACATCAATTGGTATGCTGGTACTTATATACTTCCCTTGATGATGGAGCGAACAAAGCTAGAATCATTCCCATTTTGCGTAACACCCTTCTGTAATATTTTAGTTTTAAAAATGGTCAGATTTGGAAATGTGATTTGTGTACTTTGCAAGTCAGTTTTATGAAATGAGATAGTTGCACACATCCCAGCTTCACCCCTTAAGCAATATGTGATCCTCGGCATCTCATTTAATCTTTTATTGCCTAACCTCTCAAAATTGACAGTCCCTAAACCTTTCAAAATTGTCAGCCCTTCAGAGTGATTTCCTTCTCAGGTTATGATCTTCATAAAAGCCTCACTCATGGTTTCACTGGCTGTAGGGTTGCTTGCACTATAATGGTGAGCATTGATATACTGCACACCACAAGCACGTGTTCCCTTGATATCTAATGGCAACACAATTTGAAAACCACGTCCCACTTCTAATCTCGGTCTGTCTGGATAGAGACACCTTCCTGGTAGCTTCTAATATGCATTCACTATCCATGCTATGCTATGTGTAGATTTCTCCTTCCAATAGCAAAGTCAATGCCTAGTCTGGGATGCTGAGGAAAACCCTTATTGATGTATTTTTATATCCAGTTCAGTACTCTGGATGACAACCCTTGTACAACACCCCCCTCTTAGAATCCCCCTGACCCCACTGAGCCAAGAAGTAGGTTTGTTTTGCAAATTAAAAGGTTTATTTGAAAATTTAAACAATATATATATCACACTTCTATAAATAAATTGATAATGGATATTACACTTGTGAATATGAGCAGCACTCAGCAAGAGGTAACTATGAATAGGAACAGAAGAACAAGGTGGGAAAGAATGCTTTATATGGTTCAAGGAAACACAAGGTGAAATAAAATGCAGTACAGAAATAACTTGTTATGATTTTAGCAAAAGGTAATATGATCACTTTTTCTTTTGACAATTCACTCCCCCCCGATGCAATACCAGAAATGGAAGGAGAGCACACAGTCTTCAAGAATCCCAACAAATCACACTTTATAATGCAATACACAGTTCCAGTTCTCCCAGCAAGCTTAGGGAAAACAGGGATGAGTTTTAAACACAGGCGAATTACTTTAATGTGGTTTGCAAGGAAGTGAAAAGGTGCTAAAATTGTTTTTAATTCCCTCTAGAGGTTCAGGGTAGGCGATGGCTACTTTATATTAGTTCAGGCTCACTTTAACAATACTCTATGAATGATTAGCAGATTGCAAACGAATTTTAGCAAAGAGAAGCAAAAAGCTGCTGATTTCTACAGATGAAGAAATCGGGCCAAATCGCAAATCGCTGTAAAGTTCGCGAGTGCGTGTCTCGCGATTACGGGAAAAGTATAGGGTGTAGGAAGTCGGTTCTAGATTCGTTGGAAAGCCTAGATTCTAAGCTTTTAGATGAAAGTTAAATTTTGTTCCTAGCCCAAACGGACGGTTCCAGAGATACGGACGATTAAATAAAGGTGGTTTTTCGGATTTAAAGTAAACTCAAAATGACAGGTGACAGCTTGCAGCTGCAGAATTGACAGGTGACAGTTGTGCAGCTTTACAAATGACAGATGACACGATTTCTAGGAGGCAGTTCTACTTAGGTTAAAATAGTTTGGATTAGATTGTTTTAACTAAGAGATTAGTTCTGCACAGTTCTGCTAGGTACTCACAATATAAATTTGAACTAGGCCTCGTCACGGATCTGGTCAACACGTCCGGCTGCGGTTCTGTCTGCTCGGCGGGTCAATCAGGCACCGGTTCTGCTCACAGCGATCTGTGTCAGCTCTGCTCTGCTGGTCTAGCCTCTCTGGATTCTGGATGTAACACTGCTTTCTGGGTACTGCTTCAGGTTCTTGCAAAAATTCTCGGCAAAAATTCAAACAGCTCGCCCGGCTGTTGAATAGTTTGGTTAGTTTTGAGGCCTGCTGAAGAGGATTCAGCTGGTGGATTCAGGCCTCTCTGCTACAAATTCTGTAGTTAATTTCTGCTACAGGTTCTGGAGATTGATGGATTTGAAGTCTGGATCTCTGGATGTGAAGTCGTCGGTCAGCATGCTCCGCAGCAAATGGAATTGAATGTCTCTACCTGTCCCAGCAGTCTCTTTTTATGTGTTTTGAAAATTGGTGTGTGCCTGGGCCTAGCTAAGCTTGCCCCTCTCTACTTGTCATTGGCCCAATTCTCCCCTATCCCATGATTGTGGGAAGGAAATGGATTGTCATCATGATGAGGTCTGTTTATGGGTCAGTGGATCCTCCCCTGGTCAGTTTGCCCACAAATCTATATTTGATTCAAATACATCTTTCCCAGATAACCAATTTGTTGAAATTACATGTACACGTTATATATTCCTTATGGTCCATGCTTGTCCGCCTCTGATCTTCCTGGGGCCTTACATTCAAAAATTGCGCTTTTTAACTGGTTTTGCAATATCGACATTTACCCAAAATTACACACATGTGCACAAGGAGTATGGACATTAATTGATGAAGTGTCAGATTTTTAACATGCAGACATTTGGAGTAAGACCCTATTTTCCGCTAGCAACCCCCCAGAATACACCACAGGGTCCTAACGCCTCTTAAAATGTGCACCGAAAAATCACAAGAATAATGGTATTACTTATATAATTCTGACAAGTCCGAACTATGAATTATCCATCTTTTTTTAAATTATGCCCTGGTCAAAATGGGGTGTGGCTTCCCACATCACATGGTGGAATAACTGGTTTATCCACTTCCCCCAAGCCAGCTTGTTCACAGAGGCACAGCTGCCCCCCAGTTTCTCCCAAGAGGAAGCTATTTTACGACGCCCCCAATATAACATTTGCCTGAGTCAAGGAAGTTGCATTGTTCGGTCCCTTCCAGTTCCCAGGTGCTCCATCCCTAATCTAATCAGAGAGGTGTCAACTCCTTTTGGCAAGGGGCAGCAGGATGCAGCTAGGCCTGGGAAGAGTGGCTGTTGACCCAGTTTCAACTCCTGTCGGGGGTAGTTGTCAGGCAGAATTCAGTTTCATTAAGCCAGGTTTCAACTAAATGTCACTTTTTGTTACCAGTTTTCTACATTCAAATCAAACTGACCATTTTTACCTATACATTAAATAATGACTTCCTTCAAGTCATTTCAGAACATAGTTTTACATTGTATCCACCTCTTAGCAAGTCTTTCCTTGGTCTGGTTTTGTTTCATTTGTTCAGTTTTACACAAAAGTCTGGTGGTTTTAAAACGCCGGCTTTCTGATAGTGGTGAGTACTGGTAATGCAACCATTTTTGGGATTAAGAAAATGAATTCCCCACAGTTCTGAGTTGCTTTTTGGCAATCAGCATTGCCATTCCCAATGGTTTCAGGCTACTGTGTGTGTAGCCCAATGGTGGTTTTAGGCAGTGCCCTCCTGTGCTCACAACATAGGCAAAAATGGGTGGCAGCCTATTCTTCATGTTTTCCCTGTGTACTCTCTGGGGAGTTCTGGCCATCATGATGTTTTCCATGCCAGTACTGCACAGTTTTATGGTAGGGCTTGGATGCATGGGTAAAAACATCCCACACATGCTTGAGCACTTTTGCATTCTCCGAGGCAGCTGATGTGAGTTCTCTGCCTATTTTGGGTTACATGTACCTTTTACATACAGTCCCGCAGTAATACAAGAGGCTGCATACCTTCCCGGATGCTATTGATAAAAATATCCTGTTTCTATACTAGAAGAAAAGTAACCTCTTCAGAGATTGCTAATGTTGGCCTTCAAATGCTCCTGGTTTATCATTCTGATTAGAGCAAGTATGGAGAGGGTAAGGAGTAAACATTCTTATTTTGAATGTTGCGAGGCAGCATATCAACCTATACGTTATGATCACGGTGGGGGTTGGGGGGTGCCACCAGATACTCTTGATCACTTCATTCCTTTGGTTTGGTGGAGGGGGGCCCCAAAGATGTCCATGCCCTGGGCCCCAAAAATGCTTAAGATGGCCCTGGGACAAGGTATGGTAGGCCCAGAGGCAGTGCAAGGGTGACTGATCAAGAAAGAGTCTGGACTCAGTGAGACTCTGAGGGCAGCCACGTAACCAGTCTGTACAGCAGACAGGTAGGTCAGGTAGGTCAGCAGGGGAGGGAGAGAGAGAAAGCAGAGAAGAGGAAAGTTTTGAGCTGCTTCCAGAACTTCAGGTGGTCTGCCAAAGCTTGAGAGGGACAGAGAGGCTATTCCAGAGGGAGGTACCTGCCGAGGAGAGAGATCTACCCCCACTCTCTGCCTGGAGAAGCGTCTAACCCTTAGAGAGTTGTAGGTAGCTGAGCGAAGGGCTCGAGAAGGAAGATATTTTGGGAGCGAGCGTTGGATGTAGTGCGGGCCCCGGGCCGAGAAAGCCTTGTGGACAATGCAAAGGGTCTTGAACTTGATACTTACAGCAACTGGGAGCCAGTGGAGACATTTCAGCGCTGCAGAGATACGATCCCTGTGCTTGAGGTCAAGCATAAGAATCACAGTCCTGTTCTCGATTAATTGCAGGGGCTGGAGAGTAGAGAAAGGCAGATTGAGAAAGAGGCTGTTGTAGTAGTCCAGCCTAGAGGGAACCAGGGCTATGGAGACAGTGAGCTTCTGGGGGAAAGGGAAGAGTCCCTTTGAGGAGGAGCAGCTGGTAGTGGGACTTCTTGGCGACATCTGAGATGTGAGGAGAGAAAGAGAGAGTGGAGTCAAAGATGACACCACTGTTGTTTGCGTCACAGGAAGACGAAAGAAGAGGGCCCAAGGCAGGCGGCCAGAGTGAGAGAGGGAAAGCAGGACAGGAGTCCAAATGAGAAGGATCTCCATCTTACTGACATTAAGGCAGAGATCGTTGGAGACACACGAATCCTGAATAGCGGATAGACAGTCGGGAATGAGCGAGAGATGAGAGGAGTCTGAGGGGAGCCTGAAGGAAATCAGTGTCATCCGCATAACACTGAAAGTTAGAGGAGAATGTAGAGATCAGATGGGTCAAAGGGGCCACATAGAGGTTGAAAAACCAGAGTGAGATGATGGAGCAGAGAGAAAGAGACCAAGTTGGACCTGGGAGGGGCAGTTCAAAAGGAAGGAGGTCAGCCACTCAAGGGCCTGATCCGTGATGCCCAGGAGTGCTTAACGGGAGAGGGGAACGTTCCAGTGGCGAAAGAGTGATTACAGAAATCAGTCAAGGCTGGAGCGAGGGTGTCAATATGGTTCTTGGTGGTTCTGGTGGAGCAGGAGAGCACCTGTTTGGATGACACTTTCATAGATCGGACTTGTCTAGAAACCTTGTCAGGTGTTGTCAGAGAGAAAGAGGAGAAATGAGGAAGAGAGGTAGAGATGGCCAAAGGGGGACTGAGAGAGGAAGAGGAGATGGAGGACAGGATGTCCTGAGTTTTAACAGAGAAGTGAGATGATAGAGCCATCCAGAGTGTCTGGGAGGGAACAGGAGAGATAAAGACTGCAACAGGATTGACCAGTTCTTTTTAGATTTTAAAGAGTTTGGCCGTGTTGTTAGAGGCCACAGAGACACAGGCTTGAATGTGTGTTCTCTTCTTGATGAGTGTTATTGCTTTGACTGGCCTTTTGGTGCAACCAGTCTAAATATGTCTAAATGTGGCCTGGCAAGCTTTACTATATTGTTATTACGTGTCTACACTGGTCTACATTGTGCAGGCAGTTGGACATGTTTTCATTGTGGCATGGCATTTTTAATAGCAAAGAATTAATTTTCCTGTGCACTGTCGGTGACTTGCATCTATTGGATTGGTGTTACCCTACAAAACAATTGCAAACACTCTGGCCTCTTAGCCAGTTGTTCTCAGAAAGTGTGCTGTATATTATATTAAAACACATATTTATATCTTTCTCCTAGTGCAGTGTGCGGCATACCCCTTCAGCAGCACATTTGTGCGTATTGTGCAAGTGTGATAATCTAGGCCGGACCAGAGTGTGGCGTGACCCTTGATTTGTTGCTGAGTTGGGGGGGGCCCTCAGCATGGCTCACAGGGGGGCCCCCACATTTTGTGTTACGCCACTGTGCCCTACTAATGACAGTAAGACAATGCAGAGCATGAACAGTATTTAAGCAATGCCACACAAGCATTTCAACTCAGAACCCCATTAAAGAAAATATGTTTGTGCAATACAGATTGTAATTTTTCGGTTAGTTGCCGATTAATAGTGTAAACATGGGATATGCTCATCACCTATTAGTTTTGTAAACATTTTTAAACACATTTTTTCAGTAATTATGTATACACACATTAACGAAAACCTAATGGAATTACATGTGTCTTAACTGCAATCACATAATAACACAAGAGAATGGCACGGAAGTTCCACATGAGTGCACCCCTTCCATTCAGCCCTAAGGCTCCATTTGGGTGGCTGGGCACACAGTCTGGAGTTGGAAGGTTACATTGTGTGCTGGAAGGCAAGCTGCCCAGTGGCAAGTAGGGGAAATCAAGGATTAGGTGAGTTCACCACTGACTGCTCTTTAGTGACCTATTTGTTATTGACATCCATTGAAGAGTCAAAAATATTTATTAGGAAACTGTCGGCAACCAAGTCATGGCCTCCAATGCTGGTGTGGATGTCTGAGGGCAATACACTACACTTATATTTAGCTCAGAGGCATAGCTGGCTCATAGTAATAGGAAGCATCTTCATAATGACTTTCTCAATGCCATGATACAAATGGCTTAAAATAACATAACATGATCCTCGCTCTATTGTCCGTCTTCTCCCTAACAATCTCGACCAACAACTTTCTCTCTCTCTCTCTCTCTCTCTCTCTCTCTCTCTCGCTCAGCATCTAAATGTGCCTTCCTCTCTGATCTAACATATTCCCTTCCTCCAGGGGTGCACTGGGAACCAATAGAGGCCCTGCAAATCCTTTTGAAAGTGGCTCCATGTTTAGCATTTTCAGCAAGCCCAACCCTTCTGCCGGTGGGAAGTAAAATAGCTTACCACATAAAAGATGCACAGGGTGCTGAGGCCTACCGGCAGAAATCCATTGTTCCCTATAGGCCAGTCCACCCCTGCCTTCCTCCTTCACAGCCTATATCTACACATTACATCTATCTCCATAGTCACAAAGATTAGCAACTCCAGTGAAGCATTTTATTAGTGGGATTTGTGAGTGTGGAGTAATTAAGATGTAGAAATAATAGTTTCTCTTGCAAAAATGTAAATGTGAGAGATCCACATACCCACACAACTTAGAGGTGTATGTTATACAATAATGTGCAATGTTTGCATGATTGCAAATGCAAAATGATCTAGGCCAAATCAAGTCAATTTTCTAAAAGGCACCTTTTTCATCATGTGGGTTTAAATCCAGACCACTAGTCTACACATCAGGGGTAGGTTCATGGAACACTACTATGGCAAATTAGCTTGAACTATTGTAACAGCCTCTTTCTAAATCTACCTGCCTCTACTCTCCGCCCTCTGCAACTAATCCAGAACAGGACTGCAAGACTTGTCCTTGGCCCCAAGCCCTGGGATCGTATCTCTCCAGCTCTGAAATCTCTTCTCTGGCTCCCAGTGGATGCAAGGATTAAATTAAAAACCCTCTGCATTGTCCACAAGGCTTTCTGGGGCCTGGGTCCAAAATACCTTCAGCTATCCCTCCGCAATTACCTCCCCTCTCGAGCTCTTTGCTCCTCTACCTCCAACTCACTCTGGGTCAGTCGTTTTCCTAAGAAACAAGCTGGGGGTAGATCTCTGTCTTCGGCTGGGGCCTCCTTCTGGAACAGCCTCCCTGCCACTCTAAAACTTGCGGAGAACCATCTCCGGTTCCGGAAGCACCTCAAGACCTTCCTCTTTTCTTCTGCCTTCACTCCCCCTCTCCCCTGCTGATCTGTTCTCTCTTGGCACCATGCACCTGGCCACCCTCTGTCTTTTAGGCCCAGGTACCTACTCATCCGGTCACCCTCCCGCACTGCCTCCGGGCCACCCCTTGTCCTGGGGTCTGTATCTGTACCCATACGGCCCCCTCTTTTTCTTCCTGTACTTATCGGAACTACCCTGTCTGCTGCCTTAAACCTAGCACTTGCAAATTGCTGGCTGCATTACCACTGTTTGTTGCCTTTATTATGTATTTATTGTTATTTATCTGTTTCTCCTCTGCTTCGCACTTTCCACCTCTCCCCCCTTCCATGCACTTTTCCCCTCCCCCCTCTCCCATGCACTTGCGCGTTCTCAATGTCACTGGGTCTAGTAAGATCGCTGTTTTGTTCTCCCCTGTTCCCCTCCCTTGCCTTGTCGCGCTCTGAAACACTTGTATACGAGCGTGATAGAAATAAAATATCAATCAATCAATCAGTCAAATTAACTGCAGTATGAAGAGCGAATATATAGCTGTAAAGCATGTAAACCTGGATGTAAACCAGTGAATGAGATCTCTAAGCCATGGTTTCAGCATTTAACATTGCACATCTTTGCCGGATATTATTACAAACTAAAGTTTCACAATTAGAAATAGAAAAAAATATTGAAATGTAAGGTACCATTAAAAATGTGGTAGTACACAATACAGCTAACAATACAAAAAAATACAATTTATGTAGCTCAAACCAGAACCGTTTGTCTTTAAATAGCAGGTACTATTATTGTCGCCCGCCATCAGCGATCACTCACATGTGCATATTGTCACGCAATGGTTGTCTAGGTAGAACCTCTGTATGGAAAAGATTTTGGCAGATAAACCCCCCGTCCACCCACACGACCATGCCTAAATGTACTCCATGTGGATAGTCAGGAGAGTCGATCAGAGGGAAACGCGTCTACCAATATTTGTGAGGTCTTTCTGCTGGATTCTCTGGTCATTTTAAAATGAACCCAGTTTGTAGCTATCATCCATGGTCATAAATGAAAAGGGGAGTTTTTTTTTTTGTTGGGATGTATGTTGGTACAACCTCTTCTGTTGGTGATCTTGAATTAATTTTTAAGGCTTTTCAGCCGTGTTGCATCCGTGTGGCCAAAGTTGGAGGAACCAATACCTTACCTCCTTGGTTAGAAAACAGATCAAAGTGGTCTGCCACTCAAGGATTGCGCCACACATATGTTTTCTCCAAGTCACAAAACCCTTTATTTCTGGTTTACATGTGTTGCAGTTGCTCAAGAGCCTTTCTCAAAACAAATAGGGCGATAGCAAAACAGTCATATTCCATCTTATTGCAATAGTCCCGGGTAAATCCCTTGAGTGCTTCTGATTCAGATTCCTCGCGTCGGCTTTGCACAATGAAAAGGTATGGCCCTCTTAATGGTACTCTTCACATCTGGCAGCATACCAGTGAAGCAACCGTTTATCACACCGGCTGCGGCCATTGGTCTGTGCATGGCAAAGGAGCAATGCAAGTCCCATCCAGGGGCAGAAACCTGACCATAGGTTGCTCCTTGTTTTTCTTTGGTAGGAACTTGACTTTAGGGAGTAAACTGCCAGCCATGCCACATTCTTCTGATGGTGTGTCTGCTCACAATGTCTGTGTACATTTTGTGCCAATGGCAGCCTTTTGTATGTTTGAAAACTTGAGTCCAACTCCGTGCTGGTTTGACAACCTGACCAGAGATATAGAAGTTCATGTCTTCCGCATAGGTGCATTTGTGTTCACAGTCAGCACTGAATATCATTTCACACTTCGATCGGTGCAGACAGGGACAAATACACAGCATGGCATGCCGGGGTGCTTCTACGTTTTTCTTTTATGAGCAGTGTGCTCTATGACTTGAGTATCCTTGCGCCAATCTATTCTCACACCTAAAGCAGATAAGACACTCAAAGGTTTACCGCTAATGAAGTTCTGTGGGTGAACACTTAAAATAGGGTATGCTACACCGCCCACAATGCCATTTTGAGTCAAAGCCAGTAACGCTATATATATCAGTGGTGAGAGAGCAAGCTGCTGCTTGCTGAGTTCTGCTGATCGTGCAGCCATTTTCTACAGCAGTGTCTGGAAATTACATTAAAAAGTTGCACATTGATGCATAATGCATTGGAAGGACTAAAATATAATTTTCTCTGCAGTACTTTGTCATTTGTAACTACATTGAAGGCGCAATTGGGTTTTGCACCTGAGTGAGAGATGGGTGGGGTGCTTCCTTTCAGTATTTTCCATCACAGTCATTAGTCTTTCTTCACCTTTCTGCAGAAAATCATATTTCCCTTATGGGTAAGTCAGGCGTGGACTGTTAAATTTTATTGTTTGCCCTATAGTGCTCTCACAATCAAACAAAAAACACATTCTTCATTGGTCTTTGAACAGATCAAATCCTGTAGCCCCTGTGTGTCATTTGTGTCTACGCACTGAGTGGAGGTGCGTGACGCAGCCCTGAGAGGCGTGTCTGTGATACTCCTTCACCTGGCTATCTATGTGTAAAAGAGAAAGCCACAATAATAATATTGGCGTTACGTCACTCAAAGGGGCCATGCGGCATGCACCAACAAAAGCAGCTGACGAAACATGGTACAGGAGAAAAGCAGCTAGCCAGTCCAGGAAACATGGTGACTATGGGGCTCATGTTTATCGAAGAGTAACGTAAAATACATGTGTAAAAATCATGCATAAAACTTTTTTGTCCTCTTTTCCACGCATGTGTATGTCAAAGAAAGGAAATGGATTGTAATTTATGATGTTGTCTTCCCCTTCTATTCTGCCATACAAATGCGACAATATTTATGCCAGCATTATATTGTCATGCTGGTGTAAATGCTGAGGATTCCTATGGATTCCCCCTATTTTTTACACCATCAAAAAGCAGGCGGAATCCTTAGGAATCCATTGTAAACGTTGCCTATAGCATGCGTAAACTGCAGGTGTGCTTACTCAATTTGCACTGTGGAGTGCAAAAGCGAGGTGTCAAGGCGATTTCACCTCCACTTCACACCTCCCTGTGGCACTCCAAAATGTGAATGATGAAAATTAAGCTCAGGCGACCAGTTCGCACCTAAGTGTAATAGGTCCCATCTACATAATGTACCCGGATTTCAAAACCGAGCCCCTTATTCATTACAATATTGCATTTGGAATGTACTGTAGTTTTAAAATAATCTCTGGAATCCTAAAGTTCAAAATGATATTGCTGCCTCCACTTTGCATTGCAATAGCTGTGCATGTATTTTAACACATGAGTCTGATTTTCTATATTAATCTTAATTCTATTTTAATTGTTTTCAGTGAAATGATTTTGCTTCTTCAGTCTACATGTGAGCCATGTGCTCCCCCTTTGTTCTAATCCACATATGTACTTCACTCTGTCTATTTGTGACACATTGTACCAAGGAACGCACAATGTGACTCAGTGAACCCAATTAGTAACCCAAATGCACTCATATGATGTATCCTTCCTCCAGAAAGTTAAATCAGTTGCTGAATGTCTCTGGCATTCAATAAAAATAAAACTGTCACACACCTTAAGTAGACTACAAAATAATCACAATTTATGTATGTAGTTAAATTGCCGAGTACAATCAAAATAAAAGTGGAATCTTATATCACATTGCTCACAAATTATACATTTTTAGAGAACCTCAATATATTTTATTGAGTAATGCTGCTCATATTCAGCTAATGGAATACAATTCTAAAACATTCCATATCTTCCGAAAGTATTTCGGATTACATAGAGTATCTTTCTTCAGGGGTATCGAACCAGCACATTCGATTCTGTAATGACCCACCAGTTCAAGAAAAGGCAGGCCTGAGCAAAGCAAGGAATTTGGGCCGTTACTAGCTATGTCCGCCCCTGATAAGGGGGTGACAGCCATTCACACCCGAGGTTCATCCGGGGTGCAAATGGTTTAATTTGTATTTTTTTACAGGAGATGGGTTTTGGGCACATTGTGCGATGCTCAATCTCCTGTCAAAAAAATCAAAACAAGATGGCTACCGGCATAGGAAAAGGGATTTAGTCAATTTTCCATTTCTATGGCAGCCGAGGGCTGGAGGAGCTTTGATCCAGAGCACAAAGTTCCGGTCCAACAGGTAAGTGGAGAGGGTGGGAGAGGGTGAGGAGAGGGTATGGTTTGTTTTGGGAGGGGAGGATGTGAGGAGGCAACTCACTGTTGCCTCCCCACTATCAAGATGCAGTGTGTTCTCGCCTGCTGTTCCAGCCACCCAGTGGTGTAACACAAAATGTGGGGCCCCCTGCAAGCCCTAAAGAGGACCCCCCACCGCCACTGCCCACCCACCCCCTTGATGGGCATGGGCTGCACAGGCCCCCCACTCCACAGGGTCCTATGTTACACCAGTGCAGCCACCTGATTGAATGATCGCCCATCCCTGGTTATGAATGTGAAGTTGAAACCACAATGAATAGAAAGTAATTCTCTGCAAACGCCATTTTGCATGCCCTCTCAGCATTGCCACTGAGCAATATGAAAAACATCCCTTTTGACGGGAAATAGTTAATGGCCAGCTAATTCCATAAGATAATTCAAACTAACAATTATACATTTTAAACAATGCAGATTTGGCTAATCTCGCATAGACTCAGCTCAGGCTAGAGCAGGTGCAAGTGAATGTGATAGACTTTTGATACCTATAGTGAAAAAAGATTATGTAAATGAGATAAAACTGATCATAACAAATTTCAAAAGTCTGCATTTTGTTTGGGCACATTTGGTCGAATTGACCGATTACATATACATATATGTATATATGTATGGACGTATAAGGGAGTAGGCATGTGGGTTGAGTGCTGGAAGTGTGAGGTCATGGGTTAGGTTGGGGAGCTTGGGTGGGGGCCAGGATCCCACTAACAAAACAAAAAAACATGTTGAATTTGGGTCGACCACAAGTGTACAAACAAAATGTAGACTTTCAAATGAGTTTTTCAAAACATAACAATGTGCAAACTGGTGAACCATTATGCTGTTTTGATTAATATGAAATTATAAAGCAAGAAGCTGACCTGCATGGTGACCTTTTAACCTATTGATGCTGAACGTTATGAGAAATTGCTACCTGGCAGAGTGTAGAAGCCCTGAATTGTCTTATTTTTGTTAATTAAAAAAAACAATGCAGGTAATTCCATCTCTGGAAGGGTAATCTGCTTATCAGATTCCTCTTTCATAAAGTACAAGCCAAAAGCAGCAGATTCACATTTCATAAACTACATGGGAAAAGCAAATGTATGCTTGTGCCCTCCTGCATCAGTAGCCTTATCTGCAGTGCCTGCTCTGCAGTGGCAATGAGCAGGTGCAGTGACCACACATGCACATCTGAAGGTTGCTGCGACAGCCCAGTCTCTGCAGCACAGTCAGGGGCTGCATTCATGAAATTCACCTCTGTTCCAAAAACGACATAACTTTGAGTATGCTGTCCTGGTTGCACATACAAGCCATACCTGAGTTTAAGGTATGGTGGCCAGAATATGTCACAGTTATCCAAGCCACATCAATTTGATATCAAACGTCCGCCGTGTGAGCCCAGTTCAACTGTGAAAGAGTTGTTTATATTCTCCCCCAGACAGACTGTCATTGCTGCTGCTATCAAGACTGTAGTCTTGGTTGTTGCCTCCCTTTTTTCCATTGTGAGGACAGGTTGCACCCTCCCCAGAGAGATAGTCACTTCACAGGAACCAAATGGAACAACCATTCACAAAAAGAGTTAGTGTCACACCAGGGTGCTGCACACCAAAAGGGCCTTTGATCCTACCGAGAAGGGGAATGGGTGTGGTTATTGTACAAAGTGAGAGCTCTTTACAGCAGGAGGAAGGTTTCACCATCTTGTTTCTCTCAGCCTCTATCTTTCCTTCCTGTGCCCTCCACTTCATTTAGCACCAAGCGCTTTGTGTGTGATGTCAGAATGCTAACTCCACTTGCTCTGAGAACAGGGCTTGCACCCCTAAAGCAGACTAGTTTTAGTCCAATCACCTGTGGGTGTTTGTCTTTCTAAGAAGGGGTTCTCACACCCCTTCTTTGATTCTCTCTTGAACAAAAACCTGAAGAATTCATTGGACCTCTCTTGGGAGAGTGTCCGTTCCAGTGTCCTTGGCCAGTGAGGTGAAGACTGTGTGTCCAATGCAGATGTGCGTTCTGTCCCCTACCAATCCCCAGGGATCAGTGGAGGTGAACTGCAGCTGGGAAAGGAACTGCCTCTCTGCAAGCCACAACAGTACCAGGACCTCACCATGTTGAAGGACCCCTGCTGCAGTAGTGTACCTGTCTCCCCAGTGTTTGGGAGTCCAGGAATACGAACCAATCTGCTCCTTGAATTCCAGGGTTGGAATTTACAGCCTTCTGAGAGGCAAGTCTGCCAGGATCCCTGTTTTCATTCCCTCGAATTGGTCAAACTGCTTTCTAACTGGCTTCACTGCATTTCAATCCACAGGACTGCTCCCTTTGGCACTCAACCAATCTCTTCAATCCAGAGTGTGTGCATTTTGAACCAGCTCAATGCTGCATCATGTCTCGCATAGCCCATTACCTGCTCTGCTCAAATAAACTGCTCATCACCAGAGTCCAACTTGAACCGCTGGAGTGTCACTTGTCGACACTGTTGAACGACCATGAACCACAACATGGTATTATTGACTGCTATCTGCCCCCTTAGTCCATTGTTGGGACCTAGAGACTGGTTATGACACCTTCATTCCTTTTGCACACAAGAGCAGATCCTGTGAAAGGACATTGTGGCTTTTACTTGCCTTTCACCCCTGATTCATGACCCAAACTGCTGCATCTTGCTATCTTTCCATAGTCTGTATTCTTTCATCAGGGGTGAGTTTTGTGTATTGTTTTCCATTTTGTTATTCTCACATATGGTTGATTTAAACAAACTTTACATATTTGATTAGTACCCCGGCGAGAGACAATCAGAATGCAACAAGCATTCTGATTGGCTCTCGCCAGGTCCCTACCCGGCCGGGAATCCCTCCGTCGGGATTCCACGGCCTTTGTCCCCGGCGGGGGGAGTGGCAGCCCCTCAGCCAATGAGGAGGCTCGAAGCGGGGCCATCCCCGCGGCTGTGAGGCTGCCTTCGCCCCCCGCCGGAGACTCGGGTAAGTCTTATTTTTTCATTTTATTTTTCCCTTCCCTTACCTCCCCTCCCTCCCACCCACCCCCCCAACGTACCTTCTTGATCCTGAGTCCCGGGTGGGGGACGAGGGTAGCCTCCAGCCATGTGGAGACTTGGAGCGGGGCCATCCCCG
The DNA here is from genome assembly GCF_040938575.1 of Ambystoma mexicanum. Classification (NCBI taxonomy): domain Eukaryota; kingdom Metazoa; phylum Chordata; class Amphibia; order Caudata; family Ambystomatidae; genus Ambystoma; species Ambystoma mexicanum. The sequence continues at coordinate 313,912,213 of NC_090937.1, read as the reverse complement.
CTCTGCGCCTCCACACGGCTGGGGGCTTCCCTCGTCCCCCGCCGGCGACGCAGGTACTTTTTTTTTTTCCCGTCCCACTCCGGCCCTCCCAACCCCACTTACCTTTTTTTTTATCCTTTTTCGGAGCGACGCGCTGGGAAAACTTGTGTTCCCAGCGCGTCCGCTGCCGATGGCCGCCATGGAAAGGGAAAACGGACTCCGTTTTCCCTTTCCATGGTGGCGGCCATTTTCTTGGTTGTTTTTTTTTTCTGTCCCAAAACACTGCAGCGTTGAAATGCTGCAGTGTTTCGGGACAGAAAAAAAATGCTTTTAGTACCCCGGTCACGCAAATTTTGCGGGTCGGGATACTAATAGCAATAGAACCCTTGCGGCGGGGGAATTACCGACTCTGGTAATACCCCCGCCGCTCTGGTTCTATTGCTTAAATAGAACCTTGATTGTACATTCCTTTGTTTTGGACTGTTATACCTTACTGTTTGGGTTGCTACTGAATCACATTCACACCCCTCTTAAGAGAATAGCCTTCCCTCAGCCCACGTTACCACAAAAGGTGAAGAGGTATAATTCTTAAATGTGCTGGTTTTGCTTTTAGGATTGTGTTGGGTCTTGGTTGATAGAAGTGTGAGGGTGTGAGGGCTGAGTAGGTGCTTTAGCATCTGCTCATACTTGTACAGAAGTCAATGTGTATGTGCAGCATTGTTCTGTGTGTAAATGCATTGTCCCTCCCTCTGTGGAGCTTGCACGATCCAGGTCTGGAAAAAGTCTGTGTAGAAGTGTGCGTAATAAGACGTGTGGCTAGATATTGTGTATGGGGGAGATTCATATTTTTGAAGGACTGGTAAAGGTCTTTCATCTGTAAAGTGTTTTAGATATGGCTGCGCCCTGCAATGGACCTTAACATTTTGTCAAATGTTTCTCATATTGTGACTGTAAACACTACAACTGTGTAATAGTGGAAAGTAGTTTTGAACAATTAGACATCCCAATGTGAACATTCATGGCGGTGCTTGATCTTAAACATGTCTGCTTGGCCTCCCAAATATGGACTACTGTGCAGGACACTGGGCCTCATTGTAAGTGTTGTGGTAAGGCAACAACGGCGTCATTAGTGCTAACGGCACCATTGTTACCTCGCCGCAACATTACGAGTTTGCTCACGGGTGCCGCTCTGGATGCCTGGTCAGACCAGATGTGCAGAGCGGCACCTGCTAGCAAAACAGGATGGTAGCAATGGTCCCGTTATTAACGGAACGTTTGTTACCATCCTCCCCATTGCCATTGAGCCCTATGGGGGCTCAAATGGGAATGGGGACGTACCGGGTCCGGGTCCCGCGAATGGGAATGACCGGGCCAGAAAAGGTCGGAATGGCCCGGTAATTCCCATTTTTCAGGACCTGGACCTTGTTAAGTGACTTCAATTCAGCACTCCAACTAAGTCAATGCCGAGTCTGGGATGCCGAAGGGAAGCCCTTATTTATATATTTTTATGACAAGTTCATAGATCTGGATGATAAACCCTTGTATAACGCCCCTCTCTTTGAATCCCCCTGACCTCACTGAGCCAAGAAGTAGGTTTGTTTTGCAAATTAAAAGATTTATTTGAAAAATTAAACAATATATATATATATATCACACTTTTATGAATAAATTAATATTTGATAGCACACTTATGAATATAATGTTGATCAACAATGGGTAATGTTACAATTGCACACTCTTTTCAATCAGTAAGGAGTTAGTATAGAAAGGATAATGTAGCAGAGAATACTTTTATGGTTTCAAGGAAAAGCAATGATGGAAAGAATACAGCACAGAAATACGCGGATATGGTTTCAACAAGAGATAATATGATCACTTTTTCTTTTGACAATTCACAACCTCCCTATGCAATATAAGGAGATGGAAGGGGAGCACACAGTTTTCAGGAATACAATCAAATGCAATACAGTTTCCAGTTCCCCCCTAGCAAGCTTAGAGCAACCGGTATGCTTAAAATAGGCAGAAATACTTTAAAATGTGATTTGCAATGAAGTGAAAAATATGCTAAAAATTATTTTAATTCCCTATAGGAGATTCAGGGTAGGTGATAGCTACTTAAGATTGGTTCAGCTCAACACTATCAGTGATTCATGAGGGATTATCAGGTTGAAAACGGAGTTCAGCAGCTGCAAGCAAAAGGACAGCTATTTTTGACAGGTGGAGAAATTTGAGTAAAATTGCAATTCGCTGCACTTTTTCCGAGTGTGTCGATCGCGATTATGGAAAATCTATAAGGTTTTCTGGAAAGCTTAGGTTCCTAGCTTTAAAATGAAAGTTAAATCTTGCTCCTAGGACGTGCGGTTCAAAAGATACGGACGCTTTAATGGAGGTAGATTATCAGAAATAAAGTAAGATTCAAATGACAAATGACACGTTCGTAGGTTTGAAATCACAGAATAGACACACGATTTCTATGCAGTTCTAAATAGGTGGAAATGGTTTGGATTAGATTATTTTAAACTAAGAGATTGGTTCTGCACAGCTCTGGCTGGATACTGGATCCTAATTTTGGAAGGAATGGGCCTCGTCACAGATCTGGTCAATAGGTTTAGCTGCGGTTCTCTCTGCTCTGCTGGTCTGGATCTCTGGTTCTGGCAAAAGTTCTTGGCACTGCACAGCGGTCTGGTCTGCGGTTCTGGATACAGCACTGCTCTCTGGGTCTGGTTCTGGCAAAAGGTCTTGGCTAGAATCAAACAGCTCGCCCGGCTGTTGAATATCAGGTTGCAAAAGATTTTGAGGCCTGCTGAAAATGATTCAGCTTGTGGATTGGCCCCTCTGCTTTAAGTTCTGGAGTCTGAATTCTAAGTTCTGGTCTCTGGATCTGTCTGGATTTGAAGTCTGGAGTCTCCCGGGCAAAGCGCTTCGTAAGAAATCAGTTTGAAGTGGAAAATGAATGTCCCTACCTGGGTCTCAGTGGTTCTTTTTATGTCTTTTGAAAGTGGGTGGGAAGGCTAACTTTCCATGCCCAACCCACTAAGGATCCTGATAGGCTAGAGGATTTTCTGTCCTTTAACTGGATAACTGAGTTGTGAGTCAGAGTGATGCTACCCTTTTACCATCTATTGAAGAAACGCCCCTTTGCTTTTACTTAGAACCCAATTTTTCATAATCAAACATGTTTCCCAAATATACAAGTGGTTCATAATACATGTACACATCACAGATGAATTAAGACCTGTCTCTGTTCAAGCCTCACGCTCCTGCGAACTTGGGTTCAGAAACGACAACATTTTGCGCTTTTAGTGGGTTTTGCCATGTTAGTTTTTCATCAAATCTTCAACAAAGGTACACCCCCTCTCTACGCATATTACAGTAAGTTTTCATTTTTCTAGCATAAACCCTGTGTCTGCAATATTGATAAATCCCAGGGTTTAGCCTCAGAACATCCCACAATGTTGAGCTTAGTCTCAAATTGTGGGTCCATTTCTCATATTAAGAATCCCCAAATTGTACATTTCTGTCAGCTTAATACAATATTTTATAAGCAATTTAATAAAACATACATTTGCTCTCAATTCAGTACACCCATTTGTTTGCCCCCGCCCCCGGGTACTTGGCTTGACTCAGAGATCAAATGGCTTACTCTCCCCCAGAGCAACTTTTGACAATTACACCTCAAATCAGCATATCCTATTCAGTAGAAAGAGTCTATTGTGTTGACTGAGGTCAGCAGACCAGGGTGCCACTCTGCATCTGGTTAACACGACCATGTGATCTCCTGTTCTGTTGCTGCTAAGGGCAGGTGTGAATGTTTCCCATGGACAGAGGCCTCTTGAACTTTTAATTAAATCCGACTGCCTTCTAGTATAGGGCCCGGAAACAGTAGGTGTTAAGAATTCTCATTAACCGGCTTTGAAGTCCCAGCTGGCTTATGTACCTTTTCAGCTCCTGAAATGCAGATCTCTTGTCAGAGTTTAGATCGCTAGCGCCGGTCAGTGTCAAACACCGGTACTGCACCCATTTTCGGGAGCTGTCTTGAATGAATACATTTCAAAAAGGGGATTTTACTTGATAGCATATGATCCTTGCTAACATTGTATTAATGGAGATTCTGCAGTAGAGTAATGTAGAACACCCAACCAGAAGTTGGATTCTTTGTTTGGTGGTTTCGTGCCCATGATTTTAGAAATTTCTGACATTAATTAAAACAGATTTTGAACAGCACCATATTTCTTGGCACTGATTTCGCTTATGGCGCTTCTGGCCCATCACGCTCGCACTGGTGGGTGGCGGGTCAGGTGACCATTTTGGTGTGCGCAAAAAGTGCACGGTTTTCCTGTATTCTGGCGCAAATGTGGGCTTTTTGGCCATCTTGGATTTTGTAGCCCACAGCACCAAATGTTGCAGCATAATAACTTGAACGTGGGTCGATACACCTAGCAAGCCCCCCGCCCGACTGCGCTTTGATTTCGAGTCGAGGGGGAGTCGGGTGCAAAGGAAGTTTTGATCCACGCGCTGGGATGTCCGCATCATCTTCTTCTGATTCCGCAGATGGCACAGTTCTGCATCTTTTCCTCCATCAGGGTGGATCGGTCGGTTCTCCTCGCCAGTCCTGATGGGAGTTTCGGGCTGTACCCCGGGCCCCTCGGATCTTGGCTCCCGGTCCCTGGGTCGTCCTTCTTGGGCAGTCTCCATGGTTTATCTCTGTCTCTTCTCACCTAGGTTGACAAAGCAAAGCGGCAGAAACATATTCGTAGACATTACCCCACCACTATTAATGGTGGGGCGAACATATACATTTTATACATCAGGAGACATTTGCATTCAAGAATCATACAATTTTATAGGCTATATGTGGAATATTTTCGATTTGGAAATGTATTACTCTGGGATTGCAGAGGACTCCTCCAGTTGCTGCAGAGTGTGCCTGGGATGGCAACACTTTAGCTGATTTATATGGACCCTCTTGTCTTCCCCTTCCGCCAAGCTGCCTTTGGGGATGCGGATCTTGTAGGCGACTGGGGAGATCTTGTCTACAATTCCAAAAGGTCCCTTCCATGTAGGCAGAAATTTCTGCTGTTTGGCCTGGTTCCTTTGGAAATTGTATAGATAGACCTGGTCTCCCACATTGTATTCTTTCCTAGTAGTCTTTAAATCATAATGAGTCTTCATGCTATCGGCTGATCTTTCTAGGTTTCGCTGAGCATAGGCAAAAACATGTTGAAGGTGTTTCCTTACATTTTCAACATACTCATGAGTTGTGGCGGCATTGATCAATGTTTGCTCTGGGGTCCTGTAAAGCAAATGCTGGGGAAGCACCATCCTGCGTCCAGTCATCAGCTCAAACGGTGACATTTTGGTTGCAGATGAAGGGGTAGATCTGATAGCCATTAGGACAAGAGGTAATCGAATATCCCAACTTGGCCCAGAATCTGCCACAAACTTTTTTAAGATGCTCACAATGGTTCGGTTGTAACGTTCCACTGCGCCAGAAGAGGCTGGCCGGTAAGCAATATGTAGCTTTCTTTTAACCCCAAGTATCTCCCACATATTAGTCATGTTAATGACTCCAATCAAGCAGTCTCACTAAGTCAGTGCCTTGTCTGGGATTGCTCAAGGGAAGCCCTTATTTATATATTTGTATGTCCAGTTTGTGTACTCTGGATGACAACCCTTATATAACACCCCTCTCTTAGAATCCCCCTGACCCCACTGAGCCAAGAAGTAAGTTTGTTTTGCAAATTTAAAAGGTTTATTTGAGAATTAAACAATATATATATCACACTTTTATAATAAATTAATAATTGATATCACACTTGTGAATATGAGCAGTAATCAGCAATAGGTAATCCTACAATAGCACAGTTCTGGTGATTTATGACTAGGAACAGGGGAATAAGGTATCAGAGAATGCTTTATGGTTTCAAGGAGATGCAAAGATGAATAAAAGCAACACAGGAATAAACTTGATATGATTTCAGCAAAACATAATGTTATCACTTTTCCCCTTTTGGCAATTCAGCCCCCCTCTATGCAATGTAAGGAGGTGGAAGTGACACACACAGTTCTTCAGGAATACAATCACAGTACAATCCCAATTCAGTTCCCCCCTAGCAAGCTTAGATCAACAGGGATGATTTTAAACATAGGCAAAGTACTTTAAAGGTGGTATCCAAAGAAGGGAAAAATATGCTAAAAATTATTTTAATTCCCTCTAGAGGTTCAGGGTGGGTGATAGCTACTTTAAATTAGTTCAGGATCACTTTAGCAATGCTCTATGAATGATTGTCAGGTTGCAAATGAATTTCAGCAAAGGAAAGCAAGGACAAATATTTTTACACGTGGCTGAAATGAAGCAAAATGTCAAATCGTGGCAATTTAGTCACGTGCGTCGAGTGCAATTACGGAGGAAGTATAAGGAGTAGCAAGTCATTTTAGAGCTTGTTGGAAAGCTTAGAACCTCAGCTTCGAAATATCAAGAGATACGGACGATTTAGTGGAGGTAGATTTTCAGAAATGAAATGTTAAAGTTTCAGAATGACAGATGACAGTTTGGCAGCTTTGAATCAAAAGACGGGACACAATTTATATGATGCAGTTCTCAATAGGTTAAAATAGTTTGAATTAGATTATTTTAAACTAAGAGATTGTTTTTTTTACAGTTCTGGCTGGGTACTCACACTATATTTTGGAAGGAATGGGCCTCGTCACAGATCTGGTCAGGTTGACTGCGGTTCTCTTGCCACGGACGGTCTTTAGTACCGGTTCTCTGGTTACAGCGGTCTGGGTCAGCTCTGCTCTGCTGGTCTGGTCTGGAACTCGGCGCTTCACAAAGGTCTGGTCTCTGGTTCCGGGTACAGCTCTGCTTTCTGGGTGTTTCTGGCACAGGGTTCTAGGCCAGAATCAAACAGCTCAGCCCGGCTGTTTTACTCTGATGTGCCCCTTGGAAGTCTGGGGTAAACCATCCGATCCCTGTCTTTGTAAGATGTCGTGTCCACTTATGACAGAATTCTCCCCTTTTCATCCAGATAACGACCTCTAAACCTTTCCAGATTTTACACAAATGTGCACCAGGGATATGGGTTTCAGATGATAAAGTGTCAGATTTTTAACATGCATACAGTTGGAGTAGCAACCTTTTTTCCGCTACTATCCCCAAGAACATACCACAGGGTTCTAACACCTCTTAAAATGTGCACAGAAAAATCACAAGAATGATGCTGTTATTTATATAATTTTTACAAGTCTGCACTATGAATTATCCATCTTTTTAAAATTATACTCTGGCCCCGAGGGGTATGGTTTTCCAAAGCACATGGTGGAATTTCTGGTTATCCACTTCCCCCAAGCTCAGCTTGCTCACAGATGCAGTGGCCCTCCCTGTTTCCAAGAGGAAGCCATTTACGACCCCCCTAATTTAACATTTGCCTGGGCCAAGGACAGTGCTTTGTTTAGTTTCCTGTAGTCCCCAGGTGCTCCTCCCCTAATTCCATCAGAGAGGTGTCATCTCCTTTTGGCAGGGGCAGCAGAATGCAGCCAGCCCTGGGAACACAGCTGCTGATCAAGTTTCAACTCCTGTCGGGGGTGGTTGTCAGGCAGAATTCAATCTCTTTAAGCCAGGCTTCAGCTAAATGTCACTTTGGTACCCAGTTTTCTACATTCAAATCAAACTGACAATTTTTACACATGCAGCTAGAATGCTGATTCTAAGTTCAAAACTATGACATTTCAACAGTTGCAAACTATGTGACACTCAACAGTAGGTCACTCATTTATTTTAAACATTTAGGTTTTAGTGTCTTTCAGTCCAATTTCACTTCAGCTGCTGACATCCACAGCTCAGCCAGTTTTGTTATAAACATTGTTTTGGGCTCTTTCTCTTTCCAGATTTAGTATGCACACAAGAATACATTCTGCCAAATGTCTGCTGGTGTTCATTGAGAATTTTGAATATCTTGCAATGTTTAAAATAGGCATTTTTAGCTTGCATTTCAGAGAAACAAAGGTGATTTCAAAGCGCTTTTTTTTTAGCCACCGGCACTGCTGTTTTTCCTTTGGCACACATTTCACTCATGGCACTCCAGGCCCCTCACGCTCGCACTGGTGGGTGGCAGGTCAGGGGACCATTTTGCTGTGCACAAAACTGTACGGTTCTCCAGGATTCTGTCGCAAATGTGGGCTTTTCTGCCCTCTTGGATTTCCTAAGCCCACAGCACCAAGTGTTGCAGCATAATAACTTGAACGTGGGCCAAGACACCCAACAGTCATTACTTCGCTGGTAAAATGGCTATCTCTGTCTGACTCAATCCTTTGGGGTAGACCAAAACGTGAAAAGATGTGGTTGATCATCAGGGCAGCTGCTGTTTCTGCCTTGCAGTTTGGGGCCGGAAGACATTCCACCCATTTAGTAAATAAGCATGTCACCGTCAACAAGTACTTATTCCCCCTAGAGGAGCGAATCATGGGCCCTATGTAGTCGACTTGCAAATCTGACCATGGCAGTGTCATCCCCCTCTTTTGAAGACGCTCACGGTGTGTGAGGGATGTTGGCTGAAATTGTGCACTCACAAGACACCCCTTCAAGTATTGGTCGAGGTCCTGCCCCACATGTGGCCAGTATGCAACCTCCCTTAAGATTTCAAGTGTTGTATGAAACCCCCTATGACCGGCTGTGGCCGCATCATGGGCGTGACTTAACATCAGGCTTAGGAATGAGGTAGGAACCACCCACTGATCATGGCCAGCTTGGGATTTCCTTACCAACAAACCGTCTTGGATTCGGAACATTTTTGGACATTTCATCAACACTGTAAGGTCCTCTTTCCCAATGTAATCGGTATCCGTCAAGGGAAAGTTCTCAGGGTCCTCAATATGTTTGTAAAACTTACCAATTATTGGATCCCCCTTCTGACCCGTAATCAAATCAGCATCTGGGGTCTCCTTACTCCATTGTGCAGTTGAAAGATCATTGTGAGCATTTGTCTGGGACCTAGTGATAGCAGTGATCTGGATTTCCCCCAACAGGGACTCAATCTCTATTAGATCCCCTTGGATGGCCCTGGTTTTGGCCAGCTGATCTGTTAAGTCATTTCCAGTTTTGTCTGGTCCCTCTACTTTGGAATGACCCTTGATTTTCTTCCAGTAGATGGTCATCCCATTCACGGTGACCAGATCATCAATGTTTTGAATTAACTTCCCATGTTTCAAGGGTTTGTTATTAGCACATAACATGGTTTTCCAATTAACCAGGTGATCCACGAACTCGTTCCGTACATAGTCTAAATCTGTGATTATGACCAGTTCGTGGAGTTGATGTTGGACAGCAGTGAGGATGGCTTGATACACAGCCATCAACTCTGCCACCTGACTATTTCGGGGACCAATCTTGTATCCAGCGGGGGGTTCTGGGGACTCATTCACCCATGCATTCCCTGCGCCGGCCACAAGTTCTTTTTCCCCGTTGTTGTCAACATGGTAAGAGCGTCCATCCACATAAACAGTGGGCATTCCCTCACACTTGTCTTCTTCAAAGACTTTGTGGGGGGAATAGAGGTATGCATCCATGTTGTCCTTGATTTTTAGACTTTCGTCCTCGAGGCAGTTTTCTCTGGCACAATCATGCAAGTCAGCCAGACCTTGCGCAAGGGGACTCTTCTTGTTTTGGCCATATCTGACCTCCACAGCAAAGCCTTGTATTGACAGAATCCAGGAAGTAATTTGGGAATTACTCACATTTCCGGCTCGGATTCTGTCACTTTAGAGGTATTGCAGAGTCTGGTGTGGAGTCTCCACTATGATGTGTTCCCCCTGGATAAACGGGCGGTAATTCTTCAATGCCCACAGCGTTGCCAGGAGTGCCTTCTCACAATCATTGAATTTTTCCTCCACAGAGGATAAAGTTTTACTCGCATAGGAGATTACTTTATTGACCTTGTCATGCTTTTGATATAATACTGCAGTCAAGCATGTATTAGAGAACCCTGTCTCCAAGAAAAACTCCTTGTTTCTCACAGGCCACGCACTTGTGAGAGGCTTCTTTTGAGCTGTCTTACTGTCTCGGATTGTTCTGGACCCCATTCCCACTTGACCCCCCCTTCAAGAGATGAATCAGGGGTCTGTTGATCTCTGCGTAGCCCTCAATGAACTTTCTGCTGTAATTAGTCAGTCCAAGGAGGCTCCTTAGTTCCCGCAGAGTTGTGGGGTCTTTCAGTTTCTGAAGTGCTTCCACTTTCTTTTCCTGGGGACAGAGACCCTGAGGAGCAATCTCATGCCCCAAGAAATTAACACGGGTTCTACACCACTGTGCTTTCTGAAAGGAAAGTTTTGCTCCGGCGGCCCTCAACTCTATCAGAACATAACGTATCTCTGCTATGTGTTCTTCCACAGATGAACTTTTGATGAGGACATCATCTACATAAGCCAGGTTACCCCTCGCACCCAGGTCGGGCATGGCCTTATGTAGGAAAATGTTGAATTCATTGCCGGAGTTGAGGTATCCGAAGGAAGTTCGGGTCTATGTGTAATTCTGGCCCCCAAAGGTAAAGCCAGTTTGTATTGGTCCTCCCTACTGACAGGCACGGTCCAGTATCCATTGGTCAGGTCTATTGCATTGAATACCTTTGACCCCTGGATCTGGGCCAGCCCTTGGTCAATGTAGGGAAGAGGCCATCGGGAAGTATGGACCCGTTTGTTGAGCTCCCTAAGGTCGGCGCAGAGTCTCCACTGGCCGTTTGGCTTCAATATTCCCAGCACCGGATTATTGAAGGTGCTGTGTACTGGATGGATTATTCCCTGGGACTCAAGGTTCTTAATTATTTCAGTAAGGGACTCCATGGATGCGAGAGGCAAACAATATTGCTTCACAAACACTGGAGTCATGCCAGGGTCCATGGGAATTGTTGTTGTGTGGATGCCGGTGCGACCACAGTCATAGGAGTCCACCGCAAAGAGATCTTGGAAATCCAAGAAAACTTGTTTCAACTTTTGCTTCTGTTCCAGAGTCACACAGGCATCAGCTAGGTTGACTCTATCTTCCACCATCTGCCTGAAGCCTGGAAAGACCTCTGGTTTTGCTATCTCAGCGGCCTCCTCCAGCTGGGTGGGGAAGTCTCTAGTCAGGGTGCTGATTTGGACTGGAGGCTTCAGGTGGGAAAGGCAGCCCTCATGGACCTGGAAAATCACCTCATTCCTTCTGAAGTCACAAGTCACATCTTCCTTACCATAAGGGCAGGAAGTGTACACCAGGAAGTTCCCCCCATGCCGGGTAAAGATCCTGTCTGGTGTTGTATTGTCATCACTGTCACTGTCAAAACAGTCCTAAATTTCCTAAATCAATAGAAAAATGTTGGTCATCAACCGTCATTCCAATAATGGTGCCTGCGGCTAGAGTAATACTCTTTAAGTCGTTGTTATCCACCTCTATTGGAATGGTGGCATTTTCTATGTTGACTAATGGTGTTAGGTTTACCCCAACCCTTGCTGTTGGAGAGAAGCATTTAGATGAATATAAGTATCAGGGTTTTTCAATTTTTGTCCTCTTTTAACTGTCCCTTCCAGGGAGAATTGTCGGGTCCTTTCTGGGATGGTGACTTCCTCTTTAATCTAAATTTCAACTGCATAAGGTAGCAATTGAGCTGACCTAAATACTTTTTCTGGATCATCAAAGCCCATGGGATTATCCGCTAATCGGGACCAAGCTTTGAAGTTTATTAGGTCCAAACTAATGGCAAAGCGATTGAGAATGTCACTACCTAAGTAAAAGGTGGCAGTGACGGCTCGCACGACCCAACAATTATGGACTATGCTCTTGTTGCCAATGGAGATTTTGAGCATACACCTGCTTGGCAGGAGATGTTTGGAATTGGGTGTTTCCAGATCCATTTCCCATTTGTCTATCAGTTTGAATGTGGGAATGGCTGGATCTTTTGGGAGTTGGCAGAACATGGCTTCGCTGATGAAGCTCTTACCGTTGTTCACACACACTCAGGCGAGAACAGAGTCCTTCCCATCATTTAACTAAACAGGGATGAACAACTGCTCTCCAACCTGCTGAATATCAGCCAGGCTCTGATCTGATTTCACATCTTTCTGGACTATCGGAGTGGGAATGTCTGATTGTGGATTAGTAAAGAATTTCAGAGTATTTCCTTCCAGTGTGGAATACCACCTTAAACTGGAAGTAAGGTTGATTTTCAGAAATAGAGAGGACCCCCCGTCACCAGTCTGTTGTCATACTGCTATAACTGTCACATCTGGAATTTGGTTGTTCTGGAAGTGAAATTCTACTTGGTCAGATTTTTGTTCAACCATGTGGCATGTGCCGTTTAAACTAAAATAGTTGACACTCTGTTTTCATTTTATTGGCCGGCTAGTCTGGGTCCAGAGGACCTTGTTTACGCAATCTATTAGGGGTGACAACCTTCTCAGGAGGTCATTCCCTAGTAAACAAGGGGTGCCCTCTGCAGTCACTACTATGACCGGGTGTTTCACCTTGTGTCGCCCATTTTTAATGTCCAGATCTGCAGTCCCCTTGACGGGAATTTCCTTCTCGTCAAAGTTCTGAAGTTGTCCAGGAAGAGAGGTGAGAGGAATTCGGTAATTCTCCCCCATTCCTGCATTTAGTTCATCAAAGGCCCTTTTGGACAGAAGGGTAGCTTGGAATCCAGTGTCCACCAGTGCCAAAATTGTACCCTGCCCCTGCACTTGAACCGGGGCATAGTATCTTCCCTCCTTCTCCTCAAGGGGGCACAGATAATGCACATTTTTGGACAACTGGTGGGCTAATTTTTTAGTTGTAGACATCGCGAGAGAAGAGATCTGGGCAGAATTCGGTTGAGAGTCATAAGAATCTGCAAGAAAAAGTTGGCAACTGTAAATCAGAGCCGTTGTCGGTTCCCCTGGTTCCGGTTCTGGGCCACCCCCCCCCTTTTTGGAGGCAGTCACCAGAATGGGTTTGAACCAGGGGATTTTGATGCTGTTGGTTCTGGGATGAGATGATGGGCAGCGCTAGCTCAGTCCCCACATCTACCGAGTCTGGATTTGGATCCCTTGGGACCCATTTTTCTTTGGGAGGAGTTCCCCCATCTCTGAAGGAGAAGATACTTTTCCCAGGATCCTCTGTGGATCCCTCTCCCTCAAATTGGAAGATCTGTACCTCCTCCACAAAATGGGTCTGTTTGGGTCCTTTGTTTCTCCTACCTCCTCTCTGCTCTTTGGGTGGCAGACTTTCAGGGGTAGGAGATTTTGTTTCCGGTTCCTGGGTTTCCAGGGGCTGTTTACAAGTGGGGAAGGAAGCTTCCTCCAAGGCTTTACACCCCCCTTCCCCTTGTGCCTTCTCCCTGGGAACTGGTGGGTTATCGGGGTGCTGCCCACGTCATCGTTCTGGGGCACCAGGCCCAGAGCTTGGGGCATTCTGTGCCGGTATGCTCATCTAAGGGTTATGTTGAGCCCTCAGCATGTGACCCAGATCCCGTGCCATATTTTGGACCTGGCGCTCTAAGTGTGAAACCCGCTCAGGCTGATACGGGGTTCGGTTTCCTCCCCTGGGCTGATCCCGGGAAGGGTAGCTATCCCTTCACTGGTAGTACCCTGGGCTGGGAAGATTTGGGTACCCCTCCACCCTTGGCCTCCCCTCTCCCGGATTAAGTGGTCTGGGCTCAGGGAATTGGGGAAAGAAGGATGGATGATTTTGGGGTTGGAAATTGGGTGGATACCTGGGAAAAAAGTTCTGCCCAGTATTTGGGGAATTTCTGCCCTCCTGTGGGAAGTTAGGAGGGGAGTTCCCTGGGTTAGATGCTTGGCTGGATCCACCCCCTTGGGCCGGGGGAGTCCACACATAACCCAGGATGGGTCAGTTTCGCTTGTAACGGGGACTTACATAATCAGGGGAATGAGGGATCCCATTTGTGGGACTACCTCCTTGGCTCCCTGTTTGTGACTGGCCCGAGGGCCTTCTGGGCTTAGAGTTATTCTGCGCAGGCAAGTTTTTAGGCCCCCCCATCTCTAAATCCAAAATGGGGGCACCCTTTACCTCTGCCACTTTGGCAGCAGCAGGGATGCTGGTCGGTTTGGGGCTTTTCTGCGCATTACTTTTATTTTCTATGGGCTTCTGCACCTCATGGATTCAGGTAGCCTGTTCAATGACCCAGTCTAGTGACCTTTTCTCATGAAAATCTCTCACTAGCTGGGTCATAATGTATTTGGGCAAGGCATGGAAAAAAGTGCTAACAAATTCTTTGCTGTCCGTGAGCACCCTTCTGGTAGTCTGCGCAAAGGCACGCTTCAATTCCTGCCCAAATTCTTGTGGGGCCTGATCCTCCCCACATTGCAAATTGTAGGCTGCCTTGGAAGCCTCTTGGGGATTCCGGTGAACGAAAAATGTTTCAAGATGGCCGCCCTATACGTGGACCATCTTGAATGGTTTTGGTCCTCCAGCCCCGCAAAGAAACTGGAGTATTCTGGGGAGAATGTCCATTTTACATACTGGATGCAGCTACTGCTGTCCTTCAAATAGAAAGTCTCCATCATCTGCTCATAAAGCTCCAAGTGTTCCCAAACAGAATACGTGGCGTTCTTGTGATAAGGGGTGATGACACTCCTTATTGCCTTAATCTGTTTTAAGGGGACTTTAAGCAAGGCCCTTTTTGCCTTATTGGCCTTTTTGGTTCAGGTAACCCTGGTCCATTCATCCTTTGACTCAGAAGCACTGCTCCCAGAGGTGCCCGTCTGATCTTCCAGGTTTTCCCGGATTCTGCGAGCCTGGGAATGGCTGGCAGAATGTGGGGACCTGGTCTCCTGTGTCCTGTGACACTCAGAGGAGTCTTCAGATCCCTCCTTGCTGCCAGGATTTGATGTGTACCCCCCACTGACCTAACTGGGCAGAGGTTTTTAGGATGCCCTTAGTGGGCCTACTCTCCTGGGGTTCTCCACTAAATTGCACTGTACTTAGGTGCCCATACCCGGATGCCCGCCAATCCATTCCTGGGTGGTACTGGCCTATGAGCCCCATACTTTTGGTTGGATAGTAATCTGCCATCCATGTGGCCCTGTGCTCATGTGCGCCAGGGGACATAGTGGTGGCAGAGTCCAGGGACTGGGAGAGATGAAGGCCTCTGGTAGTAGGGCTCCTGAGGTTATGCTCAGGTGTTTCCCTTTCCCAGCGAACCTCATCTCTATCAGCCTCTGCTCCCTGTTGACATGCAAGAGCCTGTGTTTTCAGTTCCTCAGTTAAGGCCTTACTAGACTCTATCAGTCTCTCCTGCATGGCTACCTGTTGTTGGAGCCTATCATTGTGCTGACAGAGACCCTCATTTTCTCTTTGTGCCTCCTGGTTGGTCCTGGAGTACTGGGCCAGTCTTTGCTGCAGGAGGGTTACCTCCCGAGTCCCATCCCTACTGGCATGTTCCTTTCTTGCCAGAGCATCTTCCACCCTCCTGGTGTGCTCTAACAAGTTCTGATGCTCTTTTTGGAGGTCACCCAGTCCCTGGAGGGCCAAGTGATTTTCTTCAATTTGTCCTTTTAATTGGCAGACTTCCTGGCCTAAGGTGTCTCTTTCCTGACTAAGAGCCTGCATCTGTGCCGCAAGGTCATCCCTCTGCCTTTTAAGGGCACCAGCTTTCTGGCGCTCTTCCTCAAATTCTGTCTGGGTATCCAGGTCTTTCAGAATCAGTTTGTTGCTCTCTGCCTTCTCCCTATCTAGGTGGCTTTGCAGAGTGACTACCTGCTCTGCGCATGCCCTATTGAAGTCCAGTTGTTGCTCCAGCTTTTTCTGGCACTGCAGTAGGGAGTCCAAACCTTCTTGGTACTCCTTCTGCAAGGCCAGAAATCTGGTATCGTGGTCTGACTTTTCCTGTTGCAGGATACCCATATCATCTTTCATTTTATGATATACTTCCTACTATCATTTTCATTTACTATCATTTTCTGACTCCTGGCTCCTCTGCAGCCTCTGCTCGGAAGAGACCAGGTCCGATTGGGCCTTCTCTAATGCCATCTGTTGCCTATTTGCCAGATCTTGGCCTTCAGCACATTTGTCCTGTATGGTGTCATGATGCCCGCTCCCAGGGAGCCGGTTCAAGCCCGGCGTCCCCGAAAGCGGACATCCAGTCCCCAAGGAAGGACCCAGCAACCCCATATAGGGGCCCTTTGGACAGTGTCCTGGCGCCTATGGCGCCAGGCTCATAAAAGACATCAGTCCTGGCGCCATAGGCGCCAGGCTCATTATGGGAATGCTTGGGTGCACTTACCTGATGCAGACCATGCTGCAGGATCCCGGCCTCCTTGAGGCCTGAAAGGAACTACTTTACCTGTGGGACTAATTTACCATCCGGGCGTGGTCGGGGAAGGATACATACCTGATTGGAGGAAGGATACATACCTGGAACTTCTTCCAAGGCTATTTAAACCCCACCCGAACAGCCACACGTGCTTCGCGTTGTTCTGCATCTAGCAGCTGGACGCTCACCGTGTCTGCTCCTGCATCCTGACTTCTGCCACGCCTGCCAGTCCTGGATCACCTGCAAAGGAAGAGAAGAAGAGAACAGAAGAAGGAAAAGTCCTTACCTGCAAAACCCGCATTCCGGAGACATCGCGCCGACAATCCTGAAAAGGAAGACTTTAATTTAAAAGCTCATCGCGTCGATCGCTGCAGCGCCGCATTCCACTCACCTTTACAGGGCGCCTCCATGTTCAGCAGCGATCATCCGGATTCGCAGTCACGCCCCAGCGCCTAGGGAGAAAAAGACCAGAACAAAAGGTGAGAGAGAGAAGGGAATAAGGAAAGCTAAATCTCCATGTTAAGACTTACCTGTTGATTCATTCCCTCTTCATTTCGGGTCCGCGCCGCATCCTGGCATTTCCGGACCCCGGCCCCTAAGGGGAAAAAAAAGACATCAGCGTTAATGAGCGAATGAAAAGACATTACCAAAAAACGCTCATTAAAGCTTACCTGATTTCTATAAGGATTTCACCTCTCATCTCGGGTCGGTGCCTGTTCCCCGGCATTCCGTACCCCGGCCCCTATGGGGAAAAAGACACCAGCATTAGTACATTAATGCATGGACACAGGGGAACCTCTTATCAAAAAACTTACCTGGAAGCCAAGCAAGTTTGGTTCTCACCAATCCGAAAATCCAGTGAAGTAACTGGATACCAACGCGCCCCTGCATCAGAAGCAGGATGGAGAGCTCGTCCTTCCAGACCCTAAGGTGAGACGCTACGAGAAATCACAGAAGGGTTTCAAGGAGGGTGAGAGGGGAAAGTGGGAGGCCGATTGCATTACCCCGCAGACAGTTAATCCCCTATTTTCGCCTACAGAAGGATACTTCTGTGAGCCAGAAAAGCCAGATTTGGGGGCCCGGTCCAGTCTGTCTTCCGAACCCTGCGCATCACCTTAGAAGAGGTCACAGCAGCGCGAACCAGGCCAGCGCCTCTGTGGGAGTCAGGTGAGCGTAACATATGGCTCCCATATATAAATATAAATATGCCGCTATTCTGACAATCTTGTCATGCTCATCTTTGGCTTTAGGGGCCATATATAGTTCACTCAGGGCCACATGTAATGGACCCTGATCTCTCCATATGTCTGACCCTGTTGCAGTGATCTGGGGTGTGAATGCCTGCAACCACACCGTCTGGTCCTGTTCCGTCCATTCGCCTCTCACAAATAGCTTATGTAAGAGGTGCTCTCTGGCTATTTTGATATCTACCATGGTCGTCATTCTCGAAATTGATTTCCTTCCTGACTTACAGAAGTTAGTATTTTATTTTGCAAAACAGACCGTCTCCTTAGAGCATCCTTCTTTTGAGGAGTGCTTTTACAGTGTAACACAGCGTGGTGATCCAACAGGATTTATGTATCCTGTCAGTTAGCACACTGTATTAAGCTGCACAAGTGGTAGATCTAATCCAGATGTCCCGGCTCGAGCCCCCACTCTGTTAAGTGACTTCAATTCAGCACTCCAACTAAGTCAATGCCTAGTCTGGGATGCCCAAGGGAAGCCCTTATTTATATATTTTTATGACAAGTTCATAGATCTGGATGATAAACCCTTGTGTAACGCCCCTCTCTTTGAATCCCCCTGACCTCACTGAGCCAAGAAGTAGGTTTGTTTTGCAGATTAAAAGATGTATTTGAAAAATTAAACAATATATATATATATATCACACTTTTATGAAAAAATTAATATTTGATAGCACACTTATGAATATAATGTTGATCAACAATGGGTAATGTTACAATTGCACACTCTTTTCAATCAGTAAGGAGTTAGTATAGAAAGGATAAGGTAGCAGAGAATACTTTTATGGTTTCAAGGAAAAGCAATGATGGAAAGAATGCAGCACAGAAATAAGCTGATATGGTTTCAACAAGAGATAATATGATCACTTTTTCTTTTGACAATTCACTCCCCCCCTATGCAATATAAGGAGATGGAAGGAGAGCACACAGTTTTCAGGAATACAATCAAATCCAATACAGTTTCCAGTTCCCCCCTAGCAAGCTTAGAGCAACCGGTATGCTTAAAACAGGCAGACATACTTTTAAATGTGATTTGCAATGAAGTGAAAAATATGCTAAAAATGATTTTAATTCCCTATAGGAGTTTCAGGGTAGGTGATAGCTACTTACGATTGGTTCAGATCAACACTATCAGTGATTCATGAGGGATTATCAGGTTGAAAACGGAGTTCAGCAGCTGCAAGCAAAAGGACAGCTATTTTTGACAGGTGGAGAAATTTGAGTCAAATTGCAATTCGCAGCACTTTTTCCAAATGCGTCGATCGTGATTACGGAAAGGAGTAGAAAGTCGCTTCGGTTCTCAGCTTTAAAATGAAAGTTAAATCTCGCTCCTAGGACGTGCGGTTCAAAAGATACAGACGATTTAATGGAGGTAGATTCTCAGAAATAAAGTAAGATTCAAATGACAAATGACATTTTCATAGGTTTGAAATCACAGAATGAACACACGATTTCTATGCAGTTCTAAATAGGTGGAAATGGTTTGAATTAGATTATTTTGGTTCTGCACAGCTCTGGCTGGATACTCACTCCTAATTTTGGAAGGAATGGGCCTCGTCACAGATCTGGTCAACAGGTTTAGCTGCGGTTCTCTCTGCTCTGCTGGTCTGGATCTCTGGTTCTGGCAAAAGTTCTTGGCACTGCACAGCGGTCTGGTCTGTGGTCCTGGATACAGCACTGCTCTCTGGGTCTGGTTCTGGCAAAAGTTCTTGGCTAGAATCAACCAGCTCGCCCGGCTGTTGAATATCAGGTTGCAAACGATTTTGAGGCCTGCTGAAAAGGATTCAGTTTGTGGATTGGTCCCTCTGCTTTAAGTTCTGGAGTCTGAATTCTAAGTTCTGGTCTCTGGATCTGTCTGGATTTGAAGTCTGGAGTCTCCCGGCAAAGCGCTTCGCAAGAAATCAGTTTGAAGTGGAAAATGAATGTCCCTACTTGGGTCTCAGTGGTTCTTTTTTATGTCTTTTGAAAGTGGGTGGGAAGGCTAACTTTCTATGCCCAACCCACTAAGGATCCTGATAGGCTAGAGGATTTTCTGTCCTTTAACTGGATAACTGAGTTGTGAGTCAGAGTGATGCTACCCTTTTACCATCAATTGAAGAAACGCCCCTTTGCTTTTACTTAGAACCCAATTTTTCATAATCAAACATGTTTCCCAAATATACAAGTGGTTCATAATACATGTACACATCACAGATGAATTAAGACCGGTCTCTGTTCAAGCCTCATGTTCCTGCGAGCTTGGGTTCAGAAACAACAACATTTTGTGCTTTTAGTGGGTTTTGCCATGTTGGTTTTTCATCAAATCTTCCTGTTCTGACTTGAGTGTCGTGTAGACCGATGAGACCTCCGTCCCCAAGTGACGCACAGGGGAACAAAATAGAAACCCGCTGTGCGACCCTTGAGGCCACAGGTGAGAGATGTCTTCCCAGATCCACGGAGCCTCTGGAACACCGATGCTGCTGTCAAGAAGGAATGAGGTTAAGCACCAGGCAATCACAATACAGGCAGGTAAACAAAAGAATCTACAGTGTCTTACCTATCTGGTGTAAGGGAGACCCAGGTAACCTAGTAGGGAGGTTCGAGGCTCAAAAAGATATAGCGGTCCCTGGAGTGGTAGAACCGCAGGTAAGCGTGGATGCAGGTAGGCCACCTGTAAGATAGGGCTTGACTTGGGCGTAGAAGTACAGCAAGATATTCAGGGATGATCCAGAGACAAGTCGATATGCAGTCCAATAATCCGGCAACAGGTAAACAGTTCCAAGCAAAGGTACAAAGGGGTGTCCAAGAGAGTCCAAGATAGAGTTCCGTGGTCGAGGTAGCAAGGAGCAAGTAATAACGCCAAACAGGGTCCGAAGCCAGCTGAGAAGCAATGATCGTCCTGCCTCTCAGATCTTTATACTGTGTGTCCCTGGGTCATGTGACGTCTCTGGGCCATGTGACGTCCACCAAGATCACGTGAGGAACGCCACACTGTATCACGTGACCGACGTGATGACGTAACGCCGTCCCTTCTGCAATACATCCTCCAAGGCAGTTGCCAATGCAGGAAAGGTTGTAAACGAGCCCGTACACCAAAGAAGGTACGGTGTTTTCGGTTCTGTGGGTTCACCGAATCCCTTGAGCCTCGAAGCTGGGGTGGAGATGTTTGGGGAATGTGAGCAGTGTTCTGATGCGGGGAGGCCTGATGTGCTGAGGATCGCCTACCACTTCCACAGAGGTACACCCCCTCTCTATGCATATTACAGTAAGTTTTCATTTTTCTAGCATAAACCCTGTGTCTGCAATATTGATAAATCCCGGGGTTTAGCCTCAGAACATCCCACAACGTTGAGCTTAGTCTCAAATTGTGGGCCCATTTCTCATATTAAGAATCCCCAAATTGTACATTTCTGTCAGCTTAATACAATATTTTATAAGCAATTTAATAAAACATACATTTGCTCTCAATTCAGTACACCCATTTGTTTGCCCCCGCCCCCGGGAACTTGGCTTGACTCAGAGATCAAATGTCTTGCCTTCCCCCAGAGCAACTGTTGACCATTACACCTCAAATCAGCATATCCTATTCAGTAGAAAGAGTCTATTGTGTTGACTGAGGTCAGCAGACCAGGGTGCCACTCTGCATCTGGTTAACACGACCATGTGATCTCCTGTGCTGTTGCTGGTAAGGGCAGGTGTGAATGTTTCCCATGGACAGAGGCCTCTTGAACTTTTAATTAAATCAGACTGCCTTCTAGTATAGGGCCCGGAAACAGTAGGTGTTAAGAATTCTCATTAACCGGCAAGGCTTTGAAGTCCCAGCTGGTTTAGGTTCCTTTTCAGCTCCTGAAATGCAGGTCTCCTGTCAGAGTTTAGATTGCTAGCACCGGTCAGTGTAAAACACCGGTACTGCACCCATTTTTGGGAGCTGTCTTGAATTAATACATTTCAAAAAGGGGATTTTACTTGATAGCATATGATCCTTGCTAACATTGTATTAATGGAGATTCTGCAGTAGAGTAATGTAGAACACCCAACCAGAAGTTGGATTCTTTGTTTGGTGGTTTCGTGCCCATGATTTTAGCAATTTCTGACATTAATTAAAACGGATTTTGAAGAGCACCATATTCCTTGGCACTGATTTCGCTCATGGCGCTTCTGGCCCATCACGCTTGCATTGGTGGGTGGCGGGTCAGGTGACCATTTTGGTGTGCACAAAAACTGCGCAGTTTTCCTGGATTCTGGCGCAAATGTGGGCTTTTCGGCCATCTTGCATTTTCTAGTCCACAGCACCAAATGTTGCAGCATAATAACTTGAACGTGGGTCAATACACCTAACAACCTGAGTTTGAGGGTAGCCATACCAGTAAAAACGGCATGGCTACCTCCAAACTTGTAATGAGCGCGACTGTGAATCAGTTAAAATGCCCAGCATTGTTTCTGTCTATCATTTTTCCTAAAAGCGTGCATGTTCTGAAAACCAACAGCTCAAATCTGTAATTTGCTCTGATTGAAAAATGAATGCCATGACTTTGAATCCTTGACTGCACATGAGTGGTGCGTGTGCATTGTCTACTGAGGCCTTAGTGATAGCATTTAATAGAAACAATAATGCATCCAGCATACTGGACAGGAGATACAGCTTGATTGTCCAGGTTGATTGTCCCATGTAAGAGGAAATAGCCACATTTGCGAACACTGCTAAAATATAGAGAATGTATTGGTCTCCACGTAATATCTACAGGGCCATGTGATGAAAGGGGGCATTGGCTCTCCAGGTGAAAGTCATGTTCAAGAAATGTGATTGAATTCTTAGACATGAAAATGCAGGGCATGATCTCTTTGACTCCGTATTCGGTGTGACTCTTATCATAACAGTTAGATCCAATCTTGGTGTGAGGAATTCAACTATCCGCACAGTGGGTATATGTTCACCTGGGCTTTTTTGAAATTTTATATGAAATTGAATGATGGTAAATCAACCTCTGGAAAATGTGTGGGGCTAATCCGCAGACATTTTCCTATGCTCACTGCACGACTTACACATAGACCTGTGTACTCTCGATGGACATAGCCTACAGGCGCAGTCCTCAGTGTCATATTTAGTTGAGATTTGACAGATGGAGTACATGATGCATCTCAGAAGAGGGAGGGCCAAAACCTTCCTACTGCCATGGCCAGCCTAGTTAACTATTAAAGGCCCCATGGATACACCCTGTCCATGTGTTTACCCTCTGCAGATGGTGGTAGCAATTAACATAATTAGCATACTAATAGAGGCTACTTCAAACAGGCCCACATGGGACCTGGCCCCAGAGGCTAAAACAAAAAAGACTGGAAACCCCAACAACCTTTGATATGCACTGTGTCAACCTGCAGCCAGCTCCCGCCTCTCAGTATCAGGGGCAGTGACTTGTCATGTCATGGACTATATATTTACAGTAGGCAACCTCCACTTGGGGACCCCATTCAGAAGGTACGAGTATATGGATTGATGGAGACACAATAAATCTGTTCTCGCTGCAGCTTCAAGGGAGACCGGCCACTTTAATGAGGAACCACAGATAGCTTAATTAACCAGAGAGACTCTTTGATCCACAACAGACAGGAAAAAGGGTGGGACTTAGTATTACATGTTTTCACCCCATTACCCTTTCTGTTGCAAAGCACTCTGGTTATGACCTCAGGCATACAGGAGATTTTTGATGGGGAACCAGGATTGGTTCATTAAGGTAGGCTTAGTCTACACCAATCACTGTAGCCCATTTGGCATTAAAAAGGGCCTGAGCCCCTCATTTGGGCAGATCATCTGAAGACTTCACAAGGAGTAACAAGAAGAACTTATTTGGACCCTGGCTGAAGGTACAGTCTGCCTTACAGCTTCCGCCAGTAAAGGAAGGCCAGGATTTCCAAAGAGTTAAGCACGATCCCTCCCCTAAACATCTCCTAAGGAACAGAGAGCGATACTGAATCCAGAGGACACTCCAGCTGCTTCAGAACCAGTACCCAGCCAGCGCACAGTGTGCCCAGCTAGGTTCTGCAAGTAAGCTTCCTAGGTAGGAAGTGCCAGAGTCTCTGAACCAAACCAAGGACAGGGCTGTTGCCTACAACACTCTCCTCCACGTTGGACCCTCCACATTAAAGGATAACACAAGCCCAGTGCAGAAGCTAGGAGGAGTGCATCGACCAGCATCAACCAGCGTCCACCTTAACGGACATTTCTGAGCCAGTGGAGCCCCTTGAGCTGCAACCGAGTGCACCACTGACTGTTGTCACACTGCAGTCACTAGCATCATCTGAGACGCCTTGACCAGTGCTTCAGACCCGCCAACCAGCACTGACACAACGATTCCTGGCGCTGAGCCACTGTGCACGCCAGCCTGCAGTCGTATGTCCAGCCTCGCTCGCCAAACTGCCTGCTGCCTGATACCCACAGCTGTCTCCTGTCTTGAATTCTGTTGCAGGAACTGCAAAGCACCCTAAAACTGACTTGACCATGTCAAGCACCAAGCACTTCTACAAGCGCATGGTACAATGTGGTTTTGTCCCCTTGGTCCTTCTCCGAAGGCCCCTAGTGAGATTTTATGACCCATTGCTCTCTTTGTGTTGAAACCAAGTATCTTTGAACTATTGAGATTAATTACTATACTGACTACCCTCCTGTCCGTATCCTGAGTGTATCCCTTTTCCTAGAAACTGTCTGTCCTCTGCAGTCCTTTACACTTTGAGTTGTATTTTGTAGTGTGCTAGAACTGCCTGTTGAATAAAAAAAAGCAGATATTTGTATACCATCTTGACTTGACAGTCCTTTTTATCGTTAGGTAATAATTGTATTTTCACTGTGTTGCAAATAGCAAATAGCCAACGATCTATGACCTTGCACAGATAAACCTGCCATTCTGTCCACGTTACCAAAATTGGACAAGAATGTTTATAATTTGCTTGTGTTTCCAATCTGTTTGGATACCCTCTGGTGTACTAGAGGTGTGGGGCTGATTGATGGTTCAGAAGCCAATATTCCTCCCTGCACCACTAGTGCCCCAGAAGTTGATTTGTCACACTTGGTATCCAAATGTACGACAGAAGAGACTCAAACAAAGCAGAAAGTATACATAGGAGCACACATAATATTATTGTGGTGCAATACCTAATCTCAGAGTGTAAAAGAACATACAATGACAAACTGTATATGTTTTTCATTGATTATAGTAGAGCGTTCGATATGGTTTCCCGCACGCCACTTTGGGCGAAGATCCAAGGCTGGGGCACGGATAGCTCTCTATCATACTGTATCACTCTACTATACTCTGAGAATAGTGTTGCTATTTGTCTTAGTCAAGAGGGGGTTATGACCACAGATATCCCTTAAAATGTTAGTGTCAGACAAGGATGCTCATTGGCACCCTTACTGTATAACCTTTATTTGAGTGGCATGTGGAGGAGATAGCAGCTGCTCGAATCTTTCCGCCTAAGCTAGGCACAACTAAGGCTCCATGGCTCAGCTATCCTGATGATACCATCCTCCGCAAATTATGATTGTAGGTCATACGTATAAACAAAACAATTTTAAATGGTACCTGAATGACAGCCCATTAGAAGTAGTAGATAATTACAACTATTTAGGCTTGCAAATATGTAACTAGCCTTCTCAGGACCTGTATTCTAATATTGTGAGCTCTACAATGCTAAAAATGTGGCTTTTGTACAAAAAATATTTTGCGGCTAAAAGGTGGGAATAACATAGAATGCCAAGTAGCCTCGCATAGCAAGAGTATTGTCCCAGCTATATTATATGGTTGGCAATTCTCTGGGAAGAATTGATTTGATGGTTGGATAAATTAGAGGGGAGAATACTTAGATCAATATTAGAAGTCCCTCACTGAGTCCCTGTGCAAGCACTTAGAGTTAGGTCTACTCTCATTAAAAATTAATTGGTGTATAGAACAGTGCAAATTGTACATTAAAATACAACAATCGATTGTTCTTAAAAAATGTATATTGTTCATCATAACTTGCTCAAATATTATTCTGGTGTTTCTTTTATCAAGTGTATCCATTGCTCTTGTTTCTTTTTCTGTTTTTCTGTAACATGTAATTTGTGTTAGGTATTGATGTATCAATGCATTATTTGAGTTTCTGTTTCCTTTGTAATATTTTTGTAAAGGTTTTTATAAAGCATTCACAAATAAAAAATAAAAAAAATATATGATTGTGTTTTATTATGATGTGGTTTTACTAGATGCATTAGTGCACAAAGTGTTACTATTGCATGATTTTATTATTTGTGTAACTAATTCACTAACGTATTTTATATAGCGTTTAATGAGTGCAGCGGAGAATTTTGGCACGCCAGGAGGCTGTGAGGGTTTCCCAAAGGGATAGAAAGGAGTTGCAGGTCAAGGTGGGTGACGTTGTTTGCATAAAAATCCCAGATTTGTTCAGAAAGGGTGAGGCACATCTTTACCCTCTAAGAGTGTTGTCAAATGTGGCAAGGGATATGTACAGTTGGAGGATGGCTCTAAGTGGAGCAAGAGGCGTGTTGTGGTTCTTTCTAAATGGTAGTAGAACGAGTGTGAACATGGAGGCTTTGTGTGGAAGTGTTGATGTGGATGATGAAGTGGGTGATGTGTTAGACTTCACACTTGAGAGGAAGGAAGATCGTATGTTGGAGGAGAATGGTGGACGATCGAGTGAGGTTGCCCCTGGTCGTGTTGTGGAGGGGCAGGCCTTGGAAGGAGATTTGAGTGAGGAGGGTGCGCATGTCGGCAAGGAATATAACATGTCTGGGGAAAATGGGGGAGGTGTGGAGCGTCCCGTTAGGTGTTGTGGGCCTCCCGTTAAACTCAGGGATTATGTGCGTTAATGGATACCAGCTTTGGTTAGCAACCACTTTTGTGTGTTTTGTTTGTATCTACTGCATTGTATTGTTGTGTTATTGTGTGACCTGCTAATGCTATTTTGACAGTGGTTTCTTTTTCTAATTATTTTGCTCTTAATGTGTTCTGTTCTCTTTATTGTGATATTTTACCCTGTGTTGTTCTTTTGGGGTGGTAAGGGGAGAAAATATGTTGTATCTTGTGGCTGGCGCGTGTGGAATGTTGTTCCTTGTTCATGCATCAACATTCCATACGGGCCAGTTTGTTTGCCTTTTCCGTGACTGGTGGCGGCTTTCCTGCTCTGGGTCCAGAATAAAGTTGTAAATAACCTAACCTGCCTCACTTTCCTTCACAAACCCTACAGAAAATATACTAGTTGCAAGCATTGTTTTCGAAGAATGGGGTTGTGCTGCAGTCTGATGAAAGATGCTTCTGGGCGTGTCAGTCCACTGAGTAGTACAATCCAGTCTGGCTTTATGAATGCCATCATTATGGATGAAAGCAATGCTGACGTAAAGAATGTAACTGACATTATTAACATTTGTGTTACTCATTCTCAAAATCTGACTGTATTTTGCTATTTGGTAGCATAGCAAACCCAGCGCAGGTGACAAACTGCTACTTCAGCCAGTCACAGGGAGCCTGCTTTGACGCAGATGTGATGGAAAAGTCTGAGGCAAAATGCCTGTTTTATGGCAGTGGGTTTTAGTCATTCTCAGAGACCAATCATTTTCCACCGTGAACATCTACCAGCAGCAGACTTGCCCCCCACCCATGGGTAATTCAGAAAGGAACACAAGACCTTCCTCTTCAAGGAACTGCTCCTCCACAACCTCTTGGACTGCTCCCACTCATTGGATTCCTGGGCCTGTTGGCATCCCCTTGTCTTTTTGGTCCTGCCTCTTCTGCCAGCACCACGCGAATGGTCTAAACTCCCCTTGTCTGTTGCTTAACCCCTCCCTGCTCTGTACTCTCGCTGCGCCCCCCCCTCTTTGTTTTCTTTCTCCTGCAGAACCCCCATGGCTGCTCCTATTGGCTGCAGCGGGTGCTAGCACCTCATGCTTAGTAACTCCATTGCTGCTACACTGCACCCTCTCCCCACACCCAAACACTTTAGCACTAGCTCCTTTACTGTGCATCCAGTATATTCCTTCATTTTAGGTAAAGAACCGTCTTATTCTGTAAAGCCTTCTGGTGCTTTCCGAAGCTAGGTTTGTGCTTAATGTATACACAAGAAATAATATATTGTATATATTGCCTGTTTCCTCACTATGCTTTGTATATACTTCCAGTGCCATCATGTATATTGTATATTTTGCAACTAAGCTTCGCATATTCGTGTAAATGCTGCGCCTTGATACCCCCAGGTATATCGGCGCATTATAAATAATAAAACAACAAAACAAACAAACAAGGCTAACATACTATATTTATTGCGCAATGGTTTCATGTCTAAATGCTTGTTTTGTTTTCTTCCCCCCACAGACGTTGCAAATGGGCATAACGCACTTTTCCGGGCTCTTTGTGATGCTGTGCGTGGGATTTGGGGTGTCCATGCTTACGACCATCGGCGAGCACATAGTCTACAGGCTGGTCCTCCCGAGAATCAAGAAGAAGTCCAAGCTGAAATACTGTCTTCACACCAGTCAGGTATGTGTCCTGGGTGTGTTGGTAATGACACTTCTACGCAGCCAAGACGTACTGTAAGGGCCCGATTCATGGAATATTTGCCTTTTTGAAAGTGAATTTGCATTGCTGGAAAGTGACTTTGCACGGCGGAAACACACCTTGATTCACGGAATCGTGCAAAGTGTAGTTTTGCCAGGCAAAGTCCGGGCAAAGTCATTTTGTACTGCAAAAATGACTGTGCGCTGACTTTGCCCGGACTTTGCACGGCAAAAATACACTTTGCACGGTTCCATGAATCAGGGTTTGTGTATGCAGTGCAAATTCACTTTGAACAGGCAAATATTCCATAAATCGGGCCCTGAGAGTGCCATGATTGCCTATGCTCATGGAAAGATGTGGGGATGCTCTGACTGGCATGACATTATTTTGTGGACATTAGAAATGCTGTAACTGTTGCATAAGTGAGTGCAGATCACAGGATGTAGTTCATCAAAGTGCCACGCAGAGTGCAAACGACTCATTGCATGAGATGGAGACCGCCCCTTGGGGAAAGTTCAGCTTGGGTGTTGCAGGATCGCTTGCCTCTTCCTCGCAGGCCGCATCACTCTCTAAAGCGTGTCAATGTAATTAGAGCAAAGTAATGAAGGGAAGTCATTCCGGGAAAGTACTGTCATTCTACTAATTAACCAGACCACTTAACAATTTCTCTTGGAAATCTAGCACATGGCAAAATGTCTGCTGCATTCCCCTTGGGCTTCTGGGGTTCTGACCTTTCCAAGGGATTGGCTACACAGTAGTGTGTGTTGCTGCTTGGCAAGCAGATCATCGTGTACATGGTGTCCTGAATCGGCACGCTACATGGGGAATTCAGGAAGTGTGACTACTGTAATGCGAATTCTTTTAAGGCAAGAGACATTCCAAAATGTAGATATGGACGTAAATAGCAATAAATAAATAAATAAATTGGGGAAAAGCCAAGAACTCCTGCAGGAGGGCTGGACAAACTCAGGTATGTACCCGGAAGGACCTTATCTGTTAAGACATAGCCTTCCAAAGTCACAGTCACTAAGAAGAGTTGATAAGATTATAAAAGAAAATGGTGACATTATTTTTAATGACCACCCACGCCAGTAAAAGGTTTTTTTAGCACTCCAAATCAGACCATTGTAAAAGGGCACTTTGAACAACCGAACTGACGGGATACAAGGGCCATAGGAGACCAATAAAATCTGGCGCGGACAGGGGACACCTTGGGGAATTTGCTTTTTTTATCTGTTTATTGTGTTTTAGTCAAAGAACTGGACTTTTCACAAAGTTAAACTAGCAGTACATAATAAATTACATTTATCATCACTATAAAACAAGAGAAAAGAAGAAAGAAAACACAGAAGAGATTCAAGAAAAAGAAAAGCAGTTCAGAGTATAAAATCCTTCAATTTGGCATCTCACTTCAGAAGGTTCAGTCGTAAAAAAGTTACCACTTCCCAGATGAAAAGGCTTTCCATGTCAAAACAAAATGCCACACGCACAGCTCGCAGACAATATGAACTCAAGGGCAGAACCGCTAGATACAGGAATACACAACAGAGAGAGTGATAATGATCCAAGCCACGCGGGAGGGCCTTTTATTATAAGAAGTCATAGCAGGGAGTGGGGCATAAGGACTGCCTCCCACATTCACCTGCGCACAGGAACTTCTTTGTGTGAGAAAACTAAGCCCAACTCCCTTGCCTCCAACAACTAGCAATTCTCTGATTAAAAAGAATACATGCAGTGATGCTAGCACCAAAAGATAACTGTAAAGTTTTAATTGCACACTGCACACACCAAAGAAATAGATGTAAAAGTACTAATCAATGGGCCCGAAGTGAGATTGGAGCCTGGCCTTCCACCACCATTCCCTTGGTTGGCCCCATAATACCATTCCCTTGGGCTTACTACCATAAGACCACCCCCAACACAAATGTTAAACTTGGCACCCTTGCATACACAACACCACACAAGCAGGGCTGTGTGCAGCCACCCCCAGGGTGCAGACTCACTTTAACTGGTCTGTGGGTGTATATATATATATATATATATATATTTATATATATATATATATATATATATTGATGGAACTAGTACTAGGGAACCATTTGCGTGCACATTGGCTAGATGAGTTTGTTAGTTCCAGAACTTAGATGCCCTTAAAACGCCAAGCATGTCATTTAACGCAGGAGCAGCCACTGGCAGTCTTCTGCCCCCTCCAGGTGCTGTTTCTCGGTCTGGGCTCTGTACTAACAGGAGCTTCTTACAGAAGGGAGCACAGGTCATGGTCACCTGGTGTTGGGCATGAAAGCTGCGGCAGGCTGATGTCACCCCCCGTCAGACACGCAGTTTATTACCCGAGCTTTAAAAACATGCTATTAAGCAAACTCTAAACATGTTTTTGTCATGACCGGGACCTTGCTCCTGCAAATGCCTGTATTGTTGAAAGCTGCCATTTATGATATAAACTTAGATACTCTCCAAAATCTGAGAATATATATCCCAAACTTCACGGTTCAGTGGCTAAACCGTCAGGACCAAGTTGGGCCAGAGGGAGGGGGTGGGTGCCCAGAGCAAATAAACACGACCATTAATTATTCATAGGGCTGAGAGAGGACTGCCCTCAATCGCACTCAGATGCAGCCTTACGCAAATAAACACTGGGCCTAGCCCAGATGGGGGACCTTGCACATTAGAGCTGGTCCCTGTCAGGAGAGTGAGGCCTGGAGAGTTCCCAACGAACATGTGCCCACCTCTGGAAGGATGGGATGGGAGGGCTGAGGAGGGCTCAGTCACACCCTCCATAGGCAGCGGGGCAGAGTCAGCCACATGCCAGGCTTACCTGGGAGAGAGTTGTGCCCTAAAGGTGGGTAGGTTTTACCTGAACCCTACTCCAACAGCACTCCGGACACAGTGCGCACAACAAAGCACGAAAGAACATCTGCCGGGTTGGTAGAAAACAACAGAAAGACTGCCGCCAGAGCCCCGCATTCACAAGATAGAAAGAGCCACAGTCCAGATAGCCTCCCCTACTACATTTACCTGATTACAGAAACCAAAGTTACACTTCACTTTAAGTCAATCACTTACGTTAGGTACGTAGAAAGACGTAGTAGCTGAGGAGGTCAACTTGAGTTGCTGTCGGAGTCTCACTGTATCTCTCTCCCTCGATCAGCATGAGCATGTGTTGCTGCCTGGCTTCTCCTTCATTCTGGAAAAATGAAGGTTGAGGTTTAGGCTGCACAGGAGTGCACTGCGCAGGGGCACGTGCAGTTTGTTCCCCGGTCTGGGCACGTTCCAAATGTGCTGTCACAGGGCACGCATGAGTGAGCAGCAGAAGTACTTGTACTTTTGCTGTTGCACACGCTCCTCTATCAAGTGGAGTATCCGTACGCTCTGTGCCTGGAGATCGTCTATCTGTTCTCCCTTGTCCCCACCCCTTGCACTGGTACAATCAGCAGAATCACAGTCAGTCCTATTTGCTGGATCTCAAACTGTTAAATGTATTTTACACACTTACTCTGCCTGTGTAGACTATTATCGTCTCAGAATTTCAAGGGCTCGAGCGACTGTTGTTTTTTTCCCATGTTCCCACCCTCCTTGAGCGCTTTGAAACACTTGCCTGTGCATAGGCGATTTATAAATAAACCATACCATACCAAGTAAAACGTGGATTTGCGGGCAGAATGGCACGCATATCCCCATTTTACATGCAAATAATTCCATGAATCAGGGATTTCATTGTGTTAACTAGCACACTAACAGTGATTTTAATTACAGTCTGCTGGTGCAATGTTTAAATGTTGTAATTTGTTGGTGTCATAGGATTGTTGAATTCTATTCATCGATCACTCACCATTTGCCACATTTTTGCCAGTGTAGCAGTGGCACACTGAAGTGCATATATGTAACTGTTCAAAGGAGCATCCAGGGTTTCTTTCTGGTGGAACATACTCTGAGAGGCACATGCATGGCTTTCTGCAGCATGTGAACTTAATTTATATTAAAATATTCACCATTACATTTAATTTAACCAGAAGGGCAGAAAAGTGCTGTAAAAAAAGAGTTATAACATTATTCCACATTCATATGCAGTTTAGTTAACCTGGCCCTAAAATATATTTGAACAAAAGTATATTAAAAATAGCAAAATAAGGAAATAATACTACGCCCATGAAGAACAAAACACACCATGGGCCTCATTACACGGTAGGCGGTGAGCCATGGCGCTATTAGCGCCATGGCTCATGCCGGTAAAATACCGGCACCGCCTTGGCGGAAAGGGGATTTACCGCCCCATTCCAAGGTTGGAGGGGCGGTAAATCCCCTTTCCGCCATTGCCCTTCCCCATTCCCATTTCTGCCCCATAGGGCTCTATGGAAATGGGGAAGGCGCTAATTACGCCACCGCAATTTTGCGGTGCCGTAATTAGCTCCGAGGTCCCTTAGCGGGTTGGATTTTAACGCCTGCAAGAAGCAGGCGTTAAATCCTCCAACCCACAAAGGGACCTCGTAGTACGGCGGTAAGGGTTAACGGTCACCGTTGCCATTAACGGTCACCGTTAACCCTTACCGCCGTCTGTGTAATGAGGCCCCATGTCTAAAAAGAAAATGCAATTCTCAAAAATAACATTTAAACCCCTGATGAAAGGACATCAGGTTGTCTGATAAACCGAGTTTCAAGTGCGCAGGCGCGGGGCACGCATGAGTGAGCAGCAGAAGTACTTAGTTATAACTTGTACTTGCCTGTTTTTCATGCTCACTGACAGCTGCAGCCTGCAGACAGTGCAGGCTGCCTGCAGACATATTTTTACATGCTGCAGGCCTGGAGCAGAGACACAATTTTTTTGGGGGGGATAAATGCCATTATATCCCTCCCACTTAAAATTGTGGGGGGATTTGTACCCCCTACCCCCCCATGTCCTACGCCCATGCAGGATACTTTTTGATGTGCTTTGTTATGTTCAGCTAGGTCATCAGGTATACATGTAGATACATACAAGAAAGAAACTCCTCTGGATGAGAGTGGCAATGCACTACATGGAAGTCCGGTGTTTCACAAACACCTATACGATTCAGGGGTTCTGATAAAACGTTAACATTATTAGGCAAAACAAATACCCAATGGTCTATAACGTCACTAGAACCTATTCTTATTCCCATGTATACACATTCTGCCATTTCTGCAATGCCCCATAAACTAATATGTGCATTGTCCATCTTACCACACAGTTTCATGACTAATATTCGCAATTATTAAGCAATAAACCCCGACCCACGGGTCATTACCTGACTCGGTAATGCCCCTGCCGTTAGGGGCTTATTCCTATTAGTACCCTGGTGGCAAGACTGGGTTACTAATAGCATTCTTTTTCTGTTTGCAAAACGCTACGGAACAGGAAAAAATAATCAAAAAAATGCCCACCGTGGAAGGGAAAATGGAGTCTGTTTTCCATTTCCATGGCGGCCTTCGGGAGCGGACGCGCTGGGGACAGAAGGGTTGCCAGCGTGTTTGCTCTCGAAAATAGTGCAAAAATAATGTAAGGGGATTTGGGAGGGCAGGGATTGGATTGTTTCGGGGGTGGGGATGCGGGGGAGAAAACACTTACCTGAATCCCCAGCGGGGTAGTATGGCAGCCTCCAGCCGTGTGGTGGCTTGGAGCAAGGATAACCCTGTTCCGAGCCTCCTCATTGACTGAGGGGCTGCCACACACCCCCGCCGGGGATGTGAAGGAAGCTTAAGCTTTGAGGGATTCTGCGTCGGGTAAAGCCCCGGCGAGAGCCAATCAGATTGCGTGTAACAATCTGATTGTCCCTTGCCGGGTACTTCAAATTCTGCATGCCCACATACCATTAGACTGGATTTTGCACTCTTTCACTTGTTTATACTATTTCCCTGTGCAACCAAATCATGTGTTTCATAGTCCCATCTACACCCACATAATTAGTTTCAGCAGTTTCCCAATATGCCAACACTGTCAGTTTCCTCCATGCCCCAGTATGCCCACATTTACAGTTTCCATAATGATGCAACATTTCCACATCATCAGCTTTCATAATCTTCCAGTCTCCAAATTCCCTTCTTATGACAAAGGTTCCAGTCTCAAGAATGGCGCATTGCACCCAAAGTCCCCACTACTCCCATAACACCAGTGTACATCATTCTGCCGTGTGCCCACCTTATCAGCACCCTTAAGAATGCACCATTACACTTCTGCACTCTGGCAGGAGAATCTTCAAGTACCAATCATCCTCCTGACATGTTATGCTTTGAGGTGCAGAAATAGGTAGTCACATGCACAGGGCTTTATTCTAGGAGTATTGTCTCGCTGCTCCAAAGAACATGCATTCAGTGTATCAGTGACACACATACAAACTAATTATCTCACACACAGGCACACACAGTCACATAAAGGCTCTCTGTATTCACCTACACACACATATCGCTTTCACTCACTCACTGATTCTCTAACTCACTCAGAGTTTGAGTTTGTGAGTGCACATAGTGACCAATTCACTCACCTAGTTTAAAGTGAACAGATGTGTGTGTATGGCACTGCTTGTTAGTGTTTCTGTGAAGGTACAGGTATATACAACTCCAACATACTTATGGTTCCCCGGCATAAGACCAACAAAACAAGGCAGGGGTCCTTTGAAGTAGCGGCCCCCAACGCCTGGAATCCTCTCCCAACTTCAATAAGAATGTTGGTCTCAACAGAACTTTTTAAAAAGAAGCTGAAAACTTTGCTTTTTGTTTAGAGCCTGCCAGTTGTGATAATAACAGTGTTTAGCTGTGCGGCATGTGTAATTTTGTTCTGTGTGTGTCAGTCTGTGCCCATTAGCCTTCGTGTATCAGGTGCGCATTACAAATTACATAACATAACATAAAATAACATAACATATGTGCAAGTGTGTGTGTGCTTTTACTCTCTAAATTACACTGATTTTGAGTCTGCGTGTCTGTGTGTCTATGTGTGTGAGTATGTGTTCATGTCATGTGTTGAATAAATAGAAAGATGTGATAGAAGAGATAGGTGTACAGATGTGTGTTGGTTTTAGTTGGAGATAAATACTTACAATATTTAGGGAATCAGTTAAAATGAATAAGGACATTACCACTTTGGAATGCTCAAAAAGTAAAATGCAATGTTGGGGCACCTTTAAGTGTATAACGGGGTTCTAAGCAATGTTGGGATAGTCTCTGGGTTAGTGGTTCATACACACAGTTACAAGGAAATAGTACCTACCCATTTCTTGATTCTCGACCACACCCTCAGGTTGGAACAACCTGAGGTTTCTTGGTTGTCAGGTACAGGCTCAGGGATAAAGTGCCCTGCCTGATTTCTAATTTCCTCAGAAAAGAGATCCTGGTTCTGTTCTGCATCTCAGCTTTAGAGCCATCAAGGATATAGCAGACTGCATGTTCTACAAGAGTTATAGAGTACCTCTCACTATAGAAGGGATGTTGTGCCCCCTCACTCTGTAAAGGAGAACTGCTCCAGCCACTCTTTAATAGTGATAGAGACCCTCTCACTCTTGGTCTCGGGAGGATAGTTCAGGAGCAACGTGCTCTTGGAAGCAAGACAACACAGAGCAACACCGGTTTGATCCCCGGGAAAAACCTCTGAGTATTAAGCGTGTTATAAATAACCTATCATATCATATCATAACAGGCCTGGCTCAAGGCTATTCATCTGGGTGGGCCAGGTTTGTGATAAGGGGGGGGGGGGGCAAATTACATTGGGTTTGGGTCTAGGAGCACCCTAAAGAAAGTGCTTGTATCGATCCAGATTTCACTGATCTGTGATCCTGCAAAAACATCTTCCCAGATCTGGAAAAATACATTTGCACCCCTCTATAAAATAACACAGTACAGAGCAAAAGGAGAAGCAAGGAAAATAGTGTTGCCAAATCAATCTACCTATCTCCCCTTCCCATCTGCTCTTCCCTTGCTATTATGTCCTATCCTCCTCCACCTTTCACCCCCAGTCACCTACCTGTAGCTCCCCTAATTATCATTCCCATTTACCTCCACTCCCACCTACTCCGACCAGCCCCCAGCATGTCTTTCTTAGCCTGGCTGGGGAACATCGAGGGTGATGCATCCTCCACCTCCTCTGAGAGGGCTGAGCAGTGAGGACCCCACTCTTTGTACCATCTCAGATGATGGTTTTCAACCAACAATGCCTTCCTGAACACTGTGGCTACTGCCAAGAGGCCGCAGAGGAGGTGCTTGTGGTCCCTCCATCTTATGTGAAAGACAGACCCCCCCCCCCAGAATACTGAAGTAAGGAATAGGAGATTGTGTTTCATAGAAAATGATGTTGCATTCTTGCAGCACATTGTAATTGAGGGTTTGAGGGAGTGCTAGCATGTAGGAGAGAATGCTAGGGCTGGGAGAGCTGCATGAGGAGGCAGACTTTGCAGGTTGAGGGGTTTCCGCCCTCCTGATATCACTCCTGGTGGGGTGTTGCAAGGGGGGTAGGGCCTTGCTCCCCCGCCTTGCCCCTGTACATCTTTGTTTGGTACACACTGGTTATAATATGCAATTGTCCATGATGACATTTTGTTTGATGTGTTTACTTTGATTTGCTATTGAATAACACAATTCTGTTCAATAAATGCAGCCTGATATTTTTAAACAACGATGTGTGTGTGTGTGTATGTGTGTGTGTGTGTGTGTGTGTGTGTGTGTGTGTTTTCTTGGCGGGTTCCAATGCTTGTGCTCCCCATCTATTAAACCATGAGTGGGGCGTTTGGAATAGCTTATAAAGCAAAATGAATCACCTATAGGGGCACCTAATTTTACCAGGTACAACATAGTGAAATTAAATGATTTGTACAGGATCACACACTTTGAGTGGTAAAGCCAGAATTTGAGTCTAGCCTGAAATTTAGATACTTGACCATGCATCTTCCAAGGTCAACTTGGTACAAATATGTCTTGAAGTTTGGTTTTTAATACCTACAATAATACTTAATTTTGTACAGATTACTTTAAAAAATGCACAAGTCAAATGATAAATCAACCTGACACTGTCTTCATCATTCTAGAAACGTGTTGATTAAAAGAGTAAGAGGAGCATTATGTTTTGAATCTTAAATTGCACAGGAAGGGACCACTCCTGTTTGCACTTTTTGCAAAAGGGGCAATTCATTAATTGTAATTGTTTTAACCAAGTACTGGAAAAGTAAAGTGTAAAACACAGGCAAAAATCACCTTTGCTCTTTACATTTCCGCTACGTGTCTGGGAAAGTGTAAATCACTTCCACAATTAATGATTGTGGGACCCAACCACAATGGATTCCTTTGAAATCTGCCTGCTTTTATCAGGAGTAAATGTCAGACAGATCCCAGAGGAATCCATTGGTTTTCTGCCAAATTCATGCGGGTAGAAAAACAATCTGATTTGGCAGGGGGACCTCTGATCTCCAGCCTCACATGACAAATCATATAAAATCCTGGAGGTCATAAAAAGTGGATATAAATGCATTAATCACCACTACTTGCACTCCGCTTTGCTTGGAAAATGACCCCCTATGATTGTTGCTTTGTTTTCCCCATCCTGAGTGGAAGCATATAGGCTCCAGCCTAGACATTAATGAGAATTTACAAAAAATCTCATACAGACAGAAAGTGAAATGAAATGCATGACAATTGGCCTCATTACGAGTCTGGCGGTAACCGAGGCGGTAAAACCGCCTGGTTACCGCCGGACTCGTATTACCATTCCGCCTCCGTGATTCCCAGATTTACCGGGGCATTACAGCCCCAGTTTCCCGGGAATCACGGAGGCGGAATGGTGTTAATCACCATTCCCATTGAGTCCTGCAGGACCCAATGGGAATGGGGATCATGGAAACACAGGCAGCATCTCGTAATGCTGCCGGTGTTTCCTCGTCCGCCTGCAGGCGGGCGGTGTTAAACCCGCCAGGTCAGACCTGGCGGGAACATCACCTCCCGCCTGCAGGAGTTGTGATCGCCTGGCATGGAAACAACGGTGGCGGCGGGTTTATCGCCACCGTTGTTTCCATACCGGGCAATTTGTAATGAGGCCCAATATCATTGTTTCACACCGCTTGTTCTGTACCCTAATCACCCAACAATGACACTTAAATAGCTTTTTAAAACCCTATGTAATTTAAGGAAATAATTACCACAGCAATGGTCACTACCTGTTTCCTTTTCTCATCTCTAATTACATTCTGTTAATCACTTCCTGTTGTAAATAAAATGCCTCTGAGACACATTAAAAAGATATGACCTCAGTGGGAGGGCGTGTGCAGCCCTGACTGTTTGTATTTGAGGGAGAGAGGCAGAGCACAGGGGCATGGGCCTTTGTCCCAGGTCCAAATGTTAAATCCACCTCTGATTGCACTCTCTAGGAAATATTTAAATACTGCTTTTTAGTTTTAAAAGATATACGCCTTTTATACTTTTCAAGCAAAATTATAGGAAATGCTCTTCTCTTGTGTTATTTTAAAGGTGCTCTTTAAGGGATTCCCAGCAGCCAGGATTCACATTATACTTTCCAAACAAGACCCACAATTCACATGATGTATTTTGTTTGAATACAAACTCTGTTAAGTTACTCTAACAGTATGAGTTTATCAAGTCGGTACTTAGTTTGAATCATGAAACGTTCGGGCAGACTAGCCTAGGCTTCCACACAGACAAAGATACATTCTATTTAGGTTGGAGCCCCACTGTTAAGATCTGAAACCGGTCCATACTTGCCATTCTAGCCTTATCATTTTCAGGTAGGGTCTTGTTGGACCAACTCAGTGAGGTGCAGCTTGATTCCCCTGGCGTAGCAAGCAAGGCACTCACATCTGGGCATATACATGTTCACTTCGGGAGACAAACTGAAACCAACATGCATTGACAAAGCAAACAGCTTGGGCTTTTGAGCAGGCATGGATAGGCATTTGCCAAACACTGCCATACGAGTTCCACCTGGCCATAAGATGGAAACAGCAGGAAAATGGTGCAAAACCTCGGCATGTGATGGCATTGCCTGGCAAATGTCTAATACCTATACACATGCAAAAGCTGTTGGCTTTGTGATTGCTTGTTTAAAACAGTGCTTCAGGCAGAGGCATTGACAAAGATATTACTTATAAAATCAACTGGCTGAAGACCCACATTAAGAGTTCTTTTTTATCATACCAGAAGCTCATTTACAGCGGCAATTAAGTAATTAAACACTAAAAGAATGCTTAGATATAACACTGGCAGGCCCTAAATAGCAACACATTTGGTGTACTTTGTGATAGAGCTTGCTCAAAGAGTTCCAGAAAGGTTAGGTTTTGGTGCCGAGAGGCGGGTAGTTGGTGGTAATGCCATGGACTCTAACCTAGCCATGGCTAGTCGTTGGGTGGGTAAATGCCCAAATACACCCATACAATGTGTGTTTTTCCTTACATTTTATCTCCATCATATCTGTGTTCCACTGCATGAGTTCTGTCTTGAACCTAATAGGAAAACGTCTGTATCAATTATAACCACTGGCATTGCACTGGCCAGTCTTCTTTACCATTGTTTGCAAATCAGCCTTGGCCCATTCACCAAGGCGAGGAACCCTTCCCAAACTGCTAGACCACAAGGCCTAAAAATGCATGTGGTTGCTGTGTTCCAGTGCTGCAGGGCCATGGCCTAGCAATTGAGATTGGACTGCACCTTTTGGTGGCAGCACCAATAGTCATTTACTAATGGCTTGTCCCCTTCTGTAATGGCACAGACATAGGGCCTCATTATAAGTTTGCCGGTCTGGGAACTACGATACCGGTTAGCTTGCCGGTACCGTAGTTCCCGGACTGGCAAACTATGAGTTGTGCTTGCGGGTGCCTTTCTGCCCACCAGGTCTGACCTGGCGGGCAGAGCGGCACCCCCGAGCATAAAATGTCGGATGCACTGGCACCATTGTGAATGGTTCCGGTGCATCGGACCTCTCCATTCCCATTGAGCCCTATTGGGCTCAAATGGGAATGGGGAGCATTCCGTACTGGCACCCAGGAATGGGCAATTACCGGGTCCGGCAGGAATTGTTCAGAAGTTTGGCGGCAGCCTGCTGGTTTTACCAGCAAGGCTACCGCAAAACTTATAATGAGACCCATAGTACAGAATTATGGCATGGAATGTTGTACAGAGCAACGGTAGTGGTAATGTTTAATTCAAAGCCTTGCATCGATCACTTTTTATTTTACTACACTCCAGAATTACTTTTGTGTTACTATCAACCTTATCTTTTTGCTTATACTCAAGTGGTTAATGCAGCAGAATAAATACTTTGAATGTAATGTGTAAGGTCTCCCAGTCAGATAATGCACCTTCTGCAGAAATCTGCGTTCAAGCAACATCATCTGTCATTTATTGTTTGATATAGTTAACCATTTTATTAAGCATGATGCGAAAAACTGTTATATTCCCAAAAAAGATATACATGCTTTAAATTACAGAAACCAAAACTGTGATTTTAGGTTTGAGAAAATAGTTGTAGGCAGCCAACTTGAATAAGTGTGCTACCTCACTTATAGGTGTGAACGGCCCTCCATCTCCCTGGTCATATCATGGCTGTGGGGCATACATTGTCAGGGCATGAAAACAAATCCTGGCCGACCTCCTGAAGTTCAGCCTCTCAGAATATCTCTGAGGTTGCTGCTGCATGTGTATAGTGTAATCCACCCCAACACCCATATTCCTTCAGGTCCCACTGGCATGGCCTACTTTCTAGGGGGGGCAGAGGGTGGCCTTGGCGGGCCTGTCCCCTTTCTCCCCCTGCTAGAGCCGGGCCGGTATCATAAGGGCTCCCCATACTCGTTATAAGAGAAAACGTGCCCCGCTCACTCTCCATGGGCTATAGTGCCCCTTTCACTCTGCAAGGATTATAGTTCCGCTCTCCCTCTGCAACAGGTTCAGAAAAGCTGGCCAAATATGACATCCAGCCAAGTTGCATCTTTCGGAGTCCAAAACTGTGGAATGCAGTCCAGATGCACTCATGCTTCTGCAGGATAATAGAGTTGAACGTGTGCCTGGCTTCCTGAATTATACCTCTGCTCTAGTTCACTGCTTTCTAATTCGGGCGTGCTCTTCTTTTCTCATAGCCCTTTGACTCTTGATTATTTTATGACCCCACGATTCGGGAAGTGCCCTGCCTTCAGTGTTTCAGCCGTTTCTATTGGCTGGTGTTGCTGTTTAGATTTCCTGCTGTACCGCAGCCTGATCCTAAATGCTTAAGGGTCTGGTCTGATATTTTGGGTGTAGACTAAATTCCTGCCCCCTTACTCAGGATCCATGACAGGACAGCAGCGTCTGACTCTTGACTTGAAGTTCGGCCCAGCTTCCCTAAAATGTTCCTGTTATGGAGTACATCCTGACATGTGAGATCGCGCATTGATCACAAGCTTGCTGCTCTGGTTTCCGCCAGCCCTGTTTCTGCCTCCTAGCTGCCACTAACATCCCACCGGCTCCCCCTTTTCCACACAGGACCCCACGGTGTAGGTTGCCCTCTTTCTTTCTACATTCTCTGCCAAGAGTCTTGTGTTTGGCCCGTAGTCATCCCCATTGGTCCCTTCTGGCACAACAGGGCCCTGCAGGTTTTTTTGGGTGTATTTCCCTAGGTAAGTCTTAGTTCCTCCTCACTCTGATTGATACATGTGTGACATAAAGATCCCTGCTACTAGTAATACTTACGGTGGTGCCCTCCCGGGTATTGGTCTGAGGGTTTGGTGGCCTTGAAGTCTAGTCCCCTGTTCTTGGGTTGGCTATCTCTGCCCCCCACTTGCTAGCCCCATATAGAACTGGGGGGTGTGCCCACATTAGCCCCACCTAACTTGCGGTCCAGGTTCTTCATTATCTAATAGATGTATTGGTCATGCATGAGGTGGTGAACGTGCCGACTATCACCAGGCAGCTTACAGCTGTGGCCCAAAGTGGCTTGCAGGCCGGGTTGGTTTCCACAGATTGCAAAGTTCCCTCCAGGGCCTGGGATGAGGTCAGATTTCTGAATTTATCATAGTCATTATACTCACTCGCCTCACTTATCTAGCTCACTTCACCATCTATCCTAACACT
This sequence comes from Ambystoma mexicanum, assembly GCF_040938575.1. NCBI lineage: Eukaryota > Metazoa > Chordata > Amphibia > Caudata > Ambystomatidae > Ambystoma > Ambystoma mexicanum. Next base: position 313,870,129 of record NC_090937.1, on the reverse strand, counting down.
CTCAAGTCACCCATGTATCACACACATACACCTTAAAATGAGTGGGTGTGATTGAGTAGGCATGATTGTGTGATTGCAAGTGTGTGTGTATGAGAAAGTGTGTGATATTGTGTGTGCCTTAGTTGTGTGTGTGAGATTGAGAGTATCTGTGGGTGATCCTCTTTGGATTCAGTGTTTTCTTCCCTGCGCCCCATCTCCCAACTCACATACTCATCCATCAACCTACTAATCCATTCACTCGCAAACTCCTGCATTCCTCCTCCATTAACACCGACCTGCTCACTCACCCACACGCCACTAGTTCTCTCTCTCTCTCCTGTTCTCTCTCTCCTCATCTCTCTCTCGAACACACCCACTCAAGCACTCACAAACCAAACACACACACGTGCATCTAAACCCACTTTATCCATGAGTGGTGGTTAAGCGGCCATGTATTATGCAAAGCCCAGCCCTGTCTGCCCTATTGCAAAGCAAACATGGGTGCTACTGGCAGCCACTACTGGCAGCCACAGCTCCCTGCTGTAGAATCACTAAAGTCTTATGCATAAACAGAATGTGGCAGGCACTCACCAAGCGTTGATATAAGGAGGTATGCACTAGAATCAAAGTGTATTTAGGGGCATAGCAGAGTTGCTGCCATTGATTAACAGTACTGTCTGGGATGCATGTGTGTCCAGGCAGCACTCGTGTATTCTGTAAAAGTGGACTACTGTTCTGGAAACAAGCCCTGCATACACTCCTCGAAGACACTTAGGGCCCGATTCAAAGACACGTTTTATAATCGTGCAATCCCATTGGAAAATGCTCTGTGAATCAGGCCCTTAGACACTTAACCGGATACTGCTACCAACAGACACACTACATTTACTGAACTACTCTCCTCTTAATTTAATATTCTTTCGCTCACCCACTCCCGGTCACAAACTCATGCATTTACCCTAAAACACATCCCTTCACATTAAGCCACAAACCTCATCCTCCATCCATTCACATACACACACACACACTCACACACTTGTGGTGTCCATGCCCAGCATTGCATTAATGATGAAAGATGGCTGCGTGCTAATGCATTATGCAAATCCGGCCATAGCTGCACTTGCACTAAACTAATCATGTATAATGGGCAGCTGCAGTCCACTTTTGCATAGTCTATAACAATCCATGTTGATTGAGCTGTGTGTGTAAGTATGCCGCATTTGCAAGCGACGTATGCATAGCACAGACATTTAGGCTTTATGCATGCTGGAACAGCTTGGTGTTTTTACATAAAGCATGCAGAGGACAGCTCGACCGTGCAATGCGTGCATTATGTAAAGGCGAGCCACTGGCGTGAGAATAACCCCTGCATGTATACATACAGCACATTGTTTTCCCACACTCCCGTCTGATGCCACTCTGACTTGTACACTCAGTTACTTCACTCACTTCACTTGTCTTACTTACTCAAGGTGTCGACTCAACTGTTATGTGGCTATATGAGCTCAGCCCTATTGGGAAGATATTTTTCAAAAAAGGGTAGCAGGTGCTCCTCTCCAGAAAGAGCATGGAATGATATCCTGTTCGGTGTTTTTTTTTTCCCCACTTGGAGAGTTTGCAGCCATCGCTTTTTGCTCACTGTACCATTCACAGATGGGAAATATACATTTCCATAACAGTCTATGTCCCGCCCACATGGGCAGTCCAGCACCGGAATGCTGTTGCAATTCCCTTCTGAACAAGAGTACCAACAGCCACCCCATTCACGTGTTTCACCCTTGTTGGGCCTCATCAGTGAGGTGGATCTGTGCCTCTCTGAGCACAGTGAGCAGGGAGTCCACGTCTGGGTTCCCCCAGGTAACTCAGGGTAACCAACCCCAAGCTCCTTGGAAAAGAATTTCCAAAAAGGTAGCAGGCGCTCCTCTCCATAAAGGCGGATGGTTGCAAACTCTCAAAGTGGGAACACACCACAGCACAGGTTATCATGCCTTGTTCTTTCTGGAGAGGGGCGCCTGCTACCTTTTTTGAAAACTATTGGGAAGAGAGTTTGCACCAATTACCTGATAGATGATGTTGCCACTAAAACCTGTCAGGGGACGGGAGGCCACTCGTACCTCAGTGGAGGCTGGCCACTTGTACCTGATTAGTTATAGGCAACTGGGTGTTGATGAATGTAGGTGAGTTCTGAGTATTTAATGTGAGGTGGACACGGGCAAACTGTTGCTTGGATGTAATGGGCAAGACGGAATAGATGTTCATGGGAAGAGGGCAGGAGAAGGTGCACACAGAGATCCTGATAGGTCTGCAAAGGGAGAGTGGGTATTAAGAACACAGTGATTGGATGGGTGAGATAGTGGGACTTCTTGTAGGGCAGTCTGGCTTATAGGGGGCTTGGCATGGTAGGGGAGCAGCAAGCACCTGATTGGGCAATGTGGGCTCTGAATACCTAACTGGGGGGCATATGATTAGTAACAAGGGTTCCGTACTGACAGTGGAGATTGTGGCCTGTCAGGGAAGGTGCACAGTGGGATCCTAAATGGGAGGGAGAGGGGCTGGCAACATGAGACCTTTGACACCAGGGAAAGGTGAAAACAGAGTTCCCACTGAGAGTAAGGACACTTGCCACCTTTTGACCTTTGGCAATGGGGGCCTGTGAGTGCCAGGGGTCCTTTTGACCACATGAGGAGGAGTCTCTGTGCTAATGTGCAAGGGGGGATTGAAATACTAATCGGGGGAGTGACTCATTGTCTGGCAAGGGGGTTTGTCACTACATCCCCGATGAGGAGGGGGGACCAGCATCCCTGATTGGGCAGTGTAGACTCGGGGTGCTTCGTTGTGCGTTGGTCACAGGCCACCTCACGATAGAAAGGTGGAAACTGTGAGCCTGGAGGGACTAGGTAGAGGGGAGAAGGCACAGGGTGCCCAAGGAAGGAAGAGAGAGCTGGGTAGCCAATAGGTAAGCAAGGACACTGTGGAAAAGATCAGAGGAGGAATATTGGAGATGTGGTCCGAATGTAAGTTGCTTGTGACTTCTGTGAGGCATGCGTATATCACATATGTTCAACGCAGGTGACACACATGCCACAATATTTCCCTTTGAGTGTGGATGATTGTGTGTATGGCGTGTGTGTGCATGCGCGCGTGCGTGCATGTGTATGTGTGTGTGTGTGTGAGAGAGATTGGGCAGGGGTGGGTGAGGAGTTATGTGTGTGCAAGATCCTGATATATTTCTATTCCAAAGGGCCAATTGTTGGATTAAAAAGGAGTCATTTTTACATAGCAGCCATTAGCTAAGACAATCTTTCACGAGGCATCTTTGCAGTTGTTGCTTCCATAGAGCCCAACAATAAAGAACACCTGTCAATGTTACACAATGATGAACAGTTGATATGCTAGTGATTCTAGTTGGGGGATATCGACAATGACCCGCTAGATGCTCCTCTACACAATGTGTGCAATGCCTGCAGGTTTGCATTTGCCAAACTACAATAACACACTGGTGGCAGGAAATGGCATGCCTTCTACAGTTCCACATCACTGCCAATACAAACTGGACATCCTCTAGGCATAGGTCATCTGACGGAAACGTGCCAAACGTGCAGCGCGTCACGATCAGTTTGCAGATTCTAATGATTCTGCCACTTAGGGAAACCTAGCGCTATTATCACTTTCTGAAAAGAGTGCATCCAAGGCAATGCGCAGAACCTGGATTTTCTTGCCCCAATGCTTTGGGAAGCGCTGTACACAACTTATAATCATGTAATGCTGCTGAGGTACACTGCTAAAAGCATGTTAAGTGCCATTCCATGCGTGCGCTCATCCAGCATGCGTGGCTGTGTTTTAGTCATATGATTAGAAGATTCCAAAACTACAGGCTTGTCAAGAAAAATTGAACTGCACATTTTTTGCTCAAATTTTATCATTGACATATTTTATATTTTGGCTTACTGCACAAAACACCCAGACTCACTTATAGTGGAAAAGGTTGCTCTAATGTGACAGGCCAAAGCTTACAAATAACCGCTTACCTGGCTCCCATGGCCTTACAGACTAACAAAATATTTTAACAACCAATTAATAATTCAACACTTTCATTTTCCCCAACAAATAAATAATTAAATAGTTCCACTTCCCCCCTAACTATCCCTTGGTCCCTACCGTCTCCTTACCACTTCTCAAGGCATCACGCTTTCTCCCCGGGGCCATGCCCCAGTCAATACCTGTTCCCCCGGGGTAGCCTGTTTGTGCAAACAGCACCACCACCATCCTTTACCACGCTATTGCCCCATTGTGCTTCCCTCCCCCCACATCTAAAGGGGCCATGCCCCCGGCACCCAAACAATTTCAAAACCCATAAAACTCCCCTCTACGCCAAACTCCACCTCCCTATGACCTGCAACCAGTCTGACCAGCCACATCAGCAACAGACATTTTACATCACAACTTCCCCAACTAATGCCCCAACCTGTCACACAAAAATGGCCCCAAAAACCAATAAGGACCTTAGCAAGAGACAAAAAAAAAAACATGACAATATGAACATTTTTGGATAACCAGAACAGAGACTAAATTAAAAGGAACCCCCCACTGGAAATTAAAACCAGTTGCCTGACAGAGAATTAAAAAAGGGGGTCGGAGGGCAGGTTCAAACTCACGTCCCAACCGTCGCCTGCTCCCGAACCTTCCCCGACCCCTTAAATACCCCTGAGGGCGCTCTATGCGCAGGCCAGCTCGCTGGCCTGTGCAGTGCTAAAAATCACCCCGGGGCGAAATGCTTTGCGTTCCCCCCGGGATCCCCCTTTCGGCTTACTGCACAAAACACCCAGACTCGCTTATAGTGGAAAAGATCGCTTTAATGTGACAGGCCAAAGCTTACAAATTACCGCTTATCTGGCTCCCATGGCCTTACAGACTAACAAAATATTTTAACAACCAATTAATAATTCACCACTTTCATTTTCCCCCAACAAAAGAATAATTAAATATTCCATTTCCTCCCTAACTATCCCTTGGTCCCTACGTCTCCTTACCACTTCTCAAGGCGTCCTGCTTTCTCCCCGGGGCCATGCATCTCCAGGTTCAATACCTGTTCCCCCGGGGTAGCCCTTTCATGCAAACAGCACCACCCCCATCCTTTCCCGCGCTATTCCCCCATTGTGCTTCCCTCCCCCCACATCTAAAGGGGCCATGCCCCCGGCAACAGAAAAACCCTCCACCGAGGTGTTCTTTCTGCCCCACCCCTACCATTTCTTTCAACTTCCAACTCCTTACACTCTCTTCCACCTGCAATGTCAAAACCGCCAGTTAATAACTATTCCCAAAAACTGGCAAATGGACACCATCCTCTCTGAAGGTTATGAAGTCTTTATAAACTATTTCTTTGTGTTCCAAAACCTTTACCGCCGCTGAGGCACATAATTTTACCAACTCTCTATTTATTACCTTGCTTGCCCTCTCTATTGCTCCCTCACATCTCGCTCCCCTCCAAACTCTCTGCGGCAATAACTTAGTCCAAACTACACATGCTTGGGGCCATCTTTCCCGGATCCATACCAAATCTCTTCTCATTTTTCTAAGAAGAGCCACACCTATATCTCTTACCAGGTCATTTTCCCCTGCATGAATGACCACCCCCTCTGGAGACCCATAGCGTTCCCTCAAGCCCCGCCAACATAGGCAGCCGCTGATCCCAGCAAAGCCCCCCTAAACCGGGCCATCTTACCAATGCCCCCAGGTAGCTGAAACCCAATTGCCTGCCAAAGCCCCTTTTCTCTGCCTCCTCCCCGCCCACTTAACAGAGTGGCCGACAACTAAATCTGCGGCATCTCCCCCGACCTCTGCGCAGCATCTGAAAAAGAAATTAAAATGTCACTTTCCATTCACAACCCCCACCCACATTCCGACCTCCCCTAGACCCCCGACCATATGTCAAACAGCCCCTTTACCCAAGCCCTAATATACCCTTTATACTTCCCAGACCTCCACCGTCCTAAAGTCTTCACCTTATCAACCGATAAGCCCAACCAACTACCTTCAGGTGCCTCACCCATCCTAAATCAATGAGTTCCACACTCCTCCACCTTTCCCCCCGCCGCTACTAACACCTTCCTCAGGTAGCCCATCCTCACCTAGCCATCTCCTTATTCCCTCTACGGAGACACCCCCGCTCCTCTCCTACCTGTCCCCCTATATTTCTCACCTTTATCACCCAACCTTTCAACAATGCACCTTCTCCCAATTAGACCCCCTTTCTCCTCTATCTTATTACCCTCCTGCTCACCCTTGCCCTCCACCTTCCCTCACCTTCTTACTATGGCCCCGTGTTGCCACTCTGCACCGGGGGCCCACGTGCACCCCCGTCCATCCAGGCCCCCTTTTTTTTTTCATTACTCCCCTCCACTACTGCACCAGGGGCCAAACCTGCGCCCCCGTCCATGCAGTCCAATGCATATAACTTACTCTTCCAGCACCTTGCGTCCATTTCCCCATTTTTTCCACCTGCACCATGGGCCCTAGTGCAACCGCGTCCATGCAGTCCCATCTCATCACTTCCTCCTGCTGCACCATGGGCGCTCCGGCACCCCCGTCCATGCAGTCACCTTTCTTCATTCCCCCCAGCTACACCAAAGTTCAAATGAGCCAAGTTCCTCCCGTGCTGTGCCTACTCAATTCTCGTCCTATCCTGTGCCCTGTCCCCTGTGAACCGGGGCTACTACCGCACGCTCAAAGTTGCGATATCCTCTTAACCTCTGTCAGTCTCTAAATAACCCTCTCCCGTCTCCCTAAAGCTTGCTCACCTTGTCGTGCGGCAAGCGTGAGTGCTTCACCACTGTCGTCTATGCCCCCCAAATGCCGGCCATCACCCCTTAGCATTTTCCACAGTTACATCCCCCCTGCAGCCCTCCCCCTCCCTACCTAAGCGTCTTCCTCCTGACCCTACTCCTACTCCCTTGGGATCACCCCAAAACATCTCACCAAACTTTGTGCCCCCCCTCCTTTTCTGATAAACTGAGCCCGACCTACAGGAACCCCCCACTTTAACTGGCATGCGGTCCCCCCCCCACCTCCTTGCCCCACTCCTCACCCTGTACCACTGTCCCCTGCCTGAAAACAATATGTAATCTTATGCCGACTTGCACACCTGCTTCACTCGTGTTTAAATTTGCACAGCATCCTCGTGCAGCCTTCTTTATTGAAAGCCCAACATTCTGCTGAGGGCTGACCCCTGCCTCCTACCCCCACCCCTTCCAGGGCGGGGCGGCCAAGAAAGGGCCGGTAAGGCACGGGTAAGCCGCTTGCCGTGTGTTCCATTGGAGCTGGCCTCCTCTGCGCCATCCATTGCAACCAGAGATCCATATCTATCTCCCCCCAAACTGCCTGACTGTCCTTCGCCAACCGTGCTCTAAAATCCTTGTCATAACACACCCACGCAAAACCCCCAAAACTTGTACGTGCCTTCCTAATCACATCCATGTATTATAGTAGGGCCACACATCGCTCCGGAAATTTCTCGCAATAGACACTGGCGTAGATAATAAATGCTGACGTCCAAATTTCAATTGTCACTGGGACCCTTGGGCGCGAGGCCAGTTCTCTCTCCTCTTCCATAGAACCCTCCTTTGCTCTCACTTCCCTATGAAGCAGCTTAAAAACATCCACAAATTCCCCTGCATGAATCTTATCCTTAGTCGCTGTCATCAAGTGCGCACCCAAAGGTTTGTGATGCCCATATATGGTAGCTTTTTCTCCTTACCTTTCACTTCCACCTCTTTTTCTTTTGAAGCCTGTGCCTCGAGCGCCAATGGCTCAATCACCTTGTCCGTTTGTACTTCCACCGAGCAATTTTCCCTTTCTCCCACCAAGGCTCCCATAGCCTGTACACCAATCTCTCTCCTTACCCCTTGCAAGTCAGACCCTTCATTTCCTGCGCCCGTTCTCTTGTCCCCCCTCTGCCATGCAGTTGACCAGTCCCTTTCCCGCTCACCTCTTTCCACCCTGCCATCGCCCATCTGCAGCCTGGCCTCCACTCTGATGCTCCTTATTTCTTTTCTTACTGGGGTCCTGCTGCGGGGACAAAACATGTCAGCAGTCTCACCCAGCCAATTACTCCCCCGACTTCTTTCCCCCAAACCCCTTGCTCCTGTCTTTCACAATCCCAGCTAAAGCCCCTTTTCTCCTTTCCCCTCCTCCTTACCTTCATCCTCCCACTGCCCCACATATTCCTCCATCCCCTCATCATCACCCCTGAAATACCATTGCTGGTGCAAGATCATGCTCGCGTTGAATAGATCCTCTTCTTGTGAGTCCGAGGTGTCCGCCCCGCCACTCCTTTGGCGTCTTCTCGGCGGGGCCACAGAAACCCCATCCTGGTCCTCTTCTCTCGGGCGAGGTGTGCTCTCCTCCACCTTGTGGTCTTCATCGCTAGGGGCTGTGCTGCACCCTCTAGACTGTCCTCACACCGTCCGAGGAGGGGCCATTCTTAAATCCTCTCCATATTCATCCTCTGGAACAGCATGGGCTGCTCTGTGCCCTCTGCCCAAATTCCTCCTAGCTGGGGGGGGGGCGTTCCGTGCCCCTCCCTAACCTCACTAATTGATAGGGACCTCTCTCTCCTCCTCCCACCTGCACTCTTCTGCAGGTATTTACCCCCTTGCCCTTCTGACCTGTTGCCCCAAACTGCACCCCATTACCCCGACCATCGTAGCCCCCTTTCCTTACCCCTATTTGGACACTTCTAACATCCCCTACCTCCCCTTTGTCATTATGCACCACATCCCTATCTGACTCCCAACCCAAATGCACTTCTCCCCTGGATGCTCTCCTGTCAATCTCCCTCCTCATCTTCCTGCCCCTGTATTCCCAGACCTCCCCTCTACCAGCCGCAGGGATGCAAGCCACCACTGCCGCAAGAGCACCATATGCCGCTGCTCTACGCTGCGGCCTGCCCCCTGCTACCTCCTCTTCTCCCGTAACCTCAACCACTGCCCCTTCCAGCTGGGCCTTCGATGCCCTGCTAATAGTCTCTAGGGCCTCCCTCAGTGCCCTGGCATCCACCACTCCCTACTTGCTAGCTCCCAGACCCACCATAGTGCACCAAATATTCTGGCTGTGCACAGAAATAAGCCCCTAAATGGATACCTGGCTGAACTAAACCCCCGAGCCAGCACCTACCCGTGGACAACTTACCGCCAATGGTATGCCCTGAGAAGAAAAAAAAAGGGGGGGCAGGGGGGCGCCCAAAATATAGTCCTATTGTATAAAGAGTTAAGTAAACTCTTGTTATATAAATGATAAAATTATTAAAACTTATTTGAAATTGATTCTTTTTTTTAATAAACAACCTACTGCCCAGAGTCTGTAAACCACTAATATGCACCTAACTAATACAAAAATATAAATCACCCCAAAACCAGACTGCCCCTAGAAAAAGGATGGCCCAGAAGCGACAGGAAAACACTGCCCCCAAGCTGAGCAATGAAGAAAAACGCCAACATATGTCCGGCAACACAGAAACGCGGTGCTGTCCCTTTAAGGGAGCTGCACTGCCTCCTATGTCTACCACCTGCCACTGTGCTGAAAACTGCGTCACAGCACGAATCGTGCTGGCAACACGCTACCCACAGCAACAGCCACTGCAACAGGGGGGGGATGGTCCGAGTGCAACTTTCCCACATTCAACCCGGATTACCACGTAGCAAGTGGACCTGTAGCTACCCCTCAACAGGAACGCATGCAGACAAAAGGACTGGAAAACCCGCTCCCCCCACCCAACTGGAGCCCGAAGAAGCTGCCGCCAGCAGCTGTCACCCCTCAGAAACACCAACAACGAGCAGCGACAGGAAAACCTATTACCTCACAAACGGCTGCTACTGAAGCTGCCGACGGCTCCGGTAAAAGGGGGTACCTTATCTACACTAGCCCTGACTATTTGCTAACTTTTATTTTTTTTAAATAATACAAAATCTTCCTGAAACTATCCTGACCACCCCCCCAACGAACCAAAACTCTGCCTCACCTCAGCTAACCTAAACGCTAGGACCAGCTACTAGGGAAGGCTCGGGAGCAGGCAACCAGGACTGTGTCAAACTCACGTCCCAACTGTCGCCTGCTCCCGAACCTTCCCTGACCCCTTAAATACCCCAGAGGGCGCTCTATGCGCAGGCCAGCTCGCTGGCCTTTGCAGCACCAAAAATCACCCCGGGGGGAAACGATTCGCGTTCCACCCGGGGGCCCCCTTTTCATCTCAGGGGACCACAGGTCCCAAGAAAACCTAGCAAGGCAATATCATTTTGAAAATCGGGCCCCACAGAATATCAAATAATTGCTCACTTGGATTTGGAATGCACATATTCCATTCCCATAATGCTTTGGGCAATGTTGCCAAAGATGTGGGTCGTTTCCTTATTTTTACATTCGAAGAACTTCTGAATCTGACTGCTAATAGAAGGCGGTATTCAAAACAAATATATGTCCACTTTCCTTGTGATAAAACATACCTCCCCATGCCTGCAATTTGGGTAGGCCATAGAATAGGAAGCGGCCAAGGCGGCAGCCACAGGCGCAGTATGTACTTCTAAATATTTACTACATTTTACATTGTTTCCTCCGAGAACTATTTTCAAAATCCGGACAAAATCCACCTGCTTCACCAATTGCGCCTGCAGCGTAAACTGCTGATTTCAGAAATGTTCCTGTCGGAAATTTCATATTTGGGCTGTTTTATCTGAAATTGTAATCAGTTGGGGTGGTTACATGTTTCACCCCCCTAATTGTCTGGAATATCAGGCAAAACTGGCACAACCCGAAATTCGCCGAAAAATGGCGAATCAGGCAAACATCTGCTCTGCAAGCGAATCATATTTGAAGGAACATTTCCCAGAATTTGCTTTGACTGCGGTAATTTCGTCCACCCCTACACCTGACCTGTATGTTCTCAGAATACATGGACACATGGCAACATAATACATTCTCTAAATCTGGTGATCACTTGCCTTCAATAAGGGGATTGATCACTTGACTTGATTGCTCAAGGTTTACTCCCATGGTGCCCTCCAAACCCTAATCCAGGTGTTCCTCTGAAATTCCTGAGATTACGCTAGATGGCAGAGTACTTGACTTCCAAAGCAATGCTATGATTTAAGAAGATGTCCTGGATTGTACTCCAGTAATGAAAGCTAAAACACTGTAATTGTAAAATGTGTTTGTTGTTGGAAAGTTAGCCTGCATGATTCTTGTGGGGTGAGGAATCATTAATGAGGAGAACGCCTACTTTGGAAAGAATAGATTATGTTAGAAGGCCACATGGAGAGACAGTCGCTGCAATTCCCGAGAGCACCTGTCCAGCTGCAGAGACACGCGTTGAACCGATATCCACAGGTAGATCCTGAAAGGCCCCACCTGAGCAGCTCTGCATGTCCTGAGAACATAGTTGGCAAACATGACTTTCCTAGTTCGAAATGTGACCAGAGGCTCGCCTTTGTGGGGTCAGGATACTTCCTTTGTAGAGCAGAGACCCTTACAACCCCTTTCGAGGGAGTCACTGTTTTCAGCTTAATCTCGTGGCTGCATTAATAGTTGGCTATTGCCCACTCCTTCCTGCACCCCGAAAACGGAACCTTTGATTTAATGTTATGTTGTGTTTTGGGATTTATACCTCACACCGCTGCATTTGCATGGGAGAAAGGTTTGTGTTCTCAGATGCGCATTGAGTCGATATTGTGTATTGGAATTGACAGGATTTAAAAAGCTCCCCTAGGGGTGATTCTTCACAAAGACCTTTCACAGAAACTAGAGGCAATGGCCGCAGTCTGAAGTGCATTGCTTGCTGTTCAGCTCACAGTACTCGGAAACGAAAGGATATGAACAAAACACTATTCGGGAGGTTTAGGAGTCAAACTCCACCACCCCACCCCCCCTCCCCTCCTGACTATAAAAATAATTCTGTAGAACAGAAACTGTGGCAAAGCTTGAATTTTAAAGCGCTCTGCATTGAGATGGGTTTCTAAGACATGTTCCCAGGAATGGAAGACCATTGCCCCGGGAACATTAGTGGCTGTGCCATGCACGTGAGCACACATTGGTATTGAATGGCATTATCCTGGCATTGCAGGCTGGGCTCCGAATATGATCGCATCAAGTAGCCAGGACTCAACATATTATATGTGGAGACTTGCCATTTATATCAACTACTAGGCACTGAATGGCGTATGCCATTATGACAGCATCAACTGGACATTTGACCTTGCCAGGGGTGACTTGTCCATGCATATGAGGCATTAACCGACGGTGCACTGTATTACTGGAACATTTCTGGCCGCATTCGGCATATGACTGGGGCATATGTGTGGCAGTGCCTTTAAAATAAAAGGCACCATCTATATGTCAACACAAAACAGTTTAAAACGGTGACCTCAGCTTTTACGTTTTGTCAATGCCTGTGTTTTTTTATTCGTCCTCCCCCAAAGCGTTTTTAATCCCAGTTAGTTGCTGCCACTGAACACCCTGTGATTGTGGTAGAGCAAAGCATTTGTGACCTCCTGTATTGATCCTGAAGTAGAAATGGAAGAGTAAAGAACATTTTCTTCAGAATGCCCTCAAATTAAGGAGGGCGTGAGCGCACTCAGATGCGATGCTGACCCCCTGCTGCTGGGCCCATAGCCAGCACCTTTCATGCGAGCTTGCAAATATCCACTCTACTACTGGCACGGACACCTGGTGTCATTTCTTTTACTGGTTCTAACATTTGTAATCGCTTTAATATAATTATCAATCTTAAACCTTTACCCAGGATTGCTCTACTGATAGTGTTATTGATAATGTGGACACCTTTGTTTGGTTTGTTTTTTGATGTTTGATGTAATGTAATTTTTACTCTGCTGGCATCCAGCCAAATAAAGTACTCTATTGTTAGATTGGATGAGTAAAATAAAAATAAAAAACTTCAAAAGTTTCAGGTGAGAAGTGTACACTCTAAATACAAGTTCCATATGAGCTTTGCCACTGCCATGCCAGGCTTGGAAGCATAGCAACAGCATAAGCACGAGCCAGGGAGGCCACATCAAAGACACACACAAAGGACCAATTTTGAACCAGAGAGAAAAAAAGCACTCCTAGTTGACGAATTGTCCTGCATCATCAAACAAAGAAATATTAGGCGGGAGTCCTTTCCTCCCAGTTCCTCAGAAAATGTGTGTGTTGAGCTGCACTGAGGTCTTAACACATTGTCCTTCGGCTTCCCTCATGAGGCTACGGTTCTTGACCCAGCGCAGCAGAGTGGCAACAAGTATGTACTTGGCACATTTTATTGGCTGCTAAATGCTACAAGAAATCCAGTAAGAGAAACAGTTACTGTGTGATGAGCCAAGTCCTTCTGAGAACATGGACCTTTGGGTCATCTTACTATTTGATCTTGTCAACCAAGACACATGGACACTATGTTCCTGCAGAGCAATTCCACATGATGAAGCTATTGAAACTGTTAAGAAATTGTTGAGTAGAATTTTTTCTGGGACGCGGGGCCTTAATGCTGGAAATGTTGGAGTCTCTGAAAGTGACACCCAGCCACTGAAAGTAATTCTGAGCATTTTGGGATGTTGTCCCGCCTCATCCAAGCTTACTTTTCCCATCACCCTTCATTCTACTTAAATGGCATCTGACACCTTTTCCCTCAAGGATGCAGCAGTATGCATATGTGCAGTGGCGGCTGGTGAGTTTGAAAGCTGGTGGGGCGTACATTTCCCATGGCGAATTTAGTAGCGAGCGCAGCTCGCAAGCACACCCCTCCAAAACGAGTGCGGAGGGGGGTTCTCACGCCGCAAAATTTATGGAAAAATGGCCTACAAAATGTGCAATTTACTGTCCAAAAAACCCACCGAAATATGAAAAAAGCATTCGGTTTTACATATTAATGGTGGTACACTATTTTTACGTGTGCAAGTGTGATGGTGTATTTTACAGCAGCTTGTATTGAGAATAGCTGGTACTATGGTGTATGCATAAAGAAATTCATTATATAGTCAGTAATGATGAAACATATGTTTGTCATGCTGTTTCTGGCATTCACATGCGTTCATCCTCTTATTAAGGTGGGATTTTAAGCATTTTCTGAAAGGGGGAAACAAAGCTAAAATCTTACTTTAGTTTTTAACCACTTAATCAATGCGACATTTGTCCTACCTCTAATGGCTGTCTACCTCGCTGAGTTGCCATTGCTTCAGTTGCTCAAAGTTGCAACACTTGGTATGCACATCCCCTGCCATTTTACTGGGAGTGGCTGGCAGCCTGCAAATAGAAAGTGTGTTTCATCAACTTTCAAACAGGCTATTTATTTCTGAGAAATACCTGATCACAGGATGCTTCTGGGATGCAGCCATTTAAACATTGTGTTCCAAAGAGAGAGATAACGGACTTACATGCTGACTAGACTCATCTGAAGCATTCACACACACAGCCACTTACTCTAAGACCCTGATTCACAGAACGTTTTCCAATGGGGTTTTGCCATTATGAAACTCTTCTGTGAATTAGGGCCTAAAGGTCTTTGCACATGCAGGAGGAGTGGTTGATGCGCTGAATATGGCGGCAGTAACATGATTTTCTTGTAGGACTGAATGGCCAGCCTGGACAGTAGCATCCATACTCTACACAGCCATTGCGTCATCCTGGCATTTGGGGTCCATCGACGGAAAGTTTGTGGCTGTTGATTACAATAGCAGTAGCAGAGTCTACGCTGTGCCCACCTAATCAGCCGCCTTAAGGCTCTCCTCTGTATGTGCCTCAAACACTCCCAGAACATTAAAAACCCATGCATTCACAAGCTACCATAGAGCACGAGCAGCAGTCTGCTACTCAAGCATTTCAGACTCACCGCTCTCAGCAAGCATCCTTAAAAATGATATCAGCTGTCAGTTAGGGAGGGCAGGCTGATTGTCTAAGCTTCCTGCGCTCACTCATGTCTGCCCTGATACTGATGTCTCATCCTTATAAGGCCTGCTTCTTATTGCCTAGAGGACAAGGGCTTAAGTCAACAGAAGCAGCTGACACAGTCACTTTTAATGTCCCTAGAGGTACTTTTATGCAAGAAGATTGTATGTCTTTTCACAGACTTAGCCCACTGTTCTCAGGTTATGCTAGTAATTGACAATTCAGCAGCAAGATATGTGACATCAATGGTGGATGAGCTGTGCCTCCAAAGGGACAACCCCGCCCCAACCCCGCTGGGGCATCCCTTACAGCAGAATTCTGGAGGAAGTACCTGCCTGAACCATTAATGGTACCAAGAAAACATCACATTCCTCTGTGCCCTAGGCAGACAGCCACTGCTCCTGAAGTGCAGGGAGTTCTTTCATTGGAGGACGCACGCTTCGTAGGGACTATCCCACTCCTTGCTAGCATTTGACGTGGCAGAGAAAACGCACCCTCTCTAAAGAGTCCGCGAGAGTCCCCAAGTGAAATGTGTGCCACCTACACTGGCAGAGAAATCGCCCTTTCTGGATCTCGTGTTCCCCTCACTACGCCTCTGATACGAATTGTACGCAAATATCTATGGAAGAAACCAAACCTGCATGCATGCTGTAAAATGTTTGCCCCAAGCAACTGATCCAGTCTGTCACCTGTGACTGTTGAGGGGTGATGCTCTCCAACACATACACGTCAACATCTGCCATGTTGTTTTGGAGTTGCTCATCTAGTCCTTGCTTTTGCTCTGCATTCCTAGGACTTGTAGTTACAGATTTATGGTTGGTGGAAAAAACATACCACAAGACAAAAATGCACAGAAAAAAAACGTCTGGATGAGCATCTCTTCTACTTCGCTCTCAAGCTTCCGCGTGGTCGTGCACGAGAAGGACAACCAGTCTTGCGTTTTCCCTTTGGAGTCTGGAAATTGTCTTTCTTACCAATTTGAAATGTATGAAAACTACAAGTCCCAGAATTCCAGACAAAAACAGTACTTGATAGCCTTCTCACTGCATGGCCATGGGAGACATCTGAGCTCTGCTTATGCACACGCGCACAGGAGCAGATGCATCTACCACGAGGATGGCAATGTTTGGTTGCATTCATTGTTGGGGTGTCTGAGGTGTATCTGTCAGCAGTGCATCGTGACAGAAACAGCCCAGTAAATAATACACACTGATGGGTTTTAAGCATTCCTGGGCCACATATTAATTAAACATTACTCACTGCAAATGTTCATTGTAAGGACCATGAACTTTCAAATTGTTCTGGTGCTTAATTACTGAGGGGATGCCAGCCACGTGGCTCTGACTTCAGAAGTGCCGAGTAGGGAAACATGCCACCCCACCTGTAACAGATTAAACCAACAAGAAAAGGACATCCGTGACAAACCGTGCCCCCCACATTTGAGCAACTAACCAAAGACCTCTGGGCACCGCATCAAAGCCTGTAACCTCTGAGGTGAATTTCTCACACTTCCTATATTTCTCACCCACCTCACAGAACTCTTGTGAGATATTCTGTGCATGTGCGCCTAGCAGCTTGCATGCGCTCCCCTTACGCTGCTCTCCTGCGCTCTGGTACAGACTTCCCAGAGAATCAATCGCCTGTCGACCAACATCACTATTGCAGTCTGATCAACCGGACCCAATCAGTGTGGAGCAAGTTCATTAAGTCCAAGAGAAGTTGCCTCGTGAGGATAACTCAGAGGCACCGTGCTCACCTTAAAAGCAAGACGAGTGGAGCAACAGAGGTTCGATCCCCAGGTCCGCGCTTAGAAACCTCTGGGTATTACGTGCGTTATAAATAACCAATCATATCCTCAGACAGGGATCCGAAGCCAAGACGTTGGCCAATCCAATATGCAGCTCTTTCAGCGAGGTAAACTGATGCAGTCATTGCTCCAACACTGACCCCATTTTCAAGGGCTGCCTCAAACAATCCTTATAGTCCTGAGCAGCCGCGGCCCGCAACCACTCCCGCATCTGCTAATTGTGCCATTTTATATTTTCGGCATCTTTCGACAAAAAATACAGAAAATATAAAACGGCACAAGTCACCAGGGAGAGCCCTGGCAGGGAGAGGCCCTCTCCCCGCCAGGGCTCTCCCTGGTGACTTGTGCCATTTCCTGTTTTACATTTTCAGCATTTTTGGTCGAAAAATGTCAAAAATATAAAACGCCACAATTAGCAGATGCGGGAGTGGTCGCGGGCCGCGGCTGCAGTATGGGCAGCAGCAGTGCACGCCTGCCTGCCCTGGGCCTTGCTTGCGTACCAGTCCGGCATGGCCCAAGGCAAGGCCCTTGGGTCACGCATGGACCGGGAGTAAACAAAGTAGGATAGGCCCAGGCCGTGGTGGTAGCGGGCCGCCCGCTACCACCAAGGCTCGCCCCAAGTTGACGGCAGTCAGCTCGGCAGCAAGACTGAACGACGTGTAGGCCATGGCCTACACGTCGTTCAGTGTTGACTGGGCCTGGGCCTTGGTGGACCACATAGGTTGGGCCCGGGGAGGGGAGTGTAAGTGTAACACTCCCGAGTCCCCGGGCCCAAACAGAGAAGAAACAATGGGGTACTTACTGCGGCGCCGCTGGGCTGGTCACTGTGCAGCAGCACACTCGTGTGTTGTTGTTGACTCATCGACGGGCTGAAAGAAAAGAAACAGTCAACAGACGTGTGAAGGCGGCGCACACACACACCCTGCGCCACCAGTCATAGATACAGTAATGTCATTGGCTGTTTGCCAGCCAATGACATTGCTGTATCCATGGCAGGGGAGGGAATAAGTGTGCTGTTTGCACACATTTTATACTGGCGGGGCCACCCCTGAAGCGCCCCGCCAGGCTTCTAATTAAAGGGGCTACGTAGAGTGCGTGGAGCTACGAGCTCCACGCACTCCACGCACTCTACTATAGAAATAAATATACTAAATTGGGACGCGCCCCGCTGTGAAAGCCCGGCGGGCCTATACGCTTTTTTTCCCTTGCCACAGCGCCCCCGCGCTGTTGGCAAAGGAAATGCAGCATCTTCTAAGCTAAAAGAGATTCAATCAGAGAAGTTCTCTGATTGAATCTCTTTTAGCTTCTCTCTTTTTTTCTGGGGGGGGGGGCGCCCGGCCGCCCTATGATAGCAGCCTCCAATGCATTTGTCTCTAATTATGTTTTATAGTATTTCTTGTATGTCCTTTTTACATTTTTGCCATTTATGAAATGCACACTATCACCATGTGACCTCATCAAAGTGTAGGGAATGGCTATGTTCAGAAAGAAGGTTCAATCTTTGTCTGTTGATAGCCAACAACCTAAATTGACCTGTTGTCAACTTATTGTGTTTCTATCTCTATTTGTAGTTCCATTTATATTTCCATTTTTAATGTGCTTCACCAGGCACCTAATGTTATCTTGGTGCACAAGTACAGTGCCAGCCTGTAGCACTGGACTGAAAGAACAAAGAACAACAAAAGGAACCTATAGGGATAGAAAGTATTTACTAACTTTTGGAAGGCAGAGAACACATTTCCAAGGGAAGGGAGTTCCAAAATAGAGTGTAAGGAAAAAACTGTTTAAGTCACTGAATTCTTAAATAGGCAGCTTGTGAGATTTCACTTACTCCCCAAATGACTGCTATGTTCCTCACTGAAATCAACCACGTGGCCTAAACAGCATCAGAGGGTATGGGTGAAATTGTGTCAGGATGAGCAGGCAGATGGTGAGGACCAAACAGTTGCACCTTAGTTTTTCTAGAGTTATGTTTTGGGCTGTTGGATACAGGCCAGAAACCAGCCTTCGAGAGTGATACAGGAGTGATAGTCTTGAGGGCTATCGTCATACTGATAAATCCACTCAAAGCAGATCCAATAATGTTTGCAGGTAGATATTTAATAGCAAGGACACAGGGAGGATGCCTGCGGAAATGCCAAAGTGCACAATGACAGACTAAAAATTACCCAGTTATCTTTTTGTTTGGGCTTTAAAAGAAAAGACCAAAACGACGTCAATGAAATTCCCAAGATACCCACTACCTACCCAAGATGATCAACTGGTAGGACATGGTCCATGGTATCAAAAGCCGCAGAGATGTCAACCTTGATAAGGATAGCAAGGTGGCCCCATACTTTAATCAGTTCTGACTCTGTCCAATGTCTTGGGCGGAAGTTGGATGGAAATTTGTCAAGGATTTTATTTTGTTAGTTTATGCTATGTTATTAATCTTCTTTGCTACACACATCACTATTGTATTGGTCTTAATGTGCCATGCATTGTACATGTATATGTGAGTTGTGACCCCTGCCCAGGTCGCTGCCACAGCGTGGTCTCGGGGAAGAAAGGAAATGGGACCAAGGAGAGCAAAAGGTGGAACAGTGGGAAAAACAGGGAGACAAAACATTATAGATTTAACTGACAACATACAAGGAAATCGAAACATAAGGGTGAGGAGAGTGATAGTTGAGATGCATGTGTAGTGTTTGGTGTTTTGACCAGAAGAACATGGACAAAAAAGAAGGTACGGGAGCTTTTTTTCATTGGCCCACAGACCTTTCATGGAGGCATTGCTAGTGTCGCTGTGATATTACAGATGCATGATTGTGGAATCAGAAAAATACAATATTAAGGCTTTTACACCATGCAAATGGAAAATACACTGACACAGGCTTGTAAAGATTCCCAGAATCTTTATTACAAAACTGAACAGTTCTAAAACAAAGTACACAAATAGCTATTTGGCGTCAATACATCACAGAGACCACCAGCTGGGTTCAATGTGAGCAGTGAGCAGGATTTGCTAGCTGGACATCGGCGTATTTATACATTTTCGTTATAAAGATGTCCAGCCTCTTTCAAGTTAATCATGTACTGGGCTAGGGTCACGCTAGGTTCGTTCCTAATTTACATATCTCGTGCATGCGGTTTACTTTTTTAATACATTTACTAACAGACATTATTATTCTCTAAGTTTAACTTTACACTCTTTACACATTGCTTTAATAGAGATCAAACAAATGTTTCGCATTTCGTATTTGGATAGCGTTATTGTTCTTGTATACTTGTAGGTTAACATCGCTAATTCAAATAATCCCCTGATCCCGAGGTCAACAAAGGACAAGGTCTACATGGCCTTAACATGTAGCCTGAAGGCAGGTTGGACATTAACTCTCCTCCATAGGTTGAAGAGGTTAAGGCAAGAACAAGAGCACACGAGACGGCCATTTTAGACTACAGGGTGACTTTGTACAATAAACTAAAATGATGGCTCTAACCTAAAATGGAGGCTTGATTCACTTGAGGTCACGACCTTGTAATACGAATTTCCTCGAAAAGCGATGGGCATAGGCCAACATATACAATGAGGATGAAACAATATTATATCAGTTCAAACAAACCCTCCTTGTGGCCTATTCCAAGCGCTAAACTACCTTCAATCGTTTTGCGATTAACTCCACATTTCAATGTCTATACATCCCGAATCATTGTCGGACATATCTATTGCCATTAGATCAGACACTAGAGTTTCTTTCAACACATACTCTTTGGAAACCTTATCTGGGCGTATATTTTATGCCCTAATACACTTGTTGCTTGCGCGCAACACCCCCCTAATACTGAACATATACCGGGTAGACACTGTATACAACAACAAAGGAATAGAAAATTCCCAAGATAATCAGCAGGGCCGAAAACAACTTCCATCCCCACGATCGTAGGAGGTCCCAAAACCATGCACTAAGTTCCCAGTTTCCCTCAGGAACATGCACTTCTGAACTAAGAACATGTAGATTTTGGATAGCCCTAAAGATCGTTGGAGAGGAGTCTGGTACGTAAACGCAGCAAGCGGACCCCACTAATTTACATACCCCTCCACGCTCAGCCAGAATGACATCTAATGCCATCCGGTTCTGAAGAGCCACTAATCTTATCGCTTTCTGTTCTAACGTCATATTATAGGGTATGTCAGTGGTCCGGTTGATGGTTCCCTCCAATACTCTCGCTAGTCCCCTGATATCTTCTGAATTCGTAATTTGCCCAAAAAATGGCACAGAGGATTTCATGATGTCCCCTAGAGTTTGTGCTGGAGTATCCCCTTTCACACCTCGTCGTGGACGAGTCTTCGAAATTTCTGCAGTACTGGCAATAAATACCCCAGGTAATAGAATCCCTAAATGACAGGTTCCTTGCCAATCCCTGGGCAACCATGGAAATGCCACATTACCGCAAACAAAATAGACAGGGTCGCCTACGTATAGAGGTCTGTTCTCACTAGTCAAATTCGCAACGTTGGCGCACTTTATAAAATTACCCATTGACCGTGTTCCATTCCTCTGTATGCAGAAGGATACTGAATCGGGGCTATGTTTAACAGAATAAGATGGAGGCGTGGTATCCTTATTGCCTATAGGAGCCATTTTGAAAGAGATCAAAGACTGAAAAGGACGAGACAATCTATCAGAGGGTTTAACAGAAGCAACGTTCGGTTTACTCCTATTTGCAAACAGCGAGCATCACAGGGGCATCAAAACACGTTTTTCAAAACTATTCAAATTTGTACCATCAAAGTTCCCTGAGATGCTGTCATTCCATCAGCCAAAGAATAGTGCTCTAAGAGAAGCGTAACAGGCAGTTGTCAAAGGTAAAGGATGAATATACCAACCTAGCCCCTTATCCCCATGTTGCGGTAGATGTGAACAGATCCAGCAATTGGTTCTATTTAAAATTGTATGAGTGGCATTCATGATTAACAAAAGGGTATTATTCTGATAGTTCCGTCTATGCGAAGAATCACTAGGCGATAAAGTATGCAATTGCACGGAAGGAGTGGGGATAACAGATACATTTTCAAAAGGTAAAAAGTCCTCTAACGGATATGCTTCCTCCAGATACCATAACCCAAAACCAACAGTTACTAAGAATCCAGTTATTATCACAAAAAGGCAACAATACACTTTGGGGGTCCCTTTGCATATTTGATCATTGTCTCTGCTAATCACATATTGATCTAAAAGTTCGGTACGAGCGGTAGCGGGTGCAGGCATTGTAATCTTCAATCGAAAAAACACCAATTGTTTGTTTGCTGGCGACTCCAGTCGCGCGTCTTCCTAATGTCTTTCCCACAACCCTTAGCCAACAGAATTCTCCCGTACAGTCAGGCCAAAAGACAAGCCCTCAAATGATTTTCTCAATCGCACAGTCAGACCATGCTGTACGTCTATTTCCTTGGACGTAAATTATATTTCATAGTTTCTGGTGAGAACAAAGTGTTGTCACTTCCTCCTGGAGGTGGCGAGTGAACGGAAATGGAATCAGAAAAGAATTGGTCCGGAAGTTCCACTGTTGGAGAGTGCGGAGACAAGATGGCCGTTTTGTCTGGCTTTGCGAATTCTGGAACGGTCTCCGATACTCTCTTGTCTGTTGTTGCTGTTTCAGGCACGTTAGTTACATCAGTGGGAAAGGATTCTGCGTCTTCTGTATCGTATGGCACGGGCTGCGGGATCCGTTTGGTGTGCGTCGCATGGATCCAGTTCTTACGACCCGCTACCCGCACAGCAGTCTGGGTGACTAGCAGGACTTGGTAGGGACCCCTCCACCGAGGTGCAAGGCAAGACGTCCTCTCAAAAACTTTTGTGAGGATCCAGTCCCCCGGTCGTAGACTGTGACCAGGACCCTCGTATCGTACAGGTAATGCCTCTCGCACCTGGTGATAAATTGAAAACAGATTTTTAGTCAACTGGTTACAGTAATTTGAAAGAAGCACATTCTCCATATCCCGCAACAAACTGCTTTTTGGCAAACCCCAAATATTACCAGGTCTCCCCCTTACCACCTCAAAAGGAGAGAGCCCAGTCTTAGTTTGAGGGGTTGTTCTCATCGACAGCAACACGATCGGTAAGGCGTCCGGCCATTTTAACTTGGTGCCAGCACACGTCTTAGCGAGCTTGTTCTTTATAATGCCGTTATGCCTTTCCACTAATCCGGCACTTTGGACATGTCTGAATGGAACCGTTTATCAATCTGTAATCCTTTTCATATTTGTAGGATTACAGCAGCGATAAAGTGTGGCCCATTATCTGACCAGATGACTCTCGGCAGCCCGAACCTAGGAGAAAACTCTTTCAACAGAGTTTTTACCGTGGTTATGGCCATTGCATCTCTAACCGGGAAGGACTCAACCCACTTACTAAAGGCACAAATGACAACCAACACATATTTAAGATTGTTGCAGCGTTCCATTTCGATAAAATTCAAAGTAAATAACCTCAAACGGAACAGAAGGTGGAGCGAAACTTCCTCTAGGAGTCAAGGTACCTTTTCCTACATTGTGCTGCAAGCAGATCATGCACCCTTGGACAAAGCACTCCGCAGTTTTGAAAATCTTATCATTGGCCCATACACTGTGTAGCATTTTAGTCAATTTACGCGCACAAACATGTGTCGGACCATGAGCCATAATAACCATCATTGTAATGTAGGTGTCAGGGAGTAACCATTTTCCTTCAACATTGTCCACCGAACACCCATCATTATCCAGTCTCCCTGCACCCTCTATCCATCTCTTAGTTTCCTCTATGGAAGCATCTGCTTGAATGTCTTTTACAGAATCGATACTTTCACCCAAAGTGCAAATATTTACAGTTTCTCTTACAGTATACATTTCTGAACTAAAATCAGTGGCAGTTTGTTTAGCTATCTGATCAGCGAAAGCATTCCCTTTTCCTACATCATCTGTAACCTTTTGATGTGCTGCACATTTTATGATAGCTAGCTGAACAGGGAGTGTGAGTGCCGAAAGTAATCGTACTATTAAAGTGCCATGCTGAATTTTCGTGCCATGCGAGGTCAAGAAACCTCATTCTTTCCAAAGTCTACCCAAGTTGTGGACCACCCCAAAAGCATACTGACTATCGGTATATATATTTACTGTAAGCCCTTCAGAAAGTTCACAAGCTCGAGTTAATGCTTTAATTTCTGCGGCCTGCACAGAATTATACATAATTCTTTTGGTTTCCACAATAGTAACGGCATAAGCAGCCGTGGATGTACCATTCGGAAGTTTAAAACAAGAGCCATCACAAAATAGCTCTCGTTGTGGGCTATTCAAAGGCGTGTCTTTGAGATCGATTCTACCTTTAGTCTCTTGTTCTGTCGCATAAAGGCAATCGTGTGACATTTCGTCACCATCAACAGTATCTTGCGGGACAAGTAAAAGTTCATCCGGATTTAATACACAACACCTCTGAATTTGAATGTGGGGGGCAAACAGGATCAGTTCATACCTTGTCAATCGTGCAGAAGTGAGGTGTTGCGTTTGAGTTCTATTCAATAAAATATTTACAAAGTGAGGTACCATTATGGTTAACGCATGTCCCAGGAACATTCCCTCATTCTGTTTTACAGACGCAGCAGCAGCAGCAATAGCTGGCAAACATCTTGGCAAAGCGCATGCTACAGCATCAAGGGCGGAGGAATAGTAACCGCATGACCTATTCTTCCCTCCATGCTCCTGCGTTAATACAACCAAAGCACATCCATCACGTTCATGCACAAACAATACAAAGGCCTTGTCATTATTCGGAGTTCCTAAAACCGGCGCTGAACACAGCGCGGATTTGAGCAAATCAAATGCTGTCTGGTGTTCCAAAGTCCATGGCAATGGCAAAGAAATGCCCTTCTTTGTCAAAGCCAGCATTGGTTTAATCGTTAACGAAAAGTTAGGGATCCACAATCTACAGTAAGAAGCCATACCTATCAGGGCTCTAACTTCCTTCTGCGTATTTGTGACAGACATGCCAGAAATAGTCTTTATTTGTTCAGGTGTCAACCGTCTTCCCTCCTTTGACAGGAGATAGCCTAAATAGGCGACCTCCTGACAACAATATTGGAATTTTTTGAGTGAAGTTTTGTGGCCATGTTTCGCTAGATGACAAAGCAACAACACGGTGCCTTCTTTACAGGCGCTCTCAGAATCAGCAGCCAAGAGGAGATCATCTACATACTGTAGTAACGTGCAAGTAGTAGGCAACTCGAGAGTATCAAGCTGCTCTTTCAATGCCCTACTATAAATACTTGGACTCTCAGTGTACCCTTGTGGTGCACAAGTGAATGGGAACGAGTGTCCACCTAGGGTAAACGCGAACAAATACCTGCTATCCTTGTGTATAGGAATACTGAAAAACGCGTTTTTAAGATCAACAACGGTAAAATGAGTGGTAGTAGCTGGAATCATGGTTAGTATCGTTGTAACATCAGGTACAATAGGAAATTGAGGAGCCACAATTTTGTTAATAGCGCGTAAATCAATTATAAACCGAAAGACAATCGCATTATCACCTTTTTTGTGTACTGGCAAAATGGGGCTGTTACATAGGCTACCCGCAATTTCCTCAATTACTCCACGATGTACAAAATCAGAAACTATACATTTCAAAGCCTGCTCACCTTCAACTGAGATCTTATATTGCGGGATGCGAGGCAATTTTACTCCATATTTCAGAATCATTTTAACAGGTTCAATTTGAAGAATGCCCACATCATTATCATCAATTGCCCAAAAGCATTCCGGAACATTACTGAATTCTGGCGGTAAAGGTCGAGTCAAAAACTGAGAGGCGAGTGCTTGCTGAGGTGAAATAGTTAACCGAACTCCGTCCGGAGAACAATGTATTACTGCATGCAATTCCTTCAACGAATTTAACCCCAGCAAGTTCTCCCCACAGTTTGTGGTAAGTAGAAATGGACACTATTCCTTGAAGGGACCCAGTGTTATCAGTACCTGCAAAGAGACCGGAGAAACTACAGGTGTGCCTGAAAACCCTACGGAAACGTTGGACTGCCCTGACAGGGGAATATTTGGAACCGTGAATGGTCAATGGAACACTTCTGTGCTCCCGTATCTACTAAAAATAGATGCTTCCTATTTCCCACCGCCATCTCAACGTAGGGGCTTTCTGATGAATGGGAATAGGCGTCAGTTCCTAATCCTGCTTCGGGCAATCCTAGCGAAACAGAATATTAACAAAAGGAAGCTCTTCAGAGAGGTACGCAGCAGAAGGGTGATCAAAAATGTTTCTATTATCCACATTCGAAACTTGCTTATCTTGTGAAGGAGGTTGCTGTGATTCTGGTGCAAACTGACCTTTTCCAGGGCCCCCTACACCTGGGCGACCTCTGGATCGTCTACCCATGTTCCCAAATGACCTTTGCTGCAAGGTCGGACATTGTGCGCGCCAGTGGCCTTCCTGTCGACAATAGGTACGCGGGTTAATGGTTACCGGAGCCAGGGGCGTACTGCGGAAAGTACTGACCTCTAAATTGATTACCCCCTCTAGGGTTTCTAACAATCTGTTGTAATAGGACTTTTGATTATTTACACGATTTTCATAGTACTGAGCCATATGCAGTACTTCTGATTGAGTCTTCGCCTGCCAAGCGCTTTCGGAAAACATAATCTGTAACTGGATGTCAGGCAGCAATCCACGTACAAGTTTGTAGACAAACAGCCTTTGTCCTGACTCTGTGCCTAAGTCTTGTCCACTGAAATCTGAATATACCTGTTCAACCCGATTGAAGAAATCGGTAGCACCCTCAGACTTTCCTTGGACACAGGCCGTAAGCTTGTCCCAGATGATTCTTTTTTCAGGAACTATGTTTTTCAATTTTACAATAATCCTATCAGGCAAGGTTAATATCACTTGAGGCGGTCGCTCACCAGCTGGTCTTTCTCTATCTAGCCTAACCATGTTATCCCATGTATCTCCTAACCCAGGTACATCATCTACAGTCCTAATCTGTTTAAATAAATCAACTGGCAGGAGTAAGGGGAAATAATAAATCAATATCACTTAAGGTGAATACCAACGACTGTAAGACCGACTCTATTCTTTATAGATTCTTTCTTACATCGGGAATAGATTGCTTTATGGTGTTCACTTCCTGTCTTGAAAACGGGACGTGAACAAACTGTGATACGTAATGTGCAGGAATTTCCCCCGCGAGTATTCCTCGCGCAGCATCGGCAGCAATCTCAACTTTCGGGACAAATGTCGGAGGGACCTCTCTCATAGGCAACTGAGAAGTAGGCAGCTCCGAACGCTTACTAAGCAACAGAGCCAAATCAAGCGCTAAGGCAGTCGAAGAAGTATCAATCAAAAAGGCTCTCTTATAAACACTCAACAATTCTGCGGGACAACAAATCTTTCTTTTTACACACTTATTCTGCAGGTATTCTACCATCACCTGTATTACCTTCTTTTGCATTTCTAACGTATACTGACTGTATGTGTCATATACTTCATCTGGAGTTATCGACATATCCAAAATCCATCTTATCGCATCCTTTGTACAAATTCGCGCTTCCTCACCTTTTAATTCACGGCGAGGAGAAAACCGTTTCTGTAAGTACATAATACCTAAACTACCACCATCTTCTTCCTAATTCTGTAACCCATCCAACTCCTTCCTGTACTCAAAAATCCTCTCAACATGCTCATATACCTTCTCCGCAGGATCTCCGGACAACGCTAGGGCGTTCAAATCCCGTAACCCTAGTGGGAAATCTACATTGTTTAATCTATTCCACATTATACTCAAATGAGTCCCTAATCCTTCAATAAAAACATTTTTCTCAGGAATATCTCTTAAATTTTCGAGTGTGGAAAAAACATCAGATTGTTCACCCTTCTCCATACAATGTTTAGCCCAAGCGATCAATTCATTCTTTTTTTCTGGGGACACAGTATTACGAGTCACAAACCTTGGTCTCGCTCCCTGGTCTACTACAAGCGATACGGAATCACTTAGAAGAGGAAGAGTAGGCACATTCTGAATATCAACAGGTGGAGGCAAGGGGGCAGGCAAAGGAGCAACGGCTGGAAGAACAGGAAGAACAGCAGGGAGGACCGGAGGAACTATAGGAGGGGGAATAACAACGGGAAGGGGCAAAGCGCCAGGAGGAGGGACGTACGGAGGTGGCGCGGAGGCACCGGGCCTTCGTTCATTCAAAAGTTTATTAATCAATTCATCTGACGTATGAAAATCTTTTGAAGGGTAGATTTTCTGAATGCCTAATTGAAACACCCTGTCCATGTTCCTAACTGACTCCAATTGTTTATTTTGATCATATAACCG
The DNA here is from genome assembly GCF_040938575.1 of Ambystoma mexicanum. Classification (NCBI taxonomy): domain Eukaryota; kingdom Metazoa; phylum Chordata; class Amphibia; order Caudata; family Ambystomatidae; genus Ambystoma; species Ambystoma mexicanum. The sequence continues at coordinate 313,842,084 of NC_090937.1, read as the reverse complement.
TGCCTTTTCGACACTTGTCATAGGTCTACGCATATGTTTCTCTCCACTCTTTTGTTGCTGCAAAGCTTCTGTTTTCCAACTATGCAATGCGTCAAATGCTGCAGGTCTAGCCTTTTTCTTTACTAATACAGATTCTAGATATTCTATACGAGGGATTTCAAAACTACCATTGGTTGGCCACCGAAGATTAGAATTATGTCTGGTCTGTCTGTGCCAAATGTCGTTAAATGCTATACTACCAAAGCCTTTCTTACAGTACATAGTACATGCCAGCGACCCCTCCTGTGGTGCGGGACGGCTATCTTCCAAAGATTGTCTGTCGCTGCGGAATAATGCCCTAAAGCAGGCAGACAATTTCCCAGGCATATCAAAGTTCTGGTGTTAACTGGTCAAGTAATTGTGCTCGCGAGTACAATGCCCCAAATTCAAATTGTCAGGGTTAAATTAAGAATCGGGTCACGATTCACCTGACTAAAGGACTGGGAGGCCCGATCGGGTTACTAAGGACAATGCTAAGAACCCACGTGTGTGGTGATTTTCGGCAAATTTACCCACCTCGATATATGGACCCTCGTCAAGACGTCGTCTCGGGCTACAGCTCACCGTTCAGGGATCGGATTGTGCAGTTTTGCCGAGGAATTCGCTACTCGTCCAGAGTGGCCGTTTCTGTTGGCACCGTCCGATCCCGGTCCGATAGCCGAGCCAACCTTCAACGAGACAAAGTCGATCTTGAGGGTCCCTATTCGGGCGCCATCTGTGGAATCAGAAAAATACAATATTAAGGCTTTTACACCATCCAAAAGGAAAATACACCGACACAGGCTTGTAAAGATTCCCAGAATCTTTATTACAAAACTGAACAGTTATAAAACAAAGTACACAAATAGCTATTTGGCCGTCAATACATCACAGAGACCACCAGCAGGGTTCAATGTGAGCAGTGAGCAGGATTTGATACCTGGACATCAGCGTATTTATACATTTTCGTCATCACGATGTCCAGCCTCTTTCAAGTTAATCATGTGCTGGGCTAGGGTCACACTAGGTTTGTTCCTAATTTACATGTCTCGTGCATGCGGTTTACTTTTTTAATACATTTACTAACAGACATTATTATTCTCTAAGTTTAACGTTACACTCTTTACACATTGCTTTAATACAGATCAAACAAATGTTTCGCATGTCGTATTTGGCTAGCATTATTGTTCTTGTATACTTGTAGGTTAACATCGCTAATTCAAGTAATCCCCTGATCCCGAGGTCAACAAAGAACAAGGTCTACATGACCCTAACATGTAGCCTGAAGGCAGGTTGGACATTACCTCTCCTCCAGAGGTTGAAGAGGTTAAGGCAAGAACAAGAGCACACGAGACGGCCATTTTAGACTACAGGGTGACTTTGTACAATAAACTAAAATGGCGGCTCTAACCTAAAATGGAGGCTTGATTCACTTGAGGTCACGACCTTGTAATACGAATTTCCTCGCAAAGCGACTGGGCATAGGCCAACATATACAATGAGGACGAAACAATATTATATCAGTTCTAACATGATGTCACTGAGATGGCCCAAAGAATGCTTAGGAGTTTTGGGTGTTACATTTCTTGAAGCAAGCTTGATAGGTATTGTGTCGGGATTGTGACAGTGGTCTAGGAGGATGGATTACTGTTTGGCTGTGCCTGATCCATAATCCAGGTGCGTCTATCCTTCACAACACAGGTGCAGTTTGAGAAGGATAGACAGGTCTACTTTGGGAATTGGCTCCTTTTTCATGAACTGTGTGTCTCTTATGAGTATTATTTAGATGGGTGTTTGTTGAGAGCTGTCTCTAACTTTACAGATTCTTCACAGCCTTCGTTGGGCTTGTAAAATGTGATATGACATTGCTGTGAAACAATGTAACAATAATCTACAACATTTTGGATGCAGCAAGTAGCTACATCTTAAAAACCATCGAAGACCAGGATATGCCCACAATTAGGTGGACATTATTTAAGATTCAGGAATCCAAGGGGAGTTGTTCCATATGAGGCACAAGCTCCAATTATTTCAATACACCAAGAACTTCCCCATAAGAGATTGGTACATTAAGCAAATCAGTTGTCGTGGTTAAGGGGTTGGCATGCTCCCTAGTGACTAATGCCAGGTTTATGTTTTCAGGTTTACAAGTGGGTATTAAAGATTTCAGTATGGCACTTAGCTCAGAACTAAAAGACATTTTTTTAAAGTGAAAGAGGCCTGGAAGGACAAGCTCTGCTTAAAGGTCTATAGTACTTTTAATATCTGTGCAATAACAATTTGGTTATTTTTGACTGTATTGCTAAAAATTAGGTTAAAATGATTGCATTGATCTAACGTAGATGCATGGATGACCAAAATACAGATCAGAGAAAGAAAGGACAGAACTATCTGGAAGAGGGCATGCATCCTATTTACTGAATGCATAATTTAATTCTAGAACATTAAATAGCCTTGCTGTAGCTGAATAAGCATTTTCAACCCAGGAAGCTTAGGAGCTTTGCCATGTATATGACACTTTGTCTCTCATCACCAGGTCTAAGAGAACAGTTTGATTAAATTATTGATTATGTTTCTTTTTTTTCTTTTTATTAAGTACATTAAGTTACATTTTTAAACTTTTACACTAATAACATACAATTCAATAATATATTTCATGATTTCATCCAAAAAATTAAAACAGTAAAATACAGTAAAATTTACTTCACATTTATCAAGTAGCTTAAAATGTATCTGAATACAAATAAATAAATGTATATATTTATAACTCGGTGACAATTTACTGGCTGCCAACTGCCATACATGCAAGACAGCTGACATAATCACCAGCGACTCTGCACAGAATATTGTGCTCCAAAATGTATCCAAAATGCAAGTAGTAGATTTGCTATTTGCTTTATCATACTCCATGATGAGAGCATCACAATGTGTCAAATATGTTGCAGTGTTTTTACCTATTTAGAGCAAAGTCTACAAAGTCTATCACCCCTAGGGAGACCCGCTCAAGCCCCTGTTATTTCAAAGACAGGGAGGGTACACTATTGAATCAAGAGGATGAATCTAATCAATACAGGTAACTGGGACTTTACAAGGTACGACTTTGGGCGGTCCAAAGAGAACCCTTGCTGCGAGTAAGTCTCAAACCTAAGCAATTTAGCCAAGTGATCATGAGTTTGACCCACATCACGGAATCTGGACTTCTATACTTTTACTAAGTTAAAGTCCAGCCATGATTCAGGGACTTTATGCAGGCCAATTTCTGTAAAATAAGCCTTCACCATTACCTCCAAATCCTTAAACCATACACTTTTGGAAAATCTTCTAGAATGAATGATTGCACGGCTCAACAATTAAATATCTCTAAGGCAAGCATAATGCATTTTACCCCAGAGCTTACAAGTGGAGACTTTCCAGAGATAAGAGGGAAGGAACTCCTAGTTCAAGCCTTATCGCTTTCACCAGGACCCCGCTAGAAAGACTCAATAATGATTGCAAAATGTGTGCTTCTAGCTTTAGTAGTCGAGCGATCACCCTGGCCGGAAATACCTCCAGGGCATATCATATACCCAGGATAATTGAAGACCTGCAGGCAATAATTATTTGCCTCTATAGAGTGGCACCATATGCATCTATAATTCTTTTGATTGACAGCCACTTTTACCAGGTCCTATGTGATATCCCTCCTGCCAAGTAAGGTGAGTTGGTGGAAGGTCTAATGCAAATGCCCAAATACTTATACTCAAAAATCTGTCCTATCTTAACCCGCCTAGCTTCCAAACATATGACTGTGTGCCTTAAGCCCCTTACCCACATGTCATTGTTATGGTTTTTGTAGCATTAGGGCTGAGACTGTGGTCACAGGCAAAAGCATGTAGGACTTGGAGTGAGCACCGTAGACCTACTAGTGTACGATCAGAGATCACTGTATCATCTATATATGTCAGGCAGGCAATAGGATACCTGCCATACAATGGTGGATGACTGTCAACAGACTTCAAAACTAAGGGTAACTCTGATACATAAAGACTGAAAAGCAGTGGTGCTAATGGACAGCCATTTTAACCCTCGCTTAGTGGTGAACTAACTGGATAACACCCCCTCCTGGGACAGCCTTACTCTGACCTGGGTGTCACTATATAGCGCCTTGATAAAATATAGGGGGGACGGGTCTATGCCCCAATGTGCCAGCTTTTCCCAAAGCTTCAATCTTATCACACTGTCAAAAGCAGCCAGGTGATCTACAAAACACAGATATAAGACTGTTCCCTGATAACACTGTGTGTCCGATATAAGGGTTAAAAGGGTCCCTTTCTAAATCCTGTCTGCTGAAAATTCAGCAGAGCCTTCTCTATGGCCCAACAGGAAAGCAGCTCCAACAGTAGATTGACTATTTTATATTGATGTGATGCATTCTTCTATTTAGTGGGTGCCATGCTGAGACTGCTAAAGTTAGATTTGTGTTCTTTGTACATTTGTATATTTTGTAATTATCAAATTCATATGGACGTACATGCCATTCTGACAATGTATGAATATTTATTTTACATTACATATAAATGTCATTGTTTGTGGGTGTGGTATTGAGTTGATCATTAATTGTATTCGAATTATTGACATTATGTATTTATTAATTATTTATATACTAACTCTAGCCAGTGAATCATAGACTGGTATGCCCCCACCCCTCTCACTCTCTCATGTTCTCTCTTTCTCTCTGTTTCTCTCTTTCCCTTGTGCTCTCTTTCTGTTTCTCGCTATCTCTGTCTTTCTCTGTCTCACACCGTCTCTTTCAATGTGGACAAGAGTCACCTTGTCAGGTCTTCATTTGTTACAACCAAAGCTGTTGCTGACAGCTGAGCAACCAGGGACAGATCATTATTTAAATTGTACAATTATTGTAAAATGGCGCTTTTGTTTATTTCTAATGGTCACTTCCAGTACATATTGTAGTCATAATCAGAACGTTACATGTGTCTTATTGGGCAAATCACATTACAAGAATAACCATAGGAATTATATTTGATAGAAGGTTATCTATCGTTCCAAGATGGAAAGTCTGGTGCACTCCTATTGTGTTTTTTCAACATGCTCATATGAAAAATGGGAAGAGGATGAATAGTACCAATTAGAATTACAGCCTCCTTTACATAATATCAAGATGGTTTTGGGGAACATAAGAATGATGACAGATCTTTATTTCTGAAAGATGTGCCTGCCATTAAAGGGCTATGTGCTTGAAGCACTAAGTACATAATGCACGTTAAGCCTGGTGTTCAGTTCATTTTTCACAATTTTTCACAATACTCACCCTCACATCAAAGTACATTGGAGCACACATATTGATTCAGACAGTCTCAGGAATTGGTTGTATTGATGAAATGGCTGTGACCTCAGTAGCTCCATTCAGTTCCGACAGCCATCTGGATTAGGGTCTTATTACGAGTTTGGTGGTGTGGTAAAAAGGTAGCACTAATTCTGCTACCTCCACCTTTTTTGGTGATGATGGAATTTCCGCCACTTTTACTGAACCACCGAATTCCAAGTTTGTAAGTAAAGTGGAGGATTCCCCTCCAGAAAAATATTGGAGTTAAACCTCTGCTTTACCTCTAAAAATTAGCAGAATGCCTGTGGCACAATAACCACTTGTGCTAATTCTACCAGAATCTCCTTGGAGTACTGTGGATTTAAAAAATTGGGATGTACGCCCCATTGCCATCACTCCTAACCTTGTAGCAAGCCTACAACCAAGTGGTGGAAACAGTAAACATTTTTGATCGTAATTCAGTATATTTACCACCGACTGACTGCCAAACTCATAATAAACTAGAATATTTCCTTTGCCCACACAGCAATTTAGCTTGGTCGCAGTGAAGGATACATCGAAAGAGATTTAAATAAATACATAGGGCATGATTCATGGAAAAGTACACATAGATCCTGCAAAGCCTGTGCACCAAGAATGAACATGCCCAGCCCGTCGCACATATGAAAATCTGTACGCCACGCATATTCATGGAATTGGCCATGCAAAGTAACCCCACGTGCAAGTCGTGGCCGGAACGGCCACGACATGCCCGAGCACAGAGCCAGTCCAACCAAGGAAACAGACATTTGCCCACTGCTCACGCGTGTAGCAATGCATCCCGGAAAAACAGCCTGTGTACCCCCCCCAACCAGGCCATCACTCTGGTGAGGTGCGGGTGGTCCCCCTGTAACTATTCCCAGCAACCCCTCAACATGCATACCACATATCGTAAAAATCGCCATTTTCCAGTACACATGCATGCAAACCTCCGTAAACGGTTCCTGCACCTTGCTATGCTGCATATGAGCCCCCAAGTGCGATCGGAACCCCGACTGCATGCAGGCACCCTGAAATCTGACACCCAATCTCAACACTGTACAGAGATTCCTATTGAGTGTATTGCGTAGCAATTTCCTTGATGAGAGGTTGCACAGACCGACCCATAAATAAGCTCAGTTAAAACATTTGTGGGTGTGCGATGGACTGCCTGTGGGCCGTCCCTCTTAACACCCACATTTCCCCTTGTTCTTCCCCATTTTGCGTGTTCCACCCCTGACTCTGGTCTAAGCACAGGCCACGGCAACGCTTTGCGAGGTGTAATGCGCAAGCCACTCAGCTGCATGCAGAGATGTGCTGAAGTCCCCGCACAGTATGAAAAAGTCCAGCTCAGTTGATTCCATGAATTGACAAAACTGAGGGGGGCGCGCAGTTTGGCGCGCAATGTCCCGATTTACCACACAAATAATTCCATGAATCAGGGCCACATGATTTTTCATTTCCCCATTTTGTAGTTTCGCTTAACACAGCAATTTTCCAACCCCGTTTCCACTTTGTGCTTGACATTTAACCTTCTGGTTATTACGGGTTGCTTTTTCTAAATATACCCCAGTGCAATTCTAAATCGCAGTTGCTTTCACATTGCCATGTTGGCAGGTATATGGCAGTCTCTGAGGCCACCCGAGTCACAGTGACTCAAGATTGTTTCGTTTTTTATAGGTTCTTCCTCCACTTTGAGCCAAAGTTCACTCTGAATTGGCACTTCTCTTGTTTGATACTTAGGCCTGCTTGTTTAAGAATGATATGATATGATATGATATGGTATTATATTTATATCACGCTCGTACACAGGTGTTTCAGAGTGCGACCAGGTGAAGGGGGGGTACCAGGGGAGAAGCAAAAACAACGATCTTACTAGGCCCATTGACATTGAGAACGCGCAAGTGCATGGGGAAGGGAAAAAGGGGGAAGTGCAGAGCATAGGAGAGAACAAAATAAATGTTAAGTAAATAAATAATTAAATAGAGTGTTAGCAGTGGTAGTACAGCCTGTAAGAGGCAAAGGTGCTAAGTTTAGTCAGATAGGGTGTATCTGATAAGTGCAGTAGAAAAGTGGGTGGGGAACTGTATGGGTACAGATACAGGCCCCAGTGCAAGGGGTGGCCTGGAGGCAGTGCAAGAGGATGGTAGGGTGAGCAGGTACCTGGGCCCGAAGGACAGAGGGTGGCCAGGTGCACAGTGCCGAGGGAGAAGGCAGACCAGCAGGGGAGCAGCGGGGCAAAGGCAGAAGCGAAGAGGAAGATCTTGAGGAGCTTCCGGAACCATAGATGGTTCTCCTCAAGTATCAAGGTGGCAGGGAGGCAGTTCCAAACGGAGGCCCCAGCCGAAGACAGACATCTACCTCCAGCATGTTTCTTTCAAACACAACTGACCCTGAGGGAGTTAGAGGTAGAGGAGTGAAGGGCTCGAGAGGGCAGGTATTTACAGAGAGATAGTTGAAGGTATTTTGGACCCAGGCCCCAGAAAGCATTGTGGACAATGCAAAGGGTTTTAAATGTAATCCTTGCATCCACTGGGAGCCAATGAAGGGATTTCAGAGCTGGAGAGATACAATCCCAGGGCTTGAGGCCAAAGACAAATCTTGCAGTCCTGTTCTGGTTTAGTTGTAAAGGGCGGAGAGTGGAGGCAGGTAGATTTAGAAAGAGGCTGTTACAGTAGTCCAACCTAGAGAGAATCAGAGCTTGGGAGACCTTGAGCTTCTGAGGGAAGGTGAGGAAAGGAAGAGTACCTCTAAGGAGATGCAGTAAGAAGTTTGACTTTTTAGAGACATCAGAGATGTGTGGGGAGAAGGAAAGTGTGGAGTGACCCTGAGGTTCTTAGCTTTGCAGGTTGGGGCAGGAGGAGGACCAAGGGAGGCCTGCCAGAGAGTGAGGGGAAAGGATGGAGATGGTGTATCAATGAGGAGGCTCTCAGTCGTGTTGGCATTTAAACAGAGATTGTTGGCGGCACACCAATTTTTAATGGCAATGAGACAGTCAGAGATGAGGGAAGGAGAGGAAGTGGCTGAAGGAAGCCCGAAAATGAGATGGGTGTCATCAGCATACAATGGAAATTTGAGCAGAAGATGGAAATTCAGTAGGCGAGAGTTGCCAGGTATTTGTTGAAAAGCCAGGGTGAGAGTTTAGACCCCTGGGGAACACCACAGGTAGAGAGGGAGATAGAAGATAGGAAGGACCCAAGTTGTTAGCTGTAGGGTCGATCAGAGAGAAAAAAGGTCAACCATGCCAGATCCTGATCAGTGATACCCAGGTTGTCATGGAGACGATTGAGCAGGGTGGTATGGTTGACTGTGTCGAAAGCAGAGGAGAGATCAAGTAGGATGAGGACAGAGGGAATGTTAGAGTCAAGGTTGGAGAGCAGGTCTTCACGGAAGTTCAGGAGAGCAGTTTCCATGCTTCTGGCAGGTCTGAAACCAGAATGGCCAGAACTCATTGTGTGTACTTGTCACATTAAGTAACATCCTCTACAAATATCAGGATATCATCTTGGAAGCATGTTACATTGGGAATCTAAAAATCTGAAATAATGCGGCCCCCTAGCATGCCCAACCATACCAAAATGAGTGATAAATTATGTTAAATGTTTGGAGTCTTGATGGAGTCCTATTTAATAATATGCACTGTATATGTCCAGTGTGATGAAATATTCGTCACCTTCCTGAAGAGATAGCATTTCCTGGACCCTGGGATGGGGTGGCAGGGGACACATATTCTCCCATAAATCAACCGCAGCTTCACACACATTCTTATAGAACCATCATATTTTCTGGAAATCAAAATTAGCCAAGATCCTTCTGAAGCTTCTCTTTCCTCAATAACTCCAATAAAACCTCTTGTTTAATTCCTCTCTCAGTTGTCTGCCCAACCGGAGAGGGATGGGTCGCACCCAATGTGCTACCGGGTACAGCTCTTTCTTTTGTGGTTATTTTGTCTTTGAATCCCTTTGCGCACTGTAGGTGAAAATTGAAGACTTGCAGAAATGTACCACATAGGCCATTGTCTACTTGCACGTCTGGTTCTATTGTCTTTGGATTAAGTCATATGTTCAAGCCCATTTGATGCCACCGAATTTAAAGGGGTGCAGCCCATGACCTTAACTTTACACCAAGGAGCTTCTTTATCATCGTCAGCAACTGTATATTATCAGATCACTCATTTCCCCTTGCACCAAATATATTGTATCATCTACGTACCTAATAGAGCCTGTGTTAGTTCAACATACGTCGGCCAGATGATCTCTTTAACTAAATTTGCTGCATATGGCCCCCTTTGCGGTACAACGTTGATTAATGGCTATGTAATCACTATACCTACATGCCAACCAGGCAACCTTTCTTCTCCATGTACTGCTTTCTACACTCATTCTCTGTCTTTCAGTTCTGGTGTTTGTAAACTGTGCCCTTGTCTTTTAAGTCTGGTCCCTAGGTTTCCTCACATGGAATAAGCTCACGTCTCCTTTCTCACGATCGGATCGGGCTGGTGCATGCGCTGCCATTTTGTCCATAGCTGTGGGTTGCTCCAAAACTGCAGCCTTTTATCAATAAAAGTCTTCCTTGTAACTTTTTGTTCTTGGTACACAGTACACCTTAATTGAAACTTAAGCTCTCGGGGAGAGGCACAAAGTCGTAGTCCTAGGCAAGTCCTTGCAGGGCTGGAACTTATGTGTTTATATTTTCAGAGAGAGAAGAACAGACGGTGTACCATGACCACATCCTTATTAGGCCCACATTGTTCTTCGGGGGCTCTTTATGTTGCTTGGTAAATATCCTGTGCTTCTCCTGCCCCATCACTGACAGGAGTATGCGCTAGTTTCCCAAATAACCTGCGTTCTTCAAGCACCTTGGGCACCCCACGACATGGAAGTGGCGCGGGGAAACACAGAGATCTGTTCTATACAATCACACTTGCAGTCACAAAATCACTTACAAATGTTAACCTGCCAGAGACAGTTCCTTCGGTACAACCCCTCAAGACTTTTGATGAGAAGGCAGAAGTTTTTATTTTTTTCAGAAGCCAAAACATGGAGGTGTTTTAAAACGCATGCAAGCAAATATAATTGGAAAAGTTTTTTATTTATTTGTTCACATATTTTACCTGGTGTCATGCTCATCCTTTGATAAAGAATAATGTACAGCAAAGCTCATTGCTGAATTGGTAAGCTGAAGATTTTTGAAGATTTGGAAAACGAGGACGGATAGTTTGGTTTCACAACAGCAGCAGTCATGTGTCTCTATGACTACACCTCAGTCTCTTGTGTATGCTGGGATGTGGCAATACCCAGCATATTAGAAGTTGGAGCATACCACTAATCCTAAAAGGTGATTTCAATTTGATAATACGCTTTTTTCTGTGTAGATCATCTGCACGACTATGACACACACTCTAAGCACAAGCAGTGCTCTACACCTTTCTAAAGCTTACTGCGTTGCTAGGTCCATGGTACTTACTGATAAAGAATGTATCTATTTTTCCCGTCCACGTTCTTTCCATTAAATAATGAATTTACCTCTTGTCTCTAGAAACCGACTACCTGCCAATTGCCCTTATATATATGTCAGGCCATCTAGCAGCAGCCAGCCCACTGCAACATACTAATTGGCCGAGAGAAGCAGGCCTCAGATGGAAAAATGTCAGCAGATGTCAGAACGCCCTTGACGAGTTCTTTAAATGTAACATCGTGACAGTTAAAAGGCCAAGTAGCATCGTGGATGCTTTCAAAGCCTCTCTGGGATGGTTATTAGAATAGTGCAAAGTACTTTGGTGACTACTTGGTGCAATATTTATCTAACTGCATTATGCAAATGTGCTGTGAATATAATTCAGTTATAATCACAGGGTGGGGGCACAGGGTGACGCGTGTGAAAGCATAGACGTTATTCGATGCAAGTAAATCTTTGAAGAGACTAGCTGGTTATTTGACGATCAGAAAAAGCAGAATCCAAGTTTCAGCAATTTGCAATTAAAGCGACTTATGTTTAGGTAAATACTTGCACTAACATTGTTAAGAACATATTAACACATGCAATCAGCAGTTCTTCGAGACCAAGTAAAGGAATTCTGAATAAATGCTTACTTATCAAGTTCTCCCTATAATCAAAGCCCTCCTGATCGATGAGCAGCAGTTTATACCCACGTGTATATGTCTTTGGACATTAATTAAAGCACCTTGACCTAATTGAACATGTTAGTGTCCAAATCCCCCTGCTCCTTGTGTGATCTAGTTCACGTTGCTATCCTAAAACAACCAAAGACCTGCTGGTCTCTTTCACTATAGGTCACTGCCCCTAATTAGCACCCTTGGCAGGTGCGTCATCAAATCAGGGTGTTCCACACTCCAGCTCAATCTAACAATTGGAAGGCGAGCAGATGGAAGGTGGCTCTCTGCTCTGCTCTGCTTGGTCCGCAGCAGCAAATGCTGGGAAAAGCCAGGATTATCATGGAAATGGAAGTTGGGCTCTGTTCAGAGCCTCTCTTCTATTTTCATGGCAGAAAGAGGAAGCCAAGTGGTGTGGCCCTGGCAGAGGAGACGTCTTAAGGAAAGGAGAAGGGCTGGCAGTTGAGGTACTGAAGATGCCTGTTCCCCCTCATCCCCTGCCTCCTGCCCCCATCTCGAGCACCTCAACATCCTCCACCCCTTTGCCTTACCATAACACAGCTCCTCCACTAGATCCATACCGCTTGGCTTCCTCTTTCCACCATGAAAATGGAGGAGGGGCTCTGATCAGAGCCCCGCCTTCCATTTCCCTGGTAATCCTGGCGTTTCCCAGCAGCTGCTGCTGCAAACCAAGCACCGCAGGCAGGTGTTTTATTTTTGTATTGCTATTGGCACCTCAAGGGTTTGTCTCGGTTTGCTAATGGCAATGATCACATGCTTAGTGGGCTTTACCAGGTGATAATAGTACCAGGCCTGGCGTTAAGGCCCTCTCAAAAGCGAGAGCCGATAACCTTGGCCCTGGGGCATTACCGGCCAGTGAAACCTACGGAACACGTGATTATTGCCATTTCATAACCCTTGGAATGCTAAGTTTGCATTCTGTAGGACAGGCTTGTCCAACCTTTTTGAATGTGGGGCCGAAGCATTCGCTTTTTGTCACCGAGTGGGCCGGCGAGCCAAAAGTCAACAACCTCACCCAAAGCAGTATATTAAAAAGCGATATTGTGTGACCTTTGACACAAGAGCATCACAGGGAATGATGCACAATGCAGTCCTAAAGATAGCTTTTGGTGTCAGGGGCAGTGAGTATCTAAGGGAGCCCCTCCATCAAATGATCCGATATCAGTTGCTCGTGATTTCTTTCAGTGCATATGTGTTCATATTTTCCTGAAATAGTGGGGGCGACCAAGTGAGCTATAAGGATCTAGGGAGGGTTTTGGGGGGTTCCCCCTCCAAGAATATTTTTTCAAATATGCAGTTGAAATGGTGCATTTTAAAGCAAAAAAGGTGACCAAAAAGCCATAAGTGTACAATCAGTTCTAAAGGGGAACATGACAATTCCATGTCACCAACAGCATACAAGAACATTTTACAACACAACGCATTTTAATGATCTATGTGTCCGCGATGTAAGACAGCACTGTCACTGATGTAACACATTGTCATGCTGGTTGTGCTCAAAATATGCCTCTCTAGCAACATGTCTATCCTGGCTGTTCCCAATTTAGGCCAGCATTGTCCTGTACAAAGCATGATTGATGCTGCCTGAGCTTGTGCGGTGTGCCCAATACATATGCCAGTTTATCTCTGCAATGCACATGCATTACTTCTGTGTTAATGATTGATGCCTGTGCAGTGTTGTGCCAATACATATGCCACCTTATCTCTGTAATACACATTCATTACTTCTGTGTTAATGATTGATGCTGCCTGTGCAGTATGCCCAATACATATGCCAGTTTATCTCTGTAATACACATTCATTACTTCTGTGTTAATGATGGATGCTGCCTGTGCAGTGTGCCAAAACATATGGCAGCGTATCTCTCTAATACACATTCATTACTTTTGTGTTAATGAGTGATGCTGCCTGTGAAGTGTGGCCAATACATATGGCAGCTTATCTCTGCCATACACATTCATTACTTCTGTGTTAATGATTGATGCTGCCTGTGCAGTGTGCCCAGTATATCTGGCAGTTTATCTCTCTAATACACATGAATTACTTCTGTGTTAATGATTGATGCTGCCTGTGCAGTGTGCCCAGTATATTTGGCAGTTTATCTCTCTAATACACATTATTTACTTCTGTGTTAATGATTGATTTTGCCTGTGCAGTGTGCCCAATACATAGGGCAGCTTATTTCCGTAATACACATTCATTACCTATGTGTTAATGATTAATGCTGCCAGTGCAGTGTGCCCAATGCATATGGCAGCTTATCTCTCTAATACAAATTCATTACTTCTGTGTTAATGAGTAATGCTGCCTGTGCAGTGTGCCCAATACATATGGCAGCTTATCTCTGTAATGAACATTCATTACTTCTGTGGTAATGATTGATGCTTCCTGTACAGTGTGCCCATTACATATGGTAGCTTATCTCTGTAATACACATTCATTACTTCTTTGTTAATGATTAATGCTGCCTGTGCAATGTGCCCAATACACATGGCAGTGTATGTTATGTTACTTTGCATTTATATAGCGCCTTATGTACCATTGGTATGATCTCAAGGCACTGGTAGGTTGAACGCCTTTGGGAACCATAGTTCAAGTCAGTAGAGAGAGAGAGAGAGAGAGTCATAAGGTGCGTGTGTGCACCGGATATGTGTGCAGCAGGTGTGGCACTCATATGATAGCTGCTTCTTAGCGGTAGGTGTGGTGGTTGGGAGATGAGGAGTATGTGTGCGTTCTGGCAGGGTGATACCAGACTGATTCTGGCTGTGTTAGGCCTGTGGAGAACGCCTAGGCTGGCGGGTGTGCAGCCATCTGTGTTTAGTTAGGATGATGGGGAGTATGTGGCAGATGTCGGTATGAGGACAGCTATACCGAATGTGTCATAGTATCGCTGTGTTCTATTTGAGTGGTGGTGTATAGAAGAGAGTAAGTGTGGTGATGTGATATGGTGGTTTTCAGTAGGTGCTTCAGATCGAGCACCTTCATGCTCCATGCATTCCATGCATTCGAACCATTCCATGTGTTCTAACCGTTTCATGCTTGTCAACTGTTCCATGCGCTCCAACCGTTCCATGCACTACAACCGTTCCATGCACTCCAGCCGTTACATGCACCCCAGCCATTCTATGCACTCCAGCCGTTCCATGCACTCCAACCGTTCCATGCACACCAACTGTTCCATGTACTCCAAACGTTCCATGCACTCCAACCGTTCCATGTACTCCAACCGTTCCATGCACTCCAACCATTCTTGTACAATTTCCATTCCATGCCCCCTAACTGTTTCAAGTATTACATCAGATGCATGTACTCCCTCAGTTCTATGCACTCCATCTGTTCAATCAGTTCCATGCATTCCTTTTGATCCATGCACTTTGTCCGATCCATGCATTCCATTTGTTACACCCACTTCATCCGTTCTGCACAATTCATCCTTTCCACGCACTTCCTCCTTCCCACGCACTTCGTCCTTTCCATGCACTTTGTCCTTTCCACGCACTTCATCCTTTCCACGCATTTCATCCTTTCCACACACTTCATCCTTTCCACGCACTTCATCCTTATCACACACGTCATCCTTTCCACACAAGTCATCCGCTCCACACAAGTCATCCGCTCCACACTCTTCATCCGCTCCACACTCTTCATCCCTGTAATACACATTAATTACTTCTGTGTTAATGATTGATGCTGCCTGTGCAGTGTGCCTAATACATATGGCAGCTTATCTACTGTAAAACATTCATTACTTCTGTGTTAATGAAAGAAACATAATCCAAACAGATAAAATGTGGAAAACCGATCACCCAAAGGTGAATCTAATTGAAGAACGCAATGTGAGCACAATCTTAAAGTATGAAGAACTAGACATGGCTGGGTGCCCTCCTCTCCCAGCACCCAGGGGCGGCCGGTGCGCCGGTACTCGGATCACTCCAGCCGAGCTGAGGGCCATGTTGTAGGAACCGGGGAGGGAATTGACCTCCTGGTGTCTGCTGTAAAGCCCACCGTGTCTTGGATCTGGTGGGCTACAGTGTTATGCGCTCTGAAAATTCACTCACCAGCCGATCTTCCTCCAAAAGGGGCACGGACACCTCCCAGGGCTGTTTTGCCTCATCCAGATTAGCAATTGTCAGTTGCAAAAACAAAAACTAGATAGATCCCCAGGCATTTTACCTGCTGTGCTGCTTTTCCGAGTATGGATGGCGTGATTGTGTTGCCTAGCCATTTTGGCAAAGAATTCGTTCCCACATGCGGTAAAATCATGTGGAAAATTATTCCTTTTGTGACACAATTTGAACAGCACCCAAGGGGGAGGTTTTTGTCAAAACGTGATGCAAATTGTACCCTCCCTCCCCAGGCAGAATGTTCTGCTTTTGAGCCTCTGAGATACTGCTGGCCAGATACTTGTGTTTCGGTGTATCTGACCAGAAGTATCACAGAGGCTCAAAAGCACTGCATGCCGCAAATATACATCGGAAAATATAGCAGGCAGTACTTCCCACTGCTGGAGGCAAGGAGAACTTGGCCTCGGTGTGCACCGCACGTGGCACTGTGAACCTGGGCTGGGCTGAGCTGCTGGCTCATGCACGCTCTGCCCTGGGCTCGGCAACGCAGATGTTTGAAGGTGGCGCATGTGCCCGTCACTTCACGCACACACATAACATGATTATAATTTCCATTGGCAGAGAAACAGCCAATGGAAATAGTGTTACTGTGCAAGGCATGTATTTATTGTATTTATTTCCACTACTACGACATGTCTTGCATGGTAACAGTATTTTCATTGGCTGTTTCTCAGCCACTGGAAATTATAATGCGCGTGGACTACGATTCCTACCCTGAAACTGCAGCCACAACACTCACTGCTTATAAAATAAATGCAAAACGTACAAAAGTAACCCTAATGCTTTGTCTGTGCTCTTGGGCTTCGAGGGCCACATAAAATGTCTTGGAGGGCCGCATGTTGGACAACCCTGCCGTAGGACAATCTTCAAGCTATATGAACCAGAATACCCTGCACATTAGTGCGTATTGCCTTCTGAGTTTTCAGAACACTGTATTGCAAGGCTACCGGTCACATTAGAAGTACCCACACCCAAATCCTGGCGACCACCCTGGCGGATGTATGAACTAAAACCTTCTATATACTTACATACACTTATACCTTGATGTAATGGGCCTGTACGCTTTGTGACACTTTCACGCGGTCAGACCTTAAACTCAGGGATGTCATTTAGGGGGTGCCGGGGGTCGTATCAGGGGGTGTCAGGGGTTTCTCTTTGCTTCTAGAGTGGCTGTCATTAATGTTCAGGCTTCTTAAAAATAAACAAGGGGTTCCACAAGTGTAACACTTTGAGCAGTGACCCTAAATAAGAAAGAATAGGAACAACAAATCATTTGTCTTTCTGTAACTCTATACAATAATTGCTTATTAAACGTTTATTTCAGGCACACTTCAGGGTGAGTCACTGATTTAGTTTGTTCTTAAACACCTCAAATTCACAATGCAGACAACGTCCTCCAAAAAGCATTGAGAGTAGAATAAGCATCCATTTCGGACTATCTATTTTGCTTTTCGCAACTTACAGTTATAGCATTTTTTTTCTGCCGATACATAGGGTAACCCGTTCTTGCATGAAATGCATATCACGTTAAAGTGATATTGTAACCATATTTTCCATAGTGTACTTAGGAATAGCACTATGTGATGCCACTTCCTGTTTTGGTAAGGTGTAAAAGGTTGTGTTCCATTGCTTCCTGTGATGTCACTTCAGGTGGGGTCAAATGACATCACTCCCTGTGATGTCATCAGAGGTCAATGGTCATGTGATGTCACTTCCGCTACCCCTGGCATTTTGGTGAAATGACGTCCCTCCATAAACTCTTTTTGAGGGCCCAATACAACGGGAACGTCCCTCGGACCTGGTCTAATAAACGTAGTTTACACACGGAGGTCTTTATTGACCTGCTCCCAGCAAATTACAATGCTTGCAATACAGTGAATAATTACTGGTATTGACTGCATTGCAAACATTCCAACTTCAGAAGCAGACTAGAAACAGCATAAATCAGTTATCTGTTTACATGGAATCGCATTCTAATTTTCCAGCAAAAATTGTTTCCACTGACGCAGTTTTTTTCTCTCAATGTTTCTTCCTATTTAATGAACCAACGTTAAAGCTAAAGCATGAAGCAGTATTTTTACATTAAAAAGAGAAACTTCACTTTTATTCCTAATTATATTTTATGTATTTAGTGATGTCTACAAAGCATAGAAGATTTACATACAATGATAATCACACAACCGAAGTCGGCACTCATTAAAGTCCTCAGAAGCATGATAGGCTGAGTTGGCCTTGCCGGGATTTGAGCCTGCGATACACAGGTGACACACAGACCTCAGCACTGAGCCTTCAACCCGCTGAGCTATTTTACTGGCACTAATGCAGATGATGCTAAAATTGTTGCCAAATAAATCAAGTTTGCAAGGAAGATACTTGCCTTGTTAAGACAACCTGGTTATTCAAATCTTTTCGTTTTCACCTCCAGAAAGCACGGCTGAATGCGGATTTACAACTACATGCTGAGGAATATCTGCTGCAGGCTGCAGATTAATGCTATACAGATTTAAATCCACTTATTTCAGTGCTCCCTTGTGGAGGTACATGAGGGCACCCTTTCCAAGATGGCAGCCTGACAGTCCTATGTGGGATATTTCAACCCATGCCAATGCGCCCTATTACACCCTTTTGCCAATGGGGAAAGAAAACTGCCAAAAATGGATGCACTAACCCTTGTGTGTGACAAATCTGCAAAATTGTGCATGGTTCATAAACCACAAAAGAGCTGCACACCCTGCCGCACACAGGCAAAGTTGATGTCAAAGCAAAAACTCCCTGCAAGAGAATGCCAGTGAGTGTTGTTACCTGTCACATGAATCAAGTCCCCAGAAGTGGGCTAAAATCCCTTAAATACAGCTTCCTAATCAATGGCTACCTTCACAGTGCTGTTTTGGCGCTAAATTCAGTCATATTCCCAGTGAATTATTGAAAGGAAAAGTGTGCTGAAATCATAGATTCTCCAGGCAGTCAGAAGAATCCAGGCCTCACTGACTGACAGCTGCATAAGGAAATTAGCTGTCAAACCCAGTTTAAAGGTGTTTCTTTTTCCTGAAGAGATGTGTCAAAGAAAAGACTCTATTGTGAATTTTAAAAAGCAACCCAGTATTGGAGTTAAGTAACTGCTTAATTCTGATTGGGCAGTGACCAGCCTTGGAAAGTTTGACATCTCTTTTTGACACTCCCTTCCTACAGGAAGGCTAATGGCTGCTTAATGGTTCCCGCATATTGACAACAAGGAGCACAATGATACTTCATTAGACATTTGTCTTGTGGCTGAGCCAAGAACAAAGGAAAGGCTCTGCTGGGGAGGGACAGGATGCTTCCCTTTACACCCCACCCTGATCAAAGGGATCTGACAGCTGGTGTTTGTTGAAAGGAGAGAAAAAAAAACTCTGAACTTCTTGGTGTTTAAATCTGTATTTGTGGTTAAGTTTGAAACGCCTTAACTGTGCAACCTAAAGAAGGATAAGTCTGAAATTTGGTAGATGTTAACCTAATTGTAGGCTTTTGCTTTGAAGACATTGATGAAATCTGTATCACTTAAGGAACCAGAGTTACGAAACAACTCTCATTGTAGCAGAACTATTAATGTTGCAAGCTTAAGATTGTTTGTACATGATCCACTGATAAGCGCACAGAGGTGTACCAAATTAGAAATTATTAATCCAAACTGTTATGATTAAAATTGATGAAATCCCATAGAATGAGAAAGACAGCTCTCACAGAGATGGGAATTGGACGCCTGGATAAACCATAAAAAATGTAATGCATGTATGTCTGGTTTTAGTAGAGGGCATAATTGAAAAAATGTGTATTCATGGGAACGCTAAATTGTGGTCAAAATCAATGTGGGAGTTCCTAAATCCCATTGTAAAGGTGACAGCTCTGTTCTGACTGCCGACCAAAACAAGGCAAGTACCTGTGGCCACTCACAGCCGTGGGGGGGTGTTTTTGAAATTCTGCCCACACCATAAACTTGGTGATGTAATTTGGTAGTATAAATATAGGAACTACACAACACATAGGACACACTCCTTCCAGAACACATCCAGATTTCCACGCAGCACCTTGTTCCAGAACTCTTCATCTTGTAGCTGACTCCAAACTTCTTTGAAGATCTTGATTTCTTTGCAGAATCCAGACTTTAGCATTGCTGAACTCTTTCTAGCTAGGCCCAATTTCAAACATCCCAAACTTGAAGAGATTTAATACTGATCCAGTTTGGCTTACTACCATAAAGGATTGCCCGCTGAAACTCGCATCCTGCTAATCGGCCATGTCCAGTGACCAGAAAGGCCCATACAAATCCAGTCTGAGGTGCAGTTCAAAATTGACCAGAACCGCGCCGCTGATCCAATCCCTCCAGAGGTGACCTGCTGCCGGTAGACCTGACCCGATCCATGACCAGAACCTTGGAAGTCCATTTTAATCAACAAGGGACTGTAAGTATTAATAGGAAGAACAGTGATCCATAGTATATTTGCTTTGTCTTATCCCAATCTCAAATCATCCCATCTTTATTTTCAGAACCCTAGTATTGTTAGAACCATTCTTGCGCTGATTTTTTCTCAATTGTTTTGCAAAACCATAAGTCATTAGTGATTTTGAGTAACTAAAGTAACTACCAGAAAGGATTTAGAGTATCCACCACGTGAAGGGTTACGCTGGCCAAGTAACTGTGTAGATTCCTGTGTGGCATTCTCTTTTTCATAGTCATTAATATAGTGTAATGAAACCAATCTGTCATTTTTAAAACCGACTTTCTGTTTCCCTTTTCGCACCTATTTTGCAAAAAAACGCCTCTCTCTAAAACCCCCATAACTTCTTCAAATATATAGATAGAAACGAGATTTCAACTCTCACTGATCCATAGGACCCTTAGCTACACCCACAACCAAACATTGCGGAAGAGTGTAGTTGACCCATTTTTTTCAAATATCGCATAGTGACATTTTGCCGCGAATTTGCAGTTTTCAAAAGCTTAAACGTGTCCTTTTACCATTTAACGGGTTTCTGAAACTCCATTCCTGATCTAAAGTATATAGTGTTGGTTATCTCTTAGCTCATGTGTGTTAGGACCTGTTTAGTGTTGCTTTCCTCAGAATTTTTTTCCATTTAAGCCATTTTGCAACCTTTTGCACTGCTTTACTAAACCATTTTTCACCTGTCATCTTCAAAGTGTTTATTTCCAAAAACGTTTTCTCTCTTATTTGGGGAGGGAAGATTGCATTTAAACTCTAGACATTGGGCCTCATTACAGGTCGGGCGGCCCGGAATTAACAGTGGCGGTAAACCCGCCGCCACTGTTAATTCCGGACCGCGCAATCCCGAGTCCTGCAGGCGGGAGGTGATGTTCCCGCCAGGTCTGACCTGGCGGGTTTAACACTGCCCGCCAGAATGCAGACGTGGAAACATCAGCACCATCACGAGATGGTGCCGGTGTTTCCACTTCCCCATTCCCATTGAGTCCTATGGGAATGGGGATTTACCGAATTCCACCTCCGGAATTCCTGGGACACCAGGGACGTGATGCCCTGGTATTTCCGGGAGTCACGGAGGCGGAATGATAATACGAGTCTGCCGTAACCAGGCGGTTTTACCGCCTCGGTTACCACCGGACTCGCAATGAGGCCCATTGTCTTTTATTCCTGTATACCTGCTGATTACTGACATCTGTGTAGAATTGCTCATTTGTACCTTCAGTACTTTGCAGGGGAAACTATTAACCTAAATGCTATCTGCTCACAACCCAAAACTGTTCTTTCCCCTGTGTTTTACCTTCTGCATTAGTATAAGTGAATTCAATTGCTTTGCTTATTTGCTTATTTTCAGAATTGTATTGTCACTGTTAGGTGATTGCTGCCCCATATATATATATATATCCACTGTGACCTGGAGGGGATTTTGAGATTTTGAGAAGGGTATCATATCAGTGGTACATCATTCAGAATATTGAATTTATAGACACAAATTTTATTGCGCATGTGTGGTAGGACCTGTTTAGTGTTGCTTTCCTCAGAATTGTTCTCCGTTTAAGCAATTTCGCAACCTTTTGCACTGTTTTACTAAGCCATTTTTCACCTGTCATTTTCAAAGTGTCTATTTCCAAAAATGTTTTCTCTCTTATTTGGGGAGGGAAGATTGCATTTACACTCTAGACATTGTCTTTCATTCCTGAATACCTGCTTATTACTGACATCTCTGTAGGGTTGCTCATTTGCACATTCAGTATGTTGCAGGGGGAACTATTAACCTAAACACTATCTGCTCACAACCCAAACTGTTCTTTTCTCTGTGTTTTACCTTCTGCATTAGTACAAGTGAATTCAATTGCTTTGCTTATTTATTATATATTAAAATGTATGTGTGAGTTGAATATTAAATAAATAAATAAATAAATAAATAAATACATAAATAAATACCTTTACAAACTAGCCTGATTCCTGATCCACTGTGACCTGGGGGGTATTTTGTGAAGGGTGTGATATGAGTGGTATATCATTCAGAATATTGAACTTATAGACACAAATAAAATAAGTATTTCGTTGTGCACTACATGCTAGGCGAAACCTGGATGTGTGCCTGATTGAAATCCTGAACACCTAGCCATCCACCCTTTCCTGCCTCACACACTCCCAGGTCCATTGGCTTCCCCCATTGGCCAATCTGCCTGCTAAGGGGCCAATCACTCAATGGCAGGTGTTAGCCGGCCCGCCCTCACTAAGGCCCTGCTGAATGAATGCTGCTTCCTGTCCAAGCCTGTCCAAGCCTTCCCAGTTGTCTGCCAGAGACCCTGCACCGCGGCGTTCTACCACTTCCTGATAACCTACACTCCTCAGGTACTTTGTCTATCCCATATAAGATATCACCTAAGGTGATTCACTGTTGAAGCTGCCCTGCCACACCGCACGCGCATAGAGTAATCAGTTCTCTCAGTAGCCCATTAACATTTGCTAAAGTCTCCTTGACTTCGAACGCCCATGCAAACCTCATGACCTGCACTGTCACTGCTACATGACTCTTTAGGTTACGTCACCGGGAGGCCCCAAACCGGCTCTGCTCCAGTAATCGGTTCTCAACATATGTGTATATAAACTCTGTATCTAATGTCCCATAATGTTCTATATTGCTTGCACCGTGTTATGAGCACCATTATGCTGCATCTGTATGTATGTACTTTTCGCCACTCCCACATGCATCGCCATGCTTGTCATTTAACCAGCAAATGTAAGTTCACCCTATGCACAAGTGTACCCGCTACTGCCTCTGCCCTTAAAGTGTACTTGAAGCTTTGCTATTGTTGTGACCGTTACTACCGATTATACGCCTGATACCATTGCTTGATCACTATCTTTGGCACCACAATTGACCATCACGTGTTATGCATTATTGCTTGCCTGCTAACCAGCTGCCCTTCTTTTCACCTTGCACTACTGCTTGTTGATACTGATTTGCTCGCTACCTGCCACCAAAGAAGGTGCCAGCTCCTGTGACTCAGGTATGCATGTTAGGCCTATCTATCTACTATTCAAGCTCACCCCTGACACAACGGCGCACAGCACCTCCGTCCATTGGACTCCTATCACTGAAGTGCACCTCCAATAACTACCATTACTATCTCAGCAATCGCTGCACACCCCACAAGTCGAGCCACCTAATGCACCTCGCTTAGTCAACCCACATCATAGCTTTCTGCACCCAACGCTTAACCTGCCATTGCATTTCGTGCACATGATGATCTGGACACTGGTCATACTCCTCAGCTGCCTCACCCTCTGACTCACTATCCAGTCTAGCCCCGATGTACACACTAGAGTCCAATTCTGACCCATCCCAGCGCACTACCCCGCACAGCCCCCCAGCCTCAGCATGCACACCATGGTACAAAACACCCCCAAGCTTCCCTGTTACAGAAACAAAAGACTAGGCTCCAGTACCATCAGACACCACAGTGCACAACACAACGCTCCCACAGTCCCAGCTACTCCTAAGGCATACACCCACAATACACTCAGCAAAGATATACCGTAGTCTACTCTGCACCTCTCACAGCATCCACACCACATCACTTCCACAGCCCCAGCACAACTTGATGCCACCACCCTCAAAGCTGCTCGTATAAAAGCCAGATCACTTATATCCCATGCCCTAGACATATCAGACCTCATCTCAACCAATGATCTTGACTTCTTAATGATTACAGAAACTCGGTTACATCCGGCAGCAGGCCCCTCTCTTATGATAGCTGTTCCCGATGAGTACAGCATCATCAGGACTGATATAACATCCAAAAGAGGAGGTTGAGTACTCATCATAGCTAAAAACTCACTGGCTATTAGAGTCATTAACTTCACACCAACCCTTTCTGGGGAACTACTGTCCGTAAAGCTTCCGCTTTCACCAGAGCGGACCCTGCTCATTCACATTCTATATAGGCCCCCCAGCCCACTCTGAACATTTGAAGAAGACCTAAACAGCCTCCTCACGCATAACACCAAACCGGGATCACAAATCCTACTTCTTGGTGATCTAAATCTTGGCCTAGACAACAAAACAGACTCCAATGCCCTAACCATCCAAAACACCATTACAGAACAAGGCCTCTCTCACGCATCTCTGATCCGACACAGTAAATCCGACACAGTAAATCTAGGCAGAATCCTAGATTGGATTGCTTTCCTCAACTACAATACCAAAATCCTCTCAAACTTGCCTTGCGCCTGGTCCGACTACAATATCATTACCATTGAAATTCACAATTCCAAACAAGCCTCACCTAAGGACACCCAAGCCCCTCCAGTCCTAACCAGAAATAACCGACGCATCTCCTTAGACAGCCTTCTACCACTACTAAAACCCATCACCACGCAACAGCTGCCCCCCGATCTAGATCCTTCCAAAATGGTAGAAATAGAAACCAACAATCAAAATCTCCTCAATCCCTAGACGAGCTAGCCCCCCTTAAATTTAGGAAAGCCAAACCTCACGCTCATCTGCATAAATGGTTCTTGGCAGAGCTCAAAGCTCTACGCAAAACCAAAAGAGACGCAGAGGTAGCCTGGAAAAAAAATCCATCAGCTCAGAATAAGTCTTACTTTACTAAAGCCTCCACAGTGTACAAAACCGCAATTGTTGATACTAAAAAGGAAAACTACAATAACAGAATCACAAATGCCAAATCCAACACCAAGGAATTATTCAGAATCCCCAAAGAATTGGAAAATTCTACAGCTACCCCAGACACCTGCAGAAAATAGACACGCTGATGTGAGAATATTCAAAAGGCCCTACTAAACAAAATCGCTTTACTACAAGCCAAAATAGAAACCAAAGAATCCTTCCTACTGACCACCAACAAACTCAGCAAGCTAAGCAGCCCTCCGCCTAAGCTGTCCCCTCAATCACACTGCCTGGCACACAAACCAAAGCATTCGAATTCTCGGCCCTAGAAGTAGAGTCCATCATTAAAAGTCTCAAGCCTTCTAAATGCCGAGACATATGCCCTGCTTCAATCATAAAAGAAGGAGCCAAAGATTTTGCCCCCTTCATCACCTCCTTCATAAATGCCTCCTTTGCCTCCTGCTCCATCCCAAAAAACCTCAAGGATGCCTGGGTCATGCCCTTGCTCAAAAATCCTAACCTCGACCCCAACATGCCAACTAACTACTGACCAATAACCACTGTGCCATTCCTTTTTAAAATCTTGGATAAAGCATCCTATATCCAAATCCAGAACCACCTCGAGTCCAACAACCTCCTGGGTCTCAGGCAATCCAGGTTTTGCCCTAGACACAGGACAGAAACTGCCCTTTTGGATTTTAAAATCCAAATGGATGAGGCAAGAGACAACGGAAAACCTGCTTTACTCCTCCTACTGGACCTATAGGCAGCTTTCAATCTCGTCAACCACAAGATCCTAACCAATCATCTAATCACAGCAGCCGCCTTTTCCAACAAAGCGGCAGTCTGGGTCAACTCCTTCCTCTCGGACAAATCCATGAGGGTCTTCTCCCCCACTGCTTCAGCCGACCCAGCCACATCACATGCGGAGTCCCACAAGGCTACTATGTCTCCCCCAGTCTATACAATATATTTAAAAAGCTCCTTTTTGACCTACTAGACAATCTTGGCGTATCATATACCAACTAAGCCGACGGTACGCAAATTCTCATCACACTCTCAGGCATCAAACAGACTCCACTCTTTTAAATAACATCTACAGTAACATCCAGTCCTGAATGGCTATGCATGGTTTATATCTCAATGACAAGAAAACTGAGCTATTACTCATCGGATCAAAATTGAGACTCACCAAACTCAGCCCCAACTACACCGCCTTCAACATTGACGGCAATCGCATCAAAGTGGACAATGAAGCCAAAACCTTAGGTTTTTATCTTGATTCGGCCCTAACCCTGCAAAGACAAGTGAACGCCACCTCCTCCTCATCAGCCTACACCTCAAAACTAATAAATGCCTGCAGACCCTTTCTATCCACAAATATCTGCATCACCCTTGCAAGAGCCCTGATACTAACCAAACTGGACTATTGCAACACCCTCTATGCAGGCACTAGTCAAAGAAACCTGCACATGCTGCAAGTACTGCAGAATAATGGCCTCCGCTCTGCCATCAATATTCCACGGTCGCATCACATCGCACAAATCAGACGCAACACGAACTGGCTCCCCATACAAGACAGAATCACGTTCAGAACTCTCATGATCACCCTAAATGCCTCAACAACTCGGCCCCTAAGTATCTGACTGATACATTTTCCAGGAATTAATCCGCCAGACCGACTAGAGCCACCTACACACACTGCCTCAACATTCCTAAATTCAGGTTATCCAAAGCAGGAGGATCCAGCTTCCCTGTGCTCGCAGCCAAAGCTTGGAACACACTACCACTGGCTCTCAGATTAGATAGTATGTTCTTCTCCTTCCAACACAAAGTAAAATCTTGGCTAGCCTCACAAGCCAACTAAGTATCTCCTGACACTACCACCACTCTGCATCTCTCCTGTACATTCTTGTATATTACCTGTCATTACTGTTGCTGCATATTCTTGTATATTCTCTATTTGTGTACATTCCTGCACACTCACCTAACCGCCTATATTGTACTACTCCTATGCTTCCTGTATATTACCTATTTAGTAAGCATAACTCATATTGTATGCATTAACTAACCATTTTGTACCATATTGTATTACTTTTATGCTTCTTGTATATAACCTGTTTAGTAAGCATAACTCATATGTATGAAGTAACCATGTTGGTCTCAAGCAATGCGCCCAGATACCCCTGGGTTCGGCGCGCTATATAAGCAAATAAAACAAACAAACAAACAAACAGAATAGGAACACATTTAATTTACTAACATGGTTTGTGTATTTATTTTACTCACCATTAAACAACTTGTTTTACTTTGCAAGCATAATTGCAAGACCTATATTGCTCTTACCAATTTTATTTAATAGCTTCAGAGATCTTGGGAGGTGTCAATACCCATTGGGACAAAGACCCTTCTCCAACTTGTGGCCCTCAGCTTCACCTTGGACAATAGCTTGTTGGATAGTCAATATCCCATGATAAGGACCCCTCCCTCTGTCTATAAGACTATATCAATTAAGAATTGCAAATATATTCCAGAATCCTTTACAAGTGATTATCTGACCTGCTGCAGCCACTTCTTCACCTGAGTCGAACTGGCTTTGTAAGGGTCAATATGGTACTGATGATTGAAGGTCAGTCTGCCACTTTATCTCAAAAGGAAAAATGATAATATCTGCCGAAGTGTGACATCGGCAGGCGTCACATCCTACAAAATAAGTGGGGGGACTAATTAACATACCAATTTGCAGTTCCAGTGCAAATTCAATGAAAAACATTCACTGTCGGAAGCGGCTGCGGGACGTGTGTACGGGACGGGACGTGTTTGTCCGAAGAGCAGCGTCGGCTTGACGGTCACGGGGACGTAGAGTCCTTTACTCTAACCTAACCTAACCTGTGCAGCGCGGCCGCGGAAGGAGCTGCATTTGCTGAACGCTTCAGGAGGAGCGCTGAAAGTGCCGTGTGACGAGTGGGGGAGCCGTGAAGAAGTACAGACCCGTGAGCTTGGCACTGGGCGGTTGGGGTGGACCCCTGAGGTGCGGAGGCCCATTCCATATCGTGCAGTCCCTACTGTCAGGTACCTGAGGTGCCTACCTCGGCGCCGTTTGCCGCCTGCCTGCTGCCTGCCTGCCCCGGTGCTGCCTGCATATATACATACATTGCGACTGGGGAGGAAGTTGCAGACTGCGAGCAGGTCACGGAGGGCGGCAAAAAGGCGGCAAATAGGAGCCCAGAGAGGTGAGCGGGGAGCTACAACGAGGGGCTGGAGGGTGAGCGTACCACTGGACCTCTGTGGGGGGGACTTGGAATCCAACCCATGCGGTGACCCATATATCAGCTTGGGGTGTTTACCGCTAGCTTCCTATTAATTCTACCACGGTCACTCCTGCACTCTATGCACAATACGCAGATGTATTGAGTGAATACGTGGCTCCTATAACAGGGGAATTTAACATACTTACCCGGAGACTGTGGGCTTTTAGCTCTTGAACCGGATTTGGCAGCCCCCTAGACTGTTGGATAAGGGGAAAGTACAGATTAAGGAGGTAATCTGACTCTACTTGTCAGTGGAATTTCGGGGGAATTATTCCTCATATTAATCTGCAGTCCCCTTGTATAAACACTAGTGGAGACTAATTGACATCCCTGGGACTCTGAAAATCTAGTGATCCGCTACATAGCCATGCAGCGGGGCAAAAGAGCCCCCTATTCCATTTACAATCTACGTAAATCTAAGTGCCCCCCTACTAAGGAAATTAAAGAATGCCTGAAAAAAGGGGATAAGATCAAGAAGAATGTCAAACTCACTTTACCAGTGACGCAAGGGGCCATCACTGAGTATTTTCCGAAGAATCCTTCCCCTCCCATCAATTCAACAGTAATTGAGGAAATGGTAACATCAAATCCTAGGGGTAATAACTCTTTAAACGCCTCTAACTTCGATGACATTGACAACAATTCCCTTTTGGAATTATGCTTATCTATACAGAGAGGAATGCGGGCTCCAACTCCATCAAGACCTTCAAGTAATATAATGACCCCCAAAGACATCAGCATGATCGAGGTCATAGGGGAGTCAGACACTGTGGGAAGGAGTGAACGTCTGTCTGTCTCGCCAAATTTAGCAATGGCGTCGATGGAGGATGAACCTGACAACGAGATAGAAGACAGCATTGATGAGCACCCTAGCTCTTCTAAGATAATTGAGCTGCAATCTTCGGTGGCGGCTCTACAATTCGCCATCAAGATACTCTTACAGATGTCTGGACGCATCTTGGCTAATACGAATGCCATTACCATAGCGTTAGATCATAAAGATCTACCACGAGAAGAGGCAGAGATTAACCTATCGGCGGCATTATGTATAGGTAACGAGACTAATGATCAAGAAGTGGCGATGGAGGAAAACGAAGATCCGGAGGTATTTGATAATAATATGATACCTGAGTTACTCCAAGAAGAAGGGGACGAACAGGAGCGGGAGTACAGTCCCCGGTCTCCCCTCACTCGTAAACAACGCAGATTGGCTAAAAAGGCACAGAAGAACAAAGTAGCTGCATTGGAAGTTCAGCATCCTCCATCTAGCCCTAAACCAGCGATTGAGCCACGATCAAAAAAAGCTAGAAAAAGAATGGTAAGAGCCGCCCAAAGGGCCGCTAGGACTAAGGGCCCCTTGACAGATTGGCTGATATCTGAGGAAAAGCCAATTGTAGTGGACGACAATGAAGCTTCCGTGACATATGAAGATCCTGACCTTGAATCCAGTATACAAACACATGGGGAAGACGTCCCTGAGTTACAGGCGAAAGATCCCGATGAACTTAGCTTAATGGACCAGAAAAAAGTTGGGAACGAGAAATCTACCCAGCGTATATGCTTCATTAAGAACTTATACCCAAGTGGCAAAAACCCCTGGTTAGCACGCTCGGAGTTGCTAGCAAGATTGTATCATATACCTCAATTGCGCGTGTTAAAATCGGAGGATTTTTTGTTTATTGAACCACTGGGATGTCCGAATCCCAATGTATCAGCCATACACTGTGTTTTTCCAACCACGGCACAATTGATCAGGAAATATAAAGAAGAGTTGACAGTAGTGGACATTGAGATTGACGTGGACCCCCTGGAGAAGGATCCTGCACAGGAATCCGAGGATTCTACACCAGTAACTGTGTTAGACACTGTGCCTAAAATAAGGGGAGGGGAAAACCCGGCTCTGAGGGAAATACAGCAAGTTCTGATGTCCCTACTAGAAGCAATTCCGCAATTGATTAAGAACTATTGATGCCTATCATTACTCTCCTGGAATTGCAGAGGTTTCTCTCACTTGTTGAGGCCGGAAGGCTCTGCACATATGATAGCCCAATATAGCTGTATTTGCCTACAAGAGACGTGGTCTCTTGACCCGTTATTATTTGATGGCTTTGTGATACATCAAGCGCCCGCTAAACGGGGTAGTAAGGGGCGCCCCTTTGGAGGGCTTCTAATCGGGATTGTGAATTCAATTGTGTCTCGCAAATTACAGTGTAAAGCTGAGGAACAGCTATTGGCAGTTGAGTTTGAATTACATGGTGAGAAAGGCCTGGAAAGGTACTTATTAATTAATCTATATAATCCACCAGGAGACTTGGTATGTGACTCTCTGCAGGAGGCGATACAGGATTTGTTATCCGATTGGTGGCTAAAAGCAGGAAATGTTGCTGTGATGATCATGGGGGACTTCAATTGCCATATGTCTGATGAATCAAACATATCTTTAAATCCAGACCTCAACACAAGATGCGAAATGATTCATCGGAAGAGGGATGTTGAGGGTCTGGGTTGGCTCAAATTGTTTGGAGCTTGGGACATGGCCATGATTAATGGCAGAACTTTGGGAGATCGACCGGGGAAACACACCTGGTCTAATGGAACTGCTGTTAGCACATTAGATTATATATTTATGTGCCCCGAGCTCCAGACAAGAGTAGTCGACATGATTGTGAGGCAAAATGAATGGAGCGATCATGCGTCACTGCAGTGCTCATTCAATATCCCTTTATGCCCTCCGTCGATTCTGAACATGGGTACCATCCAAACAAACGTGGCAGGCTCCAGAATTGTGTGGTCAGAGAAAAATATCAATTTGGCTACGGAGTCACTTAAAACCATTGCAACTCTGGGCTACCACGATTTTGATCATATGACTATAAATGAAATTGAGGATTGGATATCCAGATTCACTCGTAAACATGCTTTAGCCAAGAAGGGATATATGTTAAAAACAGGAGGAGCAACGCCCTATTCTAACAAAGAAATCAGGGATGCCAAGAGAGATTTAAGAGCGGCCATTCGGAGCGTTAAATGGGGGAATGCATATGGAACCGGGTACCGCGAGAAGTTAAGAAAAATTAAAAATCGGTATAGAACAGTGGTTAAAAATATCAAGGCCCGCAAGAAAAATACTAGGTATCAAAAATTAGTGCAGTAATCGGTTCTCAACATATGTGTATATAAACTCTGTATCTAATGTCCCATAATGTTCTATATTGCTTGCACCGTGTTATGAGCACCATTATGCTGCATCTGTATGTATGTACTTTTCGCCACTCCCACATGCATCGCCATGCTTGTCATTTAACCAGCAAATGTAAGTTCACCCTATGCACAAGTGTACCCGCTACTGCCTCTGCCCTTAAAGTGTACTTGAAGCTTTGCTATTGTTGTGACCGTTACTACCGATTATACGCCTGATACCATTGCTTGATCACTATCTTTGGCACCACAATTGACCATCACGTGTTATGCATTATTGCTTGCCTGCTAACCAGCTGCCCATCTTTTCACCTTGCACTACTGCTTGTTGATACTGATTTGCTCGCTACCTGCCACCAAAGAAGGTGCCAGCTCCTGTGACTCAGGTATGCATGTTAGGCCTATCTATCTACTATTCAAGCTCACCCCTGACACAACGGCGCACAGCACCTCCGTCCATTGGACTCCTATCACTGAAGTGCACCTCCAATAACTACCATTACTATCTCAGCAATCGCTGCACACCCCACAAGTCGAGCCACCTAATGCACCTCGCTTAGTCAACCCACATCATAGCTTTCTGCACCCAACGCTTAACCTGCCATTGCATTTCGTGCACATGATGACCTGGACACTGGTCATACTCCTCAGCTGCCTCACCCTCTGACTCACTATCCAGTCTAGCCCCGATGTACACACTAGAGTCCAATTCTGACCCATCCCAGCGCACTACCCCGCACAGCCCCCCAGCCTCAGCATGCACACCATGGTACAAAACACCCCCAAGCTTCCCTGTTACAGAAACAAAAGACTAGGCTCCAGTACCATCAGACACCACAGTGCACAACACAACGCTCCCACAGTCCCAGCTACTCCTAAGGCATACACCCACAATACACTCAGCAAAGATATACCGTAGTCTACTCTGCACCTCTCACAGCATCCACACCACATCACTTCCACAGCCCCAGCACAACTTGATGCCACCACCCTCAAAGCTGCTCGTATAAAAGCCAGATCACTTATATCCCATGCCCTAGACATATCAGACCTCATCTCAACCAATGATCTTGACTTCTTAATGATTACAGAAACTCGGTTACATCCGGCAGCAGGCCCCTCTCTTATGATAGCTGTTCCCGATGAGTACAGCATCATCAGGACTGATATAACATCCAAAAGAGGAGGTTGAGTACTCATCATAGCTAAAAACTCACTGGCTATTAGAGTCATTAACTTCACACCAACCCTTTCTGGGGAACTACTGTCCGTAAAGCTTCCGCTTTCACCAGAGCGGACCCTGCTCATTCACATTCTATATAGGCCCCCCAGCCCACTCTGAACATTTGAAGAAGACCTAAACAGCCTCCTCACGCATAACACCAAACCGGGATCACAAATCCTACTTCTTGGTGATCTAAATCTTGGCCTAGACAACAAAACAGACTCCAATGCCCTAACCATCCAAAACACCATTACAGAACAAGGCCTCTCTCACGCATCTCTGATCCGACACAGTAAATCCGACACAGTAAATCTAGGCAGAATCCTAGATTGGATTGCTTTCCTCAACTACAATACCAAAATCCTCTCAAACTTGCCTTGCGCCTGGTCCGACTACAATATCATTACCATTGAAATTCACAATTCCAAACAAGCCTCACCTAAGGACACCCAAGCCCCTCCAGTCCTAACCAGAAATAACCGACGCATCTCCTTAGACAGCCTTCTACCGCTACTAAAACCCATCACCACGCAACAGCTGCCCCCCGATCTAGATCCTTCCAAAATGGTAGAAATAGAAACCAACAATCAAAATCTCCTCAATCCCTAGACGAGCTAGCCCCCCTTAAATTTAGGAAAGCCAAACCTCGCGCTCATCTGCATAAATGGTTCTTGGCAGAGCTCAAAGCTCTACGCAAAACCAAAAGAGACGCAGAGGTAGCCTGGAAAAAAAATCCATCAGCTCAGAATAAGTCTTACTTTACTAAAGCCTCCACAGGGTACAAAACCGCAATTGTTGATACTAAAAAGGAAAACTACAATAACAGAATCACAAATGCCAAATCCAACACCAAGGAATTATTCAGAATCCCCAAAGAATTGGAAAATTCTACAGCTACCCCAGACACCTGCAGAAAATAGACACGCTGATGTGAGAATATTCAAAAGGCCCTACTAAACAAAATCGCTTTACTACAAGCCAAAATAGAAACCAAAGAATCCTTCCTACTGACCACCAACAAACTCAGCAAGCTAAGCAGCCCTCCGCCTAAGCTGTCCCCTCAATCACACTGCCTGGCACACAAACCAAAGCATTCGAATTCTCGGCCCTAGAAGTAGAGTCCATCATTAAAAGTCTCAAGCCTTCTAAATGCCGAGACATATGCCCTGCTTCAATCATAAAAGAAGGAGCCAAAGATTTTGCCCCCTTCATCACCTCCTTCATAAATGCCTCCTTTGCCTCCTGCTCCATCCCAAAAAACCTCAAGGATGCCTGGGTCATGCCCTTGCTCAAAAATCCTAACCTCGACCCCAACATGCCAACTAACTACTGACCAATAACCACCGTGCCATTCCTTTTTAAAATCTTGGATAAAGCATCCTATATCCAAATCCAGAACCACCTCGAGTCCAACAACCTCCTGGGTCTCAGGCAATCCAGGTTTTGCCCTAGACACAGGACAGAAACTGCCCTTTTGGATTTTAAAATCCAAATGGATGAGGCAAGAGACAACGGAAAACCTGCTTTACTCCTCCTACTGGACCTATAGGCAGCTTTCAATCTCGTCAACCACAAGATCCTAACCAATCATCTAATCACAGCAGCGCCTTTTCCAACAAAGCGGCAGTCTGGGTCAACTCCTTCCTCTCGGACAAATCCATGAGGGTCTTCTCCCCCACTGCTTCAGCCGACCCAGCCACATCACATGCGGAGTCCCACAAGGCTCCTATGTCTCCCCCAGTCTATACAATATATTTAAAAAGCTCCTTTTTGACCTACTAGACAATCTTGGCGTATCATATACCAACTAAGCCGACGGTACGCAAATTCTCATCACACTCTCAGGCATCAAACAGACTCCACTCTTTTAAATAACATCTACAGTAACATCCAGTCCTGAATGGCTATGCATGGTTTATATCTCAATGACAAGAAAACTGAGCTATTACTCATCGGATCAAAATTGAGACTCACCAAACTCAGCCCCAACTACACCGCCTTCAACATTGACGGCAATCGCATCAAAGTGGACAATGAAGCCAAAACCTTAGGTTTTTATCTTGATTCGGCCCTAACCCTGCAAAGACAAGTGAACGCCACCTCCTCCTCATCAGCCTACACCTCAAAACTAATAAATGCCTGCAGACCCTTTCTATCCACAAATATCTGCATCACCCTTGCAAGAGCTCTGATACTAACCAAACTGGACTATTGCAACACCCTCTATGCAGGCACTAGTCAAAGAAACCTGCACATGCTGCAAGTAATGCAGAATAATGGCCTCCGCTCTGCCATCAATATTCCACGGTCCCATCACATCTCACAAATCAGACGCAACACGAACTGGCTCCCCATACAAGACAGAATCACGTTCAGAACTCTCATGATCACCCTAAATGCCTCAACAACTCGGCCCCTAAGTATCTGACTGATACATTTTCCAGGAATTAATCCGCCAGACCGACTAGAGCCACCTACACACACTGCCTCAACATTCCTAAATTCAGGTTATCCAAAGCAGGAGGATCCAGCTTCCCTGTGCTCGCAGCCAAAGCTTGGAACACCTACCACTGGCTCTCAGATTAGATAGTATGTTCTTCTCCTTCCAACACAAAGTAAAATCTTGGCTAGCCTCACAAGCCAACTAAGTATCTCCTGACACTACCACCACTCTGCATCTCTCCTGTACATTCTTGTATATTACCTGTCATTACTGTTGCTGCATATTCTTGTATATTCTCTATTTGTGTACATTCCTGCACACTCACCTAACCGCCTATATTGTACTACTCCTATGCTTCCTGTATATTACCTATTTAGTAAGCATAACTCATATTGTATGCATTAACTAACCATTTTGTACCATATTGTATTACTTTTATGCTTCTTGTATATAACCTGTTTAGTAAGCATAACTCATATGTATGAAGTAACCATGTTGGTCTCAAGCAATGCGCCCAGATACCCCTGGGTTCGGCGCGCTATATAAGCAAATAAAACAAACAAACAAACAAACAGAATAGGAACACATTTAATTTACTAACATGGTTTGTGTATTTATTTTACTCACCATTAAACAACTTGTTTTACTTTGCAAGCATAATTGCAAGACCTATATTGCTCTTATCAATTTTATTTAATAGCTTCAGAGATCTTGGGAGGTGTCAATACCCATTGGGACAAAGACCCTTCTCCAACTTGTGGCCCTCAGCTTCACCTTGGACAATAGCTTGTTGGATAGTCAATATCCCATGATAAGGACCCCTCCCTCTGTCTATAAGACTATATCAATTAAGAATTGCAAATATATTCCAGAATCCTTTACAAGTGATTATCTGACCTGCTGCAGCCACTTCTTCACCTGAGTCGAACTGGCTTTGTAAGGGTCAATATGGTACTGATGATTGAAGGTCAGTCTGCCACTTTATCTCAAAAGGAAACAATGATAATATCTGCCGAAGTGTGACATCGGCAGGCGTCACATCCTACAAAATAAGTGGGGGGACTAATTAACATACCAATTTGCAGTTCCAGTGCAAATTCAATGAAAAACATTCACTGTCGGAAGCGGCTGCGGGACGTGTGTACGGGACGGGACGTGTTTGTCCGAAGAGCAGCGTCGGCTTGACGGTCACGGGGACGTAGAGTCCTTTACTCTAACCTAACCTGTGCAGCGCGGCCGCGGAAGGAGCTGCATTTGCTGAACGCTTCAGGAGGAGCGCTGAAAGTGCCGTGTGACGAGTGGGGGAGCCGTGAAGAAGTACAGACCCGTGAGCTTGGCACTGGGCGGTTGGGGTGGACCCCTGAGGTGCGGAGGCCCATTCCATATCGTGCAGTCCCTACTGTCAGGTACCTGAGGTGCCTACCTCGGCGCCGTTTGCCGCCTGCCTGCTGCCTGCCTGCCCCGGTGCTGCCTGCATATATACATACATTGCGACTGGGGAGGAAGTTGCAGACTGCGAGCAGGTCACGGAGGGCGGCAAAAAGGCGGCAAATAGGAGCCCAGAGAGGTGAGCGGGGAGCTACAACGAGGGGCTGGAGGGTGAGCGTACCACTGGACCTCTGTGGGGGGGACTTGGAATCCAACCCATACGGTGACCCATATATCAGCTTGGGGTGTTTACCGCTAGCTTCCTATTAATTCTACCACGGTCACTCCTGCACTCTATGCACAATACGCAGATGTATTGAGTGAATACGTGGCTCCTATAACAGGGGAATTTAACATACTTACCCGGAGACTGTGGGCTTTTAGCTCTTGAACCGGATTTGGCAGCCCCCTAGACTGTTGGATAAGGGGAAAGTACAGATTAAGGAGGTAATCTGACTCTACTTGTCAGTGGAATTTCGGGGGAATTATTCCTCATATTAATCTGCAGTCCCCTTGTATAAACACTAGTGGAGACTAATTGACATCCCTGGGACTCTGAAAATCTAGTGATCCGCTACATAGCCATGCAGCGGGGCAAAAGAGCCCCCTATTTCATTTACAATCTACGTAAATCTAAGTGCCCCCCTACTAAGGAAATTAAAGAATGCCTGAAAAAAGGGGATAAGATCAAGAAGAATGTCAAACTCACTTTACCAGTGATGCAAGGGGCCATCACTGAGCATTTTCCGAAGAATCCTTCCCCTCCCATCAATTCAACAGTAATTGAGGAAATGGTAACATCAAATCCTAGGGGTAATAACTCTTTAAACGCCTCTAACTTCGATGACATTGACAACAATTCCCTTTTGGAATTATGCTTATCTATACAGAGAGGAATGCGGGCTCCAACTCCATCAAGACCTTCAAGTAATATAATGACCCCCAAAGACATCAGCATGATCGAGGTCATAGGGGAGTCAGACACTGTGGGAAGGAGTGAACGTCTGTCTGTCTCGCCAAATTTAGCAATGGCGTCGATGGAGGATGAACCTGACAACGAGATAGAAGACAGCATTGATGAGCACCCTAGCTCTTCTAAGATAATTGAGCTGCAATCTTCGGTGGCGGCTCTACAATTCGCCATCAAGATACTCTTACAGATGTCTGGACGCATCTTGGCTAATACGAATGCCATTACCATAGCGTTAGATCATAAAGATCTACCACGAGAAGAGGCAGAGATTAACCTATCGGCGGCATTATGTAAAGGTAACGAGACTAATGATCAAGAAGTGGCGATGGAGGAAAACGAAGATCCGGAGGTATTTGATAATAATATGATACCTGAGTTACTCCAAGAAGAAGGGGACGAACAGGAGCGGGAGTACAGTCCCCGGTCTCCCCTCACTCGTAAACAACGCAGATTGGCTAAAAAGGCACAGAAGAACAAAGTAGCTGCATTGGAAGTTCAGCATCCTCCATCTAGCCCTAAACCAGCGATTGAGCCACGATCAAAAAAAGCTAGAAAAAGAATGGTAAGAGCCGCCCAAAGGGCCGCTAGGACTAAGGGCCCCTTGACAGATTGGCTGATATCTGAGGAAAAGCCAATTGTAGTGGACGACAATGAAGCTTCCGTGACATATGAAGATCCTGACCTTGAATCCAGTATACAAACACATGGGGAAGACGTCCCTGAGTTACAGGCGAAAGATCCCGATGAACTTAGCTTAATGGACCAGAAAAAAGTTGGGAACGAGAAATCTACCCAGCGTATATGCTTCATTAAGAACTTATACCCAAGTGGCAAAAACCCCTGGTTAGCACGCTCGGAGTTGCTAGCAAGATTGTATCATATACCTCAATTGCGCGTGTTAAAATCGGAGGATTTTTTGTTTATTGAACCACTGGGATGTCCGAATCCCAATGTATCAGCCATACACTGTGTTTTTCCAACCACGGCACAATTGATCAGGAAATATAAAGAAGAGTTGACAGTAGTGGACATTGAGATTGACGTGGACCCCCTGGAGAAGGATCCTGCACAGGAATCCGAGGATTCTACACCAGTAACTGTGTTAGACACTGTGCCTAAAATAAGGGGAGGGGAAAACCCGGCTCTGAGGGAAATACAGCAAGTTCTGATGTCCCTACTAGAAGCAATTCCGCAATTGATTAAGAACTATTGATGCCTATCATTACTCTCCTGGAATTGCAGAGGTTTCTCTCACTTGTTGAGGCCGGAAGGCTCTGCACATATGATAGCCCAATATAGCTGTATTTGCCTACAAGAGACGTGGTCTCTTGACCCGTTATTATTTGATGGCTTTGTGATACATCAAGCGCCCGCTAAACGGGGTAGTAAGGGGCGCCCCTTTGGAGGGCTTCTAATCGGGATTGTGAATTCAATTGTGTCTCGCAAATTACAGTGTAAAGCTGAGGAACAGCTATTGGCAGTTGAGTTTGAATTACATGGTGAGAAAGGCCTGGAAAGGTACTTATTAATTAATCTATATAATCCACCAGGAGACTTGGTATGTGACTCTCTGCAGGAGGCGATACAGGATTTGTTATCCGATTGGTGGCTAAAAGCAGGAAATGTTGCTGTGATGATCATGGGGGACTTCAATTGCCATATGTCTGATGAATCAAACATATCTTTAAATCCAGACCTCAACACAAGATGCGAAATGATTCATCGGAAGAGGGATGTTGAGGGTCTGGGTTGGCTCAAATTGTTTGGAGCTTGGGACATGGCCATGATTAATGGCAGAACTTTGGGAGATCGACCGGGGAAACACACCTGGTCTAATGGAACTGCTGTTAGCACATTAGATTATATATTTATGTGCCCCGAGCTCCAGACAAGAGTAGTCGACATGATTGTGAGGCAAAATGAATGGAGCGATCATGCGTCACTGCAGTGCTCATTCAATATCCCTTTATGCCCTCCGTCGATTCTGAACATGGGTACCATCCAAACAAACGTGGCAGGCTCCAGAATTGTGTGGTCAGAGAAAAATATCAATTTGGCTACGGAGTCACTTAAAACCATTGCAACTCTGGGCTACCACGATTTTGATCATATGACTATAAATGAAATTGAGGATTGGATATCCAGATTCACTCGTAAACATGCTTTAGCCAAGAAGGGATATATGTTAAAAACAGGAGGAGCAACGCCCTATTCTAACAAAGAAATCAGGGATGCCAAGAGAGATTTAAGAGCGGCCATTCGGAGCGTTAAATGGGGGAATGCATATGGAACCGGGTACCGCGAGAAGTTAAGAAAAATTAAAAATCGGTATAGAACAGTGGTTAAAAATATCAAGGCCCGCGAGAAAAATACTAGGTATCAAAAATTAGTGCAAACTATTTGCACTAGAAATCCTCGTGGTATCTGGTCCCTCCTTAATGAAAATAGAGAGAAGGCTAAGGGCCCCCTTATCAACCCAATAAGTAAGAAGACGTGGGAAAAATTTCTATTGGACCGAAACAGAGGTGACATCGAAACCCCAAATAAAGAGGGGATAGAGGTGCCCTTTCCTCCGCCCATAGATGTTTCCCCTGAGGCAATATTGGAAAAAATAATTACCCTCAAATCATCCAGAGCCCCTGGACCCAACGGTTTGGCGAATGTAGTGATTAAGAGCCATCCCTTGTTTTGGGCTGA
Source organism: Ambystoma mexicanum (assembly GCF_040938575.1). Taxonomy (NCBI): domain Eukaryota; kingdom Metazoa; phylum Chordata; class Amphibia; order Caudata; family Ambystomatidae; genus Ambystoma; species Ambystoma mexicanum. The sequence continues at coordinate 313,802,075 of NC_090937.1, read as the reverse complement.
TTTATTCTCTTTGCTCTTTAATAAAATTCTAGAGCAAGGAATAATCCCCCGCACCTTGCAAACAGCTATCCTTATCCCTGTGTTCAAAAAAGGTAACCGTATGGAGCCTAATAACTATATATTATTATCTATGCTAGATATTTCTGGTAAATTGTTTGCGGCACTGTTACTCAGTGAATTGCAACAATGGGTTGACAAGGCTAAAATACTTAGTAGATTCCAATGCGATTTTAGACGAGAGTTTTCCACCTCCCATAATCTACTTGTCATGGAACTACTTCGAACACGGGCACTCAGTAAGGGGCAGCCCCCGTTGTATGCTTTGTTTATTGACTTTCAGGCTGCATTTGATTCAATTCCGCGAATAAGGTTATGGGCCAAACTTGAGAAATTGGGATGTCCACCTGACCTATTATACTATCTAAAATTACTCCATTATAACACAACGGCATGCCTTAGATTGGACCAGGAAGGTAATTCAACACGTAATGTGATACAAGATAGTGGGGTTAAGCAGGGATGTGTTACAGCACCTTTAGTATACAATCTTTATGTTTACGACATCCCTGCCGCCCTGGCTGAAGTGAATAACTGTCCCCCGAAAGTGGGTGAGGTGCATTGTATGGTACTAGCGTATGCGGATGATCTTGTGATCTTTGATAATACCATAAGCGGTTTGAGGCGTTCTGCTACCCCTCTGTGGGATTATGCCAGAATAAATGGATTGAAGATCAATCTAGATAAAACGAAGGTGCTAAAATTCACGAGTAAAAAAACATCCAGGGTGAATCTTATGGTACATGGAAGTGTCATCCCTTATGCCCCATCCTATCGCTATCTCGGAGTGGATATTGAGCCCCTAGGTGATTACTCATTGTGCAGACAGGGGCGCTCCATGAGAGCCATGCAAGTCACTTCGCTCATTGCCTCATTTACAAAAAAACAGGGTGGCTTTACCCTTTGGGGAACGCGTCAGCTCTATATCCAAGTAATGGCACCAATGATTATATATGGGCTTGACTCACTACATACAATGGACCTAGGATGGTTACAAGTATTGGAGGGTAAGTTTTGGAGACGGATCCTCGGGTTACACCCGGGGATACCGATGGCCTTGATCAGATTAGAACTGGGACTACCCTCCCTTAAAGCCATGGTCTTGAAGAAAAGAGCTGGTTTACATCTCAAGATGACTGATGATCCGAACAATCCCCTCCTATCGGTGATCCATTAGGACGTGACCAATAAATATACTACGTCACCCCTTTATAAAGACATGGTGATATTCCTAACTGACATTGGATGGACACATAGAAGGGCTAACACCTCCAAGGAAATCCTAAATGCCCTAGGTAAAAAAGTGGACTTATGGGATTGGCTTGAGAATTACAATCACATGTGCAACCTCAAGTCGTATCAGTTTATTAAATATCGTTTGTTTAGCTTTATGAAGCCACAAACCTATTTATCCCTTTGCCCCTCTAGTAAACTTAGACGTTTTATTCTCTTACTTAGATTTGAGCAATTGCCCACCCTGTACAACAGAGGGGCTTGGGAAAAAATCCCGTCCGACAAACGTATATGTCGCTTGTGTAAATCCCCTGATCACCTAGAGACAGCTCGACACCTACTTACGGAATGTCTGAAATTGAGAGCGACAATTATTCGTCATTTGGGTGATTTTGCACCTGATCATACTACTATACCTGAAATGTCCTTTTGGCTTTATTGCACTAATACCAGCAATATGCATTTATTTATCGCCCTTTATAACATCTGGCAACAAGCTGAGCGGGAGTTAAAGTGTGGATTAGTACCATCCTAAGATGGAGGAAATGTAAGGGGGTGTATGATGAATCCACTTAGAGACTGAAATGAGTAAGTTTGATAGTCCATATGTAAAGGCCATAATTAGATCCGGGTGATAGAATGTCAATGCTTATTCTTCAGTTAGGATGTATAGTTTTTATATGACTTTTTTATTTTATTTTAACATAAATATGTATATAGTTTAATTGAGCATAAGGTTGTGTATATGTGATTTGTAATATGTAAAAATTATATGTGTAAAGTTTGAATTTATTTCATACTACATCACATTAAAGAATTAAATTAAAAATTAATTCAATGTAGTGTCACCAGAAATTAGCATAAAGTGAGGGGACTCCGTCCACCCTCATGTACCCTCGACTTGAGCCCTGGACATCGGTAGATGCTGAAACCGCCTTTAACCTTCTGCCATGGGCATGTATGTTGGAGATATTGGGGGTCATTACGACCTGGGCGCAAAGGGATACCGGGCAGCGGTAATGACACTGGTGCCGGTAATCCCTTTGCGTCCTATTCCGAGGTCCCTTTGCGGGTACCTCTCTAAATGCCTGGTTTTACCAATTTGCGGTACCGTTATTGACGCCTTCCCATTCCCCCTATGGGGGCTCAAATGGGAATGGGGAATGGCTTTTCAAATGGGGATTTACCGGTCCGGCATAGGTCGGAATAGACTGGTAAATCCCCATACCACGAAGTCGGTGGTGGTACCGGTATTGGTGCTAGTCATGACTAGCAGCAACCTCGGAATGAGGGCCATTGACTGCTTTTACCTTTGGTAGGCAGTTCCGTACCACATTATGTGCACCGTAATCTGGCATGTTTGTCAAAATTAAGTCATATCATTCCTTTTAATTGAATAGGGGAATGCTGCAATGCACCTTGTACCTGCTTATCTTACGTTCCTGCTAATGCCACTGAATAGTGTGTTTCACAGTCACCCAAGCGCATACCTCACTTCCGTTTAGCATTCAAAAACGTCTCTATGCGAGTGGGCTGATTTTTTATTGAAATCCGGGAAGCATTGATCCTAGCGTACTGCATGGAGACTGAAGAAGCAAGATGGCACCATACACCTGCCTGCAGTGTCTTGAGAGCATAATTGGCATGCTTAGGTGTGTGCCAGGCCTACTCTATGCATGTGCCGCTTTTTGTCCAGCATACTCTATAGCCGGGAATGGATTCTGAGCTCTTTTTTCCACCATCTGACTTAATAAAATCGAATCTGCAGGTTGAACCATTGCTTCACAAGCAGTCATGAAGCTTGAGAGTCACGTGGATTTTCTCTCCAGGTATTGCCAGTTGTTCAGCTTTCTGCAAATTCATTTTAGCAGCTTTTTCCAGTTGTGTATGCACCTGCTGGGTTTCGGTTCACAGATCCTATGGCTTCGCTCCACTCTACTGATCTTGACCTGATCCGCCTGGATAACCCTCCTCATGACAATCTGAGTGTTCCTCTCAAATGATGCGATGGTTAAGCCTATTGCCAATGCAAAGCGTGTGATGGCTGCAAGGTTTTGAAGAAATCTTAACTAATACATTTTTCTGCGTGACCTTCCAAACCGATATGATATGTTGCTGCACTTGCTTTGCCATTACAGGGGAGAATGACCATATGCAAATGAGGCTTTGACCTGCCCCAAAATGAGCAGTCCGACCTGAAGTACTAGGTCACGTCCATTCTGCAGGAGACCACAGGCAACCGCAGACCTGTTTTGGCTTCATTAAGTTTCAACAGTAAGGTGTGGCTTGGGTCTCTATACACGGCAAACTCAAGACCTAGGTTATTCCCATCCCCCTTAGGGTGACTAATGCTATGCTAAATTGTGATGAATCGAAGGTTATAACTAAATTGTTCCCACTGACATTCCTGTGGTCAACCCTACAAACCATTGGTGTTCTTCCTGCTATGCCAATATACAATATGTAAAACCATTTGCAAATCATCTTGGTCTCAGACTAAAAAGTGTCATGCAGTCCAGACATCTAGGACACATCCCTGCTGCATGAGACCCCCAGGTCATATCTCCTCTTTCGAGGAAGATATTTCGGACCTACTGACCAATAACACTAAACCAGGATCACAAATAATCCTTCTTGGTGATTTTAACTTAGGACACTCTGATCCTAATGACCTCAATGCCTCATCCCTGGAAAACTCAATTTCCCAGTTCGGCTTTAACCATTGCATCACGACCCCGACACACAACAAAGGAAGAACACTGGATTAGCTGGCTGACCTCAACTGCTCCACTACCATCCTTCAAAATGCTCCCACTGCATTTCTGACCATCATTTCATTTTTTTCACCATCCAGGGGAATGCACCGACAACACCAATTCCCCACATTGCCCCGCAGGTGCTCGCCAGAAACAACCAAAACTTAATGCTCCAAAGTCTACGTCCTCTGATACAGAAGTCCTAGACCCAGCCAACTACAAGGACTTGGACTCAAACAAGCTAGTTGACTTCTACAATAACATACTGGAGGCTGCTGTGAACAGCATCGTCCCCATTAAACGAGCCAAAGCCAAACCAATAGCCCACCTTAACAAATGGTTTACGCCCAAACTAAAAATCCCCTGGAACGCCAAAAGAGCAGCAGAATCTATTTGGAGAAAATTGCCTAACCCCACTAACAAGGCACTATTCACCTCAGCTGCCACATCTTACAAATCTGCTATTCTTAACGCAAAAAAGGAAACTTATGACAACCATATTCTCAATGAGTCCCCAGCGCCACCATCGGAAACCTGTGTGAAAGACGCAGTTTGGTGCGCTAATATACAGAAAACACTTGCAGACAAAATCGCTATGCTCCAATCTAAAATTGAGCAAAAAAAAAACAGCTTGGCCAAGAACGCCAACCCCACCTCCCCTCCGCCTATCAGCATCACCGACTGCCCACCTTCCTCCTTCTCACCAGTCTCAGCCAAAGAAGTGGAAAAGATCATTAAAGCCTCAAACCATCCAGATGCCAAGGAGATCTTTGCCCAGCGGCAATCATTCAGGAATGTGCCAAGGACTTGGCCCCATTCATCTCAGCATTAATTAAATCTCCCTTCGAGACCAGTACGGTACCAAATAACCTTAAGGAGGCTTGGGTCATGCCCCACTTAAAAAAACCTAACCTAGATCCCAATATTCCCACTAACTACAGCAGGCCCATCATCACCGTTCCCTATATCGTAAAGATTCAAGACAGCATGGCCTATCTTCAAATCCGGAAACACCTGGAGGATTACAACTTACTGGGCCTCAGCCAATCGGGCTTTAGGCCAAGACACAGAACAGAAACAGCCCTCCTGGACCTTAAAATCCAAATGGATGAGGCTAAGGACAATGCCATGCTTCTACTGTTAGACTTATCGGCAGCTTTCGATCTTGTCGACCAACAGTTCTCACTGACCACTTGTCCAAAGCAGCTACCTTCTCCAGCAATGCCTCTACCTGGATACTATCATTCCTGTCCAATTGCACCACCTAGGTCTTCGCACCCTCTGACTGAGTGGACCCAACTCCCACCCACTGCGGCGTACCACAAGGCTTGTGTGTCTCGCCAATGCTCTACAACATCTTTACTAAGCTTGTTTTTTACCATCTTGATAACCTGGGTGTCAAATACACGATCTAAGCCGACGACAGCCGGGTTCTCATAACGCTCTGAGGGTGCTATGAAGATGATTCTAAAAGGATTAACGAGATATACCTGGAAATCCAGGCGTGGATGGCAGACCACTGCCTCTGCCTCAATGAAGAAAACAACGGTCTTTGATCATTGGCTCCAAAACCCACCTCGACAAATTAGACCCCCGCTATGCATCCATCAACATCGATGGAAACTCAATTAAAGTGGCCAAAGAAATCAAAACCTCTGGGGTATACCTAGACTCCACCCTCTCCCTCAAGAAGCAAGTGAATGCCACTGCCTCCTCCACGGCCTACCCCAACAAACTAATTAACGCTTGCAAATCATTCCTTTCACCTAGTAGCTGCATTACCTTAGCCAGGGCACTAGTCTTATCCAAGATTGACTACGGTAACGCCCTCTACTTAGGCAACTCCGAAAGGCACTTCAACATACTCCAGGTCCTTCAAAATAATGCCTTAAGAGTGGCACTAAGCATACCGAGATCTACTCACATCTCTAGTTTAAGGCAGGACGCCCACTGGCTTCCGGTACGGGATAGAATTCCACTTTGCACGCTCGTCATCACGCACAATTGCCTCTCAAATACCGCCCCCAAAAACTTGGCAAATAAAGTCAACAAATGTCAACCAACTAGACCAACTAGAGCCGTGTACTCACACTGCCTGGCCGTACCTAGATTCCTCCTAAAAAGAGCAGAGAGAGTGCGCTTCCCGGTATTAGCCGCCAAACAGTGGAATGCCCTACCCCTCAGCCTTAGAGTGGAACCTTCATTACGGACCTTTAGAGTCAAAATAAAGAGCTGGCTCTTTGGTAAGAAACAGGAGTGATCAGCTACCTCACCCTGCCTACACCTTGCCTGTTTTTTCTCTTTTATGCCTATTGTAGCACTAGCATCTGGGTATTGTAACTGAATCTCTCATCTTTCGACCTCCATGTAACCATGGTCGACCTGCACTTATTTCTGCTGTTGTTTTTCCTTTCTGTTATTGTCTTAACTGTCTGTGGCCCTCATTACAACTCAGGCGGTGGACCATGGTTCTATTAGCACCATGGTCCATGCCGGATTCCGCCATGGTGGATGGCGGAATTACCGCCCCATTCCAAGGTGAGTGGGGCGGTAATTCCCCATTCACCATTTGCCCTTCTCCATTCCCATTTTTGCCCCATAGGGCACAATGGGGATGGGGAAGGCGCTAATTACGGCACTGTAAATTACGGTGCCGTAATTAGCACCAAGGTCGCTTAGCGCCTTGGACTTTAACACCTGCAAAAAAGCAGGCGTTAAAGTATGAATCAGGCGTTAAGGGTTAACGGCGCCGACGGCGCCGTTAAACCCTTAACGCCTGACTTGTAATGAGGGCCTGTAACTCTTGCATAAGCTTTAAGCGCCCAGTTACCTGAGGGTTCGATGCGTGGTACACATAAAGAAACTACACTAAACTAAATTAAACAAGTATCCCCAGACACGTTTTGGGCTGAAAGGGTATCTTCTATGATGTTTACCCTGGCTGTCCAGGCAAATTCAAGTTTTAATGTTCAGGAAAAGGAATGAGCAAATTAATTATCAGAAAGGTAGAAGGGAATGCATATTGGCTTGAGAGGTGTGAGCAAAGATTGGAGGGTAAATGAATGTTTCAGAGGGTGATTGCATAGGCAGGAGATTAGGTTTGTGAAGTGGGAGGGGTTGGCAGAGCCCAGTGCAGCTGTCTGGGTAGCAAGAGGCTTTTTGTAGGCTAAGAGTAGGCTAGGTGTACTTAATTTGGGCCAGTGTCAAGGTTACGGCACAAGTTTATTTTGAGTGTCTGAATTCCAGAGGTGATGCAAGACTGATAAGGTGGACAGGGAGATGTGAATGTGTAATATGTATAGTGTTGGTCAAATAGAATCATCAGTGCATGGTGAAAGACAGTGAAAGCATGGTTAATGGAAAAGGCATGAATAGGGGAAAGAGATAGGAGAGAGGCCCTCACATCATGAAAGTAAGAGGCAAGAGAGCCCTGCCTGAATTTCCACATAGTCATTGAAGAGGGGGGATGGGGACTAGAAGGTGGAGGGACATAGATGTCAAAAATAACAATGGATTAATCAGAGGGAGAACGGGCAATGGAGAGGTCAGAGGAAGAGAGCCAAGTAGAGAGAAAGTTAGGAGAGTTCCCACCAAGTGGGTAGGCTTGTTGTGGTGGGAGTGGTCAAAAAGGAGGGAGGTAAGTTCAAGGCAGGAGGCTGCAGAGGGCTTGAGGAGGTTAAACACCCCCACAATGCCAATGGGGATTTCATTGGGATGTGACTCAAGGAGAAGTATTTTTATAACACAATATAGACAGTAGTTATTAATTTACATCAATTTATTCCTGGGTCTAAGTCCCTAAAGTTGATTTTCTAGCCCTGTGTGTGAATATCACATACACTTGCAGTGTGGTACATTCAACCCTAGGGTTAAAAAGAAGGACATGGGGGAAAGGTGTGAGGGGAATGATCGGCTACAATATTGTGTAAGAGTAGCTTTACATACTAGAGGAGCAAGATGTTACCTCTTATTGCTCTTGTGCTCTCTGTTCGATAAGATGGTCTTGCCAATTACACCTTAACAAAGGGTGACTTCCTGCGTGTCCCACCTAGAAGAAATTATTCTAAGGTAAGGTGTGGTGCATCAACTCGATTGACCATTAAACATGAGTTGGATCAAACACATGTTTTTCGTAGTGGTATAGTAACTGTAGGATTGGGATCCTTCCTGGATGACTCAAGGGATGCCTATTCCTGGTCCTGGATACTGTGTGGCGTCCAGTCCTCTTCGTATTTTAATTAGAGTATGGCTGTGAAATAAAAACCATAGGGAGTCAGCTACGAGTGCCTAGGGATTGCTGTCAAAAAAGATCAGTTCTGAGTCTGCTATGCATGGCCTCAATGTTGTTATTCCTATGGCTGTGCTGTTCCATAGTGATGTCTGTTGTGGCTAAGTAAATCTAGGGTGACATGCGTTCTGTTCTTGAATGCACCCGGCAATGTAGTGACTAATGGGCAACATGCCAGTGTCTCTGACAACAGTGGCGCATGGGGAGAAGAGTCTCTAATTGCTCTTACCTTAAATGCTCGGTATCTCTCTCCGCCGGTTTGCATCCAAAATGACGACAGACTCGTTCGCCATCTTGGATGTGGATGTTTGTATTCAATACCTGTGCGTAAGTCACGTGCGTGCATACACATGCAGTAGAAAACTACCAGAATTCTTTGTGTTTGTCGGTAATTGTAGTTCTTTCTACGTTTGCTCGTGTGGATCTCCGCTCGCATGATCATGTGTGTGAGGTCATGTGCAGCAGTGGACTACCAAAAACTCCCAAACTTGATGGGATTTGTAGTTCGCTCGTATATTCATTAATAATGAAGTGAGCTCTGTAAGTCCCAATGTGTAAGTGTTGCCTTATTTCATGGTGCTGACCAAGTTGAGGGCAAATGAAATAGGAAATCTGAACACGGGTATTCAATTCTTATTGCTTTCTTATTTTTATTTCGTCTTTTTATGGACCTAGTTCCTTATGTATACACGTGTGACTATCACTGGGGGTATTGCTGCCTACCGGTGCATATTTGGAAATATTGATTCCGGGGGCTTCCATGGTGCCATAGTTCTGTCGAGGAGAATAGGGGTTATTTGGTGTGTCGATTGCACAAACTCATTGGATCAATTGGCATGATGTTACCATGCCTGGAACAGAAGAGGTAGGGATCCAAGTTTGTAAAGTCTATTAGTGGAGCCTTGAGGGGAAAGGTGCTGATGAATAAGTCCCATATGGTGCCCCTATTGTGTTTAATGTGAACAGTAAAGTCTCATGTTTAGTATATGATATCCATCTTCAAACGTCTGCTGATGCGGTGGGAATTACTGCACCGCCAATGCTTGCCAGCAGATTTCTTCATTGAGGCCATACTTATGGCTTTGGAGTCTAATAATCCACATTTGTTCCCGTTTTAGTAGTAATGCCATTATGTTGCCTCCTCTTTTGGGTACTGTCACTTTTTCTAAGATTGTCCATGCAATCTTATTTTCCGAATGCCCCTATGTCATATAGTGCTCAACCAGAGGAGAAGTACACCGTTTCGTTCTGATGTGTGACCTGTGTTCACAGATCCGAGTTTTTATTGTTCTGGTTGTCATTCCAATGTACATCATATTGCATGGACATTGAATTAGGTATACCACGTTCGAGGTATTGCAATTAGTGAAGGTCCTCTGTTCCCACGGGTATTTCCACCCAATGTCTTTAGTGGTTGTGCGCTTGGTGAATTGGCATACTGAACAATTTCCACAGGGAGCATGTCCCTGGGTTCTCGGTGTGTTCTAGAGGGTGTTGGTCTCTGGTGGTTTAATTTCTCGGTATGTGTACTAGGCTGTCCCTAAGGTTTTTTCTCCTTTTAATGGAAAAAAATGGGCCTGGTAGATCGTTGTCATCTATGTTTAGTAAGTGCCACGATTTTTGGATTTCCTTTTTTAGAAGGTTAATCACCGGTGAGTGGCTAAACACTGCCATAATGATATCAGCACCTCTGTCCTTTTTCTCATGTTGAGTCAGGGTGATCTCTCTGGGTATGTTATAATTCTGTTAGGGTAATTTCTTTCTTTCGAGTTGGATGTCAATGTTCTGGCCTGTGTATCGTATTCCATTTGGGTGTTCCAATTCCTCCTAAATCGGAGGAATTGGCCGAATGGTAATTTCTCCCTAAGGGTTCTTTGATGGAAACTGGAAAACTCTAACAAGGAATTCCTGTCTGTTGCTTTTCGAAATACAGTAGTTTCAAATGTCTGGCCTGTTCTTTTGATTTTTAAGTCCAGGAATGTGGCCTCAGTTTTACTTGCCTCCTGGGTGAATTTCAAAAATGGATCTAGTCCATTTACCCATTTGATGAAATCGGCTAAAGTATTCTCATCTCCCTCAAAAAACATGAGGATATCATCTATGCACCTCCACCAGCTAAGGATATTCTTTAAGTAGGGGTTGTTTCCCGAGTAGATATGTTTCTCTTCAAAGGAGGCAACATAGAGTTAGCCAGAGTAGGGGCAAATGTGGCTCCCATAGCTGTCCCAGCTGTTTGTTTGTAGTATGTGTCTTCTATGAGGAAGACATTTTTAGTGAGTGCAATTTCTGTTAATTGCAGAATCAAGTTCGCAGGCATGTCTAGAGTTTCGGTTTTCTCCATTAGGACTTTTTCAACTGCTCTTAATGTCTCTCGTTGAGGGATCCTTGAGTATAAAGACTCTATGTCCATAGTGACAATGTAAAGGTCTGGGTTAGCGGACCATCGAGTTGATGCACCACACCTTACCTTAGAATAATTTATTCTAGGTGGTACCCGCAGGAAGTCACCCTTTGTTAAGGTGTAATTGGCAAGACCATCTTATCGAACAGAGAGCACAAGAGCAATCACAGGTAACATCTTGCTCCTCTAGTATGTAAAGCTACTCTTACCCAATATTGTAGCAGATCATTCCACTCACACCTTTCTCCCATGTCCTTCTTTTTAACCCTACGGAGATTGGGACGCAAGTTGGCATGCCCGTGAGCAACCCAAAGTATCTCTCAAAACCTCCAAGATGTGGAGAACATTGAAGAAATTAAATTGTTACTGAGAATGCATTATTCTCCGTCCTGAAGAAGGCGGCTAGTTTCTAGTACCGCTGAAACCGGTTGACACATTGAAGAAGTTGAAGTGCTGGTGACAACAACTCTGAGACCCTTTATACATTTGAGGAAAGGGCTTGAATAAGTTACACATCATTTTAATCCTATCAAACAGTAATAATACACCCACTGATTGATTGAAAACCTTTTTAAATCTTCATTTTGCTGTCTTTGGCCATTTGGTCTAAACAGCTTTTTAATGATAAGACACACAGACAGGGGACAGTGACATTAAATATCATACTGACCTCCATGAAGTGTGCGTCTAATCACTTAGAATGAGGAAAGTAGTGAGAGAGTTGAGGGCTAGGATCTCTATACTACTTGTAGTCTTCACATCATCACCAATTAGGGTTGAATGTACCACACCGCGAGTGTATGAGATATTCACACACAGGGCTAGAAAATCAACTATAGGGACTTAGACCCAGGAATAAATTGATGTAAATTAATAACTACTGTCTATATTGTGTTATAACTGTCAGGGCAGAGACAGCTAGTGGAAGCCCACTGACTCCCACTGTCATTACCTACTCAAGGGGAAGTGTCATATCAGGGAAAAAAGGGAAGAGCCACCAGGACATGAAGAGGAGTAGGAGGGATTGATCGAACAGTGGAATATTGTTTATTTTTTTATTTGTTTTATTTGTATAGTACAGTTGACAAGTTAATCAACTTTTAATACAAACCAACATTTAATCCAATAAAAAAGAAAAATGCAATCTTTAAATAACACAAAACATCATTTTTCTAAAATCTGTAAAATCTCTCGAATACTTTTTCCAGAATTTAGTGAAGGGACTAATGCATCCTTCCTTTTGACCACAAATTAAAATGTCCCACAGATGTTCAGGTGCAGTAGACATATCAAGACCAGCAGCCAGTGGTAGAAGTGTACCGAAAAAAGTAGTGGAACTGTGGTCTTGGCAGGGGAGAATGCAGGAGGAAGCATAGTTCAATATGTAACAAGGTGTTGCAGCCGAGGCATTGAAATAGTCTAAGTGACTCGTAACTGAGGCTACTATTAAAACTTTACACTTGCCCAGGGACATGAAAGGACAAATATTATGTGTAGAATGGTGAATGTTTGGTCGTAAAAAGTAGAGGAATGGTCAACAGAAAAAAACAAAGTAGTGGAATACCGCTCCCAATCGTTCCAGCTCACTTATATCACTGCCAACGGCTCTGATTAACCCTTTGCATAAAGCAAACAATGCAGGATATTCGAAAAGAAGGTGAGGTACAGGCTCCAAAAGGATATCTCCACAGAGACGACACTCCTGGGAATCTTTAACCACCCTCCAGTGATCTCTAAAGTTTTAACAGAATTGAATTTAAGTCTCAAATAATCCCACACCATGGAATTACCAATAACATGATTTATGTATAGAGGTGAATGCCTCTTTTCCAATATATAAGGTATAAACCATTGTCCAGTTGTTTTAGTAGCTAAATTATCAAGCAACTGATCAGTAATAAAAGTTCTTAATACAATCTTCATGGTTCGTTTAAAGGAAGCAAATGTCATAACGGAAACATCATCCCACGCTATTGAGTGCAACTTGGCAAACACCTGCTTTATTTGTGCCAAAACACTTGACTGCATAAAATATATTTTACTAGAGAAACCCTCAAACAACCAACCCATTAGGGAATATTTATGTGAATGGAACAATTTCCAATAAAGAGTTAAACTATTCAGCATTACATGTTCTCTAATTGGAAAAATATTAAACTCAAAATAAAACATTTCAACTCATGTGAAAAGAGGCAAACTAAGGATTCTCTTTAATATCTCCATGTCTTGCAGGCATTCTAGCCCCAAACCTCACCTGTATAAACAATGACCATCAAGATTTTGGTCCAATACAATTTAGTCAAAATTCCAACAGAATAGCCCCCTCCTTTATTAGAAAATTAGCCAATACCACCAACAACTTGAGCAGTTCTTGTCTTTAATCGATCTAGATGGGCAATTCCATTAAGTTTAATATCCAGAGTGATGCAAAAATAGTGTGGAACTACCTCAATAATCTCCCCATTCATCTGCCAGTTTGATCTAACAGCCTTTTATTGTCAATAGTCAAATACCATAATTTTTGTTTTGGAGGTGTTTACCTTCAGTGGATTGGAGCCCAAATATGCATAAAGATTACTTAAAGCAGACTGAAGGCCACCAGGGGTTAGATCACACGAGGCAATATTGTCAGCATAATCCATCCATTGTAGTAACTCCACGCCTAATTTAGAAAGAATACAATTACGGTCAACCAGGGCTTTACCCATTTTGGATAGATAGAGATTAAACAACACAGGGGTTAACATACAGCCTTGTTTGACTACCTTGTGTGTGTCAATTCAGCTGGAGGCCTACCTGTTGCCTTCGAGCTACACCTAAACCCTAGTCTGATCGTGCAGCATTATAATAATTTTAAGCAAACCAGGGGGGATTCCCCGGCTGACCAGTTTCCTCCACAATCTTGCTCTATCAACAGTGTCAAATGTTGCACTATAATTAATAAAAGCAACATAGACAGGTCTGTTTTGTATTAACCATGACTATTGCACATTGGTGACTAAAGCCTAGAGCATTAATTGTGGTTCTGCAGCCTTTTACGGTAACCTGTCTGGTTCAGCGGAATAATATTCTCAACCTCAGCCCAATGGCACAGCTCCTCGATGAGTACCCGGGCAAAGATTTTGGCTGGAGTATCAACCATTGCCAACAGACGATAATTATGGAGATCAGCTTATGCACCTTTCTTTAGCACAGTGACCAGAATACTATCATGCCAAGACAGAGGGATACTCTGACACGAGGAAATACACATAAAAACTGGTGTAGCACATCTGCCCAGAGAGAAGCGTCTTTTTTTATTAACAAATTGCAGATGACATCAGGGCCTGGTGCTCTGGAAGATTTGCTAAACTTAATCAGCTTTCGAATATTGTCTCTTTTTGTTTGTGTAAATCCAAACTCCCAAATCAGAATCAACAATGTGCAGATCCAGTTAGTTTCCCCCCATTGAGCTGGTAATATGAGCAATCCAAGCCGGTTCCGAAACTTCATTAATATCAGGGTTGGATGAGTGATTACCATTAATTATGCTCCAAAATGTGTGGGAGTCGTTTGTCAATGTGGTGGGGACCAGGTCTCGCCATTGCTTACATTTGACCTCGTACCAGTGCAGTTTAAACCCTTTTGCATATTTGCTCTTAATTATCTTATGCCCTATGGCATACTGTAATGGGTCATCTGCGGAACGTGCCAATGCTCTTAACTCTTTATGATTGTACCTTTTTTAGTTTTAATATCCTTATCAAAAGAGAATGTCGATGTTTTTTATTTTGACCAATGGCCCTCCTTGTGTTACTCATTGTTCGAGGCAAAATGCTATCTTTGATAAGTGCTAAACAACATTCATATGTCTTTAGAATGGAGCCTCTCAGCTGAGTGTTGGTATCGAGTACAGACATGCGCTCAACAGAGACAAAATCTTCAAATATCCTTTGCGCCATCAGAAGCGGCGTCTATTTTGTGGAGGTCCAAATGACCCGATTTAATGCAGGGTTAAAGAAAAGTAACCCAAAGGCAGAAACCCCAGGATTAAGACCTCCAGGTCAAGCTAATAAAAATAGGAAAGTGATCACTCTCTGATTGATGGAATCAGTGATCATAGAGAGCAAGTTTGCACCAAACATGTAGTCAATAATGCTGGCACTTTTCTTAGAGGTCCTAGTAAACTGGGGTGGATGATCAGAGGGCCGTACACAATTGATCATATGAAATCCAGAAGAGTATAGCAAGGTAGCGCACCTGTTTCCACACGAGCAAGCACAATCGAGCCTAGAATCTTGGCCCACAGAAAAAGAAGAAGTAATATCTTCTCCAAACCCAACCACACTTGTATTTCTAGGTATATTTCTAGGGATTTTGGAGTTAAAGTCTCCACACACCACTGTTGGTAAAGTGCAGTTCGTGTTGCTAATTAACCCCTCCATCTCCTTAAGAACAATGGTGTGCGCCTCTACGTAAGGAGGATCGTATATATTGATGAGAAAGATTTCACTTCCCCCGTCAATATGTGTCATTCTGAATCACAGGGAATTTCATTCAAAGATAAGGATTGCTTCACAGCTAAAATCAAACCCCCTTTAGCTCCAGCAGCAGTAACTTTGACCGCTAGTTTATTAATGATATTCCACCCATCCAACACATAGGGCTCTATCAGCCAGGTCTCCTGTAGCATGACAATTCTAACGTTGTCAATGTGATCCAGGAGACCATCATGTTCATACAAACGATGATCCCCTTGAGTGTTCCAACATATCAATAAGATCACTGGACTAGGAACATTGTTGCTTTCTCTGGCTCACCATCCCGGCCAACCATTCCCATTGATACTCATTTCCCTCTGAGTCTTGCCTACTAGCACCTAGACCCTTTAGGACATTATGCCGATCCCAATGGCCATCACTGGGTGTCAAGGCTAAATGCACAGCAACAGAAGACTGTTTAACAGAATGGTTTATTCTTGCAGTCGCCTCATGCCGTGTTTGTACTCGTTTGATGCTGCCAGCACATTTGAGTTATTTTTCTTCCATCGCAGTGTGCTCATAACTAAGCCAGAAAAATTGATGGCTATGTTCAATAATATAATCAGTCATGATTTCCGCAAAAAAGTAAACCACAGAAGTTGCAAACATCTCATCCTCACATTATTTAACTATAAGAATATCAGTACTTGTGATAATTCGTAGTGGGATGATAGATTGGAGCAATTCCATGACATGCGAACGGTTCAAATAATCATACCAATTAGAACGAAAAAGGCTCTGGACATGTTGAATCTCAGTAAGTGGGCGTACATCCGCCTGGACCTCAACAGTCTAAGTCTTACAATCAGGTACAGAAACAAACTTGCAAGTCACTGAGGGATGAACAATGTGAGTTGAAAACCAGTACTTAAGATTGTATACTGGCCCGCCTCAGAGTAGCGCTTAGTACTATAAGTGCCAGCTATTCAGGGGTTACTTCCTCCCCGACCCTTCTTTCGACCTGTCTTCATCAGGTAGGTCGACCGTGTTCTTTCTCATGATGAGTTACACTGTAGGGAACCTGTTCAGTAGTCACTTCATTGCTATTCGCCGTCTCACACTTATCCTCGACCTCAAGTAAGAATGATGTTTGGACAGCACACGTATACTGAAATGCTGGCCTCCCATGATGCTGTTTTCCTGTGCTTATGGTACTGCATTTCTTTTTTATTCTTATCAGGCAAGGGGACAGTAATACTATCTGCAGCGTCGGTGCCCTAAGGAACAATTTGAGTCGCAGATAAGCACTGCCTTACTGGCTGACTTTTTCCATTATTTCCAGTTTCTGGTTCTGTCCTAAATACTTTATTTTGTCTACGCTTATTGGAATACATGGTAGCCCAGTGAATAAATGTATGCATTTTCTGTGCCTACCATTCAACAGAATCAGCTGATTATGTTTCAGGTAGAGATGTCAACACGCACACACCCCCTCATTCAGGTTAGTTGAAGGGTTGCGCAAAGTAGACGCAATACTAGCATTAATTCTCTCGAGGCTAATAGAGTGATTGCACAGAATAGTCTCAAGAAGAGACAAACAACCAGAATTTTTAGCAATCTCACTATCCTATTTCTCAAGACATTTTAGAATGACATCAGATCTAATGAGTAATTGTGCTAATAAAGACTGTAAAACCAACCCCAAACATGGAGGATGAGTCACAACTCATGGTGCTGTCATGTGGTGAGGGAGGAGTGAGTCTGCAGATAATAAGCTTGAGTTCTCTGTCGCCTCGATGACTCCAGAGCTGGTGAATCCATTAGACTCGGCTGAGGCGTACACATCAACACGAGCCTCCACCTGGTTAACTATAGCAGTGGCAAGAGCCATTGACGTAGAAAAGTCAATGGTAGTAGTAACGGATTCACTCCCCCCCCCACCCCACATTCAACCATCTAGTCGTCCAAGGCATTCACCAAAGACGGATCCAAAACCGAAGCCACTTTTGCCGGCAAAGTGACAGCACTCACACCACGTCTGGAGTTCCCAGAAAGTTCTGACACTGGCCCTGCTGATCCCGACTCAGGGCCAGAGCAGGCTCACAAGAATTGGGACAAAAACGTTGAGTGGAATATTGAAAAGAGAAAGAGGTGATGTCAGACACGGGCATAGGGGCAGTGTTGTGGGCCTTATTGATAAGGAATCCCACACGTCCCACATTATTAACAGGTCACGGAGAATGGGAGATGTGGGAGATGGTAGCAGAGTTAGTGTGGAGAGCTTTTAGCAGAGTCATGATGGGAGATCCAGGTTTCTGTGATAGCAAGAAGTAAAATGTAAGGGTGAAAAGGTCAAAGTGGTCAGTAACGCAGGAAGTCTTGTTGCAGAGGGATTGTGCTTTCCAGTGGACAAGTGACAGAGTGATAGCAGGTGGGAAGAGGAGCAGGAGGTGTCTGTTAGGTGAGGGGGATAAACAAGGTTTGATATCCTGGAAGAATGTGAACATCTTTTTTTAAAGATGCAGTTACATGGGGCAAGGAGAAAGATGGGGTGGCGGAGATTGATGCAGGAGTTACACCAATTTGAGGCTGAAAGCTATCAGAGAATGGAAGGAAATGAGGGAGTAAAAGGCAGAATGGGGTAAGGTCAAGATGCACTATGTAGGGTATAAGAAATAGGCAAGTGAAGACAATGAAGAAAGGGTGCACCGAAGAGAGAGAGGGGGTAGAGGGGTAGATGGGTGAGTGAAAAGGACATGGGTGGATGTCTGGCTATGAAGAAGCAGGTATAGGTTCTGAGTTGAGCTAGAATGGGGCCATATTTATCAAAGAGACGGTTCAAAGGCCCAAACATCAATTTTCCTTGATCCTTTGAGGTAACAGATGACGCGCAGTGAAAGATAGTCAATGGAGGGAAGGATTCCTATGCGTGAAACCAGAAGTCAGGTAAAGGGTGAGCTCAGCAAAGTACTGGCTTTAGCAGGGGGTCTGACCCAAAGCCCTTTCCAATAAGTACACAGAAATTATGTCCCCACCAGGAACGATTTAGAGCTGTCTACTAATTAAGACAATTGCTATCCAGAAAAATGATGGTATAACCCGCTGAGGTTATACTTAAGCAACCAAACAAATCAAATGCAACACATATATTGTTAAATAAATCTAGTGCACAGTTAATGTACAGTGAAAAGTTTATTTTATAAATATATTGTCTCATATATGAATTGAAAACAACTAAATAATAATGCAAACAAAAAAATGCACAGACTTATACAGTCATACATGAAGCCTCCATACCATAAGGTGAGGTTTCACCAGTTTGCTCACACACACACCTATTATGTCTCATATGGTTGTCTGCACGCCGGATGTAGCCCCCCGTACCATGAGGTGAGGCTTTGCTAGTCTGTATACACACAACAATTTTTCTGTAATTGCTGTGCATGTTCTTGCACTTCACTAATGTTATATGTACCTTCTGTAACTAGCACCCTGATGCCCAAGGTTTTGGTTAGGGTGACCATATTTAAAAAGTAAAAAACCAGGACCGGGCAAAACATAAAAGTAGGACTAACTCCTGAAAGTAGCTGTCAAGGCACTACACTGTTTAAACACATTTATATCGCGTTTGGAGAAGAAGGGGTTTTAAGTGGTTTTACATACTGTTTAAGTGTCACTGTTTAAATAAATACGTTACAATTAACTTATCACAAACTATCACTATCTTAAGTTGAAAAATGCAGCATTTCTTCTGTTCGAGATTGTGCATTCCTGCCTGCCAGCCATGAAGACCTACTACAAAAAACCGGGATCACTGCAGTTTCCAATGGGAACATAATCTTGAGGAACAAGGACAGAGCACCAAATACCAGGACAGTCCCTGCAAACCGGAACCTCTGGTCACCCTAGGTTTGGTGTGCTGAAAGAAATGCAAAAATAAATAATTCCATAAATCTGCAGCTATTAACTACCTCGCTGCATTGCTTTGGCTTTGTTATAATTTAAGGCCACATTGGTGCCTCAGAGTGTTTTTCCCAACTGTAAGGCAAGCGGGAGGGCCCAAACATCATTTTGAAATGGCCCCCCATAGGCCCTGTTACATCTTCACCTTGCTCTGTTGCCAGGAACGTTCCCTTCAGGTGAACGGATGGATAGGTTGGGAAATGTTAGTTCTATCCTGCCCCTCTTCTCCCAGAAAGTGTTGCGTAACGTGGCTCGGCAGTTTATCGACGATGTCACAGAGTTCTGTGCAATCAGGGCAGTTTCTAGTCCATTTGGTGCCCAGGACGAAACACTAGGAATGCGCCCCCACCCACACCCCATCCCGCGTGCCACTCCCACCACACCCCGCGTGCCACTCCCACTGCACCCCGCGCGCCACTCACACCACACCCCGCGTGACACTCCCACTGCACCCCACGCGCCACTCACACCGCACCCCACGTGCCACTCCCAAACTACATCGTTCAGCAACTCCTACCCAAAGTCAAACAGTCCGTCACACAAAGAATGCATTGCCATTTGCAACGGTGGGCCACTTTTTAATTGGTGCCCAAGACAATTGTATGCCCCAGTCCCACTTAGGCTGCAGATAATGAAGACTGGGCACACCAAGAGACCATGAATATGGCACAGGATGCAATATATACAACCAACAAAGAACACAAGATGCTGAAGGGGGTTTGGAGGCAACCTAAGCCAAAAGGGCAATGACAAGGAGACACCTGAACCCAATAATCAATCACTTTAAAATTCTTTCAATGGGAATCAAGTGTATGCTTTGATACAGCAAAGTCTGACTTGTTATAAGGATACATGGACCCGGATTATTTATTTATTCATGCAATGTTTGTCGGGTACCTGTATATTTATGTATGCAATGCTTGTCGGATGCAGATATCCCACAAACATTGCATAAATAAATAAATTATCCGTGTCCATGTACCCGACAAACATTGCATGAATAAATAAATAAACCGGGTCGTGGCTTAAAGAATATTTACTCAGCAACACTGGTCAAAACTATTATCAGCATGATGAAGCAACTCATCCCCAGTGCCATGGAAGTGGTTTAAAGTGTAATTGATATAAGTTTGGCAAAGAAGAAGCATGAAAGAAATAGCTCTGCTTTTAACGATTATTTTGGCCATTTTCTGGGCTTGCAGGGACGCACCATGGGCCGAAACGGGTCTCCGTTTGTACCGTGTCGGGGCCAACGGTACGTTCCTGCAAGGCACGCCAACTCCCCACAGCCCACTGCACCTCCCCTCCCATCATGATGCCAGCAAGAAACCATTCAGTGATAAATGGCCCACAATTAGCAGTTTCCTGCCGGCATTGTGATGGGAGCGGCTGCTCTTAGCTGCAGGAGGACCTCAAGTGTTTTCATTGTTGTGCATTTACCGCCACCCCCCCGCGCAAAAGTGGTCAAAATGAGCCTCTGACTCATGTAATGTCAGGGCAGCGCCAGCACCTGACACGCGGAACTTTTCCCACAGAAATGCAACGCCCCACAAACTGGGGAATTTGATCCCCTTCAGAGGCTCTAGGGACCGAGACAATTGCGCCCCCGGGGGCTATTGCACCCCGGGCAGCTGCCCGCCTTGCCCGGGCCAAGAAACTGACCTGTTTGCAATCCGTCCGCCAGAGGCTCAAATCAATTGTAGTGTCCAACTGAAGTGCAGCCTTGAACCCTTCAGGCTGAAAGAGTTAAATGTGCATCCCTGAGGCATATTTAGGCGATATTTTACTCTTTCGAAAGTGCAGGAATGAAGGACGTATGCATATAATAACATACATGTAAACGAGGAAGGTTTATATTATCGACAGCTAAAAACAGAAAAGTTTCCGTTTTGATACTTTCTTTGAAACGTTTTGTTTCTATCTTTCTTGCAGAGATTGCATCGAGCTCTAAATACGTCATTTAATGAGGAACAATTTCAGCAGAAAGTGAAACGATTAGAAAGCAGGTAAACAATCTCAATATGTTATACATGTTTCCATTGGTTGACATTAAAGCTCCAGAATGTGCTTCACTCCGTGTATAAATCATCACCTGATGGTATGTTACTGATGGCGACACGTTCTGCAGTGCAGCTAAAGTTTACATGTGCTTGATTAGATTACCTCTTGTTGTCCATGGGGGGCGGGCGTGGGGGCGAAGGGGTGGTCGGGCTTTCTGCCTGACTGCAGATGGAGAGGGCAAGCGCGTGTGCAAGAGAAAGAGGAGAGGTCAGGAGGTGGAGCGAGAGAAAGAGAGGGTGGAAGTGATACACAGGAAGAGAGATGAGGAGGCGGAAGTGATACAGAGAGGGCGAAAGAGATTATTCTAACCCAATTTAACATGCTATAAGCGGCCATTTCGCATTTTATCTAGGTAGTATCTGGTGTCGTTATTGATCTTGCAATGAAAACGCAATATAGGTCACTTCTGAAACACATCGCAGCGCGCGCCGATGCTTCCAATCCCATCCTTACTTGCTTGTTTCCTGCTCATAATTCATAGCTCTCAACCATTTCTGTTGCAAAGGCGGGTGAAATCACCCGATTTTGTTTTTGGCGGGTGAGACGCCCATTGGAATTAATGGGCGTGCAGGAGGCTTGGCGGGTGAGTCCGCCCTTTACAGGGCGGGTGACACCCGCCAAAAGCGTGTGAGTTGAGAGCTATGCATAATTGCCAAGTATCTGCACTGTGGTAATTGGGATCCCACAGCAGGACCAACATATACTCTTAATGCAGCAGCAAAGAAGCTGACAGAGGCAGGCCGAGTGCCTGTATTTCATTCTTTCCATATTACCACGGAGAGGGCCAAATTGTTTCATTTATTATTAACAATGCTGTCTACTGGCCTCTTCTGTCATTAACAACCAGCTGATGTCCAGAAAGGTCGCAGATGGGGGTGAAACGAAAAGACAACTAAGGAAGGGTGAAGGCAGAGCAGGAACTAAAGTGATAAGGGATAAATGCGGGTTAAGGGCTACCGGAAATGTCAAGCGGAGGGCAACTGGTCATGTGGCATCCCCTGTGAGATAACACCTGATAACATACAGCCACTGCTCACTTGATCACGCTTGGAGATGCCATGAAATAACGATTCACCACTGAAAAACGAATGCTGAATTACTTGCCTATCATAATCTCGAAAGTAGGTGCTCATATAAATGAAGCTGAGCCTCTTCCCAGATAATGCTGTCTGTGATTATTATTAAATCTAAGGGCATCCATTCTAAAAGGAATCACCCAACGTTGCCGGAGCGCTATCCGTTGCAGCAGGGTGTGTGTTGTGTGTCCTCTTAGACTGTATTTCAGAAGGCCACGGATCATCAATGATAAAGGGGGCAAGTGCATACCACCCACTCTTGTACACCCACTAGAACACGTGACAGGCCTTTTGGACCCTGCATGCCACCCTCACTTGCCCTCCCTACCCTCCTGTACCTGAATAGCCCAATAGTGAAATTGGCACTTTGACTGATTCCGGAGGTAAGTGGGAGTGCTGGAGGATGGTGGGCATTGGAAACATCTCAGGTGCAATTAGTGATCTACTGTTTGGTGCCCTACTTCCTCTGCCCCTTTTAGAGTGACCGATCGGCCATTGCCGCTGGGCACCACTCAACGTGGAATGCCCTTACAACCACATTTGAAATGTCCCGTTTTAGGTGCTCATGGTTTTTAAGCCCCTCTCATGCGCTACGCCCTTTTAAACACGTGTGAAACAGAGCTCTGTTGCTTTCCATCTATTTTTGTGCTTTATTAACCGCATTCACATATACATATTTTGTCCTGCGTGAAAATAAAAATGTCAGTACCATTTTCCGTGAAACCTCCTGATGCAACTTTAATGCCCTTCTAGTAATATGGTGGTGGTCACAATTATACCTTCTACTGTGTTTCTGGATCCCTTGTAAACAGTTTCCCAAAAAACACACCACCACCAAAATATGGCAAAACAATTAGTTTGTGAAAATAGTAAAAGGAATGGTGTGATCTTCACTCAGAAAACGATACTAACATATAGTAAATTCACGGGTGCAAATTGTACTACTGGCTATTTCCCTGCAAGCAAAGCAACTGCTACTTTGAATAGCCAAGCAGCAGGGACATTCTTTGTGGGTCGCCGGGCATCACCCCTGCGACCACTGAGCTACTCCTTACTACCCACGTGGTCTTCCTTGCTACCCCTAAAAGAAAAAGAACATGTAAGCACATGAGCTGTGGCCAGCACCATGTGGCTCTTTGCTTCTAGAGTGGCTGGCTTTCTTGTCACGCCTCTTAAAAAAAAACAGGGGGTTCCACAAGTGTAACACTTTGAGCAGTGACCCGAATAACAAATAGTCTTTCTGGATTATTATACAATAATTGCTACACTCATTAAAGGTTTATTTCAGGCACACTTCAGGCGGTGAGTCACTGATTTAGTCTGTTCTTAAACACCACAAAATCACAATGCTGACACAAATGTGCAAAAGCATTTAGAATATAATAGGCATCCATTTCGGAGTACGTATTTTGTTTTTCACAATTTGCAATTATAGCATGTTTTTTTCTGCCATTGTCCCTGTTACGATAATCACAAGACATTCTATCTCAGTGTCCTCGGTCACTTGACAAAAACCTTGTGCCTAAAAGCTTGTGTACAGTGTAGAAGTGTTTGACCATAGCACATACAGTGGCCCTTTATTTCATTGTGCCACAATTAATGCTTTCTTGTAATGTGTCTATATTTCCTATCTCCATGGCATGCTGTTCAGGATGTTTGTTTGCATGTATGAAGTAACGAGTGCCCAAAGCACAGTTATGAACACTCGCATTGATATGCATCTTGCTAACCTCTGTAGGGGAGGAGTGGTCCAAAAAACCCTCCTTGCCTACATCCCCTCCCCAGGTGAGGGCCATGGCTCATTGGGCATCCCCTCAGACCACCCAGGACCAGGTTGTGGAGGGTTCACCTGCTGAAGACATTGCCCACACGTATTGAATTTAGCTAGGCCCAGAAACCATTTTTGCCTATCAAAGATGGTGTGAGCTCAGCGCACTGTAGCGCGGCCCCCACCCTCGGAGAGTTTCAACTATCCCTGTCGCCGCAGCACCTTGGCAGATCCGCTGTGAGCCCGTTCCCACGAACAAAACGGACATGAGCTAGCATAAGATACTAACACTGTAACATTTCACCGTCCACAGTGTATCACTGCTCCCAGCATGACCCGGTCAGCGAGGCCTGGGTGATGGGGAGAACTGTAGAATGGTCATTCGATGAAAGCAGAAAAATACCCAAATACGAATGTCAAAAACTTTGTAATACGTGTATCCTTTCCATAAAACTACTTCTACTAAAGAAACCTGTAAAATTGTGTAATCATTGTATGAAACGCATGTTTACATGGCACCAGCAATGGAGGACCCACACCCCTGCAGGGATGTGCAAATGATAAAAAGCATTCCGGGGGATTATTCTCTATATGTATCATTGAAAACCGTACACCCCGCGGTCCCGCGCCATAACTGAACTCATGCTGCTAGAGTGCAGGGGAGGACGAATGCAACTGTACATAAGGCTCGGGTGAAAAGACGCGGGCAAATGTGCCAGTCATGTAATATATATATCTACAGCCCTTATATGCCATTACCGCCGCAGACAATGGCGGGTCTCGTTCTCTATGCTCCACCAACCACACTACTACCTCGCGTATTGCAAATAAATATGCATATTACTAAATGCCGTAATTGTTAAAATATAATGTACTAGTAAAGTGCTTAGACTGACTATATTCGAGAGACATGTAGTGAGTTGAAATGTATGTTTTCAAGTGATCCAAATGAGTATTATAAGAATGTTCAAATGTTTATGATGTTCTCATTAATCGTCGGCAACACACGAGAAAAATACCTTTGTGAATATGTGCAAGGCCACCCCCCCCCAACCCTGCAAAGTGTGCCAAATAAGAGAGGTAAGGCCTGCGCCACGCTGCTCCACCTCCCCCAACTAGGCTGGAGCCGCTTCAAAGATTTGTAGTCCCCGCTACAGCACCCAAGGCCACGGCCTGCCACCTGCATTATTTACAGCCCAGCAGTAAACCTCCGCTTGAATACACAAATCCAAGGCGCCCCCTCGTAAACCCCACAACCCCCCGGAACACCTCACACTTATGATCCGGTGCAACGAAAACACCCAATACTGCGGCAACACACAACAGCCCATTCATAATAACTTCAAACGAGACAGAAAGACATGTACTGCCCGTCCCATGCCCAGAGACTTAGCTCCACGACCTATGGTACCGGTCAAACAGGACACTGGTAACCATGCACGGATAAATCACCATCAAACCCCTCACAAGGTGCATTCCTCCTGTGTTGCATTAACCTGTAGAATAACCTATTGATAGATTTACTAAAGGAGATAACATTGCAATGACTGAATGACTGTGGTGTGCATGGCATAGGGCAAATAAGTCAGGAAAAGACATTCATCTCTGACACTGGCCACAATGGCACAACAACACCGCCCGGATGAACTCAGCTGACCTGCCAGGCCCAGCCCAACCCACGAGGTTGACCAGTGACGTCCTCCAGCCAAGGCCAACCACATCGCAGCAGCACCTATAGCTAGTCATCGCCACCCAATCCCATTGAACTTGTGCCCCTTATAGTATATAGGTACTGATGACGTTTTTTGTAAATAAATACGCCTGTCTTTGCTATTGTCAGACAGAGCGCTCTCGGAGTTTGCAGAGTTCTTTGCATGCCCTATTCTGATTGATAAACTCCCATTTAAGCTCACCCGCACTCTGTCTTGGCTTTATTCCCGACTTGGGAGAGTCCGTCATTGTCTCTCATTGCGGGGAGGATCGTGCTGGTTGGGGACGCTTGCCTTCACCTCTGAAGCCTGAAAAGTAGATCCACGCAGGCTTTACATGTGGCCTACAAGACACTAGATCTGCAGATGAACTGGACTGCTGATAAATCTCATTATCAGTTTAATGGTATCCACTAAAGAGTGTTATCTGATTTCTGACTTTGAGAACATTAAGGCATGTAATTGCTCATTTGACTATAGCCGGTAAACTAGTTATAGCCGGTAAGATAGCTCAGTGGGTTTAGCACTCGCTGCTGGTATGTGTGTGTGATCTGCAGGTTCGAATCCAGGCAAAACCAACTCAACCTTTTATTTTTCTGAGGTTGATAAATGAGTACCAACACAGGTTGGGTGATATAGTATGTGTATTTGTTCTAACCAAAACGCTTAAGCATAAGTGCTATTCACTAACATATCATTTGGCCTTGGACGTCTGCTTACATTCTCAGTAATTTGGTAATATGGGCCTGTACACAATGATATTAATGATACAAATGGTGATCCATTCTTGTATGAAATGTATATCACATTACAGTGATATTGTAACCATATTTTTGGTAGTGTACTTAGGAACAATGCTGTGTGATGATACTTCCTGTTTTGTCAAGGGGTGAGAGGTTGTGTTCCATCACTTCCTGTGATGTCACTTAGGGGGTGGGGTCAAATTACATCACTTTCTGTGATGTCATCAGAGGTCAAGCTTCATGAGATGTTACATCCGCCACCCCTGGCATTTTGGTGAAATGGCGTCCTTGACATGCAGTGATCAGTACATACAGAGGGACTGCCCCTAACATTTTCAATAGATCATCCCAGACAAGTTGAAGTTCTTCATGCTTCTTGTGCCATTTCTTACCTCTCTCAATGACCTTGGCGACACTGGGTGGCCACAGCAGTGTGCTCAACTGTTTTTCCTGGTTCTTATTAGTCTCTTTGGAGTGGCGATAGCCACCCGTTTGTCACAGATATTCCAGTTCCCTGAAGCTTTCAGGGTTGACAGTATGTGAGGTTTTGACACGTATATAGTCTGTATGTGCTGGTTTTACATAGCACAAGTGTAGGTGTGACCCAACAGAGAGTGTACACGGGGATACAGTAATAAGATAAGCATTTATTTAGAAGAATATACTACTAAGGGTGCAGTCGGGAGGACATGAGTCTAAGGGGTACAGAGGGACACAGGTTCAGTGGCAAAGGTAGACCCAGGGTGGAAACACAATTAATGTCATTACGACACCAATAGATGGAGCCTTTTCATATGGCCCAGCAGAGATGGGGCACCTATGTTCCACGCAGGTTCTGAATGGCACGTGGCTTTATCCCATTCCTTCTATGTAGCAAAATTCAGCCGTCCCTGATGCTCTAAACGTTTGCACGCACTAAACTTGTGTTGTGGTTTTAGCCGGGGCATTGACTCTTGGGCTGCAGCCAGACAATTGTGATCATCGTAATGCTGGAATTCAGGTGATACTGACATACTTTCAATGAGGTGTGGCAGAACTAGAGGTTGTATTCACTCAGGCTTCCATGTTTCAATAACAGTGTTTGGTCTATGGCTCTCTGTCTCTAGAGCAGGGTAGTCGAACTCCAGGCCTCAGGGCAGGATCCATGCCAGGCTTTCAGGATACCCCTCATTAATTTTCATGTGGTACATTTGCATACAATGACTCTAAATATATGCACACTTTTCCTCATGTATTATAATGACGGATATTGAAGGCAAGCGTCCCCAGATAGCACGATCCTCCCCACAATGAGAGACAAAAATGGACTCTCCCAGGATGGGAATAAGGCCAGGACAAAGTGCGGGTGAGCTTAAATGGGAGTTTATCAATCAAAATAGGGCATGCAAATAACTCTGCAAACTCCGAGAGCGCTCTGTCTGACAATAGCAAAGACAGGCGTATATATTTACAAAAAACATCATAAGAACCTACATGCTATAGGGGGCACAAGTTCGTAGGGATTGGGTGGCGACGACTAGCTATAGGTGCTGCTGCGATGTGGTTTGCTCTGGCTGGAGGACGTCACTTGTTACCCTCGTGGGTTGGGCTGGGCCTGGCAGGTCAGCTGGGCTCCTCCGGACGGTGTTGTTGTGCCAACTGTGGCCAGTGTCAGAGATGAATGTCTTTCCTGACTTTCTGCCCTAGGGCCACGCACACCGCAGTCATTCAACCTTGCAATATTATCTTGCCTGGTAAATCTTCTAATAGGTTATTCTACAGGTTAATGCAACACAGGAGGAATGCACCTAGAGTGGGGTCTGTTGGCGATTCATCAATACATGGTTACCATCGTCCTGTTGACCGGGTATCAGAGGTCGTGGGGTTGGGTCTCGGGGCATGGGACAGGCGGTCCGTGTTATCATGTCTTGTTAGAAGTCATTACGGATGTGCTCTTGTAATGTTGCCATAATATTGGGTGTCCTAATTTTACAGGGGCCATTAACCTAAGGTGAGCCGGTGGGTCGTGGAGCCTAAGAAAGGGCGCCTTTGGATCTGTGTTTTAAGGCCGGTGTTTACTGCTGGGTTGTAAATAATTCAGGTGGCAGGCCGTGGCCTTGGGTGCTGCGGGGGAATGTGAATGCTTGAAGCGGCTCCAGCCAAGTTGGGGGAGGTGGAGCAGGGCAGCACAGGCCTCTGCTTTTTCGTCTGGCCGGCTTCACTAAGAGGAAGGGGGAATGGCCTTGCGTGTGCTCACAAAGGTATTTTCCTCGTGTGTTGCAGACTTTAGGTGGAAGAGACATAAACATTCATATAATATACAATACTCATTGAGTCTTTCCAAAGCTCATGTTTTTGACATTGCTAGTGCCATCCATATGGCCAATTTAAGCACATTACTTGTACACTACGTTTTTAACAACTACAACATTTTGTTACATGCTTATACATACACGGTAAGTGAGGTAGTAGTAAGGTTGGTGGAGCACGCAGGAACAACCCGCCACTGAGACTGGCGGCAGTGGCACATAGTGGGCTTGGACACACATATGGTGCATTTTCGTGCACCCCTTACATGAGCCCTCAATATGGTTGCATTTGTCTTCCTTTGCACTCTAGCAGCATTAGTTCAGTTTTGGCGCGAGACCGTGGGGTGCAGTCTTCTCGATAACACACATAACATGAAAAACCACCGGGACGCTTTTACCATTTGCGCATAGCTACAGGGATGTGGGTGCTTCATCCCTAATGTCACATGAGCACCCATTCTGCCATTTTCATATATTTTACAGGTTTTTTAGTCAGAGAGGTTGTGGAGAGAACGCTTTCATCACATGTGGTTTGCTCATTAGTATTTGGGGATTTTGCTTTTGTCAGGGGACCATTGTACAGTTCTTTTCCACCCAGGCCCTGCTGGCCGGGTCATGCTGGAAACAGCGATACACTGCGGAAGGTGAAATGTTACAGTGTTGGTATCTAACACTAGCTCATGTCCGTCTGTTCGTGGGAACGGGCTCTTAGCGGATCTGCCAGGGAGCTGTGGCCACAGGGATAAGTGACACTCTACAAGGGTGGGGGCCGTGCTGCGGTGCACAGGGCTCAAGCCATTTTTATTAGACAAAATGGTTTCCAGGGCCTAGCTAAATTGAGCAGGTTTGGTCAATGTCTTCAGCCAGTGCCCCACCCACCACCTGGGCCCTGGTAGCAGGAAGGACAACTGATGAGCCATGAACCTCACCGGGGGAGAAGAGGCATGGGAGGGGGGTCTCCTGGACCAGTCCTCCCATACAATATCCTGAAAATCCATCAAGTTTCGTCCCTGGAGTTGAACAAGTGCACAGATTGTGAGAACATGCACATGTTGGTACTATGGCAGGTGCTGTACTCACCTTTGGTCGCACTTCACTCTGTGTAATGTTTGAGTGGTTGGACTTAGTATATGAGATGTCAAAGAGGGCTTGCAAAATTGTTCTCGGACGGCGAAGGAACATACTCAACACAGTGGTCATCTTTATTGCATATCATGCATTGGATCCTGGAGTTGTTTAAGGAGCTGGTGTGCACATCATTTAGGAGGTCTACTATTGCATACAGATAATGGCTCTCCATGACCTTCTGGGATCTGGTGTCAAGGACTTCAACTGCTGCTTAGGTTTCAGCTGACAGAGTCTCCCCTGTCATGTGAAAAACAACTAACCTGTGTGTGGACCCTACTGTAGACCTCAGCTGCTGATTTGAGCTTCTGCCTGGCTGAAATGACTTTCTGATAACGGGCCTTGGAGCTAGACGCTGCATAGTCTATCTGGCATGTGCTGTGCCAGTAACAATCAATATATGGGCACTGGCTGTTTCACCGCTTGAAGTCCTGGCAGTGGTTTTGGTAACGCGTATGTGGCACGTACTTGTGGGTGCATGCCGTATGAAAAGATATGCTCTGGTTGCAAATATGCCAGTTGTTGATGTTTTTCATGCTGTCATTACTTGTTTAATCTTGAGCACCTTTTATCACAAAATGGAGCAAAGATAAATGTATTGACTTCATGTATGTTAGTTTGAGAATGGAGTTTTGCTCCATTACTAAACAATAGAGCAACACAGAGCGTTCCTTATATTACTTATATGACAGCAAGTCACGTCATAATGCATGGATAACATTCCATTAACATTTTATTTTTACGTACAGCGTGTCCGTCTTTTTAAATGAGTAAACAGAATCATAGGAATGGGAATAATGGTAAAAATGTAGACATATATTGACTTCCAAACGTTCCTATGTCCTTCCTTTACTGGTATTCTAAGCAACACCTGTGTGCAGTTTCCCGATAGGAAACCTTTACAGCAGTGAAGTGTGAAAGCGCTCAGGTTTATTTCAGCCAGACTGGATAGGTGTAGGTCGCTTCCAAACACTTGGAATTCCCTGGATTATGAAGAGTAGATGTTGGAAATGGCTTGAATGCGTTCTTTGGTGAGAGCAATTGAGTTCCAGGGGACAGGCACTAGGAGCTTCGCTGGCAGCCCTAACAGAAATGCAGATGCTCGCTCTCTTCACAAGAGGCTTTTAAACGTTTCACTTCAAAAGAGACATAGATTCCCCAGTCTCTCTGACAGTCTAACACAAGGGTTAACCTGACACTTTGCTCTATCAAGAGGACGGTGATAAAAGCAGTGTATCTGTGGCAGCCGTTAACCCTGTGGACTGTAGGGTCATACAGTGCAAGTTCCACTAAAGAGGGAAAGTGACTGAGCAGCGCGGGGCAGCCGCAACCAACCAATGGGGGGTTGGGTCAGGTCCCCCTCTGTGGAATTTTACAATAATGGGCAACGATTTTGCATTTTACAGTAGACTTTTTCGTGAAGAGTGTGGTAAGCTGTCATACAATGTATATAATTGGTGGTGTTGGGTAAAACATGAAAAAGCCCAGTGGATTACAGGCCACCCACGGCACAGAAGAGCGTTTTACAAAACATTTCATGATGCCTTACTTATAATTTTGCGCCTTGAAACAACTTTTGTTGTATAGGCGTATTATTAATGGCCAATAAATTAAAGTAAAAAAAATAATAGTATATGACATTGCACATTTTGAATATTCTTGTGCTATGAGTGATGGGTTTTATTGACGCTGGTCATTTTGTAATTGGAATTGATGATTTTGTATAAAGTCTACATTTGTCTATATGTACAATAAAAAATATATGTATATTTATATATATATATGACATACTGCCACAGTAAAACACTTCATGATGCCTGTGCAGTGCCCACAACATGACAGTGTTTTGTCAACATAAGAGAACATTTTAATGTTATCTGTGCAAATATATCCTTGTAGTCCCACTGTCAGAACACAATCAGGTTGTCTGTGCCCAATTATGCCAGTATTGTCCCGGTAAGAATACGCTCATGTTAGCTGTACCCTATAATGTCAGCTGTAAGATGACAATATCATGCTGTCCTCAACAATATATGGCAGAACTGCCATTGCAGGACCACGCTTACATTGTCTGTGTTAATTTATCCCCACATTGCCACTTTAAGGAAACACCAACATTTGGAACTGTCAAATAATGCCAGTATTGCCACTGTTAGAGCACACTGATGTTGGCTTACATAGAAATGCCATGATTTCCACTATAAGAGCACTCGAGCTGCAGCTAGCCATGCTCAATATCCACTTTAAGAACCTACATTTGGTAACTCTGTTTAATAATGGCAGTATTGCTACTTTAATTATGCACTTGTTTTGCCTAATAATACCCAAATTGCCTCTTCAAGAATACAATGTTGGTGGCTGTGCCCAATAATGCTAGGATGAGGATGGCAACTTTACTAGTGGTGGCAATGCCTAATGAAGCAGTTTTTCCATGTCAAGAAAACTCCTATGGTTGCAATGCCTAATATTGTGATTATTCCCACAATACGCAAATACTTATGGAGGCTATTCGGGATAACTGGCACTGTCAGAACACAATCTTGGTGGGTGTGCCAAACAATGCTGGTGTGGGCAATGTAACAATGCACTCGTGTTAATTTTTTCCAGTAATGCAATATTGCCACAGAAAGAAGACATGTTCATTCTGGATGTGCCGCTGTATGACTGCATTCCTATGTACCGGTTTGCTGTGTGGCCCATGTACAAAACATGTCTGGAGGGCCATAAATAAACAGCTGGCATCTTCTTGGGACTGATAGCAGCCACCCCCCCCCCCCCCCAGCAAGCACTAGCCCCTTACACACACACACACACACACACACATACATACACGCAGCCTTCACAGAGTTGTACTCACATGCACACACATTCTTGCATTCACACTTGCACACACACACACACACGCACCAGTCTTCCATGGCCCAATGGGAATGTCTGGACTTGCGTGGTACAAAAATAGGTACTCTTAATTTCCCAACAACACTGGCTCAGCAGCATTACCTCTGATTCTTGCTGCATTACCTGTGCCCTGCTCTGCCACCGATTATGAACATGTTGCCCATGTCATGTGTTCCTACAGGCAGAAATTTGTCTACAGTGGTTGATGGTGGGATAGAGGAAGTTCTGAAGTATATTTTTGTGTGATATAGATTGCCACTTTCTAGTGAATGTTTTAAAACTGACTGCGTAATAAATTAATAAGTGTTTTACCAAGAAACACTGACTATAAGTGTCTATTTGAATACTTGTAATTACAGACGTCTTTGTAACATCCTTACAGCTCACATTCCCTCTTGAGATAAGCCTGACTGCTGAACAGTGCTAACACAAAACTGTAGTACAGACTTATACCAAAGGTTTGTTTTGCTTACACCTGTAGTCTTAGTTGTGTGTAGTGGTCCCAAAGCATACTGCATACACACTATATCAAACACTGGTCGCAAGCGGTAAGGATCAATTGTATAGTTGTTACATAGAGAGTTCTGCTTTACTTATCTTCAGCTAGTAACCTTCACAAGGCTAAGCACCACTAGAAAGGAAATTTTATCATGCCTGACATGGATAACTTCAGACAGGAAACCCTGCTCATTCTAACAGTAGATCAACTGAAAGATATGTGTAAGGTCAGGAATCTGCCTGTTAAAGGAAAGAAAAACGAATTGGTTGAAAGATTGTTGGAATTTCAAAGTCTGAGAAGTAGGTCTGTAACACCAACTCCTTCAGCAAATGTGGAAAATGTTAATGAGGATGATAATGATTCAGAGTCTAACTTGAATGTTATTGATGAGCAGGAAGAGTTAGAGGAATCTCACAATGTGAGCCCCTCTTCACCTCAACATGCTCTTAGGCCTCAACCTTTAATCACAGGGACCCTACCAGGTCCAGTACTGAATCCAGAATCTGTCTCTCTTGAAAAAATATGACTTGAGTTAGTGTTTAAAAGTCTCCGAGTGTAAACTGAAAGTAAACATCAAGAAATCAAACTCAGAGAAATGGAAATGCATCATGCTTTTGAAATGAAAAAATTGTCTCTTGAAAATGGTTCTCTCCCAGAGTCTTCTAGGTCTTCCAATCCCAAGAGACCTTGCATGCCTAAGGAAACTGTGAGTATGCATGAGGAGAAACTTGATATTTTGGATTGGTTGGCTGCTTTTGAGTATAACTATGGGGTTCAGGCTTGTACAGGGAATCAGCTGATTCCATGGCTTTTGTCTAGGCTCCCCCAGGTTGCAACTGATGCTGTAATGGAGTTGGGGAAAATTGAAAGATTGGAGTATGAGAATGTGAAGCTAGCTTTGATAGCTAGATTTGGGGAAACTCCTTCCCAGTACCTTAAGAGTTTAGGACCCTCAAGAAGCATGATGATACTACTTGGGCTACCTGGGTGTGAGCATTTTTGAAGACCTTAGATGGTTGGGTAAAGGGTTACAGAGTTAACACCTTTGAAGGAATGAGAAATCTATTTTTGCTAGAATCTATTTTTGATGCCTGCTCTCCTGAGCTGAGACAGCACTTGGCTTACTCCAAGGAACTTGATTCAAAGAAGCTAGCAAAGGCTGCTGACTTGTGGGTTGGCAAAAGGGCTCCTCACAAGGATTCTGGGGCAACTCAGAAAAGGATGATGTGAAGTAGCAAAAGAAGGATGGCAAAGAGAATTATAATACCTCCAATCCAAAAAAGGGGCCCAAACAGATAAAGGGCAAGCCACAAGGGAAACCAAATTAGGCTAATGAAACCTCTGGTGGCAAAGGGAGGACATCAGAAACCCCCATTTGTAAAAAGAAATTGGAAAATGTTATGCTTGTGGGTCTACTGACCATGTGAAAGGAGATCCCAGATGCAAGGGTAACCTTTCAGGGGTCCACACTGCCTCCTTAGCCTTTTCCCCAGAGGGGGAAGTACATATGGCAAGTGGAAACTTTCAACTAATGGCTGCAGACCCCATTGGCGTCTCTGCCAGTGTTTCTCTAGTGTCCCTGGGTCTGTGGGAACAGCAGAATTTAGATGTCTATAATTCAATTCCAGATAACACAAAAGAATATTACAAGGACAGTGTACTTGTGAATGGTCAGGAGACCCCAGCCATTAGAGGCACTGAGGCCATCATTACAGTGGTGGATGAAACTTTGTTCAAACCTGAAGATGTTGCTAAGGCACCAAAAAACCTCATTACGCTTGCTGGAGGCTCTGTCCAAATGCTTCCTAGACTACCAGCTCTCATCCAGTGCAACACCATGACTGTCAGAATACCTGTTAGTGTACAAAGTGAGGTGCCTGGGAGAGTCCTGTTGGGGAATGACTTAAAAACTCTTGGAGTTGTTTCAAGCACCCTAAGGCCTCCTAGTAAAAGAAAACAGGAGCAGACAAAGAAGGCCAGAGAGAGTACCTTAACAGGCTCTCAAGAGGATGTTACTGAAGAAACTATAACACCCAGTCCACAGGAATTACTAACTGCTTATTTCCAAGAAGAAGGAGACAAAGGGGAAACCCAAGGTCTCAAGGAAAAAGCCAGAGAGCACTCCTGGGTAACCCGCAAGGACATCCCTGAGAGTACTGTCCAAAGTCACACCTGTGGTTGATCCACCAGCATGAGGCTGGATGTGAGGAACAATGAGGAAAGGTTGAATCAGCTGCTGAAGATTCAGAGCTGGAAGAAGACCTTCCCCCTGTTGGAGATCAGGATCCTAAATACCATCCTGAGCTGCAGTCGTTACTGGCAGAAGGTGGCTCTTGTAGGGCAGACTTCAGCAGAGGCCAAAGAGAGTGTCCTACTCTTGAAGGACTTCGCCAACAGGCAGCTTCGCAGCTGGACGAGCAAGAGCCAGGGAAGCACAGGTTGTACTGGGAAGATGGCTTCATCTACAGGGAACCTACTGTGTCTATCCAAGGGGACTACAGAAGACCTGTAGTGCCTCTAGAGACAATACACCAGTTCCTACAGTTAGACCATGAGATTACTTTGGGTGGTCACTTCAGCTTTGAGAAGACCAAGGAATGTCTTTCTCTGTATTTCTTCTGGCCCAAATTGGGGTCTGATGTAGATGCATTCTATAGGAGCTGTGACACTTGTCAGACCTCTGGCAAGAGTGGATCCTAGAATGTGGCACCTTTGGTGCCTCTCCCAGTGGTGGGAGTCCCTTTTGAGAGGGTAGGAATCAACATTGTTGGTCCCTTAGACCCTCCACCCCTACAGGCAATCGATTTATATTGGCTGTAGTAGACCATGCTACTAGGTATCCTGAAGCCATACCTATGAGGACTGTTATGGCTCAGGCTGTTGCTAAGGCCCTACATGATATTTCTACCAGGGTAGGTTTTCCTAAGGAAGTCATCTCTGCCAGGGGATCACACTTTATGTCCCACTTCATGCAGACCATGTGAAAACACTGTGGAGTGACTTACAAGTTCTCAACTGCCTCCCATCCTCAGACAAATGTGTTGGTAGAGAGGTTTAATAGAACTATGAAGAGCAGGATAGGTGCTTTAGAGGAACCTCTTAGAATAAAGTGGGACCTTCTACTGCCATGCCTTAAATTCGCTTATAGAGAAGTGCCTCAGGTGTAAGTTGGTTTTTAGTCCCTTTGAGCTTCTCTATGGTCACACATGATGACAGAAGCATCTGATAACTTGAAAGCAGGTCAGGATCTGGTGAAGCATTGAAATGACCAGAAGGCCAACATGGTTGAGTTTACTCAAGACCAGCAAGTTCTAGTTATGGTACCTACAAGGCAGAGGGCCTTACAGGACAAATTGATTGGACCCTTCAAGGTTGTGGAAACATTTGGAGAGGTCAATTATTTAGTGGATTTAGGCAACCCTAAAGAGGCCCCAAGGGTCTTTCACGCCAACCGTCTAAAAGCCTATGTCTCAAGACCAGAAGTGGGAGCTTTGCTTCTAAATTCTGCTCAGGAAGAGGAGAGTGAACCTCTACCTGATCTCCTCATGGGACAACCTTTAGATGGGAAGATAGAAGGAGTTAATCTCTCTTCTAAACTAACACTGGAATAATAGGAGGAGTGCAAACCTCTGTTAAATCAGTTTGCCCTCTGTTTTCACTATCACCAGGCTTGACCCCTTGGGGCCAGCATGATATGCTCACAGGTGACTGTTTACCTGTTAAAAGCAGAGGTTACAGGATGTCAAACCCTCTAAGAGCCCACATAAAGGAAGTGGTCAACGAGATGCTTGATCTCGGGGTAATATAGCCATCTACCAGTCCATGGCCTAGTCCAGTTGTACTAGTGCCAAAGGCAGGATCCAAGGAGTTGAGATTCTGTGTGGACTATAGAGCTCTACATGCAGTCACAAAGACTGATGACCATTCTTTACCTAGGACAGATGAGCTGGTGGACAAACTTGTTTCATCCAAGTACTTCAGTACATTTGACCAAACGTCAGGCTATTGGCAAATAGCCCTGTCAGACCATGCCAGGGAGAAAAAATGCATTTTCGACCCCAGCAGGCCTCTACCAGTTTAGGTTTATGCCTTTTGGATTAAAGAATGCACCTGCTACATTCCAAAGGATGGTTAATCAAGTTCTGAATGGGATGAAGGACTTCTGCATGGCATACTTGGATGCCATTGCAGTGTTTAGCCCTACTTGGAAATAACATGTTGACCACTTAGGATATGTTTTGCAAGCTCTTGAGCAGGCCCATCTGGCCATAAAGGCAAGTAAATGTCAAATTGGTCAGAGCAAAGTGGTCTACCTTGGACATGAGGTAGGAGGAGGTGAAATAAGGCCATTGCCTAGCAAAGTATAAGCTGTAGAAGAAGGAGCCACCCTTACTACTCAAACCCAAGTGAGAGCCTTTTTAGGTCTCACTGTTTATTATAGGAACTTCATAGAGAACTATGGGTCCATAGCTTCTCCCTTGTATGGGGTCTCCTCACCCAAATTCCCCAAGAAGGTCAGGTGGAATGAGGAGTGCACTAATGCATTTGAAGGACTTAAGAAAGCCCTTTGCCAAGCTCCAGTCTTAAGAGCTCCTGACTACAGCCAAACCTTCATTGTCCAAACAGATGCTTCCTAAACAGGTATAGGTGTAGTTCTGAGTCAGCTGGATGAGAACGGTATGGAACAGCCCATCTGCTTCATCTGTAGGAAACTGAAGGACACAGAGACAAGGTGGGAAACCATAGAACTTGAGTGTGTTGCCATTGTGTGGTATCTGAAGAAGTTTAGACCATACTTGTATGGATCTATTTTTGTGATTCAGACAGAACACCAACCCTTGAGATGGTTAATGCAGATGAAGGGGAAAATCTTAAATTGTTAAGATGGTCAATCAGCCTACAGGGGTTTGAATTTACCATTGAACATAGGTCAGGGTGTAATTACCATAATGCTGATGCTCTCTCCATAATGTATGACCGACTGGAGTAACGAGATTCATCCAGGGGTGGATTAAATCCTCCTGTCCCTTAGTCTCGGGGGGGACGAGTGTTAGAGAAAATTCTCATAAATGTGCTAATTCCCTTCTGCTTAGAGACCCCCAGCAACATTGCTGGATTTTGAGGACTTGATTTTTTACCTGGAGAGAGTATGAGCCATTTTTCCCACTCGGTCATGTATTTTGATGTGTGTTTTACTCTGTGTGTTTTACTCTTGTGTTCTTTGATTATGGAGTTTTCGACAACTCCATGGGCATCATCTTTTCATGTGTGTCACACAGCACCCTAAGTGCAGTTACACAGGGAAGCATTTTGGGCTGTTCCTAAAGTTTAAATACCTTCGCTGGGATAGACTACTGTTTCCCAGAGAAAGTAAAGTGAAATTGACTTTACTAGTCTTTCCAAATTCCTAGACCCAGCACACCCTATCTTACAATAGAGTGCTG
The DNA here is from genome assembly GCF_040938575.1 of Ambystoma mexicanum. NCBI lineage: Eukaryota > Metazoa > Chordata > Amphibia > Caudata > Ambystomatidae > Ambystoma > Ambystoma mexicanum. The sequence goes on along the minus strand of NC_090937.1, from coordinate 313,763,306 downwards.
GAGGGGTTACTTAGTATCCCCTATGTCTAGAAACTCATGTAGCAGTCAAATGCTAGCCTTTCCTCTCAAAATGGTTAGTGGCAGTGGTTTTACAATGAACTACCATGTTTATTCCCGACCGCGAACACTGGTAGCGTTAAATCGCGGGAACCATGTTTTTCAAGATGGTGTCTGAGCCTCCTTTGTTTAAACGGGTCCCGGTCTTCTTTTTTCACCATTTCTTTTGGAAAGGTCATTCTAGAGTTTGTCTCTATGTGCCAAACCAAGTTTGGTCCCTTTGTTCCTACGCCTTTGGTGGGCTTCAGAACTGAAGACCGCCTCTGGCACCCGAGTGTTGAGGGTGGGCAGGAAGTGAGGGAGTTTCCCAAAACTCCCTGTGCTTAGTCTCTTAGGAGACCCAAATGCACTCTGGCATGATTGACTGGCTGACTGTCCGGCAAGGACAGCCACCCTGCTGGGTGAGTGGAAGCTAGGCTGGAATGAATTGAATGTGAGAAAACTTTTTAAAAGGCAAGTCTCTTGGCTTGGAAGGCAGAGTCGACCACTGGAACAAAAGAACCGAAGACGAGCTGGATGAGGACGGCTGCTGAAACTACTGGACCATTGGTTTGCCCGGTGAAGCCCTGCTGCAGGTCCAAATCAGCAAGTTCATTTCAAAAGAGAAGCCCTTCAAGGACATCTCACTTTGAGTTGGTGGGACCAATCAACTCATACACCACCTGGACACCATTCTCTGAGCTGGTTGTATTTTCCTCAGCATGCTGCAGGAAACCAAATAGCCAGGGAGAGGGACAACAGTTTGTGTGCTTGACGACAGCTACCGGAATCGAAGATTTGCCTTTGCCAGCTTTTAGACCAGCCCCGTGCAGTGCAGGAGTCGCCTGACATCCTCCCTCTTGTCCCAATGACTGAGGCTCAGGAACAGAGAGATCTGCAGGAACTACCAGGAACAGACATCTTAAGCTGCATCTTTTTCTTCATTGTAAGGTACTGTGAAAACCTGACTGAGATAGCTTGCCTCTCACTACGAAAGTGCTTGAAACTTTGGCAAATTGCAGGCCTAGCCAGCTTGTGACCCGACATCTGAATCTTTCTTTTTCAAACTACTTCTGAGAACTTTGGCAACGACTTTTACGTTTAACTTCCAGAACTGCTTTATCCTATACAAGACATTAGCCCATTGACTTTGGCCTAACCTATTGCATTGAACCTGCCCCCCGGCGAACTCAAACTATTTTCACTGTTTAAGAGTAGCTGTAATATCCATTGTATTAACTTATGCCTTCTTGCTCCTACTTCAAATGCTCTGAATGCCATTTTGCTCCTCCATCAAAGTAGTATAAATGCCTCAGAACCTGATATTGTGAAGTACTGAAGTGTATTTTTGTGTGATATAGATTGCCTCCTTCTAGTGAATGTTTTCTAACTGACTGTGTAATACATTAATAAGTCTTTTACCAAGAAACCTTGAGTGTAAGTGTCTATTTGAATACTTCTAATTATAAACCTCTGTGTGACATCCTTACAGCTCACATTCCTTCTTGAGATAAGTCTGACTGCTCAGCAGCGCTACCACAAAACTGTGTAGTAGAGACTTATACCAAAGGTTGGTTTCGCTTACACCTGTAGTCATAGTTGTGTGTAGTGGTCCCAAAGGGTACTGCATACAAACTCTGCCTAACAGGGCACAGCAGGCTGTACCTCTCCTAGATCAGCAAGCTGGTCTTTACTAGCAGAGAATCTTCCTGTGTAGTGTCCATCAGTATGCTGTTCATCCGCATGTTGTTCTCAACCCGCCATGTTGGAGTGGCTCATGCGTAACTTGGTATTGCCATGTGCTTCACCGTTCCATTGGACTGGGAAGCCGAGACTACTAGGGTACTAGGGAGTAAGTGACAGAGACATTGGGCCTCATTACGGGTCCGGCAGTAACCATGCCGGTATTACCGGGCGGGTTGCCGCCAGACATGTAAATATTTTCTGGTGATTGACTTGCCGGTAAAACTGGGGTATTACAACCCCAGTGGTCTGGAAAGTTTGCGCCGGTAAATAGTAATAGTCCCTTAGGACTAGATGGGAATGGGGAACACGGAAGCCCCAGCACCGTTATTAACTGCCCAGTGCATCTGTGACGGTCTGCCTACCATGGCTGCTGTGTATGGCAGGGTCAGACCTGCTGGGGCCGGCGACTCCGGCAGGCAGACCTGTAGTATGCCCGTCCAGAAACAGCAGTGCCGGTAAGCTTACCAGCACCATTGTTTCCAGACCGGAATGCTTGTAATGAGGCCCATTGTCTGTGGTGAAGGTCACGTGTGAGGGGATGGCTTGATCATGTTAGCCTTTGCTAAGTGCTGTGTGTTAAGAACACAGTTGCACTTAATGTTATGGTTAGATTTGCTGTTTCGGTATATTGGGTTGGGAGAAGTGGATTGATGTGATGTGCCACGGGGTGGTAGTTGCGGACCCTGCCCTGATAGTAGCCTCTCCCTTCATCCTATTTGCAGCCTTCCATTTTCTTGTGGCAATTGTGCAGTCTGAGTAGTTGCAGGGTGATCTTATATTTGGAAGGCTATAAAGGGTGTTCCTTTGCTTTCCATGTGCCTTGTAGGATTGGAGTTGGTGCTCAAACTCTTTAGGTTTATCCTTATCTACTGGGAGAAACAATGTATTGTGGAAATGGAGATAGTGAGTTCTAAGCTGTGAAGATGGTCCCCTTGCACATTGAGTGTTAATCTATATCGGACTCATGTACCCTGACCAGCTATGGGACAATTGCAGGTGGGCCCTGCCACACCCGAGGGACGGCAAAGTAGAACTATATGCCTGTCATATACTAGCCGCGTATTATGTTGTAAGAATGATCAATCACAATAAGGGTCTCTGGGCGTGTCTCTCGGGGTGTCTCTTTTCACATCACTGCTCATTTTGCACGTGTATTCCCTTTACACAACGGGGGTTACAAACGTGTGCAATTCCGTGTCAGTCTTTTCCTTGCAGTAGTGATTATTTGCACTAGAAAGTGCAAACAATTCACCGAAATGTAGGTGGACCTGGGTTTCCATATGTGTTTACACTGCCTAATGCTTGCGGCAGTCAGTGCCTCCTGCCCTGTATATGCGTTGCATCTCGGATGGCAATATTACATGGATTCGGTTAGAATCCTCCATCTTTGAGCAGGTGCAAATCCAGGAAAATGCTGTGGCTCGCAATAAGCATGTATGTAATCTTTATGTATGCTTTGTTACACACAGCATGTTTTGAAATGACCTCCATGGTCTTAAACACGTCCACTAACTCCACTTCTAGAAGTGTGGCTTGTGAGCTGTATAGTCGCCGAGTTTGTGAAGTGACCCCAGCACATCTCTTTGTTGACTTATTTGAATGCCATGGTGTGTCTTGGGCGGCTGATTCCTTCTACGACGATTGCTCGGGAGTGTGGATTGCAATGTCTCTAAGAGTTGGTCTCTTTTCTCCATTCTCCCTAATTCAGTCTCCTTTCCCACTGGGCTCGTGCAGCCAGCAGCGACATTCCACATCACTTAACTCCTTCTGACTGCACTCTATGACACATGTTCAGCCATATTTTTGAATTGACTGCATTCTTTTACCCATAGTTGTGAACAAAAATTAAACTCATCATGCCTCACTTTTCCCATTAGGGCAGACAGATGTCAATTTAGTAAATGTACTTGACTTCTTCCTATAAATGTTCTTCAGTTGTTGTAAACTTTTCTACATAGATGTAACGTCTTTATTTATTTATTTTTATACAGTTTAAAATAACACTGTTATCAAAAAACCAGCAAAAACCAATTCGTATACAATATAATAGAATTATTATTACATATATCACAGTAAAATCGTAGTATATTTCATTCTATCTGTAAAGATTGTAAAAAAACGTAACTGCCAATGCAGCTGAAGTGGTTCTACTGGCCCAAGCAAAATCTCATAAAATAATCACATTGCTGTGTACACAGAATTGTTAAAAACCGTCTAAAATATATCTCACGTTTCCCTTGTAAAACTGGACTGGCTGTAATCAAATGTTCCATTGTTTCCATCACTTGTCTGAGACCACAGAACCTACATTCCCCCTGTTCGGCACTAACATCTTGAAACAGATCACCGTTTCTTTTGGATTTGATTTAAGCGGAATCTTTAAAAATGTCACCATGGGGGCGTGGCCGAATGCCAGGAAGATGGCTGCCAGAATGAGCTGCTCCACCTCACTAATATGTAAATTTTGCATTAAGTCTATATTTTTGGTTCTAACTTACCTTAATGTTGATGTTCCTGATTGCTCCGCTGCTGCGCATGATATAGTGGATCCTTGGACACGGTCCAGCATTGTGGAGAGCATTACTGGACGCCGCGCTGCATTCTGACGAGGAGCTCCGGGAGTTGTTTTGAAACGCGCCGCCCCTCATGTGGAGAGGTGCAGCTTTGCGTTTAAGGTGACGAGCCGGCTTCGGGCCTATTATCACTGGCATCATTTCCTTGGCTATAAGCTATAAGAGCAGACGTAAAGGAGGTATTTCATAGAAACAGGTAAGAGGAGGAGGGAAAGGAAAGCAGGGGACAAAAGGAAATTTAAAAAGGTAAAACAAAAAAAAGGAATATAAAATAAAATAAAACAGAGGGAAGGGAAGAGGAGAGGGATTAAGCAGGAATATATAAGGACAAAAAGCAAAGGAGATAAAGATAATAAAGGTGGAACACATTCACAAAGACTTCAGTATCAAGCTGCATAAATATTATCTCCCTTCAGCATATTTCTGAGTCATCAAAAGTCTCCGCGCTGAATACCCCTCTCCTCTATAAATTACAACTGAATGTAACATGACTTCTTTCAATAATCAACGGCATTTTCCTCTTGCTTTCTGTTCAGTTTGTGTGATCTAACTACGCAGAAATTATACTAACTCCTAACCTCCTCACTTTCTCACTGATAACATTGACAGTTTCATCTCAGCGCTACAGCCTCATTGCTTGGTCTGCTTGCTCCTCTCTTCATAATTTACAGTGCTAGAGGATCTCATCTGGATGCCTGCTTAGTCTTCATAATACCCTTCAGCATCCATAGTCTGTGCCTTATTATCCTTTTTCTGATCATCTTGGCCTCTTAGTGTAACAGTACTACAGTATACATAATATGGATGTAATAATTGCATACTATGTGATGTAATAGAACATAAATATAAAAGGCTCCACTAAAGCTCTTCAAGTTTAGAAGTCACTCCAACTTACTACAAAAAGGTGTTCAAACATCTGTCTACAAGTCGAATATTGTATAGACATATATCTTTTGTCAATTCCTTTCCTCAGTGAACTGCTCCACACTCAAATCTTTGATAATTATTGTCAGAATGGGCGCTAATAAAGAAAGTAAAAGAAAATACATCCACTACAAAAGATGCCACCTCCTCTTCAACAAATCTTAAAAGACCTAAGAGTGACTTGCCACCTCCACTTGGTATTTCTGACCCCACCATTGAAGCAATTCTTGCTGAAATCAGAGCACGTAAACCCTTTATTGAGACTACAAATACTAAGCTGCAGCAATTAGATGACAGATGGCTGGGTGTTAACAACAGAATGGAAGAGGTGGAGAAAAGAGTTGGGATTATAGAAGACTTATCCCCTAGAGTTGTACAATTAAAACAATCCATTAAAGACCTCCAAAGGCACAATATGAATTTAGAGAATCGCAGCAGGCGCAACAATCTGCATATCACAGGCCTACCAGAGGGCTCTGAAGGCAAGGACCCCATTGTTTTTCTACAAAAACTCCTACCAGCCATTCTACATCTGCCCTCGGAAACAATACTCAACATACAGCGGGCTTATTGAATTGGTCAACCGACTGTCTCAACCACCTCTCGCCGTTACCCAGAACACTCATATTTTATCTATTGGAATATTCCCAGCTTCAACTTATATCCACGGCCAAGGATCGCAAATCCCTCATTTGGCACGGAAACAAACTATTCATTTCTCAAGATATAGCCAGAAGCGCAGCCTAACGCAGAAACGTGTTTCTATCCTTTCATCCTGCGCTGAAGCAGCTCAATATACGTTACGAATTATATCACCCATGTTCCTTCAAAGTAACACATGAAGGTCGTACAGCTGTGTTTGATGATCCAGCCGATCTCAGGGCCTTTATTCAATCTATCAAAAGCAATGGCATGGACACTTCCTCACCTACATGTGGCTCAACCTCATCTATTACTTGAGAACTTCACCTCATAACATGTTCAGTTTCTTTTTTCTTTTTACTATTTACTTAATGCAATCATTACCCAATTACTATACAAAGCTGAGATGGGCATTCTAACAGCGTCCTTCTTCCACTCTGGTCGTTCTTTCTCCCTCTGTTGTTACCTATCCCTGTTTCATGCTTCCTCCCTGTTCCTTCTCCTAAGTCCTGTTTGATCTCAAAAGTCATTCTTATCTCATTGCCTATATTTTCTCTGTCTATGATCAAACCCCCTTCTCTCCTCCCTGATCCCCAATGTACTATCTTCTGTGTCATTATTTGGGTGTATGTGTTTCAAATTACATTACTGCGAATCTGATTCTGATATTGTACTACAGCCATATGATGCATGCTATCATTACGTATATGATTAAATGATCTTTAAGTAAATTACATGGAACATTAAAGGATGTCAAAATCCCTTCAAGAGATGTAAGATTATATCTCACTTAACAAATTGAAGCCATTGGTAGCTGTTTACAAGAAACTCATTTATCCAACAAAGAGACAATGAAGCTTAAATCCCTTTGGGTAAAGGAGGTTTTTTCCAGTCCAGCAATATCTAAAAAGAACAGAGTGGCCATATTAATATGTAAAAAACAACCCTTCAAAATTCTTGACCAAGATACTGACACCAATGGAAGATGGGTTTGGGTACAACTTTTAATTCAGTCAACACAAGTCTCTATCTTAAACTTGCATGGCCCCACTTTACCAGATCCCACCTTCTGGCTCTCAATCAAACAAATGATACTCAAAAACAACTTTACCAATTTGATTATGTGTGGGGATGTTAATCAGGTCCTTGATCCTTTTTTGGATAGAAAATCCAGCTGTATGTTTAAAACAAACAAAACCCACAAGTCCTTTGTTAATTGCCTAGCCGGAACAGGACTAATTGACACTTGGAGACTATCCCATCCCTCACAATTAGACTATACCTTCCATTCACCCTCGCACAATACACTATCACGCCTGGAGTATATTTTTGCAATCAAAACCCTCTCTGGCTCCATTGTAGATTCTAAAATCTCCAATATTATTATATCAGATCATGCTCCTGTGATTACATCCTTTTGCCTTGCAGATGTGAACAAAACGGCTAGCCAATGGAAACTTAATAATTTCCTTCTACAGTATCCACTCAATCTCTTCAATCATTTATCCATTAATAGTTCATAAATAATCAAGACTGTGACACTTCAGTTGTAAATAATTGGGATGCATTTAAAGCAGCTTTAAGAGGTCATATTATGGCCCTCTCAGGTAAAAACAAGAAACTAAGGAAAAAACACCTAGATGACCTTTATTCCCAACTTACCCAAGCTGAACAATGCTACTATCTAGACTCTAGCTCGATTAACCTTCATCAGGTCATAGTGCTACATTTCAAAACTGATAAAGAAATCACAGAACTTGCTGCTGGGACAATTCTTAAATATAAAACAAAGATATATCAAACATCAAATAAATCTGGCAAAATGCTTGCCTCTTACTTAAAAACCAAAAAGGAGAAATTCCATACTTTCCATATTAAGGATACTCAGGGCATGTCTCATTATCTTTCAGAAGATATACTTGATTGTTTTAGAAAATTCCATGCTGATCTTTATACCCCCGAATGTCCTACTCCTAATGATAAGGTTGAATCCTTTCTTAATACTATCAGACGTACATCACACCCTCAAACAGACCTTTCCCACCTAGATAAGGAAATTACATCCTCAGGATTACTAATGCTATTAATGGCTTGGGCAAAGGGAAAGCACCTGGTCCTGATGGACTATCCACTGAATTCCGTATCAACCTATCTAAAGTTTTAACCCCAAAACTTAAAACACTATTCTCATATTTTGTATCTCAAAAATCATCACCTGGTTCATTCTCAGAAGCATTACTTATTTTATTCCCTAAACCAGACAAAGACCCTACAATCCCCAGTAATTATCAACCCATTTCCCTTATTAATATTGAGAGCAACATTTCTGCAAAGATACTAGCTAACAGAATTGAATCCTCACTCCCAGCCCTCGTTAAAGCAGACCAAACTGGCTATGTGAAAGGACACGACATATCCTCAAATGCTAGACTGTTACTTAATGCAATTAACCTCGCAGCTAAAGACAAAAAAAGAAAAACAAGGCTACGCAGCCATTGCATTGGACGCAGAAAAAGCATTTGACCATGTTGATTGCAACTTTATGTTTCAAGCCCGACACTGACACAGTTGTGCTGATGAATTTATTTCTCTGGTCAAACTTCTTTATTCATCCCCCAAATCCTCTATCTATCTAATATCTAAATGGCCAAACATCGTCCTTTTTCCCTTTACTCAGAGGAACGCGGCAGAGCAGCCCCTTTTCACCTTTATAATATATTCTTTCACTAGAACCATTATTGGAAATAATAAGATCTAACAAATATATCCCGGGTATTCAGGAAGGTGCCTCATGCACCAAAATAGCAGCCTATGCCGATGATATCCTTATTCTTATCAAGAAGCCCAAACTTCACCTACCAAATCTACTTAATGTTTTATCTCAGTTTGGTCAGGTATCAGGATACAAATTAAACAGACAGAAATCAGAAATGTTGCCCCTAAACTCCTATTGCTTCAAACATGACATTGATATGTGTGATCTTAAATGGTGTAGTAGCTCTATAAAATACTTAGGTATTCGATTTGCCCCTATGATCCAAGATACTGTCAAACTTAACACTAAGACATTACTAGACACTCTTAAAGACTTAACATCCAAATGGTCCCCCCTTTACCTCTCTTGGTGGGACGCCTGGACACGATTAAAATGATGCTGTCCCCTATTGTACTATACTACCTACAGCTTCTTTCTGTTCCACTATCCCTTTCCTTTTTGAAATCTACATATTTTATTTTACTAAACTTTCTTTGGGGAGTAAGAAAAAGAATTGCTTTAATCAACTAAAAGCACCTTATTAAATGGGTGGAATTAGATTTCCACAGGTCAAGCTATATCACTCTGTGTTTCTCCTAATCCCGCCACTTGTTTGCTGATCCCAAAATATCTGTACTTCCAAACGGTGCACTTTAGAAACACATTCAGTTTATCTTTATAACGTCACTGACCTCATCTACATATTTAAACATACATCCATGAATGTCTTGGACTCTATAAAAGCATCCGTCTCAGCCTCACAAGCCTTTCTCTTCCCTCATACCAAAACACCCAATAAGTACCTTTCCCCCATAATATGGCATAACAAAAATATTGTAATTAACAACAAGGCCTTAAATCGCAGATCATGGATAAAAAAAAGGAATTACATTTTTCAACACATTATTGATGGTCTCTCCATTCTCTTCTTTCAGCAAATATCATCCAAGTTCGCCATTCCCAAAGCTGATTTTCAGTCCTATAACAAGTTAATTAAGTCCTGTTTCGATGCACTTAATCACTTCTCTAATGAGATTCTTTCTCCAGGCTCCCTTACACTACTACAGCTTACCATGACTAATGATGTAAGAGCTTCAAAATTCTATAATATGCTCTCCTCAACATTTGATGTTTGTTCTATTTGTCTAAAATCGGAATATGACTTTGGATGCAGGTTTGATGATCATATCTGGTTCCATTTGTTTGCTAAAATCAAAAATATATCTGTTTCAGCAAATATAACATAACATTGCTATTTCTTTATTCATAGAGCATTTATTACTCCTGCTCGCGTTGCAAAGGCTAAACCAAATCATTATGCCAAATGTTGGTCATGTGGTCTAACTCCGGCCTCATATATGCCTATGTTCTTTGACTGTCCATTTACTTTCAGATTTTGGCAAGACATTTGGAAGTTCATCAAGCTTATTTTTTTTGTCAATATTCCGCTGTCCATTTTTAATGTCTTTTTGAAAAGTCTGGCCTTAACAACAAATATGTCCCCTGACTCAGCCAACCGTATGATTTATTTATTTGCATAGCCTTGAAGTGTATTACCGCTAACTGGAAAGACTTCCGATCTCTATCTACCAGAGGATGTTGGAACTGTATTTGTCATATTCATAAAATTGAATTGTGTATGGCTAGTAATTTGAATACAATCCCTAAATACAATGCTAAATGGTATTTTTTCATCCACTATCTCAACTGTTTCAATGTAACTGCGCATGGCGCCTGAACCTACATACTCATACTCAATCTATTAGCTATTTGCTTATAATCTCACTCATAAGCCTGTCATATATTATTAGTATAATTGTAATAACAGTTTGATCAAACAATACATTATACCCATCTTCCCCCTTAGCCTCCTCCCATTTGTCTCTTGTATGTTTTCTGTTTGTCTACCAGTTTGTCTCCCCATTTTCCTTTTCTTATTCCCCCTAATGTATTGCTTGCAGACTTGTTACAATAACTCATGTTTAATTTTGGTCGCTTCCATTAACTATGTTCCATGAACTATGTAACATATCTCAGTTTGTTTAATGAATGTTTCAGGTATTATTCAACTTCTTCACTATCTAAAGTTGTTACCCTCTGTTCACGTTTAGTAATAAGCTCGTATAGATGCCTGTAACTTGCGAATACCTGTATCATCATTACTTCCTTAAATAATAAAAATTATTAAAATAAAAAAATAAAAAGTCGCCATACTGTCTTGCGTGGATACACTGTTAGGTAGTGGGCAGTAATGCTGACACATTTAAAGTTCTTTTCTACATAGTTGTGTTGTCTTTATATCACTTCTATTAATTCAATAAAAGGGTTTGGAATCTTGACTGAATCTATTATCATCATGGCAGCTCCATGGATGGAATTATTTATTCTTCACCGTATCTTTTTTCTTTTCTTTTTTTAACAATATTGATGGTTGCATGTTTATCAGGGACAGCCCTCATTTCTCTGCCTGGTAAATATTTAAGCAGCCAGGATGTGCCATTGATATTTCTTCAACAATTCCCTTGTGGCTGTGTGCATTGAAGCCAGGCCACATGCTCTATGATCAGCATACAACGAGGGTGGAACAGACTCCACCCGCCTTCACTGCACAGAGCATTGTGTAAGAAAATCAACAATTGTCTCCAGTCAGCTGTCGTTCACCATATTGCTCCATGCATCCAGCATGAGTAGGATCTGCTGTCACCGCGTGCAGTCGACGTCTCAGTGTGAATGGCATGAAACGCTGGGTTGTGAGGCCAGGATTAAGCAGTGGGCCACAGCTGTTGGGATGTTCTGCATTAATCAGCAGCCAGCATATGCCTACTGGAACTGTCATTGTAGCATTCATTAATGCAAAATTCCACTATATATGCAACAGCTCCCATTGCAACATCTCAGTCGTTCTGCAGAGCGGAGGAAGCAGGGGAAAATGTTATTGTCTGTCTGCAATATTCTGGCACAGCAGTAATAACTAATTCAATATCCCAGCGAGTATGCAATAACAGGCAATATTAAATGTCATTGTAAATGCAATGCCACATGGGGCTGATCCCTAATCAAAGCGATGAGATACATCTGCTACACTCTCCTCTATGACTGTTATTGCATTTAGCCGTTTAGAGGCAGGGGGAGGCACAAGGAGACTAGAGTGTGTGGCTGCTGGTGAAGTTTGTTATGTTTGCCCCAAATCTGTGCAAATGACCAAGCATTGCAATGTAGTCCAAACCAACCAAGAGAGATTCTCCGCCTGCATAACCTTTCCCAAAAGTGTCTTAAACATGTGCATTTTACACCACACTGTAAGTGAATAAGTGGGTAAAATGCCAGACAATTCACAATTGGTTATGTAGGATAACACATACATAGCAACCCAATAGCTGCACCGTCACAGGAGCATTTTCTAATTCCCTAATTGTGATTATGCCTTTGTCTACAATATATGACATTATAAGATCATGTTTTCATGTTTTCTTTGTCCATAATACATGCCAGTATTCTGCCATTGCAAGAAGACATTTGCTTCTGGCTATGGCAATATAACCCAGCATTGCCAATTATGAAAACATTTATGTTGCCTCTGCCCATAATGTCAATAATGCCATGGTAAGAAAGCATGTAGATGTTTGCTGTTCCAATATATGCTACTATTCCCATGTCATAAAAAACACACGTGTATGTTGCTCAATATTAACTAATGCCATTGTAAGAAAGAATGTCCATGCTGGCTGCATCCATGTATGCCATTATTGACCTGGAAGAGAACATACCTTTGGGTGGTTTTCCAATAATGCCAGTAATGCCTTGTAGGACATCATGTCAATGCTCGCTGTACCACTATATGCCAGTATGCCCAGATAAGAACACACTCATGTTGCTTACGTCCATAAGGCAGTAACACCAGTGTAAGAAAACATGACAAGGCTGGCTATGTCAGTATTCCAACCAAAGGATACACGAATTGTTTTCACTAAAGTCACTGGAAGAAAATATGTGCATGCTGGCTGGGCCAATATATTCAAAATATTGCAATGTAAGAACACTCTCATATTTGCATAATACATGGAAGTCAGTAAAAAGAAAACACGACCAGGATGGCTGTGCCAATATATGCCACAGGTCACACTCCTGTTTAAATCTAGGCATCATGGCTGGCAGCCTCCATGACCATTAGTCTGGATTCAGACCAAATATGAGGTCAGACTATAGCGGGCATAGGAGACCTACAATCAACGTCTCATCTTACTGTACTCACATTCTGTGTTTCATGTACCTAACTACATGGAATCTTTCACCTACTAGGAAGTTGTTTGTTAAATGTACTAGTGTTCTCTTTATGCCTTGGACATCTATGAACAATTTTTCACTGAATTGTAGATATAATCATGTGTTTGTTTAGTACAATGGTTATTATGAATTGTTATGCAGATAAAAATACTTAAATATTGTGCAAAACAAAGAGTATCAGCGAATTAATAATAAAAAGCTGAGAGTTTCAAAAACTATGAGACATGGGTTCACTAGCAGCAAGTGTTTGTTCCTAACGATGGTTGCCCCATGAGCATGGGCTTCCAAAAGGGTTTAAAACCAGTTTTGCATTTAAGTGGTTTTGCATGTTTTTGAATCATAGAGGGTAGGACAACCCCCCAGTTATATATTTTCAGGCAGCCAGAGGCACTGAAAATGCACTCCTCAATACCCGAGAAGACCTACTCTCTAATGTGGACTCTAATACTCCTTATGTTCTGCTCTGCTTCGATCTTTCTTCTGCCTTTGACACTGTCAACCACTCCATCCTCATAAACCATCTCTGTGATACCCTAGGCATCACGGACAGGGTACTGCCGTCGCTTACCTCTTTCCTCTCTAACAGACCCTTCCAAGTGCAAATGGGTCCTTTTCTCTCCTCCACCTCACTCTCAACCTGTGACGTCCGTGAGTTCTCTATTCTATCACCATGGCTCTTCAACATCTACCTGGCCCCTCTGGATCACCAGATCTCCACCTGCTCCCCTTATTTTCAGCGCTACGCAGAAGACACACAGCTCTCTTTACAGCTGTGTTCCCCTACCTCCTCCTCCTACTCTTACCACCTCATACCTGACTGCTGTTCTGGCATGATGCTCCGCCAATGATCTCTGCCTCAGTGCCAGCAAGACAAAGATCCCTCTCATTGGGACACCTGCTCCTATGTTCTGCCTCACTTTCTGGCCTGACTGCTTGGGTCCCCACCTCTCACATAACTGTGAGGCAAAAAACCTTTGGATCATCTTTGACTCCTCTCTCTCCTCCTCTCCACACATCATGGACCTTGCCAAGGAGTCCAATTTTCAGCTTCATCTCCTCAGGGGTTTTCTACCTTTCCTCACCTTCCCCCAGAAGCTCAATGTCCCCAGAGCCCTGGTTCTCGCTAAGCTTCACTACTGCAATAGCCTCTTCCTCAACATTCCTCTCTCCTTCCTTTGCCCCCTCTAACTAATCCAGAATAGGACTACAAGACTTATCCTTGGCCTCAGGCCCAGTGACTGGTTCTCTCCAGCCCTAAAATCTCTCCATTGGCTCTGGGTGACTGCAAGGATCAAATTCAAGACCCTCTACATCATCCACAAAGCTATCAGGGGCCTGGGACCTTATTACATCCAACACTCTCTCCCTAAATACCTCCCTGCTATGGTCCTTTGGTCTTCTGGTGCCAACTCTCTGCAGGTCAAATGTTTCTCCAAGCAGAGAGTGGGAGGTAGATCACTCTCCTCGGATGCTGCCCCCCTCTCGAACAGCCTCCCTCCCCCCTTCAACTTGAACCGGATGTTCTTAAGTTCTGGAAACTTCCCAAGACCTTCCTATTCTCCTCTTGCTTCCCTCTCCCCCTCCCGTGCTAAACACTCAGTCTGCCACTGGACTGGGCCTGTTCCCTTTCCGAGTTATACACCCCCCACAAGTTCCCCCAGCATCCTCTTCCAGTACCTACCCTTGGGCTCCCTTTCCCAGACTATCCCAACGTAGTGCTCCTGTCCTCTGGCCCCCCTCTTTCCCCTGGTACTTGCCCCCTTGGCCCAACCAGCACTTGCCCGCCCCCACCCATGGTCACCCCACTTCTGCACTTCTGACTCTATTCCTCCTCCTCCTTGCACTGATCACCTTGTCATGCACTGCACCGTAGGATTGTCACAAAACCAATATAACTGTTCCTTTGTTGGTATTCTCATGATGTCCGATGTCCCCCTCCCCCTCTTGTCTTGTGGCACCTGGAAACACCTGTGTGTAGGTGCCATACAAAAGTCCAAAAGAATAAAGAAAAACAGTGTAAGAAATTATGTCCATGCTGGCTGTCACAATGTATGCCAGTATTCTCAGCTATGGGCACACCCATGTTTGCCTTGCCCACAATGCATTACTGCCACTGTAAAAATGTATGTCCATGATAGAACTTAAGGTTTACAGCAAGTGCTGTGTGCCCCATCACCAGAGAGATGTCCATTCTGTATGCCAAGTATAAATGCTGGCGCCTCTCTCCTCTGCACGCAGTAGTTGGACTTTCGCATTTGGAAAAATCATCCTGTAATCCTCCTGCTGATTTTGTTCATGATTACCGAGTCCCAAAAAGTAACAATTGTAATGTTGTGTTTTGTCTATATGAACCTGAAATGCTAGAAAGTATGGAACATCACCAGCATTTTTTCATAATAAGCCACTGGAGTCAGTCTTTGCAAATTACGTTTTCTAATCTATATATCTGTTCTATACTGGCACAATAACAGCACTGAAACATAACGTGCAAAAGGATTTCAAATCATCCATTCAATCAAATACAAAAAAAGAAATCTGATAAACAAGAATACCTCCCTGCTAATGAGCAGGAGGCCAGCAACATCCCTCACATACTTATTAAGGTAGTGCGTTGAATTGTTGACACCCCTTTATCCACATTGAACAGCCTCGACCATCACCGAGACACCAGTTTAACCCTTGCCCTCTTACAAGATGAAGTGGACAAAAATCACAACTTCCACACTGCACAGATCCTAACACAGTTCACAATGACCCACTTTATGCTTTATCTAAAAAACCTCTCATTCGACCAAGCAGCCCTTAACCACCATGAGCACCAAGTGCAGGCCTCCCCTAAAACTCACAAACCATAGAAAAGATAATGAGCTCAAAACCACATTGAGTCTAACCACATTTTGGAGATATGTCAATCCGGATATTTTTCCTGCCATGGCATTGAGACTACACCGATATCAGTCTTTGGTGACCTACTCCACATAGAAGCCACTGTGTCACTCAACATTCATGGTCATCCAACTGGATCCATCCATGCATCAGGCATATCCCCTCCCACATATCAATTAACCTGCAATGTACCTATGCTACATCATCTACATTAAACTTGGAATGGACCTTATCTGATTGTTTCATTTGCACTGTATTCAGAAGGCATTGACATGCTTGCAAGCATTCATGTCATGGGTCTACTACAGGACCAATTCAAAGATATCTAAGATGGACATATAGCAAGAGACTCCTCTATGAGACAAGCAACCTAAAATAAAAGTGTATAGAACAGTCGATCGTGCACACCGGCTGAAAAAACGGCACACATTACAAAAAGCCTTCACATTCTTTTCGTAAATTTCCCCCATTAAGGAGAAGCATGCGAAACACCTCGCCATATTCCTCAAGGGGGTAGAATGTTCAAGTCACTATCCTTCCAGACAAAACTCCTCAACAAATCTTTTTCCTTTTTATCGTTCATAAACCTCCCAAAGGTGTCAAGTGCTAAACAATGAACATGTTCTCTGTGTGTACCTGGGGGCATACCAGATAAAGAAAATGTCAACCATTACAAAATTATACATGTAAACCTATCTTCGGTCTCAACAATAGCCAATCAGTATCTGAGTGCCTTTGGAGAACCCACCGGCCCCCTATTCAAGCCAGAATTGCTTTTGAAATCCAGTGCACTGCTTCCTCCACACGCTAACAGTAAGCCTCATGTGTGTCCCTTAAGTGCAGCACTCTGCTGCTTCCCAGCTAGGTTTGGACTTTATACATCCCATACCTAATCCAATCTCCCGAGCAGTATCAATGGGTCAAGTGAGCCAACTATTAGTACCCTGAACCTCCTGCAAAATATGAAGGGAAGGATGCTTCTGCTCCATACAAACATTACTTTGGAATGTCCTCGCCCCACCCAAGCGTTATGGAACACCACCTCCCTCATGCAGTTCAAAGGGACCCCATCAGGACTCTGCCTTCTCTGGAATCCCTGCTCTGAACTCCCCTCAGGAACTATTGACCCCCCTGTCTGCTCAGTACCTACTGCATCATGCTCTCTATGTCTTCAACTCCTCCCATTCACTCTCATAAAGGATATTTTCCTGCCCACTTCCAGAGTTACCAACCCACACAATGGTACTCCAGCACATCTCTTCACCAATAGCTTACCAAAAGTGAATCCCTTCTGAGATGTTCCCATGGACACACTGGATGGACATTCAAGGTTGCACGCCAGGCTCCCTATCAATTTAGCCATGTTAACCTTCTCCATCTTTATGCACAAACACAGTACATGCATTACAACTAAGCCACTCACACACAGACATTGAACAACTCTCCAAGAAACCATCGACCACCCTGCTAGTGTCAGCTCTGGTAATAAAGTCCAGCCCAATGCATGCTAGCACCACAGGAACGCAAGGCTCCCATCTGGACAACTATGCCTCTGTGCTCTTGCCACAGGAAAATTAATCAACAAAACAGCAAACATTTCTTTTTGTTGAATATATTATTACATGTTCTGTTATAACAACAAACAATAACAAGACCGCACAATTGTGTACATTATCATATTGCAGTATCCATGTACATCATAAACTCCCCTATCCCCAAACCTGCCCGCACACAATGTCACTAATATGTACTCCGCTAATTACACTGCATCTTCTTCTTCCAATGAACCCTGCATATCAACTTCCCCCTTATCACATGTAAACAAAGTCACAGTCAGAGCTATCCTCCGTTGGATGTCCATTCCTAGTTCTAGTTTTTGTTCTCCGAGCGCATTTTCCCATACTCCTGTTTCCACATCTTCCCACCATCTAACAATGCTCGGTTCCTTCTGTCAGGACGAGGTGGGGGGGTCTGTACTTCCGCTCTCTATATGGCAGAGGAAAGGCACAGAGGACCCCAGCCGAGATTCTCTGATATGGTAACGCTGGTCGAGCAATCAAGGCCTAGCTTCTCAGGAGGTGATGCGGGCTGGTTCTTAAGTACAGTGTATCCCCAAGCCCCCACAAAGGAATGTCCACACACTGTATTACTGAAAACACAGTCTTTATATAATTAATATTCAAAGGTTATGTACACTTATCACAATAACGCACTTTGTGCTCCGGAAAATCAACAATGGTAAATATCTACAATTCTACAGTGGTACCACTAATATTCGATTAGAGTGCATTCAACAAGGCTGTGAAAATGCCACACGGATCAATAGCAATGAAACCAGCAATAGAGAGAAGAGAGAAAGCAGACGGATGAAACCATAGGCAGACGACTGGTCCTCGCTACTGGACACAGCTCTGAGTGGAGATCCCCCCACCTGGGCAACCTGTAAAATAACGATATATAAAACAAGCCCAGTCCATATATTGTTCAAGAGTCTCGTTCTCTCCCACAATGTTTTACCCCCCCAATGTACCTGGTGGAGTAGAGTTTGTCGGCGAGGCGTCGACCGATCCTTCTGGAGTGACTCCCTTTAAGGCAGGAGCCACGGATCGTCGAGAGGCGTCGCGGACTCGGGGTTCGGTGTCGGGGAATCGGCGGCCCTTCTTGAATGTCGCCCCTTTCAAGCGGGAGACACGGGGCGCCGAACGTCCGACCGTGAACCGGGTAGAACGACGTCGATGAGGCAGCAGGCTTTGATCCGAGCGGTGCTCGTCGACGACAGAGCGTTGGCGTCCTGCAAGGAAGAGGCGTGCGGGGCACCTCGGTGACGATAGTTCTGGACCGCAAAGAGATGAAGAAGAACTGTGGCCCAGCAAGGGCGTCGAGTCGTCGGCGTCTCTGCGGTCGTTGGGTGGCGGGAAACCCACCGGTGGATACTCCTCGGCGCGTCGACGGTCAGGCCTTCTCCCACAGGAGACGGCACGGCGATGCAGACGAGAGCGTCCGTTGATCAAGTTAAAGTTCTTAGGCAAACGGGAGCACGGCGGCTCCGGTCGGCGACGGCGGTCGTCGACAGTGGCGGACAACAGTCCGGGTGCTTCGCTTTGGGATTCCTCCGCAGTCCCCGTATCGGGTCGGCAGCCTGTCGTAGGTCTGTCTACCAGGGAGCGTTGGCAAAGGTCAGCTGTGCACGATGGTCCCTCGTAGCTCGGGAAGAGGGCGCCTTACCAGGTCCTCTCTGGGTCAGTCCTTGGAGACACAGCAGCCTTTAGATCGTGAAGGAGAGCCACGGCAATCCTTCTCCTCCAGCAGGGCCTCAAGGTCAAGCGTCAGTTACTCCAGTTACTCGTCGTAGTGGACTTCAGCTTCTGAACAATTTCCAGTGGTGAGAGGTCCCCAGATATACTATTTGGTCTCTCATCCACACTGCTGGCACACACTCAGCAGCCAATCGTACAGAAGGGCATTCATGCAGTCGGTCAGCCAATCAGGCACGCAGGGCATTCAGGCCACTCTTCTCCCGCTCAGACACTCACAACAAGGAATGTGGATTGAGACAAGTACTCAGCCATCCAACTCTACATACTGCATTCAGTCCAGTTTCGGGCAGGGCTGTCTCAGTCTTTGTCTCTCATGGCAGAAACCAGACAGCCACAACACGGAGTGCGTATTGGTCACACTCCCCATTCACCCAGGTCCCACCCACAGGCGGTACCCACAACATACAGTCAGCGGGAAGGCTCCAGTAAGTCTAGCTGGGCCTTCACAACAACACCATATACGGAACTTCCACCCAACAGCCAGTCAGGGGGAAGGGACAGAGTCAGGGCTTCCCGGGACTTCGGGAAAACAAGGTATCAGGCGATAGAAAGCAAGAGGCCACCGGGGCCATCTTGTTCCCTATCAGGAATCAACAGATTCCAATGGCAGGGCCGGGGTACCCTAAAATGGCGGATACCCAGCGCACCTGTCACATTCAGCATGTAGCTGCCACCAGCCCATACCCAGCTCTGTGGGCCACCCACGGGTGCCCAAAAACATACACTAGGGGCACAGGGTTGCACCCCTACCCATGGGTGCCATAAGGGTATCCCATGGGTCTGTTCACCAAACCAAAAGAGAGAGCTGCACCGCCAGGAGTCCCGCATGGACTTCTGCGCGGAAAACACGACAGAACACACGATAAGAACAGAAAAAGGACAAGGATACGGAGGCCCTGTCCCTCCGATGCATTTCCAGCATCACAGTCGCCCCCCCCAGACTGAGGTTAGGGTGCCTAATCTCCCACGGGATAGACACCCTCATCCAGACGGTCAACATACCTTCTGGAAAGGCCATCTGCATTATCGTGACTCTTCCCTGGTCTGTGCTCTATGGTGAAGTCTAGCCCTTGCAGGCTAATGGACCACCTGAGCAGTTTCGGATTTTCACCCTTCATCTGCATAAGCCATTTCAGGGGCTTATGATCTGTTTGGACCTTGAAGGTGGACCCCGTAAGGTAGGGCCTAAAACGCCTAAGGCTCCAAACTATACTAAAACATTCCTTTTCAACAGTAGCCCACCTAAGTTCTCTACCCTTGAGTTGTCTACTGATGAATATGATAGGATGTTCTCTCCCTTTGTCATCTAACTGGGACAAGACAGCTCCAATTCCGGTGTCGCAGGCATCCGTCTGGACGATAAAGGGTCGGCTGTAGTCAGGTGCACACAACACGGGTGCCCTGCACAGACTTTCTTTCAAGCCATCAAAGGCCCTCTGACAGTCTTCAGTCCAATTAACCTTCCTAGGCTGTTTGGGTGAAGTCAGAGCTGTCAGTGGTGCGGCTATGGTCCCATAGTCCGCCATGAAATTGCGATAATACCCAGTGAGGCCCAAAAAGGCTCTCACCTGGGTTTGAGTAGTGGGAGTCTCCCAGTCCTGTACGTCCTGTACCTTACTGGAAAGAGGCTGGATTTGACCCCCTCCTACCTCATGACCAAGATAGGTAACTTTCCCCTGAGCTATCTGGCACTTGGTAGCCTTGATAGTGAGGTTAGCCCTTTTCAAGGCCTGCAACACTTTATCCAGGTGTGTCAAATGCGCTTCCCAGGTGGAACTGTAGACGGCAATGTCGTCTAGGTAGGCCACACAAAAGGCCTCCAGCCCACTGAGCGCATGATTGACCAACCTCTGGAAAGTGGCAGGGGCATTCTTCAACCCAAAAGGCATGACCCTAAACTGGTAGAGTCCCTCTGGTGTGGAGAATGCCGTCTTTTCCTTGGCATGGTCCGTCAGAGCTATTTGCCAATAGCCTGAGGTGAGGTCAAAGGTGCTCACAAACTTGGCAGCACCGATGGTGTCCACGAGCTCATCAGCCCTGGGCAATGGGTGCGTGTCACTTTTGGTGACGGCATTGATTCCTCGGTAGTCCACACAGAACCTCCAATCCTTGGTACCCGCCTGGGAACTTGCCTTGGGGACAAGGACCACTGGACTGGACCAGGGACTGGTTGAGGGTTCAATTACACCCAGATCCAACATCTTGGCGACCTCGGCCTGGATGTGGTTCTTAACGGTATCTGACATACGGTAGCACCTGCTCTTGACAGGCACGCGGTCACCAGTGTCAATTTCATGCCTACACCAAGGTGTAAGGCCCGGTGTCAGCGAAAACAGAGAGGCATACTGCTGGAGCAAAGCCCGGCAGGCCCTCTGCTGCTCTGTTGTCAAATCGGGAGAGAGCTGTACTCCCTCCACTGAGCCGTCCTGAGGGTTGCTATGCAGCAAATCAGGAAGGGGCTCACTCTCATCCTCTTCTTGCCCTGAAGCTAGCAAGAGACATGAGACTTCTGCTCGCCGGTGGAAAGGCTTGAGCCTGTTGACATGGAATACCTGAGGGGCTACCCCGGAGGCACCCAGGTCAACCAGATAATTGACTTCGCCCATCTTGGAGATTATCCTGAAGGGTCCAGTCCACTTGTCTGCCAAAGGTCTAGGCCTGGTAGGCTCCATCACAAGGATTTCCTGTCCCGGAGTCCAATCCACTTGCGAAGCTTTCAGGTCATGCCAGTACTTATTCAATTCCTGGCTGGCCTTGAGATTTGCTGTTGCCTGACCCATCATTTGTGTCATCCTCCGCCTGAGGCCTAACACATAGTCCCCCACTTGCTTGGCGGGACCTGGAGGGGTGGCTTCCAAGCCTTCTCGGATCAAGGCGAGGGGCCCCCTCACGGGATGTCCAAAGAGTAACTCAAAGGGGCTGAAACCAACACCCTCTTGAGGTACCTCTCTGTAAGCAAACAGCAGGCATGGCAGGAGGAGATCCCATTTCCTCCTTAGGGGCTCTTCCAAAGCACCTAGCATGCCCTTGAGAGTTTTGTTAAATCTCTCAACCAGACCATTGGTCTGGGGGTGGTAAGAGGTGGAGAACTTGTAGGTTACCCCGCACTCTTTCCACATGGTTTTCATGTAACTAGACATGAAGTTGGATCCTCGGTCAGAGACAACCTCCTTGGGGAATCCAACACGGGTGAAAATGCCCAGGAGAGCCCTGGCAACCACCTTGGCAGTAACAGTCCGAAGGGGTATTGCCTCAGGGTACCTGGTGGCATGATCAACCAAGACCAGGATGAACCGATGTCCACCTGAAGTGGGAGGGTCCAGGGGACCGACAATGTCGATGCCCACCCTCTCAAACGGTGTGCCGACCACTGGCAATGGCTGCAGTGGGGCAATGACCCTGCCTCCAGTCTTGCCAGACAACTGACAAGTGGGGCAGGTCCGGCAGTGGGACTCCACTTCCACTCCCATCCGAGGCCAGTAGAAGTGGGCAGAGAGCCTCTGCTTAGTCTTCTTGGTACCAAGATGACCAGCCAAGGGCACCTCATGCGCCAACTGCAGTAGGAAGGGCCTGTAAACCTGGGGTACCACCAACCTCTTGAGGGCACCAGGTTCAGGCTTAGTGGGCTCACTAACAAGGAGCTCACCCTCCCAATAAATCTTGAATGTCCTAGGCACTTCACCTTGTGCCTGGGACAGGGCCTGTGTCCGCAGACCCTCGAGAGAGGGACACTCTCTCTGCCCTTCACAGAAGTCCGCCCGGGAGGGTCCCCCTTCAGCTAACAAGCATTGAAGGTCGGGATGATCCTCCGGGTTGAGAACCTCTCCCACAGGAGAGTCTTCTGTCTCTTCTCCCACAGGAGTTGAGTCCGGGTTTTCCACTGGACCCAGCCCGTCCGGAGCCTGGATCCCAATGGGTGCTGTCGGAACAGCAGGAAGAGAAGGTGTTCCTCCCACAGAGGTGGCCTTCTTGGTCTTCCTTCTTCGTGCCTTAGGCCTCGCCTTTGGCTCGGGTACCTGACTCACAGCCAGACCCGGTGTCACCTGTGACCTAGTGACTGCAGCAGCAGTCATGGGAAGACCATCCGAGATCAACCCCAACTCTACTAGATCATTACCTAACAGAATGTTAGCAGGGACATTGTCCTGAACCAGGACAGGAAGCTTTGCTGTCTTGTCTCCAATCATGAGTGTGACTAAGACTACAGGCGATAATTTGGGAGGCCCACCAGCTAACCTGGTGGTTCTCAGAGGAGCACCTACATAGTCCTCTGGCTTGAGCAGGGTCCTGTCCACCACTGTCATGCTCGCCCCAGTGTCTCTCAAACCAGTAGAAGGCTGGCCATTCACGAGGACACTTCTCAAAAACCTACGGGTGTTCTGCGGGATAGTCGCCAGTACTTCTGCGTACTGGTCCCAGGCCCCAAGGGACACTAAGGAGATCTCTACTGGAGCACCAAATGTGATTCCGGTAGAGGAGGGGAGGACGGTGGCCTCCACCTCAGACACGGGGTAAGGGTAGGTCAGGCTGACAGCCTGTACTCCAAGTGCCTTACCTTTACACTTGGAGTCACCCCTTCGGTGATCCAGAGCCCCACAATCCCAACAAGTGCTAGGAGTGCGAGGTACGGTACTGGAACCACTGGGAGCCTGCTTTGCAGCAGGTGGACCACTACTCTTATTCCCACCCACAGAGGACTTATCCCCACTAGATTTTTGGTTCTTAGGAGAGGAAGGTTTTGTTTTATTCGACTGTGACTGCTTGGGGGACTCCTCAGCTTTCTGAGAGGCCCCCTTCTCTTTATCCTTGTCCTTCCCACTGGAGTCCTTAGGGGACACCCGGTGGGAGACCCACTTGTCAGCCAACCTAGCCAGCTTAAAGGGATCCAAAATGTTCTGGTCAGCAACATACTGACGCAGCTCTGGCGAACAGGCTTCAGAAAAATGCTCAAAAAACAACAGGTGGGATAATTCAGCAAAAGTTTTCACCTTGTACCCATCAATCCACCCCATCATGTTCATGTGCGCAGCACTCACCCAGTCAACCCAAGACACATTCTCTCGCTTCTTAAAATCCCTGAACCTTTTAAGATATTGGGTAGGTGTCTTGCCAAACTTGGCAATTAAAGCAGACTTCATACACTCATACTGACCCCTTTCTTCCACACTCAGCTTCAGAATACAGTCATATCCAGTTTGAGGTACTCTACTTAACAAACACTTAGCCCAATCTCTTTTATCAACATCATGAATCGCACAAGCCATTTCAAACGCTTCAATCCATTGGAGGATATCTGAACCCTCCAAAAACACACCAACCAAATCTTTCATAAACTTGGTGGCTGGGGACCTGCCACTCTCAATTGGTCTAGCTGAAGTCTCCACTCGAGCTTTCTCTAACTGGATTCTCTGACATTCAGTGTCCTTATCTTTGAGCGCAAGATCCCTATTCTTGAGTTCCACTTGCTGCGCCAGCTCCTCTTTCTTAAGTTCAGCATCGATTTCCAACTTGCGATATTCAAAGGCTAACTTCATCCTTAATAACTCAAGTTCCATGGAATTGCTGGGGTTCGGAACAGAGGCAGCAGGAATGGCGGCATTCCCAGAAACAGATTCAGCGACAACCCCAGGGGCAGAGTCCTCACTGGTTGCATCCCCCCCTTCATCAAGAGTTTCACCATCAGTCTGGTAGTCCACCAGGGCAGCTATCAGCTCAGCCCTAGACTTATCCACAAAGTCTAACTCCCTGGCTTCACAAGCACTCTGGAGAGCCTCTAAGCTCATCCGAGTCAATTTACCATTCGCAATGGTCTCCATTGCTTGTAATGCAGTTATTTGGAACACACCTAAACCTTAATTCAATAAAGTGCAGATATTTTGTAAGTGGCACGGTTATACACTGATTCTTAAAACCATAAGCATCCCACCGCTGCCACCAAGCTTGTCAGGACGAGGTGGGGGGGTCTGTACTTCCGCTCTCTATATGGCAGAGGAAAGGCACAGAGGACCCCAGCCGAGATTCTCTGATATGGTAACGCTGGTCGAGCAATCAAGGCCTAGCTTCTCAGGAGGTGATGCGGGCTGGTTCTTAAGTACAGTGTATCCCCAAGCCCCCACAAAGGAATGTCCACACACTGTATTACTGAAAACACAGTCTTTATATAATTAATATTCAAAGGTTATGTACACTTATCACAATAACGCACTTTGTGCTCCGGAAAATCAACAATGGTAAATATCTACAATTCTACAGTGGTACCACTAATATTCGATTAGAGTGCATTCAACAAGGCTGTGAAAATGCCACACGGATCAATAGCAATGAAACCAGCAATAGAGAGAAGAGAGAAAGCAGACGGATGAAACCATAGGCAGACGACTGGTCCTCGCTACTGGACACAGCTCTGAGTGGAGATCCCCCCACCTGGGCAACCTGTAAAATAACGATATATAAAACAAGCCCAGTCCATATATTGTTCAAGAGTCTCGTTCTCTCCCACAATGTTTTACCCCCCCAATGTACCTGGTGGAGTAGAGTTCGTCGGCGAGGCGTCGACCGATCCTTCTGGAGTGACTCCCTTTAAGGCAGGAGCCACGGATCGTCGAGAGGCGTCGCGGACTCGGGGTTCGGTGTCGGGGAATCGGCGGCCCTTCTTGAATGTCGCCCCTTTCAAGCGGGAGACACGGGGCGCCGAACGTCCGACCGTGAACCGGGTAGAACGACGTCGATGAGGCAGCAGGCTTTGATCCGAGTGGTGCTCGTCGACGACAGAGCGTTGGCGTCCTGCAAGGAAGAGGCGTGCGGGGCACCTCGGTGACGATAGTTCTGGACCGCAAAGAGATGAAGAAGAACTGTGGCCCAGCAAGGGCGTCGAGTCGTCGGCGTCTCTGCGGTCGTTGGGTGGCGGGAAACCCACCGGTGGATACTCCTCGGCGCGTCGACGGTCAGGCCTTCTCCCACAGGAGACGGCACGGCGATGCAGACGAGAGCGTCCGTTGATCAAGTTAAAGTTCTTAGGCAAACGGGAGCACGGCGGCTCCGGTCGGCGACGGCGGTCGTCGACAGTGGCGGACAACAGTCCGGGTGCTTCGCTTTGGGATTCCTCCGCAGTCCCCGTATCGGGTCGGCAGCCTGTCGTAGGTCTGTCTACCAGGGAGCGTTGGCAAAGGTCAGCTGTGCACGATGGTCCCTCGTAGCTCGGGAAGAGGGCGCCTTACCAGGTCCTCTCTGGGTCAGTCCTTGGAGACACAGCAGCCTTTAGATCGTGAAGGAGAGCCACGGCAATCCTTCTCCTCCAGCAGGGCCTCAAGGTCAAGCGTCAGTTACTCCAGTTACTCGTCGTAGTGGACTTCAGCTTCTGAACAATTTCCAGTGGTGAGAGGTCCCCAGATATACTATTTGGTCTCTCATCCACACTGCTGGCACACACTCAGCAGCCAATCGTACAGAAGGGCATTCATGCAGTCGGTCAGCCAATCAGGCACGCAGGGCATTCAGGCCACTCTTCTCCCGCTCAGACACTCACAACAAGGAATGTGGATTGAGACAAGTACTCAGCCATCCAACTCTACATACTGCATTCAGTCCAGTTTCGGGCAGGGCTGTCTCAGTCTTTGTCTCTCATGGCAGAAACCAGACAGCCACAACACGGAGTGCGTATTGGTCACACTCCCCATTCACCCAGGTCCCACCCACAGGCGGTACCCACAACATACAGTCAGCGGGAAGGCTCCAGTAAGTCTAGCTGGGCCTTCACAACAACACCATATACGGAACTTCCACCCAACAGCCAGTCAGGGGGAAGGGACAGAGTCAGGGCTTCCCGGGACTTCGGGAAAACAAGGTATCAGGCGATAGAA
This sequence comes from Ambystoma mexicanum, assembly GCF_040938575.1. Lineage (NCBI taxonomy): Eukaryota > Metazoa > Chordata > Amphibia > Caudata > Ambystomatidae > Ambystoma > Ambystoma mexicanum. Next base: position 313,736,284 of record NC_090937.1, on the reverse strand, counting down.
AGCAAGAGGCCACCGGGGCCATCTTGTTCCCTATCAGGAATCAACAGATTCCAATGGCAGGGCCGGGGTACCCTAAAATGGCGGATACCCAGCGCACCTGTCACATTCAGCATGTAGCTGCCACCAGCCCATACCCAGCTCTGTGGGCCACCCACGGGTGCCCAAAAACATACACTAGGGGCACAGGGTTGCACCCCTACCCATGGGTGCCATAAGGGTATCCCATGGGTCTGTTCACCAAACCAAAAGAGAGAGCTGCACCGCCAGGAGTCCCGCATGGACTTCTGCGCGGAAAACACGACAGAACACACGATAAGAACAGAAAAAGGACAAGGATACGGAGGCCCTGTCCCTCCGATGCATTTCCAGCATCACACCTTCGTATCCTTCCACCTCATGGCTATGCTTGGCTAGTATGTACATCATTTCCTTGATCTTGTTCAGTGGTTTATTCTTCTCACTTCTTTTATAACAGCCAAGAATGCACGCTTCCGGGGTTTGGATTTCCAGTTCGATACCTCCTTGGGCCGCTTTATGTACCACTCCCCTCCAGAATACCTGCACTGTTGGACGTCCCATGAACATGTCGATTAGGCCTGCCTCTTCCATCATGCATCTAGGACATTCTTGTTTGCCCGCCCCCTTGAATTTTGCAATGGCAGCTGGTGTGAGGTATGCCCTTTGCGTGATGTAAAGTTGTATCAGTTGAAGTCTGGCATTTCTGGAGACCTTCTTGTGATCAAATGTCGCTGGGCCACACACCCGATTTCATAGAGGAAATATATCTGGCTGATATGTCAAGGGTGGGCTTGGACCTACCACAATCTATTTACATATGGTGCCAAAACTGTTAGAGCCAAGGTTGGAACCTAGAGAGGCTATAATGAACAAGTGCTTGCACTTGTTGCGGTTCTTGAGAGGCTACACGTTTGTCTCAAGAGATTGCATGGTGGGATGTTCTAGAATTCGTACCAAGGACAGTAATTGCCAAGACATTGTGATGCTGGTCCTTTGGGATGGCAGAGTAGCCAATAGGATTTTGGAAAGAACAGGGTGGGATGGTAGGGGGACTCAGGGTGGGATTTCTTCCAGCCACTACTCCCAACTAGTAGATGATGGCCGCTAATTCCCATGGGACAAAGAGCACGGGGGTCCACTGCAGTCGAACTGTCTGACCGGGGATAACCTTAAATTGGACTGGCATCTGCCGATTGGTCGTTTCTTTACTGCTGCTTGTCATCCTTTTTGTGTTTTGATTTTGTATATAACAAATGTATTTGTTAGGTTGCACTTTGATGGCTTGACGGCCGAATAAATTTATTGATGATGATAATGTTATATCCTTCCATTCTTTATCTTCGTACGTTATGCACAGTTCCCTTTAACATCTCTCCCTACACTTCAATTCTACTCTCGAGTTACGTTCTACCAATTTCTCATAGATCCTTGAAATGGTGTGTCCATCCTCCGCTATGGTAAGGAATTCCTCTATATCTTCACTCTCTATGGTCTCCTCATTGCTATTCATCCACCTGCCTTTAAGCACTTTGATTACTGTGTTATGGTACAGAAATGGACCTGTATGTATACCAGTAACCTCCTGCAACTCAACAAATCCCATCAGTGCCTGTTCGTTCCGTAGGTCTCCGACCATAGCTATTAGCACATTTCCCATTGTGATCACACCATTGCCCCTCTGCCTGGCATACCTGCCATTATTGCAGCTTTGGGGTTTGCAGCGAAAGTGGATCTTCTAGTCCTATGACTTTACAGGTCCATTTCAAAATTTGAATGCCCTTTTCCACCAGGTAAGGGTACTTATTACATTCTCTCGTGGGAATCCAAACTAGGTCCCTGAGGTATTTCTTATTTATGGCTGGTTGTAAGAGCGCAGATTCTATCGTGGGATCCTCTGCCCTACATTGCCCTATGTATTTAGGTGGCATGCCAGAAAGTACAATTCAAAGTTTGGTATCTTCAACCCCCCCTTGGTCAAAGGGCCTTTGCAATATAGTCAGGTCAACTCTGTGTCTTGTTCCTTGCCGAAGGAAGCCCCTATATGTTTTTCGAAATCTTGGAAGAATTGCCGTGGAATATTATATGGGACATTTCCAAAATAATGCATGCGTCTCGGCAGCGCCATCATTTTTAGCAATGCCGCTCTTCCCATCACCGACAAAGACAACTTGCTCCAAAACTACATTGATTTCACCAAACCATCTTTAGCCTGTAATGTGTTGAACTCATGTTCGCTTTTGGGATCATGATATATGTTGACCCCCCAAGTTTCTAAAGGAGGTCTTGCTCCATGTGGGAACAGACACAACTTGCTCTTGTTTATTTTGATCCCTGTCAATACAGAAACGTTATCCAACACCTCCAGTACATATGGTAGATTAATTCCTGGGTTGCACAAGTACAATAACATATCATCAGCAGACATGGACAATATATGCTTCACCCAATCTATATATTCCTGTCTGAAAAAGGGTTATATGGGTTCAGCTGCTATGACATGTAGCATAGGGGACAGGGGGCAGACTTGTCTTGATCCCTATGTGGTTGCCATTTGTCTGAGTATGTACTCCCCGTCCTAACCCTGGCCATTGGTTTGGTGTGTATAAGCTGCACCTAGTTCATATGCTGTGGCCCTATTCCCATCTTTACCATTGTAGCATACAACCAGTTCCAGTGAATGGAATCAAATGCTTTAGTCGCTTCCAGTGATGCCACCACACACTGTGTTGGGCTGTCTCTCACACTGTAAATCACGTGGTTCAGCCTTCTCAGCTTCTCTAAAATGTTCCTCCCTGGCACATATCCTGTCTTATCTGGATTGATCTGGATTGATCAGCGCAGGTATTACTTTGCAGAGTCTATTTGCCAAGATTGCTGTAAAGATCTTACTGTCTTGGTTCAGCAGTGACAGTGGTCTGTAGGATCCAAAGTCTGTATCTACCTTATTCAGTTTATGCAGTGGGATTATCAGGGCTTCCCCCATGCTGTCTGGAAGGATGGCCTCTTCGTACGCCTCATTATACACCTTGGCAAGGAGTGGAACCAATGTATTCCCATAAACCTTATAGAATTCACTCATGAGCCCATCCATGCCTGGGGCTTTCCTGTAGGGCAACTTTCTAATGGTGGCCACCACTTCCTCTGGGGTTATGGGCACTTCTAGTGCTTCCGACTGTTGCACGACTAGATGTGGCAGGGCAATAAGCTTTAGGGCATCTTGTAGGTCTCTCTCACCATCTATCTGGGGGTCCGCGTACAATGCCCTGTAATACTCAGAAAAGATTATGTTTATGCCCGCCTGCATGTTTACCTCTTCTTGGTCTATGTTTTTCGGATGGAACATATAGGGAATCTTGTGCCCTTATGTTTATTTAGCCAGGATAGCGTTGTACCGGGTTTATCCCCTTGTGCATGACTCCTTTCTAGGTATCTTCCCCGATTAAATTTCCCCAACCTGTCCCACTGCACTAGACATTCCTGCTTCAATCTGACTACCTCTTCTACATGTTCCTTGTTTCCATTTGCTTCCCTCTCCAATACCAGCAATTTCTCTTCCATGTTTTTTCAGATCATTAACAATAGATTGTTGTACTCCTCCCGATTCTGCTATCGTTTCGCCCCTAATGACCACTTTGTATGTTTCCCAGACAGTGCTCACCTTTTTCACGCTGCCCTTGTTTCTTGCAATGAAGTCCACTGAACCTTTCCTGATATTCTCAGTAAATGCTCTATCTAATAATGATTTGCTTCTGAACCTCCAAGTGGGTTTGGGTGGTCTTCGGGCAAACACCCGCCATTTTACTTTAAGTGGGGAGTGGTCTGACACGATCCTAGCTAGATATTCTGCCTCTGTAAATTCTGTCACATGTTCATCACCTGCGAACCAGTAATCTTATCTTCTGTAGATTTTGTGTGGGCCAAGTAATGGGAATAATCTCTATCATTGCCATGTTGTACGATCCATAAGTCTCTCAGCTGGAAGTGCTTCAAAAGCAAGTGCAATACTTTTGCTGGGGGGGATGGCTGTTTGTGTTTACCATCGGATCTATCCATGGTGGGATCCAATGTGCAATTAAAATCCCCTGCCCATACCATTATTGCATCTCTACAAGGTCCTAGCCTAGCATACAATGATCTGAAGAAGACTGTGGCATCATGGTTTGGTGCATAAGTGTTTACAATACATATTTCTCGGTTCTCTATCATACCATGTATCATAACCATTCTACCTTCATTGTCCGTATTTGCGGTTATCACTTTGAATGGTATGGTCGGGTTCACCCAAATGAGGGCCCCTCCTGCATATGACGAATATGTGGAGCCCACTAACACTCCTTCTCATGCCCCCACCAGATTATTTAGTTTTTGTGCATCTAAATGTGTCTCCTGCAGTAGCACAATCCCTACTTTATTTCTCTTTATGTACATGCTTACTCTCTTGCGTTTAACATAGTTATTAAGTCCCCTGAGATTCCATGCCATGATTTTAACAGTTTCAGCCATTCAATTTCCATACCCAGGGTACTAATGGGGTCGCCAGTTTGATGAAAGCTGTAGCAGAAACTTTATGCAGTGTTTTTCCATGCATGCCAGGCCTCCCCTTACTATCCCTCTCCCCTACGCCCTCAACTTACTCAAACCACACTCAAACTTAACTTTTCCACCTGTGCTAAACATGCTAGGACTTCCCCGTTTCTGCTCCATTTTACCTGGTCAATAGCCTAGTCTCCTGGTGCCCAACGGGCGGGCACTGTTCAGTAACCCTAAAAAAACTATCTTTGTGGGAGTAGTGGGCTTGCGTGTAGCGTTCCCTCTACCGTGTTACTGTGGGTACACTGTACTGCTCCTGCTGTTACTTTAAATATTATATCACTTCCATACTTCTTATGTGCAACTTTCTCATTGTAGTCTAAGCATATCTCCTACCTGGCGTACATATCCGTGCATCTTCAATTATGCTATGGAGGACTGCTCGGATTCTTCTAGCTCTTGTCTAAGTGTGTTGACTCTTCTCTGTAGTCTCTGGGATCTGAGCACTGTCCATCCAATCCTGTGCTTCCATCGGCGTCTCAAAGAAAAGTACTTTGCCATTGTGGAGTACCTTCAACTTCGCCGGGTAGATTGACATATACTTTAAGCCCTCTTTCCTGAGCCCTGCTTTTGTTGTGATTTATTGGGCCCTCCTCTTCTGAACCTGGAAGGTGCAGTTTGGGTATACTGAGATCTTAGCCGAGGCTCTTTGTATTGTCTCTCCAGACCTTTGGCTACCATGGGTCTGGGCGGTGCACCGGCGGTGGCCTTCTGATGAGGGAGCAGTGCGCTCTTTCTATAGTGAATCCTTGCGTAAGTTCCCCTGATCCTATTGCTTGCAGGAACAAGTGTTCAATGTATGTGGTAGGGTCGGACCGTTCCATTCCTTCAGGCAACCCCACAATTCTTATATTGTTTCGGGGGTGGGGGGCGACCTTTGCGTCCTCAGCTCTATCTTCCAGTAATTTGACTTTCTGCAGAAGGATGTCAATGTCTTTCGTTGTCTGTACCCTGACCATCGTATTTTCTTTGACTTGTTCTTCCAATTTTCTGGTGTGCTCCACTATGGCTCGTACATCTTGTCATAGTAGTCCGACATCAATGCCTACTGCAACACAGCAGCAAACATTTGTTGCATTTTTCCCTTTCTCCCAACTAACTGAATCCCCTCTCTTTTCAGATCCACCAGAGCGCCTGCAGAATATGTAAACGAAAGAGGTTCATGGAATAAGTCCCAATAACAGAACAGAACATACCATAACATACACGCAATAATCCGTTCATCAGTATGAAAACAAACAAGAACAAGAAGGAAAAGTAATTGGCCTATCATAGAGTACAATAATACAATAAGGAATTATATTCTTGCCGCAACAGGCATGGTCAAGCATCAAAAGCATGTTACCTAAAAAGCTGTAAACCCCATCTTCCACTTGCATCACAGCAAATTACCCCCTTTGGCATACTTGATGGTCCCATATCCCCATCATATAGACAAAACACAAATAGAACACCAGCAACAGCATACACAACAGGACAGACTGCTGCATAACAGAAAAACAAAGCAAATAAAGCATCACCATCAAGATTCTGTCATAAACTACATGCTATTCCTGGAGTCTTACCGGGTAAACATCTTAAATATTAAACAACGCCAACATATGCAGGTGCAGACCATCTTATCACTCACACCTGGGTAGAAGCTGGATATCCGCAATCTAGCCCTCTACCCGCAGATTGTTTCTCTGGTTCTTCAAACCCTCAATGTCTGCTTCTTGGCTACCACCAGCACTGTACAGACTTGGCAATGTGACCCTCCACCAAGAGGGGTACCATGAGTGTAACACCCAATGACGGATCTCTGATCAAGTCAGTACCCATCATGAAATCAATCCTATCTAACATATCAGCCCAGAATCCCTTGGCTCCTCTCACACGCCTAGAAACGTTTGTGTACAGGCACGTTATAAATGCCATATCATATCATATCAAAGCATATGCCTCAGGCTACATCTCTCACATCCACAGTGCCAACAGATATCTGTGTCGAGGGGGCCCCAGCTCCACATCCTCGCGGGAATCCACTGTAAGTGGAGAAGTACCTTCTGCTGGGTAAATCTCGACTTGAAGTCCAGTGTATGGCATTAAAAGTCCACTCCCCAACGCTCCGTCTACCCTACAGTTATGTCATAGTCCATGGCTGCCGCCCACTTCTGCTGGAGCGGGTCCCACATATCAGCATGTGTTGTACCTCATGAACTGTGCATATTTCATCAACTGCTGCCAAAATGGTGAAAGAGCTTCTCCAATGTACAATATTTACAATATGAACAATATGAACTTTTTCTGCGTGAAGTCTTAAAAAAAGCAGTGGTCTTCATTTTGGGGCTTGAGACAATTCTTCAGTGACAAGAGTCCAATTGTTGGGCTTAACAAAGTTAGGCAGTACATTGCAAGTAAAGTCTCAGGGCTAACAAATTCTGTCTGAACCCATACATAGTTTCACACAACATAGACAGAACATATTTATTAAGTTATAATTTCTAGATCTATGGTCACCTATAGCTAACTAAATATTCCTGTTCAAAGAGTCTAGATATTCCTCAGTTGGATACACTCTTCCTAGTAAGCACTGGTGTAATGCTTATCTAGGTTAGGGGATAGATAAGAGACTCACCCTACCCTCTCTCGTCACTTTTGCTAACATCTAAAAATAGGTGCACACTTTCAGAAGTCAATTCTATTCTTTTTTATTCATATTGCTTCCTTCCCGTGTGTCTTATCAATAACGAGCAATCATTTTTCATATTGTTAAAAAATACAATCTAGTTTGAAGATTGATGAATTTGTGTGTATATCTGCTCGCACGTTTTAGTTTTATAGAGTCAATTTTTCTCATAAAAAGATATCTATCAACGTATCACCACTCTTAAACCCACAATTGATTCTCTCTCTCCCTTGAAAGCCTATGTAGCCACAAAATTGGCACATGAGCTCACCCCATTCATCACCACATTTGTTAATAAGTCTCTATTAACAGGGATTGTTCCAGAGAGCCTAAAGCTTTCCATAGTCTCGCCCTTACTGAAAAAACATCACTGGACGCAGAGGTTCGGCAAAACTACCGTCCCATTGCAGGACTGCCATGGCCAGCAAAAATTCTTGAGAAGATGGTTACTAATCAGCTCCAGGAGTTTGTTGAACACAAACTACGATTACACAAATTCCAATAAGGATTCCAACCAGAATACAGAACTGAGACCGCCCTCCTAGTAGTACAGGATGAACTACTGAAGGCCGCGGACCAGGGGAGCTTGCACTCCTGGTAATGCTGGACTTGTCCGCGGCCTTTGATACAGCAAATCATGAAATCCTCCTGGAATGACTAGAGGAGGTAGGAAGAGTCTCTGACTTAGCATTGAAATGGTTCAGGTCTTTTCTGACTAATCGTCAGCAACGTGTGAGATTGGGGGAGTTCCTGTCGGACCTCAATTGTTTAAGCTGTGGAGTCCCGCAGGGATCCTCCCTGTCGCCATTGCTCTTTAATCAATATATCCGACCTCTTCTGGAAATGATAAGACATTATGGGTTGGATTTCCATTCATATGCTGACGATACCCAGATATTTATGTAAATCACCAACTTTCAGGAAGCATTTAGCAAACTGGGGCAATGTTTGGCAGAAGTAAGCAGCTGGATGTCAAAAACTACCTACAGCTTAACGCTGCCAAGACCAAACTCATAATAATCGGACCCAAGCGCTGCTGACAGCTGCACAAGAAACTGCCTGTTCCAACACTGCTGGGCAAAAGTTTAAAATTCGTATCAAAAATCTGGGATGTATGTGGCAAGAAGATCTTGGCAATGAAACATAGGTGGGAGCAAAGACAAAAGCAGTCAATTTTGTCCTGAGAATGTTACATCAAGCACTTCCCTACATTCCTAAAGAGGTTCATGCCTCTGTGCTAAGGGCATTAACCAGTGTCCATCTTGACTACTGAAATAGTCAATTGTTGGGCATCCCTTCCAAACAACGTCAGCAACTCCAGAGAGCTCAGAATGTGGCTGTCAGATTAATATTTGGATTAAATAAATCCACTCATGTATCTCCATACTGTCGACAGCTACATTGGCTTCCGATTGCCGACTGCATTAAATTCAAGACAGCCTGCATTATTTTTTAATTGATAAATGGTGTTTCCCCTCTGTACCTAAGAGAGCTAATTTAGAAATATCACCCAATGAGACAACTACGCTCTAGCGACAGTCACCTCCTAATCATTCCTCATTCAGTTTATACATCTCGAGGTGACAGAAGATTCTGTGTCTTTGGTCCCAGTTTGTGGAACTCTCTACCTTTACAACTTAGGGCCACGAGTTATCTCCTTCAATTCTGCCCAGCACTGAAAACCTTTCTCTTCAGTCAGTTAGCCCTGCTTTTTGGGTTGGGCTCATTTTGACCCATATCTTCTGCCTTTGATGCTGTCATCTGCGCCAAGATGTGATTAAATTTGTCATGCGCGCGTTACAAATACAAAAAATCAAATCATAATCAAATCAAAATCCTTTAACCGAGCTTGATCTCAGAGGTCAAGTCATCACCCTGAACTTCTTTTGTCAACCGGTTTCAGTGGAATCTGTTTCACTCTCTGCTTTATTCAGGACTCTAAATTTTGACATCAATTATCAAGTTTCAAACATTTAAAAAAAGACAAGTGTCTTCTTTATGTCTTGATCTACATATTCTACATATTTTTTATCGGGGGAGAGCGTCTTGTGTTTCCTTGTGCAGGCGTCTTAGTTTCCAGGTTCCCCGCACTTAATTCTTTGGAAATTCTTTTTTTGTGTTTGTCAAGCTCTTCAAATATGTCTCATACTTTTTGTAGTGACCTGTTTGTTGTCATTATATTTGATTAGTGGGTCACCTAGCATTTTCATCTCTGAAACATGGAGCATTTGATAGTGGCAAAAGAACACTGCTAGGTTGAGAGACAATGAACAACCCACTGTTCAAACCCAGCGGGAAAAAGGGATCTTAACAACAAAGTGCAGACTGAAAACAGAGCCCGCTGTCAACAGAGAGTCAGTGAACTCGCTCCCCAAGCAAGTGTTCAGATGGCAGGCACTGGGCCTCATTACGAGTTTGTTGGTGCGGACACAAAGTGGAGGTAATTCCATTACCTTCATGCTTCCCTTCCTCACCCAAAGCATTACCTACAACCTCCACCACAGACACACTTAAACAAACACACAAAAACACTCACACTCCCCTGCTCCTTCCCTTCGCCACCACGAATATTTCCGCTCACACAGACAGATACACACATACACACACATACACACACACACACACACACACCCCTAAAAAATACTTACCTGAGATGCCCGCAATTTCCCACTTCCAAGCCAGCCGCGCCTGTCAGCCCCTGTGCAAACTCGTATAATTCCAGGGGCGTGGCAGTTTGATTTAGAAAGACTGCTCAGCGTAGTCTCCAAGTGGTTTTTCTAAATTGATCTTTTTAGATCTTCACTTAGAACGGTGAAAGGTACATTGAGATCAAACGTGGTTGTGGACCCACCAAGTGTGAACCATCCCAAATAATAGGTAATTTGGCTGTAATTATTCTCATTAGAGGCACTCCTACGTTTGTGCATGTTTAATACATTTTGTGTCTGTTGTTTTGTTCTCAGAACTAGCACAAGACACATGCTTAAACTGCTCCTGTAATGCTATGTCCCATGTCATTTTAATGCTATGTCCCATGTCATTTTAAGTAGTTAGAAGCACATGTTCCAATTTCAGGATTCTTTCATACATACAATTTGAGACGCTGACTCATTTTAGCCATACCTGAGAAAAGATCATCCCTGGAGAGAAACATAACTTGGTTTGGTTGCAATCTAGACAGTGGCAAAATCATTCTGTATTTTGGTTGTCATATTTCAGCAGAACAGAGGTGTATTTTAGTCACTTTAGCGCATCACTTGACTTCTTGTAAAAATGAAATCTGCACAGAGAATGAATGTTCTCATGCATGGGGAGCACAACTTCCTGTACACATGCAAGCAGGGGATGGCAGCGTCCTCCATGCAGCCACGCCATTGGCAATTTATTACTCTGTGATGGGAAAACATCATTCAGATAGCCCTTGAATCCAAAATCAGTGTATTACTGTCTTGTCCTCTAAGGCATTGGTTTAAGCAGTCTCTGATATTTCACTAGATCTGCAATTGATAAACCTCAGTCACATGGATCAGTTTTCCGTCTGCCCTCGGTTTGATGATGCAAAATGCAAGGTCTACGAAGGATTGCTAACCTCTAGCAACATTGATAACTTTATCCCGGCTTCTCGTTGTGATGAGTACTCGATTGCATGTGAAACTTGGCATAGTCAGCATTTGTTCTCAAGCACACAGGCCTGCTGTAAGTGGTTTAAACCCAGCACTCCACCTAAGTCAACGCCTAGTATGGGATGCCCAATGGAAACCTTTATTTATATATTTTTATGTCAAAAGTTCTTTTATTTCTGGATGATGTACCCTTATATAACGCCCCTCTCTCTTTGAATCCCCCCGGCCTCACTGAGCCAAGAAGTAGGTTTGTTTTGCAAATTAAAAGATTTATTTGAAGAATTGAACAATATATATCACACTTGTATATATATGAATAATATCTGAATATCACACTTATGAATATTTATGCAATGATCAGCAATGGGTAGTATTACAATATCAACAATCTCTTTAATCAATTAGGAGTAGGAATAGGAAGAATAAGTAGCAGAGAATAACTCTGTATGAGTTCAAGGAATGCAATGATAGGAAAGAATGCAACGCAGAAATCAAACTTGATATGAATTTAACCAAAGACAATGTGATCACTCTTTCCCCATGTTACTACTCACTCCCCCCATATGCTCTATGGATGAGATGGAATGAGGGCACACAGGTTTCAGGAATAACAATCAACAATTGCAGTTTCAATCCCGATTGTTTTTCCGTAATCGTGTTTTTCGTGCGCTGAAAGGTTTGTGCGATTTCACACAGTTCAGAAGTTACAGAGGTTTTAGTGAAGGTCGGTTTTTCTCAAAAGAGTCAAGATTTCAAAATGGAAGATGCACTGTTGAAGATTTGGAACAAAGATTTCTTAACACTAGGGAGTCTAAGGAGCCGCAAACTACACGGACAGCACAGCCACCTATCCAGAGGCGCCTCCGGATGTTTTCTATCTGCCTGAGATGATTGCCTTTCTCCAGAAAATATTTATTAGCGCCAAGATGATTATCACTACAATTATCACAGGATTATGTGGATGAGAGAAGAATTTAGGATAGACAAAAGAGATTCAATAATACAGTCTGGATATGTTGGAATGGGTTGGATTGGGTTACTTAATACTAAGAGATGACTATGGACAGTTCTATGCTAAATACTCACTACTATGGCTTTGGAATGGAATGGGCCCGTCAAAGATCTGGTCAAAGCTTTAGCTTGGACTTCGCTCGCCACCGGACAGGATTCAGGACACCTGGACTGCTCTCAGCAAGGCACTCTAGTCTGCATAGCCTCTTGGACTGGATCTGATGGGTTCTGGGTTACAGCTCTGCTGGACTGATCTGGATCTTGGGTTCTAGCAAAGGTTCTTGGCCAGAAGCAGCAAAACAGCTCAGCCAGGCTGTTGAATGGTTTAGGCCCAGTGGAAGTTTAGAGGTTAAAATCAGGTTGCTAGATTTTCAAGGCCTGCTGAAAAGGGTTCAGCTTTTTGGGTTAGGCCTCTGCTTCAGGGTTCTGGAGTCTGGTTCTGGAGTCTGGTTCTGGAGTCTGGTTCTGGATCTTCCTTCAGAGTGCTTCGCCAGTCGATCAGTGAGGAGTGAAAAGTGTGTGTGTCTCTGGGTCCTCAACAGTCCCTATTTATCCATCTTCCAAAGGGGTGGGGAGGCTGATTGTACTATACCCAACCCTCTAAGGATCTGATAGGTCAGAGAATTCCCCTTCTCCTGATTTGAGAAAGGAACAGTGTGTCATGATGTGTCATCATGTGTCAGAGTGACACAGTGTTTAGGGTCCAGAAAAAATCCCTCCCCTTTGTTCTTACCCAGAAAATCTATTTTCCCAAAAAACATATTTCCAAGATGCACAACTTGTTAATAATACATAATTACATGACAGATTGACTAAGGTTCGTTTCTGTCAAAATCTTATCTTCCTACGAGTTTTGGTTCACAAATGACAGTTTTTCGCACTTTTGGGCGGTTACTCAGTGTCATTTCTGTACCAATTTGTAGACATGCATACACATACCATCTGGGCATATTCCTGGAAATGTTCATGTTCCTAACATAATCACAATTGCCAGAATATGAACTTTTTTGTGGTTCAGTCTCTGAATGTCGCACAGATTCCATATTAGTTTTAAACTGTGAGCGAACATTTCATTTTAATAACCAATAAATACCATATTTTTACCAGTTCAGTACAATTTGCTATAAGTGTTTTTCACAAACATACAGTTACTTCAGTTTCAAATCCACATTTTCAGTCTGGCCTGCCTCCAAGGCTTGGCTGATCCAGAGAGTCACATGGACTTGTCTTCCTGGGCAGTTGGTGTCAGTCACACCCGAATTAGCATTTTCTTTCAGTTCAAGGAACCCATTGTCTCTTTCCCAGAGCAGCAGAGGAAGTCTCCTCCCCTTCTCATCAGCAAGCCCATGAGATATTCTCTCCTTTTGGTGGGAATAAACAAGGTGGTGTGTTTTCAGTGGGGGAAAACCTCTTCGAAGTTTTAGCTGAATCAGGTTACCTGTGATCAATTGTGACATTGTTCCTTGTGAAAAATTACAGTTACAAATTTAAAATAAGCAAACATATCTTCAATTCCTGTCTTTTTCAACATGAAAATCAATGTGTGGCACCCTATGTTGCATTTGATGGAAGTTCCTTCTTTGGCATATTTAGCTTTTGAGACACAAGTTTCACCTGACAGATTTAGAGATCGCCAGCGTCTGACAGAGGTGACCCATGTTTGACATATTTCTTTCCAGCAAGTATCTTTAAAAGTGGATTTTGTTCTGATAAAATATACTTCTGCTGACATTATATTTATGTGGATTCTTGAAGTAGAATGATGTTCACCACCCAACAAGGAGTTTGGATCTTTTGGGTGGTTTGTGAGCCATGATTTTTGCAAATTTGACAACCAAAAAAACGGATTTCCACACAGCTCTGTGTTTCTTTTGCAGTCATTTTGCTCTGTGGGCAGCCAAATGATGGGTTTTGGCAGTGGTCTCCTGTGTTTCCACTGACATAGGCAAAAGTGGATATCGGCCTATTTTTCAGATTTTTCCTGTACAATTCTGGGTGATTTTAACGAGCAGAATGCTTTCCGGCGTCCATTCTGATGTTCCTGATGCAAGCAGCGCACAGGAATGTTGCAGGGCCTGGACTAGTAGGGAAAGAATCCCACAATGTGGCAAATATGGCAGACACATGTTCAGGATTCCAGAAAAGGGTTATCATGCCAATACCTGTGCCTTTCTATGCATACACACTTTTCAATGTCTTAGTAGAAAGTCGTAATTCTTTTCTAGAGGCTGTAACGTGTTTCAATGTAATTGATAAGCTACGCAGCTTCATGACTGCAAGTCAGCCAAGCCCTGGAAAGACTGAAAAGGACCCAAGAGCATACTCACCCTCAGCGGCTTGAAGGCTTATGGGCAACAAAATGGTAGTGCCGGTTTCATGAAATAAACCCTCCCTGTAACAAAGTCTGCCCGGGCCTTAACAAATCCTTTGGCAAGTCTAAGTACCACTTACAGATTAGCAAAAAGTGGTTATGGTCTACTTAAACCCACACAAAACCACACAACCACCTCTCTCCCAGCAATCCGCATGCACTTAACCACACCACATCAACAACGCATAAACTTCACCCACAGCACTCGAGGCCTTCATCCGATCCGATACTAGCACCAAAGCCCAGCACTCAGTGTATACCGAGCTGAAGCTGCCAACAGTACACCACTTCTCCCACTCTCCTCTCCCCTCCTCCCGACTAACCCTACCCACCCTTCCTGTTGACAGATCCACCAGAGCGCCTGGGGACCAATTCCGTTGGTGACGGTGCGCTATACAAGTACCGCTAACATAACATAACACAGAGAATGTATGATTTAATTTCAAAGGGGGCGTGAACATATTCCTCACCCCGGAGATTCTATTTCTGAATAAAGTCTGTGGGTGAGAATTAATTCTGAAATGAAATCGCTGAGGGGAAGAGTCTGTGCACGTTTGGATATATTTTGGGACACAGGCATTTGTCTATAAAAGTGATTAAAAGCCTTTCACCTGCAATAATACTCATATCTGCATGAATACACATCAGAGAGGTTCGCCAAAAATGCCAGAGAGGGTAATGCTTTATGTGAATACATACTGAATCTGGAATTTGAATGGTCCTATATATTGCAGTTTATGGGCAGCCTATCACAACTATAGACATCATGACCACAATGAGCATGGAATCTACACAAAACATGAATGAATAAATATTTTTATTGAATCAGATTTCTCCACTAACAAACACATGTAAATCCATTATGAATAAACATTGTACAAAGGTGTAAAATAGTAAAAATCCACAATACAAAGAGATATAAAAATGTAAAAATAGTTAAGACCACCCTTCCACCTTGAGCCCTCAACAGAAGACAATAACCTGCCGACCCCAAACCAGGGTACTAAACTGGGACTTTCATTGCCCATTTTATCAAAGCCTGGCTCACATAGTTGCCCAAATTAAAAAGAAAGTCCAGGTCCGTACAGTTACAAATAAAATACAGTGCCTCTCTACAATCCCTGATGTTGTTTTTCAGGAAGAAGGGCCTTAACATATCCCTTCGCATGTCTAAGTACCACTTACAGATTAGCAGAAAGTGGCTATGGTCTTCTCTTACTGTTAGCCTGCCTATGCAATTTTTTGCCAGGTCTCTCATCCACCTGTTAGTGCGAGCTCTTAAGGTTAACATATTTAAACGCATTAATTGAATGGAATGTCTACAGTTAGGCAAGGGGATACTACACACACTACCCCCATTCTCATCGCTGCTTCTCAAAGATGCATTCAGGATCAGAGAACTCAGAGCCTGGAACACACTCCACTCAGCCTGATCCCTACATAGTATCCCCCTTTTAATCCTTGAGTTCAGGTCTAACATGCTGAGATCTCTTACTGAATTCAGTGACTCGATCCCACCCATTCGCATTAGTTTAAGACCATCTTGGAACCACTTGAACTTTGGGCAGAAACTTGTGCTTACCATCTCTGCTAAAATATACTGCATTTTTTGGGGCTGCCTACAGTTCCTTCAAAAAGAAGGTGCCATGTCTCATTCTGGCCTGTGTGGCAAACCTAGTAATCCCCCAACTCAAGTTGCATGGCACAGTTTGGGGGTCCGAGCGGAAGGCCTGTCAGTCATTTCATAAGCCTTTTTTGAATAACCTTCAAGCAGTTGCAGTTAGTGCTCCCCCATAATTCGGTGCCGCACAATAGCAGGCTCCTCCTCTTACACTTGTAGACCTCTATGGCTCTGCCCAACAAACGCCAGTCAAATCTATGATAAAATCTTAACAATACTTTCAATCTTGTCCTGGCTTTCGAGCTAACTGTCTTGGGAGGATAGTTCAGCGGCAACGTTCTCGCCTTGGAAGCAAGACGACACGGAGCAACACAGGTTCGATCTCCGGGTCCGCGCTTAGAAAACCTCTGGGTATTAAGCACGTTATAAATAACCTATCATATCATATCATATCAAATGCTTCCCCCACTTCCCATTACTCTTGAAAGTCAGCCCTATATAACAGAATGAGTCTGCATCCTCAACTTTCTCTCCGTTAAGGACCAAGAATAATTAACTTGTTTCCTGCCATTGCTGAATACCACTATTTTGGCCTTGTCCTTGTTCAGGTTTATTTTATTAGCTTTAAAATATTTTGCAACATAGTCTAGACTTGCCTGCAGACCAGATGGAGTCAAATCAATCTGGGCAGTGTCGTCTGCATATAACAAAGTTTCAAACAACTTACCCCCAAAAGTGGTGGATTCATTTTTATGCTTGCTTCTACAGGGTTGAAATCTGCTAAAAAAAAGGGGCCAGGGAACAACCCTGTTCAACACCCTGATTTGTGGGAAACTCCTCCGTAAACTGACCATGGTTAGTTGCTCTCAAAAAAGCAGCCATGTTTAAATGGCTGCTTAAAATCATCTGAAGTAAATTCAGAGATATCTTCATATCCTTTCATTTTTGCCAGAAAGCCCCCCTATTAACTGTGTTGAATGCCTTCTCCAGGTCCGGAAAGGCCACATATAACCTGTCCCTTCTAATTAGACAGTGTTTCTCAAATAAAACATTTAGGACCAAACAATGGCCCATAGTTGAGAAACCACTGTGGAGCCCTGCTTGAGAAGAAGGTAACACGGAGTTGTTTTCTGCCCAGTCTTCAACACTACTCTTTAGACATTTATTACAATATTTACAAGGAATGTCCAAAATTGAGATTAGGTGGTAGCAATACAAGTCATTATTTAGGCCCTTCTTAAAAATAGGGACAATTATGGCTTTCTTCCATGAGCGGGGGACCACCATGGAACTGGAGATTGCATAAAACAGTGTTTCTAGGCTGCTAGGCCACCAAGTAGCGCTCCATTTTAGAAGGTCTGACTGTAAGCTGTCTGGCGCACCTGCCTTCCCCAATGGGAGAGCGTCTTTACATGCCAATACCTCCCCCTGGGAAAAAATAGCGGGTCCCTCCCCCTCTCCCGGCTCAAACAGGGAGGGCTCTCCCTCAGCGCTGGCATCAAACAAGATACCAGTGAAGTGAAGGACCCACCTGTCAACCGGGATACAGGAAGGATCAACCTTTTTCAAATCATGAAACCCTCGACTAACTAAACTCCAAAAAGCTTAGAGTTGTGTATGACTGCTGTCTATAATTGTGCCCACTGTTTCACTATATACTCTCTCCTCTTTCAGCAACTTTCTATAGTCAGATTTAAGGGCATATGTTTGTCCAGAATTCACATCACCACCTTTCACCGCCCCATTGATTTTCCATTTCAGAGACCTGCATTCTTGGTCAAACCAGGCCATTACCCTGGCTTCTGTCCTGTCGGGCTGTTTTCTACTCAGATGCAGTTTCCTGCTTTCACTGGATAGTACCACCAATAGATCTTCGTAACATTGAATGCACGCTACTTCACCCAATTGTATGCAATTAAACTCTGTCAGCTTTTCCTCAACTCCGACTGACACCAGAATCATGTCCCACTGTGCCTGTTTTAAATGAAAAGGACGCTGTCCTACACTTTTACTGTGTTCCCCATCCCGAGCGGAGATTTGACCAGAGAACTTAAAACCAACAACCAGAGCAAATTGGTTGCTGTCCATACGGGCAGCTACCTCAAATCCGGAAATCCGGGGAAAGAGGCAGCTGTCAACCAAGCAGTAGTCAATTATGGAGTCACATTTACCCTATCTACATGTTGGCTTAGGTGGGCGGTCTCCTACACACCTTCCATTCAGTTCAACCAGGTGGTATTCCTTCAAAGAATTGCTCAAATCCTCACCCCTACTATCTCCTCATGGATTTAGATGGCATCAAGCAGGTACCCTGCACTCTTCCTCCAGTTGGCACCTGTCAACCCCTTCTCTCGCTAGCGGCCAAAACATAGCGTTAAAGTCTACCTAAATGATTATGCTGCAAACAACCTCTCGCTCCAGAAGCTCCCCTAATATCTTCCTGCAACGGACATTCTGTAATCGACAGTTTCTTGGTGGTAAATACACATTCACCAGCAGCAAGCCCGTTGGGCAATCAATAGATTTCAACAGCACTACAACCGCAAACTCGTTTGCTGTCGCCACCCATCTCTAGTCCAAAATGGAGAAATCCTGATAAATGTACGCACCTCCCCCCAAACTCTCCCTCCCTTTACCTACACTTTCAGCATCCAACCCGAAACTAACATTGTTTATGAGTGGCAGGGGTGACTCAGCCAAGTTTCTTGCAAGCAAAGAATGTCATGATCAATAATGAAATTAACCCACTCATCGCCAATGACGAAACATTACAATTATAATGACTTGGTTTCTACAGCAAAACATTTTGAAAGCAAAGCTTGAAGAAATAGTTAAAAGAATGGAATCTAGGTAAGGGGTTGCTAATACTAGTTCAAGAATATACGCCAAAGTGGATTTGGTGATGCCGAATTGCTGTTGCAGAAAACAATGTTACATTATTTGCAACTTATGGTTACTCCACCCTCCATATAAGTCAGCTGACTAGCTGCTAGTTTCTTTGTTTCTGGCCCTACCTGAATCCTATGTTGCGTTTTGGAAGTAAGGAGGGGTACACCTCAGCCTTCCCTGGTGTGTACCCGGCTGAGAAGCAGGTGACTACTGGAAGGCTGGCAAGCAGGGGAGAAACACCCACCCTTAGGGGGAAAACTCTCAAGTGCTTAAATCAGGCATATTCCTCACATTGGGAGAGTAGCAAGGTGACAGGAGGTAGAGCCTAACCCGGGAAGAATGTGTGGCCCCAGAGTGCAGTTATGGAGATATGGCAGGAGACACGAAAGGAGGTCTCTGGAGAAACGGAGCTACAACAAGAAACTTGAATTAATGCACGAGACATGGGAGGGCAGGGACATATCTGACAAAAGGTGGATGAGTTACCTGAAGCACTGAAATGTGCTCGCTGGTCGCACGAGAAGCAAAGGAAAAAAAAACGCAGCATTTGCGGTCCAGGATATGATAGGTTATTCATAACGTGCTTAATACCCAGAGGTTTCTAATGACGGACCCGGGGATCGAACCTCTGGAGCTCTGTGCTGTCTTGCTTCCAAGGCGAGCACGTTGCTCCTGAGCCATCCTCCTGAGTCAATGACTCAGCTGCTGAAGGTGGCCATCAGTCAGGTCCTGTCCTCCAATGGCTCATAATAGTAAAGATGGCTCTCCATGCCAGGGGTAAGGCAAACCTTCTGGTGGGCATGGTTGATGCTCCATTGATGGCACCAGCTGTTCCAAAGTGACCACCTGTGGAGCAAGGATCACAGACATGTGACACAGTTGATACAGATGTCATTTTGTATGTAGTTAACATATGCAGCATAGAATAATATGGGGGACTGCACACCAATGTCAAAATGTTCCCAGTCGATGCTTCCGATGCTTCCCTCTTGCTTTGTCAGTATGGACCGACCATGACAGGTGTTCACTAATTTGCATCCCTAAATGATCCTATGGTCTGCATCTGGGAAGAGCTCTCTATCCACCTAAAGGGAGGTCACAGATGTATCTTTCTTCCTCCTAGCTGTGTTTGCAATTAGAGGAGCCTTGGGGCCATTAAAGCCGCCGTGACCACGTGGAATAGAATCCGGAAGCTGCTTCATCTAAATCGAGGCATACTGGGAGATATATCGGTGAGCAATTCTTCCTCTGGAGTCAGCATACAGATTAAACAGGAGGACACCTGACAGACTGCAGTCTTGATGTCAAAACTATTAGTCATTTCCACTTTAGCTCCGTGTCTTACTCTAGCTTTGGCGCAAAAATGAAGTTCCACCAAAGGATCAAGGAAATCCTATGGAATTCCAAGATCAGAAGATTGGCCCACCAAGCAAATCAAGCCTTGTGATCGGAAGGCCGAAGAGAGCCCCAAGATGGGAAGCTCGTCTGAGGTGACTGTGGTGTGGCATCTTTCCCAGTAAAGGATAGATCTGCGCCTGATAACATCCGGAGATCTGGGGCACTGTCAAATGATTGACAGGTTGAGGGAACTATTAAAGAGTGCCATTTTGATAGTTGACACTTCATACATCGTGTCAATCAGCTCCGCTGATCTAGCCTCACATTGAAATTATTTACAGGTGGCAGCTTGACGTCATGGGATCCGACTCTGTGTGGCTGTAACCTTCATGGATACCACAGCCGGTGTTCAGGTGAAGGCTGGGATAATGCATCCCACAAGGGGATATATTATTATTCCTATTATTGTCATCATTATTAGAGTATTTGTTGAGTGTGTACGGAGCTCTGGGAAGCAACAGAGTGCTTACAAGGCATTGGGGCGGGGGGGGAGGGCGCGCAGCGTGGGAAGCAGGAATACATGAGGATCCTGGAGGCATGCCTTCTAAGGTCTCCATAGCATGAGTTACAGACGTGGTGTTTGCAACATCAATGAACGCCTGCTCGGAAAGCGTTGTGGCTAGAAGCAGTGGGGTTCTTAATAGGATTCCTGTTCTAGAGCGAGGGGGGTAACGCTACTTGTAGTTTCTACGTATTTCATTTTCATTGCAGTTCTATACACGGTGTGTGTTTTATCCAGCTCCTTGTAACCTCATTTCATTGAGATGGAGTAAGCCGCCTAAGATATGTTAACCTCCTCTGAGTGTGCTTGGAGGAATAGGGAACATTACCTGATGCCGATGTTTGTTACTATGCATCCGGCTTTGAGCTTTAATAAACAGCTCCACTGGGTGTGTGGTTCACACTGTGTACATGTTTCCAACTACCCCTTATATGAATGTATTGTTTGCGTTTTGGAAATACCTTGATTCAACCCTTAATATGTCATTTGCTGCCCGTTGTTTTGAAGACATGTATACAGAGACGTCTTTATGGGAGGGCAAAAGAGGCATGTGCCCTGGGTCCCCAACCTGGGTGGGCCCCACATGCATGCCTGCCTGATTGAAAGCAGGCAGTGGCTATTTATTTACAATTTTAAAATGACACATGCCAGCGTGTTTTATGGTGCACTGCTGAGGTGCTAAACCTGCTGCAAAGCTGCTGCTAACAAGTACATTCTGCTTGGATCAATTAAGCCTATATTTTTTTAGTTCACTGTGGTACACACAGTTTGACCATTCACGATAGCACAACCCCTTTAGTATTTTCATCCTTCTTTGGGGAATAAGTTTTATACTGAAAGTCGGAATGCATATGAATACATTTGATTGCCATGATTACACAGAAAATAGCACATTGTGTTAAAACAGTCGTTGCAGAGATGTGTGTTCATATGATATAGATCACAACACCAAATTGCAGCATGACTGACTCAGCCTTTCCTATCTCTGAGGTGGATAATATTGCATGTATATATGTTTGTAGTATTGACCCTTACTGTGTACTACACACAACAAAACTGCACCAGTTAGTGCTGCCTATAAGAAGTAACTTAGCATCAGTCTGGTGCATGTCTAGAGCTTTGTACTGTTTTGTTCTGCCAAATTAGGATTGGCAGCCAATCCCCAATGAGGAGCATACATTGTTAGTAGGGAGGGGTGATTAAGTAGTCTGATTTGAGACACTGGAACTAAAGTGTTGAGGCTTATATCCTGGCTTTGACAGCGGATGATACACTGATCCTGGACAAATCATTTCATGTCACTGTATAGCACTGTTGTGTGAAAAGGTTTGCCTTCTCACTTGCTGGGGGCATTATTAGACTATTGCTTGATCTTTAGTTTCAATGTCACAGGCCACTGGCGAACTGGCGAGCGTATCTTCAGCCAGGACTGATAATTTGGCAAAAACAGTCTGCTTTTGTATGCAATGTTAAAGGTACATCAACACATCATAAATAACAGTCCTCAATTATGTTTATATTAAAGCTTTAGAATACAATTAAAAATCCCAGATGAAACCTTTTAAGCTCACTTTACTTAATAGTCTGGTGCTTGTATACTTGCCTGTTTGATGGTGAAAATAAACCTAGAATCATTGTCCTTTAGCACAAACAGCTTGCATAATGTTTTTGTTTCTAAATGTTGTCATGTTAGGTAATTATGCGATTTGTATATTTTTTTATTTAGTTCTTAAAACAAAGGGTATTATTTTAGTTCATGAAAGTGAAATACTCACAAATAACTGTACCCTGATCTATGATAAAAACTGGGAAACAATGTGGTCAAGTGCAGAAATGGCTCAAATCTCAGCTTTACCTCTTAACCAACATATGTGATCTTGGCAAGCTCATATAAACATGTGTTGCCTAAACTATCAAAATTGGCAGTCCCTAAGAGTAATTTAGTTCTGAGGGTATGCTCTTCAAAAAATTCTCACTCATGTTTAACTGGCAACAGAGTTACATTGTATGTAATAATAGTGACCATTGATATATTTCACACCACCAAGTTATTTGTTTCTTTGCTAATAGCAATACCACTTGAAACCATAGCTTCTGATTTGTATCTGCAATCTATGTACAAGCTTGAGCAATTTTATATTTAGTAAGACTACTGCTTATCTGTGACATGCAGCTGCTTTACACTGTTCTCGTGGGTGCTATTGTTAACATGTGCTCTGTCCCTATGCGTGAACATATGAACTCTCATTGTGGACTGAAAATGTTGCCCTTCAAATGCTGCTTGTGTATTATGTTGATTCTAGCAAGTCTTGAGAGGGTGGACAACCGGTAGGGAGTACCGAGGCATGTTCTCATTGCTGCAGGAGAGAATATCAACCAGTTGGTGGTGATCAAGAGAGGGGTGGGGGGGTGTATCCAGAGCTTCTGGATCCCATAATTCCTTTGGTTGGGCGGGGGGGCTCAAAGGAGTCTGTACCCCAGGCCACAGAATTCCTTATGATGGCACTGCATGTACATGCTGATTCTCTGGTGTTTAGTGCTAGGGCCATTAGATGCTGATTCTCTGGTGTTTAGTGTCAGGGACATATTTTAAATACAAGTAAGATTCTTTAACAGAGCTAAAATGTATTGTCATCAAAGATGTCTTAAACTGAGTCAGAGTGAATGGGTTCATATCTTGAAGAATGTGTTTTAGGTGCCTGCCGCCTCATGGTGCATTGGCAGGTGTAGACACATAGCACACACAGCACATTCATCTGGAGAATAGTGGTCAGCTCTTTGTAGAAGCTCCACGTTCCAAGAGCTTGGGTGCTCTGAGTGTCCACCTCATGTATCCAGGTTAGTGCCATGAAGCCTCTCAACAGCTAGAGTGAGCTTCAACCTGTTATGTTGTAGTAGTTAGAACGTGTGTTACACTTCCATTAGTACATTCTAGTCACATTTTTCACCTCAGATCTCTTTCACTGGTCATTAATACTGAGTGTCTCTCTTCTATGCCAGCAGAATTCTCCTTGCCCCGATCTTCACGCAAAAAACTCCCATCTGCAGGATCGTGAGCACCCAGCATCCTCTCTGTCAGCATCCGCTCTATCAGCATCCTCTCTGTGGTGGACATTGATCTGCGATTGACCAACTTTGCCGAGTATAGTTATAAAGTTGCTTATTTCTTTCCATCTCCTATATCAAAGAGGGATGTGCGAGGGCAGTCCTGTGGTAAGGGCGTGTAAGCTA
This sequence comes from Ambystoma mexicanum, assembly GCF_040938575.1. Taxonomy (NCBI): domain Eukaryota; kingdom Metazoa; phylum Chordata; class Amphibia; order Caudata; family Ambystomatidae; genus Ambystoma; species Ambystoma mexicanum. The sequence goes on along the minus strand of NC_090937.1, from coordinate 313,712,362 downwards.
CTTTCTAACAAGAAAAGCCCAACAGCCAATCCAATCCCAGCATCTGTCGCATCTCTTAGTAGGGGGAGGTAGGCTCCCCATTCAATCTTCTTCCACGCCGATGCCAACGCCCCATCCTCTCAATCATTTCAATTTAAAACCCCTTCTATTGGTATAGAAGGTGGCAGCCAGAAGGAATGTCTGCAAATTTGAATGCTCTTCTTTGATATTAATTACGCACACTTTCAGTTTGGTGAAGTTTTCAATTTCTTCCGTAATTAAAATGTGTTTCATATAACTCTGTACCAAAGTGATAATCCTAACTGGCTGATCTTGCCGTTTAAGGATTTAGATACTCCTGCCCCAATGAGGAGCTTTCCACTCATCTGCATGCCTGCCGTCACAGTCTCGGGAGGATAGCACAGGGGCAATGTGCTCGCCTTGGAAGTAAGATGACACGGAGCACCACAGGTTCAATCCCCGGGTCCGCGCTTAGAAACGTCTGGGTATTTAACACCTTATAAATAACCAATCATAGAAGATTGACTTCATGTGGGGAGCCCTCGCCCATGTTTCCTGCTCGGGGCTTAGGTCACGAGCCTTTACCTAAGCAACCCAGCCTCATCTTCCAGATTTCTGGCCACGCCCACAATGTTCCAGGATATGAGGGGTGCCTCTTTCCTGCAACCCACAAAGCTACAGTTATTGATTCTCCCTTGAATCGGACCAACCCACGCCCCGGACTGTGCAAGCAATGCGCCTCCTTTAGAAACCCTGTCTCATACACTGTACCCACTAAAGATCTTGTTCCACCATAATTTGTTTCCTTGGAATGTGTAGTCCAGTTGTCCCCTCCCGTTTAATAAATGTTAATTCCAGTGCCTTTAATGAGGTGAGTTTTGGAACCTGATAACCGATCGAAATCTAGACAGCGACTCACGGGGTGCAGATATTAAACTGGGTGAGAACATGCAGTATATTCAGGGCTTTAAGTGGGCCAGGGCCAGCCGGGGCCAAGACCCTGCAGACTACAGAGAGGACTCCCGAGCCAGGGCCCTGCCGGGGCCCACCCCCCACTAACCCCAGCCAGGCGACACCACAGGCAGCCCATGTAGCGGCTGCACGGTTACACAAGCTGCCTGCAGGTATCAGCACTTCAGATTAGAAAAAAAGAAAAGGCATTGCCTTTTCTTTTTTCTAAACCGAAGTACTGACACCTGCAAGGAGCAGGTGTAACGGTGCAGTCTGTGCTGCCTGATGTCTATGTACTCAAAACAGGAGGATGGTTGGACTACCCAGCTCTCCTTTTGTTTCCGAGTAACTAATCCATGCTGGGTGATGTCTAGTTACCTGGAAACAAAAGGAGAGACTGGGCCCTCCAGCCCTCCTCCAGTTTAAAGTGCAGAGACAGCAGCAGCAGACAGACCTTTCATTCAAGGAGCCTGAGGTTAAAGCAGGCTCCTCAAATGAATGGGCTGCCTGCTGCGTGCGAGGTGGGGCACACTGGTTTCAAACCTTTTGGTGTGCACAGCCCCTTCTTTCATTTAAAAGTGTTGGTTGGGCACATCAAAGGTAATGCCAGTGTGCCCCAGCTTCACCTCTTTTACCAGCCGCCATCCCTACCATTTATCGAGGGGGGCTCTCGTTAAGGGGCGTGTCCTTAAGGCCCCCTCGATTTCCAATCGCACTTAAAGCACTGAGTATATTATCCCGAGGCTTTAAGCTCCCGCCATTTGCATCTGTTTTTCTTTCTCTTCATGTTCCCGCTTCTCGGGGATTGGGTGTTTTTTTATTGTTGCCCCAGTTGTTAGGGAGAATTCTCTGTTTAGGCTGAATTTCCTAACCTAGTGAGTCCCCAGCAGCTTTGCTGGATTTCTGGAGTTTGTTTTTTTCCATCCTGCCAAGAGTGAGACTCTTTTTCTCCCACTCTTGGACATAAATGTGTGTAATTCCTTTGAATGTCAATGTGTTCTATGGGCTATGGGGTCTTTTACTCCATAGGGTCTCATATGTTTTGCTATGTGTGTTACACTGCACCCTCCGTGCCATAGCACTGGGGCGTCCTAGCGGACCTCCATCATAGACGCCATACCCGGGGACCGACTCACCACTTCCCAACGACAGAGGAGATCTCCCTGCCGGAGAGTCTCTTCCCCTGACTGGTGGGAACAACCAGTCCCCTTTGCTTTTTCTTCGCTCCAGGACGCAGTGGTCGAATTGCCCGTGCAGAGCACCTCGGCAACTGGATAGCCACTACCCCTGTACCGCGACCAAAAGGTGGTGCCTTTTGACGGAGCACTCCGCGGCTGGTCTCTTCCCTGGTGGTGCACCGGACTTCACTTTTCTTTGATGACGAGATCATCTCTACTCTTGGAAAAGACCCGACGTGCATCCACCACCAGGAACAACTGCCCCGCCGGAGCTGTCTCTCCACAAACAAGGTACCGTGCCCGCCTGGCTTCCCTTTCTGCCGGATCGAGTGAGGTGTCTTAATCCTCGCCTTTCCATTGGATCGCCGCCAACCTTTCTTTAACGTGTTGTTCTGAACTGGTCCAATCTTTCCATAACAATTTTGCGATAAAGACTCGAAGCGCAATTCCACTGAGACACTTTTTTTGGACATATCGCCTTGCCTCTCTCCGAGTGGGCCTGGCCTCTGAACTTTGTGATCTACAGTAGACCCTGCCTTACTTGCCTTGCATTTGTCCGAAAAGTATTGGTACAGAGTTGACTTCATAACCTACCTTATTTTTCTCTCCCGTCCTAACGAATACTAGAATGCCATCTAGGTTAAAGCATACACCTCTGTCTGCAAATAAGTGATGCCGGTGAACCTAGACTTGCCAAACTATTGTTAGGGGGATTGATATTTTTCTTCGTATAGTAATTGTGATTGAAGTTGTCTGCCGTATTAGTGCCAGAGTGTTTTCCATAGATGTGTTGTTATAAATAAATACCTTTATATCTGTACACACGAAGCCTTGTTCCGTGTTTGCTTGTTCTACTGTGTAGATTGCCCTATATTGTATACCCCACATACTGCCTAACTCTTCTTGAGGGAAGTCTGACTGCTCAGCCACAGCTACCAAGTGAATCTGTGTGGTACAGTCTGCTACCAAGTGGGTTTACTGCCAAACACCTGTAGTCCTAAATCTTTTGCAGTGGTCCCAGAGGGAACTGCACAGGTTTCCGCCTAACACTGGTGTACAGTGGTGGGATTTGTATCGAGTATACAGTTTAGAGTGCTTTTCGACACTTTAGGATAACTAACCACAAAGCTTAGCACTAAAAAGCAACTTGCAAAAAATGTCTACGATGGAAGCTTACAGTCAAGAGTCCTTGTCGGGTGAAACTACTGAGAGGTTACGAGCTCTCTGTAGGCAAGAGAATCTTTCTGTAAGAGGCAAGAAGTTAGAACTGATAGCAAGATTGATGGAAAACCAAAGTCTGGGTACTGGTTCAGAGGAACCAACTTCTCCAGCAAATGTAGATAACAGTGATGGTGTGGATCTAAATCATAATTCTGATGATAGTGATGAAGAGGCTGACGAGGAAGGAGAGGCTAACGAAACTGCCTCCCCTGCTCCTCTACCTGCCTTACCAGCTGTACCTACGGGCCCATACCAGGTCCCACATGTAACCCTGCTTATTTGAACTTGAAAAAATGAAGCTTGAATTAGAATACAAACGGTTCTTGGCTCAATCTGAAAGAAACCAAGAGCTCGAGTTCAGACGGATGAATGCCCAGGCTGAGCAGAAGCAAGCGGAGTTAAGGCTCAGGGAAATAGAACTTGATCACGAATTAGAGATGAAAAAGTTGTCTGTAGAAAATGCTTCTCTCTCCTCTGGTTCCTCTAGGAGCTCCAGTCCCAAAAGACCCCGGATGCCGAAGGAATTAGTGGGTATGTATGAACCGAGATTGGATGTATTGGATTGGTTAAAACTGTTTGAGTACAATCATGGGCTCCAGGACATCACCGGGAATGATTTACTTCCCTGGTTGTTCTCTAGGCTCCCCCCTGTTGCGACTGATGTGGTAATGGAGTTGGGGGAGGCGGATAAGACGGATTACGAAAGTGTGAAACTAGCTTTGATAGCTAGATTTGGGAAGACCCCTTCCCAGTATCTTAAGAGGTTTAGAACCCTCAAAAAGCATGATGGTACCCCTTGGGCTACCTGGGTGAGTGAAGGGTTGAAAAACTTAGAGGGATGGATTAAGGGTTACAAAGTGAACACTTATGAGGGTATGAAGAATCTTTTTATGTTGGAGTCTATTTATGATGCCTGTTCTACTGAGCTCAGACAGCACTTGGCTGATTCGAAGGAATTGGATTCCCGGAAGCTAGCTAAGGCTGCTGACTTATGGGTTGCCAACAGGGCTACTCATAAGGATTCTGGGTCAACTCAGAAGAAGGATGAGGGAAAACAGCCTATAAAAGACTCAAAAGAGAATTCGAATAACTCAAATTCCCCAGAGGGCCCCAAACAAAATAACCAGGGTAAACCCCAGGGAAAACCACAATCGAATAGTGTACCTTCTGGCCACAAACCAGAAGGAGGTCAGAACAAGCCACCATTCCAGAGAGCATTTGGAACATGCTATCTCTGTGAGGCAACTGACCATATCAAAGGAGATCCAAAATGTAAGGGTAAACCTACTGGGATCAGCACAGTCTCCTTGACCTTCACTCCTGAGGAGGAAGTCCAAATGACTAGTGCTCACTTTGAAGTCTTTGCTGAAGAACCTTGGGTTCTTCAAGCAAGTGTATCAGTAGAGTCGATGGACCTGGTTAGTAATCAGAATAGGAGTGTGTATGACTCTATACCAGAAAACTCTAAATGTTATTATGTGGACAGTGTTCTTGTCAATGGCCAGGATACCCCTGCCAGGCGAGACTCTGGGGCCAGCAGAACAGTAGTGGACGAAAGCTTTTTCAGGCCTGAGGATGTTGCTAAGGCACCCAAAGGTCCCGCTAAAATGTCTGGAGGCCCTGTCCAAATGGTTCCAATTCTACCAGCACTCATTCAGTGTAATGACATGACAGTGTTGATTCCTGTCAGTGTTCAGACTGAGGTGCCTGGGAGAGTCCTGTTGGGGAATGATCTAAAAACTCTAGGAGTAGTATCCAGTACCCCCAGGCCTCCCAGTATGGAGAAACATAACCAAACCAAATTGGCTAGGGAGGCCACCTTAAGGAACCACTCTACGCCTGTGGGAACCTCTACTGAGAACCCCACTACAAGCCCTGGTGTTGGTTAGTTGACCTCTGACCCAGGCAAATTTCAGGCTAACATGTTAGGGAAATGGGAGCCCCAACCAAGCTCCATCATTGTTCCCCGAGTTATAGAGTCTGTGACTCCCCCTGCTCCTGAGGAAGAGGTGGATAGACCTACTGGAACCCTAACTAGGCCTAAGAGAACTGGTAATTCTCTATGCTGGTGGAAAACCAGGAAAGAAAAGTCTAAGGCCAAAAACCTTCAGACTGTTGGACCTTCTACTGAAGACTCCAACTCAAATCCTAGTATTAGGGGGGAAACTCCTAAAGTAGGTAAGTTTAGATCTAAGAGGAAGGGGAAGCAGGTACATTGCCTACCCCAACCCCTCCAACCAAGAGGCCTAAGACCCAACCTGCTCCCACAAGAGAGGTGGTGAGGAACCTTGGAGGCCCCCCTAGATCTAAGGGAATCCTTTATAAGGACCCCTTGAAAAAGCCTAACACAGGTTCAGAAGTTGTAACCACTTCTGAGGGACTAGTCAACCAGGTACCCTATGACTTTAAAAAGACTGATGTTCCTCAAAGGGTTTGTAGGTCATATAGCTTACAAAGGAAAACCTTTGCTTGGGCCATAGAACATAGGTCAAGGTGTCACCACCAAAATGCTGATGGTCTCTCTAGGATGTATGTCATCGACTAGAGGTATGAGATTCATCCAGGAGAGGATTAAATCCTCCTGTCCCTTAGTCTGGGGGGGCGAGTGTTAGGGAGAATTCTCTGTTTAGGCTGAATTTCCTAACCTAGTGAGTCCCCCAGCAGCTTTGCTGGATTTCTGGAGTTTGTTTTTTTCCATCCTGCCAAGAGTGAGACTATTTTTCTCCCACTCTTGGACATGAATGTGTGTAATTCCTTTGAATGTCAATGTGTTCTATGGGCTATGGGGTCTTTTACTCCATAGGGTCTCATATGTTTTGCTATGTGTGTTACACTTCACCCTCCGTGCCGTAGCACTGGGGCGTCCTAGCGGACCCCCATCATAGACTCCATACCCGGGGACTGACTACTGTCTCCCCGGGCATGTAAAGTCACCATTGGCTTTACTAGACCTAAATTTACTAACAGAACTAGTACAAACCATCCTATTGTGGACATGGTAGTAGGGGTAATTCGATTACTCCTGGGTCTGGTATTCGAGGGGGCACTGTCCCGTCCCGCCTTGTCGAGTTTTGGCTGGTGGCAGTGGAAACTACTTGTTATATTCGACCCCGAATATAACCCTATGGGATTCTTCCCATTGTTGGAGATTGATACTTTTCCTCGTTAATCTCTAACATACCCCCGGTTTACTTATCTTAAATAAGTCTATCGGATGGTATTTTCTGCCAGAACTTGGTTTTTAAAATGGCGTCTGTGTTCGTCTCTGTGACTCCTAAACCAAAGGTTGAGCCCTTTGTTCCACTTTTGGCGGGCTTCTGTACAGAGACCCTCCAAATTGGTCCCATTCTGTCTGGGTTACCACAGGGGTGTGGGAGGGGGTTTAGGCACCCTGGACCGAGTTGCCTTGCCAACTCCGGTCGCACTCTAGTGTGATTGGCCCAAGTGGTGAGCCACCCCGCTCACCACTTAGCGTGTTTTGATTGACAGCTAGGCTAAATGAATGGGGGTTTTCTGCATAAAAGCAGGGCTTTTGGGACTGGATCTTCAGAAGTCGCCACAGGACCTAAGAATCCGACGAGGGTAAAGCTGAGCCGACCTGCAACGACGACACCTCCGGTGGAGCCCTGCGGAACCGACTCACCACTTCCCAACGACAGAGGAGATCTCCCTGCCGGAGAGTCTCTTCCCCTGACTGGTGGGAACAACCAGTCCCCTTTGCTTTTTCTTCGCTCCAGGACGCAGTGGTCGAATTGCCCGTGCAGAGCACCTCGGCAACCGGATAGCCACTACCCCTGTACCGCGACCAAAAGGTGGTGCCTTGTGACAGAGCACTCCGCGGCTTTTCTCTTCCCTGGTGGTGCACCGGACTTCACTTTTCTTCGACGACGAGATCATCTCTACTCTTGGCAAAGACCCGACGTGCATCCACCACCAGGAACAACTGCCCCCGCCGGAGCTGTCTCTCCACAAACAAGGTACCGTGCCCGCCTGGCTTCCCTTTCTGCCGGATCGAGTGAGGTGTCTTAATCCTCGCCTTTCCATTGGGTCGCCTCCAAGCTTTCTTTAACGTGTTGTTCTGAACTGGTCCAATCTTTCCATAACAATTTTGCGATAAAGACTTGAAGCGCAATTCCACTGAGACACTTTTTTTGGACATCTCGCCTTGCCTCTCTCTGAGTGGGCCTGGCCTCTGAACTTTGTGATCTACAGTAGACCCTGCCTTACTTGCCTTGCATTTGTCCGAAAAGTATTGGTACCGAGTTGACTTCATAACCTGCCTTATTTTTCTCTCCCGTCCTAACGAATACTAGAATGCCATCTAGGTTAAAGCATACACCTCTGTCTGCAAATAAGTGATGCCGGTGAACCTAGACTTGCCAAACTATTGTTAGGGGGATTGATCTTTTTCTTCTTATAGTAATTGTGATTGAAGTTGTCTGCCGTATTAGTGCCAGAGTATTTTCCATAGATGTGTTGTTATAAATAAATACCTTTATATCTTTACACCGAAGCCTTGTTCCGTGTTTGCTTGTTCTACTGTGTAGATTGCCCTATATTGTATACTCCACATACTGCCTAACTCTTCTTGAGGGAAGTCTGACTGCTCAGCCACAGCTACCAAGTGAATCTGTGTGGTACAGACTGCTACCAAGTGGGTTTACTGCCAAACACCTGTAGTCCTAAATCTTTTGCAGTGGTCCCAGAGGGAACTGCACAGGTTTCCGCCTAACACCAGTTCTCTGTAAAGAGGGGCAAGTGGAAACCCCTTAAGTGACAAGGACCACTATGCTCGTCCTTTTTGCATAGACTTGCATAATAGCCTTGAACCTATAAAGTACCGTCTCTAAAGGGCTTACACACCTGACCAGCAAGGACTGCCTCGCAATTTCAAGGTTTCTAAGCGCGCGGTCATACATTCTCCAAGGAAACACAAGTTCTTCTGAGCATCAAATGTGTTTACTAATCTCCATACTTTTCTGGAATTTGACATTTAAGAAACTCATTGCTTCTAGCAACGGAATGTTGTTTTTCTCAGGTTTCATTGGACATATCGATGGACTAATGACCACAACCTAGGGTCCCACCAGTGATGGTCATTGGTTTCCAATGGACTAGCCCCCCCACCCCATTTCCATCAAGAGTGGAACGATCTGTCACATTCTTGGCAATGTTTCTGGCTCGGATATAAAAGCTGAATGCGTTTTCACTAAAATCTAACTTTTAAAAAATGATTACGCTCAAACGTGGCAGTAAAGAAACATGTTTATCTCGGCGCACCTCAGCCTTGAGTGCACTGTTGCTAAAAACAGTTGAATTCTCACCGGTTATTGATTGATATGTTCAGCCGATGTAAACAAAGATGTCTGCCACTACATGATGACGTGTTATTTCGTCCCACCATAAGGCCTTATGGATACTTCTGTGACACCCGTTTAACGTTTCTCTCCAATACCTTTCATGAGGAGAACCATCTCTAGTTCCGGAAGCAACTCAAGACCTTCCTCTTTTCTTCTGCCTTCGCTCCCCATCTCCCCTGCTGATCTGTTCTCTCTTGGCACTGTGCACCTGGCCACCCTCTGTCCTTCGGGCCCAGGTACCTGCTCACCCTGCCACGCTCCCGCACTGCCTCCGGGCCACCCCTTGCACTGGGGTCTGTATCTGTACCCATACAGCCCCCCCTTTTTCTTCCTGCACTTATCAGACCTACCCTTCCTGCTGCCTTAAACCTAGCACTTGCAAATTGCTGGCTGCATTACCACTGTTTATTGCCTTTATTATTTATTATTGTTATTTATCTGTATCTCCTCTGCTTCGCACTTTCCACTTCTCCCTCCTTCCATGCCCTTTTCCCCTCCCCCTCTCCCATGCACTTGCGCGTTCTCAATGTCACTGGGCCTAGTAAGATCGCTGTTTTGTTCTCCCCTGTTCCCCTCCCTTGCCTTGTTGCGCTCTGAAACACTTGTGTACGAGCGCGATAGAAATATAATATCAATCCATATCAATTTACTTAAGTCATCGTTTTTTCTTGTTTAACCTGTTTTCATGTGTTAAGATTGTGTATGAGTTTGTTCAGCTTTGAAACAAACTATTTCAAAGGGAATCGTTAATCACCCCCTTTGGGTGTCACAGATTTGGGGGAAACAGGAACTCTTCTGTACTTCGCCCCTTCTCTCCCTGTGACCATCCCCCCACCCCCCCCCCCATACTCATTCCATGCTGAATACTCCCCTGAATGAAGTGGAGGTACTGGTGGTCATTTAATATGTTGATAGCCAAGGTCTCCCTAAATGCCAGCCCACGTGATGACATTAGCCGGGACCCTCAGCTATCCTCCCTGGGCACCTGTCACGACTGAAGCACAAATTACTTTTTTATGGATCCGGCTGAGCCCAATCTCAGGTAAGAGCATTTGTATTGATGAAGACATCCAAATTGTATTTTTAAATGAAAACGAAAGAGTGTGGAAACTCGAGCTTTGACAGGCGGCGCTAATGCCGTTTTGTAACCTACTGATGTTCAGATTAAATTAAGCCTGCTCTCGAAGAGCCTGTCTGCGTCGGGCATTCCCGGCAGGCGTGTGTCTCGCATAGTGGGGCCACACGGCCATCAAGTGGAAATGTTGTGAACTGCATCTTCTTCAACTCTATAGAATTGGCTTTTGTCCTACTGTTGTCATTATTTTGTTTTGCCAAGTACATGGGAGGTGCCTTTGAGTGGAAAGGAGCATTACAGAAGTGGCCGAATAGTTGTCTTTAGTTTTGTTCATGTGTGTGAACACCTCTTTCTCTCTACCTGCCAGACAAGGAGAGAAAGTCGTTCAGTGTCTCCGATGAAAGTGAGTAGGACTCGTTTTTGATAGGCGATTATTGGAATGTTTCCTAATCAATCGCAGAACTATGTGTATAAAAGGCAAGCTTTTGCACCCAAAAATCATCGCAATAGAAAATGAGGTTTTACCATTTTAAAGACATACGTCTTGAAAACACGATTTAGTAATTGTTATTCCATCAACAATTCAAAGCCTACGAGTGACCAAGCTCGACCGCTAAATTAGTAACGGGTGTTTCATTTTAACAACCCTTGGCATTAGTCACCCTAAGTTACCTGGGGGCAACCACACCTGGACTCCCTGCTCACTGCGCTTAGAGAGGCACAGCTTCACCTCACTGATGAGGCCCAACAGGCTGAAACACGTGTGAAGGGTGGCTGTTGGTACTCTTGTTCAGAAAGGAATTGCCATAGCATTTCGGTGCTGGACTGCCCATGTGGGTAGGACAAAGACTGATATGCAAATGGATATTTCCCATCTGTGAAAGGTACAGTGAGCAAAAAGCAGATGGCTGCGAACTCTCAAAGTGGTTAATAATCACTGAACAGGTTATCATGTCGTGTTCTTTCGATAGAGGGGCCCCTGCTACCTTTTTTGTATTTTTGGAAGGAACTTGGGGATGGTCACCATAAGTTACCTGGGAGCAACCAGACGTGGACTCCCTGCTCACTGTGCTTAGAGTGGCACAGCTTCACCTCACTGATGAGGCCCAACAAGGCTGAAACGCATGTATTTGGTTGCTGTTGGTACTCTTTTTCAGAAAGGAATTGCCATAGCATGTCGGTGCTGGACTACCCATTTGGGTGGGAGAAAGATTGACATGCAAATTGATATTTTCCATCTGTGAAAGGTACAGTGAGCAAAAGGCAGATGGTTGCGAACTCTCAAAGTGGTTAATAATCACTGAACAGGTTGCCATGCTGTGTTCTTTCGAGAGAGGGGCGCCTGCTACCTTTTTTGTATTTTTGGAAGGAACTGGGGGTTGGTCACCCTAAGTTACCTGGGGAACCAGACGTGGACTGCCTGCTCACTGTGCTTAGAGAGGCACAGCTTCACCTCACTGATGAGGACCAACAAGGCTGTAACACGTGTGAAGGGTGGCTGTTGGGTACTCTTTTTCAGAAAGGAATTGCCATAGCATGTCGGTGCTGGACTACCCATTTGGGTGGGAGAAAGATTGATATGCAAATGGATATTTCCCATCTGTGAAAGGCACAGTGAGCAAAAAGCAGATGGTTGCAAACTCTCAAAGTGGTTAATAATCACAGAACAGGTTATCATGCTGTGTTCTTTCGATAGAGGGGCGCCTGCTACCTTTTTTGTATTTTTGGAAGGAACTTGGGGCTGGTCACCCTAAGTTACTTGGGGGTAACCAGATGTGGACTCCCTGCTCACTGTGCTTAGAGAGGCACAGCTTCACCTCACTGATGAGGCCCAACAAGGCTGAAACACATGTATTTGGTTGCTGTTGGTACTCTTGTTCAGAAAGGAATTGCCATAGCATTTTGGTGCTGGACTGCCCATGTGGGCGGGACAAAGACTGGTATGCAAATGGATATTTCCCATCTGTGAAAGGTACAGTGAGCAAAAAGCAGATGGCTGCAAACTCTCAAAGTGGTTAATAATCACTGAACAGGTTATCATGCCATGTTCTTTCGAGAGAGGGGCGCCTGCTACCTTTTTCAACATTTTTTTTTGTTTGCATACTCCAACCACTCTGCACCACCTAAACTGTTCTGACGCCTTTTTTAAAGTTGTTTTCTAGACAGAGGGCTTGAACGATGGCATGTTTCATGTCTCTATGGTTGTCATTTTGGGTCAGGCACGCAAACGTTTGTAGGCAACCAACGCATGCGCATTGAAATATGAAACTGTTCGGACATGCAGGAGGGATGAACGTAGCAGGGACCAGCAGGGATGGTTATTGGGCTGGCCAGAGTCAGCCAACAGAAACCCATGCTCTACGCTGGCTTACAAGGAAAACAAATTTGAAAAAGAAAAAAAACGCAGGCAACGGCAGAGCGCTCATGCCGGTAATGAGCTGCTGAGCTGCTCCGCCCCCCTACAGGACTTTGATTTAGGTCACAGCTGCAGGACAAACAAACTGTAACTTCCTCTGATGACCCCGTGTGAGGGGTCACCAGTGGAAGTTACAGTCCTCGGCCACAACCCAGTTTGTTTGTTTGTTTATTTATTTATTTATTTATTTATTTATTTATTTATTTATGTCATGTTTGTCGAATCCATGGACCCAGATCATTTATTTATTTATTAATGCAAGGTTTGTCGGATGCTTGTATCCGACAAACCTTGCATAAATAAATAAATATACAGGTACCCACAAAAATTGCATGAATAAATAAATAGCCCTATTAACATTGAAACAATTACACACCATGCAGCCACCCAACTGCTTACAGATGGGAGCCTCAGGAGCTTTGCGGATGCAGTTCAGGTAAAATAAAACGTTGCTTCTGGCAAACAGAAATCACCCTGTTTGAAAAGCACCCAATGGGGAGTTTTTTATTATAAAATGGGATGTAAATTGTGTATTTTTTAAAATAATATTTACTCAGCAACACTGGTCAAAACTATTATCCGCACAATGAAGTAACTCATCACCAGTAGCATGGAAGTGGTTTAAAGTGGAATTGATATATGTAAAGAAATTGTGCTGTTTTTAACTATTATTTTGGACATTTCCTTTGATCGGAGGCCAACTGCCAGCTCTGCCCCCAACCCCGCCTCCTCAGGCAGCGCCCCCCCCCCCAAACTCTGCCCCCACCCAGACATGAGGGATCCCCCAACACATTTTTTCCATTTCCACCACTGCGGACAAGCCTGCTCTCTTTGCTCGTATATCACACGCAAGGTTCTACGGAAACAGAATTGTTCTGCAGATAATACATGAATATAACGAATGCATGACTCTGTTACATGTGCTTTGTTTTCCTATGGCTTCTCAGAACTGTTGAACAGAGTCTGATTTGAAAATCACTAATCTCAGAAAAAACTCAACATGAATGCCCCAGCATCCCCAGACCAACATAATGTGTATTTCAAGTTGTCTTTATTCCTTTCCTCATGTCATGAGAAACTATGTAATTGGCTTAGACTGTGCCTTCTCCTTCCCACCACTCACATCCATTGCTACAGCAACAGGACATGTAACGTCACAACCAGGGCAGATCCCATACTTCGTTATGCTCTATTAATAGTTCATAAAATGGTGAGGTCTAAAAGTCATCAGAGCGCAGTGACACGCAAATGCTGACCTCTGACCCCAGCAGCAGCTAGCACCAACACCCAAGAGATAGGAGGATGCGCCAAGTGATAAGGAGTTGCAGACGCAGGTGTCTTTACTAACTTTCTGTACCAGGCAATGCTAGCAGGATAGGACTGGCAATTGCCCCGGAGAGAGTGGGTTGCGGCAAGCACAACACAGCAGCCAATGGTGTAGCGACCCTCGCCCACTCTTCACTGCCCCAACACAAAATTCAAATAGTATGTTTGATTTTCAAATGTACTGAAATATATCACTAAGAAAAAAAACAATCAAGTGATGTTTGAACCACCAATTTATTTTTAATGTAAATAAAATGGACAACGTACAGAGAGTGCACAACTCGCCGTATCCAGCAGGTGTCTGTGCACCTTCCACCATTGCCCCTTTGAAGTTGTGGTGACCATATTTTTGCCAAGCTTACAGTCACCTGGTGGACTGGCTTAGAGGATAAGGCAAGGGACTATACTGCTGCCATTTTACACATGGACTTTGGGATTCAATTACTGACCTTTTTGAAACACAGCCGGGTCTACCACAGGACGCCCTGAAGAAGGTGGTTGTAGAATACTTGTACATAACCCACTGAAACGTGAGAACACTAATGGCAACATTGAAGACAAATGTGGTCTAGATGCCATTTTTCACATAGTGTGAGACTTTGACCTTGACACGTAGGCAATACAAAGATATCTTGTAAGTCCAAGACCCAGACTCCATATATCATACAAACTAGGAGGATAGCGAAGATAACTCCAGTAACAAACCAAATAACTTGTGACTTTTGGAAGGTGTGCACTTTAGAAGCATATGTCAGCATGGAAAATGGTCTCGTCTTTTGCTTCCTGAAATAATTAATCACACAATATGTTACAGATGATTTGATTTAGGAGATTTTTCATAAAATAAATGTGATTTGTTATTTGTACCTTATGTATGTGTTAATGTAAATAATTGGTGTTGCAATATATGCCCTTTTTGATTAAGATTTGAGTATCAGAAGATGAATGTGATGTTTTGTTTACACTCCACGTATGTGTTATTGTGAATAATTGATGTTGCACTATACGCTTTTTCTGTTTAATTTTTGATTTTTATCTCATATAAAACACATACAATTGTATGTTGGGCTGAAGTTGTTTATTCTTTCATCATAAGACTCAGGCAAGATGAATATAAGAATTGTGATAAGTTCACTGATAGTTCCTTTGTTCTCAATTGTCTGATGTTAGAAGCAAGGACAAGGAAGGAACAAGACTGTGCCTCACTTGAGTAGAGGAGTGGCACAACTAAAGTATTTACTTAAGAAATGTATAAACACGGATAGGGGACATTATTGTGGCAATAAGACCCGAGGCAGCGGGCCAATATCGCCCCAGGTAATGCCCGGGGCCGTAGTTATAACGAAGCCCCTGGGCATTACCTGCGGCGGTATTGGCACGCCGCTGAGGGTCTTATTGCCATTAGTACCCCGACCCGTGTGATCGGGGTGCTAATGGCATTTCTTTCTGTTCCGAAACACGTTTCGGAATAGAAACAAATAAATTTAAAAAAACGGCAAAAAAATGGCCGCCGCCATGGAAAGGGAAAGCGTAGTCCGTTTTCCCTTTCCATGCGGCCATCGAGAGCGGACGCGCTGGGAACAGAAGTGTTCCCAGCGCGTTCGCTTCCAAGACCAGAAGAAAAAAGAGGGTAAGTGGGGTCGGGAGGGCGGAAGGGAGGGGATGGGGAGGAAGAAAAAAAAAGAGAAAAAAAACCTACCGCGGTCTCCGGCGGAGGACAATGGAAGCCTCCAGCCGTGTGGAGGCTTGGAGCGGGGATGGCCCTTTGATTTATGTGGATACGTCAGTGGAGGGGCTGGTGTGGCACCCTTCCCCGTTACGTCCCTGGAATTATCCTCCTCATGAGAGGCCTCCTCAGGTTCCAAAGCAGTCCCCGGAGGACGCCTTTTTCGGTAAATTCCAAAAGCTCATGCGTACCGACCCCATGAGGGAATATTTTTCAAAGGGCTTTTTAGGGAGATATGTCCGCCCACGCCTCCACCCGTTCCTCCGGTGGTTCCGCCGGCGCCTCCCTTGCCTATGGTGCCTTCCCCAACTCTTCCGCCTTTGCCCCCGTTGTCCCCCGTGGATAAGGCAGCGCCCGACACGGCTCAGCAGGATCCTGACCTGTCGGATGACGCGCAAGATGATCAGGACAACAAGGACCTTCCCTGCTCTGTTAGTGCTTTTCATGACCGGGTACTGGACATGATGTGCTTCTTAGATGTTCCGGTGCCCGAGGCACGCGCTCTGCAGGAGGTCGTGCTTTCTGGGGCGTTCACCCTGTCTCCTTTGGAGCGTACCGGCCTGTTCTTGCAGAAGGACGTTCTGGCTGAGGTCCGCAGGGTGTGGGAAAAGCCACACTCTGGACTTTTTGTCAATAAGAAAATTGACACGCAATACAGGCTGCATTCTTCGGAAGAGGTGGTCCTGTCGTCTTGTCCACCCCCCTCCCTCACAGTGGTGGCTGCAGCCACTTTGCAGTCCAGTCCTGCAGCATCCTCTTCCACGACGGCTACTCAGGTTCTGGGAAAGGAGGATAAGCTCCTTGACTCCCTTGGGAGAAACATTTTCGCCAACTCGGCCTTGCAGCTCAGGCAGGCCAATGCCGAACTGGTGTTAGCGGGGGCTAATATGCGGATGTGAAAAGTTCTGTCGGAGTTTGAGGAGTTCATCCCGGTCGAGAAGCTGGAAGACTTTAAGGCGGGATTATCCGACGCCAGGGTCTTGGCCCAGGATCTCCTGGAGGCTGCGGCTCATCACGTAGACACCTCGGCTCAGGGCCTTATGGTGGGGGTTGCTACCTCACGGCAGGTGTGGCTGCATGCCACTAAATTCTCAAAAGAAATGCAGGACAAGCTGTTGGACCTTCCGTTCGATGGTAAGGAGCTCTTTCATTCTACAACAGATGTAGAGCTCACCAAGACGAAGGATAGCACTCTGACAGCTAAGTCCTTGTTGGTCCTTGTTAAAACCCCTTTCAAAACCCAGAGACTGTTGTCGCAAAGCCGACCCTCCTCTGGCTTTAGGGGCTTCCTTGACTGGAAATCTTGTCACGACTGAAGCACAAATTACTTTTTTATGGATCCGGCTGAGCCCAATCTCAGGTAAGAGCATTTGTATTGATGAAGACATCCAAATTGTATTTTTAAATGAAAACGAAAGAGTGTGGAAACTCGAGCTTTGACAGGCGGCGCTAATGCCGTTTTGTAACCTACTGATGTTCAGATTAAATTAAGCCTGCTCTCGAAGAGCCTGTCTGCGTCGGGCATTCCCGGCAGACGTGTGTCTCGCATCGTGGGGCCACACGGCCATCAAGTGGAAGTTTTGTGAACTGCATCTTCTTCAACTCTATAGAATTGGCTTTTGTCCTACTGTTGTCATTATTTTGTTTTGCCAAGTACATGGGAGGTGCCTTTGAGTGGAAAGGAGCATTACAGAAGTGGCCGAATAGTTGTCTTTAGTTTTGTTCATGTGTGTGAACACTTCTTTCTCTCTACCTGCCAGACAAGGAGAGAAAGTCGTTCAGTGTCTCCGATGAAAGTGAGTAGGACTCGTTTTTGATAGGCGATTATTGGAATGTTTCGTAATCAATCGCAGAACTATGTGTATAAAAGGCAAGCTTTTGCACCAAAAAATCATCTCAATAGAAAATGAGGTTTTACCATTTTAAAGACATAAGTCTTGAAAACACGATTTAGTAATTGTTATTCCATCAACAATTCAAAGCCTACGAGTGACCAAGCTCGACCGCTAAATTAGTAACGGGTGTTTAATTTTAACAACCCTTGGCATTAGTCACCCTAAATTACCTGGGGGCAACCACACCTGGACTCCCTGCTCACTGCGCTTAAAGAGGCACAGCTTCACCTCACTGATGAGGCCCAACAGGCTGAAACACGTGTGAAGGGTGGCTGTTGGTACTCTTGTTCAGAAAGGAATTGCCATAGCATTTCGGTGCTGGACTGCCCATGTGGGTAGGACAAAGACTGATATGCAAATGGATATTTCCCATCTGTGAAAGGTACAGTGAGCAAAAAGCAGATGGCTGTGAACTCTCAAAGTGGTTAATAATCACTGAACATGTCGTGTTCTTTCGATAGAGGGGCCCCTGCTACCTTTTTTGTATTTTTGGAAGGAACTGGGGGTTGGTCACCCTAAGTTACCTGGGGAACCAGACGTGGACTCTCTGCTCACTGTGCTTAGAGAGGCACAGCTTCACCTCACTGATGAGGACCAACAAGGCTGTAACACGTGTGAAGGGTGGCTGTTGGTACTATTGTTCAGAAAGGAATTGCTATAGCATTTTGGTGCTGCA
The DNA here is from genome assembly GCF_040938575.1 of Ambystoma mexicanum. NCBI lineage: Eukaryota > Metazoa > Chordata > Amphibia > Caudata > Ambystomatidae > Ambystoma > Ambystoma mexicanum. The sequence goes on along the minus strand of NC_090937.1, from coordinate 313,694,538 downwards.
CTGCCCATGTGGGCGGGACAAAGACTGATATGCAAATGGATATTTCCCATCTGTGAAAGGTACAGTGAGCAAAAAGCAGATGGCTGCAAACTCTCAAAGTGGTTAATAATCACAGAACAGGTTATCATGCTGTGTTCTTTCGATAGAGGGGCGCCTGCTACCTTTTTTGTATTTTTGGAAGGAACTTGGGGTTGGTCACCCTAAGTTACTTGGGGGTAACCAGATGTGGACTCCCTGCTCACTGTGCTTAGAGAGGCACAGGTTCACCTCACTGATGAGGCCCAACAAGGCTGAAACACATGTATTTGGTTGCTGTTGGTGCTCTTGTTCAGAAAGGAATTGCCATAGCATTTTGGTGCTGGACTGCCCATGTGGGCGGGACAAAGACTGGTATGCAAATGGATATTTCCCATCTGTGAAAGGTACAGTGAGCAAAAAGCAGATGGCTGCAAACTCTCAAAGTGGTTAATAATCACTGAACAGGTTATCATGCCATGTTCTTTGGAGAGAGGGGCGCCTGCTACCTTTTTCAACATTTTTTTTTGTTTGCATACTCCAACCACTCTGCACCACCTAAACTGTTCTGACGCCTTTTTTAAAAGTTGTTTTCTAGACAGAGGGCTTGAACGATGGCATGTTTCATGTCTCTATGGTTGTCATTTTGGGTCAGGCACGCAAACGTTTGTAGGCAACCAACGCATGCGCATTGAAATATGAAACTATTCGGACATGCAGGAGGGATGAACGTAGCAGGGACCAGCAGGGCTGGTTATTGGGCTGGCCAGAGTCAGCCAACAGAAACCCATGCTCTACGCTGGCTTACAAGGAAAACAAATTTGAAAAAGAAAAAAAACGCAGGCAACGGCAGAGCGCTCATGGCGGTAATGAGCTGCTGAGGTGCTCCGCCCCCCTACAGGACTTTGATTTAGGTCACAGCTGCAGGACAAGCAAACTGTAACTTCCTCTGATGACCCCGTGTGATGGGTCACCAGTGGAAGTTACAGTCCTCGGCCACAACCCAGTGTATTTATTTATTTATTTATTTATGTCATGTTTGTCGAATCCATGGACCCAGATCATTTATTTATTTATTAATGCAAGGTTTGTTGGATGCTTGTATCCGACAAACCTTGCATAAAGAAATAAATATACAGGTACCCACAAACATTGCATGAATAAATAAATAGCCCTATTAACATTGAAACAATTACACACCATGCAGCCACCCAACTGCTTACAGATGGGAGCCTCAGGAGCTTTGCGGATGCAGTTCAGGTAAAATAAAACGTTGCTTCTGGCAAACAGAAATCACCCTGTTTGAAAAGCACCCAATGGGGAGTTTTTTATTATAAAATGGGATGTAAATTGTGTATTTTTTAAAATAATATTTACTCAGCAACACTGGTCAAAACTATTATCCGCACAATAAAGTAACTCATCACCAGTAGCATGGAAGTGGTTTAAAGTGGAATTGATATATGTAAAGAAATTGTGCTGTTTTTAACTATTATTTTGGACATTTCCTTTGATCGGAGGCCAACTGCCAGCTCTGCCCCCAACCCCGCCTCCTCAGGCAGCGCCCCCCCCCCAAACTCTGCCCCCACCCAGACATGAGGGATCCCCCAACACATTTTTTCCATTTCCACCACTGCGGACAAGCCTGCTCTCTTTGCTCGTATATCACACGCAAGGTTCTACGGAAACAGAATTGTTCTGCAGATAATACATGAATATAACGAATGCATGACTCTGTTACATGTGCTTTGTTTTCCTATGGTTTCTCAGAACTGTTGAACAGAGTCTGATTTGAAAATCACTAATCTCAGAAAAAACTCAACATGAATGCCCCAGCATCCCCAGACCAACATAATGTGTATTTCAAGTTGTCTTTATTCCTTTCCTCATGTCATGAGAAACTATGTAATTGGCTTAGACTGTGCCTGCTCCTTCCCACCACTCACATCCATTGCTACAGCAACAGGACATGTAACGTCACAACCAGGGGCAGATCCCATACTTCGTTATGCTCTATTAATAGTTCATAAAATGGTGAGGTCTAAAAGTCATCAGAGCGCAGTGACACGCAAAAGCTGACCTCTGACCCCAGCAGCAGCTAGCACCAACACCCAAGAGATAGGAGGATGCGCCAAGTGATAAGGAGTTGCAGACGCAGGTGTCTTTACTAACTTTCTGTACCAGGCAATGCTAGCAGGATAGGACTGGCAATTGCCCCGGAGAGAGTGGGTCGCGGCAAGCACAACACAGCAGCCAATGGTGTAGCGACCCTCGCCCACTCTTCACTGCCCCAACACAAAATTCAAATAGTATGTTTGATTTTCAAATGTACTGACATATATCACTAAGAAAAAAAACAATCAAGTGATGTTTGAACCACCAATTTATTTTTAATGTAAATAAAATGGACAACGTACAGAGAGTGCACAACTCGCCGTATCCAGCAGGTGTCTGTGCACCTTCCACCATTGCCCCTTTGAAGTTGTGGTGACCATATTTTTGCCAAGCTTACAGTCACCTGGTGGACTGGCTTAGAGGATAAGGCAAGGGACTATACTGCTGCCATTTTACACATGGACTTTGGGATTCAATTACTGACCTTTTTGAAACACAGCCGGGTCTACCACATGACGCCCTGAAGAAGGTGGTTGTAGAATACTTGTACATAACCCACTGAAACGTGAGAACACTTATGGCAACATTGAAGACAAATGTGGTCTAGATGCCATTTTTCACATAGTGTGAGACTTTGACCTTGACACGTAGGCAATACAAAGATATCTTGTAAGTCCAAGACCCAGACTCCATATATCATACAAACTAGGAGGATAGCGAAGATGACTCCAGTAACAAACCAAATAACTTGTGACTTTTGGAAGGTGTGCACTTTAGAAGCATATGTCAGCATGGAAAATGGTCTCGTCTTTTGCTTCCTGAAATAATTAGTCACACAATATGTTACAGATGATTTGATTTAGGAGATTTTTCATAAAATAAATGTGATTTGTTATTTGTACCTTATGTATGTGTTAATGTAAATAATTGGTGTTGCAATATATGCCCTTTTTGATTAAGATTTGAGTATCAGAAGATGAATGTGATGTTTTGTTTACACTCCACGTATGTGTTATTGTGAATAATTGATGTTGCACTATACGCTTTTTCTGTTTAATTTTTGATTTTTATCTCATATAAAACACATACAATTGTATGTTGGGCTAAAGTTGTTTATTCTTTCATCATAAGACTCAGGCAAGATGAATATAAGAATTGTGATAAGTTCACTGATAGTTCCTTTGTTCTCAATTGTCAATAGAAGCAAGGACAAGGAAGGAACAAGACTGTGCCTCACTTGAGTAGAGGAGTGGCACAACTAAAGTATTTACTTAAGAAATGTATAAACACGGATAGGGGACATTATTGTGGCAATAAGACCCGAGGCGGCGGGCCAATATCGCCCCAGGTAATGCCCGGGGCCGTAGTTATAACGAAGCCCCTGGGCATTACCTGCGGCGGTATTGGCACGCCGCTGAGGGTCTTATTGCCATTAGTACCCCGACCCCTGTGATCGGGGTGCTAATGGCATTTCTTTCTGTTCCGAAACACGTTTCGGAATAGAAACAAATAAATTTTAAAAAACGGCAAAAAAATGGCCGCCGCCATGGAAAGGGAAAGCGTAGTCCGTTTTCCCTTTCCATGCGGCCTTCGAGAGCGGACGCGCTGGGAACAGAAGTGTTCCCAGCGCGTTCGCTTCCAAGACCAGAAGAAAAAAGAAGGTAAGTGGGGTCGGGAGGGCGGAAGGGAGGGGATGGGGAGGAAGAAAAAAAAAGAGAAAAAAAACCTACCGCGGTCTCCGGCGGAAGACAATGGAAGCCTCCAGCCGTGTGGAGGCTTGGAGCGGGGATGGCCCCGCTCCAAATCTCCACACGGCTGGAGGTTTCTATCGTCCCCCGCCGGAAACCGCGGGATAGAAGGTAAGTGGGGTGGGGAGGGAGGAGGGAGGGAAGGCTTGGGTAAAAACAAAAAATCTTACCTGAGTCCCCGGCAGGGGATGAAGGAAGCCTCCAGCCATGGGGAGGCTCGGAGCAGGGATTGCCCTGTTTCGAGCCTCCTCATTGACTGAGGGGCTGCCACGCCCCTCGCCAGGAACGGAGTAGCCGGCACGCACGGCGTGGATGGGAATACCGTGTGGTATGGCTCGCAAATTAGCCAATCTTCACACAGTATTCCTGTTAGCCGCGCGTGCCGGGTACTAATTTGGTTTGAGGCCTATTTACACAATGTCTTCACCGGACTATAAAGGATAACTTTGAATGGGAGTGCCCAGTTGATTGTGCACTTAGCAAAAAGCCTGATACATGATTTGGTAGATTACAATGTGGATCTGTATGTAGCACAAACAATTTTGATTATTAATGTAGTGCTCAGCATGATAAGATATGATATGACATTTATAACGCGCCTACACACAAGTGTTTCAAGGTGCGATAAGGCAAGGGAGGGGGAACAAGGGGAAGACAGACAACGATCCTACTAGGCCAGGTGTTATTCAAATCGCGCAAGTGCATGGGAAGGGGGAGGGGGATGAGGACAGTGCAGTACATGGGATAAGAACAATAAATAAATAAACAATTAATAGAAGTATGGCCAGCAGGTGGCAAGTGAAAGGGTAAGTGCAGACGTCCGGTGGTAAGTGCAGGAAGTGGGACCGTAGGGATACAGAAAACAGTCACCAAGTGCAGGGGTTGCCAGGAAGGCAGTGCAGGAGTGCAACTGGCGGGGGAGTGGACCTGGGCCCGAGATCAGAGGGTGACCCGGTAACCAGTACAGTTTCCTTGTCAGCCAGGAAATCAGCAAGGGAGAGGAGGAGAAAAAGTGGACGCGAAGAGAAAGGTGTTGAAGTATTTACGGAACCGAAGATGGCTCTCCTCAAGTTTTAGGGAGGCAGGGAGGCTGTTCCAGAGGGAGGCCCCAGCCGAAGAGAGAGATCTACCACCAACTCGTTGCTTGGAGAAGTGACTGACCCTGAGGGAATTGGAGGCAGATGAGCGAAGAGCTCAAGAAGGAAGGTATTTAGGAAGAGAGAGTTGAAGGTATTGAGGCCCCAGGCCCCAGAATGCCTTTTGGACGATGCAGTGGGTTTTGAACTTAATCCTTGCAGCCACTGGGAGCCAGTGCAGAGATTTAAGTCCTGGAGAGATACGATCCCTGGGCTTGAGGCCAAGGACAAGTCACGCAGTTCTTTTCTGGATAAGTTGCAGAGGGCGGAGAGTAGAAGCAGGCAGATTTAGAAAGAGTGTGTTGTAATAGTCCAGCATGGAGAGAACCGGAGCTCTGGAGACAGTGAGCTTCTGGGGGAAGGAGAGGAAAGGACGATTACCTCTGAGGAGGTGCAGCTGGTATTGTGACTTCTTAGCGATGTCAGAGATGTGAGGAGAGAAAGGGAGTGTGGAGTCGAAGATGACCCCAAGATTTTTAGCCTTGCAGGTGGGAGCAGGAAGGGGGCCAAGAGAGGCCGGCCAGAAAGATACAGGAAAGGAGGGAGTGGGTGGGCCGATGAGGAGAATCTCAGTCTTACTGGTATTAAGGCAGAGGTAATTGGCGGCACACCACTCCTGGATAGCAGACAGACAGTCAGAGATGAGGGAAGTAAAGGAGGAGGCCGAGGGTAGCATGAAGATGAGCTGAGTGTCATCTGCGTAGCACTGAAAGTTGGGGCAGAGAGCAGCTATGCGGTGGGCCAGGAGTGCCAGGTATTGGTTGAACAGCCAGGGGAGAGGTTAGACCCCTGGGGGACACCACAGGTAGAGAAAAATATAGCAGAGAGGAAGTACCCAAGTTGAACCTGGGAGGGTCAGTTGGAGGGAAAAGAAGTAAGCCACGCCAGAGCCTGACCAGTGATACCCAGGTTATCACGGAGACGGTTGAGCAGGATGGTATGTTTGACAGTATCAAAGGCAGAGGAGAGATCAAGCAAGATGAAGATGCAAGAGGTGTTGGAGTCAAGGTTGAAGAGCAGGTTTTCACGGATGTTCAGGAGAGCGGTTTCCGTGCTTCTGGCAGCTCTGAAGCCAGACTGATGGTCATGAAGAAAGCCAACAGATTCAGTGTGGAGATTAAGCTGGTAGATGGCCAGTTTCTCCAGGAGCTTGCCGGGGAAGGGAGTGATGGAGATGGGGCAATAGTTTGCCAGGCAGGAGGGGTCGGCAGAGGGTTTCATAAGAAGGGGGTGCACAAGCGAGTGCATCAGGACGGATGGGAAGACTCGAGTGGTGAAGGAGTGATTGCAGAAATCAGCCAGGGCAGGAGCCAGGGAATCAATGGCCCTCATTCTGAGTTTGGAGGTAACCACGCTGCTATTTGCGGCATGGCTGCCTCCAAACTCGTTCCAACTCCGGCCTGGTGAATGGAGTAATTACCGGTCCATTCCGAGTTCGGCGGGACCGGTAATTCCCCATTCACCAGGGCCATTCCTCATTCCCATTTCAGCCCCCATAGGGCTCAATGGGAAGGGGGAAGGCAGCAATAACGGTACCACAAATTGCGGTAGCATTATTGACCCCGGTGTCCCTTTGCGGGTCCCGTCCTTAACGCCTGCTAAAAGTAGGCATTAAGGAAGGACCCGCAAAGGGAACTCGTAGTAGGGTGCAAAGGGATTACCGGCACTGGTGTCATTACCGGTGCCCGGTATCCCTTTGCGCCCTACTTGTAATGAGGCCCACTGTGGTCCTTTATGGTTTTGGGGGAACAGGGGTGAACCTGTTTTGATGAGACATTCATAGATCGGAATTGTCTAGAAACCTCATCTGCAGAGAACAGGGGAAAGGCAGAGACAGAGGGAGGAGAGGAGGCTGCAGAAAGGCCAGAGGTAGAGCAGGGAGTAGGGGGAGGTAGGGGATAGGAGGAGAGTGAGGACAGGATGTCCTGGGTTTTAGAGATGAAGTGAGAGGCCAGTGCCGTGGAGAGGGCCTGGGAAAGGACAGGAGAGGTAGAGACTGTGGTGGGATTGGCCAGTTCCTTGCAGATTTTAAAGAGGTCAGCCAAGTTGTTAGATGCCGCAGAGATGCGGGCCTGGATATGAGTTCTCTTCTTGGTTAGGACAGAGAGCCGATATTTCCTCTGGAGCAGGCGGCAGGCCAGTTTGTCAGAGGATGTACATGAAGCACGCTATTTTATCTCGGCCACCCTGCACTTACGTTTTAGGGTGACAAGGTCTGAGTCGTACCAGGAGTTGCACTTGGCTTTGGGCTTCAGGCAGATTCTCATGAAAGGGGCAAGGATTACCAAGAGTATCAGATATAGCAGAGTAGAGCGTGGAAAGGGCTGTGTCAGCATGAGCTGACTGGCTCTGATTACTTACCAGTAATCTTCATTGCTCCTAGTCCTACACTTCCTCTATAAACTGGGCTTGCTGTGATGTCCGGAAGACACAATGGGCAGTCTGAAAATTACGATATCTCAGTTGAGTGCTCTGGTGTTCTCGGACCCAGTCATTGATTCCATCCTTCGTGCCAGCCGTCTCCTCTAAAGACGCATGAGCAGCATGGGAGGCATTTCCTTGCTTCGTGCTCAGGGTTTCCACCTGAGGCCCGGCCTCCATTGTAGGAACCCCTTTACACTTTGGTTTTCCTCAAAGTCATGGTACCTTCCATGTACTAAGATGCCCCAGTTACCAATTTCCAAGCCGGAGCTTGGGGACCCGCCCCAAAGGCTGGGAGAGGAGGGTCGTAAGTACTGTGTCGAGGAAGAGTAGGGCTAGGAGTAATGAAGATTACCACCAAGTAATCAGAGCATTACCTCCATGTCCCTCTTCCTCATCCCAGTACTTACCACTGAGGTATACCAAAGCACATACCACGGAGAGAGGTCTGAATGAGACACAGAGAGACAGAAGTGCTGCAACACCAATATATTACCCCTGAACAATCAGCCTGTATCTACAGACAAAACCCCAACCGCAAAGGCTTAATCCCTGGGGTTAGGCACATGTACCCAGTAATGTGTTAAGAGGAGACGGCCGCCTGGCACAAAGAAGGGAGTCAACGACCGGGCCCGAAATCCCCAGAGCAGTCAACCAAGCTCTCACAATTTCCAGACTGCTCATTGAATCTTCTGGACATGGCACCCCAGCCCGGCTTGTAGAGGGCAAGGCCACTTTGGAATCAACCATGGGACCTGACACTGGAGTTCCAGAAGAGAAGGGAACCACCCACTCCCGGGCCAAAACGGAGCCACCAGGAGGACCGTAACCCTGCACCCCCTGATATGATGAACCACCCCGGGCAGAAGAGAGAGAGCAGGAAAGGCATACTGGAGCCCCCTAAGCCAGACCAGGTTTAGAGGATAGCCCCCCCAGACCGTCACCTCATAGAATATGGAGCAGAAGAGGGGGACCTTCACAGAGGAAGGGGAGGCAAAGAGATCCAGACACAGATGCACAAACCAGTGACAGATTTCTTCTAAGACCTTGTCAGACAGAACCAGATCCTGATACGAGTGATACCACCACCTGAGGTCATCCACAGAGACATTGACCACCCCCTGATATACATGACCTCCAAAGAGATCAGATGCTCCTCCCCTCAGCCTGTTATCTGAGAAGCCCCAAAGCATCTAAGGGTTGAGACCCCAATCCCCAGTGATGGTTGACATAAGTCAAGACGGTTGTGTTGTCTGTCCGGACCATCATGGCCTGACCCTCCAATGCCCTGCCGAAAGCCAACAGGACCCGATGAATGGCACATAACTCCTTACAATTGGAAGAATGGTGAAGTTCCCCCAGAGCCTGCAACCCCTGTGTCTGTGGTTAGAGTGATCTAAATGGGGCGCACCAGGTCCAACCCCCTCTGGAGATTTCAAGCACTTGACCACCACTAAAGCTCCCATTTCAGGTTCAGGGAGACTGGGACCCGGGCCACGTAAGCCTGAGAAGCAGGGAGCCAATGAGCCAGGAGATAGGAGAACAAGGGACACGGATAGAGCCAGACCCACAGGAATAGAAAAACACAGGAGGCCCTGTGTCCTTATAGAGTAAGTAAGAGATGTACCAGACCATCTACTGCCGGAGAACCCGGTGACATAACCTCTCTAGGGGCAAGAAGACACTCCTCACTTGTGAGCAAAACTGGCCCCAATGAAAACCAGATTGCTGGAGGATACCAAATGAGACTCCCACCAGTTTACCAGAAGCCCCCATGCCTGAAGGGTCTGGCAGACCAGTGGAAGATGTCTCAGGACCTTCCCCCGGATATCAGCCTTGACCATCCAATCATCCAAATAAGGTAAAAGTTTAATCCCCTGCAGGTTAAGGTGAGCCACCTGGGGAGCCACCAACTTGGCAAAAGCCATCGGGACTGAGGGCAAACCAAAGGGGAAGGGCCTGGAACTGAAACAGCTGATCCCCCACAGTGAATCAGAAGAACTGTCTTTAGGAAAAGAGAAGTGCCACATGGTAATATGCGTCCTGGAGATCCAGTGACACCAACCAATCCCCCTTCTGAACTAGAGGTATCATTTTCTATTAAGCCTCCATCTTGAATCTCTCCTTTCTGAAACAGTTCAATCTCTTGAAGTCCAAAATGAGCCGTTGCTTCCCAGAGAGCTTCGGGACCAGAAAAACTCTTGAGTAAATCCACAGATACCGCTGGGCATGAGGCACTGAAACAAAAGCCTTCTTCTGTAACAAGTCATCCAGGGATGTAAGGATTACAGGATTACCGAACCCTTGGGGGTAGAGCATGATGTAGGAGTCTGGACCATCATGGGCTGCCCTGGATGTGACAGAAATTTCACTTGTTAACTTTCCCAGGACGTGTGGAGAGCCCAGGCATCAGAGGACCACCTAGCCACATGGGAAAAAACAGCCGGAGCTTATCACTGTTGGCCCGCTCAAACCATGAGGGCTTCTGTGCCTGCCCTGAAAAGTGTGATGTATTAGGGTGGGCACCCCTCCACGGCTTCCAGCCCCCCCCCCCAATGGCTTCCAGAAGGACATGGATCCAGCCCCAGAAAAAAGGTCTAGACTTGTAAGATGAGGATTTCTTGGGATCAGAGGAGGGCTTCTGCTGCAACTTGTCTGCATGTTTGTCAGCTCACAATATGTTGTGAACCTTCTCCTCCAAGGCACCCTCAAACAGCTTGCCCCCTTCAAATGGAATCTTCAGAGCTGCTACCTTTTGGGAGAACCTAGTCTTCCAGTCCCGAAGATGCACATTCCTCTTTGCCGAAATACTGGCACCAATTGTTATGGCCAAGCCCTCCAAACCATCATAGGCCATGTCTGATAGTAGCTCAACCTGCTTCTGCATGTCAGAGCGAGGAGGAGCACAGTCCGCACTTTCCTTCAGTGCCCAGTGTAATGTCTTAAAGTCCCCCAAGACAGTTTCAGCCATGCTGGACCGATAGACACTATCCCTAAGAGGCAAATGAGCACCAGCATGAACCTACTTCAATCCAGAGTCAACCTTGTGCTCCACTGGATCCCAAACTGCAGCCTCCTCTGCTGACATAGAGGAGCGGCCTACAAAACTGGCAAGAATGTTATCCATTTCCATTGCTTAATCTTCTTTCGAATGTTCGAGATTGAAGGTAGCCCCATCTTGGATGTATGTTTGTATTGCCTGATGGTACATGCCATACAATCTCTCTGGACCAAAGGCTCTGAGAATCCCCTGCCATCGCAGACCTGTGACAGGACAGAGTCCACATCTTTCCTGTCCAGGTACTTTCCACTTCTGAGGTGGTGAGATCCAGACAGTCGGAAGAGAACGACGAGGAGGAAGAGGGGGAAGCACTTCTGTGCTACTTCCTGCCTTTATGCTCACGAATAGCCTGTTTCATCAGGCTCTTGAACTTCTTCTAGGACAGGGAGAACCGCAGAGCCTTCTTGTCCTTAACAGCCTTATTCTTTCTAGGCAGAGCCATAGAACTAGAAGAGGCAGAACTGTCCAGGTCCCTCAGTTTCTCAGAATGTTTCCCCATGTTGTCAGGCAAACAGCTCCAGGACGAGGAGACCAGCAGGGGATGGCAGCAATAGTCTGCCACAGGCCCCGGCCTCCAGTACCTAAATAGAGAGAGAGACCAGGCAAGACCCAATCATGGACCTTCCTATGTAGCAGAGCAGAGCCGGGAAGGATGGAGACTCTGACCGCTGGACGCCGGCACCAACCACAGCAACCAGGGCCGCCCCCCTGTCGGAGGGCGGCACCACACCAGAAATAATCCAGTGGCAAAATGACCCACGAGGGCGGTACAGACACGCCAACCCAGGCTGCCGCATGCCACATGCCGATCTGCTCTGCCCCCCTATGGACAACCCCAACCAACACCAGGCAGCCGCCCGGCTGCGCAACCACTCACCTGAAACAGGGGGAAACAATCTGATCATCATCACAGGCGGCCATGCTAGCAGCAGCCCTACAAAACGGGGGGTGGGGGGAATGTCCTCCTGTCCCCCAGCCCGGCCTGCCATGGTTTAAGTCTTAATTGTAGGGGGGTCTCTTCCAGATCTATGGACACTGGACAAATACATCTTTTCCTACTTCTGATTTGAGATTACTGCAAGAGTCACAGACAAAAGGTAAGTGGAAGAAGAAAGGGTCCCACATGAGTGGAAAAGAGTGCATCTTTAAATTAGATATTTAGGGAATTACTGAATATGCTTTTCTGGGTCTGAGTTGCCAGCTTAAAGATGAATTCTAGCGCTAGCTGTACACAACACACCATATGGCAGTCTATTGCTCTCTTTCACTCACACCTTCTGTCTCCCTCTCTGTCTCTCTCTCTCACTCACGTGCTAGCTTTCTGCGCCCTTCCTCTGTCTGTCTCTCTGTATGCCCCTGTCTCTTTTTATGTCAGGGAGAGTAAGCTTGTCAGGTGCGGTTTTCTACAGCCACCCCAGCCTTTGCTGTCAGCTGCAGACACAAAGGAAAATAAGCAGCTATTTTTCAGGAATCGGGGAAGGGGGCAATTGGCTGGATGGGGCTGTGCTTTTTGCAAAAGCGGGTATTAAAGAAAAGGACAATTATTAATGATACTAGCAGTGTTAATTTCTATTGATCACTGCCAGTATAAAATGGAGTCATAAAATGTTGCCCGTGCCTTACTGAACAAAGCACAACAACTAGAATAACCCGATTAATAATGTTCTGATAGAGGTTATCACTCCAAGATGGACAGTCTGGCACACTCCTATTTTACTCTTTCGAAATACACCTATGAGGAAAGGGTAGGGGACAAATAAAAACACTGGGGGTTCCTGTCTCCTTTATATACAATTAAAGAGCGTTTTAGAGAAATTAGAATGACCACATACATTTGTATATGACACATGTCAGGGATAAAAGGGCTGGATGTTTGAACAGCCAAGTACACAGTTTTGTGCGCATTCATTTTTTACAACTCTCACCCTAATATTGCAATATTTGTAACATTGATCCATATTTAGTGATGCGGACTGGGACTATATATATATTCACTGGGGAAAATACGATTTGGTGTGATTTGAAGGTGCCTCTAAAACCAACAAAGCCCCTGAAATTCTGCAGATATTGGAAATTCAACCCCAGGCTGCCCCATTGTGTAGCCCATGAGCACCCTGATGACATCACTAATGACATCACATATGTCCCCATCAATGACATCTCTGGAAACGAGCCCACTGATGACAAATTACATCAAGGTAATGGAAGTTAAATGTCAGGATGATGAATGAATGTCCTGTATTTCAGGACATATGGGAAAGATGTCACAGCTAGAGATTTGGGGCCTAATTCACAGAGCGTTCCGCTTTGGGGTTTGCCGTTATGAAACTCTTCTGTGTATTAAGCCCTTGGTGTATGTAACCAGCAAGGAATCCACACTTTCAGTAATTCAACACTTTATCAATGTACCACAAGCTCCTTATCTACTTGTATACGTAGAAATATCGCAGCTTACACAACTGCATCATCTTGCTCTTTCCTCATAACCTATTTTACCCTCAAACATGGTCTTTTACCTGTCGTCTTACCGAAGCTTTACCCTTTTGCATGGTGTAGTGCTATCTTCGACTTTGCGGAACAGACCGGGGATTTGGTGATCTGCTCCCTATTACATCCTTCTTCTTCTTTGGAATACTGTAAAGTCATAGTTCCTCTAGGCACATCTTTTCATTTTATCACCATGCTTTGAAAGAGCATGTTGTGGACTTTTTAATGGTCGATTGCTTTCATACAGACCTTCCTTTAACATATTGTGAAAGCTGAAGTTACTCATTTGCAAATCGTATGAGTCTGCAAATTAATAGAAATGTATTTTATGCAAAATGCATCCGTTTAAGAACAAAGAGATTCAAATTAAATAACTTCACCAAAATGTAATTACGTATCTATTACTATTTGATTGTTATGTTATGATGATAACAAAAGTGATGCTAAACATGGTGTCTTATATGATGCCATAAGTGATATCATGTGTGCTGTCACTGGAGTGCTCTAGTTTCCAATGATGCCCTCAATGGCACATAAGCGATGTCCTGAGTTATGTCATATGTATGATGGCATTAGTATGTTCATGGGGTGGCTCATAGTTAAGGTGGCATAGCTTCCAATACCTTCATTTCAGTGGTTATGCTGGTTCAAGAGGCCCCTTAACATCACTTCAACTCAAGCTTTTTCACTGAATTTGATGTGTTTTGTTGCACTGACCTGATTCCGCTGCAATGTTTCCTAACTAATGTTTTCCCGCTGAATTTCAAGGTTTTTATGCTATATTTCACACCACCTTTAATGCTAAAGTTTTTAATTTTGTTATCATAATAGATGTCATATACAAAGTTACCAGTGTGTCTCCTGAGCTACACATCATGTGGTTCTGTATGCAATGAGATATGTACTATGGCTTCGGACAGTGGCTACTGTATGTGGAAAATGGCCTTTGACCATGCCCCATTTTGTAACCCAATGAGGCAAAGCAGGCGGAAATGGTAAAAGGAAGAGGAAGCAGAGGGACAAGGAAGAGGGATGAACTGAAGGAAGAGGCACTGTGATGTAGATGCACCCGTAAAACTGTGACAAGGATGCATTGAGGGCTGATGACGAGGATACATTCACTTCCTGGTGATGAGGATGCGCACAAGGGTCATTCAGAAGGAAACACTCAAGTATAGTGAATGTGATGCGCATGAGTGATAGTGAAGATGAACGTTAGGGCCAGACTTGAAGATTCATGTGAGAGCCAGTGACAAGAATACGCAAAAGTGCCAGAGTTGTGGGTGTGTGTGAGGCCCAGCGATGTTGATGCATATGAGGGCCTTTGCTGGAGAGGCAGTGGAGTAAAATGAGAGACTGGGATGAGGAACAGTACATTGGGGGTATTGAGGAACTGGGACAAGGAAGAGTAAATTAGGGTTAATGGGGACTGAGATGAGGAAAAGTAAATTGGGAGAAATGGGGTACTGGGATCAGTAAGAGTACAATGGGGAAATGGGAGACTAGGATGAGGAAAAAATACATTGGGGGAAATTGTTGACTGGGATGATAAAGAGTGATGTGGGGGAATGGGGAATGGGACAAAGAAAGAAGTTTGAGTTGGGACCTGGAAGAGGAAGAGTACATTGGGGAGAAACAGGGGACTGGTACAAGAAAGAGTACATTTGGGAAACAGGGGATTAGGGCAGGTGAGGTTGAGGTGAGAGGATAGGTGAATGGGAGGTGTTGCTGCACACTATAAAGCTATTGTCTGGACATCGAATCAAAAGCTTTTTGAGCATCCAGAGTCGCTAAAACAGCTCGTATGTCAGGATCAATCTGCGCCATTACATTAAACACCCTGAGGATGTTCAAGCGAGTTGACCGCCAGGGTATGAACCCAAAGTGATTGGGGTGCATAATATAGTGCATATATGGCAGGAGCCTATTAGCCAATACTGTGGCAAATATCTTAATATCTCAATTTCTCAGTTATAATGACCTGCACTATTCATGCCTGGCTTGCCAGGTTTCAATAGTACAGTTATGACTGCCTCCCTCATCGTAGAAGGAGGTTTGCCTCACAAGAGCCTCATTCCATACCTCTAGTCATTGTTTGCTAAATATGGGCTTTACAATTTTGTAAATCTCTGTAGTGAGGCCGTCTGAGCTCAGGGCCTTGCCATAGGGGAGGTCATCAATGGCCTTGTATATTTCATTAAGTGTTATTGGAAGGTTGAATAGCTCTCTAGTGTCAACAGATAATTGTGTTTGTGGCAGGCTGTTCAGATAGTCGTCTATCTCAAACTTGGTATTTTTTGTATTTGTATTTATTACGTTTATACAGCGCTTTACGCCAAAGCGCTTTACATTTCAAGAAGAAAAATACATAGGATAATAGAAGCATACAATTACAAGACATGAAACAAACCATCAAAAACAGCCTACAGAACAATTTACCATGGATAATGTAAGAGATATAGATCAGGGAAAGGAAAGATGGATGAAGTAAGGGAGGTCGGGGTAGGGGGGGGATATGCGATTACAGGGGGAGCGGAAGTAGGAATGGTGAAGAAGGGAAGTTGTAGGGATGAAGGATGGAAAGAGGGAAAAAGGGGGATAGGAGAAATTAAAGAGGGATGTCAGGACGGGGTTGAAGAAGAAAAGATTTCAAGGAGGCACGGAAGGAGGAGTACGAGGAAATGGAGTGGATAGAATGAGGAAGAGAGTTCCAGTGCAGAGGGGCAAGGAGCTGAAAGGATCGGAAACAAGAAGAGGCACAAGGAGAAGATGGAACAGTGAGTAGGACGAGATCAGCATACCGGAGGAAGCGAGGAGTGTAGAAAGAAATGTGAGAGGAGAGGTAGGGGGGAGCGAGATCATGAAGAGATTTAAAAATGAGGCAGAGGAAGTTAGATTTTAGTTGGGAGTTAAAGGGGAGCCAGCCCAGAAAAGAAAGGGATGAAGAGATGGAATCATAAGGGGAAAGAAGACAAAGGGTGCGAATAGCAGAGTAGAAGAGGGACTTGAGGGGGGCAAGATGAGAGGCGGGGAGACCAAAAAGGAGAGAGGAACAGTAGAAAAGATGAGAGAAGATGAGGGAAGAGATTAAGAGTTTATAAGCATGGAAGGTAAGGGAGGAACGGATTTTGCGGACATTGAATAGGTGGTAGCGACAGGCGCGGGAGGTAAGAGAAATGTGGTGTGTAAGGGAGAGGGAAGAGTCAAGGTGGAGGCCTAGGTTGTGAGCAGTGGAAGAGATAGGGAGATTGGTAGGAGGAAAGAGAATAAAAGAAGAGGGGGGGAAGCGTGTTAGAGGGGAAGAATAAGACTTCCGTTTTTTCAGAGTTGAGCGAGAGAAAACGAGAAGACATCCAGTTTTTGATTGCATTAAGGCAGCAGGAAAGATTACGGTGGAGTTCAGGGGTGAAAGAAGAGAAGGAGAGGTAGAGCTTGGTGTCATCGGCGTAGAAATGGAGCGATATGCCAAAAGAAGAAATCATGGGGAGAGAAGGGAAGTGTAAAGCGAGAAAAGGAAAGGACCAACAACAGAGCCTTGATGAACGCCGAAGTTCAGGGGGAGAATAGTAGAAGTATGACCGCCCCAGCAGACAGCAAAAGAACGGTTGGAGAGGTCGGAGGAGAACCAAGTGAGGACAGAGCCAGTGATACCAAAGGAAGTAAGAGTAGTGAGAAGTAGGGGATGATCAACAGTATCAAACGCAGCAGAAAGGTCAAGGAGAATGAGGATAGAGGAATGCTTAGAGTAGCGAGCAGAGAGGAGGGAGTTGAGAACATAGGTGAGGGCAATTTTGGTGGAGTGTTTAGGGCGGAATCCAGATTGAGGGGGGAGAAGAGAGAGATTGGTTACAAAGGTAGAGAGTTGAGAGTAGACTAGACGTTCGAGAAGCTTAGAGAGGACAGGTAAAAGCGAGATTGGATGAAAGTTGGATGCAAGATTGGGGTTAGAAGAGGGTTTCTTCAGAATGGGGATGATGGTAGTATGTTTGAAGGATGAAGGGACGGTGGCAGAGGTGAGACAGATATTGAAGAAGGAGGTGAGGTAGGGAATGTGAAGAGGGTACAGTTTAGGAATAAGGGGGATAGGTATATGTGTCCTGTTGAGTGCATAGTGTAGGATAGAGATCTGCAAACACTTTATTGATCACCAAGCTCATATACACCACTTTACCATCAGGGTCCTTGATGTACGGGATCCCATCATCCCCCTGTCCTATTTTACCAGACTTGCCAAAACCCTCCCTGGCCTCTCCCCTTCACTATACCTGCAAGCTACTGCCATGCCCCCAAATATTTGAATTCCCTATCAGCGTTAGCTCGGAATATCCATAACGCCTCCCCAGTGAGATATAGCTTGTCCAATGTGGGGTCAGAAGAGTAGTCTCTTTCCAGCTGACACAATTCAGCCTCACTGTTGTGTATATCTCTATGAATCGTTTTCAGGATATCAAACTCTGAGGACATCAAAATACCCCTAATGAAAACTTTAAAAGCTTACCATAGGTGGCCAACCTCGCACACTGTACCCTTATTGATCTAGAAAAACATTTGTATATTGTCATGGACTGTAGCGGCAACATCCTCTAATGCCAGTGATTTAAACCTCTGGGTACAACAATGTTGACCCCTCTGGGCAGTGACCAAACTGAGCAGTAAGGGAGCGTGATCAGAATTTGTCTGTGGTTGTACATTAGCCAAAGTGACGGGGCTCACGAGTATGGAAGTATATTCACACTTCCTTGGATGTCATGCGCTCAATGAATCAATCAGGTGCAGGTTAAACATACCCTTCAATATTACACGACTTGCTCGCACATGGCAACACCCCCTCCCCAAAAATATCGGTATTTGTGGGAACAAGTAGCACACACTGAGAATGTCTGTGTGAGATTGGGCATCATCAAATCTCCCTGCCCTCAATTCTACCATATATCATTAGATAGCAGTCCTGGAAATCTGTAATGGTCTTATTTATTTATTTATTTATTTGCATTTGTAAAGTGCTCACACAGCCCGAGGGCATCGAGGCGCTGTTACAGGAATTGTTTGTTTTTAGAGCATAATTGTTTTTTTGTTTTTGTTTTAGTTGTGGATTTATAACACGCTTAAACACCCAGAGGATTCTAAGCGTGGACCCGGGGATTGAACCTGTGTTGCTTCATGTCGTCTTGCTTCCAAGGCAAAAACATTGCCGCTGAGCTAGCCTCCCGGGTCTTAATATGCCTGAACATAGGTGTCTATGTATCAAGATCAGCACCCCACCTTGACTGTGTAGAATAAGATGTGTAGTACCTATGCCCCGGCCATGTACGTGTAATGCAGTTGTTAATCATATCTGTAGCGTGCATTTCCTGAAGGAGCAGGATCCCTACTTTGCGACGCTCAATGTACTTCATTAGCTTCCCCATTTTAACAACATTACCCATTCCCCGAATATTCCAGCTCATGTAAATTACCTCATTGGCCATAGACACTTACTACACAAGCTGCATTGTTTGTTTTCGATACAACAGTCTGCCCATGCCACAATAATGTAACATATAGATAACATCCGGTCTGCGACCACCCAGTATGTTTTTTCCCATATCTTCCCATAAATTCCTCCCCGGCCCTAAGCACCGCAACAATTCCAGAAGTGTAAACACCCCCCCCCACAAACATTTGCCATTAGCAACTTAGGTTGGGGTAAGCTGTAGGAGGCATACACGCCACATGGACTCCAATCAAGCAAAATACTACTATCAAGTATGTCAACCAATGCACCTTACATAACTTTATTAACAATAGTCTCAGCAGCTCACTTCCTGCTTCACTTCGGTGGGCATGAGCCTCTGGGGTCAGGACAGCACATGGGGTTTCCAATCAAAGTTTTAGCCACTTCGGGTAAAGTAAAGAAGTTTGTCTTGTTCTGAAAAATAAAACACAACTTTGCAGGATACATAATTGAGTATTGGATGGACCTGTCTCTCAGTAGCTTCTTCACCCCAAGAAATGTCTTGCATTCCTGCTGGACGGTAACCACAAATTCTGGATATATGTAGACTCTGTGGGATCCCAGATGCAGCTCGACGTGTCCCTAGCTGATGGCAGGAATGTGTCCCTGTGCCTGTAGTTTAGGATCTTGGCAATAATAGGGTGGGCGATGCCCCCAGCTTAGAGGGAGCTGTGAGTGACCTGTGGGCACGATCCATTTGAAAGAAGGGAGACATTTGGGGTCGATCAAGTATATCTCATAGGGTCTTCTCAACAAACTGTTTCATATAATCGCCTACCGGGCCCTTAGGAACCCCCAGCAGGCATGTATTGTTAGGACGGGATCATGATTCAAGGTCATTGCACTTTCTCTCTGTGGCTTTGATTGCCTTCTTTAGGGTGTCCAGTTTATGCTTCACTGCAGCCACATCATCTTCAATCAACCCCCCCTCTCATTTTCGGCTAAGTAATATGGTCAGTCACCTTTTCCAACTTGTTATTAAGGACATTAAGAATCATATTGACATTGTCTAGTTTGTTGTTAACAGCAGAGAATCCCGCCATCATACTAGATAGGATTGTAGGTTTGTGCATTGACTGGTATCAGTCGGGTGGTCAGGGTCCAGGAAGACACCATGATCAGGAGCCTTCAGTGCGACCCTGGTGTAGATATCCATACTGCCCTGCTTTCTGTGCACTTCTTTGGCAGTTTTCTTACTTGTAGACATGTGGGACCTGCAACAGAAGGCTATTCAGGTGAAGAGGGAACCTATCAACAGGACAGCTTTCAGAGGGGAGGTTGCACAATATTTCCCACAATGAGGTCCCAGGCAGCAGCACCCCAAAACCAGATGATGACAGATGCCTTCAGGAAGGGGGAGGATCAAGGAGGGCCCGAGGAATGCAACCTTCATGGCAAAGTAAGGATGTAGACAGGCAGAACCCCACGGAGGAGTGTGATATTCCTCCTCTCTTCTGTACTCCTATGCCGTACACAGCCCCAGAGATTCACACCATCAGCAGCGAGCTGCGGTGGCAGCCCATGCTAAGGAGCAAATCTGGCTTCATCGTCCCCATTTTCAGGTCTTCTAGGGCGGCCTCAAAGGACATAGGCAGGGCCCCCCCTCCTCACCCTGCTGCACATCAATGTGGTGGACAGCACACCAGTGAGCCGCAGAGGCTGTAAGACCTGCTCAGCACTGATCCGGCACCCGCAGCTGCGCTCCGCAGACCTGCAGTAGGGCAGAACCATCCAGGACACACAGTAGAAATTCCACCCATCAAAAGAGCAGTTTGTGACAAGTGCAGGTGGAGTTCAGGCTGCTCATGGTCGGGATCTTCAGATGGGCATGGACATCTTGTTCATTGTGCAACAGCGCCCAATGGAAATCCTCTTTTAAAAGTATAATTGTTTTGTTTTTAACTCAGACTGAAAGACCAAAGAAATATCTAGGCTTAGTACCACAAATGAAATACGCCAATCACAGGTTGAAAAGATACCAGTACAGTATCAAAGCAAACAGATAGCTATCTGACTCCCAACACCTCGCAGTGTGTACCAGCAGACACAGTGAGGGGTGAGAGTGCTGGACATCTTAACACAGACACTTTTATACAGTCTCAAATCATTTTCCACCCCTTCTCTGAACTAATAAGTTACATGCTTGGGTTTGTGCCCGGTTCACATCTCAAATATTACAATATTGTACAAAGGATTAAACAAGTTTGCATGTCCATGAAGTTTCAATGGTGGCATTGGTTCTCTGATCCACACTAAGCCATATTTCAAGAATCGCAACAATGCAGTGCTGCAAAAACACACGATCTGAGTTTGTTCTACATTGTCTCATTGTTTATATGAGGATGAGACGTGTGAGTGCAGACAACACTTGGATTGCAGTCCATTCGAGTTGCAAGGTTTCTTTGCATATGGCAAACAGTCTGCTCTCGGTCAGCCTAAACATTAACAAAGCTCAAAGGTCATTTTGGCTGGGCTGCGAGTTGAAAACACAGACCACCATTTGAGAACACAGAAACAAGAGTTGAAATCAAAATGGATGATTCTTAAAATAGCAGCGAAGTTGATTGGAAATCGAAACATTTCAGACGCGGTTTTACATGCAACGCGAATGGGCTTAGGCCAATATTCATAACAAGGCAGTATTATACGAACACAGTATAAGAAACCCTCCTTTTTGCCTAAGCCAAGAGTATTACTCAAACATTTCCATTACTCAAAACCCCACGCCTCAATGTCCGTACATCCTGGATCACATTCCTCTGAAATATCAATCGCCATAAGCTCCTTGATATTGATATCTTTCATTAGAAAAGCATTGGCAGTTTTCTTGGGCGCATGTATTTTGAGTCCTAATGTACCTGTAGTTTGCACACAACATCCTCCTAACATCAAACACATGGCTGAAATACATTGTATACAACAACAACAAAACAATAGAACACCCAGAGCTATTATTAGGACTGTTAAGAGTTTCCAACCCCACGTCTGTAACAAGTCCAGAACCAAGCGCTAAGATTCCAGTTTCCCTCGGGGACATGTACGTCAGCACTCAAGGTTATGCAGAGTTTGTATAGCCTTGAATATGGTAGGGGAGAAGTCAGGGCCGAAAACACAGCACGCAGATCCTACCAATTTACATACCCCACCACGCTCAGCTAGGATGACGTCTAACACCATCCTATTTTGGAGGGCTACTAATCTAATGGCGTTTTGCTCTAGTGTCATGTTGTATAGTATATCGGTGGTTCAATTGATGGTTTTCTCCAGTACCCTGGCTGGTCTCCTGATATCTTCAGAGATCATTATTTGTTCCCAAAATGGCACAAAGGAATTTGCTACATCACCCACGACTTGTGAAGGAGTATCACCATTCTCATCCCATCTAGGACAATCTCTAGAGACCTCAGAAGTGGTAGTCACATATACCCCTGGTAACAAGATACCCAAGTAGCAAGTACCCTGCCAATCTCTAGGTAACTAAGGATAAGCTTCATTGCCACAGACAAAGTAAACGGCGTCTCCTACATACAAAGGTATGTCCTCACTAGTTAGGTTTGCGATGTTAATACAACCCTTCGATACACCCATTAGCTGAGACCCATCCCTTTGTATACAAAAGGAAACAGTGTTGGGGCTAAGATTAATAGTATAGGAAGGAGGCATGGCATCTTGTTTGCCTATGGGAGCCATTTGAAATAAATAAGTGATTGAAAAGGTCTAGAGAGTCTGTCAGAAGACCTAATAGAAGCAACATTAACTTTGCTCCTATTTGCAAAGAGGGAACATTCCAAAGGTGTCAGGACTTGTTTCTCAAACTCATTCAGATTAGTCCCATCGAAGTTCCCAGAAATACTATCGTTCCAACGACCAAACAATAGTGCCCTTAGTGAGGTGTGACATGCAGTAGTTAAAGGAAGAGGAGGAATGTACCAGCCCAGTCCCTTTTCCCCGTGTTGTGGCAAATGTAAACACACCCAGCAATTTGTTCTGTTTAGAATTGCATGGGTTGCATTCATGATCAGTAGGAGAGTGTTATTGTGATAACCCTATCTATGTTGGGAGTCCCTAGGAGGAAGAGTGTGCAGATGCATGAAAGGTGGAGACACAGTGGAAACAATTTCAGTAGGTTGCAAAGTCTCAAGTGGACACATCCCTTCCAAGTACCAGACCCAATTAAAAATACAATTACTAAGCAAATGAGTACTGTGATAAAAAAAACAATGGGTCCTCAGGGACCATGATCTCTGATGAACAGATTCTTTCTCAGCCACAACACCAATAGCTTGTTCCGCATGAGTTGAGTTAGGAAAGGACATTGTTTATCAGAGTCTATTTAGAAGCCTCTCCCTTAGCCTCTTTTAGTTCACCCATCGGTGGCCCCTGACCATGTGGCCTATCTTGCTTGAAGGTAACTTTGCTGGTCCCTGCCTCTTATTTATGTTTCAGTGCAAGAGTGACAAGGACTAGCTCAATGATCGTTCCTTGTGGGCACAGCCAATGCTTTGCTGTAAGTCTAGTGCCTCAGACACAGATTGTACCTCAAGACTCCAGGTACGGTGTGATCTGTGAACAGAGTGTAGTCGCTTCCTGATGGAAGTGGTGAAGCAGAAGCAAGATTGCTCAACAATGCAGAAAGATCTGAAGAAAAACTTGAATGCAAAGCGGCAGTCTCCCCAGGCCCCACAGGCTCAGGAACGATTTCCCGGACACCCTCTGTGTCAGTTAGAACAGATATGTGATGCGTATCAGGGTGTACAATCTCCTTCTCTTCCCCTTTGTCGTGTGGTAGAGGAAAAGGTATCTTCTTGATGTGCGTTGAGTGGATTGAGTGTTGTTTTCCTTCTACACGTACAGCAGTCTGTGCGGCCAACAGGACTTGAAACTGTCCTTTCCAGCAAGGTGCGAGACAGGATACTCTTTCAAATGCCTTCATGAGCACCCAGTGGCTGGGTCGGAGTCGATGACCTGGCCCCTTGTATTGTACTGGGAGGGCTTCTCGCACCTGTTGGTAAATCAATTACAAGTTTTGAGTTAACTGGTCAGAAAGTACTCACAAAGGAGAAAATGCTCTACATCTTTCAACTGCTTAGGTTTAGGCACATTCCAAATATTGGCTGGTCTCCCCATGATTATCTCATAGGGAGAGAGCCCTGTTTTCATTTGTGGGGTCGTCCACATGGACAACAGAGCTATCGGTAAGGCATCTGGCCATTTCAAATTGCTACTGGCGCAAATCTTTGCCATTTTGTTCTTCAATATACCGTTATGGCATTCTACAAGTCCGGCACTCTGAGCATGTCTGGGTGAATGGAACCGTTTATCGATCTGTAATCCCAAGCATACTTGCAGGATAATAGCAGAGATAAAATGTGGACCATTGTCCGACCAAATGACCCTCAGCAAACCAAACCTAGGAAAATATTCCTTCAGCATGGTTTTCGCCATCATCATTGCTGTGGTATCTTTTAAAGGGAAAGCTTCAACCCATTTGCTAAAGGCACAAATGACTACCAGAACATATTTGTAATTCTGGCAATGCTCCATTTCAATGAAATCGAAATGTATAACTTCAAAAGGCATAGGGGGTGCCAAAACTAACCCTCATTGTCGATGTACCTTTCCCCACATTATACGTTAAGCATACCATGCAATTGTGAACCAAACGCTCAGCTGTTTTAGAGAAATTTACATTCACCCGGACAGGTTCTAACAATTTACAAATCTTTCTAGCACATATATGAGTTGGGCCATGAGCCATCGTAACCATAGCAGTGACATAAGCATCGGGTAGCATCCATCTTTTCTTGGCATTAGCTATGCAACAGTCTTCATCGTCTAAACTTGCTAAAACCTCAGCGCATTTCTTAAGCTCTTCTGAAGTGGCATCAGCCTGAATGTCTTTTATACAATCAATTCCTACATCTATTACACAAGTGTTGGTAAATTCTTTTGTTACATATATTTCAGAATACAAATCGGTGGCAGTTTGTTTGGCTATCCTGTCAGCAAAAGCGTTTCCTCTCCCAACATCATCTGCTACTTTCTGGTGAGCTGCACGCTTCATTATTGCTAACTGAGTAGGAAGCGCAAGTGCTGAGAGTAGCCGCACTATCAACATGCCATGCTGTATCTTAGTTCCATTTGAGGTCAAGAAACCTCTTTCTGCCCATAATCGACCAAAGTTGTGAACCACCCCAAAGGCATACTGACTGTCTGTAAATATATTCACACTAAGTCCTTCGGAAAGTTCACAAGCTCAAGTCAATGCAATAATCTCTGCGGCCTGCACAGAGTTATGCAGAATTCTTCTGGTTTCCACAATAGTGCTTAATGTAGTGATGGCATAAGCAGCAGTGGATGTATCATCCGGAAGTTTGAAGCAGGAGCCTTTGCAAAACAGCTCCCCTTGTGGATCTTTTAATGGTGTATCATTTAAGTCAATTCTGCCTTTAGTCTCTTGTTCTGTGGTGTAGAGGCAGTCATGTGACATCTTGTCACTGCAAGCAATTTCTTGCAGGAGAGGCAATAGTTTGGCCGGATTTAATCTGCAACATCTCTTAATTTGCATATGCAGTGCAAATAGGATCAGCTTGTATTTTGTTAATCATGCTGATGTGAGATGTTGTGTTTGCATTCTATTTAATAGAACGTCTACAGAGTAATGTGCCATCACGGTTAAGGAGTGACCCAGAACCATACCCTCACTTTGTTTTACAGATGCAGTGGCAACAGCAACAGCTCTCAAACATCTCGGCAAAGAGCATGCAACAGGGTGAAGCGTGGAGGAAAAATAACTGCACAGTCTATTCTTCCCTCCATGTTCCTGCATTGACACAGCCAAACGCATGCATCGCCTTCATGCACATACAAAACAAAGGCCTTGTCATAATTTGGTGTTCCCAAAACCGGTAGTGAACACAACGCAGCCTTGAGCAGATCAAAGGCTTTCTGGCAATCCAAGTTCCACCGTAAAGACAAATAAATGCTTTTCTTTGTCAATGCCAACATTGGTTTTATCATTAATGGGAAATTAGGGATCCACTGTCTACAGTATGAAGCCATGCCTATCAAAGCTCTGACCTCTTTCTGTGTATTTGGGACAGACATGCTAGAGATGCTTTTTATCCGTTCAGGTGTCAGTCTTCTTCCCTCCTTTGACAGGAGATAGCCTAAATAGGAGAGCTCCTGTCGACAATACTGAAACTTTTTCAATGAAGCCTTATGCCCATGTTCTGCTAGATGAATAAGCAGCAACACAGTGCTCTCCTTGCAAGCAACTTCTGAGTCTTCAGCTAAAAGAAGAATGTCAACATAATGTCACAACGTACAAGTGGAAGGCAACTCAAGTGTATCAAGCTGCTCCTTCAAAGCTCTGCTGTAAATGCTTTGACTGTCAGTGTACCCTTGTGGCACACAAGTGAATTGTAAACGAGCGTCCCCCTAGGGTGAACGTGAACAAATATCTACTGTCAACATGTACAGGAATGCTAAAGAAAGCATTCTTTAGATCCACAACACTAAAATGAGTAGCTGAAGCTAGAATTATCGTTAATATAGTGCTCACATCAGGCACAATTGGAAAATGTGGGGCAACAATCTTGTTGATAGCATGTAAATCAATGATAAAACGGAAAGGAATTACATTATTCCCTTTCTTATACACCGGTAGAATCGGACTATTGCACAAACTTCCTGCAATTTCCTCAATCACTCCTCGATGTACAAAATCAGAAACTATACTCTTTAAAGCTTGCTCACCATCAACTGAAATCTTATACTGTGGATTAAGTGGCAATTTAACACCTGATTTCAACATAATTTTAACAGGTTCAATTTGCAAAATACCAACGTCATTATCATCAACTGCCCATAAACATGCTGGAACCCTATCCAATTCAGTTGGTAAAGGCCTAGTCAAGAATTGTGAAGCGGAAGTTCGTTGAGGTGAAATCATTAAATGCACTCTATCCAGAGAACAGTGAATTGCTGCATTCAATTCTTTCAACAGATTCAACCACAACAATATGTGTAATGAAAGATTGGAAAGCTGCCATTAGGCGGTAGCCCTCGGGGGCCGAGATGAGAGAAAGAGCTACTGTAAACTCACCGGATTTGGTTGTAGGTTTAAAATGATAAAATTGACTCCTTTTCATATCTTGCAGTCTGGACATGGAAAGTCATCACTCGAGTGCTGTGACACCGGACGAGGCCGGGTGACAGAAAAGGGCTACTAAGGGAACAACAAAGAAAATCAACATAGCCAATGTACATTGACTTAATCGAGTTAGTAAAATATGGGCCTATAGTCACGATTATATGTATAGCCAGAAGGAGCAAATGCAGGGTACAAGTCGAGGAACACATGAGTGGACAGCGTTGCACTGTTTTCAGCGAGAAAACACCATACACACTGTGTAGAGTCCAGAAAGAGTCTAGAAAGTCTAGAAAGTGCAGCAGCATGATGTTGCATGGCTCTCAGGCCAGACACTTAACAACAAGACCACAAGAGTCTCTTCCTCAGAAGTTTTTAAATGTCTCCTATTAACATTCTGCTACAAGCAGCAATTTTCTTACAGATTCTTAGACATAAAACGTTCTCACCTTTTATAATTAACAAGCAATGTTATTGAGATATCTGTCCTCTTGGCAAATGCATAGTTGTCCTGTGCAATTTCTGCATTTCGGAAAGACAGATTGAATGAAATGTGCATATTTCGCTTTAGGATATGTTCATTTTCTGTGATGTCACTTACTGGTGTGTACGTCATAGCCCTCCTACATTTTTGTAGGACTTGAGCACTGGGCAAATACCTTCAACAGGTGATTACTACATTGAACACAGTTGTACCAGCCACCTACAAATCTCCTACTAGAAACCTCGCCATGCAATCTGATGGGTGAACGAGAGATAGCAGCAAAATATAAGTTGGATAAAAGATGGTTTATCAGGCATTAGGGAAATGGAGAGACCAAAAACATTTAGGTTGACTTTAATTTTATAAGCAAATGCCAATGTATCATTGGCAAACGTTCAAGCCTGCTCTATGTGAAGAAGGATGTGACACATTGATGCACCTTTAGAAACACAATCCTGATGCAGTGTCATAGCCTGGGGTGGGGGGGGGTGGGGGTGGGGGTGGGTCCCATTGATAGAATTGGGCCAATGTGGTGAGTGTGTACTCTTTAGAACATTTTCTTTTTATAATGACCTCCACATGCGTGCTGTCATTGGCTACTTATCTCGTTAGCCTGATCTCATCTAACAAATAGACCAGGAGTCAAGTTGTAAAGAGTGAGGGGACTCCTTAACATGCCAATTGAATGTGGCATCACCAGAAATTAGCATATCCAGGTGCCCTCTGAAAAAGGTGGCGGGACCCCTTCCATCCTTGTGTACCCTCGACTTGAATGCTGATCTACACCTAGGGTGGAAGAGACAATGAAAAGAAAGCTGCATGGGGCAGTGTCATGCCCCCGAATGTTATGTTTGAAGTGTTGAATGCTGCTCAAACACTTCTGAACTCATTAAGAGATTGTCGCTCAGTTTGATCTTCTGCCTCATTTAAACAAACCATCCTTGTGCCAGCAGCTGAAGCGTTTTTGGCACATTATGCAATGGCAGTGCAACAGGGGAATGGAGCTCCATGAATAGGGTTGGAAGAGAACAGAGTGTGCCTAGGCTAATACTGTCAACAACAAATCTTCTGTTTGTGATATACAATGCAGGGTGATCTTAAAGGATTTTGGAGCCTAGGACACACACTCACCCACATGTCCCTCTCTGAACCAAAGAACGTAAGGGACCAAGTATCTCTCATCATGCCTCCCCCCTTGTCGCAATATGCTTCTCTGGCAACTATCAAAATCCGTCTGGGTACTTCCTTCAAAGACTCCTAAATTCATCCTTGTCAGAATCAGAATACTAATCATGTGGCATTTCAAGAGCAATGTTGCAGGTTACGGTGATGGCACTTATGTTTTATCATAAGTACAGGACACTTTTCTACAATAGCAGCCACGCGGAAGGTATACAGACTGTGGTGCAGATGCAGGACAGAGATGCGTGGCTTTATGCAAAAGGTACACCTACCCCAGCATGGATGCAGAGCAGAGCTCAGACCAGCAGCCTCATAGAATGTAACAAATCTCATGCATGGATTAAGGAGGCAGATTGGAAGCACTAGGAAAGATACACAAATCACAGTATAGAGTAGATATGGATTAGAGGCTACCAGGAAGGTGCACATTTCCGAACATAAACTGAGAATATGTGCATGGCAGAGAGGAAATGTTTGTCAAGTGGTGCGGCCATTAGTAAGCAAACAACAAATGACTTGGTGGTGTGCAATATATCAGTGGTCACTGTTATTGTACATGAAGCAACACGATAGCCAGTTTAGCCATGAGTAAGCATTTTTAAGGAGAGTATGTTGAGATTCAAATAACTCTTTGGGGATGAAAATGTGAAATATTTAGGGACTAGCAATGCTGGCAGATTAGGCACTTTGAGATTAAATGATATGTCCATGATCGCATACCTTGGTTAAGAGGGGAAACTGGGATTTGAGCAGTATTTGTACTTTGCCATATTGTTTCCCAATTCGTATCATACTGCAATGTAAACATATTTGCTAATGTTTGACTTTCATGAGCTAAGATTATATCATTTTATGCTTGGAAAGTACACATCAAATAATAACCCAGCTTGACAACATTAAAATAAACCTTATAAATACATGTCATTCAAACGCAATATCATTCTAGCTTAATTGTCTCCATGTTTAAGGAACGTATACAAATACCAGAATACTGTTTAATGCGAGCTTAAAAAATCTCATCTGAGTGTTCTACTGTATTTGAAAGATTTAAATACACCCAACACGCCCAATTGCACATTATTATTCATGGTTCCCCTTAAAATGTTTGATATTGAACAAAAAAGAAAGCAATTTTTTCTTCAAATAAGCAGATTGGAAAATAAGCTTGCCAGCAGCATGTGACACTTGGTTGACTCTCTTCCATCTTGGACTGCTACCACTCAAATGGCCTATTTGAAAAGAAATTGCCGGGAATGGGCTAAACAATGCCACCAGAATGTCAGAAGGGAAACCTATTCACAGGTGGCAACACAGTACTGTGCAATGAGGTAAGAGGATTTGTTCATGATCACTGTTCAGCCTCAACACATTGGTTCCACAGTCCCAAATTTGCGTACAAATAAATTCTTCCGACTAACACTTTGCTCTCCGCTCGGGCCAGCTGCCTAGCATTTACAACCGTGGTCTAAGAACCGAATTTGAGACCTGCACCATACTGATGCCCCCCAGTAAAAATCACGTGTTGTTTACATTTTGGTACTGGTTTCCATGCATATGGCAGCCATGTGGGGGCCCCACCCAGAATGTGAACTATGGGGGGCTGCCCCCCTGTTACCCTCCAATAAAGACATCGCTGTGATGTCGTGCTGTTCCCAATGTGTATAGAACAAACAACAGTGACTGATTTGGCGGAAGTGGGAGTATGTGCATACATTCCCAGCAGTGTCTGCCCGTCATGGACCTGCATTGCAAAGACTGCACAGTAGAGAACAGTCACAGTAGTTGTAATTGTAATTTGTTATTTATAACGCGCTTAATACCCAGAGGTTTCTAAGCGCAAACCCGGGGATCATCCGCATTGTCTTGCTTCCAAGACGAGAGCGTTGCCCCTGAGCTAGCCTCCCTGCTAGTTGAGGGAAAGCTATACATTCCCATCTAAGACATTCTGCAGGAGGAAGTCTGCATTTATGATCAGTATATAGGCGACTCCCCTCAACCTCCCAGAAGAAAAAAGCAAGGTTGTGTGGAGGAATCACTAAGAATCTAATTGCAGTTTTCACAGTTCCATGCAACATGGGGTGAGCTTAGAAACTGTGTACAGGTCGTTGTTAGAGCTTGAATGACCATTCCACCTTGAGAGAAATGTATGAGATGAACAGATCCATTCTACCATCACCGGGTTGGTGTGCATGACATGCTGGTGTGGGACAAAGGAGAGAATGATGGAGGAGTGTGGGAGTAGACATACCTATTGGTCTACCTCCATGGGCTCACATGTTCATGAGACTGCTAAAGTGTGTCCCTTCTGCTCTCAAGGTCCCATCAGATAGTACGCCACTGAAGCAACTTTCTCCGAGATTACAACTGACCCAACAGCAATAACACTCGAAAGGGCTCCTCGACGCATGCATACATGCATTTGCTTGCACGTGCACAAACCACTGTATGTAGCTACCACCAACCCATGTTTTGTGGAAATGAAACACAGCTTCTGTGTTCCTAGTAGTAACCCGGGCCATAAATGTGTTGGTGATCCAAGCCTTCACCACACTGCGTTATCATAAAATACCTGTACCCTTTGCAGTGCAGCATATATGCATCACAATATTGTCACACACACACAAATAGCCATGGCTTTCCCCTGAGCAATGTATTTTTTGTTCTGTACACTAAACAGTGGTGTGATTGTCAGATTAAAAAATTGGTAATGCGCCTGTATGTACATGCAGCATGTACGTCATTTGCAGTCATGTCACCAAAAAGAAGTAGCATGCACATGCAGCAGAGCATTGTCACATGGCCTGACACAAGCTTCCCCTTTACAGGTGTTAAGGGCGGAGGTGAATATGAAGACGTGGAATAGTCCAGAGATAACTGCATCCAGGGAGCATCATCTCGCAGCCATGGCCAACCATCAACAATGTGACTGAGCATGAGAGGGCCATCGTGATGTATAGTTTGCCAATAACCATCGACTGACGCTGGCATATTGGGGACACTTCACTGAGTGGCATGCCACTGAAAACAATCCTGTCCAATAAGGGGGTAGAGGATTCTGCCAGATAGGGTGTAAAAGGAAAGGTGTGGAAGACGTAGTCAAGAATACCAATACTCCAAACATGCCTCAACGAGACTCTCTGATCTGTACTCACTGCTGATGCCTGCTTGTAAAGGCACAAATGTGCAGTGAGGTTGTACTGTGACAGAACTCTTAGTGAACAAACACAAATAAGTCTAGACGGCTACCTTCACTATCCAAGCCCTGTCCAATCTCCTTAAGACTGCATATCACTCATATATGCCCCACAGTGGAGAAGGTGCATGAACTGGACATATTGGGCCTCATTACACGGATGGCGGAGAACCATGGTGCTATTAGCGCCATGGTTCATGCCGATAAAATACCAGCACCGCCTTGGCGGAAAGGGGAATTACCGCCCCATTCCAAGGTTGGCGGGGCGGTAATTCCCCCTTCCACCATTGCCCTTCCCCATTTTTGCCCCATAGGGCATAATGGGAATGGGGAAGGCGCTAATTACGGTACCGCAAATTGCGGTACCGTAATTAGCTCCCTGGGTCCCTTTGCGGGTTGGTTTTTAACGCCTGCAAAAAGCAGGCGTTAAATCCCCCAACCCGCAAAGGGACCTCGTAGTAAGGCGGTAAGGATTTACCGGTACCGGTATTTTACCGGTACCGGTAAATCCTTACCGCCATCCGTGTAACGAGGTCCATAGGGTCTGTCCCTGGGAGGCTGCTTGGCATTGAGGGGAGTTTGGGTTTTTCCCAATGACATGGGGCCTTATTACGATTTTGGCGGTAGCCATGCCGCTTTTGGCGGCATGGCTGCCGCCAAAATCGGGTCCAGGTTCCCAGAATGGGGAATTACCGGGGCATTCGGAGTTCGGAGGACCCGGTAATTCCTCCCTCCAGGAACCCGGGCCCGGACCTTCCCCATTCCCATTCCAGCCCCATAGGGGATTACGAGCGGCCCATTGTTTGCTCCCTCTTCCCCTCGCGGGACCCGGTAAGCACGCCTGGTTTGACCAGGCGTTACTTACCGGGTCCCGCGAGGGGATCTTGTAATGAGGCAGAACGGGTTTAATGGGTCTGCCTACTTTAGCGGGTCCTGTTAACTCGTTCCGCCTCACTTGTAATGAGGCCCATGGTGTTCAGGAGGGAGCTGTCTCACAAGACACACAACCTTGCACTTCACATTCAAATATGCAGTTTTGTTTTTGCAGTGTGGGTTGGTGGAAGGAAAATGAAGCTGTGGTGTGGGGTCCAGGTGTGGGGAGTTAGTAATAGACAGTGTGATAGTGTTACTTGTGTGCTGCTAGTGTTTACAATGAGGGGAAAAAAACAATACAATTGCCGGATCTTCCTGCCAAGGTGTCTGGCGAGGTGGGGGAGGGGCCCCATGAGAAGGATCAGCCATGACCCCCTAAGCAGCCTCATCCGCCAACAATGAGCAACGTCCCATATCCCCCAAACGCCAGAATCCAAAATGTCTATTCAAGTAAATAACAAAAGTAAAAAAAGGATCGGAACAACAACAAGCGGAAGATCTGCACAGGCTAGTTTTGCCTCCACAATAATCACCATGTGAAATATTTTCTTACACAATTGGAAACAAAGTAATAAAGATATTTTATAACATCGATCTTATTCATCACTGCTCAGGGAATGTAAAATTACCCCTGGCCCTTCATCTAAGCCTGCTTTGTTAGCTTTTTAAATTCACTCTGTAAATGAATGCAATTTTTTGGGACTAGAAGCTGCGCACCTTTGCATGTGACGGATTTAGGCACCCTGCGTTTCCTGCTACATCAGGCCCCTTATCAGGGCATGTCCTCTCTCATGAAAGTATCCAGGTTCAGATGACTGCCCTCGAATGCACCTTTTATGCTAACCCTAAGCGTGGCCCAGAGAGCCCAGACGTTCCCTCTCCCAGTGGCAAAAGGCGCCATCTTGAAAACCGGGGCGCCGCCAAGCGTTGGCAAAGGGGGGCCACGGCCACCCTTCTAAAAATGCTGCCAGCCCCCCCCCCATCGGCCACCCTGCGAAATTTGAAAAGCAAAACAAAAATGCTTTTTTTATTTCGCACTGAACTGCGCATGGAAAATAAAATGCCCATTTCAGTGTGTCCACATTGGACTGGAGGAGACAGGACCGGACGGTCCCGGAAATAAATACAGCCTGGAGGCACGCATTGCTGCTTTGGCAATTGGCTCACGCTTCCCCCGCTGTGTTTATTTCCGGAATATGGGTTTCCAAAATTCAGGCTGCAGCCTGCATGTAGGTTGTGCCGTGTGCAGCACATATTGGGCCTCATTACACGGTAGGTGGTAAGGGTTTACCGGTACCGGTATTTTACCGGTACCGGTAAACCCTTACCGCCTTACTACGAGGTCCCTTTGCGGGTTGGAGAATTTAACGCCTGCTTTTTGCAGGCGTTAAAAACCAACCCGCAAAGGGACCAGAGAGCTAATTACGGTACCGCAATTTGCGGTGCTGTAATTAGCACCTTCCCCATTCCCATTATGCCCTATGGGGCAAAAATGGGAATGGGGAAGGGCAATGGGGGAAGGGGGAATTACCGCCCCACCAACCTTGGAATAGGGCGGTAATTCCCCTTTCCACCAATGGTCCACCGCCGTCCGTGTAATGAGGCCCATTGTGTGGTTTACACACCCAGCGCTAAGAGATTCTACCACCTGAGGTATAGAGACCTGGTCTACTTTCTCCAAAAGGGCCACTGCTAGAAAGGACATGGTGTTGTGTCGAGTTGTGGAGAATGACTGTGCTTACAGAAGTTACTGCCCTCAGAGATGTGGGTGTAGAAGCAAACCTTGCACGTTCTGGAATCTGTTTGTTGTGCTGTGTGTTGTTGAGTGTGGTAGTGCTTCTATTTGGGTAAGGTTGAGAAAAAATACCTGCTGTGGTGGATAAGTGGGCATACCGTTTAACCTACTGAATGGGCCAAGGTGGGCAAATCAGATGTGGTGGCGGCTGTGGGAAGTCAGAAGGAACTCCTGCATTTTTGACTGCATGTTAAGGTTTTCCAGAGTGGATGAGTCCATTGCTGTGTTGGGAGGGTGAAAATATATCCAGGCTGGGTGACACCCTTCAGAAGAGGGTGAATTGTAAGATACAGATTGAAGAAACTGGCAATCTTTTTTGTCTTCTTATGGAATTACTATCTTCCCCCTCTTTTGTCTCTATGTTCTTTCATGTTCACACTAGCCTCAGGATAATGTGCACTACAAATACACCGATCAAAATGACCCTCTACTTTTATTCTTCTCTTCTTTTTTAATTTATTTTCTCATTCCCTCTGGACTCTCCCACCCCTCCTTTATACCTATATTCTATTTAAGCACCTGGCATGCTGCAGCCATTTGTATTGTTGTCTTCATGCTTTTGTTTGCTTAGGCCTCTGGCCAAAGGCTTGATACATTGGAATTTGATTTCCACTGTCATATTCAAACTCTTTTCAGTGACACCATATGAGGCTTATGATTACAGTTCAATATTCAAGTTCAGTGTTATTTGACGCACCCTCATGTTTCCTAACCCAGCATCATTCATTAGAGTCATAGTCACCTTTTTTATCAAATATGTTAAAAACCTTTCACCCTGGGAGCCTCTTTTTTTTGCAAACATCAAATATGTAAAGTTCCAACTAGGTCACTCTACTTCATGCGTCGGCAACCTTTGGCTCTCCAGATGTTTTGAATGGTGACTTCCAGGATCCTCCACCATTTATTGTGCTGATGGGATATGTAGTCCACAAAATCCAGAGAGCCAAAACGTGCAGATCAGGGTCGGACTGGGACAAGAAATAGGCCCGGACACCCAAAAAAAAGTGGCCCACCCCTAACCTCAAGAAAGTGGCCCACTCCTCGCCTCAAGAAAGTGGCCCACCCTGCGCCTCAAATAAAATGGCCCTCAACCCATCATCCATGAATTGCGTCAATTCACGACTTTACAGAAAATGCTACTTATGGAGGGTTTATGTGTCTGTTACATTACAACACAACTCATAAAATAACATAAATTTGTATACCGTTCAGTGACAGTGTCCACAGCTCTGAGGCGCAGGAGTGACATGAACCTACCACCCAACTGCGGTTTTTGGACCTGCTGCAAGTCGATGCTTATACAGGGTTCCGAACCCCAGCAGGGAAGGAGGGTTAGGGTGATGATGGTTGGATAGGAAGGGGGGGAGTAGGAAAACCAGAATGAGGTTTAGGGAGAGGTTATAGCATCGTTCCTAAGTACACTACGAAAAATATGGTTATGCTTTCACTAATGTGATATACATTTCATACAAGAATGGACCACCATATGTACAATTAATATCTGTGTGTATAGATCCATATTATTAAATTACTGTGAATGCAAGCAGCCGTCCAAGGGTGCTATGTTATTGTATAGCACTTACGCTTTTTATAGAACAAATATGCATACAATATCACCCAACCTTTGTTGGTACTCATTTATCAACCTCAGAAGGATGGAAGGCTGAGATGGCCTTGGTGGGATTCGAACCTGCAACCTGCAGATCACACACACATCACAGCAGCACGTGCTCAACCCACTGAGCTATCATATCGGCTAAGGAAAGTGAGCAATTATTCTGTGGTGGATACCATTAAACTGGTAACTGAGATTTAACAGCAGGCCAGTTAAATTAATCTGCAGGTCTTGTGCATATGTGGCTGCATGTCAAGCCTGCATGCATCTACTTTCAGGCTTCAGAATCAGAGGTTGGCAAAATAGGGAAAGCAGCGCACTCACAGGACATCCCATAATCTGAGCACTCGTTACCTCATACATGCAAACAAAACATCCTGAACAGCATGCCAGGCAGGGAGATGGGAAAGATAGACACATTACAACAAAGCGTTCATTGTGGCACAATGAAGTCAGTGTTTGAACATAGCACATCAAGTGGCCTCGCCACTTGATGTGCTATGGTCAAATATTTCTACACTGTACACAAGCTTTTAGGCACAAGGATTTTGTCAAGTGACCGAGGACACTGAGATGGAATGTCTTGTGATGATCGTAACAGAGACAACGGCAGAGAATGCTATAACTGCAACTTGTGAAAAGCAAAATACATAGTCTGAAATGGTCCAATCTGTGTCTGCAGAGAGGAAAAGTTAACTCTCTGTGCTGCGATGACAAAATGTCAAACTTAAAAGAACTGTGGAACACTGGCCCCTCTGGGAAGTGGGCATATGCCTCCAGGCTCCAAAAGACCGCCGGTGTGGATTGAAGGCCGCTGCAAAGCAGACAGGAATGTGACTTTTTTAGTCAGATATCAGGCATGAGCCTCAGTGATATTCTGAAACAGGCTGCTTTCAGCTTCAAAGCACTTTACATGTCAGATATCGTTCCTGCATCTAGCTCCATGATACTCGGGTTATTGACCTCGGTCGGAGCCCCGGGTTACGCAATTGTGAGCACATTTGGATTTGGATTTGAACCTGCAATTTACCAAATTCATGCAGAAAGCAGGCACTTAACACACTGAGCTACTTCCCTCTCAAAGTATTCGACTGTACTGCAGCTTGTATGACAAAGTTCAGAACCCTGAGCACACAAACACACACAGAGACACATGTGTAGACTTCAAACACCCATCATTAAGTGCTCTAGGCATAGCAGAGCAAGTAAAGAGCACAAGCTTTTTCGTGCATTTAGGCACAAGGATTTTGTCAAGTGACCGAGGACACCAAGATGCAATGTCTTGTGATGATCGTAACAGAGACAATGGCAGAAAAAAAACATGCTATAACTGCAGCTTGCAAAAAGCAAAATACAGAGACCCAAATGGATGCTTGCCTCAGCTCTCAGCCAGAATCCTAGAATCTTTCCGTCTCCGCTGTTAGCCTACCCAGCCATTCCCTGCTAAAGCCGCACTTGCAGCAGTGAAAACAAACAAACAAGTGTTCTTCAGGTGAAAGCTGTGTCTACAGCGCCAGGCTGCCAATGTCACCACCCTGGTGAGCTGCTTTCTTCCAGCCACAAACAGCCCTGATGCCAACCTGGGTGGGGCGGGAGGGGCAATCCGACAAAGATCGCCATTCTGACAAAGGCCAGCAGTTCTTCCATCTCCTACTGCGTGTGCCATGGCCCATTGTTCAGAGAACAGGCGAAAGCTCCTGGGAGCATCTGCTCTCTTCCTTTCTAGTGAGATATCTGCCCCCACCTTCGTGAAACTCTCTTAACATAAATTACTGCCTCCCCCATTGCTGTCACTTTCTCTCCATGTTTTCATTGCTCTTTCAACCTCTGTAGCGCATTTTTATTGGCCGGGCGCTGGCGGCCCCCAGGCACAACAACAAGTTGCTTTGAACTTTGCAAAAAAGTGCAACAAATGTGTTGCTTCCTGCAAAGTTGAAAGCAACTTAATGTGTGCGCTGACGCCACTTTGCTGTGGTCCCAGCCAGGCCCAGCACAACCCTGCAGGCAGCCTCCAGGCTCCTGCTGCAGTCGCGGTGCTGCGAGTGCTTTTTGCTTTTTTTTTCCTCCTCATACCGGCCCAGCATGGGCAGACACCGGCCCCCAGGCAGGAACATGCCAATTTCGTATCGGCCACGGGCCGATTGGCCGAGGGGCCAATCCATCGCTGGTGCAGATCCATGCTCTTCCTTAATCGAGCTGTTGATCAGTCATTTGCTGTAAGTACCTACTGCAGGCCTTGCAATTAAACTGATATCAAATAAGAGAAGTCACCTTTCAATTGTACAAAGAGAAACCAGGGTTGTTGTGTCAGAGATGCATCTATGTTTTTTGAACACTGTGAGAAGACAGTTGTCTTCAAAACAGAACAAATAGTTTCTGGAATTAACTTTAAAGAACCACAGAAAATGGCACCTGTAGCAGATTTGTCTCAGTTCATTCCATTAGCATGGGCATGAACTTTCCCATATTACGGATTTGAATCTGCTTTTCTTAGACACTCTAAAGGTGTTTTTAATTGAACAGTTTGCGTTTCTGGGAATTCTTGCAGCATCTGTTTTACGTGCAGTTTTCAGCATTCATGTCGGGGTTCCAATATTCTGTCTGCTTGAGCTGGAAAGGTGGTTGTTTAAGGTCACGCTTCTGTAATTTTCTTATAAAGTCAAATAAAGCTAATGATAATCATTTCAGGGTTGGTTCAGAATATTAAGTGTAGAAAGAAAGGGTAGTCTTTGTGCAGAGACGGCTGCTTTTGGGTGCACTGTAACTTTGAATGTCTCCTGTTGTGGAACTGGTCCTATGTGGTTGTACCACCACTTTTCATTTCACCTCTTATTTACTACCAATTAGTTACTGAACTGTCAGCTCATTTCACCTTAAAAATGTAGAGGTGCACCCTGCATTCCCTTTCATCAACAAACTCCACGCCACCTCTGCAGCGGCACCACCAAGGGGTGGCAAGGGAGGCCACAGCCAACCTTACAAAAACACTGACGCCCCACCCCCCCACCGGCCCGCCTGCCGGTTATGTGTTTGTTTTGGTGTGCCACCCCAAGATTTCCAGTGACCTCATCAGGCCACCCCTATAAAAAATGTCTGAGGGCGCCACTGCTTGAAAAGTCTTGGTCCGATCACTTCAGCAACTTCCCAGCAGTGATGAAAAAGAGAGGAAAGACAGGGTCCATTAGCATCTGAGAGTCAAAACCGCCTACATTCCCTTGTTGCTCTTAACTGTTCATTCTACCAAGGAACTACAGTTACCACGAATAACTGTGTTTCAGAAGTCTTCTAAAAACAGAATTTTTCATATTGTGTGCAAATGAACAGTTTATCCGAAGAGACTAGCCATTGAAGAATTACAGGCTCACTCCTTGCATTGGGTTGGACTTTAGCATCCCTGGATCCTTTAACGTGTATTCAGCCATTCAACCTCTGTAGTGCTATGAAGGGACCTCAGGTTTATTTGACGCACTTTGAAAATGTCTGTATATAAACACTTAAAAATAAAATGGCCCTCATTCCGAGTATGGTGGTAGTCATGGCGCTATTTGCACCATGACTGCCTCCCATACCGGTACCGACTCCGGTTTGGTTCAATGGGGACTTACCGGTCCATTCCGACCTTAGAGGGACCGGTAAATCCCCATTTACCAAACCATTCCCCATTCCCAAGGGGAATGGGGAGGGCACAAATAACGGTCCGGCGTATTCCAAGCTCGTTATTTGCGCCCAGGTCCCTTAACGGGTCCCGTCCTTAACACCTGGTCAGACCAGGCGTTAAGGAAGGGACCCGCTAAGGGACCTCCTAGTAGGGCAGTAAGGGATTACAGGCACCGGTCTCCTTACCGGTGCCCGGTATCCCTTATCGCCCTACTCGGAATGAGGGCCAATGTCTTAAACCTGTTGATTCCGTTTCCATGACGTCTGTGACAACTGTTCCAGTAATCACATCAACAAGTTGCATGCTTGTCTCTGTCACTATTCAAAACAGCTATTTTTTATCACAAGGGTTCATTTGGAGTGTTCATTTAGGTCAACAAATATTAACCAGAGATGAGTTTACAAAGCTTTATTATGGTCCCATGTCAGGTGCAAGATGATTATCCAGTCATGGCTTTTAGGTTTCCATCGATTTTTGTTCTGGTACTTGTAGACCTGCATTTATGAAAGGGAACATAAAAGTGCAAATACTCCACAGGAATGAAGAATGAGGTGAGCTAAAGCATCAGGACATTCCGAGTATCTCAAACCTGAATAAGGACAAATCGATAAGTGTGTTTCCATTTGTCAAAATGGGTTGTTGTAACAATTGCACAGTATTTTCTCAACATTACTAGCTCAGGGTTTTTGCATTACCTTACTCCCAATGCAAGGTAACCCTTGCAGCTGTTACCTGTTCAACATTTGAGGGCTGTACGGTATCCCCACCCCCCACTACTCCAATGCATTTCTGTAGCTCTTTCCAGGTATTTTTTATTGTTTTCAATTAGACTGCGATCATGCATGCATCGTGGCAGGTAGTTGGTGTGAGAAGTAATAAGGGAGCACTAATGGGATGATTACCAATATGCTGGTGCCTCTGATAGGTCGGCTGGCCTGGCGTAATTTGCATGTCAGCCTCATGGACCCATGGCCTTGCAGTTCTGTTGGAAGGATTTCCTGTTCTTTGAGCAGGGTGGCATTTGGAGGAGGAGGGTTACTCGGTGGCTGTCGCTGTTCGGGCTTCAACAGAGATGATCACGTGTGGGTCCTCTTGCACTGCTGCGGCGGCACCTCCCACTTTTGCGATATTGATGCATGGAAGACTGGTAGGCATGTTGGATTAGAGACAGACAAGGAAACTGCCGACAGAATGACCCTGTATGGGCCTAAAATGGCACTGGTGTGGTGTCATGTGACAGGCGTCATGACGTCCCACGCCATGACGCAGAGCCTGAAATAAAGGGGCCCATTTCGTGCTTTCGCAGCCTTTTCGGAAAGGGGCCAGTGAACCACATCAACGTGTCTGTGCCTCATTGCATGTCCTGCTGCACCACACGCTTAGAACGCACATGGCCCCACAACACTGGCAACAAGTACTGTGAACCCTGTCGCGTTCATCCTGAGGGAGAATCCTGCTGCACCGGAGCATCCGCTCTGCACAGAGAGCCATCCCTCAGCCTGCTTCATGCTCCGGCACAATGATAAGGGTTCCCACCCCCTATACAGCATCCCACTGTATTACACTGGCCCAGGCCAGAATGTTTGGAACACCCTCAGTGTTCAGCACACCCTGGTCCCTCATTCCCTGAGTACCAGGGGTTTAAAAAAAAAAGTTTTCTCTCAAAGGGGATTTTTTTTTTTTTACAGCAAGGCTCTCGCAGGAGAGTGATTGTGCGCTGCCACCTTGTTCCCCCTGCCACACCACGGCCCCCTGAGTGGCGCAAGTCTGTTAGGTGCCAACATAACAACAGAAAGATGACCTCACAAAGAAGTGCACCCTGATATACTCACCTGGACCAGCAGTCCACAAACTTTTCAAAACCATGCAACCCGAAAAATACTCATATGACATAGCTGTCAAAGTACTGAAAGAATACTTTGCCTCGATGGTAAACACAGACTATGAGAAGTTTGTGATGCGCACGGCTATGCAGCAGAGTGATGAGAACTTGGACAAATACCATAGTCACTTCAGACACCTAGCCTCAACCTGTGGGTGGGAGAATGAGGAAGAGGAGGGACTCAAATGGGAATGGGGAAGGGCCATGGTGAATGGGGAATTACCGCCCCCGCAAACCTTGGAATGGGGTGTTAATTCCGCCATTCACCATGGCGGAATCAGTAGTTTACCGGTGTCAACCATGGTGCAAATAGCGCCATGGTTACCGCCTGGGTCGTAATGAAGCCCATTGTGTCTAATCCATCAGCCTGTCAGAAGTATAATGGTACCTTTTTTAGTAATCCTGGATCTGCCACTGCCTTGGGATTGAGACTTGAAAAACTCCTCTCCGAGTATGCGCATACAAGTCTTTATTCATGCCTCATAATTTACCAAAAATGCAAAAACCTGAAGAGAAAATGTGGATTTCAAGCAGACTCTGTGTCATGGTGGCTGTGGTTTTGATGATATCTGTGGATAATCACTATTGGCAGTAGCCCAATTTCTCCCACTCTGTTTGTGATCTCTTTGTCATTACTGTACTCTCTCATTATCTCTCCTACTTCCTTTCTGGATCGTGCACACTCAGTTCGCTCTCTCTCTCTCTCTCTCTCTCTCTCTCTCTCTCTCTCTCTCTCTTTCTCTCTCTCTCCAGCTCCCTCTCCTTCTTTCTCCACCTCTCTCTCTCCCACTTTCTCTCTCTCCCTCCCTTTCGGTACGCCATCCTCCGACCTGATGTTGCACACCATCCATGTACTCTCTACTCGTACATTGTTCCCCCTTTCATGTGCTCCATCCTCCCCTTGCAGAATCTCATATGACCTTGAAATCAGTGCTCCTGGAAAAACATTTGGTAAAATACATATTTTTGCCTCACTTTTTAAAACCCTTTCCTGTAAGATGAAGGTGAGGTCTTGGTCACAACAAGAATTAAAGGTGATCCACAGTACCTTGACCTGTACCCTCTTCTCAACAGGAAGCAAAGGCAGGTGCCTTATTACAGGAGAGATATGAGCCCTGCATGAGTGTGACTGTTAAGAGTCTGGCCACAACATTGTGTATGATCTGTATTCACATGATTGCCGTAATTCCCAAGTGCAAGCAACTACCACAATCCAGTCTGGATGAAAAGTTAT
Source organism: Ambystoma mexicanum (assembly GCF_040938575.1). Classification (NCBI taxonomy): domain Eukaryota; kingdom Metazoa; phylum Chordata; class Amphibia; order Caudata; family Ambystomatidae; genus Ambystoma; species Ambystoma mexicanum. Next base: position 313,651,993 of record NC_090937.1, on the reverse strand, counting down.
TACAGTAGAGTAACATTGGCTATGTAAAAACTGTAATATTTTCTGCAGAATGTGAAGATGACAGAAACAGGCGGTAGAGGCCAAGCTAAGCAGGAGATACAGGGAGCCATCGGAAATGAACCCCACCTTCCTAACTCACAGCACTGGAGAGGGATGAATTCCCATTGGAGGGGGGCAGAATGCCGCCCACCTCACTAAAACTGCAGTTTTATCTGACCTTAGTTTGAGCCATAGTTCATCCATCCAAGTGTCAGCATCTGTAAGGCAAGAGGGCCTGCCAGCCACACTCTGTCCCCATCCACATGGACGAGGGTCTGAGTGTCATCAGCGTGAGTGTAAACCTTCAGTCCACCACTTGCAAGAGACTGGCTATAAATATATATTAAAGGGGGGATAAGGAGGAGCTCCAAAGCAATCTACAAGATGGCATAAACGGTTTAGAAGTATTAGGACCCACTTCCAGAGACGGGTGCTGGTCTTTTAGGAAGAAGGTAAGCCATGCTAGTGTGGCAGATTGTCAGATGGTCCACAGTTTCAAACTGTCGGGAGGTTAAGATGGTACGCGTCCTCCATCAGCTACTCCATATAGGTACTAACTATGTGCCCTTTGAGGGACAGACGCCTGCCTAACAAACACTGACTGCTGCAGCTGCAATGTCTCCATTAACCTGGAACCAAAAAGTGTTTGTCGTGAAATGGATGTAAGTTGCCAGGATTAGCAGGATTCAAGGTGGAGGGTTTCAGCACAGAGTTTTACATTTTGGCTCGTTTCATTGGGACACGTGTGCTACCAGAGGAGAAGAAAAGTTACAATCTAGATCAGGACAGGAGCCAAAATGGCTATGTGTTCATGGGTTTTCCTGGGTGGACAGGTATCTAAAGGGGGTCTTGTTTTAATGTTGAGGATCCAGGCCAGAATTTCTAGAATGGTGATTGGATGTAAATCATTAAAAGTAGGGCGAGCCATCGCGCGTAGGTTGGGGGGCCGCTGACATATTTTTAATATGGATTGAATCATCTGAATTACACATACAAGAAAAATGCTTTTTGGTTACATACCTCATTAGAGGCAGTAGTCATATTAGAGAGTGCTGGAGACATGGCCAAGTGGACTACTGTAGCCAATATCGATTTTTGGAAATTTGACAAATGAACAAAGCGATTTATGTAAAATGTTTGTTTGCCAGTTAACATAGTTGTTTTTATTGAGTCCAATTGGGGCTTACTAGAACTTCTTTGCTTCCTCGTTATAATTAAGCCTCCCTGTCCTTGCTATGACATATTCTGTTTTATCATAATTCTATGGTCTGAGGAGAATCCACGTACTTCGTTTTGAATGACAAATGTGGACCCTGGAAGGCCTCAGAGATCCAAGAATTACAGAGAACAGAAGCCGATGAAGGGCCATCATCTGCCAGTGGAAGCTTTGAATTGGCCAACTTTTTACCATCAGACTAGTGCCATAATATCTCAGGATGTCAAATATGACTGGGGTGCACTCTTTCAGGTGTGGCGAGCAAAAGGTTACCATTAACTGCGTGATGATGGGACCAAATAAGCGGGAGCCTGGAAGTCACTTTGATCAAGTCTATACTTGAGAAAATGCGGTCCTGTATCTGGCCACCAACATGTGTAGGTCTCTTAAAAAAGTAATAGAGGCCGAGGGCTGGGGTTTCCAAGCTGACCATATGAAGAAGGTTGGAGGAATAGAGACATCCCCCAAACATTCAGACCACCAAGATTCACAGGGGTCCTGAGGAACAGCAGGCAGGTTTGGAGCATCATTATTGGGCCGGAAGGATAGCTCAGGGAAAACGTGTGTCTTGGAAGCAAGACAACACATAGCAACACGGGTTCGAATCCCACTTTTGAGCTTTGTATTACAAGTGTTAGGGAGAATTCTCATAAATGTGCTAGATCCCTTCACCTTAAAGACCCCCAGCAACTTTGCTGGATTTTGAGGACTTGATTTTTTTACCTGGAAAGAGTGTGAGCCGTTTTTTCCCACTCTTTCATGTATTTTGATCTGTATTTTTCACCTGTGTTCTTTGATTATGGAGTTTTAGATAACTCCATAGGCATAATATTGTCATGTGTGTTGCACAGCACCCTCAATGCAGTGACACAGGGATGTCTTTTAAACTCCCTAAAGGTTTAAATACCTTCTCTGGGATAAACGACGTCTTCCCAGAGAATGTAAAGTGAAATTGACTTTACTAGTCTTTCCAAATTCCTAGACAGAGCACACACCATCTTACAATGGAGTGCTGGAGGGGTTACATAGTATCCCCTGTGTCTAAATACTCATGTAGCAGTCAAATGCTACCCTTATCTATTGAAAAGGCTGGACGCAGTGGTTTTACAACAAACTACCTTGATTTTTTCTCGACAGCGAACACCGATAGCTAAAAATCACGGGAGCCATGTTTTTCAAGATGGCGCCTTAAGCCCCTTTGTTTAAACAGGTCCAAGTCTTCTTTTTTCGCCGTTTCTTTTTGAAAAGGTCCTTCTAGTGTTTGCCTGTGTGTGCCAAACCAGCTTTGGTCCCTTTGTTTGTGTGCCTTTCGCGGGCTTCAGGACTGAAGACCGCCTCTGGCATCTGAGTGTCTTGGGTGGGCAGGAAGTGAGGGAGGTTCCTGAAACTCCCTGTGCGTAGTCTCCCAGGAGACCCAAATGCACTGATTGGCTGGCTGACTGTCCGGCAAGGAAAGCCACCCTGCTGGGTGAGTGACAGCTAGGCCGTAATGAAAGGGAGAAAACTGTTTGAAAGACGACTCTCTTGGACTGGAAAGCAGAGTCAACCACTGGAACGAAAGAACCGAAGAAGAGCTGGAAGAGGACGGCTGCTGCAACTCCTGGACCGTTGGTTTGCCCGGTGAAGCCCTGCTGCAGTTCCGAATTGCCAAGTTCATATGGACAGAGAAGCCACTTCAAGGACGATTTCTTCCTTTGAGTTGGTGGGACCAATCAACTCGTAAGCCACCTGGATACAATTCTCAAGGCTGGTTAGGATTAACCAGGGAGAGAGATACCAGCTTGTGTGCTTGAATCTACAGCTACTGGAACTGAAGTGACTCCATCTTGTTTGCTTTTTCGACGATATTGTGCAGTGCAGGAGTCCCCCAACGTCCTCCCTCTTGTCCCCACGACTGAGGCTCAGGAACAGTGAGATCTGCAGTACCTGCCAGGAACCAACGTCTTCAGCTGCATTTTGTTCTTCATATTAAGGTACTGTGCCAACCCGATTGAGAGAATGCAACTCTGCTGTGAAAGTTTGTGAAACATTCCCAATTTACAGGCCAAATCAGCTTGTGACCAGACCTATGATTCTTTTTCGCCTAAACTACTTCTGAGAACTTTTGCAAAGACTTTACCGTTTGATACCAGAACTGCTCTTTCCTATCCAGAACACTAGCCCATTGACTTTGGCCTGGCCTTTTGACTTGAATTGAACTCCTCTGGTGAACTGAAACTATTTGCACTTTCTAACAAGTATATGTGATCTATTCTACTAAGTAACTGAACTTCCATTTGGCTCCTATTTCAGGGGAGCCCAAACTGTCTTAAAATCTTAAAGTTTTGCATTGAAGTGTATTGGTATATATTAATAAGTTGTCTTCTGCTAGTGAAATGTTTTCCAAATGATTGTGTAATAAATTAATAAGTGTTTTACCAAGAAACCTTGAGTATAAGTGTTTACTTGAACCACTGTGATTGAAAGTCCTTTGTGTAACTACTTGTACAGCTCACATTCACTCTTGAGATAAGCCTGGCTGCTCAGCTCGCTACCAAAAACTGTGTGGTACAGACTTATACCAAAGGTTGGTTTGGCTAACACTGTAGTCCTAATTGTGTGTAGTGGTCCCGGAGGGTACTGCATGCAATTCTGCCTAACAACGAGCATTATAAAACAACAATTATAATTATGCCCCACTACAAGAGGGGTTCATTGCCATGGACAAAACAGAATGAGAAGTTCCACCCTCCAGCTGAGGGGGTTACAAAAGTGGGAATTGCTGATGCAAGAGCAGGAATTGAGAATAACTTGAAAAGGAGCAAGGAGGCCTATTTATTATGTCTCCATTCCTCTATTCCATCTTCCTCCTCTTACCCAACCCAAAAATCTGATCTTAATAAATACAGCCTTTATCATTTAAACTCTGTGGGGTGATATCGCCAGCATAAGCATTGCAGTTCACACTGCGGAACAGGCACATAACGCGTCGGTCACTCATATACATTAATTTATTCTTAGGGATAAGTAGGCTTATTGCTTATGTGATCACTTATGCACACACATCTTGCCCAAGGGGCTTCCAAATCAAGCAGTGCAGTGCAAGTGCACTCTATACGCTCTACGCTGAATGTATTGTGTATGATAAGAGACTCTTATTTTTACATATAAATAGTCTAATCAGTCATGTTTTAGATTATCAGTAGAGAAAATATTACCCTGGTTAAAAAAAAAAATGCATTGAAAGATTATGTATTTGCACTATAGCAATATTTGCTTTCATTCTAATACTGTGAAAAATTGCAATTGCATAATTTCAAAGTTTCTGTAATGGGGCCACTTATCATTCTTGAGTTGGCCAGTAATCCTTCATTACTGTCTGAATTGCAGTGTGTTGAAGCAGTGTCATGTACAAATGCAACATGCCAAGTAATCTCACAACCGTATTGTTTGCCTCTTAGGTGCAGTGCAGCAAACAACACCCCTAGTGTATGGAACACTTCCAGCCAAAGCAACTGCATCCGCCGAGCATACATACCCGGCGAAGAGGGACAGAAGCTAAGGAGCTTCCGTCGGCACAAAGACCTGCCCCTGCCCGAGCTCAGGAGAGAGATTCCAACCGCACTGACCACCAATGGGAAAGCGGACACCATCAACACAGCAAGGGAATCAGTGACACAAGAACTCACTGAGCTCGAGAAACACATCCAGGCGATTAAACAGGAGCTGCAAGTCGCAATTAAAAGGAAAAACGAGCTGGAGGAGCACCAGAGGACACACATGGCGGCAAAGACCTGAAGCAGCCTGGCCCGCGCTCGTCGTGTACTTGTGACGCACTTTCTTTCCCAGGCAAAGAGGGCAGGAAGCGCGTGAGCCGTGCACACCTCGCCCAGCGCCTGCCTGCCTGCCTGCCTTCTGCGGGGAAGGCTGCAGTGCCTCTTGACTCCTCCCTGCCACTGAGATAGTGTTTTTTTGTAATGATGAATTTGTCTTTCTTTAGTCTGTGAACTGTTAGCTGGTTGGAAATCTGAGGAGGGACTGAAAGGACTCCTGATAAGCCTGAACCAGTCTTGTCCTTCCTGTCTCCTTTGCACAGAGCCAAATGGAGCTCCTCCGTTCTAACGTGCATTAAACGAAGGTGATTTTGAATATTCCAGCCTGAGCTGAGTCATTTGGAGACCTTACAAATTGGAAGCTCTCCTTTTTTAACAATTTTTCCACTCGTTGTTGGTATAGTTACATTTGCCGGGTGTTGTAATTCAGGATACTTCAAGTGGCAGAGGCACAGGCCTTGGCCAAGGGTAAGAAAGCGAGAGTTTATTTGCTTTGCACCCCACAGCCTCCCTCGCTAGGCGCAAACTGCCAACACTCTCCAGCTTCCCTTTTAGGACAGAGCGTTGATGTCATCACAATGCACAGTTCATCAGATAGCAAACCCTGCAATGGACTTTACTAAAATATAAACAATGAGCTCAGACATGCATTCACTAACGGTAATCTCTAACACAACATTAACATTACCAGACCCCCTCCCCCGTAACTTCTAAACTCATTAAACGTCTGAGGTTAATCTAACCTCATTAATCGTCTGAGATTAATAATAACACAAAACCCCTCTACAAAATGCCTACCTTTGATTGGGAAACTTGTTCTAGTCGAATGTCGCAACTCCATTCCAGATTGGACATCTGACTCTGTTTTTGACACTTAAATGTTTTATTTATATTTTGAATGTGTTATAGTTTAAAACTTTACACATTCCAAAAACATGTATATAAATTGTAAGATCAATACATAAACGTACAGACATACATTAATACATACATTAATAGTATTAAATACATACATTAATACTGTCAAATATGCAATTTGATAAACACATATAAAATCCACCTGTTACTAAAATTCATGAACGGATTTTAAGCAACCAAACTCTGTAAAGTGCTAAGTGCACTAAGTGCAGACTGTTACCCGTAGCATTCAGGGAATATCTCCAGAAGGATATGCAAGTCATGAATATATTCCCCGAGATAACGCATGTAGGTTGGACCCAATTTGTCACACTCCGCTAGTATGTGCTTGGCAGTCTCTAACGCATTGTTGTTCTTGCACATGCGACAACTTCTCTTTTCCAAAGAAAACTTGAATGCAGGGCCAGTCACTGCCAAGAGGGGGAGGCGATCGACACGGAGCAAGAGTATGAATCTGCGCAGTGCCTAGGAAGCGCATAACGTCAAATACAATTACAGTATATAACATTTCACACACATGTACATATGACTTTCACGTTGCCTAGTGGCGGAGAAGTTGCGATGCCTGTCCCATGGGCGTAGGACATGTGGGGGCCAGGGGGGACAAATCCCCCCCACAAATTTAAGTGAGGGGGATGGATGTAATATCATTTATCCCCCCCAGAATATGTGTTTGGTGTGATGGGCAGGGATCTGTTTTTGAAGTGGGGGGAGGGGCTGCTTACTATGTAAGCTGCCCTCTCCCCCCTGGTCCCCAAAGCATGGGGGAAACACCCTGGGGGCAGATGGGTGATCATCTGCCCCAAGGGAAGGGGGGCTAACAACAAAAAAAAAAAGATTATTTATTTTAAAACGTAGTTTTGGGTGGGGTGGGTGCGGGTGGGACCACTAGCCACCAGAGATTTTTGCAAGGGGTGGCCCTCTTCCCCCCACCCTAAGTGGATGGGGGGCACCTTATGTAGCCCTCCCTGGGGGAAGATTTCTGCCCCTAGGAAGGGGTACATGAGATGCCCTCCATCCATTTGGGGTGGGGGGAAGAGGCCACTGCAAATATTGGCAGAGCCACCCCTCCCAAGCCTGGGTGGTATGTTTTGATCCCACCTGGGGCAGATGGTCACACACATGTGCCCATCTGCACCTAGGGAAGGGCAAAACAAATATATATATATTCTAACTTGTTTTGGGTGGGGGTGTGGTGGGGGCACTAGACCACCAGGATTTTATGTGTTTGAAAGGGGGGTGTCCCCCCCCCCACCCAAGGTGGATGGGGACACCTTATGCAGCCCTCCCTGGTGGCAGATTTCTGCCCCTAGGAAGGGGTACGTGAGATGCCCCCATCAATTTGGGGTGAGGGGAGAGGCCACTGCAAATATTGGCAGTGCCACCCCGCCCCCCCCAGGCTTGGGGCAGTACATTTTGCCACCCCCCCTGGGGGCATATGGTCACACACATGTTCCCATTTGCCCCTAAGGAAGGGCAAAACAAATATATATATATATTATAACTTGTTTTAGGTGGGGGGCCTGCTAGACCACTAGGATTTTTTGTGTTTGAAATGGGGGGTGGCCCTCTCCCCCAGCCTAAGTGGATGGGGGCACCTTATGTAGCCTTCCCTGGGGGCAGAATTCTGCCCGTAGGAAGGGGTACATGAGATGCCCCCATCCATTTGGGGTGGGGGGAGGCCACTGCAAATATTGGCAGAGCCACCCCCTAAGCCTGGGGCAGTACATTTTACACCCCCCCCAGGGGCAGATGGCCACACACATGTGCCCATCTGCCCCTAGGAAAGGGACAAAACAAAAATAAAAAAAATATAACTTATTTTGGGTGGGTGTGGGGGGCCACTAAACCACCGTGGATGTTTTTAGTGGAAAGGGGGTGACCCTCTCTCCCAACCCCAAATGGATCGGGGCCATCTCATGTAGCAAGAGGCAAAACAAAAATAAAAAAATGATAACTTGTTTTGGGTGGGTGTGGGGGTCACTAAACCATCATGGATGTTTTTAGTGGAAAGGGTGGTGCCCACGGGTGTCTTCTTTTCAGAAATGCATGGGGTTCTCTTTTTTCCTTGGTGGCTTCGACACCCTAAACTCAAATCTGTAGATTGTCCAGGTGAGCAAAATCTGCTTTTGCAGAAAGGCTTTGGGTTATCAGTGGGTCAGCCTTTTCCCTTTTCGCCGAGGTATGTGCATCCACACATGTGAGGTACCGTTTTCGTCAGGACACCTGTGGGAACGCGGGAAGGTAGAATATCTGTTGTTGGCGGCGTGTTTCGGTGGGTGTGCAGAGGGAAATGTCTCTGAAATTTGGTGGAAAAAAACACAATTTTCAGACATTTCACTCTGGCCACCCAATGAAACACGCCACCAACAACACATGTCCTACCATCCTGCATTCCCACAGGTGTCCCGACGGAAACAGTACCTCACATGTGTGGGTGCACCTACCTGGGCGCAAATGGAAAAGGCTAACCCACTGGTAACCCCAAGCCTTTCGGCAGAGCAGATTTTGCTCATGTGGGCAACATACAGATTTGGGCCTAGGGTGTGGAAGCCACCAAGGAAAACAGGGAACCCCATGCATTTCCAAAAAGAGGACACCCGTGGAAATCCACAGAGATCTGACTTGCGCGAATCGCCCCAGAATGTATTACCCACAATACCCAGCAAAGTCTGAAATTGGGTGAAAAAACCACAATTTTCAGACATTTCCCTCTTGCCTCTCACCGAAACACGCCGCCAACACCACATGTCCTACCTTCCCACGTTTCCACAGGTGTCCCGATGTAAACGGTACCTCACATGTGTGGGTGCACCTACCTGGGCGCAAAGGGAAAAGGCTAAACCACTGGTAACCCCCAAAGGGTTTGGGGAAACAACCTACAGATTTGGGCCTAGGGTGTCGAAGCCACAAAGGAAAACAGGGTACCCCATGCATTTCCGAAAAGAAGACACACGTGGGAATCCACATAGGTCTGACTTGCGCGAATCGCCCCAGAATTTATTACCCACAATCCCAGACAAAGTGAAAATTGTGTTTTTTTCCACCAAATTTCATACTTTGTTAGGGATTGTGGGTCATAAATGATGGGGCGTTCGTACAAGTCAGACCTCTGTGGATTCCCACGGGTGTCTTCTTTTCGAAAATGCATGGGGTTCCCTGATTTCCTTCGTTGCTTCGACACCCTAGGCCCAAATCTGTAGGTTGTCCACATGAGCAAAATTCCTGAAAATCTGCTGTGCGAAAAGACTTGGGGTTTCCAGTGTTTTAGGCTTTTCCCTTTGCACCCAGGTAGGTGCACCCACACATGTGAGGTACCGTTTTTGTCGGGAAACCTATGGGAACGCGGGAAGGTAGGCCATGTGTTGTTGACCATGTGTTTCGGTGGGTGACCAGAGTGAAATGTGCGGAAATTCTGTTTTTTTTCTGTCATTTTCCCGATTTCCCGCCAAACTATGGAATCTTTCCCTACATAGTTGTTGCCTGACCTTCGCAAATCACCCCTTCCTAAACCTGGAATATTGTCTACTTTTCAGAAACGTATGTAACAAAATATGTTATTTTGGTTTCCACTCAATCTGTTCTTGAAAGCCTGGAAAATGGTGAATCCAGCACAGCAAACCATTTGTTCCTAGCTCTTACAAGGAAAACAGCACAGGCTTCTTTCTACAACATTTTATTGCCATTTTCTGAGAAAAAAAACAAATATTGTCCTTTTTGGTTATTTTCTCTCACCCCCCCCTACAGCAAACTAGGATTCCTGGGTGGCGTTACGGCCGCCTACATGTGGGGAAAAAAGGGGCCAACTTTGGCCGAGATATCTCATATAACAATGAAGTTACAAGGGATTGAATGGCAACATACCGAAATCACCAAAAAAGGCCTTGGCACTGGGGGAAAATACCAATGGTAGTTAAGGGGTTAAGACAGTAAAGCCCCAGAGGAGATATCATTTGTAAGGTTGCTCAGTTAGTTAATGCTCCAAATGCAGATTATGCAAAGGAATATTTAACACCTGTGTTCAGCACCTGGCTTAATCTTCCGGTGGGATAATAGGCAGAGTGAATGCATTCATCTTCCGATGCAACACAGCATTTTCCAGGTCAATTGGTTCAGAAAAATCGGTGGAAAACACTATTACTGTCGCTTTTTCTAATTGGCCAGATTTTCGTGCATTTTCTGGGTGGAGTTCGGGAGCCGAGTGGACACACCAGGACTCCCTGTATTTCCCGCTCCACCAGACAAATGCGGCCTTACTGCCAGCATGGATTCACATGCTGGAAATAAGGAAAGTGATTCCTCTGGGATCTGCTTGGAAATTAAACCTGGTAAAAGCGGGTGGAGTCCAGAGGAAGCCATTGTCAATTCTTCCAGCAATCGCAAATTGCAAGAGGTATTTACACTCCTCCAAAGTGCAAAAGCAATGTGATTTCACCTGCCTTTTACGCTAAAAAATCTTCCATTTTGTGGTGGAAAAGTAAAAATGTGCCACAATGGAAGTGGTCCACTCCATGCAGTTTACTTTGCTCCTTGATGCTTGGGGGTTTTGCGTGATGCTACACATGTAATAAATAAATAAATACATTTAACATGACCGAAAAGTGGAAATAAGAGGCCAATACAAGACACAGTACAAATAGAAGTTAAGACAGACTGCAGCTGCCATTGCTGTGTTAGGGAGAATATGTTGAGTGTTCAAGCAAGGAGGTATGTATTAAGCAAGCAAGCAGTGAGACAAGGGAGAGAAAAAGAAAGGCCAGAGGGGCTCTTTGAATAATGTAACAGGGCAGAGGACCCATGCTCTACCGTCCTAGTAACATATGAGAGAATCGGCTTTGCAGCAAATGTTAAACGAGAAAGGAACAGAGTCCAGCTCTGCATTCAGAATAATAAAGGCAAAGAAAGGCTAGGCTCTGAAGCCAGCATGAGATGAAATAAGAAGGACCAGAATCATCATGAGAGGCTGGCCCGGCCCTCGCAGAGGCGCTAGAGGGGCAGCCCACATAGCGGCCTTCCCCTCTGGTCACTCCCCTGGGTCCACATACACCCCACCTACTAGGCATCCCCCGGGTCTGACACATCCAGCCGTGGACATGGGGAGTGCTTATAAGGGGGTGGGCTTGCGATTGCTCATCTTCCTTGTTTGCTGTACCCCCCAGCCCCCACCCGAGGACAGTCAAAGCAGCAACATCACACACCTGGTCCCTCTACTCCCATTACAGGGCCTACTCAGAGGTATAAACAAGATTTCCTCTTTCTTTGAAACCCCCATCCTTCCATTCCAAGAGACAAACAGGACCCCTTGCCCGACACAAAAATGTAGCAACTTGCAGTTGGTAGAAAAGGCTTCAACTCCTTTAATTGGCAGGTGTCCACTTACAGGTGATCAGCCTCTTAACGAGCTGGCGTCCTAGCTGTGGCCCACTGGAAGTAATTGTTATTTCCTCTCTCTTACCATGAGCACATAGTCAGATGGAAAATCCAGAAATGCAACATACAAAGACACGTTCTTTGCTGCTGCATCCTTTAATTTTCTTCTGTTTTCTTTTCTTCTTTTCTCTTGTTTTATAGAGTGATATTTGTAATTTAATACGTACTGCTATTTTAATTCTAATTTTGTGAAAAGTCGAGTTCTTTGACTAAAACACAATAAATAAATAAAGCAAAGTCCCCAAGATGTCCCCTGTCCCCCCCAGATTTAATGTGTCTCATACGCCCATGGCCCGTCCCATAACTCCAACCTTTGTTCGAATGCTTTCTTTAGGTCAAAATAATCCACTTCCCAGTCTGGCACCAATCAGTACCTGCAAACAGTTCTCATAAATAGCCGCCCACTTAGATTTCCTTTCCAAACCTAATGAATGCAAAAGAGGGCATTTGGAATTAGTCATGGCTTTAATATACAACAGACCACATGTCTTCATTGCTGTGTCCTCCAAGGAGATAAGACTGAATGCAAGTCGCAGTATCTCCATTGGGACACACAGTGGGAGGCCCAGCATTTATTTTCAGAAGCGGCCCTCTAGTCTTTGCAGCCATGCCCAGTCCAAAATAGAGAGACATTCTAACCCACATAAAGTGGCTGGACAGAAACACTGTTTGTATAAGCGTATGGCGCCCTCAAGACCGAAGCCCCCCGTGCGCCTGGCGAATTTAGCTATGAGTGCCATTAGCTGAGATGCCTTTCTTCTTTGTGCAGTAATGCATTCTCCAAAACCCTGCCGCACCTCAACCTCTACTCACAGATATCTATAACAATCAGCATATTCCACTTCCCCTCCCATGATTGACAAACTGGGTCTCATTATTTTCCCACTAGAGAATAGGATGATCTGGGTTGTATTCCTATTGATAGTTACATGGTTGGCTTCTGCATGTTTCCACAACTCTCTGGCAGATCTTGCTAGGTCAAAAAACGTATGGTCAAAAACCACAAGATCACTTACTTATGATAAGCATTGGGGCTGTCGGGATTCAATCATAGGGGGGGCAGCCCACAACCCTGCACAAGCACTTAGGCAAATTTGCCAGGTACAAGTTGAAGAGCAATGGGGAAAGGACACAGCCCTTGTCAAAGATCTCCCCGCCGCCTAGGTCATTGACCTGGACAGAATGATTCTCATGGATTAGCTTCAAGAAATGTAAGATGTGCTCAGGGCTACCATATGCCTCACGTTTCAGCTATAGATTCTCTCTGCATACCGAGTAAAAGGCTGCTGGGAAATCGACGCAGAGGGCGTACAACCTAGGGGTGTTTTTTACTCCTGCACTCTCCTCCAATAAATCCATCAGACTTAGATTGTGGATAGTGGATGACCCAGGCCTAAATCCTATTTGGAAACCTATCTAGGAGCCCCATTGACTCAGAAAATTTTGAACCTCATTCAGTATAAATGATGCAAACAACTTCTGTGCAACATCTAATATAGACAGAAGTCTATAGTTTCCATGTCACTTATCTACATTCTTCCTGCCCCTTCACCACCTTGCCCTTTGTATCCTGTCCATAACTATCAGTCACCCCCCAGAACACCAAATCCTCCTCCTCCTCTACCCACTAAGAACATCTAGTTCCCTATTGCGTGCTTCGCTAGCACACACTGGCACATTCCTAACATTATGCACCTTAGGAACAGCTCTTCTTTTTAAGACAGTTGTATGAAGCATTTCTCTCAATCTGCCTAGATGCTCACTAATAATGTGTGGGTGAATATCCATCATTGTTCCAGAGGAAAGTCCTTCAACTTTTTTTCATTTATGGTTGTACTCTTCCAGTAAGATCATAGTGTATGACGAACCTGAGTCGATCAACATGTCTAGACCCACCCAACATCTCCAGATCCACTCCGTTTACCTTTAAGGTATCCCATGGACCACTTTTTGGGGCCCCTGGAATCTGTAGAAATACTCCCCCACTCCCAACATCCTTGCTTGCTCCACTTTCTTTCATTCCCACTGCTGATCGTCTGGCTCCTGGTTTGTCTGCCCTATCTGATGTTATCTTTTTCCCAGGACGTAGCCTCGCAAGATGACCTATACTGTTGCACTTGTGACACTCTGCATAGACTGTCAGACACTCGTTGGCTCCCGAGTTACAACTGTAGTACCCATATTTTATACACAATGGCCTTTCTCCTTTTCATCGTACTCTAAAAATGTCCCCTCTGTCTTGAACCCTTCACACCTGTATGCCTCATTGCCACGTATAGCCTTACTGGAAACCACTCTGCACCCTTCTGCCCATAGCTCATATGGCTTGTTCATTGTTTCCAATCATTTGCATCTCCTTGCCATTCGCGCAGACCTCTTGGACACGTTTAACAGATTCAATCATGGATTTTTCTAACGACGGGTCTTAATCCATAAGTGTTCTCTTATTTTATCATTGCTTTTTTCATCATGATCTGGTTTCTTATGTACTGATCAAATACTCCAGTGAATTTCTGAGTGCAGTCACATACAAGTCTATGGATTGGCCAGGTCTTTGTGCACAATGAGAAAAAGTGCTGTTGTTCTAAAATTCTGTTGGGTGTCTTTCCAAAACGTTTTTCAGCTTGGCCAGGTTATTCAGCTTGGCCAGGTTATTCAGCTTGGCCAGGTTATTCAGCTTGGCCAGGTTATTCAGCTTGGCCAGGTTATTCTCAAATAAGCTCACAATCGGTTCATCCCAACCACCCACCACAGAACTCTCGCATGTTCTCCTGGAAGATTCCTGAAGACACATAAGCCTTCTGCCCCGATGCAGTTTTATAGTGCTGTTAGAGGGCCCCTGTCTCTTTAAGAGAGAGAGAGAGACATGAGGACAAGGTCACGTGTAGAGGGAGGAGGCTGATGAGGTTGGAGTCAATATGTTGTTAGAAGTTAAATAAAGAAGTTGTGTGCTGTCTCTTTCGGTGTGCGTCCTTGATTTAAGAGGCCACAGGGCCGTGACAACTGGAGAAAAGGCTGTTTGCCCACGCACCGAGATCCTCCTCCTTCAGCACGCAAGCAATCCTGCTACGCTGTGCCTGGTGCAGCGGCTGTTTCCTGGCCACATTCACGGCCGTCCTTCCAATGTCAGACCTCCACATCTGAGGAACCCGATCCAGGGGCCCCGCCTTCCTCCTCCTCCTGACGACGAGACGTGGAGCTCTCCGGAGGGTGCCAACACAGTGGCGTGCCGTCCCGCTACCATGCGGCAATCTGCAAGTGGTCAAGGCACCTGTCTCAGCAGGCCACACTTCACTTCAGGTGGGTGGCCCCTTCCCCTACCGTTCCTGCGACGCCTAATACCCATCACGTGGCGCCGCAGCAGCTCAACTCCAACGTGGATCAGCCAACCATTTGAACTGGGATAAGCTAGCCCTCGGTCCCATCGCCTCCACACTGAACTTCCTGACAAGCCAGCATCCTCGCTTGGGCCCCACCGCAAAGTGCATGGTCACGCACGTGCCAACACCAGCCAGCAGCCACCAGAGTGCGGCTGCCCACCAAGACCTTCATACAGGTGCCTAGCATGTGACACAGTCAAGATCACCATACAGGTGCCTACCACGTGGCACAGTCAAGATCACCAGCTTGGTGGTACAACCAAGGCTTGTCACCGACAGCCATAATGAGTTTGTCCCCTGGTCAGCCGATGCAGTACCCAGGCGATTTCGGTCCCTCCCATGAGGTTGGCAGCCAATGCATGGCGCATGCCCCCCGCCCCCATTCTCAATGAAGACGCAGGCTGACTAAGGCCAGCGGTGGGTAGAATGGTTGGAGGACTTTAATAATTTCATTGTAGCAGCGGGTGAGGAAAACTCCCAGAAACTATGCAGCATGTTACTCAATATAGCTGGCAATGAAATCAAGACACTAATCAAGACTAATCCGACGGCCGAACACCATGATTTTGCAGCACTACTCACAGCCCTCGACAAGAGGCTTATAATTGAGCCCAGGAGACTACGAAAGGTATATGTTTAATCAATGTACTCAAAGGGCTGAAGAGACAGTGGATCAATTCATCAGCCGTCTGCGAATCAAAAGAGCACACTGCCAATTCCACGCGTTCTCGTTGGATGAAGCCATTCACCTGTGGGGGATTGAAGGGTGTGTATCACAGACCATTAAGAAAAAACTGCTCAAGAAACCTCTCACCATCGATGAGGTAGGCGAAATGGCCAGGATTTTCTAAAGGGTGGATATACAGGCAACCCAGATCTCCGGTCACTCTGCGTCCAAGCAAGACAAAGGTGAGCTGATGGCAGTGATCTAACCTAGCAGTACAAGAGCAGGGGACAAGAGCACCAGAGGTGGATACCTGAGACTCCAAGGATGCAGCGGCAGTGTTACCATTGCGGGATGACTTTTCCCCACTCAGGGGCGTGCCCCACACTCACACAGAGGTGTGGGAAGTGTGGCAGAGAGAGACACTTCCAGTCAGTTTGCAGGGAGGGCAGGCCCTTCCCCACACAACACATGCCACCGTCGCCACAGTACAGGACATACAACCGGACCCTGCAGAACCAAACATACCAGATGCGCCCCTACCAGCAAGGGCCGAGACGGTATGTGAGGATTGTGGAGGACCATTACCCTGATGATGATACCCAGGATCTTGAGGCGCATGATGAAAATCCACAGATTTGTGATAAATATGACAGACCTCCGCCTCCGTGCCAAAGATATTACACGTTAGCACCCCACTGGATGGAACATGAGAACGACCAATGTGACCAGTATACCCAAGATGAATATGTAAACCTCATCATGGATGAGAGAGAACCCAGAGAAGCACCCAGAATACCAGTGGAGATATGTGGCAGACAATTCTGCTTTCTGGTCGACTCAGGAGCCACAGTGAATATTGTGGGGGAGAAGGAATTTCACCAGATCACTGATAAACCAAAGTTAGCCTGGAGAGTATCAAAGATCTTCCAGTGGGGAGCTGATGTCCCTCTTCACGCGGCGGCAAGCTCATCCACGCAGAGCGATCCACGATAACAATCATCCATGTGATCCAAATCCCGACCAAAGGAAGGTGCCTTCTGAGCCATCAGACAGCGTCCTGTCTGGGCCTTATTGATATTCATGTCCAGGAAGGTGACACCATTCGCTCGACTGCCCCCATGAATGAGGCAAAGGACAAGTCTGCAACATGTGGAACAGTCACCTGTGAATACCATCACGAAAGACATAATTGTGAAAAATTTCCCACTCCTGTGCAAAGGACTGGGCAAGATGAAAGGTCCCCCCATCAAATCGCACCTACATTTATCAGTCCGGCCTGCCCCCCAACACCCGAGGAGAGTGGGTTTTCATCTACAGGCTGCTGTGTCAAATGACCTTAATTAGCTCCAGTAGAACAACATCATCGAGCCGGCCACATGTCCGACCCCATGGGTCTCACCACTGGTGATTGTGCCGAAAAAAGGGGGTCACCTGAGACTCTGCGTGGACACGAGAATGGCCAACACCGCCATCCAGAGGGAGCGACACCCGGGCCCAAGGATTGAGGACATGATCTCCAACTCAATAAGGCTGTCTTTTTCTCCAAGCTTGACCTCAACCAGGGGTATCATCAGATGGTGCTTTATCCTACCTTTGCTACCTATGACAGCCTTTTCCGCTACAAGCGCTTAAACTTTGACATCTCCTCGGCGGCTGAGATCTTCCAAGAAGCCATCAGGCAGATCATCAGGCCGGTGCAAGGGGCGCTAATCTACAGTGACAATATCCTTTTGTTTGGAAAGTCACCTGAGAAGCATGACACCGCCCTGCGTGCAACCTGCGCTGCTGTCCATGGAGCGGGGCTGACCCTCAATATCAACAAGTGTCATTTCACCAAATCCAAAGTAAAGTTCTTTGGACATATTTTCTCTGCTGAAGGGATGACACCCGACCCCGACAAAATCTCCACCATATTTAATCTTCAAGAGCCAGTCCATACAGCCAACATGAGATTGATTTTGGGGATGGCAGGCTACTGTGGCAGATATATCCAACACTATGCCACCAATATGGAGCCACTAAGGTGTCTACTACACAAGGATGTCCCGTTCACATGGTCAGTGGAGTGCCACCCAGCGTTTGACATCATCAAACAGGCTCTAGCCAAAGCCAGGAGGCTTGCCTACTTTGACCCAGACTGGCATACCGAAATCGTGGTGGATGCGAGTCCAGTGGGGCTGGGAGCCATACTGGCACAGAAAAATGGGATAAATGCACACCTGAGTCTGCATACTTGCAGGGCGAAAAAGAGAGTCTGGCTACCCTATGGGCGTGCAACCATTTCCACAACTTTGTGATAGGGAAGAGGTTCACCCTTATCACTGACCAACAGGAGTGGTTGTCACTTTTTGGGAACCCCAGGACCAAGATGCCCCCCAGGATTGCGAGATGGGGTATCAGTCTCCAGGAGTAAGACTTTGAAATCATTAATCGACATGGGGGTGAGAATAACCCGGCTGACTACCTGTCAAGGCACCCTACGGGCAAGCCCCTGCCTAGACACAGGGAAACTGAATACATCAGCTATGTGATGTCAAACGCACTTCCCCTAGCTGTCTCACTCGAGACTGTTGCTTCAGCCTCACTGGCGGTACCCTCCATGGCCCTGACAATTAGCCTCACAGAGAACAACAGATGGAGGGACTACCGCCGTGCCATACTGACCCATCCATAAGCATGCAGATATGAGTTAGAGAGATTAGCCAAAGTGCACGCAGAGCTGGCCGTAAAGGACAAAACAATTCTGATGAGAGTGTGCAGATTTGTCATCCCAGTGGTACTCCGGTCAGAAGTAATCAAGACAGCCCATGAGGGCCACTGTGCGGCAGACAACAGCAAGAGACAGCTCAGGTGTCATGTGTGCTTCCCGTTCTTGGATGCTATGGTAGACCAGTGGCTGAGAAACTGTGTAGCATGCCAGTGTACGGCCAAAGCTGAGGATCCAATCCCACTCCAACCAACACAGATTCCTAAACACCCCTGGGAGAAGGTCGCCGTGGACTTTTATGGCCGCCTTGAGTCGATAGAGTATCTGTTACTCTTCATTGATGAACACTTGAGATTTCCAATTCTAAAGAAGTACCATGCACAGTGTTTGCCCAGGTGGCAGCTATTTTTGATGAGGTCATCAGCGAGTCGAGAATCCCGGATACCATCAAGTCGGACAATGGTCCACCATTCAGTGGCCACAAGTTTGCTATCTTTGCATAGCAGATGGGTTTTACTCACCAGAAAATCACACCTCGGTGGCCGCAGGCCAATGGGATGGCGGAGAGATTCATGGGCTCAATCAAGAAAACCTGGCAGAGGGCCCGCATTGAGGGCGCTGACCCCCACTAAGCACTCTGTCGACTGCTACGGGATTATCATAACACACCTCATGAAGCCACGAATAAGACCCCCGCGGAGTTGATGATGAAGTACCAGGTGCGCACCAACATTGTAAAAGAGCAGGTGAGCCAGCCAGAAGCGGATCAGGACGTCATAAGGAGAGACGCCGAACGGAAGGAGAGGACTCGATGTGGAAACAGATGAAACGAGAGGAGGCTGATCCAAAGAATTCAACGTAGGGGATGAGGTGCTGGTTCAGCAACCCACGGCCAGAAAGACCAACTCCTGGTTTGCCCTGAAACCCCTACACGTCACTGCTGTCAAAGGAACAATGGTGACCACTGGGAACTCCGAGAGAGAGCTCACACGGAACAGTTTGCTGTTTAAACATATTGTGAAAGAGATGGATGAAATGCCTCCACCTCCTGATCCAGACACAGAGCCTCGTGAATCCAGGGATGATCTGTGGATTGCTCCTGAGTACCTGTCTCGACGCCTGGCAGAGATGGCTTACGTTCCTGAGGCGGGTCCCATGGTCCGTCCAAAAAAAACCATGAGGAGACCACTCTGCCTTGTTGAAGAGTCCTATTTGGAAGCAAGGACATTTGTCCGGGGGTATTGTTAGAGGGTCCCTGTCTCTTTAATGGAGAGACAGGCACACAGGGACAATGTCACATGTGCTATGACCTGGGTAGAGGGAGGAGGCTGACAAGGTTGGAGTCAGTATGTTGTTAGAAGTTGAATAAAGAAGTTGTGTGCTTTCCCTCTCGGTGTGCGTCCTTGATTTAAGAGGCCACAGAGCATAACAAGTGCCACCTCCTTCTGGTTGTCTGAGTATGAGGCCCCTCGTGCAGCCCTGAGATGAACCTTAAAAGTGTCTATCCATTGTTCCCAGGGTATTGGAGGTGCTGCTGCGCATGTTAGGAAAACGGCTGGGTATTTGTGTTGCTTATTTACATCTTGCCATTTTTTTTTGTTGATGCTCTGATGCACGCTGGAGCTCTCTGCTAATGCCATATTTGGTGTCTGCACCTTTGTATGTAAAGCTGCACTGCTGTTTCAGCTAGTGGTACAAGTTTCTGGGCAACCTGGTGCTTTCCACTAGCACAGCACACATATGGTCAGTTTTGCTGGTTTGGGTTCACACCATATCCGTCATGTTGTGCGCTGGCCCCCTTGTGCGTCCTTGCCCAAATTGTTTGCCTCTCACCAGTATCCTGGGGACGATCCATTCACATGGCCGAACTCCACAAAGCAAACCTGGCTTGTCACTGTGCACTGCATGTACTTCAACCGGATTGAGCCTTTCTGACCGCCACCCATGCCTTGAAGAGCTAGCTGGGCATGGTCTGCTGAGCTGGTTGCTCCTCCACGATGGCTGAGCGCATGGTGTAGATGCTGCATGGCCACTCTGTGATCGAACACTCTGCTCCGATGTCTGCCTTCACTGATACAGGCTGTAAATGCGGGTTCATTGCGGGGTGCCCCCAACTCATCTCCAATTAAGTGATGGAGCAACAGAGCTTGCCAGAGGGTTAGGAAGTGGAAGTTTATTTGGCCTGCACCCGAGAGCTTCCTCCCTTAGCACAAACTGCCAAAACTCTCCAGATCCCACAAACTGCCAACACTCTCCAGATCCCACAAACTGCCAACACTCTCCAGATCCCACAAACTGCCAACACTCTCCAGATCCCACAAACTTCCAACACTCTCCAGATCCCACAAACTGCCAACACTCTCCAGATCCCACAAACTGTCACCACTCTCCAGATCCCACAAACTGCCAACACTCTCCAGATCCTACAAACTGCCAACACTCTCCAGATCCCACAAACTGCCAACACTCTCCAGATCCCACAAACTGCCAACACTCTCCAGATCCCACAAACTGTCACCACTCTCCAGATCCCACAAACTGCCAACACTCTCCAGATCCCACAAATTGCCAACACTCTCCAGATCCCACAAACAGCCAACACTCTCTAGATCCCACAAACTGTCAACACTCCCCAGATCCTCTCTTAGAACACAATGCACAGTTCATCACAATGTTAATACTGTATTATGATTTGTCTCGGGAGGATAGCTCAGGGGCAGCGTTCTAGTCTAGCAAGCAAGACAATGAAGAGCAGCACAGGTTCGATCCTCGGGTCCACCTTACCTCTGAGTATTAAATGTTTAATAAATAACCTATTTCAATTTACATATAAACAATAACGCTCAAACATGCATTCACTAATTGTAATCTCTAACACAATATTAACATTATTGTAAAACTCTGGAGCCTCTTCTATGTTTACCAGCTACTTTAATACAACAAGTAGGGATTACATGATATAAATAACTGGCCAAAAACAGACATATTTAAGACAGGACAGCTGGCCTCCTCATCCCAGTACTGACGGACTCGCCGTTCATTCAAAGATCCTCACAGACAACATTGAAGCTAGTGAAATCACCCTCATACAGAGTTCATGCATTCACTAGTAAACAGTGGAAGCCCAGATGACTGAAGTCACAACACATCCCCCATTTATCCTGAAGGAAAGAAAGGAGGGGGAACATGAGGGCGCACAAACACAAGCACCACACTGAGGTCTGAATTCACACTATCACGCCTGCCCAAGAGACCATTCACACAAGAAGAATTGGAAACAGAGCAAGAACCAACAACACATCAGCCGGTGCAGGTGTTCCAGCAGAGCCAGGCGTTCAGACCATACGGGCAGATGACAGCAGGAGTTACTGTCCCACAGTCACATGCGTCCTCATCCACAGAAAAAGAAAGCAGAGTGAAGCAATGGGGCCACAAAGCACAACTCCCGAGATGCTCAGCGTCCATCACACCGGGGCACGTGTGAAGAGCCACAGCAGCAGCACCTGCAACGCAGGCACATCCTCAGAACTGAAGACACACGACGAGACTCCAACTACTCAATGGGGTTAGGGATAATAGTGCTCTCTCGATATGCTGGGAATGGTTCCATGTAAGAATGTCCATGCAAAAATGTAGCCTGACAAAAATGCTGCCGTTTTCTGCAGAGACATTAACGCATTGAATATTCGGTGACACCGCTGCAAGCCTAGAATTCTTTACAAGGGGAGAAGGGGACATCCCCGCAACCCATCCCCCTACATAATGTCACCATATATAATGTCAGCAATGGCTTTTCCCAGCGACATTATCTATATTATCTATAGGGACATTATTACCTGATACTCTGGAGATTTATGATTGAGAGATTTGACTGTGCAGCAGCAGAAGTCGTAAATACAGATAATAGTGTCTACGGAAAGGGAGATCCAGAATCTAATGCAACATTGCCACCCAGTGGATATGTCGAAAACACAGCCTTTGTGGACTACAGAGCAGGCTAAGAGTGTGCATTTTCACAATGTTTCTCTGTGTTATGAGTCCCCGGATATTTGCAATCAAAGGAGCGAGAAAGGTGGCGAGGCATGAGGGGGGTGGGAGGGTCATAGATAAATCGACCAGCCTAACCCATGCTCCTTAGCCTGTCCAACTGTCTTTCAAGTGCGGTATGGAGATTTAAAAATACTAAACACACATTTTCCTAATGCTTATAGTTCTGGAGGGAAGGCTTAGGTGGCAGCGCCAGTCAGCAAGTCTGCTTCTAAATAAGCTGTGATATTAAAGTCGCCATTCATAGCGCTACAAAGCCGACAGATGGTTTCCCACAGCTTTCACAAAAGGTGTGAGACAGTAATTTGATGGTCACCCCATCATCTTTTTTTTAAAGAAATTAGCACAATTTATATAACCAAATATGGCGTTGGGAGTAGTCCTCCTCTGCTGATATAACTGAAAAGTAAAGTGATGAGTGCAAGAGCGGGGCCGTGTGAAAGGCCATTGATGAGTTCCTGCTGGTTGCAGCAAACCCACGATTCTGCTTCCAGCTGTGGCCTTCTCTTTCTGTTGAGAGGCCACAGGATCTAAGAACTGAAGAACTGGACGGAGAGAAAAAGGCCCAAGTGAGACTAAGAGAGTAACTGTATTTTCTTGGTTCCACCTGATGTGCCACTCAGCTCTGCTCTTTGATTGTGTTTAGGCAAGTACACCTCAACTTGCCGGCTTGCCTCTCTCTCACACACGGCAGAGGGAGGTGCTTCATTGACTTCAGCAACACAGTTTCTTACCTGTAATTTAAATTCTGGATGGATTTGGTGTGTATTGAGGGGTTCCGCATGCTTCGGGTTGGAGCTGTGAAGCTGGCAGAGCCGGCATGGTGTGGTGGGGTTGCGGTGCACCGCTGCAGTCTGGTGAGCAGAAGCGGACATGCAGGTCTCCCCGTGGAGCAGGTGAAAGAGCCCGTCATGTCTGCACTAGGATCGGGAGGGGCTACTGATTTCCCAGAGCTGAGGGTTGCAGAATGAGGAAAAGGGGTGGGAGATGCACAAGGGCACTGCCTCAGAGGACACTCCCCAGTGGCCTACAAGCAAGCTTGCGTCCAGGAGAACAGATGTAGACCAGAGTCAAATGCAAAAAGCTGCACGAGTACTAGCATCAGTTGAAGTGGCCGAATCAAGATTTTAGGCAGGCTCACTTTTGTGTTCCGGGTTTGCAGGGCCATTTGAAATGTTAATTCAGATATTGGACAGAAGACCTTCCTAGTTTCTCCTAACGAAGAGAGGAATTCTGTAGACTGCACCATGACAGAGTAATGGGGCAGTGCAAAGTGAGCGGTCGGCTGCAGAGAATCTTTGGGTAAACAGACTCCATGAAACAAGTTAGGACAGTGGTCTTCAAACTTTTTGGCCTGCCCCCCCTCAAGCAAAATTTGGGCAGGCCGCCCCCTCTCCCAAAATTCCAAATGGATAGTATGTATTGCGTGCCGTCACCGCACCCTACTCCCAGTATACTCCGTGGCTCCCCCACCTGCTCCCATCACAGTCGCTGGGCTCCCTCATCCCACTCCTATCCAGTCCCTGGGCTCTCCCCACCCCACCACACACCCTGGGCTCTCCCCACCCTGCTTCCACCACTATCCCAGTGCTCCAGCCCATCCTGCTCCCACCACAGTCCCTGGGATCCCCCACCCCGTTCCCAACACAGTCCGAGGGCCAGTGGCAGCTGGTGAATTTTTTAAGTGGAGGGGCATAAGTGTTTCCCCCAAAAATGCCATAGCGACAGAGTGCAGTGAGAGAGCCCGAACCAATCAATTAGGTTAGGAGGTGTTGGCATGGCTAGCATGTGCCCTGTATCAGAGCTTTCAGCTCTCACTAAGCATCACAAACTTCAGAAGCTCAAGTGACAACTGGATTACAGCTCCCAAATATTTTTTCTGGAGGTGCCAGAACCAAGGAGCTGACTTATTTGACTGACAATCTTGGTACACATGGTATTCATTATTTTAGTAAAGATAACGCCTAAACAGCAGCTCAGACCCCAGCCAGCGGGAGTAGAGAGGCAGCTGTCAATATGGAGGAAAGGAGAGGCTATAGCCGTGAGTCCAGAGGGTGGAAGGGACAAGAGTAAAGTTGCTAGGCCCAAGGAAATGTATGTAATTTAACAACAACTCAAGGGTCAGACTCTGACAAATTAACTGGAGAGAACTGTAAGAAGCCACCAAAATCAGCACAATATATACTACTGTCATAGGAGGGATACGATGAAAGGAGCTGGTGACCGCTTTCTAAATCACTTATGCAATCTTTGTTACTCCTTTCTAGGCGATCCAACAATGCTTGTAAATCCTGAAGGCGAGTTTGAAATGGCGGCTCAAGAGGAAAGAGGTGTCTGGTGGTCACCAGCCCAAATAAAATGGTGGATATCAAAGAGAGTTGATCTTGTGGGCGAGAGAATGTAGGCGATCAATAACAGGTTCTGCTTGCTTTCCCGGCCACCTGATTAGCCAAGCACGCAGAGGCATAGACAGGGTAGGGCCTGAGCAGGCACGGGCCACCCAAAATCTGTAAATGCCCACTCGCAAACACTCTGTGGGCATTTACAGATGTTAATGTCACTGAGGCGGGCCCAACTACATTAGCTTCAGGCTCCACTTGTGCTACACCTCTGCAAACACGCTCCTCTGGGTGTGAGTAGACAATGTCTGACCCATAAACTGGGATGAAGGTTGCTCAGAAGGTCCACTCCTAGGAAGATTGATAAGGATCTATATAAAGCAAGATTAATGTTAATTATTTTTTGTACAGTTCTGACATGGGAGGCATTACTTCAAATTGTTTTATTTTTTATTTTTTATTGTATGTTCTAGTTTGTTAACAAACTTTTTCAATCAAAGAACATGTTTCTTACAAAGTTTACACAGTCAGAAGAAAATGGAAAATCGAGGAAAAAAGGGGAAGGAAAAAGACTCAAGAAATCGGAGGAGATCTTGATAGTGAGCATGCGTCCTTCGATAGACAGTTCATTTTCAGAGTCTGGCGTTACTTCGTATCAGTTATTGTGATTCAATGTTTAGTCATTCCCAGAATCGTATGATCATAATTGTTAGTTTCTTGTCTTTTCCACTGAGGATTAGCGTCCATCTTTCAGCTGTGTTTTATGAGAATGATGGAGACAACCATCTTGCTCTGAGCAAGTTACTTTGTTCTTGGAGTACGATACACTCCATGATCAGATGCATTACTTCAAATGTCACACAGGAGGAGAAGAATGCTACTGATACCGATTGATGACTACTAGCTGTCAGATGACACCCATACACCAGCATGAACAGACAAACAACACCCACATTGCCATTGATGGAAGCAGAGATCATCATCAACACATGCAGTAGAATAGACTGTAAAGAGGGGGATGAGGCAAGGTGGGAGGGAGTGGGGGGTTCTGCTGTAGCAGTGCTTCCGTATGACATTCCTGTTCAACCTTGATGGATGGTTCTCGTCCATATAGAAGCAATGGGGTGGGAGCATGACCTTGGCACCATAGGGGAAGGCTGGACAATTGGCCAGATCACAATATAGGAACGCAGATTCCCTGCATGGGAATATTTGGCTGCTGGGATCATTGCATAGATCATTTTGGCAACTGTGTTTATGATACTAGACATAATCAGCCAATTTGGTAACAGGCTTAACACCAAGAGGAAGAGAAAGGTGAGTTTTGAGAATGTGGGTAGCACTACAGGAACAAATGCACAGTTTCAGGGGACATATGATGATGAAAATCCTTTATTCGGCTGTTAAGTCATCAGGACACATGTATCTTAAAAGGAGAGGTGCGAATTGGAAGGACCTGGTGTTGGAAGCTGCTGCTACAAGTCATGATTTTTCCTCTGCAGGGGAGGCAATTTACGATCACTCTGTCTAAATGTTGTCCTCTAAAGAGTATCCAAAAGAGCATTATATTGGTGATGGTGGGGGAAAGGGTGCTCCGAGATGATACCAGAAAGCATCTTTACCATGTGCTGTGACATCAGCACACTCTAGGGCTACTTGGTGGCTGATTTATCACACTGAACCTTGACAATTGGTGTTTGTGGTCACTGTATCTTTGCACGAGATCCCACTTCTGACAGGACTTATCATAGCCTTAACATTGAAAACCCAGAAATAAATGGTCTCTGAAAACATATAGGGCATATCTGTAAGTTGGCAGAGGCTTGGTGATATGTATATAGCCCCTTGAGGGCTTGCTGTTTTTTTTCTGCAGTCAATACACAGTACTCACAGAGCAATCTCAGCTTTGCACCCCTCTATATTCTACATACAATCCCGACCCATTATGTACCAGCGGTTAGATGTAATTGGAGCCCTCCAACCACAGGCATTGTGAGCTGCTCATCGGCATGATGCACAGGATGCTTTTACTTATGCGCTCTGTCATGAATAAATCCCACATTACTTTTTTTTTGTTTAGTAATATTTATTAGATTCATAACACCATGAATGAAAAGCAGAAATCTAATCTAAATTGACAGATATAAATCTAGCTTAAGTAAGGTACATTAATATCAGCAAACAGTAAAGCTACGAATTCAAAAGCTACCTATATAGAGAACTTGAAGAAAAATGAAGATTAATTTACAGCTTATACAATGAGATCTACTATAAAGGAACATATGTTTTTGCAAAAACAGACAGGGGGAGACAGACAAAGGGGACAACAAGAGAAGTAAAAAGCAGGGAGAAGGGAAAGGGGGGAATTCAAATTAACAATATGACAGGTAGAATTTTAAAACATTCCAGATGTAAATTGCGAAAGTGGTTGGTTACAATCAAGGGTTCATGAGCCATGTGAAGAGGCATTAAAACAATCAAGATATCGAATGAAGAACGGCCATTTTACATTATATTTGCGGATAGAGTCTTGTGAGTTGGCCCTACATTGTTCTATTCTTTGACTGTGACAAATATTATTCCACCAACCTCTAATACTGAGAGAACGTGCATTTTTCCAATTTGCAGTTATAAGTTTCAAAGCAATAATAACTAATAAATCATATAGTCTGTTAGATGCTTGCATGCCCCGGCATTGAATAGCAAGTCTACCTAAAACAATATTCAAAAAGGAGAGTGGAACATCAACCTTGAAGATATGTTTTAGAAATTTCCAGATATCTTGCCAAAATGTATAGACAAAAGAGCAGTTAAAAAACATTTGTTCATAAGAAGCCCGGGAATGTCCACAAGTCCAACATCCATTATTTACGTTATTCCTAGACTTGGGCAATTTGACAGGTGTAATAAACGCCCTATGTATGAAGAAGAGAAAGTGTTGCGTTATGTTGGCTGATACAGAAATATATTTAGAGTTGGAGAATATTAAGGACCATGAGTGATCATCTGGGGCCAGGCCAAAGTCCCTTTCCCATAACAGACGTACAAACTTTGCAACTGACTTCGTATTAAGGGCTTTGTAGATTTTTGAAGTGCTATAGTTAGGGGATGTAGTGATCTGTAAAAGTCGAAGGACGTCAGGCGAGAGGACATTGGAGGAAAAATGATGTAGTGCGTCAAGACAAGCGTTAACCAACTTGTTGTAGAAATTAAAATCAGAATTGGGGATAGAGTGTAAGTATCTCAATTGCTGAAATGGTAGAATAATTGGGCCATTGATGATTTGTTGAATAAATCTTATACCTTTTTAATCCAGGATTTTCGGTGTAGAGTTCTGTTATTAATAAGAATATTTTTTATTCCAAAGTAGGGAGATAGATTGTTGTTTAAAGTCCTATTGTTAGGAAAAAGGAAAACCTTAAAAGCTGCAAACTAGGCCCTGATTGGATCAGATAGGGCTATAGAGGTGTGGTTAAATAGATAAACGATATCCGCAGGGTCACATTGGTAAGCTATCTTTTCCTCTAATTTAGACCACTACGTAGTGTCTGACACAGACGAAGAGTTAAACCAACATAGGGACTGTTTTATCAGAAACGCAGAGTGATAAAGGTTAAAATATGGGAACCTAACTCCTCCCATTTCGTACAGGGTTTTAAATTTGGCCAACACAATACTTTTACATCTGCCAGGGCCCCATAGGAAATTACGTAAAATAGAGTAGATAGATTTGAAAAAAGAAAGAGGAAGTAGAACCAGGAGAAGCTGTAGATGATATAGGATAATAGGGGAGAGCATCATTTTTATTGTATCGAGCCAACCCCACCAGGAAAGATAAGAGGGACCATTTAGAAGTAAGATCTTTAAGTTTGTCTTGTAATATATGCATATTCAATTTAATAGTATCACGTATTGTGGGGGCAAAGCTGATACCTAAACATTTAATAGAGTCATTATACCATTTCAGGCCAAAAGAATCTAGTTCATGTTTAAGACAGAAGGAGTTAAGAGGTAGAATTTCAAATTTTTCTTTGTTGAGTTTATACCCTGAAACTTGACTGAATTGGTGGAGCGTGTCAAGCAGGTGGGGTATATTGAGCTTGGGATTTTTAATAAAAATGAGAACATCATCAGCATAAACTGCAATCTTAGAATGTGTTGGCCCACTTGGGACTCCTGGAATGCATTTATTTGTTCTGATGAGCTCTAGTAAAGGTTCCAACGATTGGATGTATAAGATGGGGGAAAGAGGACATCCTTATCGCATACCTCTTAATAAAGAGGAGAAGGAGGAAGACTGACCGTTAATGCACACAGAGGATTTTGGGAAGAATAGAGCAGTTTAACTAATGAAATGAATTTTTCACCCAACCCGAGCCAATGTAGAGATTGAAACATGAAGTCCCAACTGACACGATAAAAGGCCTTCTGTGCATCCAAGGCTATGGCTGCATACCCCTGTCTATCTTTTTTGTCTTTAGAAACAATATGAATAGCATCCAAAAATACTCTAGCATTAGAGGAGATGTTGCGTCCTTTAACATAACCCACTTGGACTGACTTAATCAAGGCAGGGAGGGAAGAGTCTATTTTGTTGGCAAGAATTTTGGCAAAGATTTTGCATGCCACATTAATTAGGGATATAGGGATATAATTACTCGGGCACGTGTGGTCCTTATCAGGCTTAGGGAATAAGATGAGCAGGGCTTCAGAAAATGAACCAGAGGAGGATTTATTCTGAACAAAATAAGTGAAAAGTGACATAAGTCTAGGAGCTAGGGATGGAGCTAGACTGTTAAGAAATTCAGCAGAGAGGCCATCTGGACCAGGAGCTTTGTTACTTCCTAAACCCCTGATAGCTTGTGTAATGTCAGTGTGATATTGTTGTCTAAATGGGAGAGATCAGTCTGTGGATAAGAGGATCTATTGATTTTGTTGAGGAAAGACTGAATATTTTAAGTAGGGATAGGAGTATCAGGGGTATATACATTTTCAAAGAATTTTTTAAAACAGTACAGAAATTCCTTGGGATGATTGTGAATAGTACCAGTGGCATCTTTTATCTGAGAGACAAAAAACCTTTCTTTCCCGGTCTTCAAATATGAGGCAAGAGACTTACCAGCCTTATTAGAAGTTTGATAGATGTTAGTTTTATATTTGAGTATTGTACCGGCTGCTAGATTGGTAGGTTCACTGTTGATTTGGCAGCGTAATGCCATAACACGATGAAGATTAATGGTGTTGGAGTTTTGATAGTATTGTTGCTCGATAGATGAAAGTTTGGCATAAAGATCATCAAGGTGTTTTTTATGGATTTTTTTCCTACCCGAGTATGCCATAATATGACACCTAAGGGCAGCCTTAAAAGCATCCCAACTGTTTACCACTGAGGTATCCACATCACGATTTTTATTGTAATACTGTTGCAAGAAGGATTGGACAGAAGAGATGAATTGTTGGTCTTGTAATAGGTAATTATTAAATTTCCACCGTGGAGAGGGCCTACCTATATCCTCAAACATAAAGGAAGTACTAACAGGGGCATGATCAGAAATTATAATATTAGAAATGATTGAGTCGACAATAGTACCTGTGAGAGGTTTGGAAATAAAAATGTAGTCCAGGCGGGATAATGTATTATGAGGAAGTGAATGAAATGTATAGTCAAGCTGTGTGGGATGCAATAGTCTCCAAGTGTCAATTAGACCAGTTTCAGAAAGACAACCTAGAAAAGCTTTATGGGATTTAGAAGTTTTAAATACACAACTGGATTTCCTATCCAAAAACGGGTCAAGCACCTTATTAACATCACCACACAAAATTAAGTTATTAAAGTTGTTTGTGAGAATCATTTTTTAACAGATATCCAGAACTGGGGATCAGGTTGAGTAGGTCCATAAATGTTAAGGATAGAAACTTGTATGGAGTCAATCAGGAGCTTGACCCATACCCAGCGTCCCTCAGCGTCCATACCCCTGTCCAGAATTTTACATGACAGTTTTTTACTAAGCAATATAGCAACACCATTCTTTTTGGCTCACGCCGGGCTTGCCACAACATCCTTAACCCACAAGGATCTAAGCTTCATAACCTCCTTAGTGGATAGATGTGTTTCCTGCAGGCAAGCTACATAAGGTTTAAGTTTATTCAGATGAGATCAAATCTTACACCTTTTAATGGGGTTCTCACAGCCCTTAATTCCAAGAAACACATTTAAACGGCATTTATATAACACAACGATGTTAGAGCATGAATATGAAACCATAATAAAAAATGAGCAGATATGACCCTGTAGAAGAGAAATTTCATGAGAGCAACCAATCTCGCAAAAAAAGTAGAAACGATTAGATTTCTCATAATAAATGGAAAGATAGAAGAGGAAAACACATGAGGGATTTAGGAAAGGGAATGAAGACCTGATATTAAGCAAACCCTACTGAGGAGAGACTACAAGAAAAAACATAATAATCCAATACAAAAGGGACCTCAGCATATATATAAAAAAAAAACAAGAAAAGAAAATCAGGTCAGGGAGTAGATAAAAAAAGATGAAAAATGTAGCAGGAGCAGGTGACGCCAACTAGGCTGTCAACAGGAAAAAGACAGCATGTAGTGAAAGAGGGGTAACGCACCAGCAACCGTCTCACCAAAGTTAAGAGAAAAATAAAATAATTACAGCATTAGATGAAGATATGTAGATTGTCAAAACAAAGTGATGCAAGTTTAAAAAGGAAGGACAGAGAGAAAGATTAACTTCCAACTGAAGTAGAGGGATCCACCAGAGATGTAGTATCCATACTCCCGGTTTTGATAGAACGTATGAAAACCTTTAAATCAGCTGGATCATCAAGCATGGCCGAGCGGCCATTATGTGTCACCTGAAAGAGCATGTATGATATAAACCATATTGGATGTTGAGTTGCTGCAGAGCTGGGCAAAAAGACAGGAATTCCTTCCTACGTAACACAGTGTTTTTTGCAACATCTTGTGCTATGTATAGTTTGCTCCCATGCCAGAATAGAGATTTATTTTCCTTAGCTGTTAAAATAATGAGTTGAAGTTGCGTAAATTCAAGTATATAGACAATAAGATTTCTGGGAGGAGGATGAGAAGAAGTCGAGGCATTCCGTTGACCAACGCAACGGGCTCTCTGAATGTTGAAAATAGTGTCTAAGGGTAAGTGAAGAATGGTCGGCAGTAGTTTTTGTAAGAAAGCAATTGGACCTGATCCCTCGCAACCTTCCAGCAGGCCAGAAATTCGAAGATTGTTACGTCTGCTTCTATTTTCTAAGTCCTCGTTCTGTTTTTGGAGGTCTTTTAAAGATTTTTCCAACATAACCACCCGGGGAGACAGGTCTTCCACAACACCAACCCGCCTCGCCACCTCGTCCATACACGCTTCAAAGCCTTTCCATCTGTCGTCTAATTGCTGTAGTTTTTGGTTTGTGGTCTCAATAAAGGGATGCAAAGCTCTAATTTCTGATAGAATTGTCTCAAAGGCAGGATCTGAAGTGTTGAGCGGAGGCGGCAAGTCACTTTTGGGCCTTTTCAGGTTTGTGACTGGAAGAGTGGAATCCTTTGAAGCAGGATTGGATTGTTGGTTATTTGTATTGGAAGCCATTTAGCTTGTGTGCTGAGGCCACAATGTCTGCCCAAAATGCAACTCATCCAAGACTTTGCATTAAGCCGGATGTTAATAAAGCGTGTGGGTAACAGCCTGTGTGAAAATTATTTGTAGATGTGAATCCAGAGTATTTATTAATAGTAGCAAGTGCAGACGATGATCACAGCAAAAGAAGCTTATATCTTCTTGCAGTTGTTGACTTAGTTCAGTTGAAATAGATATTTTGTGGTTGAAGATAAACAACAATGAATTTTACACAAAATGGTTGTTTATCCTCTGCTTTGAGAACCTCTGAATATAGATGAGCCAGCCAAGGCTTTCTGTGTTCTTAAAAAACAGATAGAATACCATATGAGGCTGCAGGCCAATGAGCAGGTGGGGATTAGATTTTACAAACCTTAACAATTATATTGCAGGTCGAGGAATAATATACATCAGGGAGTCAGATGTTAGTATAAGTATTGAAATCACCTGAAAAGAGATGATATCCAGTATTTAGGAGGTAATTGTAGGCTTCCAGGGGTAAAAGAAAAAAAATACTGTAGTGCTTTCTCACGTACGTCCTTCTTCTGTAATTTTGTACAATACATGTGTGAGCATCACGTTGTGTTAGGGCTTGAATTATCATCAATAAATTAATTGCAAAAATAAAAGTGGAGCGACAGCAGCATTAAACTAAAAATTAAACATCCTCACATCCATTGAAAGCGGGCAGAGGTGTTGCCATGTCGTAGGAGCCGCATAGTCCTCAGTCAGCACGTCACAGCAGGAAGGACGCCGAAGATTCTCTCATGCGAGGTGGTGTAGAGAGGAGCTGCAGGTGCTTGTGTGATGTTGCGCCTCGCCTCATACCAGTAAGCAGGAAACGAAGTCGTGTCCACAGCGGTACACTCCCGAAGCATGAACGGAGCACCGGCTGACTGAAGGTATGTAGAAAAATACTCAGGAATACAAGAAAATGCCTTATTTACTTGTGGTGAAGACGGAGCTAACGCTCAGGTGGCCATCTTTCTCGGCACCAGACCACGGCCCCCCTCACATTTAAATTCATATGTCAGAATCAAGGATTTATCTAAATACCTCTGGGGAACAGAGGATAAACATGCAGCGTGTATTAAAGCAGGTGCACACAAATGCTAATCAAGGACAGCTAATAGCAGCCAGTTCTGAACTGCAAACTATTATCTCTCATGCAGCTGAGGTTTCCATGGTTGTTAAAACATCCCTGTCTTATAGTAAAAGGGAGAAACAAAATACAAGAGAAAGTGTGCCCTCACAGGTAAAGGAGCATTTGAAGAATCTTAACATTAAGAAGTGTGGGATACATTGACCAACTAGGCTCTGCCCTGCAACATCACTGTGTGCTGGTGGCACCGGAGCCAACAAAATGGCCGCTAAACCTCTGAGAATTGCGCAGTGAAACCAGAACGTTGGCTGCAAATCTACTTTGCCTGTGTCAGTAGTGGAACAGGAGACCACACTGCTAAAATCTGTCACTGTGCTGCCACAGAGTGAAAATGGAAACTACATGAAAGGCAGTGTTTGATTGCAAGGAAACACAGAAGTGCTCTGAAATCTATTTTTCTTTGGTTGCTGAAATTACAAAATAATGGTTCAAAGCCTCAGAAAATATCCAACATCCTTGCTGGGTGTTACCTGTCACTTTATTTAAAGAATCCACATAAGCACACAATGTCAGGAGAAGCAGATTTCATCACAAGAATATCCACATTAAAAAAGGTGTTTGCCTGGGAAAATCAGTCAGATATGGGCGCAGTACCGCTGGCCGCCTGTATGAAAGCTGTCATTTAATTACACTAGAAGCTTAAACTTGTACAGTAAAATCAAATGGTTGAAATGAAGTGACTTGCTATCAAAAGCAATATAGATTGCCACTAATTTATTTCTATTTTTAAAAAGACTGGAATTAGAGATTTGTTTGCCTGGTTTAAAAATTGTAACTTTAATTTCAACAAAGAACAATGTAACAATTTATTTTAAAGTAACCTCTGATGCCAGCCAAAGAGCTTCAAAGCAAATTCCACAGTGTGCCCCAAACAAAAGGCACCTTCCTCCTGCTCTCTGCCACAGGAACTCCCAGTCAGATGTTAATGAAGAGGAGAGGAGATTTTGCTCTGCTGCTCTGGGGAGAGACAAAAGACTCCCTTGATTGAAAAGATATGCAGATGCAACTGTCAACAGAAACTCCTGCCAAAGGGGAAAGCGGCAGGGATTGTTCTTGACCCACTGAAACTTTGGAGGCGGGACAGACAGTTATGTGTACTCTTAAAGCACAAGAAAGCATATTTTGAAAAGGACTGACAGAGGACTGTGCAAAATTGTAAACATTTGTAAAATAACAGTATTGTTAATATGAAAATTCTGGTCACGGTTTAAAACTACTCAGAACTCTGTGCTATGTTCAGGGACAAGACTACAGAATGTGTAGTTTTGTAGCAATTGTGGGGATGCCAGAAACATGAAACTTCATACGATTATGCCCAAATGTCATGTTCACATAGGTGTAAAAATGTGGACACATCTGACATTGGGTACCGGACTAAAAGTGTGAAAAATTGCCAAATCTGAACCCAAGCTCTCACCGAGACAGTGCTGGGATGAATACTTGCTCCAAAAAATATCTGATATAAATATGCTATTGGTATTAAGGTTGCAAAATTGTAAATATGTCTTGTATGAAAAATAGATTTTATGTGCAGAAACAGAGGGGAGGTTTCTCCCTGGACAATAAAGACAGCATCATCATGACACCAGGTTTTCTTCTCAAATCAGGGGAGAGGAAAGACCCTAACCAATAAAATACCAGGGGGTGTGCCTAGTAGAAGTCAGCATACCCACCCTTTTAGAAAATACATAAATAGTGATAGCGTAGGACCTAGGAGGACACACATTCACCCACCATCTGATGCTGGCAAAGCACTTTGCAAGAGAAAGCCATATTCCAGACTCCAGAACTTTGAAAGCAGAAAGGCCCATTTCCGAAGCCGAACCCTTCTCAGCCTGGCCTTTTAAAATCCTGAAACCAGATTTTACCCCAGACCTCCAAGGGAAACAAACAAAAGAACAGTCTGGCTGAGCTGTGCTGCTTTCTTGCTAGAAATTCTTGCCAGAAATCCAGAGATCTTCTACCCAGTAGAGCAGAGGTATGACCAGATAGCAGCGAACCAGAACCAACCCGTCAGATCCAGTCCATTTTCGCTGTGCAATGTCCAGAGTGCAGTGCTGAGTGCAGAACCAGAGCGCCTTGAGTCCAGGCCGGTGTGCTAGCAGAATTCCAGTCTAGAAATCTTTGACCAGATCTCTGACGGGTCCATTCCAAACAGTGGTAGTGAGTATCCATAGCATAGGATTATCTCTAGCATATGTATTATCCATAAGTCATCCCTATCCAAACCCACTCTCTTATATCCAGGACTGCATTGTAGAAAATCTTTTGTTTTACCTGAATCTTTCTCTCAACCCTATAGTCCTTTGGTAATAGTAGTGTTAAAACCATCTTTGCGCTAATATATTAGCTGAAGAAAGGCAAGCATCTCGGCAAGCAAAAACCAGCCAGTGGCGACGCTGGACTGGTGGCTGTGCTGTCATGTAGTTTGTGGCTTCATAGACTCCCTAGTATAAGAAACTTGTTTGTAATTTTAAAAAAGCGCAACCTTGTTTTACAAATTTTTGATTCTTTCTGAGAAAAACCGACCTCTACAAAACCTTCATAACTTCATCACTGTGCATGCTAGAAACGAAATTTAAGTGTCAAAGTCAAATCAAAGCTAACATCCTCAGCTTGTAGTTTTTCTGCAATTGTGCTTACCGCGAGTGGAAAAGTTTGCTTCAAATTTCTCGTTTGGCTCAAATCCATCACATGTGAAACAGCTGTACATTGCATCCGACCTCAGAATTAAGTTTTCAATCTGCTAATCACTCAATAATCATTGATAATGTTTATCTGAAACTATACAAAGCGGCTCCCACTAGTATTGAATCCATTTTAGTGAATTAAATCAATTTTCAGTGTTTTTTTTTTACCATTCATTCAAAGCCAAATTCATAACAATCTAACAAGTTTGAAATCATCCCTGTTCTTCTCTGTGTTGTTGGGGGGAAATTGGGATTGATACTCCTTTGTTGAATTCTGTATTCCTGAAACCTGTTTTCTCACCTTCCATCTCTTTATACTGCATATTGGGGAGATTGAGTAGTGTGCAGGGGGAAACAGTAGTAACATTGCATTTTGATTGAACCCACACAAAAGTATTATTCTATGCTCCATTATTTTCCTTCTTATTACTCTGTGTGATTAAAGAGATTTATTGTGACATCACCCCATTGGTGATCATTGTATAAATATTAAATAGTGAGATATATATATATATATATATATATATATATATATATATATATATATATATATATATATATATATATATATATATATAGTGAAAATGCTTAAAATAAACTTTTTTAACTTTGCAAAACAGCCTGCTTCCTGGTTCAGTGTGACCGGGGGGATTCAAAGAGAGGGGCGTGATATAAGGGTATATCATTCAGAAATAAAAGAACTTATAGACATAAATAAATAATTAATGGTTCCACCTGTGCCTCACATGCTAGGCATTGACTTAGGTGGAGTGCTGGATTGAAATCACTTACAGAAGAGATGTAACCTATAGCAAAGATTAGTTATTAGCAATAGCAATATAGCTAATGTTAAATTTGATGACTATTCAAGATTGATATGAGGAGGAAAGGATCCCTGAATAGAAAATGGTCGCTCAATACTTGGCAAGAGCTTGCTTGCCCAGAAGGTTGTCTGAAGATTCCAAAAAGGGATGGAGCCCACGGGTGCAAATAGCTGTTACTCCTGCTTCGGGGGCATACCAGGCCGGTAGTGGCCCTGAGTCCTTGCTGAGGCTGGCCCAGTATACCCCTCAAAGCAGGGATAATACCCATATCTCAGGAGGATAGCTCAGGGGCAACGTGCTCGCCTTGGAAGCAAGAGGACAAAGAGCATCACAGATTCTGGGTATTGAGTGTGTTATAAATAACATATCATATCGTATCATATATGAGCTAACCATTGCTTTAAAAGGGGAAACCAGACAGGAAAGCACATGTTTTAGGTAGAATCACAGTAAAATATATATTAAAAGGCTTATGTAGGATTGCTGCACATATTTTTATACAACTGTTTAAATACATGTTCCTGTATTTATAGCAGGAGGCCAATATAGATGTTTTCCCCAAATATGTTAGAAACCTGCAGTATTGGTCTTCTTTTCCCCTTCTGTCCTTGGTTAATTCCAATTTCATTTTCTTTTCCAAACAGTATAGCTAATGGCATTACCCATTGCCTTCAAAATGTTTGTGGCATTGTTTTTTGGTAAGGAACAAATGGCTTTGTGACTGGCCATAACAATGTAGAGCACACCTTGCTCTGTCAGGCTTGTTGATCTGGCATTTTGCAGGGGCACCAAGCTGGTTTTGCATTTTCTAGGTGAAGACAAGGCATTTGACCAGGTAAGCTGAAGGATCATGCTGCCATCAGAATCTTTATCTTGGCTCTAAATCAAATTGTGCAGCAGTGGACCTGGAGGCGAGAAAGCTTTTGGGTTGCTATTGGACACGCCAGGGCCACCTACATCCCTCTGGGTTTTTACTTGACATTGAATGAGGAGCAACTCCCCCCCCAGAGATAATGCCGTCCTTAATTCATTCTAAGACCCGTTCCATGATCAATGCATAGGCTGACGATTCAGTTATAATGAACCGGGCTTCTTTGATAGCAAATCTATAAACAAAAACAATCACGCAATCTCTTGGAAACAATTCTAGTTCTACGTTGAATACTGATAAAACATTACCAGTGGCTTGGAACATAGAGGAATTTTATTCCACAGCCCAAAAGCTCTGTTAAATATTGGTATTCACATTACTCAAAACTCTCAAATTCGTTCTGGTGTTAACTTTCAGAAAACAATCCTTAGTTGTCCGAAACTGAGCAATTGATGCCATAATGTCCGCAAACCATTTACAAATTAGATGAATCTAGTTAAAATCGTAAATCTGACCTGATTTGTTTTTTGTACATACTTAGATAGCGCACTACTGGTAGACTTGACATGCATGAATTCGGAGAAGAACAATACATACATGACTAAGTTTTTGTAGCAACACAAGAAAAGCTAGATGTTGTAGTACAAGGTTGTTTCGAGTTAGGTAAACAGGGCGGTTGGCCTTGTCAGATTTATAGTTTTACATCTGGGAAGTTGCTGTGAATCATATTGAGCCGTCCAGGCACCCTGCCTATATTTTTTCACAAACAGTGGAGCTGTTATAAAATGCTTTTAACTGAGAAACTTTACAATGTTTCGTGATCCACATTTCTTCTTAAAACATTGTACTTTCGAGCACTCAAGTGGAACATGATAACTATACCTGGGCATCCCATAATAACATGTGTATGTTAAAATGTCAGAAAATTCAATAGAAGCCGATAATAGGTAACATAATAGGCCAGGTATGCTATAACTTGGGCGAATATTTTCAGACGGCATGACGCCATTTCTCTACAATTATAAAACGCTTCACATTATCTGAAAATACCTCCCACTCATTTGATACAACTACCAGATTAAAAGGTCATGACCGGAACTTACTTGACCCACTTGTATTACAGTGATGGTTTCTTAATAATTCAGAGAATTCTCTCATTCCAAGTATGGAGATTCATATATAGTGAAATGGGGTTCATTAAACAAAGTTACTATGAAAAATTCAAACTTAAACCTGCGGAAGGCTATTTGAGTAAAAGAGAATGGCCGTCATTATAAGTGTGGCGGTAAGGCAACAACGGCGCCGGTAGTGCTACCGGCGCTGTTGTTACCTTTCCACCACACTACGAGTTCTGCTTGCAGGTGCCGGACTGCACGCCTGGTCTGACCAGGCGTGCATATCGGCACCCGCGAGCAGAACTCATGATTTCACCAGCACCGTTATTAACGGTGCCGGTGCAATCATGCTCCCGACCCCCATTCTGGCCCATTCTGCCCTATGGGCCAGAATGGGGATCGGAAGGCCGGCCAAAACGGCACCCGCGAATGGGCAATTACTGGGTCTGCCAAACTCGGCATGACCCGGTTATTGCCCATTCGCGGGTGCTGAAAAAAAAACAACTCCGACGGCAGCCGTGCCCTTAATTAGGGCACAGATACCGCCAGAGTTGTAGTGAGGGCCAATGTACTCTTTGCAACTCTGACTTACTCCTAGTGAGCCAATAATACATATTAGCACATGGAGATCATTATTGAACTCCTCTCAGCCAATCAGAAGGTTTAGAGTGCAGTCAATAACTACTAGTATTGACTGCATTATGTCTTCCTGTCTTCCGAAGCAGGCAAGGAAACAACCATGACATTTCCAGGCATGATTTTCTTCAACAAGATAATTCCTTTCTGGGAGGACCTTTTTTGTGCTGAAACATAGTATTTAACAGGTAAAAGAGAGAGCGAAAACATTGGGAAATGTATTATTTTCTTATAGAGAAAATGTTTTCTCTTAAATGGCACCTATTGCAAACTAATTTTAAACCTGTGCCAGTTCAACCAAGTTGCAATTAAAAAACTTAATTTATGAAGCCAATCATGTTATTTAAATACCACAAAATAAAAACAGATTTATTATACTAACTCAGTGCTCTGTTTACTTTGATCACCCTTAAAAGAACATGTTTTCTTTCAACACTAAAACTCCAAAACATATATTCCTACTACCACCATGTGCTAATACCCTTATACACCTCGGACTATAACTTGGTGACCTTAACTTGGTGACGGGTCATTATACCTAGATAATGACCCCTCCCTCATTCTATAAGGTTATAATAGGTACTCTTAGAAACCTTGTTTTGAATCAAACAGCCCTCTCCAGGTTCAAGTCAAGTGAAAGCCAGAGTTGCTCATGGTAACTTTGTAATAAGGAAGCATACACTGCAGGCGAGTGAAGATCCTTTATTGGTAACCAGCCTGAGCCAGCAGTAGTCAGCCTACACAGCACCTCTTCACTACAGCTTCTAAAGGCCCTTAATGGAATCTCCCCTCTGAACAGAAGTAAACATGACATCAGAGAAAGAGTGGAATCCTACGAGGTAGAATTCCAATCAAGGGCAAAAGACACTTTACAACACTTCTCCCCCCTTTACCCACAACTGACGGCAAAACAACTACACACACAAAGCTACGCACGCTACCACAACACACAACAGCCAACACACACATTCAACACAACACATAATGAGAGCCAAATTGCAGAGGGAGGGAAAGAAAGATAAGGACCAGAACAAGGACCTTAATGTACCTATGAACTAGAAAAGTGCTAACAAACTTTGGCACCCAAAACATAATTATTGTATTTAGAGGGAACCTTCCTCACCCTGACAGGATGAGCATGACCCTGGACAGAGACAGACAGCCCAGTAAGGAAGGACGCCTCCTCATCACGTTCACACAACGGAACAAGAGCAGTTTCACAATTGTGAGAAGGGGCCAGCATAGGAGGCACCTTATCAGCAGCCTCCCCATATGTAGAAGGCCATGGTAAGGGACACTCAACCATCGCCACAGCATCGCCTGCAGCGCAATCAGGCTCCCCCCATGCACCACCAGCAGAATCCACTTTGACCTTGTCCACCACAACCACACGCCTGAGACTCCATCCGGAGCCATCTTCAAGCTTGACGTAACCACGACCACACTTGAAAACTAAACGTGGTTTCATAGACTTGCTAAGTACCTTCGCTGCAAACCTGGGATTCTTAATCTGGACCCAATCACCCACCTTGACCGGCAAAGGCTTCCTGCGGGCCAGTTGTTCCTGCAGAAACCGCTGTTGCCTGCACCGTACTCGATCTAAGACTTCTTGCATATCCACCTGTGATTGAACCCCACCACATAGGGCAGGAACTCTCAATTTGGAGCCAGGTTTCCTCCCTCGCATCAACTCGAAGGGAGAATGACCAGTGTAAATGGAAGGAGTAAGCTTGTATGCTTTCAGTGACTCTGACACCACTCTCCCCCAGGGAAGACCATTGGCAAGGGCCAACTGAACCGCACCCTTGACAAAACGATTCATGCGTTCTACCAGGCCATTAGCCTGTGGGTTTTACAATGCAACCC
Organism: Ambystoma mexicanum; assembly: GCF_040938575.1. Classification (NCBI taxonomy): domain Eukaryota; kingdom Metazoa; phylum Chordata; class Amphibia; order Caudata; family Ambystomatidae; genus Ambystoma; species Ambystoma mexicanum. Next base: position 313,610,626 of record NC_090937.1, on the reverse strand, counting down.
TATGATGACGTATACCAAGATCATGCAAAAACTTTTGCATGTACTTCGACACAAACTGGGCGCCATTATCGGTCACCAGCCCCGCAGGCACGCCTTCCCTGTCGAACACCGCAGAGAGGAACTCCACCACTTTCTGGGCAGTAACAGTAGCCAAAGCTGTGGCTTCAACCCATCGGGACGTGTAATCCACCAAGACCACAATAAATCTTAAACCCCCCTCAATGAATCTATGGGGCCCATTATGTCAAGCGCCACCTTGGACCACACTTCACAGGGCACTTCCACAGGATAAATGGGTTGGGGAGTTGGATCTTTGCTCTTGTCACTAATGGAGCAGGCCGCACAATCCTTCACCACATCCTCCACATCAGCGTCCATTCGGGTCCACCAATATTCTTCTCTGAGCCTCCTCTTGGTCATTGACCTTCCTACATTCCCCTCGTGGGCCAAATCAATGAGCTTCCCCCTAAGGGAACAAGGAGGAACTAACCTCAGGCCCCTGGCCACACCCCCTGGACCTACAGACAATTCCTCCCATACTTGACCATACAATTTGGATAACGCAGTACCAACAACCCCACTGCTGAGCGCAGTCTTTATTTCCATCAATTCAAGATCAGCAGAACATTCTGCACTCCATTCCAACTCCGACACAGCCGGCACTACAGTCGCAACCAAAGTGCAATCATTCCCCACTACATCCTGGACTACATCAACATAATCAGACCTCGGAATCGGCGACAGGCAATCTGCTAGCGCGTTCCTCGCTCCCGGGACATATTCAACCTTGAAATTGAACTCCGCCACATCAGCCATCCACCTCATAATCCTTGAAGACGCATGGGACAAGCCCTTGGTCGTCAAGACGTGCACCAAAGGTTTGTGGTCAGTGCGCAAGGTGTATTCAATTCCCCACAGGAAGGTCCTAAAGTATTTAGAGGCCCACACAGCCGCCAGTGCCTCTCTCTCTATGACAGCGTACCTGCCTTCAGCCTCTCTGAGCACTCTGGATGCAAAGGCGATGGGCCGAAGCTCGCCCTCCACCCTCTGCTCCAAGACAGCACCTATGCCATACTCACTCGCATCCACAGTGAGATATGTTTTCCTGGCCGGTAAAAAGGAACCCAAGGACGGGGCTTGCTCAATCTCCTCCTTCAACCTGAGAAATTCCGTTTGGCACTGGTCTGACCATGCAAAATGCACACCCTTCTTAAGCAACAACCTCATGCCAACAGTCTTGTCGGCATACGACGGGACAAATCTGCTGTAGTACTCTGCGAGACCCATGAAGGATCTCAACTGATCTTTGTTTACTGGGACCGGTGCATCCTTCAACGCTTTTACCAACTCTGCCCTGGGATGAATACCTTGGGCATCTAACGAATGTCCCAAATAAGTCACACTGGGAACGCCTACTTTGCACTTGCTAAGTTTGAGGGTGAGACCACAATCCCTCAAGACACACATCACCTCAAGAACTATAACATCATGTTCAGCTTGTGACTTACCCCATACTAAAATGTCATCTTGGAAACATTCTAAACCCCGAATGCCCCCAAAAAGTTTCTGCATTGTCCTCTGGAACACTGCAGCTGCAGAGGCCAAGCCGAAGGGCATCCTACAAAAACGGAAGGCGCCAAAAGGGGTAACAAAGGATGTTAACCTTTCCACACAAAGAGATTCCACATGCAGATCTATCTGATGATATGCAAAGGAAAGATCGAAAGTAGAAAAACACGAAGCCCCCGACACCCGGGAAAGCATCTCATTGATTTTGGGCAGGGGGTGTCTGTCAACCCAAATACTTGAGTTTAGATCTCTGAGATCTACGCACATCCTCATTCCTCCATCACCCTTGCGTGCCAATACTACCGGGGCCAACCATTCTGGTTCCTCTATGACCCCAGACTCCTTGAGTTTGTGCAACTCTTCCTTTAAGGCATCACGAGCCATGATCGGAACTCTTCTGACTTTGTGTACAACAGACACGGAACCTTTCTTGAGAACTATCTGGTGTGCAAAACCCTTCAATTTGCCCAACTTAAAACTGAGGGAAACTTGCTCTGCAAAACTTCGGCTGTGATTCCCACAGGCAACATGGCACAGTCATTCCCTTCACATACACTCATCACAGGGACAGGTTTCCCCGGTCTAATTTGCAGCTCCAGGGCAGCTTGTTCGTCCCAACCCAGTGCGGGGTCACCTTTATGAGCCACATACAACTTACCCCTAGTCATTCTGCCTTCAAACTCTATGTCAACCCATTCAAACCCTAAAACTTGGATGGGCACACGCCCATAGGCACACGGGTTTATATCGGAAGAAGAGAGTTCAGACACCTTCTTGTGGAACTGGACTCGTATAGTTCAGGGGATATCATAGTGTATGGAGAACCTGTGTCCACCATCATCTCTAACGGAAAGCCATTGACCATGAGCATTGCCCAAGCTCTCTTCTTGTAGCTCCCCATACTCAACAATGTCCCTTCAGGCACACCTCCTTCACCCTTGTCGGAACAACCCATGTAGCCCACTATCGTCACATCATCATCATCATCATTCACATCCAGCATCTTCACGGACTCCTTAGCGGAGGCAACGCCCCTGCACATGCGGGCATAATGTCCCTTGGCTTTGCATTTCCTACAGTCCACATTGGTAGCAGGACATTCCTTAGCACCCGCTGCATGCCCTCGCCAACCACATCGCCTGCACTGTTCCTTCGATGAGGGTCCTGCTCTGCCATCCTTGTTCCTCACTTTGGCCTCGACAGTCCTGCGGGGAATCACTGCATGTACAGTTTCCCCTTCATCAGCCATTTCCCTCAGACTCTTCCTAGATTCTTCAATTGCGCGGCCAATCTCTTTTTCTAGGGGTGGGTCTTTGTCAATCCATAGTCTTTCCCTGACACGTACATCACACGTGCGCATCATTACTTGGTCACGGATGTACTCATCGACGGTCCCAGTGAACTTGCAAGTTGCAATCAAAGTGCGTAAGGCAGTCACATAAGCATCTATACCCTCACTGGAACCTTGAGCCCTCGAAAAGAAATGGTACCTCTCAAGAACAACATTGGCTCTCTTGCCAAAACGCACTTCCAACTTGCCCAAAGCCGTCTCATATGCGAGCACCACTGGTGGTACTACATCACCACCCTCACTGCCTTCTGCCTGGGCAGCGGGTGTAGCGTGCACATTGGTGCCTGAATAACCTGAGGCCCTCAGTTCCCAAGCAATTGAGCAATGCCGCCTCCTTCTCATCATCCGTGAATTCGACACCACCCGCGGCTCTGAGGTACACTTTGAAGGTGTCCACCCACAAGTCCCACACGATAGGCGGCTCCCCCGGACTGGCCAAGAATGCAGGTGGCGGACGTGCATTATTGTGCTGCATGTCGAGAAGGGAAAGTCAGACAGGCTTGTAATGAACCAATATGCACTGCGCAACTTTGTAATCAATTAGTATCCTCTATGCAACCTCCTCGTGTGCCTGGCAGATCAACCAATGCTGGAGTGTCACAGTACAATACAACGTGCCTGAGCAAAGACAGAGATGTGGCCAGGATACAGTCACAAAACACTTGGAAGACCTTCACAGGGTTAATTCTCTCTCTGGGCGGCTGGAGGGAACGCACCCAAGGCAGGAAGAAGGGAGGCGTCTTGCGTTTAATCCCGCCCTCCTCCAGCCGGCGTCAATATCCACTAAGGGAACGGGGCAGCAGGTACGGGCTCGCCCTAGCCCCCAGCCCCGCTCACGCCGGAAAACAGGGATCCCTTCCCCTCTCACCTGCAGTCCGAGGAGGCATCGCGCTCAACCCTGGCTGGGGAGCACAGGCGGAAGTACATCGGTTGTCCTGGTGCCAACATGCGCGGAGGGCCTCCCTTCCACGGGACAACAGGCGCTGCAGCCTACGGACGAACTGGCAGGGGCTGGGAATGCTGCTGCTCCCCGCTGATTCCGGGCGGTACTCGACGCGGACAGCGTCGGCGTGGGGTGCTCACCTCCACACGGCCCCCGCTCCTCCTCTGGGGCAGGCACTCTCCCAAGGGCGAAAAGAGGAATGTAGGCAACTGCTGGCGGCTGCAAAGGCAACGTGGGTCAGAGGCTAGTTACTCTCGTCGCCAGTGTAATAAGGAAGCATACACTGCAGGTGAATGAAGATCCTTTATTGGTAACCAGCCTGAGCCAGCAGTAGTCAGCCTACACAGCACCTCTTCACTACAGCTTCTAACGGCCCTTAATGGAATCTCCCCTCTGAACAGAAGTAAACATGACATCAGAGAAAGAGTGGAATCCTACGAGGTAGAATTCCACTCAAGAGCAAAAGACACTTTACAACAAACTTCTCGATGCATGAGCCCTTTATGCGTTCATGGTACTGTTCATATCTTCAGACATTTTGCACTGGGATAGCTCATCTGTCATCTGATATGATATGGCATTTATAACGTGCCTATACACAAGTTTTTCGAGGCGCGACAATAATGCAATGTATGCAACATTTTGGAATGGTAGGTGTCTGCTTAATCACACACTGATGTGTATGTATAACTGATGGAACAGAGATGTATTACTCATACTTGGAAGTAGTGCGTATCTCTAAATTGTATGCAATGGTGTCAATCCCTAACGAAAGACTATGCACCGAATACATGTTATTTGCAAGGGCCTCACAAAAGAGCATGACAAACGTGGGGTATCCTGAATAGCTTTTAGTCGAATTGAGGCTTAGCAGGATGTCTGTTCTGCTTTGTAATTCCATTGTTTATGGATTTGTATTTTATAAATGTCTTCGACAAGCCACTTAAAAAAAGAAAAATATAGGTATGCAATGGATTCACAATTTAGGGTCCACTGGCTGAAAGCATGCTAAGGATCCTCTCTGTGCCAGTCTTTCACTCATTCTTGTGCCTAAAACATGTGTGGGGCCTCTATTAGGTAGAAGCCTAAAGCATGCTGTAGCTACTTATGCTTTGGGCCTCTACACAATTAGCATTGTTTCGAGTTTGGGTATCATAAATAATTGGACAGGAGGATGTTAACAGCTTGTCCTCAACACAATACAGTGTTTCCATGGCACAATGTGTCCTGAACAAAGTAGTGTGAAAGAATCACTCCCTGAAAAACAAGACCTGGCCATTGTTTAGAATATTTGCACTGGTACAAGAGCAATGTTAGATGGTATAAGCACCAAAGCAACAATTGCCCCAAAGCATGTTTGCATCATGGGAACTTTTGCTGTAGGGTTAACAATGTATTAAAATAATAGGTGTTCACCATAGGGCAAACCTTGCCCTAGTGCTAATACCCTGCAAAATATCATGTGCATCAATGCAAAGTTTCTGTGATCTGGCCCCTGTTTCAGTTCCTCCACCAATCTGTGCCCCCAAATCCTCATCACTCTATGCCTACTAACAGTACTTGCCACAACAAGGTGGAACCTCACATTCAAGCACCCCAAATGCACATTACCCCAATGGCCACTCTTCTGTTGAACAGTACTGGCACCAGGTGTTGGAAGAAATGTTAAATGTCTGAGGGAAATCCTTTTGAATCCACTTGCTACAGAGGTCTATAATGAAGCTCCTGCCCACCTTAGTAGGCCTCTTCCACTACTACGTAATTTGCCTATAACACTCTCTTGACAACAGCTCAGTAGTTGTCCCCTCCATATTCATTGCACTTAGGAACACAACAATTGGACTCCCACTGATATACTAATCTTGTTGGCTGGCCTACACTCTGGATCTGTCGTGAAAAAGGTAACTCACATACCCAACAGTAATGGATCCACACACCCACTCACAGACACCAGAAGGTGCTGAACAGAGTTGCGGCTTTGCTCAGTATGATGGTGGTGTCCGCTGTACAATGTTTGTAAGTGCAAGCATGCTTACCAGCCATGCGCCTTGTATTTGTATTTATTTTATTTATTGAGCGCTATCACCAAAGTGCTTTAACAATAATAATTACATTGGTGCAATAAAAATGACAACGATGGTAACATCAACAATCGGGAGCTAACCAGAGGAAGGACAAAGATGAAGGTGTTTTTCTTTTAATTGAGAACCAAAGATATGGTAAGTAGAAGAGGCATGAATAGATAGCGGAAGAGCATTCCAGTGCGTAGGTGCAAGCAGTGAGAAAGAATGGAATTGAGAGGAAACACAAGGTGGCTTAGGAATAGAAAGAAGAAAAAGATATTAAGAACAAAAGGAATGAGGAGGAGAATAAAAAGAGACAAGAGAACAAAAACAAAAACGAGCAAGACCGTAAGGAGATTTATAGACAAAGCAAAGGAAGTGAAAGATAAGATAAAGATTTTAAAAAAGTAAAGAAGTAGAATGAAGTGAACGAGTAACAGAAGAGTAAAAGGGCAGTTGAAAGAGACAACAAATGGCAGAATTAAAAGCAGAATGTAGAGGGGTAAGATGAGACTTGGGAAGACCTAGTAAAAGCACCAAACAATAGTTAAGATGAGAGAAAACAATTGAATAGATTAGAAGTTTAGTAGTAAAAAAACAAAAGAAAAGGACAAGCACAGCAAAGTTTATAAAGATGAAAACAAGCAAACTGAGGAATGTTAGAAATATGTAAAGAAAAAGAAAGAAACCGGCCAAAGACAATGCCAAGGTTTTGAGCAGAAGAAGAAAGGAAAGAAAAGATGGAGGGGACAGAAGACCAGAGGGAGGAGAGATAGGAGAGGGAGAGGAATGAGGAAAAGAAAATAAACCTCTATTATTTGGAGTGATTAAGATGAAGAAAACAAGAGGCAATCTTAATTTCTGACAGCGGATAAACAGGAAGAAACATTGTTGTGAAGAGAAGAGGAAGATGTAGAGAAGGAGAAAAAGATCTATGAATCATCAGCATAGAAATGCCAGGAAAGATTCATTGAGGACAAAGGAATAGTATAAAATGAGAAAAGAAGAGGACCTACCACAGAGCCTCGTGGCACACCATAAATAAGTGGATAGAGCAAGGCGAATTGACCAGCCCAAGAGACAGAATATGTGTGTTCAGAGAAATAAGTAGTAAACCACCTGAGCACAGACCCAGATGGAGCAAGAGTAGAAAGAGGAGAAAGTAAAATAGTGTTATGAACAGTGTTGAATGCAGCAGAAAGATCAAGAAGAATAAGAATGGAAGGTTGCTTATCATTCTTAGTGGAATTAAAGATTTAGAAATGTGTAGTAAAGCAGATTCAGTAGAATGAGCAGGACGAAAACCAGATTGCAAAGGAGGAAGAAGAGAATGAAGATGAAGAAAGGAAGAAACTTGAGCACATACATCTTGCTCAAGAAGTCTAGATAGAAAAGGAAGTAAAGAAAGTGGACAGAAGTTCAATGGAAGAGAAGCACCTAACAAAGTCTTCTTAAGAATAGAAATTATAACAACATGTTTAAAAGAAGATGGAAAAGTAGCAGATTGAAGAGAACAATTGATTAGAGTAGTGCGATAAGGGATCACAAGAGGACCCCCTAAACTGCTGTGGCAGAATAAAGGAACACTGCATAGAAGAATTAGCAATCTGGAGCAGTGAATGGGCAGAAGTGAACCTGCTGCCTTCAGATTCCTCAAATACCCCAGTCCTGGAAAACATCTGGCCAGACACATGTATACCAATCGTCAATAAGTTAGTAACCCAAAACATCTTCATAAACATACCTCCTATCACAAAATGTCTACTCACTTCGCCACCAGTAGACACACAATTCAAAACATATGCAACCACCACTGATACATTGAAAGCAAACGTGCAATGCCCGTATACAATAAATGGCATCAGTTACCCTTAGGTTGCTACCCACACCCTTGTGATGCTCCTTTCCTTATTGGTGAAACCCATGTTTACATGGCCATATGGACAAGTCAGTCAAAGTAATGGCACCTTGCCTACCTTAAATAACCCTCACCATGAAACAACACCCACAGAAACATTTAAAAAGGAAGTGCCACGCTAACCACAGGATTCATGGTTGTCACAACCACACACACCATGTACATTAATGAACATCATTCCTGTATGCCAAAGCAAGAAGGTGCTAAGCAATAGATGTGTTGCCTAAACACGTGAAACTCGTGCAACTCTCACCATGTCACCACCCTAAATCAACAATAATCCACATAAGTACAATGGCCATGAAGGCATCAAACTAAACATCACAGTCACCTGTAGCATGTACACATGTCCTCCTGCAAATAGGCCAGTTCCACTATGAACCACAGAGTATGCCCCAAAACCACCTGACAGCCATGAAACATACTCAGTTGGAGATTATGTGATAACAAAAGGTACACATGCCCAGAGAAGCACAAAAGCATACATGCAACAGCAACAGCAAGCCAAGACACTCTGCCCATGACATAAAGAGACAGCAAACTGTTGGACTGAATAATAAAATAGTCATGTATGAATGCACAACTATGTACAAATATGGATCATAATAAGGTCATTTGCACCAAAATTAATATAAGAAAAGGAAACATACTCATACAGAGCTATAGACATTAGTAAGCAGGCTACATCATGGACATTTCTGGCAATGCCTGTGCCAAGCCTGATTCTCCCTCAAAATCCAACTCTTACAGGCGAGCCTCCATTGTTTTATGGATGGCTTATATGGCCTCTCTGATCCTTGCTCAAACCCCTTCAATGCCCTACAAGGCTCCTCCAGAATAGCAGCCTGTGCCTGCACCAAACCCTCCACAGCCTCAGCATTGGCCATGGCAATTGCTGTCTCATGTACCCTCTGCCTCTCTGCATCCTGCTGTCTCAGGAATTGCACCTGGAAAGGCAGGCACCCACCATCTTTCCCCCTTGCCTTACCTGCTGGATGTGTGTTCCTTGTTGCCAAGGATGTGTCTCCTCAGCTGTTGAATCTCGTGCTGGTTGGCAATACGTCTCTGGCAGAGATACTTCCTCCAATTGGATAACAGTCTGCTTCGGGGAGTACTGCTCCTGCACTGTGATCTCTTGCCTGCCCTTTCTCCAAAGCCTGTTCCCGTGTTGGTTCCTGTGCAGGCTTTTTGACCACCTCATCTCCCTATGTTCCAACTTCCACCTCCACCAGGGACACAGGAACATCCAGACTCTCGAATGGTGGAACAGGGGCACAGGCATGAAGCCATGGTGTTGGCTGATATGGAGGCCTCAGTTGAAGTTGACTGGGGCACAGATGAGAAGGAAGAGGGAGCCATCGCATTGGCCTGTCCAGAGAGACTACCACCAAGCAGTGTTGTTGCCAGTTCTGACAAGAGGCGGCACACCTGACCATGATGCTGTCCAAGCAGCTCATGAGTTGCATGAACAGCATCATGGAGAAAGCCCTGCCTCCTCAAGCAACCCTCCAGCTGTGGAAGCACTGCATCACAGATGGCCTCATTGGCCAGAAGTGCGGGATCTATCTGGGTGGAGGCATCAGCAAAGGTGGGTAGTGCTGCAGCAGATGGCCCTGGGAAAGGAGCATGTGCTTACCTCTCCACGCTGCTCAGCCTCCTGTCTGAGGGCCAGGTGTACAGCGTGCACATCCCCCTCAGTACTCCCAACCCTGGCATCTGAGGTCTGCAATGGCCTCAGGCTCATCCTCCTCCTCCATCAACCATGACATTTCCAATGAGGTCTCCATGCCATGGAGACCCTGTGTTGTTACAACACCATTATCCTATCCCTCGGCTGCTGAGGTGTCCTCCACAACAATCGCATTCAGGGGCTCCTCCTCAGCTGCAGTGCCATCTGTTGGTGATGCTACATAGAATGATTCCCCTCTGAAGAGGTGGATGTAATTGGGCATGCCTGAGGTCTGCATTGCTGTCTGTAGGCCTTGGCCCTGGCATGCAGCTCACAGCACATCCCCTCTTCTTCTGATGCTGCCACTTTGGAAAACAAAAATGCAACATAGGAATCAATCATAAGTACAAATTCATGTGCACTCCCCTCTATTGTATTTGTAGCATGCAGTCATCATAGGTCAACAAGCAACTTCCTCACACACTCAGGTCCATGCTTATAAATCTGAATCAGTCCAGTCTCACAAGTGAAAGTGAAATGACAAGTCACAATGATGAAACATGCACATGTGAACATTGCACTTTGAAGTGTCCCCACATACACATGCCAATCACTCATTTGATATACCAATAGCAATGAAGCAGTGAATCATGTGTATCCTGCAGCCAGGGTCATGGAAATGGCAGCTAGCCACATGTGTCCGTGGCAGCATACTCACATCTCCATCCGAACACAGAAAAAGGGTCAACCTGCAAAACATGGTGGTGAGGTTTCAGGTGCCCCAGTACCACCAAGGCCCACTCGGGCTAAGAGGGGCCAGCATGAAGAACAGGCATAAGCAGCACTCCAGGAACAGCCACAGATTTGAGAGAATGAGAATGGGCAATCAAGGAAGAAGCGCCTCACTGATGAGGAGTTGCGAATCCTCAAGTATTAAGTCAACAAACACCATGTCGACCTGTAACCTTGGGCTGGCAGCACCCTTCCTGTGACCCAGCGGTCGATGCTGTGGCAGGAGGCCACCTATTGGATAAATGTCTTTGGGGTGGAGAGGCTCAGAGCGGAAGAGGCTGACACAGGATGGGTGACCTCACTAGACGTACCAAAGGAGAAGCTCGGCAGCAATGTGGCCTCTGCCCAATCTACTGGTGGTGGATCACCACATGTTGAAGAGCTGAATCCATTTGAAGAGGTATCCAGTGGCCTCACCAGGAGTGATCAGGTGGTTGGCATGGGAGGCATGGACACCTATGATGCCACATTAGGTGAGTGCCATGTGTGCATGATATATATGCTTTCCTCATTACATGACATTTTTAGATATATTTTGGGGTTATATCTATTACTTTGTGATATTTTTTTATTGATGTGGGTATTTTTATAGGGGTGAGACTGATTTCAAAATACGGCCTAATAATTATTTTTACCAGGGTCACTAACAACAAACAAAATACTGGACTTGATACACTCTGGATAGATGGCTCATGTCCTCCTGTGGTACCTTATTTTACAATACCACGCTACACCCTTTTGGCTGAGATTCAACAAATGTAAAGCATGCAATTGAAATACTGCAAATTCATTCAATCTCTTTAGATAAACAGCTCACAGCGGCTACTTTACGATATTTCTTACCACACATCTGCATCTCCCTATGCATGTCAAATGACAGAGACTGAATGCGGGATAAATATAATGAGACTAAATTACTGTGTGAATCTGTTTTTTTATTGTAAAATAGAATCATGCAAATTACACGTAGTGACACTTATGCCCACATTGCACTTCACAGTGCAAGTACATTTCTTCTTGCAATAGCTTTTAGTGTTTTAGCTGTGCAAAACCCTGCCAATTGTCCTTGGCCCTGTGAGACTTGGCGAGAAAAATACACTTTGAAAAAACACAGTAAGACTTTGAGAAATATAAACACATTATTACATGCACGTTTAAAATAGAATCTCTAACACAGCACCTAAAATGTAACTAGGCTACCTGGTATCATTCACATCACCAGCCCCTGACTTAACCTAATATTTACCTAGATTTGTCGGCGGTATTCCTGACTGAGTTTGGCAGGGCAATATTCCCCAGTCTTTCTGCCTGCCTCGCACAGGGTCAACCCAGTTAAGGACAGCTTCAGCATCAGTCAGCTTGGGAGCACTGAACTCCGTCTACCCAGCCAGCCCTCTGCTCCTTCATCTGCCAGTGCCCCATGAGGAATTAATCCTGTTCTGTCACAAAACCCTTTTTATCAAACCCCCTGTCAATCTAGAAAGACACCTCCCCTTGACCAGATCATCCCACTAAGAATCATGCGATCTGCCTCTGTGTGCTTTCCTCATTGTACTAACTGCATTGCTGTAGAGGACATTTTTTATTTTTTGTCTTGCGCTTCCTGCTCCAAAACAAAGCTATGTTGTAGCAGAATGGAACTTCAAATTGTTCAGCTACCACACAGCGCAAATCCAGCCTGCATGTCTAAAGTCAATTAAAATTTCTTCCCATTTTCAGAGCATCATGCATTTCCATCAATCTGCATTCAGCTTATTTCATCATGTACTAATTTGCACTAACTTTTATTATGGGATTCAGTTACATGTTAACATGGGTTGGGTTAATTAGTAGGTTAGATTATGTTAGTATTATATTCAGTGCAGCTCAGTTCATTGAAACTGCATCATGGAGCAAACTGATCAATCTCTGTGCATTGGCATCTATTTTATTCTGCCTGAGAATCACAAGTCCAGTAATGAGTTTCACACCCTTGGCCCCAGTTGATGTTCAAACCCACGCTAATATGTGAATGCTACAATGCTAAATGATAAAATTCAGAGCCATACTCCTAAAAGAGGCAATCAAATGTTGTAGTATTGATGGTCAGGGTCCTTCTCTTCCATCCATGATTACTCGAGTAATGCATTCAGGGTCACTTCCATTACATGTTGTGCATCATAGAAGGTGGATGCTTGATCTATGTTTCCAGTTGACATTGATCTTACAGCACACATTGCTGTGTACATAAATATCTAGTGTGGCCAATACAACTGTATGTGCCAAAGCTCTGCAAGACACATCGCATTGGTCACACTCACAGTGTCATGCTTCTGGACAGTGCAATGTCAACGCAAAATGTGGCTCATATGGAATGACACTCAGCAGTGGATGAACTCAGAGTAATCCATTTCCTGGCCATGGCAGGCAGTGGATATGGATGAGCTACAATGTCAGTGAAAAGTTGCATGAGGCAGTGTTCTTGACAGAAGCTGTAGTGGTTGGCTAAAAGATATTTGATATATCAATAATTCAGTGGTCATGCAAGTGCATACTAGTTATATCGATGTTGCAGTCTCATCACACATGCTGAAGATGCATGTGAGCATGGTTATCTACAAATCTGGCCTTGGGCAATCTGGCAAAGGGTGTGATGGGTATGTTGACGACACAAATTAATGCATGCATGTTTTGTCAGCAGGAGAAAATGTAATGCTTCCACATGTTGCAAGTATGCATGGATGAAGTGGAGCATGGGCTCAACAATGAACCACAGAACTCCATCTGTCTACTGTTACATCTGCTACTCTCAATCATGTCTGTATGTATGTATGGTCATCTACTCCTCCAATCGGTGATTGATGCAGGAACTAATGTGCACTGATATGATATCCAGAGCATTTAATGTTAGGCACTTGTGTGTTCCACATTACAGATGGCCAGTTCCAATGTCTGATGCATGTGTAGCAGGCCCTTTTTTGTCTGGGGGCAGGGAATTTGCTACAACCATCCACCAGTGCAGTCTGGGGTGCTGTGTCTGGTGAGAATCCCCTCTTGTTGTAGGCCATCCTCAAGAGGTCTGCTGACTCGTCTTCCGATGATACCACCAAATCAGATTTGGAAGGCATACTGCGGGACATGGTGGAGGGCCCAGCACTGAGTAGTCTGGGTTGCCAGGAAGCTTCTTGAGTTGCTTCAGGCTGCTGAGTCTGAGGAGGATAGCCAGATGACCCTGGGCCTGAAAGTGGAGAGTCCTGCATCAATGGTGGCTTCTGTATCTGCAGCATTGCTTTTGCACAACATGGAGCCAGCAGAAGCAGATCATGTCCGTGGGAGGGTTGTGATCGGTGGCAAATGACAGTGCAATCACTGTGACAGACCGGGTCTTCAGAATCCCGGGTTGGTAGGCTACATACACAAGGTGAATGTATGCCTGCTGAACAATGGGAGAGTGTTAAGGATTTCAATTAGGCGACGCACACCTTAGTCTCGGCCTAGTACGCTGTGCTCAATTGAAATGCTTATGGTTTTATGTTAGATTCAATATTGAGATGGTACACCATTCATATCACACCCCCTTTTCAAATTCCACCCGGGTCACAATGGACCATGGACCAGGCTAGTTGATAAACCAGTCCAATCACTCGAAATAGGATTAATGGCTTAGAATTTTACAAGACAAAATTACTAAAAGATGGCGCGAGCACTAGAAATCAAAGGCAGGGTGGCAAGAATGATTCTGACAATATTACATGTTATCAGGATAAGGATAGGATGACTTAGAGAGGGGAACAAAGGACAAGGCAAGGCAAGGTATACTATGGCTTTCTATTGGTCCTATTGATACTCACAGTCCACTTTTTAGTTTTCGGATATTGGACAGTCAGCATTCTGGTCACCACACGGATCTGATCTAACAAATGACAGCTGAACAAAATCAGCAGGACAGGATCAGCTGGGCCGGGGCTGGATACCAAAGGATAGTTCTTCTGGACTGGCAATTCTGGTCACTGGATAATATGGGTCATCAGGGTAGCAGGGTAGCAGGATGCAGCAGCATACAGTGAGTGGCAGCAAGTCAATCTGGATCAGGATGTCAATGGTAGCACAGTTTTTCCGTTTGGTTATTTGGGGATTTTCGTGGTTCTCAGCATTTGAGGCCTTGCCGGGGCAGGATCAGCAATGCTTGGTCTTGTAGTTGGGATTTGGAGTCTGTATGGATGACGGGTACAGGAACGCAGCGCAGGAAATCAGGAAGAGTGTGTCCTAGAGTCTTGTCAGGGACCCTTATTTATAATGCTTAGTGATATCATCCAAGTATATGACTGGGGCAGGCTTCACTAAACACACCCCTAACAAAAGGATTGGACAAGGGTGCTAGTCTCCGCCTCGCTCTCAGCTGGTTGGTTTCCCAAGGGAATGATGTCAGGTTTATGAGGTGAGTTTTACAATGCCCAAGAACTCCCACATTTAATTTACTCAAAATCCGATTTTGCCCAAACCATACATTTATACACTTGCAATCTCTTGGCAAATTATACAGGTTACATATTATGTGAAGCACAGATCAGTCTAATCCTCAAGTCTGTGCGACCTTGTTTCGCCCCTTCTGATAGATTTTGGTAATTTTACACATGAAAGATTTGGCCTGAAATTAAACCATTTTATACACAGATGTGCATCATCCCCAGGGATGTGTGCACATTTGTTTTATGTTTGCAACATTAATACTTTCTTTGGAATCTGTCATATGTTCTAACTTCTGTTTCCCATGCGGCAATGAGTTCTACCAAGTTTTAAAAGAAAGCACATAAAATTATATTTGCAACTGCAAAAGTTTTCCATTTTTTACTAATTCATGCTGCAGAAATAACAGCATTTAAAGTTTATTTATAAAATAGTCTTTGGAACCATTGTCACTAGATCATTTTTTTTATTCCTTCCTCCCACTGCAACCAACTGCCATTTCCTTCAAGGCAAAGTGGGGGTTTCCAGTTTAATTAAAGGTTTTATTGCCCCTTCACACTTCACAGGTTGGTGTCCCAGGACTTCTATTGTCCCAGCCTGGAGCACAGACGAATGTGTGACACGCGTGTGAACTTTCTTTGTCCTGGCTCATTCAAAGTTTCTCAAGCTGGCAATTTTTACTTACGTGTCCTGGATTTATGGTGTATCTCCCTTCCTTGGGGAAGATTCATGGCTGGCAACTGGAATGACTGTTTCTTCTGAGAGCTTGCAAATCCCGCCAATGTGTTTTAAACTTTATAATTTCTTATTTTGGGTCCTGAATTAAAACAAACCTGTGAAAGAAGATAGCCTGTGTGTGCATTATCACCACTAACATAATCCCTTTACATTGCTTAGTAAGCAGGCTTTTATTCAACAATTTATTTTAAACAGGCAATATGTTTTCTTCAGTCAGCAAAGCCAATTTTTCCACATGTGTTAAAAACTGCTTGCATTTCTTTCTTTAAATTCAGGTTGGCAGCTCCCTCAGATTGCCCACACTGTCTTTGCAGTTGTAGTCATTTCCTTGAATGCAGGAGTTTTATCCTGCATAGATATATTTACACTTGACCTGGCTCAGAGAGTTAAAGTCTCTTTGAACTGCTGAGCCTGGATACATTTGTAAATAAAAAAAACGCGTGTTCCCATGCAAACGAAAGTGAAGTTGCTTATTGATTTCTCTCAGTGTTGGTTTAACTGGGCCTGTCACTCAGGAATAATGCCTTGTTTTGGTAAAGCACAGTGATACATCCTGGGCATGGCAGGGCCTTTTTAATCACAGTGGTTTCAGAATGAACAAATGGAATTGGCGTCAAAACGGCATTTTTAAAGGGTGAAAATGTTTCATTTTGAAGGGGATTTTGGCTTCTGCAGCAAAGCAATGCCGCTTTTTCACTTGATTTCATTGATAGGTTTCAGAACACACTGGCATACTTTTTCAGTGTGTCCCCTTGTTCCATTTTGCCTGAAGTGTGTTAGGCAGGATGGTACAACCATCTTTTTGCTGCTGCCAAAACACAGTTTTTGAGGTCCTGGTTTGCACAGGAGCCAGCGCAGCCAGGTTGCTGTTTCCTGCGCAAATGCAGCTTAGTGATGAGGGGCAATGCCGTTGAGTGGGTCAATATATCCCACAAGCGGGTGGAAGATTTGCTGTGAGGAACTGCCCAACGGGCAAGATACTGCAAGAGGTGGCCAAGGACATCCATCGTCTGGCCGAAAATGTCATCCCCTCCAATGCTGCACACACTGCTGAACTATGTACATTGTGGCAGGAGAGGAGAGAGGACACGCAACACTAGAGTCAGGCAATTCATAAGGTGGGTTCTGCCTTGAAGCAATCTCTGTGGAAAGAGATGTTGGCCTCAAGGGAAAGCTGTTGTCAAGACATGGATGCCTTAAGACAATCTCTGCTTGAGGAGATGTTGGCCTTGAGGGACATCCACCACCAAGATATGGCTGCCTCACAGCAACATCTCAACATGCAGTTGCAGGCGTTACCGGGAGCTTGTTGCAATTTGGTCACTCATGAATGCATCCCTCTGATGAGTGGCCCTAGCCAATGAGGACCAGGCTTTAGACATGTATGGCCAGAGTGTGCCAAACAGGATGGGGATTCCAACTGAACCACCAATTTATACCATTGGCCTTGTGCCCACATGCCCTTATCCTGTTGCCACCACCACCCCTTCTTTATGCACAATGGCAACTATAAGCAAGTGGATGGGTATGCATTTTTCTATTTTTTCCCCTCCAATGTGGGCTATATGTTCTACTCATGATAGGACTATAGTGCTCTAGAGGGCAGTGACTTAACAGCCTATGCTAATGGGCACATTATTGAGCTGGGGGACTGTACATGTGGACATTCTCAGTGACGTCAACTGAAGTGGCCATCTGGATTGCTATAGCCCCCCACATACAGGTGAACATTCCATTGAACAATTATGTATATGATATGTGCAAACTCCTTTAGCTAGTCTGAACAAATGTCCAATGTCTTTTCAGAATTCCTGGCACATCCAACACCCACACTGAATGAGAAGACACCCCAAGCACTCTATTTCCACCCAAGTGTCCATTCCCTCTGCTGGACACTGACCCTTCTGGCACCAATGCAGAGTCCCCGTGTTAGGTGAAGGGTGTGAGGGTTTCACAGCAAACAAGCAGAAACACCAGGTAAGGTTGTGTGCTGTCATGCATTAGCATGGTTGTTGATCTATTCATCCCAGTAGTGGTGTGATGTGGCAGTCGTATGGTGGAGCATAAATGAGTCAATATTGTAATATATGGGTGATTCATTTTCTTTTCCCTTTTTTTCCTTTTATCTTTTTAAGTTGAATATTTTACTGATGTGGATTTTGTAAATTGCTTGAAGAATTTTAGTTTTATTTACTTTTTGTATCATTGTAAATGTGTCAAAAGTCAAATGTTGGCTATTGCACAATAAATTAAATATATATATGTATATGTATATATATATATATATATATATATATATATATATATATATATATATATATATATATATACATATATATATATATATATGGGTGATGGTCACTGTAAATAAAGATGGGAGTTGTCCTATATCATTAAGTGTGTACATTTCTCCTTGATCAAGCATGCATGTGCACAACATGCTGCTTGGAGTCAGTCTCCTCGGGATGTTTCTGTGCACTTGTTTTGTCTGAGGGGTGTCATGACCCCTACCGCTGGCCTGGGCAGTCAGGCCATCTGGGCTACATCACGGTCCTCTATCATGGCCTCAAAGGCCCCATTATGTCCCCCAAGACTCTCTTGGAGTCAGTCCTGGCGCCTTTGGCGCCAGGCTCATATGGGAAATCAGAGAACTGGAACTCACAATAGCATTTTACACAACATGGTGCCCCCACATGGCTCAAGTCCAGA
Source organism: Ambystoma mexicanum (assembly GCF_040938575.1). NCBI lineage: Eukaryota > Metazoa > Chordata > Amphibia > Caudata > Ambystomatidae > Ambystoma > Ambystoma mexicanum. The sequence goes on along the minus strand of NC_090937.1, from coordinate 313,592,428 downwards.
ACTGAGCCATGCGGTCTAGCCTTTTAGGTGTGATCAGGCCTGGAGGCACCTGGGATACCTCCAGGCTATTTAAGCCACGCCCAAGTTGGAGAACACGGTTTGCATTACTCTGCTACTCGCAGCGTGACGCTCACCACCGTCTGTTGAAATCTTCCTCTGCATTCCGGGCCTCATTACCTGCAAGAATAAGAACAAGAACATCGTTAGTATTTGCTTACCTGCTATTGAGCCCTGCTTCAGTACCCCGCTCCAGAATCCGAACATCGAGCATCTCGGCGCAAGCTCGCTCTTTCTCGGAAGCCACAACCTGGAAGAAAGAGAATAGAAGAACAAAGAAGCAGCATTAGTAAGCCTTTATTCTTCAACATCGAAAAAACAACCGAAAGGCGCACGCTTACCTGCATTTGACTTGCTTTTGGTCCACGTCCATTCCAGGCCATTCAATGATCTGCAAGAAGAAAGAAAAGGCTGATCAACACGCAGAAGTGCTAGAAGGCGATTTGCGCAAGACTTACTCACCGCTCTCCATCTTCTCAGCAACATGCAGTCCGGAACATCACGGCGGCCTGCAAGAAAGGGACAAAACAGGTTAGCACAAGAAAGGCACATAGCGCCGCACTCCGCGCTTTCACTTACCATCTCGTGCACAGCCCAGACTGCATGGCATCATCAGAACTCCTTCTGCACCTACAAAAGAAGGAAAGACATTAATAGGGGCAATTGCAATAATAAAGGACAAACTGCCAAAACAGCAGACTTACCTGACGAACAGAGTCGCAGCAGGTCTGGAATCTGAGGGGGCCGCACCAGTGAAACAACTAGGCTGCGACGCACCCATCCACAATGCACCCCTGCACAGAACAGCAGGACGGAGAGCGCACCTTACCCAAAAACAAGGTGAAGAGAGCACTAAGGGGTTGTCGGGTCCACAAGGGAGGTGGGCTCAGGGCTAGAAGAGACAATAAAGCTAACTCAAACTTCTGTGTTTTCAGACCAGATTCTCAGCCGAACAAGAGTCCAAGGGAGTGGGTCCAAGGTCGGAAGCAGTCCAGCCAGACTGGGTGGCGTCCCGTGGATACCAGGTGAGCGTTACAGGGTGATGCAGTTGCTTATTTCTTGTGCATCATTACACTTACACTCCTGTCATCATGTCAGCCTTGCATGCCATCTCCTGACATATGGCATGTCAAGTAGCCACTCCATTAGGCATGAGCATGGCACAAACCTTACTCTCACATCCACATAAGAGGATGATCCACATGACAAGTATGCATGTGGATGATATGTAAAGTATGCTGTGCATTGCTGGTGAGGTACTGATGTCAGAGGGCAACGTGTCTTTCTCATGTGTCATGGGTAATGTTGCTGCTGTGTACCCATTAATGTGAACAGGAAATGTTGATAGTGAGGGGTGTGTAAACGTATAATACATTTGTGTTTTTCATTAGTGGTTACATTGCTTTCTGGGAGATTTGGAGAACATCTTTATGATAGGGCAAGGGACATGTTTAGGGTATCAGCTACATGCATGAGGAGGGAGGGGTGGTCAGTGCATGACGATGGAGTTATGCACTTTGTACCAGGTGGGAGTAACAGAGGAAAGCAGCTCATACTCTCAGGTAGGGTGGGTGGTGAAAGGTGTGTAGCACCCGTTGTCATGGAATGTCTTTACCTTGCAGAGGAGGGTCAAATGCTCTTTGAGGAACTGTGCCAGTGAGTGTAGAGTACATTGTTGGGGGTTGGGGAGTATAAGTATTAATGGACATTGGCTAAGTAGGCCTGCCTGCTGTATCTCACATTATTGTACTAGCAGCTGCACCTGTCTTTACTTAGGATGTGTTTATGGGCCTACAGAGATGCTGGAATTGAAGGTGTGGAGTATTTGCAATGGGTGTCCATGCAGATATATAGTTGTAAAATGCATGTGTCCTCATCTGCAGAGTACATTGATGGTTTGTACAACTGCATTTGGGAGACATCTCAGGCATATGAGGTTCTTAGACAAAAGGGATTACATAGGGTTGTGGCACACATCCGGGTGGGAGGCCAGCCTGGGAATCTGCACTGGGCAGGGAGATGTTTCTACTCTTTGAAATCAGATTTCCCTGTCAGTTATTGGCACTTTACACACTGTGCCATATTCCTCTTCCCCTTCCCAGTCACACACATCTGTGTGTGTTGCATGCAGGACCTGGTGCGAGAGTTTCAGTATGTCACCTGACAGGTTAGGAAAAGTACGGTACATCTGTGAAATACATGCCATTGACAGGAAGAACACAAGGAAATTGCAACCTGCCTGCCAGGAGTCCTTTCTGACTTAAGTATTTCCTGAAACAGTCATCTGCTGTTGGGTCCATCCATAGTAACTTGCTGGTAGCATTGAAGGTGAGCAATGTTGCACAACCAACAGGGACGTCTTGCACCATGTCTGACAGTGAGCGTAAAATCCACCCTAAGACATGTCATGCCAGGCACCTCCTACACAACATGCCTGTATTGTCTTAGACATGCACAGACACTGGACAAGTGTTGGGGCATACCCACCTGTCATCCATCTATTGGTGTAGGTGGAGTGCCCATCCTCACATCTTGTGAGTTCAGTTAAAAATCATCTTAAGTTGCATCTTCTATTGTACATACTATGATACCAGTGGCAATGGTGGACCCACCTATTGTGTTATGTACTGAGATGAAGAACAAGGACAGGGAGCTTGGAGCCAACTGACCGAAGGTTGTGTACTGCACACAATGGTTCTTGTTTGCCCTAAGGCGTTCTTGCAGGTTGATGAAGGGGTGACGGTACAAGCTGCCTGTGAGTTGGCATTTGTTCCTGCTAAGGTGTGGTAAGCAGAGGAACGCTGCAGATTTTTCTGTGAGTAATTGTGTGTTTATATTGCTCTTTACGACTTAAGTGTTTCTAATCCATGTCCCTAGGATGTAAATGACACGTGCAGAAGCAGCTGACATCCAGTGGTAATTGAGGTGGTTCTCATGAGCTGTCTTTCACTACGGATGGCCTGTGAAGGATTGTGATATGGCAGATGTGTGAGTACCTACACACAGTGGAGCCCTGCAGCAGGACATGTTGGACTCAGCAATTGAGTGGCAGTTGCCACACAGAAGCAAGGATGTTGTAGTACATCCGCCTCTACACATATTGGTTGTGCTGTCATTGGAGGATCTTCTGGCAATGGTCTTCACAAGGCAGGACATAACCTTCACCATTTGTGATGTTGGAGTTGGCACAGCATGTTGTACATATATGTTGAATTTATCAGTGATGTTTTAAGGCATGTGTGGATGTGCTGATGTATGTGCAGGTGAGTGCATGGTGGGTCACAGAGGGCATGCAGTGCAGTTTGTAACTCTGGGCTATTTGGACACTGCACTAGGGCCAGCAGGATGGGGTGTGGCTGAGCACCCAGGGACATGTATGCTGGGCAGACAAGGTTTTGGGAACTCTTCAGGCTGAGATGCATTAACTGTTGGGCATAGCTTTGCCAGCACACGCTTGACATGATGACATGTGAATGGGCCTGTGGAGCAGCAGTACTCAGCTTTGCAGGGAGGAGCTCCAGCAACCTTCTATAATGCAGGCACAGCCATGACAAGAGGGGTAGGTGAAGGAGACAAGCATTGCCCGGTATGTACAGAGTTTGTGGAGGCAGGCCTCCATGTTGCTTTTTTTCTAGGGATCAGGACAAACAAACACCCCATGAATCTGTTTTTGGCAGGAAGAGACAACAGGGGGTGACTGGCGGTAGGGGTGAGACACGGGCAAGAGTCATAGGGTTGTTAACACCCAGGGGTGAATAGATTGTGTTTGTTCTGGGTATTTTGCAAGATGAAGTTGCCCTTCACAGACCTTTGACAGTTGTTGCCTCCTGGGTCAGTGGTATGGGGTGAATAGCAGTGGAAGGGGGGCATGGATTCCAAGAGATGCAGAGGATGAGTCTTTGCCTCATTGGTAGGGCATGTATGTGGCAGAAACACCCAAAAAAACAAAACTATAAAGACTGAAGTCCAAAGGTCCGGCCCCATTTGTCAGCATATACATATGTGGGGGGTAACGTTAATAACAAATGTATAGGGATAAGGTGGGGGGGGCAGTGGGGATCTCCCCCATATGTATATATATATATATATATATATATACAGACAAATTGGAAAAAGGAAAAAATGGCTAAGTTGTTGCCACCCATGAAAGGTCAGGTGGGGATAGTGTGGGGATGTCTCTGAGGTGGGTGCACTGACACAGGGAGTACCAAAGTGGTAGGCTGTTAACCCAGAGGAGGTGGCTGCAGACACAGAGAGAGAGTTAGTTAAAGGGAACTAGTTGAGTAGGGGGATTTGACATGGGGATTGATGCTGGTGAGAGCCTTCATATGAGTCTGGGGTGCTCACAGAGGGTTTGGGTCCTGTTTTGATGGGGCAATGGGGAAGTAGGACACACAGGGAGCAGTAGGGGTTGGAACTGGCAAAGGGACAGTGGGATGGTGGTTTATGAGGGACATGGTAAGTGATTGTAGACACATGTCACAACTGTTCATGTATATGGGAGATGTTTGTGCTGTGGGGAGCATGGAGAATGAGTGTATGGGCAGGGTTCCACCAACTAATGTGTCCACAGATGACAGGCAAAGTGGTATGACCCTGCCAGGGGTGGTGGCAGGCAGCAGAGGAGGTATGGGGCTACACCATGCTTGGAGACAGAGGTGGGCGCATCGGATGGTATGCCCACACATGCAATGTGCAGCAGGGTATTGGGCAGAGCTGTAGCCATCCAAGGAGGAGTAGATATGTGTGTGGGTGTGTCCCCAATTGGTGAGATTTGGTGGAGGCAGTCTCTAGGGATATGGGGCATGTACAGTGGTACAGGGTGCTAAAAGAGTTATGAGGGGGCATTGATGGATTTTTTAGAGAAAGGGAATGATGATGACTGGGAGAAGGTACAGAGCACTGAAGAGGGTTACATAGTGGAGATGGGGTAAGTAGATGTAAGTATCAGGGGTAGGGATGCATTTCACCCATTTCAAATGGTCACTAAGTATTCCGATTTTTTATGACATTTAATGTGTGTTATGTTATGTAAAAGCTTCTTATACCATGCACTGTTGCCACCTGCATGGTCTCTTGGTGCTCTGGCGGATCTGTAAAGCAAGAGGGAGGCAGGTACGTTAGTAGGACTGAGCTGTAAAAAAGAGTACGAGAGCTGTGATGTGCTGTTGGCAGCTTCAGTTCAGTGCAACCGTTCACTAAGCATAGATGTGTTTTTCAGTTGGTAGCCGCCATGTGGTATTGGTGTAGACTATGGGCCTGATTCACGTTGCCTGTCGTACATTCTGCTGTTCAGTAATTATCACCCCCATAGGCTCCTCCAGGGGTGATGTGTTCTTGTGCCTCAGATGTCCATCCGTGCGAGATATGGCCCACCAGCACAAATGGGCTAAATGCGAGATATGGCTCACTAATACAAATAGACTAAATGCAAGATATGTCTCACTAACACAGATGGGCTAAATGTGAGACATGGCTCACTAACACAGATAGGGTAAATGCAAGATACTGCTCACTTATACAAATGGGTGAAATGTGAGATATGTCTGACTAATACAGATGGGCTAAATGCGAGATATGGCTCACTAATACAAATGGGCTAAATGTGAGCTATGGCTCACTAACACAGATGGGCTAAATGCAAGCTATGGCTCACTAAGATAAATGGACTAAATGCAAGATATGGCTCATTAACACAGATGGACTAGATGCAATATATGCCCCACTAGCACAAATGGGCTAGATGCAAGAATTGGCTCACTAGCAGAGACGGGCTAAATGAAAGCTATGGCTCATTAATACAGATGGGCCAAATGCGAGATATGGCTCACTAATACAAATGAGCTAAATGTGAGATGTGCCGGACTCACAGAAATTATCTATGTTCTAGTGGGTACTAAGAGTGGTGGGGTTTTACTGGAGTACAGTCATGGCTGTACTCCCCGTCCAAACCCCACTTACCTTATCAGTCGCTTCTGGGCGACTGTGGCAGGCTTCTCAAGTGAACACAGCAAACACAGACTGGAGCTGCTTCTTCTGGGGTTGCCCTTTGCATTGGGGCCCTTAGCCTGGGCTGCCCGGCCAGAGGCTGCCCTCAGTGGGTATCCTAAATGGGCCACACAGGCTAATCGGTGGTCGAGGCGGGAAGGGAGGTGGGGAGAAACCAGGAAGCAGGCTGGGGTGGGTGCTGGGAAGGCTGGCAGAGGAGGCTGAATAAATAAATAATGGAAGGGAAAATGAAAGATGCTAATTTTGGCTCTGTGTGGGTCAGTGGACACACTTACGAGGAAAGCAGCCAGGAAAGTGGCTTGATCTGGCACGAGAGGCCTATGGCCCTGTGTGTGTGCAATCAGCTGGCCAAACGGGCCAATCAGAGTTCGGGGGCAGAATGCAAAGTGGTGAGAAACCACGAAGAAGGCTGAGGAGAGCACTGGGAGGGCTGGCAGAATAAATACATTTTAAAAAACGAATGGAAGGGAAACGAAATAAAGACTTGCAGAGGAGGCAAAGTAAATAAATAATACTATACATGTTTAAAAAAGAAACACTATAAATGACTAGGCTAGTTTTTTTCTTATGGTGCATACTATTAAGTTTATTTTGCAAATGGTAGTCAATACATACTTCCAAGAAATTATTTATCTCAAACTTCAATGCAGATCTGAAATGCACAGAATACCCTATATTATCGAATTCCCCCAAAATGCCAAATATACACTAAAAATCCAATTATTCAAATGTGTTCTCAAAGTTAATTCAGTGGTGACCTTTGGCAGAGCAAAGGACCTTCTGGTCATATAATCAAATGATACACAGTTCTCAGGAATGGCAGTCAGGTACAATTCTGGTTCTTGATAAATTATTATTTCAAATAAAAATTAAAATGTTTGCTAGTTAACTGGTAAACTGAAAGTTATATTAAATAATATTCAATGATTTAAAACAAAATCATTTATTTCGAGAATGGTTACCTACAAAACCTCTAAAGGCAATTCCTGCAATTTGATCTGTTTGAAAACGTTGAGCCTCATTTTAAATTGGGGCGTAAAAGCAAGGCATAATGCTTTTATACCTTGATTTACCTCACTGCCCAATGTTGCAGAAGTGACGAGATGGATGAGAGACATGGAGTGGATATGGGATCTCTGCTGTGCATTCTTTCGTCTTGTTAGTACGTTTCGTTTCATGCCTGGCTACAGAGCAGGCAGATTCCATAGAAGTCCAACAATAAATGCTGCCTGCAAAAAGCATAATTTGCCGGCAGCGTGTATTTCTTCACAAGATGGAGAAGAAAACTGAAAAGTGAACAGGAATATGTCACATTTTATTCTTTAGAGTTCCACTCAGTCTTATGAACTTTTAAAATTGCATGCAGGGTGCCCAACAGCACACAAGTGCAAACATTAGTGGTCCCCTGCAATTTACATTTCTTATAAAATTACAGTGATATGTTAACAACCACTCACATTGTATCGGTGGAACCGCGCTGCCAATCCCAACTGCCTGCGCTGTTTGCAAGAAGAAGGTACGTTCTTTCATATCCTGTGGGAATGCCCCCGGATGCAAACATACTGGCAGCAGTCTGTAATAAATTAACTGCAGTCTTGGAGCATGTTATTTCTATGGACCCTAAAATGATGCTGTTGGATATTGAGGAAGGAGGAGACACAACTTTCTTTGAGAAGCTGTTCCTCTCCACAACCACAGGTCTGATTAAACACAATATAGCAACATTGTGGGGGTCCGGTGTTGCTCCGCTCTTTGCGCAATGGGTAGCGGATGTAAATATGTGTATGTCAATGGAACAGCAGATATATACAGTCAGAGGGTGTCAGGGGAAAGCGAGAAATATTTGGCAAAAATGGGAAGATGCAAGCTAAAATAAGATCCAAACCAACAATTTGAATGATATACGACAATAGATCAAGAGTGGCAATATGTTATGCTAATACATGGATTTGTTTTGTTTGTTTTGTAGTTGTACATGTGTCATCTTACTATCAATGTTTCAAAACTAATCAAATGTGTTGTTAAAAAAAAAAAGAATTTTGCAAGTTGATCACTGTTTCAAGGCCAAATATTTTCTTATAATCATTCAAGGTAGAGTTTTGTTTCACCTATACATCTTTTGCTGTATCCCACTGAAAATAACTAAGGTTGTGTGTGTTCTGGGGACTACAGAGGTTTTTGTGCCTTCTGTGGCTGATTTTTCATTTTGTATGTCTCTCTGGGGCTTCTGTGCATTTCCGCAACTATTGATAATTAGTTTGTTTTAAAAAGGTGAATATCTCCAGTTTGGCTGATTTGATTTTCAAAATGGCGTTGGCATGCACTACTTCAGCCTGGGGTATGATGGTGTAGGATTATCTTGAAAATCGAAGTGCACTATTTTGAGATAATGCATTTCTCATCCTCCTTGCAAAAATAGCCCCAGATGAAAAACGTTGAATAAATGGTGCATAAATCCGGCCAAATGTATATGATTGCTTGGAATTAGCTAGATTAGCGTCCCTCCAAATCTGGGGGCATTTGATGAACAGGAACCAATGCAACATAAGAAAGCATTTTTGTATTTTCCTATTTCAAGTATGATTTAAACTATTGCAGCTAAACGATTCCTAAATCGGGGAACACAGACGTCGAAAGGTGATTCAGCAGCAGCTGCCAAATACCTTTGTGCTCAGAGTCCAGCGACTACTGCCTAATGGATAGAACATGCACCCAGAGCCCTAAAAAAGTACGGCACTCAAGCAAACCCAACAAACCATGACAATTACAAACCATGCACACTTAGTACAAACCAAATGACCAACCCCGAAGCTCATTTGCGACTGAAAACCCACTGAATCAAACAGTCAATAAGCAAGACACTAGAAAGGTACAGAACAAATGCTTTATAATAAAAGGAAATATAGACCCTGATTTTAAGGACATGTACTGGCATGTCAAGAGAAACATACACCTCTCCAATGAAGACACATGAGACACCTTAGGCGTTTCCTAACCCTCTGTCAACAAAGTTGCATAGGACGTCACATAGGTCCCACACCACTTGTGGCATGGTATGCTACCCTTTATGAGAAAAAGTTGGATGAACACATCCAGCTAAGTCCGGCGCTCTCCGTTGGAGCTCTTCTGGAGCTCACTGTTCAGATTGTGTTTGTTTTAATGTTTAATAAGCTTAGAGTTCATCGATCATGGATATCTAAAATCGTATTTAGAGCCACTTTAGAAAAATTTCAAGAGTATAATCCTGAATCTGAGGAGCATCAACAGCTGGGTGTTTTGCTAAATAAGAAGCAGACTTGTTTCATTTTGTGTACGGTTGTTTTAATGCCAATGCATTTCGGAGCGTATCTCCTTCTTCAGGGCGTTAACCATACCACTTATTGTAAATTCGTACACAATTATAATACGAGAATAAATGAAAATGTTACAATCCACATCATGTGAAAATTCCAAATCAAAACAAGATTATAATTCCAATCAATAGTTTGAGAGTAAATAACAAATATTAACATAGTTCACCATAGTTGAGTACACAAATCAACAAATGCATAAATTGAATAATTGAAAAACATACATACCCAGTAAAGGTAATTTGTTAAATATGGAAGATTAGATGGTGGGGGGGAAGAAAACAACAACATAGAGCCCTTGTTAGGTAAAAGTAGGTACATGTTTGCGCACATTCATTTCTAAATCCAAAATAAATCCCATACATGACTATCATGTTTTCAAAATTACCTCAATCATTTTCCTGTGGTGTCTAGCACCCTTCTTTAAAGAACAACTTCTTACGTACAGCACTCCAGCCGTCTGTATTTTAAATTTAAAGAAAAGTAATACTAACAATGATGTATACTGTAATCATTGTTCTATATGTATACAAACGTTATACCTAATTCTTCTTAAATTTGGGGCACAGACTCACCCTTAGTGTTGTTTAAAAGTCTGGATGAGCTTCTGTCTAACGCTTCACTCGCGCTCTGCCTGTGTTGCATATATGCTGGTCCACGGGGAGCCGCATTCCGAGCAAAAAAGGTGAAAAATGGCTTCTAAGTGGTTGCTGAGGTAACCACGTACGTTGTGCGTGGTCACCTGACCACTATTCAGTACTACGTCGTCACGCGTCCCGTGTTTCCATGGAAACCAGGAAGTCGGACGATAAATATACAGAAAAAGTGCCGGCGCATACTGCACTGCTGTCAGGTATTTCAAATAACGATTGCTGCGTGCAGGTTTCAATGGAGACTTATAGTGACTCGGTGATGCTATTAAACAAAAATCAATGTAACTGCCCCATTGAGCGTACGCTCGCGCCTGGCTGAGGGCCTGCATGGTGACGCCTTGGGTCCCGTGTCCCCATGGAGGCGGGGAAACGGGATGTTGGGGGTAATTACATTCAATTATACCGCTGCATATATGCTTATGTTTCCCATACGATTACTTATTAACTGATGTCATTACGTAAGCCTCAGACGTACTAAGTTATATTCTAACTTCTGTCTACATGTTTGTTAAGAGTATGTTACACTAAGCATAAACTGAATATTAATTCGTACATACAAAATCACGTAAACAGGTGAAGTTAAATGATTTCTGATTTTCTGCACTATCCGTAATGCTTGCGCCCAAAAATGTTATGTACGTTACTCTGTACGTGTAGTTTACAATAATGATGATAGCTTGTGCATGTTCTATCAGGCATGTATATTGCATTGTGTGTAGCAACCATCTGTCTGGATCTGGTTGTCGGACTTAAAATGCCTAGGTCTCATCCTTGCACCGCTTTTCTTTTTATGAATCCACAACTGTCATTTAGCCACAATAGATATGTCCATGTTGGTGTTCCCCTCCCCATCCTTTTACATAAACACTAGCATGTTTATAAGAAACATGCCCAGTTTATCTCTTCATTCATTCCTCTCGGGGTGAGACACCCCAGAGTTTCAATCCAATAACATTCCCTTCTGTCTAATTTGTTTTGTATGTTTTCATGAGGATCATTACTCCAGACAACCTCCAGCACCATGAATCGAATCTGTGTCAAGTTATGTCTCTCTTTGATCCAGTGTCTTGCGACCGCAGAGTTTAGATTCTTGTTCCGTATACACGAGCGATGCTCGTTCCATCGGAGTTTCGCTTTTCTTTGAGACTGTCCCACATAAAACTGTCCACAGGGACACTTAATACCGTAAATAATGTTAGTGGTGTCACAAGTTGCAAATTATTTCAGTATGATTTTTCTTCCTGTATGTGGATGGTTGATCCTTTTTGCACAGTTACTACATTGTAGACACGGAAACGTTCCAACACGTTTCGTCTCAGGTCGTTTCTTGCGTTGTCTTGTCTGTACCAAACTGTCACGAAAGTTCCTGTTTCGTTGGTAAGCAAATATAGGTGGTTCTTTGAAAAGATCCTCGGTCTTCTGATCGCAAGATAATACTTGCCAATGTTTTTTGATAATTGATTTGATGCGGCCACTTTGTGTTGAAAACCGTGTGACGAATACCAATGATGGTTCTGTTTTCGCTTTCCTTGCTGCTATAAGTAATTCATTCCTGTTTTTTTGCTCTACCTTGTGTTTGGCTTTTCTAATTTCCTCCTCCTTGTATCCACGTTTCAAGAACATTTCGCCCATTTCGTGAAGGTCTTTATCATAGTCTCTCGGATCACTGATAATGCGCTTCACTCTGAGCATCTGACTGTACGGTAAGTTCCTGATCAAGCTAGGTTCGTGGAAACTCAGTCTATGGAGCAGATTATTGCGATCCGTTGTCTTTGTGTATATATTAGTTTTGTATTCATGTTCCATGGACTCCACATTCACGTCAAGGAAATGAATGCTTTTTTTTAGAGAACTCATAGGTGAACTGAATTTTTTCACTAATTGTGTTGAGGTATGCGAAAAATTCCAATAGATCTGTCTCAGTACCTGTCCAAATTCCAAATATGTCGTCTATGAAACGAACCCAAATAGCCAAATGTGCCTTCCATGTTTGCTGACTTAATATATGGTCTAACTCAAATTTGTGCATAAATGTGTTGGCTGCCCTTCCTTTCTGAGAACATCAGAGACACAAAGAATGTCTTCTATCATATTTTCAGGTTTTCTATGGTGATCAGTTCTACTGGAGGCACAGGCCTGGCCATCAAACAAACTCTCTCTGGGGCACCCCATTATGGCAAAAGGAGAGGCCACATCAGTCTAAACAGAGAACATGAATGTGGTGGACATCTATGGTTGAACACCTTCTTCAAACTCTTACATGGATCATGGCATGATGCAGGCATATTGGATGCCAGTTAGGGTGTTACACCACATGCAGCAGTATATACACAAGAACTGTATTCTTCAACATCGAAAAAACAACCGAAAGGCGCACGCTTACCTGAATTTGACTTGCTTTTGGTCCATGTCCATTCCGGGCCATTCAATGATCTGCAAGAAGAAAGAAAAGGCTGATCAACACGCAGAAGTGCTAGAAGGCGATTTGCGCAAGACTTACTCACCGCTCTCCATCTTCTCAGCAACATGCAGTCCGGAACATCACGGCGGCCTGCAAGAAAGGGACAAAACAGGTTAGCACAAGAAAGGCACATAGCGCCGCACTCCGCGCTTTCACTTACCATCTCGTGCACAGCCCAGACTGCATGGCATCATCAGAACTCCTTCTGCACCTACAAAAGAAGGAAAGACATTAATAGGGGCAATTGCAATAATAAGGGACAAACTGCCAAAACAGCAGACTTACCTGACGAACAGAGTCGCAGCAGGTCTGGAATCTGAGGGGGCCGCACCAGTGAAACAACTAGGCTGTGACGCACCCATCCACAATGCACCCCTGCACAGAACAGCAGGACGGAGAGCGCACCTTACCCAAAAACAAGGTGAAGAGAGCACTAAGGGGTTGTCGGGTCCACAAGGGAGGTGGGCTCAGGGCTAGAAGAGACAATAAAGCTAACTCAAACTTCTGTGTTTTCAGACCAGATTCTCAGCCGAACAAGAGTCCAAGGGAGTGGGTCCAAGGTCGGAAGCAGTCCAGCCAGACTGGGTGGCGTCCCGTGGATACCAGGTGAGCGTTACAGGGTGATGCAGTTGCTTATTTCTTGTGCATCATTACACTTACACTCCTGTCATCATGTCAGCCTTGCATGCCATCTCCTGACATATGGCATGTCAAGTAGCCACTCCATTAGGCATGAGCATGGCACAAACCTTACTCTCACATCCACATAAGAGGATGATCCACATGACAAGTATGCATGTGGATGATATGTAAAGTATGCTGTGCATTGCTGGTGAGGTACTGATGTCAGAGGGCAACGTGTCTTTCTCATGTGTCATGGGTAATGTTGCTGCTGTGTACCCATTAATGTGAACAGGAAATGTTGATAGTGAGGGGTGTGTAAACGTATAATACATTTGTGTTTTTCATTAGTGGTTACATTGCTTTCTGGGAGATTTGGAGAACATCTTTATGATAGGGCAAGGGACATGTTTAGGGTATCAGCTACATGCATGAGGAGGGAGGGGTGGTCAGTGCATGACGATGGAGTTATGCACTTTGTACCAGGTGGGAGTAACAGAGGAAAGCAGCTCATACTCTCAGATAGGGTGGGTGGTGAAAGGTGTGTAGCACCCGTTGTCATGGAATGTCTTTACCTTGCAGAGGAGGGTCAAATGCTCTTTGAGGAACATTGCCAGTGAGTGTAGAGTACATTGTTGGGGGTTGGGGAGTATAAGTATTAATGGACATTGGCTAAGTAGGCCTGCCTGCTGTATCTCACATTAATGTACTAGCAGCTGCACCTGTCTTTACTTAGGATGTGTTTATGGGCCTACAGAGATGCTGGAATTGAAGGTGTGGAGTATTTGCAATGGGTGTCCATGCAGATATATAGTTGTAAAATGCATGTGTCCTCATCTGCAGAGTACATTGATGGTTTGTGCAACTGCATTTGGGAGACATCTCAGGCATATGAGGTTCTTAGACAAAAGGGATTACATAGGGTTGTGGCACACATCCGGGTGGGAGGCCAGCCTGGGAATCTGCACTGGGCAGGGAGATGTTTCTACTCTTTGAAATCAGATTTCCCTGTCAGTTATTGGCACTTTACACACTGTGCCATATTCCTCTTCCCCTTCCCAGTCACACACATCTGTGTGTGTTGCATGCAGGACCTGGTGCGAGAGTTTCAGTATGTCACCTGACAGGTTAGGAAAAGTACGGTACATCTGTGAAATACATGCCATTGACAGGAAGAACACAAGGAAATTGCAACCTGCCTGCCAGGAGTCCTTTCTGACTTAAGTATTTCCTGAAACAGTCATCTGCTGTTGGGTCCATCCATAGTAACTTGCTGGTAGCATTGAAGGTGAGCAATGTTGCACAACCAACAGGGACGTCTTGCACCATGTCTGACAGTGAGGGTAAAATCCACCCTAAGACATGTCATGCCAGGCACCTCCTACACAACATGCCTGTATTGTCTTAGACATGCACAGACACTGGACATGTGTTGGGGCATACCCACCTGTCATCCATCTATTGGTGTAGGTGGAGTGCCCATCCTCACATCTTGTGAGTTCAGTTAAAAATCATCTTAAGTTGCATCTTCTATTGTACATACTATGATACCAGTGGCAATGGTGGACCCACCTATTGTGTTATGTACTGAGATGAAGAACAAGGACAGGGAGCTTGGAGCCAACTGACCGAAGGTTGTGTACTGCACACAATGGTTCTTGTTTGCCCTAAGGCGTTCTTGCAGGTCGATGAAGGGGTGACGGTACAAGCTGCCTGTGAGTTGGCATTTGTTCCTGCTGAGGTGTGGTAAGCAGAGGAACGCTGCAGATTTTTCTGTGAGTAATTGTGTGTTTATATTGCTCCTTACGACTTAAGTGTTTCTAATCCATGTCCCTAGGATGTATTGCTACATAAATGACACGTGCAGAAGCCGCTGACATCCAGTGGTAATTGAGGTGGTTCTCATGAGCTGTCTTTCACTACGGAAGGCCTGTGAAGGATTGTGATATGGCAGATGTGTGAGTACCTACACACAGTGGAGCCCTGCAGCAGGACATGTTGGACTCAGCAATTGAGTGGCAATTGCCAAACAGAAGCAAGGATGTTGTAGTACATCCGCCTCTACACATATTGGTTGTGCTGTCATTGGAGGATCTTCTGGCAATGGTCTTCACAAGGCAGGACATAACCTTCACCATTTGTGATGTTGGAGTTGGCACAGCATGTTGTACATATATGTTGAATTTATCAGTGATGTTTTAAGGCATGTGTGGAGGTGCTGATGTATGTGCAGGTGAGTGCATGGTGGGTCACAGAGGGCATGCAGTGCAGTTTGTAACTCTGGGCTATTTGGACACTGCACTAGGGCCAGCAGGATGGGGTGTGGCTGAGCACCCAGGGACATGTATGCTGGGCAGACAAGGTTTTGGGAACTCTTCAGGCTGAGATGCATTAACTGTCGGGCATAGCTTTGCCAGCACACGCTTGACATGATGACATGTGAATGGGCCTGTGGAGCAGCAGTACTCAGCTTTGGAGGGAGGAGCTCCAGCAACCTTCTATAATGCAGGCACAGCCATGACAAGAGGGGTAGGTGAAGGAGACAAGCATTGCCCGGTATGTACAGAGTTTGTGGAGGCAGGCCTCCATGTTGCTTTTTTTCTAGGGATCAGGGCAAACAAACACCCCATGAATCTGTTTTTGGCAGGAAGAGACAACAGGGGGTGACTGGCGGTAGGGGTGAGCCACGGGCAAGAGTCATAGGGTTGTTAACACCCAGGGGTGAATATGTTGTGTTTGTTCTGGGTATTTAGCAAGATGACCTTGCCCTTCACAGACCTTTGACAGTTGTTGCCTCCTGGGTCAGTGATATGGGGTGAATAGCAGTGGAAGGGGGGCATGGATTCCAAGAGATGCAGAGGATGAGTCTTTGCCTCATTGGTAGGGCATGTATGTGGCAGAAACACCCAAAAAACAAAACTATAAAGACTGAAGTCCAAAGGTCCGGCCCCATTTGTCAGCATATACATATGTGGGGGGTAACGTTAATAACAAATGTATAGGGATAAGTTGGGGGGGCTGTGGGGATCTCCCCCACATGTATATATATATATACAGACAAATTGGAAAAAGGAAAAAAATGGCTAAGTTGTTGCCACCCATGAAAGGTCAGGTGGGGATAGTGTGGGGATGTCTCTGAGGTGGGTGCACTGACACAGGGAGTACCAAAGTGGTAGGCTGTCAACCCAGAGGAGGTGGCTGCTGACACAGAGAGAGAGTTAGTTAAAGGGAACTAGTTGAGTAGGGGGATTTGACATGGGGATTGATGCTGGTGAGAGCCTTCATATGAGTCTGGGGTGCTCACAGAGGGTTTGGGTCCTGTTTTGATGGGGCAATGGGGACATAGGACACACAGGGAGCAGTAGGGGTTGGAACTGGCAAAGGGACAGTGGGGTGGTGGTTTATGAGGGACATGGTAAGTGATTGTAGACACATGTCACAACTGTTCATGTATATGGGAGATGTTTGCTGTGGGGAGCAGGAGGGAGAGTGAGCGTATGGGCAGGGTTCCACCAACTAATGTGTCCACAGATGACAGGCAAAGTGGTATGACCCTGCCAGGGGTGGTGGCAGGCAGCAGAGGAGGTATGGGGCTACACAATGCTTGGAGACAGAGGTGGGCGCATCGGATGGTATGCCCACACATGCAATGTGCAGCAGGGTATTGGGCAGAGCTGTACCCACCCAAGGAGGAGTAGATATGTGTGTGGGTGTGTCCCCAATTGGTGAGATTTGGTGGAGGCAGTCTCTAGGGGTATGGGGCATGTACAGTGGTACAGGGTGCTAAAAGAGTTATGAGGGGGCATTGATGGATTTTTTAGAGAAAGGGAATGATAATGACTGGGAGAAGGTACAGAGCACTGAAGAGGGTTACATAGTAGAGATGGGGTAAGTAGATGTAAGTATCAGGGGTAGGGATGCATTTCACCCATTTCAAATGGTCACTAAGTATTCCGATTTTTTATGACATTTAATGTGTGTTATGTTATGTAAAAGCTTCTTATACCATGCACTGTTGCCACCTGCATGGTCTGTTGGTGCTCTGGCGGATCTGTAAAGCAAGAGGGAGACAGGTACGTTAGTAGGACTGAGCTGTAAAAAAGAGTACGAGAGCTGTGATGTGCTGTTGGCAGCTTCAGTTAAGTGCAACCGTTCACTAAGCATAGATGTGTTTTTCAGTTGGTAGCCGCCATGTGGTGTTGGTGTAGACTATGGGCCTGATTCACGTTCCCTGTCGTACATTCTGCTGTTCAGTAATTATCACCCCCATAGGCTCCTCCAGGGGTGATGTGTTCTTGTGCCTCAGATGTCCATCCGTGCGAGATATGGCCCACCAGCACAAATGGGCTAAATGCGAGATATGGCTCACTAATACAAATAGACTAAATGCAAGATATGTCTCACTAACACAGATGGGCTAAATGTGAGACATGGCTCACTAACACAGTAGGGGTAAATGCAAGATACTGCTCACTTATACAAATGGGTGAAATGTGAGATATGTCTGACTAATACAGATGGGCTAAATGCGAGATATGGCTCACTAATACAAATGGGCTAAATGTGAGCTATGGCTCACTAACACAGATGGGCTAAATGCAAGCTATGGCTCACTAAGATAAATGGACTAAATGCAAGATATGGCTCATTAACACAGATGGACTAGATGCAATATATGCCCCACTAGCACAAATGGGCTAGATGCAAGAAATGGCTCACTAGCACAGACGGGCTAAATGAAAGCTATGGCTCATTAATACAGATGGGCCAAATGCGAGATATGGCTCACTAATACAAATGAGCTAAATGTGAGATGTGCCGGACTCACAGAAATTATCTATGTTCTAGTGGGTAATAAGAGTGGTGGGGTTTTACTGGAGTACAGTCATGGCTGTACTCCCCGTCCAAACCCCACTTACCTTATCAGTCACTTCTGGTCGACTGTGGCAGGCTTCTCAAGTGAACACAGCAAACACAGACTGGAGCTGCTTCTTCTGGAGTTGCCCTTTGCATTGGGGCCCTTAGCCTGGGCTGCCCGGCCAGAGGCTGCCCTCAGTGGGTATCCTAAATGGGCCACACAGACTAATCGATGTTCGAGGCGGGAAGGGAGGTGGGGAGAAACCTGGAAGCAGGCTGGGGTGGGTGCTGGGAAGGCTGGCAGAGGAGGCTGAATAAATAAATAATGGAAGGGAAAATGAAAGATGCTAATTTTGGCTCTGTGTGGGTCAGTGGACACCCTTACGAGGAAAGCAGCCAGGAAAGTGGCTTGATCTGGCACGAGAGGCCTATGGCCCTGTGTGTGTGCAACCAGCTGGCCACAAGGGCCAATCAGAGTTCGGGGGCAGAATGCGAAGTGGTGAGAAACCACGAAGAAGGCTGGGGAGAGCACTGGGAGGGCTGGCAGAATAAATACATTTTAAAAAACGAATGGAAGGGAAACGAAATAAAGACTTGCAGAGGAGGCAAAGTAAATAAATAATACTATACATGTTTAAAAAAGAAACACTATAAATGACTAGGCTAGTTTTTTTCTTATGGTGCATACTATTAAGTTTATTTTGCAAATGGTAGTCAATACATACTTCCAAGAAATTATTTATCTCAAACTTCAATGCAGATCTGAAATGCACAGAATACCCTATATTATCGAATCCCCCCAAAATGCCAAATATACACTAAAAATCCAATTATTCAAATGTGTTCTCATAGTTAATTCAGTGGTGACCTTTGGCAGAGCAAAGGACCTTCTGGTCATATAATCAAATGATACACAGTTCTCAGGAATAGCAGTCAGGTACAATTCTGGTTCTTGATAAATTATTATTTCAAATAAAAATTAAAATGTTTGCTAGTTAACTGGTAAACTGAAAGTTATATTAAATAATATTCAATGATTTAAAAAAAATCATTTATTTCGAGAATAGTTACCTACAAAATCTCTAAAGGCAATTCCTGCAATTTGATCTGTTTGAAAACGTTGAGCCTCATTTTAAATTGGGGCGTAAAAGCAAGGCATAATGCTTTTATACCTTGATTTACCTCACTGCCCAATTGTGCAGAAGTGACGAGATGGATGAGAGACATGGAATGGATATGGGATCTCTGCTGTGCATTCTTTCGTCTTGTTAGTACGTTTCGTTTAATGCCTGGCTACAGAGCAGGCAGATTCCATAGAAGTCCAACAATAAATGCTGCCTGCAAAAAGCATAATTTGCCGGCAGCGTGTATTTCTTCACAAGATGGAGAAGAAAACTGAAAAGTGAACAGGAATATGTCACATTTTATTCTTTAGAGTTCCACTCAGTCTTATGAACTTTTAAAATTGCATGCAGGGTGCCCAACAGCACACAAGTGCAAACATTGGTGGTCCCCTGCAATTTACATTTCTTATAAAATTACAGTGATATGTTAACAACCACTCACATTGTATCGGTGGAACCGCGCTGCCAATCCCAACTGCCTGAGCTGTTTGCAAGAAGAAGGCACTTTCTTTCATATCCTGTGGGAATGCCCCCGGATGCAAACATACTGGCAGCAGTCTGTAATAAATTAACTGCAGTCTTGGAGCATGTTATTTCTATGGACCCTAAAATGATGCTGTTGGATATTGAGGAAGGAGGAGACACAACTTTCTTTGAGAAGCCGTTCCTCTCCACAAGCACAGGTCTGATTAAACACAATATAGCAACATTGTGGGGGTCCGGTGTTGCTCCGCTCTTTGCGCAATGGGTAGCGGATGTAAATATGTGTATGTCAATGGAACAGCAGATATATACAGTTAGAGGGTGTCATGGGAAAGCAAGAAATATTTGGCAAAAATGGGAAGATGCAAGCTAAAATAAGATCCAAACCAACAATTTGAATGATATACGACAATAGATCAAGAGTGGCAATATGTTATGCGAATACATGGATTTGTTTTGTTTGTTTTGTAGTTGTACATGTGTCATCTTACTATCAATGTTTCAAAACTAATCAAATGTGTTGTTAAAAAAAAAAAGAATTTTGCAAGTTGATCACTGTTTCAAGGCCAAATATTTTCTTATAATCATTCAAGGTAGAGTTTTGTTTCACCTATACATCATTTGCTGTATCCCACTGAAAATACCTAAGGTTGTGTGTGTTCTGGGGACTACAGAGGTTTTTGTGCCTTCTGTGGCTGATTTTTCATTTTGTATGTCTCTCTGTGGCTTCTGTGCATTTCCGCAACTATTGATAATTAGTTTGTTTTAAAAAGGTGAATATCTCCAGTTTGGCTGATTTGATTTTCAAAATGGCGTTGGCATGCACTACTTCAGCCTGGGGTATGATGGTGTAGGATTATCTTGAAAATCGAAGTGCACTATTTTGAGATAATGCATTTCTCATCCTCCTTGCAAAAATAGCCCCAGATGAAAAACGTTGAATAAATGGTGCATAAATCCGGCCAAATGTATATGATTGCTTGGAATTAGCTAGATTAGCGTCCCTCCAAATCTGGGGGCATTTGATAAACAGGAACCAATGCAACATAAGAAAGCATTTTTGTATTTTCCTATTTCAAATATGATTTAAACTATTGCAGCTAAACGATTCCTAAATCGGGGAACACAGACGTCGAAAGGTGATTCAGCAGCAGCTGCCAAATACCTTTGTGCTCAGAGTCCAGCGACTACTGCCTAATGGATAGAACATGCACCCAGAGCCCTAAAAAAGTACGGCACTCAAGCAAACCCAACAAACCATGACAATTACAAACCATGCACACTTAGTACAAACCAAATGACCAACCCCGAAGCTCATTTGCGACTGAAAACCCACTGAATCAAACAGTCATTAAGCAAGACACTAGAAAGGTACAGAACAAATGCTTTATAATAAAAGGAAATATAGACCCTGATTTTAAGGACATGTACTGGCATGTCAAGAGAAACATACACCTCTCCAATGAAGACACATGAGACACCTTAGGTGTTTCCTGAACCTCTGTCAACAAAGTTGCATAGGACGTCACATAGGTCCCACACCACTTGTGGCATGGTATGCTACCCTTTATGAGAAAAAGTTGGATGAACACATCCAGCTAAGTCCGGCGCTCTCCGTTGGAGCTCTTCTGGAGCTCACTGTTCAGATTGTTTTTGTTTTAATGTTTAATAAGCTTAGAGTTCATCGCTCATGGATATCTAAAATCGTATTTAGAGCCACTTTAGAAGCATTTCAAGAGTATAATCCTGAATCTGAGGAGCATCAACAGCTGGGTGTTTTGCTAAATAAGAAGCAGACTTGTTTCATTTTGTGTACGGTTGTTTTAATGCCAATGCATTTCGGAGCGTATCTCCTTCTTCAGGGCGTTAACCATACCACTTATTGTAAATTTGTACACAATTATAATACGAGAATAAATGAAAATGTTGCAATCCACATCATGTGAAAATTCCAAATCAAAACAAGATTATAATTCCAATCAATAGTTTGAGAGTAAATAACCAATATTAACATAGTTCACCATAGTTGAGTACACAAATCAACAAATGCATAAAATGAATAATTGAAAAACATACATACCCAGTAAAGGTAATTCGTTAAATATGGAAGATTAGATGGTGGGGGGGAAGAAAACAACAACATAGAGCCCTTGTTAGGTAAAAGTAGGTACATGTTTGCGCACATTCATTTCTAAATCCAAAATAAATCCCATACATGACTATCATGTTTTCAAAATTACCTCAATCATTTTCCTGTGGTGTCTAGCACCCTTCTTTAAAGAACAACTTCTTACGTACAGCACTCCAGCCGTCTGTATTCTAAATTTAAAGAAAAGTAATACTAACAATGATGTATACTGTAATCATTGTTCTATATGTATACAAACGTTATACCTAATTCTTCTTAAATGTGGGGCACAGACTCACCCTTAGTGTTGTTTAAAAGTCTGGATGAGCTTCTGTCTAACGCTTCACTCGCGCTCTGCCTGTGTTGCATATATGCTGGTCCACGGGGAGCCGCGTTCCGAGCAAAAAAGGTGAAAAATGTCTTCTAAGTGGTTGCTGAGGTAACCACATACGTTGTGCGTGGTCACCTGACCACTATTCAGTACTACGTCGTCACACGTCCCGTGTTTCCATGGAAACCAGGAAGTCGGACGATAAATAAACAGAAAAAGTGCTGTCAGGTATTTCAAATAACGATTGCTGCGTGCAGGTTTCAATGGAGACTTATAGTGACTCGGTGATGCTATTAAACAAAAATCAATGTAACTGCCCCATTGAGCGTACGCTCGCGCCTGGCTGATGGTCTGCGTGGCGACACCTTGGGTCCCGTGTCCCCATGGAGGCGGGGAAACGGGATGTTGGGGGTAATTACATTCAATTATACCGCTGCATATATGCTTATGTTTCCCATACGATTACTTATTAACTGATGTCATTACGTAAGCCTCAGACGTACTAAGTTATATTCTAACTTCTGTCTACATGTTCGTTAAGAGTATGTTACACTAAGCATAAACTGAATATTAATTCGTACATACAAAATCACGTAAACAGGTGAAGTTAAATGATTTCTGATATTCTGCACTATCCGTAATGCTTGCGCCCAAAAATGTTATGTACGTTACTCTGTACGTGTAGTTTACAATAATGATGATAGCTTGTGCATGTTCTATCAGGCATGTATATTGCATTGTGTGTAGCAACCATCTGTCTGGATCTGGTTGTCGGACCTAAAATGCCTAGGTCTCATCCTTGCACCGCTTTTCTTTTTATGAATCCACAACTGTCATTTAGCCACAATAGATATGTCCATGTTGGTGTTCCCCTCCCCATCCTTTTACATAAACACTAGCATGTTTATAAGAAACATGCCCAGTTTATCTCTTCATTCATTCCTCTCGGGGTGAGACACCCCAGCGTTTCAATCCAATAACATTCCCTTCTGTCTAACTTGTTTTGTATGTTTTCATGAGGATCATTACTCCAGACAACCTCCAGCACCATGAATCGAATCTGTGTCAAGTTATGTCTCTCTTTGATCCAGTGTCTTGCGACCGCAGAGTTTAGATTCTTGTTCCGTATACACGAGCGATGCTCGTTCCATCGGAGTTTCGCTTTTCTTTGAGACTGTCCCACATAAAACTGTCCACAGGGACACTTAATACCGTAAATAATGTTAGTGGTGTCACAAGTTGCAAATTATTTCAGTATGATTTTTCTTCCTGTATGTGGATGGTTGATAGTTGATCCTTTTTGCACATAGCTACAGTTACTACATTGTAGACACGGAAACGTTCCAACACGTTTCGTCTCAGGTCGTTTCTTGCGTTGTCTTGTCTGTACCAAACTGTCACGAAAGTTCCTGTTTCGTTGGTAAGCAAATATAGGTGGTTCTTTGAAAAGATCCTCGGTCTTCTGATCGCAAGATAATACTTGCCAAGGTTTTTTGATAATTGATTTGATGCGGCCACTTTGTGTTGAAAACCGTGTGACAAATACCAATGATGGTTCTGTTTTCGCTTTCCTTGCTGCTATAAGTAATTCATTCCTGTTTTTTTGCTCTATCTTGCGTTTGGCTTTTCTAATTTCCTCCTCCTTGTATCCACGTTTCAAGACCATTTCGCCCATTTCGTGAAGTTCTTTATCATCGTCTCTCGGATCACTGATAATGCGCTTCACTCTGAGCATCTGACTGTACGGTAAGTTCCTGATCAAGCTAGGTTCGTGGAAACTCAGTCTATGGAGCAGATTATTGCGATCGGTTGTCTTTGTGTATATATTAGTTTTGTATTCATGTTCCATGGACTCCACATTCACGTCAAGGAAACGAATGCTTTTTTTTAGAGAACTCATAGGTGAACTGAATTTTTTCACTAATTGTGTTGAGGTATGCGAAAAATTCCAATAGATCTGTCTCAGTACCTGTCCAAATTCCAAATATGTCGTCTATGAAACGAACCCAAATAGCCAAATGTGCCTTCCATCTTTGATGACTTAATATATGGTCTAACTCAAATTTGTGCATAAATGTGTTGGCTACCCTTCCTTTCTGAGAACATCAGAGACACAAAGAATGTCTTCTATCATATTTTCAGGTTTTCTATGGTCATCAGTTCTACTGGAGGCACAGGCCTGGCCATCAAACAAACTCTCTCTGGGGCACCCCATTATGGCAAAAGGAGAGGCCACATCAGTCTAAACAGAGAGCATGAATGTGGTGGACATCTATGGTTGAACACCTTCTTCAAACTCTTACATGGATCATGGCATGATGCAGGCATATTGGATGCCAGTTAGGGTGTTACACCACATGCAGCAATATATACACAAGAACTGTATTCTTTTAAGTGAGCTATCAAAAAAAGGCATATGTGTAGATGACTACAACTGCCTTACACCCCAAACAATGCCTCGATTCACAGGTACCTGCCTACAGATAGTAACCAGCGGCGCTATAAAGTAACATCAAATCCATCTTATGTTCAAAAGTGACAGAGGATACTCACTCAATACATGACTCATGAGGCCATTCAATAACCCAACAATGAGAGATGAAATGATGTAAAAGGGCCCAAGTGTGCAGCAGAAGCAGTATCATGTAAGCCTTTCGAATTCCAAGGCAATGCTGGATGTGTCTGCACCGAGGCATATGTTCAATCTATGTCACTACACTGGAGACTGTGGACCTCCCTCAAATCTGTCCGATTCTACACCACAGGGCCAATATGTCTACTTACCAAGCCCAGACAGCCACCACAATCTCAACAGCATAGTCCACGTGTGTGTAGAGGAGGTCCCAAACACGACCCGCACTCCAGCCATCCATTTTGAAGTACCAGGACCGTTCATGCTGAAATATGTGACGTATGATGAGCAAATAAACCAGCAGAGAGCCGCAGTTGGGCTCTGTCCAGTAACTAGCAGAAGAACAGCACCTCTTGAAGTAACGACACCTAAGAAAACCTGGACAGTAAGGTACCAATTGAGAAAACCATTTCGACAGATGAAACAGAATGAAGATTGTCAGAACACAATCCCTGAAGAAGCTAAAAAGATACTGAAGGAAGACGAATGGTGATGTCACAAGAACCCGGACTGACTCACATATAGAAGATATGACGACCTGTGAATGATGAAAAGAGATGAAACACCATGGATAAGTGACATCCTGAACCTAGAGTGAAATAATCAATGTCAAGGATATCAGAAATGATGCCATGAGCACGGTGAAGATATTCAGTTAGTTTGAACATGTACATATGCATGCAACCGCAAGAAGCAAAGAATCATGAGGCCTGCTTATGCTTGGTAGTAAAATAGATTGCGGCAAGCGCCATGTATACATATCTACCTCATAAGGAGCACTTTATATAAGTATACTTCCACTATGCACAAGAGCAGAGTCAACCAAAGGTTACTAAAGATCTCAAGAGGAGACCTCAGCAGCAACCAAACCCAGAATTAAAGACAGAAAGAAACTCAGATGCATGCAAATCGTGCCAGGAAGCCAAGGTCGTATCGGTTGAAATAGCCAAGAGTGGATACAATTTATGAAAGAAGAACAGAGTATTCTGTTCAGAAAGGTCAAGATAAGCCACAGGAGGAAGATGGATGGCAGAATTAAATCAAATACTCAAATTGCATGAAGAATAAGATGATTTAACGGTGTCAAAATTACGTGACCAGCCAAGCGAGACGAGATGAAGCTTTCACACCTACGCATGGCCTTGTGCCATGCACAGATATCTTAATTTTTCTAGACCAAGAAGCAGTCTTGAGGCCAACCACAAAGAAATAATTGACAGATGACCACAGAAGTGATGATTGATTGTAGCAATAATTGGAGGAAAACCTGGGGGTGCAGACGCACTCCCTGCACCTGGCCTGCTATTCTGCACGCTGCTAAGCAAGTGGAAAAGTATGAGTGGGGTTGTTGCCAACCCAATCATAGTGGTCCAAGTAATCTAGGGTCCTATAGTGAGTAGAACCAATGAGGAGACGTACTTTTAGTGACATTTACAGTAGCCATTTTGAAGGTAGGGCTTAGATGCCCCACCTGACTGTGTTTGTCCAATCCCCTCATTTCGTAACCATATACAGATATAGCACCTATATTAAAGTTACCTTCCCATAACTAATAGAATTGCATGCAAAACTTTAAGCGTTACACGTCAGTGATGATGAGTTTTTAGTATAAATGATGTGTTTTTTATGAAGTTCATTAGGGTTGTTGAAGCGAGAAGGAAGTTCGAGCGATTGCTGATATTCATGAACTCCCCGTTTTTTGTACTTGTCATTAAACGGACTCCATTTGCCAAGCCGTTGAGTTGTCATTATTGATTTGATGCGAGAGTATTAATCTGCATCGCCATCCATCTCAAGGGTGTTGCTGCCTCATCTTAAAGTGCTATTGGTAACCCCCAGTTCTATGGGCCGGTTGGGGTCTTAGTACACACTTGGTAGCAGAGAGGATGGTTTATCGACTAGCGATTAGTTAAGACATCCATTGGCTGTTGACATAATTAACTCTTGGTCCTCAGCAATATCACAAGTCCTTTGCCATCTGCCTAAGTAGACTGAGAAGCTCCCCGTAGATTGTGGTTGGACTAAAGTGTAAACCTGCAGGTTGATGTCTGGAGGAACCTGTGCTTTCTCCCACAAACCCCTTCCCACTTCTACGAGCAGGCGATCGAGTGAAAGGGATGGAGAGGCGGTAACGAAGGCGGTGATCCCGAGCATCCAGAGAGGAAAAACATGTAAATGGTGAGTGAAAAAGACTAAATGCTTTGACAAAAAGTTGCATGCCATAGAACAAGTAAGGGAAGGTAACGGAGGGAGGTGAGACAACAATAATGTCAGAGCAAGAGTAGAATGTATATGTATGGGGAAAGAAATATTGACGCAAGGGGGCAGAGCTAAAGAGAGAATACCGGCAAAGGTACACGAGCATAGAGGATACCGGGAGGTTACCCGAGCCAGAGAGAAGATACCAGGAGGACACCTGAGCAGAGAGAGGATACGCCCAGATACCTACGCTTTAATATAGTGGCAGAAGAAGCATGCATTCAAAGTCCTGAAAAGATAGGGCACAGTAGTAGACCAGAATCGATGAAAGAGGCGATCTGAAAGAGATGGGCTTACATTCCATGTCGGAATAATGATAGGGGCAGGAGATTTATGTAGCTGGCCGGAGTCTGTCTCGTCTGTCACGTCTGTCTTGTGTTTTCCTTTCCACTGACGTCATAAAGTAAGAAATTTTTTTGGGGGGAATTAACAGGAAAATTGCACAATTGTATAGCTATGATGTTGTATGATATGAATTGCTTGTATGGAAAAGTAAAACACATTTTTTGTGAAAAAATACGATTGGAGCTTGCGACGATTGGTGCTTGCTCATATTGTTGGTTTTATTTAAGAAACGTAAAAGCATAACAAAGTGTTATATGAAGAGAAGGTGAACAGTTTTAAGCATGGAAGACGTTACACCGTTCATACACTTGTGCAAACAGTTGCCAAAACATGCACCTAAACTGAAAATGTACAGTGCGGAATGGGTTAAAGGAACCACCCAAAAAATGCTTATGCCATGGCCCTAGGGAGGATCGCTATCTAAAACGGTCCTGCAACACATGATGACATATGTGCACGCCACATACACTAGAAAAACAAGACAAACGCCTAGCTAGTTTAGAGCTTTGGAAGATGTACCAGGAGGATAAGGAGGAGGAACCACCGCTAAATTGGATAATTAACAAATGCACAGAGGGGGGTTAAACGCCTTCTGCACCACCCACCCTAGGTGAACCAAAAAGCGAAGCCAGTAAAGACGAAGGATTAGACCCATTGAGGGAACTTAAAGCAAAAGTTTTGAGAAAAGAGTGGAGTCAGCAGCTACCCTGGTCATTGGCCCTCATTACGACCCTGGCAGATTTTTTCCGCCATCGACGGACTTTCCGGCCATGGCGCAAAGTCCCTTTACGCCATGGCGGATGGTGGACTTACCGCCCCATTCCAAGGTCGGCGGGGCGGTAAGTCCCCATTGACCCATTTACCCTTCCCCATTCCCATTTCGGCCCCATAGGGCTCAATGGGAGTGGGGAAGGAGTTAATTACGCCACCGTAAAATACGGTGGCGTAATTAACACCAAGGTCCCAGAGCGCCATGGATTTTTCCGCCCGCAAAAAGCGGGCGGAAAAATGACCATGGCGCTCCGGGAACTCGTAGTTGGCGGTAAGGGGTCCGCGCAGCTAACGCTGGCGCAGACCCCTTAGCGCCAGGGTCGTAATGAGGCCCATTGACACTTTGGTAGGATTCATTTTTGGGGAGGCAGTGGAGCTAAATTAGCACATATCTGTTAGCTCTTAACATAAACACAAAGAAGTTAGATTCTTTTTCAAACAAAAAAGGTTGAGATTTATTACATTTTCAAGAGTAAAAAACCTTTTCAAGAGTAAGAGAAGGGTTACCGCCAAAGTCGGGATGAGGCCCATAGTCATAGATATGCATTTTTGCTTTATCTAGATTCTCGAATAACAGTTTTATTGAAAAACCTATTTTATCTATAATTTTCTGAACGTTCCCTCTCCATGCACGCAGGAATGGATCTGCAGAGTTTAACAAGTAGTCTGCTATAAGACACAGCAAATCAGTTTTTGTTCCAGCTAAAACACATTTATGATAAAAGGCACATATTTTCCATTTGTACATTGCATATAGTGATAATAATCCCAATTCATGTCTTATTAGGGGTATTGTTTCGAAAGTTGGTAGGTTGAAAACTTGCTTCCAATATTTCCCTTCTATTCTTGCCCAATAAGTACATGGTTTCCCCAGTGATGCCTCTAAGCCATACAAAATCACTGGGATAATTTTTTGTTTGTAACAAGTGTGAATTGGTAAAACAGAAAATTTGCAATACTTCGCTTTAATTATACAAACCTGGGAAATTACTGTGCATAGTTTTTTGATTAATGTATAATTCATAGGCACTATTGACTTGATGGTTAGATATCAGTGTGCCTAAAAAGACATACAAAGATACTGTGGTTAAAAGTAATTTTTGGAGTGGCCACCTATGGTGAGTGGTGCACTATTTAACATTGCCAAACTGAATTACCTTGGTTTTGTCTAGGTTAATCAATATGCAATTATTTTGTGCATATTTATCTAAGGCAGTCAATAGGGCTCGTAGTCCATTGGGAGTTTTCGAGAACAATACCATATCATCTGCATAGAGTAAATACTTCACTTGGACGCCATTCAATTTTGGTGGGTCTATCCTGGTATTTTCAACCCATTTACCCACGTTAGAGATGGAAAAATTGAACATAGCAGACGCCAGTAAGCAGCCCTGTTTCAATCCACGGGCAGTGTGGATTGGATCTGATAAGAGGCCATCTGTGGATAGTTTGACCTGAATGAATGTATCAGAATAGAGGTTGATTACCCACTTTAGAATATTCCATGGACACCCTTTGTCCATCAGTTTCTTATACAGTAGTTCTCGTGGTTCAGCATCAAGTGCCGTACGAAAGTCTATAAAGGCGATGTACAATGCCTGATGATTTTTTTGAGCTTGTTGTATGATACTATTCAAAGTTATAATATTGACCGGTGTTCCCATCCCTGCTAAGAAGCCCATTTGAAAGGGGTCATGTTCTCTTAGAGCCACATACTGAATTGTCTCAGAACTAGGCACGCAAATATTTTTCCTGGGCAGTCCAGTAATGCAATTGGACGATAAGATGTGGGCTCCGTTCTACTGCCCTTTTTACAGATTGGAAGGATTATTGAGTGTTTCCAGGAGTTGGGGATGTGACCCACCACAAATATGTGCTTAAAAATCTGATAGAGAATGTGCGCACATTCTTGTGGATGGTCTTTATCATGCCATTATGTAGGCCGCCAGGCCCCCTTGCTCGGGATCTACTCAGATTTTTAATGCACAGAGAAATGTCTTCCAATTCTAGGGGGAAAGCATGTGCTACATTTGATCCTATATTAATTCCCTCAAAATTAATAAATGGTGAGCAGTAGAGATTATGAAAGTATGACTGCCATGCCTCTTTTGCTATGGCATTAAACTGAAGTGCACATTGTGTCTTAGACGTGGCATTATTCAGACATGCCCAGATGTCCCTTGTGGATTTATTTAGGATATGATTGAGCATATATTCATTGTCAGCTTGATGCTGTATGCATCTCTCTTCCTTGAGCCAGGATTTGTGTGCCCTTAGTAGATTTTTTTTTATTTGAATTCTGTCAACATTCAATTGCTGGTTCAAGTTACGGAGACTGCGTCTTAGATTGGATTTATGACGCTGCTCTTCAGCATCAAATACAGGACAATGTTTAATCTGAATGCTCTGGTCTGGAGGCTTGTACTCTTTAAATACCTGTATCAGTTGCACATAACAATCGGAACCCTCTCCATAGTCGCAGTCAAAGGTCTTACTAATGTTGGTTTTAAATTCAATTTATTTATAGGGATTCCAGTGGAACCGATTCCCTGCATTATTCACTGTGACTCTAGATAAATACTGATTTTCCTGTAAGCTCGGGCTAGAAAGATGAAACAAACAACAAAGGTGTAACATGTTGTGATCGCTCAACATAGAGGGGATGAACTTCATGATTAATATATGTTTTAAGGAGTTAAGGCGTGCCAGGCCCAGATGCCTACGGGCCTGCCGCGCGCTACAAATAAAGAAAATACAAATAATACAAATTAATGTTCACAAAGACGTAGTCCAAAATGGTCTGCTGGAGCCCTCGTCCCCATGTGAAGTTGGGCGGGATGTCCCCAGGTACAGCACCGTTTACCATCACGAACCCCCTTTCTTTCATTATGGAGGACCAAATAGTTTCCACACAAGCAGTTTCAGAATCATCTTTCGGAAATAGATGATTTAGATCGCCCATAATAAAAGTGTGCAATAGTCCTGAGTCCAGAAGCAACATATCGAGGATTGATAGTAGGTGTTCGAAGAATAAGTCTGTAGGTAATGTAAACTTGTTCCAATATATATTGACAATGGCAAAAGACATTGACCCTCTAGTTAGTTTCACTATTTGGAAGCTAGGGGATGGAAATGGGCACGAGATGCTTGTTAGGCCAGAGGTTTTTTTAATTGGCAAGAGTAACCCACCCATGGGGCGCCCCATGGCCTTTTTTGTTGCAGGTGTTTAAATAGTCGTGTGAGAGTCACAAACCGGGGCAATCATCAACCAGGTTTCTTGAAGAGCAATTATATCCTGTATTCCCAGGTTATTCTCCCATGAATTAATTAAATGCTTGTGACCTCTGGTATTGTCACGATCCATGCCCCTGACCCCCTCAGGTATAACTGCCCCCTGGCAGCAGTGGGACTAAAGTCTTCACACCGGCCCCAAGGCCCTTAAAACTCCATCAGAAACATACATGGAGTCAGTCCTGGTGCCTTTATCAGGAATACAGCAATACCAGTTTTGGACCTTAATCCAACATGGAGGCCTATTGCACAGCTCAGTTCTTTAGAACCAAGCCATGTGGTCTAGTGTTTTCGGTGTGGCTGGGCCTGGAACTACTTGGTCTAGAACTACTTTACCTAGGCTACTTAAACCACACCCAAACAGCAGAACACACTTTGCGTTATTCTGCACTCCTGCAGCGTAACGCTCACTGTGTCCAGTTCCCGCTCATCTGCTTCTCCGGTGGCCCGATCCTGAAGCCCTAGATCCGGATTCCCCTAATAACCTGGAAGAACAAGAACAGCATTAGCGAGCAAGAATACTTACCTGTGAAGTTACCTTGCCCATCTCCGTAGTTCGCCGCAACCTGCAAAGGTAAAGAAACAAGGACAGCATTAATAACAATTCTTACCTGGGTAAGCAGTGAGTCCTGGCAGCACCCTGCACTTCTTTTACCTTGCCAATCTCTGGGTTTCACCGAAACCTGCAAGGGAGAAGGAACAAGGTCAGCATTAACAAAGCACTTACCTGGGCAAGCAGCGCTTCAATCGCTCATCACTCTGGAACATCACTGCAACCTGTACAAAGAAGAGAAGAGAACACAGATTAGCAATTAACACCAATAAACAGTGCAGTGCTCCGCGCATCAATAACTCACCGTTTTCTTTGCCATAGGCGCGGCAACTCCGAGATCACAACCATCCCTGTGAAAACAAAAAGACACATTGTTAGAGAACAGCGTAGTGGAGCAAGATGCTGAGAAGACAGAGAAAACAGAGGGAAAGAAAGGGACAGAATAAAGATGGAAAAGACATTATAACTCACCTGGAAGACAGCAAGCAGAGTCGGAGTCACAGCCGGTCTGGACCCTACATAAGGGCACACGGTCCAGTGAAGCAACTAGGTCCACGGAACGCCCACACCAACCAAGGGCCCCTGAGCAATAACCCCAAGGGAGGGGATTTGGTCAAGAGGGAGGTGGGAGTCCACCCATCACAGAACCAGTATCTTAACCCTCCATTCTCCTGTTATAGGCACTACCCAACGTCTGGCACCTAACCAAGCAGAGAGGGGTCCGGTATAGCGCTTAGACCTCCATCCAGTATCGTGTGGCGCCCCCGTGGATACCAGGTGAGCATAACAGGTATTCGACGAGATCAAATTGATGATGTTGATGGTCATGGGCTGTTATGATCTGCCAGTCTGAAATTGCTTGGTTTCGGGGTAGCTTATATGAGACTGAGCGATTTTTGGGCCGCCTTATAGATTTTGACTACTGGCCTATCCACTTGTTTTGTGAATTGCCTATTATCTTGAATTAGGCTAAATCCCAAGTCATAGAGTGCTGGTCTCGCCTGCCAGAGAGCACTCGCAACCAATCCTGATCTAATGTAAATCCTTGCCTCGGCTAGATCTTGGCTACTGGTAAACTCCACTTGATCAATGTCTGATGATACTAGGTTCTTCAGTGCTAGAATTTCGGCACAGATGTTCAGTATGCTTACTCTATTGAGCGCATACTGGGTGCTTGGCAGATCTCGACATTTTAACATTAAACAATGGTGCTCTTTTTGTTTGATTTCAGTCTCGGTGGTAAGCTGGTTTTTGTTATGAGCTCGCGTGGATGTTAACTGAGACAAATTTGAAAAGCTGGTGGGCACTATATTATCTCTGTGTGTTGGTTGAGGACCCTGTGGCAGGAACGCAGGACCTTGTAATAAGGCTCTCACATCAGGGAATTCAGAACAACAGAAGTTACCTTCTTTATTTGAGCTGAGTTGTTTATCAGTAACATATGCCAGCTTTAGCATCTCTCTTACGGCTTGTCACAGGACACTCATAACACTGCCTTGGGCTAGCATATTAATGGTAGCCCTGACATTACTCTGTTGTGTTTTTGTCTGTGCTTCTAGGGGCAAAAGGATGAAGGCAGAATCAATTGTTGGGATTTTGCGTTTCAGGGACTGTAAGTCTGGGCTCCATGTCTGTCCTCAACTGAGGGAATTCTATAGAAACAGGTAAATCTGAGGATGCAACCAAAAGTATTTGGATGTTGTCTAGCTTGCTAGTTTTTGAAAGTATATAAGCAACAATAGATGCTCGAATTTCTTCTCGTAATGTGGAGATATATAGCGCTTGTTTCTCTGTAGCTGTATTACATGGGATCATCGGGAGCTTCTCAGAAACCACAGTGTTAGAAATGGAACCAATAGCTCTCGAAGTCGAGATCTCTAGCAATTCAAAATTGCTAGCTTTTTGCAATTCAGGAATACTGGCATTTCTTCTCTCCTTTGGCACCTTATGCAGCGCTAGGGCTACTAAGTAATCTAGTGGTTTGGATGTATGTGGATTCAAATTGGAGCTCTTTTTGATCGTAGTGACGGTTGACGAGTTTTGGAATTTCCCTAGTCGGGTGCCACCTTCACAAATCTTCGTGCACAGCCCTTGAACTGTGAGCGATGGGTTTTCTTATTTGGTTTTGCACCTTTTTGAACACCAGGGCCATCAATGGATAAACCCCCCCACTTGTCCTGATTGTTTATTCCCTGTTGATGTGAAAAGGTCAAATATGTTAGTTTTAATCATTGGGAGTATTTTAGCCGATATGCCTGCATCGGTGGACTTGCTATTATGGTTGTGTGGTTGTGTATTCTCAATTTCAATTACGTCCTCGGTAACCATGGTCACTTGACCACTCACTTGGGGCAATATTTGGGCGATCATAATTGTCTCTGTTGGGAGAGGAAGAGCTGTTGGAGTAATGGAACTCTCCACAACCTGAACTGCTCTTGGATCTAAAAGCTCCGGGGACTCAAACGAGCCATCATGTGTTGGCGGCAATGTGATTGTCTTGTCAGACATAATTAATGTTTCAATGACTGTCACATTGCCAACCAACTGCTCTAGTATTTTCATTTGGTGAGAGATTTTTCCTTCTTGTATTTCATAGAGTTTAGCGACTGATAGTAGGGCAGTGTTCATGGCGCTCAAAATGTTAATGAGCGCGGGTGCTTTAGGAAAGGAGAATATCAAGTAGATTGTGCTTTGTTAATGAAGAATTCTGAATCCTGAAATGGCTCTTGGAATCTAGAGCGTCTCAGAGTAGGAGCTATGAATGAGGAGACTCATCGATAAAATTAATATGAGTATTGTCTTGTACCTCTGGGGATTTATGTTTCTCTGGGCTTTGATGATGAGAGGACTTGTTATATGACATTCTATGATGATGTGTTGATGGACAGTACCTGATCCTCATGCCTATCAGTGTGACTTGGTGAGTGTTCTTCTTGTAGTTGTATTAGGTCGCCTGAATTGGACCAAATTTATTGGATATCCTGTAGATGAAGACTGGATTGATTGGATGAGTCCATAAAATCTGAAGAATCTTCATCAATCTCGCCCGCAATGGTAAGTTGATCATAAACTCGTCTTAAATTCTGTTGGGCTAGTACAGAGTAACGCAGCAGTTCCATAACTTTTAGTGAACTGGGTCGAACCTCCGTATAGGGTAAGGCGTGTGCTTGTAATTCCTCCGCAAGACAGACTGAGACTATTGTGGTGTCTGTAACTTCATTCAGCAGTTGTGCAGTTTCCGGAAGGGGCGCATTAGGCAGTTGGGGGACCGGATCATTGGGATTCTGTATGCTCTGGGGTTCCTTCCTTAACAAATGGACAGTGTTAGGGGAACTGCAGGGAGATATTATCGCCTCATGGTCCTGGTGATGAATGGATGGAAGTATGGCAGTTTGCGCATGATGGAGCTACATTTAACATTGCAGAGCCACGGTATGGAAAGCATTACGATTGCTATACCCGAATACTACTGACATGGGAGCTATAGTCAGAGGATCTTTTGCTTACATTCAGAATTTCCAAGATGCCTGGGAATCTTGGGGGAAATTTATACTAGTGTTTTACCATATATTATGCCAATGGATGCCAGATCAGGTACTGAAGCAGCTCAAGAAATTGGTAGGAAAAGAGGCCAAACCGTGGTCTGAAATACAGTTGACCATAGCACACTATTGCAGGC
This sequence comes from Ambystoma mexicanum, assembly GCF_040938575.1. Taxonomy (NCBI): domain Eukaryota; kingdom Metazoa; phylum Chordata; class Amphibia; order Caudata; family Ambystomatidae; genus Ambystoma; species Ambystoma mexicanum. Next base: position 313,556,824 of record NC_090937.1, on the reverse strand, counting down.
TGCTGCAAGAAATAATCGCAAAAAAGAGGCTGCACGCAAAGCTGAAGAGGCAAAATTAGTGCAGAAAACATTTTCAAAATATGCCATTGAAGGGGCAATGATAACTAGCACAAACGGATCGAACATACAGCAGGTCAATAATCAACAGCAAGTTAATCAGGGCAAAATGTATTCTACCCAAGGGGGAGAGGCTTTCAAGGAAGAGGATGGCAGAGTAATCAGGGAGGTTTTCAAAACATGCAAAATGGCATTCTGGAAATGTCAAATGGGAAAATTATCAGACCACTGCCAATATGTTGCACATGTGGAACGACAGGGCATCTAGCACGCACATGCAGAAGTCAAAGAAAGGTGCAAAACAACCAGGGAATAAGAGTAGGGATGGTGAATCCACCTGTGTTCTTACAGCAGAGTGCGAAAGGATTTGCACAGAATCACACGGTGCAACAGCAAGCACTCGGAGCACAACAAAGCTTGCAACCTCAGAATATGACAAATTTTCCGCAAGGACAATCTCAACAGTCGCTGATGCAACTGTCACAGATAACAAGTACGGGACAGGTACTGAATTCTGGAATGAGATATAACACTGGTGATGGAGGAAATCCATTCACTCAGCATGGGACAAAGTTGTATATGGATTTGGACAGCTCACTGGGAAACCTGATGTGTTCTCTCCTTCGATTTTCAACAGAGTCCTGCAGATGGACTTAAGCAATATTGCATTAGAGAGTGTTGTCTTGCAATATGTGGACGACATCTAAATTTTCAGCAGGAGAGAGGAAAAGTGCAGACACAATTCTATTCAGCTGTTGACTATATTGGCAGAGAAGGGTTATAAAGTTGACAAAGAGAAGTTACAATATTGTCAGCAAGAGGTGCGCTACATAGGCCAGCTGATCTCAAATGAGTAGAAAAGGGTTACCCCTGAAAGGGCTGAGGCCATATTGAACACAGCCAAGCCACACATGATAAAACAGTTGCAGAGTTTTCTAGGCCTTTTCAATTATGTCAGGGCATGGGTCTTTGACTACAGTTCGTATACCAAGCCCTTGTTGCAGGCCCAAAAGAAAGCACAGGTGACGAAAGAAAACATTGAATGGACTGAGACCATGGAAGAAGGGTTTGCTGAACTCAAGAAAGCCATTTGCACGGCACCGGTTTTAGGAATTTCCAATTATGCAGAGGAATTCTACCTGTTTTCACACATGAATGGCAGTGTCATGACAGCAGTACTCACACAGAGAACCACGTTGGGGTACAAGCCCCTGGCATAGTACAGTGGGAATTTGGACCCAGTGATGAGAGGTCACTTCCCTTGCGAACAAAGTTTAGCTGCCACAGTGTTCAACATGGAGAGGGTGACAACCATTGTGATGGGATTCTCAATGACGTTGTTCGTCGAGCAAGCATTATTTGCCATTCTAGAGAAGCCGAAAGACACAATGACATCTCAGAGAGCTTCTGCTTATAAAGTGATCATATCAAATCAATCGATTAGGATAATTTGATGTAAGTTAGTGAACTCAGCTATGTTTATAGCAGAGCCAGTCACTCATGGAGAGCCAATCCATGACTGCACAAGCTATGAAGAATTCTATGATGAGATTCTCAGAGTGAAAGAGAATGCATTGGCAGAAGGAGAAATTGTCTTTGTTGACGGTTCCTCTAGAATCAATCAAAATGACGGGCGGAGATATACAGGCACTGCTGTGGTGAAGCACACAGCAAATGGAGAATTTCGAGTACTTATTAGTGCACGATTACCATCACATTATTCAGCACAAGCTGCAGATTTATTAGCGTTGATACTCACTATTGAGAATCACACAGACCAGGAAGTGATGGTGTACAGTGACTCCACCTATGTGACGTCGGCAGTGCACGCAGGCCTAGCACCCTGAAAAAGGAGGGCTACCTCTAAGTGGACAGCACGCCAGTGCAGCACGCAGCCTTATTGGACAGGCTCATTAAAGCACTACAGCTCTCAGTGGGCATAGCGGCCGCGAAATGTGCCGCCCACACAAAAGGGACAGATTTTATCTCACAAGGAAATCAAGCAGCAGACACAGAAGCCACGCGTATGGCAACCAAGGATGAAATAATAATGAATGTGGAAGTAACCGATGTGCATGAGAAGATGATTGTTGCACGAAGCGAAACTGAGGGTTATAGTAACATGGGGCAATCCCAGTTAATGAAACTCCAAGTGGGGGCACCACAGGAGGAGAAAAATCTCTGGAAGCTGCGTGGGTGTTCTTTAAACCACTCTGAAAGCTTGTGGCAACAAGACAGCACTGGTAAACCGGTGATGCCTATAGCCCTGTTAAAAATAGCATTGGAACAATTACATTATCCAGCTCACATGACTAAAGAGAATCTAGCAGCAACGATCGCTGAAGACTGGTTTATACCAAACTTAGCAGAGCACATTGCAATTATGGTGAACTGTATAATCTGACAACAGTTCACGGCTGGGCATACACTAAGAGTAATTAGAGGAGTCATCCCAAGGCCCAACGGACCTTTTCAGAACTTGCATGTCGATTATGTCGATATGATTCAAGTATGTAACAGGTACAGGTATTTAATTGTTGTGGTCTATCCATTCTCTAGATGGATAGAAGCAGGTCCATGTACACACCCAGACTCTACCTGTGCGGCCAAATTTCTGGCGAGAGAGGTATTTCCCAGGTGGGGATTATGTGAGGTCATGAGGTCAGATAATGGGCCTCACTTTGTTAATGCAGTATTAAAAAAGATTAGCTTGCTGCTTGGTATAAAGCACAGGTTCTCGTCGGTGTATCATCCGCAAGGTAATGGGATATGTGAGAAGCTCAACAGCTTGTTAAAGGAAAGGATAGCCAAGTTGAAGCTTACTCTAAAGAGGGGATGGATACAGTGCCTTCCACTGGCACTGTATGCATTCAGAAACCAGCCTGGTTCTGACCATCATCTTATGCCGCATGAAATAGCAACAGGCAGAAGGTTGCACACTCCATTGACACCCTGAGATAGAGCTAAATGTGATGCTCAGCCAACAGGGGACATTTTAGGATCAGAAATGCAAAATTACTTGAATTGCATGACATCTTGTCCTACTGTAATTTCAGGACAGCTGCAGCGATGACAAAAAGGGTGCAGGGCAGCACAGAACACAGAAGGAGATACTACAACCGACCCAATTCAAAGTTTACATCTACCACTAATTTCCCCTGGGGACACGGTCCTGGTGAGGAACCACACGAGAAAAAAGTGGGACGAGCCAAGGTTCAACGGACCCTTTAAAGTGGAAGACGTCACTCCCGCTGCAGTCAAGCTACAAGGAAGAAGAGCTTGGCTATTTCTGGGTGATATCAAGCCATACAGCGGAGAAGGCCCCCTGCCCGCAACCCAATTCATAGAGACTTCAGACGGCGGGGAAGAAACGCAGCACATGCAGACGAGATCCATGACGAGGAAGAAGAACACATGACCAGCAAAGCAAAGACAAAGACATTTTGTGCAAGGTTGTGGCTTAATTTTGGACAGTTCCTCTGTGCAAAAAAGGGGATAGGGTCATAAAAAATGGCCACTATGTGCATCCTAGTTGCAGGGTGAAGAAGAAAATTGCATGCATAAAGCCACAACATAGGTTATTGATTTTGAACTTAAGACTGAGGCGCACTGAAACCTTGATAAGAAAAGGATATGCCAAATGTTGATCTAGGAGACACAAATTGGAAGAAAATACAGTATCCAGACTTGTTTCAAACAGGAGCATTATTTGGACTCACTATGGTGTCCCACAGCAGTGACGTCACTAAAGACATTCTAATTTACTTTGAGTTAGTACTGAGATCATACCCGTCGTTAGTGGGAAGGCTCACTAATATCACTGAATTTCTTCAAGATCCTGAAAACGAAAAGACAATTAGGAGGCTGCTCATTGTGATTGCCGAGCAGTTCCTCCTGCTTTTGGACAGAGGGCAAGACAAATGTCCCAACCAGAAGAAGCAGTGAATCGGCTTGTTGGCGTATTATTCTTTGGAATAATTGAAGACTGTCCAGATCTTGGTGGGAGAGACACTGGCATCTTGACAGTTCTTTGACATCCAGCAAACACAGAACATTTGAGTATAATCCTGAACTGAATCATAATTCAGGTTGCTCTTCACGCTCATCGAAATCACAGAAGCTGCTCATGATAATTGCTGAGCAGTTCCTTTCACAGCAAGGACAAGACTAATGTCCCTATCACCAGAAGATAGCAGACTAGCGAGCAACATCTTCTTTCGCCTAATTGAGGACTTTCCAGAACTTGTGGGGAGACCGGCCAGTGTTGACGTCCTCACTTTCATCAGAGACCCAGCAAACTCTACACAGATGAGCATGCTGCTGCATGGTATTGTGATGCAAGTTGAACTTTCTTATCATCATTAGAATTTCCGGAGGAGACTGAAAACGTTCTGCCAAGGGACAGATCGAGAAAGTGTTGCCAGAAAACTTCACCCTTGTTTATGCTGACAAAGACATGACATGTCTTCTGGTGTGAGACAGATAAGAGGCCCTGACTGGGAGCTTGTTTATTTTGAACATGCAAACTAGGAGACTTGCTGAACTTATCACCTGATTTGACATTTTCGGATACAGCAAGGAAAACTGTGTCCAAAGATAAGAAACAATCCATTGTCCAGGCAAAGGAGGACAATTGTTCCAGTACCTGCAACCAACAAGAAGCGACAGCAGAATCCAGAGATAATATTCCCTAGAATGTATTAAAAGTTATTTTTCTTTCCTTAGATGATCAAGATGGGCAACCAAAGCAGCAGCATTGTCATCCCTCAGCAGGAGAGACGCTCTTATTGTTCCAGAACTAAGTGTTGTAGGTTAATTTATAGGGGCATAATGTATCTATGCATTGTATTCATCATTGTTTTACTGTCAATGACGATTCGAACTGTATTTTTCATTGGTGCACAAAGTGTTCCGATTCCAGTGCACCCACCTAATGAGGTACGAATGACACCCATGAAGGCAGCCAGACCCTTTATAGTGATTCAAGTCCCTAGAAGGTCTGACAAAGGAGTGAGTCAACTTGAAATGGATGTGATTAGCAATGACACACACACACATTTGGTAACAAGTAAATTGAAAAGCCAGAGACAGGGTCGGCAGAGCAAGAATGAGAAAAGGTTACTGTAAGACACACACATGCAAACAATGATTGCACATACACCAGGTCTTGTGTCGATAGCTACAGAACCACAATCCAAAGAATGGGAGAAGATTGGACAACCAATGATGAGAAGTTCTACTACAAGCAAAGTCAAAAGACAAATGGAAAAAGCTGAACTTTTCAAACAACAAAAGGAGTTAGAGAAGAAACCAACAGAGACAGCATTAATTAGCACCCAGGACCCAGCACTGAAAGAGGCAAGTGCAAACACAGCAAAACTCTCACGTGCAGAGATGATAGCAGAATCATTATGGCTGTTCACAGCCAGAAAGAGGAAAAGACAAGAGGACAAGGAAAGAATTGCCAGACTTTCTTCTACTCAACTGGAACGGATGAAGAGGCCTGAACCATGGATGGAAGTACCTGAGAATCCCCCCGTGAGAAGAAGTTATATGGAGGCTATTAGAGATGTGATTATAGCAAACTACATGAAAACCTTGAAAATCAAGAGAAGCGAACAAGCCATATGAACATAGACTGTTCAGTCAGACTTCTTCAGTGTTCACCTTAATTTTTATGCCAAGACTTCAGGTTGGAGCAAACACTATATTGTTGCAGATAACCAGATGGGAATTACTGCAAACCATCAACACGACCATAAAAGGATTGAGCTCAATCAAAGAAGAGTTAAGGGCGATCCGACTAATGACTCTCCAGAACAGATATGTCCTTGACATGATCAAAGCTATGGATGGAGGTGTTTATGCAAAAATAGGAGAATCATGTTGCGCATTTATGCCATCTCACAATGAAGAAAATTGAACTTTAACAGAGGCCATAGGTATGCTGATAAAACTACAGAATCAAATGATTGATGAAACTGACGAATTGAATGACAACAGTTGGTTTGGATCAGTATTTTCATGGGTTCCACAATGGATGGCAGATGCATTCAAATTCCTAGGAGGCCTTCTAGTAATGATATTGCTCAGATTCTGTGTTATCAAAATAATAATCTCTCAGTGCCAGAAAACTGTGAAAAAGGCCATAGGGATAAAGATCATGATTGGTGTCGAACCAGGATGGAACCCCAAGGACCTGACTGATGAAGAAATAAGGGACTTTGTGAAAGCCAGCATTTATGGACCAGAAGGAACAAAGTTTCGATATCCAAGAAAACATAGAAATTATGTGGGAAAATGGATCTATTGTAATCCAAGTGTACAATGTCAACTAATGACTAGGAACAAAGATGAGCACATGAGAACAGCAGGAAGCCTGAATGGAGTCATAATGATATGGACACCAAAGATGTATTTCTTCAAACGTCTATGTGTGGATCCAGTGGAGGAAGTAAAAGTGCATCCAGAGGATGAAGTAAAGGTGGATACCAAGGAAGATGTGAAAGTGGTTGATGAATCGCCCAGAGGGGGGAGTGTAGAGGAGGTCCCAAACATGACCCGCACTCCAGCCATCCATTTTGAAGTACCAGGAAAGTTCATGCCGAAATATGTGATGTATGATGAGCAAAAAAACAAGCAGAGAGCTGCAGTTGGGCTCTCTCCAGTACCTATCAGAAGAACAGCACCTGTTGAAGTACCGAAACCTAAGAAAACCTGGAAAGTAAGGTACCCATTGAGAAAACCATATCGACAGATGAAACAGAATGAAGAATGTCAGAACACAATCCCTGAAGAAGCTAAAAATATACTGAAGGAAGACAAATGGTGATGTCACAAGAACCCGGACTGACTCACATATAGAAGGTATGACGACCTGCGAATGATGAAAAGAGACAAAGCACCATGGATAAGTGACATCCTGAACCTAAAATGATATAAGCAATGTCAAAGATATCAGAAATGATGCCATGAGCACAGTGAAGATATTCAGTTAGTTTAAACGTGTACATGTGCACGGAACCCCAAGAACAAAAGAATCATGAAGCTTGCCTATGCTTAGTAGTAAAATAGATTGCGGCACGTTCCACCTATACATATCTACCTCAAAAGGAGCCCTTTATATAAGTATACTTCCACTATGCACAATAGCAGAATCAACCAAAGGTTACTAAATGTCTCAAGAGGGGAGCTCAGCGCAGCAACCAAACCGAGAATTAAAGACAGAAAGAAACTCAGACTCATGCAAATCGTGCAAGCAAGCCAAGGTCGTATCGGCTGAAATAGACCAACAGTGGATCCAATTCATGAAAGAAGAACAGAGTATCCTGTTCAGAAAGGTCAAGATAAGCCACAGGAGGCAGATGGCTGGCAGAATTAAATCAAATACTCAAATTGCATGAAGGATAAGACGATTTCATGGTGTTGGAATCACGTGACCAGCCAAGCGAGACGGGATGAAACTTTCACACCTACGCATGGCCTTGTGCCATGCACAGATATCTTAATTTTTCCAGACCAAGAAGCAGTGTCGAGACCAACCACAAAGAAATAATTGACACATGACCACTGAGATGATGATTGATTGTAGCAATAATTGGAGGAAAAGCTGGGGGTGCCGACAAACTCCCTGCACCTGGCCGGCTATTCTGCATGCTGCTAATCAAGTGGAAAAGTATGAGTGGGATTGTTGCCAACCCAATCATAGTGGACCAAGTAATCTAGGGTCCTATAGTGAGTAGAACTAATGAGACATTGTACTTTTAGTAACAATTACAGTAGCCATTTTGAAGGTAGGGCTTAGATGCCCCATCTGATTGTGTTTGTCCAATCCCCTCACTCCGTTATCATATACAGATATAGCACCTATATTAAAGTTACCTTCCCATAACCAATAGGATTTCATGCAACATTTTAAGCGTTACGTGTCAGTGATGAAGAGTTTTTAATATAAATTATGGGTTTTTTATGAAGTTCATTGGAGTTGTTGAAGTGAGAAGGAAAATCGAGCGATTGCTGATATTCATGAATTCCCCATTTTTTGTACTTGTCATTAAACGGACTCCCTTTGCCAAACCGTTAAGTTGTCATTATTGATTTGATGCAAGAGTATTAATCTGCATCCCCAACCATCTCACGGGTGCTGCTGCCTCATCTTAAAGTGCTATTTTATTTTTTTTTATTTTTTTATTGTGATCTTTAGTTTATAGAAACTTTTATCACAGTGTCTCTTTGTGGTTACTTTCATCATTAAGTGTGTTAGTTTTCCTGTACATCTAATTTCTTGGATTCAAAGGTTTGGCATTTTGATCTTCTATTGTTCTTTCAGAATTATGTCAAAAAAATCAATTAGCGCACAAGTTATTTTCATGTTGTGACCTGATGTCACACGCGACCACCAATCCTCGCTATTTCCGTTTTTTGGAAAGCAGAAGCCCAAATGTAGAGTCTTTTGACTTAAGATAGCGTTGCAGTTTATGATCAGATGGTAAAGTGATTCCGTGTCTTTTTTGCAGTGCCTACATTTGTCGTCTTTTTGGTCCCGGTTTTTTCTTGTCCATCTCATTTCATTTGTTTGTAATGCATTTAGCCGCAATGGTCTCGATGATGGCGAGGCGGGCATTTGACTAGGTAGTTTGGCTGTACATTTAGTCTGTTTAGGGCGTTCCCTGACGGAAGTGTGTGTTTGAGTTGTGTTCTTTTTTCACTATTCAGAATCCATCCCCTCCGTTGAAGACGTTTTTTGACGAGCTGTGGATGGTATTGCAGGGAATCAATGTCGATGTCGACACTCACCATGATTTGGTCTACTTTATTGATCCATTCCCTTAGAATCTGTGAATTTACGCTGTTCTCCAGGATGTTCTCTTATTTTGCGGAGGAGTGCGCAAGCTTTCCAGAGTGTTGAGTCATATAAAGAGTTTATCCCCAGTTCGTATCGCAGGCTCGTCATTGAGACATATCTGGGTAGTCGTAGGGCTTTACGCCAAAACAGCCCTTCTAGTACGTCCCATACTTTAAAGTTGAGGTTCCATGCACATTCGGCTCCGAATGTAATTGCTGGTAGTACTTTATTTTGGTAGAATGTTAGTAGTGGGCGAGAAGAAAACTTTCCATATTTGTTATGTAATTTCAGCCCTTGTAGATCGTATATTATCATTCTGTTTCGCAGATCCTGGTACCATGGCCATTCTCTGATAGAGGTACTGAAAATGGTTCCGAGGTAACGTATCGACGTTGTTGTTTCGATTTCCTCGTTTGCCATGTGCCATTTGAATTGGTTTGATTTCTGACCCATCGTGTTATTCATTTTTATGATTTTGGTTTTGGCTGTGTTGATCTCGAGCATATTTTTTGTGAGGTAAATGTTTAGTTTAGTCAGTAAACGCTGAAATCCTCTTACTGTCTGGTCAGCCAGGACAATATTGTCTGCGTGCAGAATACAATTTAGTTCTTGGCCATTGATTCTTGCTGGGAAGCACCTTACTTCTTTTAGGTCGATAGGTAAGTCGGAGATGAATAATTGAAATAGCAATGCAGCCAGCGGACATCCTTGTTTGACTCCTTTGGACGTCGGGATTGAGTGTGTTAAGTCTCCATTCTGGTTGGTTTGAATACGAACCGAAGTTTCTTCGTATAGTGCTCTTATCGGGTTCAGTATGTGTGGAGGGCATTTCCATTGTGTGAGTTTTTGCTATAGGAGGTTTCGGTTGATTTTGTCTAAAGCTTGCTGCATGTCCACAAATGCTAAAAAAGGGGTTTCTTGCCTTTTAACGAACCAAGTTTTAGCAAGTTTATTAATAGTAGATTTACTTCAATGCCCACGCCTTTAGTGAAACCTGTTTGTCGAGTCGCCGATGTTTTTTTATTTTGCCCAAGATGACAGTTTTTTTTGTAAGAATGAGGCAAATAGTTTCCCAATTTTATCTAGCAAAGCTATTGGTCGATAGTTTGCCGGGTCAGCTCTTGGTCCCTTTTTGTAAATTGGCACTACCACGGCTGTACGCCAAGAAGAAGGTATTTCTTGGTTGATTTCTATTTTTTCAAATAGTATTTCTATGAACTGTGCCCACCGCTCTGGTTCTTTTTTGAGCATCATGTTTGAGATGTTGTCAGGGCCCGGGGCTCTTGAATTCTTTAGTTGCATGATTGCATTTGTGATGTCAGTGCAAGACTCTGCTACATTCCATCGTTCAGTGGTTGTTCCTTGGTTTGTTTCCTTTTTGTTGTCGCCATCGTTAAATAGGTCGAAGAAGTATGATTCCTAAAGCTGGGGAGCTACTTCGTTAATCAAAGCTTGATTGCTTTTGGTATTACCAGCGTTCAAAATGGTCCAAATTTCCCTCGAGTTATGTTTTTGGAATAGTTCTAGCATTGGGGCTAATTCATAGAATTCAGCGCACAAGTGGCGCACGCGGCTGGCGCACAGTGTGCGCGTGCGAATCCCTGCGCCATCCGCGTGCGCCAAAATACATTTCCGCGCGCAGCGTATTCATGGATTCCAGCCACCAAAACCAGCTGTGGCGCACAGTGGCGCAGCGACCCTGCAGCAGCGCCAGTTACGCCCCCAAGAACGCCCCTTGCGCAGGGAAAAGCCATCAAAATCCCCAATCCAGCGCAAAGGGCTGTGCTAACCCTGTACCAGCACGGCAAGCGGGCTACGTGTATCACTGGGGTGCGCGGGAAGTACCTCACGTTATTTCAGCTGGGTATGTGTATTTCAGGGGTGCGCTGGAAGTTGCACACGCGATTCCATCAGGGCACGTGTACATCAGGGGTGCGCGGGAAGTTTCACACCTGAATTCAGCAGGGTACGTATATATCAGGGGTGCGTGGGAAGTTCCACATGCGAATGTCCTGGGTACGTGTATTACTGGGGTGCGCTGGAAGTTCCACTCGTGAATGTCCAGGGTACGTGTATCTTGGGGTGTCAGGAAGTTTCACACGCGATATCAGCAGGGTACGTGTATTCCAGGGGTGCGCTGGAAGTTCCACATGCGAATGTCCTGGGTACGTGTATCTTGAGGTGTGCGGGAAGTTTCACACGCGATATCAGCAGGGTACGTGTATTTCAGGGGTGCGCTGGAAGTTTCACACGCGAATGTCCTGGGTACGTGTATCTTGGGGTGCGCGGGAAGTTTCACACGCGATATCAGCAGGGTACATGTATCACTGGGGTGCGCTGGAAGTTCCACACGCGAATGTCCTGGGTACGTGTATCCTGGGGTGCGCGGGAAGTTTCACACGCGATATCAGCAGGGTACGTGTATTTCAGGGGTGCGCTGGAAGTTCCACACGCGAATGTCCTGGGTACGTGTATCTTGGGGTGCGTGGGAAGTTTCACACGCGATATCAGCAGGGTACGTGTATTTCAGGGGTTCCGTGGAGTACTACAAGTGAATTGGCCGTGTGGGTCCTCCCAGGTGTTCGCTCCACAACCTCCACGGCCCCTGCAGGCAGCCCACACCACGGGGGACTAGCCTGCACCCCCACTCATGTTCCCCTGCACCCCCACCCCCAGCACTGTGGGGCACCCTCCACCAGGCCCCAACTCATGTTCCCCTGCACCCCCACCCCCCAGCACTGTGCGGCACCTTCCACCAGGCCCCAACTCATGTTCCCCTGCACCCCCACCCCCCAGCACTGTGGGGTGCCTGCCAGCAGGCCCCCACTCATGTCTAACTCATGTTCCCCTGCACCCCCAAACCCCAGCACTGTGGGGCACCCTCCACCAGGCCCCCACTCATGTCTCCCATCACCCCCACCCCCCAGCACTGTGGGGCACCCTCCACCAGGCCCCAACTCATGTTCCCCAGCCAACATGTCATCACAATCTAGATCCCTGGTCCCTATGGTCAGCCTCCAAATGCCAAACACCCACCCGAGTATTGCATCCACCCACTTAGAAATGGCAATAACATGATAAAACCCCAATTGCAAGTTTGGAAACGAACACATGTCCCTCACATACACCCAATGGGTGTCAGTGAATCTCAAAACCCATATCATGATAAGAATTAAACCAATGAGATGATACTACACATTGAAGCTTGAACAAAAAATATGTATTAAAGGAAACATAAATTGAATCAAAAATAAACAAACAGAAATGGGAATTTAAAAAAATAAAAAGAAGCATGTCCGTGAAAAAATGCAAAACCAAAAATCATAATCCAAAGGAATGGTGTCCAAAGTCACAGTCCACAAAAGAAAATCCAATGGAAAATTATAATTGAAAGCCATTACTCCATGGGTAAATTGTAAAAAAAAAAAGAAAATCCAACAGTCAACTATGTACAGATGAAAAAGCCAGGGTCCATGATCCCAACAGAAGAAATGAAACCTATCTAATAACACAACCTAATAAAAAAAAACTATATACAAAAATGTGGCCCATTGTCCAAAAGGTCCAAAAAAAATGCAAAACCAAAGGAAACCTAACACTAACTACAGAACTATGTACAAGGGCAGCGGGCTAGTCCGACGGCTCACTTTTGGATGTCCCCGGCCAGGGCATCATCGAACTCCTGCTCAATGTCCCGGAGGCAGTCCTCCTCCATGGCCCCGAGGGTCCTCAGGGCCGTCGACGTGTCCACCTCCAACCCCCTGCGGATTGCCTTGAGGCACTCGGCCCGCCTCAGGGCCCTCCGCATGGAGTTCTCCGCTCTGACCATCGTGAGCCGTGCCTCTTCCGCCCGCTGCCGCTCCGCATCTATGGCATGGCCCAACCGCTGCCACACAGAAGACACTTTCTGTCCTGGGTCCTCCTGCCCTCCGGCTGATGCCTGCCCACCCGATGTCGAAGGCCCAGAGCCTTCATGGCTCCCACCACGTTGCTGCTGTGCCTCTACCCTTGCACTGCCTCCTGCTGCCTGCACATCCTCCGCTGGCTGGGGTGCAGTCGTTGATGTGGCCACCCCTGCTGGACGTCCGACTCCCGACTGTGGCAGGGATGCCTCCTCCACCAGCCTGGCCGCACCGTCAGAGGCAGCTCCACAGGGCACCCAGGTGACTGATGGGTGGGAAGATGGCACGGAGGAGTTGAGGAGGGGGTCGCAGCAAGCCCCATCAAACGGAGGAATCCGGCCTGGGTGACCTGTCCCAGTAGGCCGACGCGGTCAACGAGCCATTCGAGATGACGTGCAGTCTCCTCATGAAAAGACTGCAGGTCACCTCGCATGGTCCGTTGACGCAACGCCACACCAGTCAGGACAGGCTCAACCCGGACCTGGATAGCCACGTCCGCAGGCAGAGGAAGGCCAGTCGTCGTGAGCTCATCCCCTGCCTGAAAACGGGTCTGGACGTAGGCATCCCTGCTGGTGCAAGATGATGCAGGGACAGAATTGCACACAGGCACCTCCGTGGCGGCCTGTGCTGCCTCCAGTACCTGGTCCTGCACTGCACCACTAGCACCAGTGGAATCCCTACCTCCAGACCCCGTCTCTGTTGCTTGCACGGCCTCCTCCTCCACCAAACCCCCCACCAACCTGGATGACTCTGTGCCATCTTCCCCCGTTGGGCCCTGTGGGGTCCCAGCTGCCCCTTCTGCTGCCGAGGAGTCCAACTCCAACCTCCGCCTCTTGGACCTCCCCCCGGCAGCTGCGGCCTGGGACGCGGCACCGGACTCCTCACTCCCCAACGAGATCACAACCTGGGAGGGGAGCCGGGCCTTGCATCTCCGGCTGGCGGTGGGATCCCCTCCGCTGTGCTCCACAGCACCTTCTCCGCCCTCTTCATTAGTTGACGCTGCAGACAGGGAGAAATAAAACACAGGCATCAGGGCACTGTACAATGGACACATACACACATGACAGTTGTACATGAGTGGCATTGGCAAACCTCAGACATGCCATCACAATCCCCAACACACATGTCATTTCAACTCGCACACATGAGCCATACCACAGCCATATCGCAACTGCCAGCACCATCCATACACATACAACAGCATGAGCAGGCAAAGCTGAGCCAGACATCACATGTAACACAGGGAGTGCACTACACATGTATACACACCACCACACTTGCATGCATGTGTACACCTCTGCCAAGTGTCGCAGTGTTCAGATGGGCATCCATGTCACATCTGCCAATCAGGCTTCCACATCCCGCTGTCACATGCATCCATGTTGCATCACTGTTGCACCCTTGTCAAATACACACACATGCACATGTACACAGTGCTGATACATGCAGCTGAAAACAACATACATGCGTGACATCACAAACATGTCTACTTACATACACATTCATCCAAACATGTGTGCCCACACAACTGCATTTGGCATGCAAGCCTACACACACAAGCACCATCCATGTCTCACACATTACAGCCCTCGCATGTGTTAGCCTCACGGCCCTGTACACCCCCACCCATACTCGACCCCATACAAACAGATGTGCAACCTGCACACTACTGAAACATCACAACACGCACAGCTCACAATCAGGATGCATGTACACTTACCGCTCGACTCCAGACGGGTCTGCCTCTCAAGGACCTGGACGTGGAGCGCTGGGGATATGCGTTCCAGGACCCTCATCTGATCTTCCGACAAGTGGCCCCGGCACCCCTTAGCATCCGCTGCCTTCAAGAGGCGCCAGGCCTTGTTCAGGGTCCTGGACCTGAAGTCCTCCCAGCGCTTCTTGACATGTTGGAAGTCGCGGACTGCCACCCCCTACGCGTTGATGGCAGTCACGATGTCCGTCCAGATCCGAGTCCGTCCTTCCTTGTCGGCGCGGGAACTTCCGAAGAGGGCATCATACTGCCCCAGGACTTGCTCCACCAGGACACCAACTTCCCTGGTACTGAAGCTGGTGCCCCTCTGCCTCTCTGGCCGGGGGTTGTCAGTGGTGCCAGATGTTGCAGTGCCCAACATGACAACCCCAGAGGCAGGAATGGGTGGGCAACTGGGTACTGGGGCTGGGCTGTGGAGCGATTGAATCCCAGTCGGGACTCTTCAGTTCCAGCAGGGGTGGTCACAGCAACAGCACCCCTGGCTGATATGCAGGCAGCAAATGGCAGGGCACGTGGGCAGCAGGCAGTCAGGCAGCAGCAGATGGCAGGTGGGAGCGTGCTCGGGGCTCTGGGGGGCAGTAATTCGGCCTTCTGGGCAGGAGCGTGGTCTTCCGCATGCTTACGCGTGGCCAGCTTGATACGGAGTGATTTGGCATGTGAAAATTCTGCACGTCAGCGTGTAATTCGAGGAAAGGCCCTTAGCGCGTAAGCGCGTCTGCACGCATACGCAATTTCATTGGACAGAAGGCCCCTCAAGCGCAAGCGCCCCTGTGACGTGACGTGCGCAGGTATGCATGGGCATTTCAGCGCGCGTGAAAAACTGCACGTCCGCGTGTAATCCGAGGAAAGGGCCCATGCGCGTAAGTGACGTGACGCGCGCGGGCGTTTCCCTCAACACGGGTTAAAGGTGAGTGGGCCCAGCAGTTCGCTGTACATGCCTTTCGTGGAGACCGACGTGTGTTGCTGCTTCCTGTTGTTTCACGCACCATCACAACTTCACAGCTATCAAGGACGTATCTCTTCTTTTGGCGGGGGTATTGGCTATGCGTGTTTTTCTGCATCGCGCTAGTCAGATGGTGAGTCGCACACCTTCTTTTTCCCACTGTGGGTGCCCCTGTGTATGGCACCCATTTTCGATATCATAGTAGCCTGCGTGCCCCACGTGTACGCGTTATTCATGTTACTGGGTGCCACCACGTACTGCGGGAGGTTGAATCCACGCACGTAGGCTGCAGGGTTGCGTGCACGGTTTTACTGCAGTTTTGGGGTGCCTGAGCGTTGCGTGACCCGTCACTACATCACCGGGGTCACATACAGCCTTGCAGGTGCAGGGGGGCTGTTAACATCTTGCTTGCCACCCCCTTCACCCCAATTGCCCAGGTCAATTGTGGTGTACACCTCCCATTGGCACCACTCCATCTGTGCCGGCACTAATACATCTGTGCCATGGTTGGGAGGCCACCAAAGGTGAGGGGTGCCTCAGCTGGGCGTACTCCTCGTGGCGGGCGTGGTCGGGGATGTGGCCATGGTGACCAGGGAGTAGGGGGACTCCAGGGTGTCCAGGGCGGCCACAGAGGGGGAAGAGGCAGGGGTGCACCACTTGAGCACAATGTTGTGCCATGTGTCGGTGCAGTCATGCCACCACCCCCTGTGGTTCCGGGGGATGCAGCTTCTGCATCTGGCACTGGCGCCCGTGTGACCCGGCAGTCTGTTCCATCGACTGCCATGGGCCCAAGGGTAGTGGTAGCTGCAGGTGCAGCTGTGGACACCGCCACCCAGGCTCAGGGTCTGCCAGCACAGGCTGCATTGGCACTTGAGGAGCCCTTGATAGATCTCCAACAGGCCAGGAGGCAAACCATAGGGGCAGGCCGGGCTGCTCAGACCAAGACACGTGTCCCTGGGGTAGTCATGTCATCTGCTCCCCCGAACAGCCGGGTGTTGGCAAGTGCAGGGGCAGATGCACCCAACAACACCCCGGTTGTGAGTCTGCCAACCAGGACTGTTGCGGTCAATGACCCTGCCACAGCTGATGTTGCTGCGCAGGGTCCATTAGAGGGCACCCAGCTGCCACTGACACAAGTCAGGCCTTTGGTCGTCCCTCCACCCGCCACTCCCTTGGCTCAATCCACCGAACCCACTGACCATACTGGTCAGGGCGGCATTAGCCAGCCAGGGTCTGTGCCACAGTCCAAGAGGAGGAAGGTTGCACCTGCAGCACAGGCTGGGACCCCAAACACAGCCACAACCTCCTGCACGTCGAGGAAGAAGCCTTTCTGCAAGCAGGAACTGGACTTCCTCGTGGACTACGTGCGGGGCCACAGCCGTGACATGCTAGTGGGTGCCAATAGTCAGACTACGGCTGCCCAACGTGACACCCACTGGAAGCATGTTGCGGAACATGTCAGTTCATTCGGCCATTAGGTGCGCACAGCGCAAGAATGCAAAAAGCATTGGAATGACATCAAACGCAGCACTAAGGCTAAGCGTGCCTCTAATTACAACTTGACTCTGGTGACTGGCGGTGGGCCTGCACCAGAGGAGGAAGTGCTCACTCCACATGAGGCACTCGTTGCGGAGTTCATATCACCTGAATTGGTCGAAGGAGTGGGAGAGATGCTGGACTTTGATGCCCAGTCCAGTGAGTGTTGATGCGTGTTTGTTGAGGACGTGTGTGTTTCACTTGTGGGATGTGTTGTGCATGATTGCCACTACATGTGACGTGTACATAGTTCTGATGTGTAAGTAATGCAATGCTTCCGTGATGCATGTCTCCTCTGCCTGCATGCGGGGACTCCAAGTAGGCATGCTCCCTTGCCCCTCCTCCGCCACTCTGCACCCCAGTTCCACCTTTGCACTGGTCTGCTTCAATCTTGCCAATGTGTACTTTCTTGTTCATGCGTCCTGTGTAGTTGCTAACTTCCAGTGTAGAATCTGCCAGACATATGCCGTGTGGTACAGCCTTAGTACTTGATGCAGGGTATCTCACTTGTACTGTGCATAGGTCAGATGTCCCGCAGGGACAAGAGTGCCCATTCATGCTCCATATGCATTGCACGCATGCCCCTATGTGTCCTTGAGTGGATGATCACTGTAATACAAGTCCTTGGTTACATACATTGCCTGGCATCTCATCATCCTTCCCATGTCAACTGTGGCTCAGTACTGCGTTGCACACATGTTTAGGGTCTGACAATCTGTGTGGCTCACAGGCCTCAGCCTGTTCAATGGCCAATGACTCTGTCCAACTGTTGTTGTGTCTTCTTCACACATCGGCGGCATCCAGAGTTTTCATCATGTGTCCTGCTTACTGTCCCAGCATCATTTGCAGTGTTGTCACTTGAATCACATTAAGCTGTTGATGCCAGTCAATACTGCCTGTCAATACACAGGTGTATGGTCAGCCTTTCGATACCATGCTAGGCATCCCTGCTTTGGTACTGGGGCGGAGGGGTGCTTGGCTTCTAGATATGGTAGACATTGAATGCACAATGCACGTGATGTCTGAATTTGACATTGCACTGCCTTCACATTTCCTGGCACACACCATGGAGTCCTTGTACATGTAGGTAGTGAGTGGCGTACACAATTTCTGCACTGCATAGACCCACTTCCATGGAAACTGCCACCTTTCAACAGGTCTGATCACAGAAGCAATTCAAAGTTGACCCAGCATGCATGCCAGGTTATATGTTGTGTGTCACATGTCTGCCTGATGCGTTTGCGGTTGGTGTGTGTGTGTGTTGTGTGCTTCTGACATGTGTAGTGACCTTTTTTCTCTCTATTTCTTAGGTGATGAGGCAATGGAGGCGGAGGATGGTGTTGTCATGCCAGACACAGGGTTGTTACCACTACATCAACCCGGCACTAGTGGGGGTCGTGGGGTGGTAGGCCACAAAAACCCCCAAGTGCTACAGTCCATCTTGTCTCTGGCTGCCTATGAGTCCAGCCTTGATGACGACTCTGACGTCCATGTTGAGTTGGATGAGCATCAAGTCCATGTGTCAGGGGTGAGTGATTCTGATGCGGACACTCTTCTGTCCGCGACACATGCACTGAGGGATCAGACAGTCTTGTTTCCTCCGCCCGTGGTGGATCGGGATGCAGGGTCACCCTCCACACCAGTCACTGATGTGCCTGGGACATCAAGTCGACGGGGGCATGTAGTCGTGCAGCTGCGGGCTGTGCCAACACAGCGAGGACCCTTGGGTCCCGCAGGGGTCAAGCCCGGCAACGCAGTCGCCGCGCGCAACCGCAGTATACTGAGTGGGAGCAATACATGACTGCCAATTCCGAACGGAAGGGGGCAGCAATGGAGAACATCGCTGAGAGCATGGAGCGTGTGGCCCGATCTGTGCTCCCCCCTGCTAGGCAGGTGCTTCTCCAGCAGCAGGCAGCACGGTCCACGGCGTGCTCGCTCAGGCTGGGCATGGCGGCCTCAGACAGGGCACGCCAGGCTGAAATGTCGTCTCTGCGTCAAGCAATTGCTGCTCACGCAGAGGCGCACATGGATGCCCTGAGGGAGGAGTATGCATCCCTCAAATCCACTCTGGGTGTCCTTATGATGTCCCAGAGGCAGCGGGCAGAGGAGAGGTTTGCACTGCTTGAGCGTACCATCTCGGCTGAGCTACATGCTTGCCGGGAGGTGCAGTGGTTGTCCAGCCAGGCCTTGCAGGAGGAACTCCGTGTTACACGTGCTACCTTGCAAGAGGAAGCACGTGTATCACGTGAGGATCTGCATGCAGACCTACGTCACATCGCCACACAGAACCAGGCTCACCCGTCCGGCAGACTTGCTGCTGACGAGGGGCAAGCTGTGGCTAGGCGTGGCCAGGCTACTGTGCCACGTCCTCCTTTACAGGATGAGCCAGACTCGGACAACCATCTATCTCCCACATAGGTCGGGCTGTGCAGGCGTTGAGCCCATGGAGTTGTTTTTTTTTTGGCTCAGCATCATCGCATGTGGATGTTGAGCATCACCCTGTACCTCCCCCCTCCTGGGTGCCTCCCCTCCCCCCGGGTCGTATGTGGCCTTTTTTGATTTTTCTTTTAGTTTAGTTAGTTAAGTTTCTGTTTGATAGTTAGTTTAATTAGGTAATGTAGGTTTTCCATAGTTAGTGTAATTAGTTAATATAGTTTAAAATTGCTTGTCTATTGTGCTTTCATGTGACGGTGCAGTGCTTTGTGGCTTTTGAAGGCATCCACTATCTGTTCCAGCTGGGCCCTTCAGGCTTGTCTTGTGTATGTGTTTGCTGCTTGGGGTCCTTGACTCACATATGCCACTCCTGCCTCCCTTATCCATGGGCTCGCAAGGATGGTTCGGTGTCACAACCTTTTACACAAGGGCTTTGGACTGTCATATCTGTGGCATGTCTGGTGCTGTGTGACTTGTGTTTACACCCCTAGTGGGGATGATTTTGGTGTTATTGTCCACTGTTCAGCTTTTGCTAGATGGGGTGTTTCATGATGAAGGTGTACATTCATTGCTATGCATTGTGTAGTATGTTTCTTATCTTTACTGTACGCTTGCTTGTTGCAATTCATGCCGTAGATAGTGTTCCACACTTTGGATGTGAAAGACGGACTGATGGTGTGATTTCTGATGTGACTCTCTGACATGGTAAAGTAATGAGATGCCTGAAGAGACACACACAGATGACTTTGAAGCATTAATCATGTGTTTCATGCCCTTTCTGCAGGGGGATGAGCCTCAGGGCACCTTTGCCAGCAGACATGGTCCATTGGACGTCGGAATTCTGGACACGTTTGTTGGTGCCCACATGCACATGTGTGCACAAGCAGAGGCACAGGGATTGCAGACCTACATCCTAGAACTACTGACGTGTTCCAAGGAACTCCAGGCAAGGTGAGCAGCACAGGGGGGCCACAACACAGCAAAGCTTGCACCAGGCGAGTTGCACATGCAGGCTTAGTCACAGCACTGAGGGCGAGCTTGGACGAATATTGGTGTTGAAGCACACAATGCAGCTCAGATGTGTTGGTGGACTGATGGCTGTTGATTGTAAGGTTGTCTGGGACACCTGCAGGGGCAGTGGCACATACCCTGCTGTACACCAAGGTCCATTGAGGCACTTGTATCAACCATGTAGCCTTCCGAGACATGGGAAGGGGCAGCTCACAGGGACATACAGCAAGGGACATACTCGGGTGCAGTGCATTTAATTTCCATGTACATTTTGATAAATGCACTGCCAACTTTGTTTCGGTCATGGTGGTACACAACTTGCTTTGAAGTCATGGCTTGCTATATGGGTATGTCTGCTTACCCAGGGAACATTGCATGTTGTGTGAATTGTGACACATTGGTGTTCCATTTGCCATGCACCCACCGGCGGCTGACTCACTGCGTTGACTGTGTATGACCCATCACAGGGGTAATGTTATATATGGGTACGAAGCATCTACACCAGATTGTCTGTTTGTAGAGTAGTTTGTTGATATGGGGCATGTTTGGTGGTGTGTTTTTGTGTAATGGGCATGTACAGGTTGTTGACTGTGGCTCTCTTTGCAGCATTGCAGTGCTCCTGTAACCGGACCTGAGAGTGCGCAGGCAGGAGGCCAGCACTCAAAACCAGAGCTAAGTGTCTTGTAGTTTTTCTTTCAAACTGCTCTGCATAGGCTTGCTGGGGGGTGCACTAATGCATGGATGAATGTGTAATTCAATTTGGTATGTTTTTTTCCCCCTAATCACCCGGAATCCTATGCAATTTTGAACCCTGTACCCTCTACCCGGTGTTCCTGCTTCCTGTACCTATCCAAGCAACGTTCCCTAACCCTCTTTCCCCGCTGGGGTTGCGGATGCCTGTGTAAGCCCCAAACTTGCAGGCGCCAAAACCCTAGAGGGGGTGGTTGGTTCGTGCTACTCCTAAGCCTGGACTACTGAAGGCCATGACAATGATGTCCAAGTTTGTTTGGATTGTGTATGTGTTCATGCAGGTAGTACATTTTCGTGCATTCCCTACTTTCATGTGTCATTCCTCCTCCCCTCTCCTGCCACTCATTCCAGTTATCCAGTGTGCCAACACCTGTCCCGACTGCATATCCCTGACCCTCCTTCCCCACCAGGGTCTCAGAGGCCTGTGTGAGTTTGACCTTGCAGGCACCCGGGACACGGTGGGGGTGGTTGTTTCATGACACTCCCGCGCCTGTACACGGGACCTGTGACAGTACACATCCGTTCATGGTGCATCATTCTATGTTATGTACCACACATGGTTCACATCCTGTTGTGACATTGTTTTACTGCGCTACCTTGGTTGTTACATCATTGTGGTAGTACTTGGCCTTTGTGAGGTACTGCCACGTCAAGTCATCTACTGGAGGGTGTTCTGGTTCATATTTCTGGCTTGGATTTTGTGATTTTGCAAATGGGTGTGGATTCTGAGGGTGCAGGCCCCTTTTTACACACAAGGTGGGAGATGGTGACGAAGGGGAAAGTTGATCCTGTGGCCAGGTGGAATTGAGGGTTGAATGCTCCATGACCCAGGTGCAGTTGTTCAGTGGGTCATGGTCATTTGTGAGGGAGGGGGGGGGTTGTTGTTGATAGTTGCCTTGCCCTCCAGTGTGATGGCAACCCTGACATTGTAATGGTGGTATCCTATGTACATGTTGTGTTCTGCTGATCAATTCCTGTTCATGTGTTGTGTTTACCTTTCAGGTGCGAGGGGATAGTTGTGGTTTGACATGCTGGGGTGTACACATGGTGAATGTTCACATGTGATGTGTAGAGAACACTGATGGTCACTTGATTGCACATGCATATGTTGAGTGCATGTCCTTACTGACCCACACACTTGCACTCTGATGCACTACATGTACAACCACCCTTGCATATCCATGTGTACACTGTTTGCCTTCTGGTGCCCACTGTGTCCCTGCAGCACATGTTCTGTGACCAATTATGGATCCTGTACATGCCTAATTTGCTTTTTGATGTGGTCTGTCGCTTAGATGTGATGCTCAGGGTGTGCATCACACACAATGGCTGTTCACTGTGCTGTGCGCTGCGCAGTGTGTTGCAGGAGTTGGACACAGCACACAGAAGCTGCAGTGTTGATTTTGCAATGCACAATGTGCATGTAGACAGGCATTCATTGTTATGTTACGTCTACAACTCTTGTAATGCATTTGGAAATGACTTATTTTGGGTGGGAGGTTGTTGGTCAGTCATTTCATCTGATTCCAGGTCAGGCATCATTGTCTGATGCCACTGTACATTTTGGACATGGCAATGTGTACCTTATTGTTACTGTGTTGGTGTGTGGGTATTGCTTGCCATGTCATGTTGTGGTTTGGGAGGGTTTCAGTGACATAACAGTGATGGCCATGGCCTGTTTTGCAGGTGTGTGATTCACACCTTGCATGTCAGGGTCATCCGCTTCTCAAAGCAACTAGCTGGAGGTAGATCTCTCTCCGCGGCAGGGCCCTCCCTCTGGAACAGCCTTCCTGCCTCACTGGAACTTGAGGAGAACCATCACCGGTTCGGGAAGCACCTCAAGACCTTCCTCTTTGCTTTCTCTGCCTCTCCCTTGCTAAATTCTTCTCTGGAACTGCACTGGATCTGCAACTGGGTCACTCTCACCGACCTCGGTCCCTGGCCCAGCCACTCTCCACTTGCACTGCCTTCCTGGCAACCCCTGCACTGCGGGACTGTCTCTGTATCCCTACAGCCCCCCCTTCCCAGCACTTGTCTGCACTTACCTTTGCAGTTGCCACCAACTGGCCTATGTATTTGTTTTTTAGTCTACTTACCCTGTACTGCACTCCCCGCCTCCCCTTCCCCTTGCACTTTTCCCTCCCCCCTACCCCTGCATTGCACAATCTAAATGACACCTGGCCTAGTAGTACCATTGTCTGTCTTCCCTTGTTCCCCCCTCCCTGCCTCATCGCACCTTGAAATACTTGTGTATAGGCCATATCATGTCATGTCATATGTGTGCCTTTTGGTCACAAAGGATAGCTTGTGTTTAAGTAGCTAGGGATGCAGACAATGTGGCACTTCCATGGCAACTATCTCAGGGTGGTAGGGTTGTGACAGTTGACTGTCTCTTTGGCATCATTGATTGTCACCTGGTATGTGCCAGGCCTGTGTGCACTCCGCAGGGGTGGGAGTTTAGGTGAAAAATGTGGCCACAAGCTGGGTCCGGGCTTCCTCGCCACGTGCCCTGTCCCCTCCCATGGGCAGCGCCTGTGCCTGTGGTTGGGGATGTGGGGGCACCACCATGTCCACCGGGACGCCCTGCCATGTTGCAACATTGTGCAGGACACATGCTGCCACAATGATCCTGCACACTACTGGTGGTGCATAGAGTAGCTGCCCGCCAGAGCAGTCAAGGGAGAGGAAACGTGACTTGAGCACTCCGAATGTGCGCTCCACTATGGCCCTGGTTGCAATATGGGCGGCGTTGTATTTTACCTGGGGTGGTGTGGTGGTGTTCCGGATTGGCGTCATCATGTGGTTGCTCAGAGGGTAGGCACTGTCCCCTGGGGAGGTGTAAATGGTTGTGATTAAATGGGTTTGTGTATCTGTGTGTGTGTGTGTGACATGCATGCATGTGCAAGGGCATTTGTACTCACCTAGGAGCCAGGTGTCGCCATGCTGCCCAGCTTCCAGGGCCCGGCTCAGGGCGGACATTCTGTATATGAAACTGTCATGGGTGGAGCCAGGGTAGTTTGCATAGACAGAGGTGATGATTCCCTTTGCATCGCATACCACCTGTACATTGATGGAATGCCAGTGCTTGCGGTTTCGGTAGATGTGCTCAGTGGCCCTAGGTGGATGTAGGGCCACATGGGTGCAATCTATGGCACCGAGCACTTTGGGGAAGTGTGCCACCCTGAAAAAATTCAGGACAACGGCCTGCCTTTCTGCGGGTGTTCTGGGCATGTATATGTGCCTGCGGACTGAGGGGTGCGCTGTCATGATTGCCAGTACCTGGTGTAGGCAGCGTGACTGCGTGGCCTGTGAGACCCCCCCCCACTATGGCAGTAGTCTGCTGAAATGACCCAGTGGCCAAAAAATGCAGGACATTGTGCAGCTTCTCCAAGGGGCTCAATGCTTGGGAGCAAAGCGTGGGGGATGTAAGGTCATCTTCCCACTCCCTGACCAGGTCTAGGATGATGTGGGGTGGAAACCTATACCTGCCATAGACCTGGTCGTCAGGCATCCCAAAAAGGCTTGTCCGTGGTGCGAAAATGGTGCCCTGGCTATTCCCCTCCTCCTGCGGTGTCCCACGATCAGTGCTGCGACAAATGGGGCATTCATCGTAGCTATATATATGTGTTTGTTGTTTGCGCACACTTTTATACTGTGCGCGGGGACGCTTCCGCCTGCCTTCGTGTGGCGGACGCGTTGACGCCTGTGTGCGTCTTTTGCCGTGCGCGGGTTTCCCGTAATCGAATCCATGAATACGGGTTGTTGGCATGCGTGTGGGCGTTCCGTGTAGTTCCCTGCAGTACTTCCCCAGTTACGCCTTCTTTTTCACGTGTTATTCCCCATTCCGCGATATACGCCCACTGTTCCGCCCACTTTGGTTGTGTGCGCCGCGCTATGTGCGCTTTTGCTGTGCGCGTAGCGCACGCCGTATGTGCCTGCGTGCGCCATGGCAGGATTGAGCGCACGGACAGCGGGAAACATGCGCAGCGTCTTCCTTGAATCGCACACGTGCGCATGCGCTGCGTTTCTCGCGTTTGCGCTACCTTGCGCCTGCTTGCGTTGGGATTTTCGGCGCACGTTTGCTTCATGAATCGACCCCATTGTTTCTGCACGTTCTTGTTCCCTTTGGGTGGAGAACGATTTGACCTAGTTTCGATAGCGTTGTCGTTGATGGCGCAGCTGCTCGTCCTGGTTAGGATGATTTGATTTCTTTATTTTTCTGATGTCTTGCAGAAATGTTTTTTTTTCTTTCAGTAGCTGATTACTGAATTTATGTTGGTGATGATGGCCAGCTATCCCTTTCGAGGTTGTTTTCACCATGAATTTGCTTAATAGTGGCACATAATTTGCATCTTTTCCGACTGTGAGTTGATCAAACCTGGCAGTAAGCTGACAAATCTGCTGCCCGTTGATCCGGAGCCGAGTTCCAGTTGCGTTTGTCCAGATCTTATTGTCATATTTGGTCGATGGTGAGTGCTTACTCGTTTGCCAAGTCATCTTCAATGGAGAGTGGTCACTGTCGAGGGCTTGAGTTATCTTTAGTTGTGTGACTTTTTCAAGTAGGCTATGAGAGATCCAGATGTAATCTAATGTTTTCTTTGTTTGATTTTGATGCCAGGTTGTGTTGGCTGGTAAATCTCTTTGTACTTGTCCATTCAGCAGTGTGCAGTTTCGAATCTTCATGGCCGCGTGCCATAGCTTGGCCTCTGATGTCAATTTTTCAAATGTTTTATGCTTTTGTTTTGACGTCAGATCATCTCTCTTGAACCAAGTATTATTTAGGTCTCCACATATCATAATTTGGAGATTGTTTTCAAGCGTTAGGTGAATGTCTATTATTGTTACAGAATTAACAAATCTGGCAGGGGTGATCATTGTAGAGTTCCAGTAAGTGTTTATGAGCAACATCCGTGTTTTTTTGTCAGATGAGTTGCTATGCTGTTCCAGTAAGGTTCCTTGCACAAATACATTTGGGTTAAATGTTTCTTTCACTTGCCAATGTGCAGAATGTTTGATCATCATTATTAATCCGGAAAAGGGTCTTCCTTTCCTGTTTTTTCCCGCAGGGTTTAATAAGATTGTATAACCATCTCTAGTGGGGGGTTCTCGCAACCATGTTTCTTGTAGACATATGGCGAAGTTTCCATCAATATTTACTGGGAAAGTGTTTAACAGGTGTACAAAGCCTCTTGTGTTCCAGGATATTGAAGTATTTTCCTGAGCATGACGTTCGGTGTCTAGCTAATTGCGGGCAATTGTAAGATATTTTCGTCTTCAATCTTGCTGTTCTAGATGCATATTCGATTTGTCTTGACTTGACTTGGATAGATGGTGCCTTAGTTGTTCTCTTCTTTGTTCCATTTGAGTCTCTTGGGCAGGGTTTCTTTTAGTCACATGGTAAGGTTTGGTGTGGTCCTGTGGTTCAATCGAAAGGTCGAATCCGTATTGTAGGAGATCGTCTTTTGCATCTAATAGCGTTCTCCTTACGGCTAGGGAATTGATGTGAAGTAGTACCTGGTCAGAGGTTTTTTCTGTTGCGTATTCCACAATTGCTATGTCCCCAGAGGTTACTGTGCGCAGCGCGGGAATACATTTGAATAGTTTCATGATGTTTCTGCGATTTAGGTTCACTTCCTCATCGTCTGCGTGGATATTCTGTAGTCGTAATTTTATTTGTGCATGATTTTTTGAAGGCTCTTTCCTATAAAATGAATTTGGTTTATGAATGGAGTCTTTCTGTTGTGTTCGTGTAAATTTGGGATTTAATTTGGAGTTCGTGTAAAGCGCACTTTCGTTTGGCTGTTGCAGTAGTTTAGCTTTTTTCACGTCTATCAATGGGCTTGATCCTCAAGTGTTTTTTTTTTCAAGTTTGATTTTGTCCGCACTGTCTGCCTTTGTTTTTATGTCTTTTAGAGGTAGATTGTTATCAATTTCGCACGTGCTTGTTCCATCAGTGATTTGATAATCTGAGTATCTGCAAAGATCGCATAGATCAATGGACAAGGCAGAGGAGGAGCGACTTACTTGACTTTCGGAATCTAGTCGCCAATGTTTTTTTTGATTGGTGTTTTTAGTTGCGGTTACAGTGGCAAGAATCTTTCCTGTGGTTGCAGATGCTTTTTGGCAGCTAAGAGCTTTTTCTTGAGGCTTTGCTCGTTCGAATTGAGCTGACTTCTTAGGTGTGGTAAGATTACGGATGAAAGATTTGGCTGCTTGACGCAAGAGTTTCCTTGAATTGATTTTCTTCGCGTTCGTTGGCGGCTTTGTGATTGGGATTATGGTCTCACTTGTTAATCCTTTTACGTTCCAGTATCCTGTTTTTGCAGAGCCTGAGAAGATTCCAAATGAGGATGAGGTGTTTTTTTCAGAAGTATCTGTTAGGATAGCATTGTCGTTTGTTTTTGGTTTCGGTAAGATTGATCTGCCGTCTAGTGACCGCCCCTCGCTCTCTTCCATGTGGATTTTTAGGGGTGTTTCTTGTGGGGGAGGGCTTGGTGGTTTTTGCCAGTTTTGAGAGTCCGCTAAAACGGTTATATCCGGTGTGTTCGCTGTTTTAATTTGAGGGCAACCGTTGGAGGGTTGCTGGTCAGTGTTGTTTCGAGGTTTCAATGCTATCGTAACAGTCGGAAATAGCCCAGCTGATGTCTCTGGAATGGTTCAGCATTTTCATTTGGGCCAGCGACAGGTTTTGGGAATTGTTCTTTACAAGCACGGCAATAGCTGTGGCATTCAGCTTGGGAATCTTTTCGAATTTCATTTTTGTGCATCTATTTGATGGATTCAAGTAAAGCTGCCATTAGGTCGTCTTTAGAAGATTGGTCTTTTAGTATCTGCTCTTTCTGGATTGCTTGCCACTGTGTTGATTGTTCTGCCTCGTTAGCGATTTTACAGTGTAGGAATTGTGTGAATTCGTCAGTTGCTGTTATTTTAGAGGTCAAGTTTGTCGTCAGGATCGTTTGTTTGGTCATGGTTTCATGGAGATTCTGGTAGTGATTGATGAATGGGCATAACGCCAAGGTTGTTGCTGCCAGAACATTATTGTGAATTTGTATTGCTGCTGCTGTTGAAAGGTTGGGTTTGACTCCAGACTCGTGGTTATTTTGGCTTTCATTTTCATGCATTTTTCCTCTGTTTTGGCCGTGTTTGGTTTCGTTGCCTGCATAATGCGATTTGGTCGGTACATTTGATAAGTTTAGCGTAGCATTGCAATGTACTATAGATCTTGATTCAAATTTTTTCAGATCATGGATTTTTGTTATTGGGGTGCTGGTGGTGGCTTGGTGTCGAGCTTCTGGGTTATAAGGCGATTTTTTCAAGTCAGACAACTTTTTTTCTTCCTTCTTTATATTTGCTTCCTTTTGAAAGTTTGTTGTCAATTTGGCTTCGACAGCAAGGTAATCAGATTTTAGTTTCTCCATCAGCCGTTTGTCTCGTGCCTGCTGCTGTGATTCAGTTTTGTGTAAACATTCTATTTCTTTGACCGAGTCAGGGGGCGCGTTTTGCTTTTTGGCTTCTATTCTTAGTTGATTCTTGCTGAGCTTCGGTTGATTCGCTTGTTTTGTTAAGTCCTTTGTGTTTCGAGTACTAGTCTCTGGTTTAATTTTTACAAGAGGCTCTTCTTTGGGAGGTACCGAATCTGAGATCATGGGACTGCTCCTGTCTTCGATACACTGGGTCTCAGTGGACGCTGGGGCATTGTCAATGGTAGTATTGGCTCCTGATAGTTTGTTAGTTTGACTGGTTGCGTGTAAAAGTTCTAGGTCAGTTACTTCAAATGGAGATAGGAACAGGGCCGTATTTATTTCAACTGCATCAATATTGAGTGGGGAGAGTTCTGATTTGCAGGAGTCTGACACTATGGTTCCAATCTGTGATGTTAAAGTTAGTAGTTTACATGTTTGTTTCGGATTCACTCGACCTGGACGTTTCACCTGGTTTTCGCATATGCCCGCTGCCTTTGCTGCAAAGGTGTAGAGGGAAGGTATCTGTGGTATCGGTTGTGGGTTTGTCCAGTTTGTCGGAGATACTTCTGTTTTATGCCGGGTTTTTAGTGGTTCGTTGTCTATGTGGTGGATATCTCCGCTCTTGAGTTGTTGGCTTGCCTTAGCGCTTCTTCCTGCAGATTTGGCCAGC
The DNA here is from genome assembly GCF_040938575.1 of Ambystoma mexicanum. Lineage (NCBI taxonomy): Eukaryota > Metazoa > Chordata > Amphibia > Caudata > Ambystomatidae > Ambystoma > Ambystoma mexicanum. The sequence goes on along the minus strand of NC_090937.1, from coordinate 313,527,443 downwards.
GTCCAGGGGTTCAGTATACACCTTTGTTGAAGGGTCTTGCCCCTTGTTTGTGTGCCGGCATCGGATATTTCCGGGACTCGTGGGCAAACAAGCGCAGATATCTTCATTGTGGTGCTGCCCGGCAACGGTTTTCAGCTCGCTACCTACAGCTATCAGTTCCCACTCAATTCTTTTGCTGACGCGAGTTTAAGATAAGCAGTACCTAATGTCCAGCTTTGTTTCAGGGGTGGGATGAAAGAGGGAACACCTCCGCAGTCTCCCGTCCGATGGTCACGCCGTCAGCGCCAAACGTCAGCGCCAAACAGCCGCACAACAGCCAGAGGGTTTGTCTCCTACGGGCTTAACGCCGCAAGAGTGGATGGCTCGGCGTTTTGTTGGTGACAAGGTCACGTAATGCGTCACGTGAGTCGCAGAAGCCCCGCCTCATCCAGGAAGCACAGGCACCAGCAAGAGCCTCCTCACGGCTCGCAATGCTGGTTATCAGGGAGCAAATACGTTAGTTCTGCAAAGCACAAGTGAGTTCACCAAATGCTGCATTGTAACCCCCAGCTCTATGGGCCAGTTGGGGTCCTAGTGCACATGTGGTTGAGGAACCGAGGAGAACACTTAACCTCTCTGGGAGGAGTTCACAACATAAATGCACGGCCAATGCACACTGTTAATCAAATGTGCCTCACATTTTCAGCGGTTTCCCCTTAAATAACCACAGGGAATATTGAGACTTCTACCTAGACCTTTGGCTATTCCTCAAACTAGCTGTGGCTGAGACGAATCCAGGGCCAAATGTACAAGCCTATCTTCTGCCCATCTTTTTAAGAATGCTGTCCATCCTCAAATCACTTGATACTATTAGGAATGTGGTCAGGGCTGCATTCACCTGTATTCCTTTTAGCCTATGCAGCTGGGTACTTCTCCAGCAGACCCTGTAAAGTATGATAGACCCAGAGTATCATCTCCTGTACTAATGTGACCAATGCAGACAGACCCTCAATATGCATGTCCTGGATATAGGGGTTTACGGTGCTGGCAATGTGGACCCCAGTGCATTTTTGAATAACATCTTCAATGTATTTTGTGCTGGACTTTCTTGTTACAGACATTAAGCTATCGCCATCCCCAAACCAGGTTTGTGAATAGCATCTAGACCCACATGTCTTGCTCCCCTTGTTCATACTTGAAACAGGTGTTGCCTGCTGTGCACATATTAAGTTCGTCACATCTTGCAAAACAGAAAGACATTCCATTTCTACAGGCAAGAGACATGACAATACCAATGTGCTGGTTGCCAATGTCTGAGTCTCCTGGGCATTTTCACCCTTATTTTCTTGATGTGCCCTTTGTTGTTCAGCCATATCATGCTCTGCTGAATCCTCATTCAGAGTCACAATAAAGATTACCCCTGCTAACTGCGCAGGGAGTATTAATTCTATTAAAGACTAGGAGGCGAGCATTATGCTTCAACTTCTTTATTACTACCCTTCAGCAGTTTCAACAACTGTATCAAACAACAACAACGAAATGTCCATGTGACTTTCACTTTAAACTACAAATCCCAAAGTCTCTGTAGTCCTTCCTTCTCTCCAGCTCATCTATGACCACATCCTGTTCCTGAGCTCCTCCTCTCTTTTACGTGCTCTTAATGTCTCGATACCAAAACTTCACGTCCCGCCAACCAAGCAAGGACTTCTTAACTCTGACATAACTCTGTAACGACTGAACTCTCGTCGTCTTTCCTAGTCCATCCCCTCAATTGTTCTTCTGCTCCTCCCCTAGAGAAAACAGAAAATTCATAATGTCAGGGTGGCACTTAGTTTGTCATCATAACCATACACTGTTACATACAATATGATTATCAAACAGTCGCGGGTGGGAACTAATGCTCGCCTCCTAGTCTTTAATAGAGTTAATACTCCCTGCGCATTTAGCAGGGGTAATCTTTATTCTATGACAAGACTGGAGGCGAGCATTATGCTTGTTCAAAGCTGTCCTAATACTGCACTCGCTATACTTTCAGCTGGTTTAAAATAAAATTCTCTGAAGGTACGATCACTCGCCCAGTCTGCTGCTGCCATAATATCTTGCAAGGGAACTCCTGTCCTATATGCTTTAGAAGCCATGGCCCCTCTCACTGAATGCGCCCCATACTGTCGCAAATCAATTCCTGATGCTAACATCACCTCTCTAACCCATCTCGCTATGGTAGCTGTTTTGACCGCCTGAAAAGGCTTCCTACGCGCAATTAACAACTGATTTGTCCCCATCGCTCTGTTCTCTGCCGTCCTAGCTTCGTATTCCTTGATGCAGCTAGCAACGCAGTATTTAGCCTTATCTGGGAAATAGGGGTAATGCACCGTGGATGTATTCGATTTGGTCCTCTGCACCACCATGAAGGTGACACCTTCCGGCCCAAACGTCCTCTTATTAATCTCCAATGCTCTAACATCGGACACCCTCTTACAGGACATGAGGCACAAAAGCATTGCTAACTTGCCCGATAACTGCTTGATCGACAAATATCTATTAGCTGGCCAGCTTTCTAATAATCTCAGAACTTTCATCACGTCCCACAGTACAGTATATCTGGGAACTGGCTGCACTTTAAACTTAGCTCCTCTGACGAGCCTACAGACTGCTGGATGTTCGCCTGCTGGCACACCTTCAATCGGGACATGACCTGCAGAGATCGCAGATCTGTACACCCCTATAGTGCAGAACGCTTTCCCATCTTGCAGTAGATGTGCTAGAAAATTCAGAATCGCCACTACAGGCGCCGAAATGGGATGAAGACCTCTCCCTCTGCACCAGCTCGTCCACCTAGCCCAAGCCGCGTCGTAGCTCCTCCTAGTCGATGGAGCCCAGGATTCTGCGATAAGCTCTGCAGCCTGCTGCGAAATGCCTGGCAGCTCCCATCGTCGCCTGATATCCTGCACGCGATGAGCGGGAGAGTCCCTTTCGCTCTCAGAGGATGACACTGCCCAATTGGGTCCGTGAGCAATCGCTCCCCTTCCGGGAGGACTCTCGGCAGATCTATAAGGCGCTCTATCAGCGTCGGGAACCACACTTGGGCTTTCCACAGTGGTGCTATCAGCACTAGTTCTGCTCTCTCCCTCCGACACTTCGCTAGCACTCTGCTCAGCATCATGAATGGGGGAAACGCGTAGTGCGCTCCGCCTGCCCAGTCCTGTAGGAATGCGTCTGTACCTCTTGCGTCTGGGTCTAATCTCCAACTGAAGTAGTTGGGTATCTGGGCGTTGAGGCGAGAGGCAAACAGGTCTGTGTGAAACGGACCCCATCTCTGATTTAGAGTTTGAAATACTGCCGGATCCAGCTTCCAATCGCTGGAGTCCGTGAGGTAGCGAGAGTTCCAGTCCGCTACTACATTCAGAGTTCCGGGTAAGTATTCCGCTGTCACTGACGTTCCGGACCTCAGGCAGTAATGCCAGAAATCCTTCGCTAGCTCGGCTAGCATCTTGGATTTCGTCCCTCCTAAGTGGTTTATATAACGTACTGCCGAAATGTTGTCCATCTTTAACAGTACGCACGACTTCACCTTGTCTCTCGTGAATGTCTTTATCGCGAAAGATCCTGCTAGGAGTTCTAAGCAATTTATGTGTAGGCTCAGCTCTTCTGAGCTCCATTTCCCTCCAGTTTGCAACTCTCCGCAACAAGCTCCCCATCCTATACGACTGGCGTCTGACTCTATCACTAGGTCCGGCCGGTCTCCGAATATGGCACGCCCATTCCAGGCATCCATATTCTGCAACCACCATTCCAGTTCTGTGATGGATTCCTGGTCCAGTGGGACCGATTGATGGTATCTCAATCCTTGTCATAGATGTCTGATTTTCAATCTTTGCAGGGCTCGATAGTGTAATGGACCTGGAAAAATAGCTTGTATGGAGGCCGCCAGGAGGCCCACAATTCTCGCTAAAACTCTCAGAGAAATCACTTTCTTCCCTAAACATGCTCTGATTTCTCTCTTGATGTCTCGGATCTTCCTTGCTGGAAGTTCCAGGGAGGCTTTCCTTGTGTCCAGTATGAAGCCGAGAAAGTCTAATCTTTGTGCCGGCTTGGTATCCGATTTCTCTATGTTCACTAGGAATCCCAGTGACCGCAACAGGTCTAGTACCCACTGCGTCTGATACTCCAGCGCTCCCAGATCTTCTGCTAGCAGTAATAGATCGTCCAAATATATGATCAGCCGAATCCCTTTCTCTCGGATGGCTGCGGCTACTGGTTTCATTAACTTCGTGAGCACCCAAGGCGCTGACGCAAGCCCGAATGGCATTGTCTTGAATTGCCAGAACTGTTCCTTCCAACGAAAAGCTAGGAACCATCTGAAACGCGCCTGCACAGGCACTGTCAGGTATGCGTCCTTTAGATCTAAACTTGTCAGCCAGTCTCCCTCTCTCAGGGAATGTCTGAGCTGATGGATCCCCTCCATCTTGAAATGATGGTATACTATCCATCCGTTCAGCTCCTTTAAATTGATAACTGGGCGAACCTTCTCCTTCCTGTGAACGAGAAACATGTTGCTGAGGAAGTTCGGGGCCCCGGGGCATCTCTCTATCGCTCTTTTCCTCACTAACTGCTCCAATTCGGCATCGAGGGCCTTTAGCTCTGCCTTCGCTAGCTGCGGGCGATGGGGCGCCCTTGCCTGCACTGGGTCCTGAATGAACTCTAATTGCAGGCCTCTGACGGTTTGCAAAATCCAGGCATCGCTGGAAAGCGCACGCCAGTTTCCCCAGAACATACTTGTCCTCCCTCCCACCGGAGGGTAAGTAATGGCCCTTACCTGGCGTGAACCCTTGGCCACGTCTGGCACCTCTTCCTCGCCGTCCTCTCGCATTGCAACCTCTGGCTGGGAAGAAGGTGTCTTGCTGCCTGTTCTCCCAGTAGTGGGGTCTGTTATTCGGGGGTCTCCTTCCTCCCTGTTGGCGACCGGTCGAGCGACCCCTGTAACGGCCGGTCCCGGCAAAAACTCTCTGTGGGAAGATCTTGCGAATAGATGCCTGTGCTTTTTCCAGGGACGTGTATGTGCCACGAAGCGGCCCATCTCTTTCCCGAAGGTCTCTCCAAATAAGAAGCCTTGGGCTGCTTCTCCGGCCTCATACGATGCCAGGTCACTGAGCTTCGAGTCAATCTTTAGGAGTAGCCCTCTTCTTCTCTCGGAGGCTATAGCACAATTTGCGTTTCCCAAGAGGCAAACCGCTCTTTGGGCCCATCCGGCAATAGCGTCCGGGTCCACTTCTTCGCCCGTGTCTCTCGCTCTCTCCGCTAAGTCCATGATCTTAGCGAGAGGGCCGGCTAAATCCAGGACCTTCTCCTGACAACTTTTCCATGACCTATCAATCCCTTTACGGGGATCCTTATTGGTTTTCGAAACGAAGGTGAGCATTTTCGGATCCAGCTCGGGGGTTTCCGCCACCTTCCCCGGCAAGTCTGGTCGGGGGCATTCTGCTCGAAGCCGCTGTAGCACTTCTTTATCTAAGGCTTTCCGCAGTCTTGCTGTCATATATTGAGCCACTCTTGGCGAAGGCTGCCAGTCGGAAGACCTCGGGTTTCTGATAGCATCCGGGTCGAACATATCGTCCTGCTCCTCATCGAGGTGCTTCTCTTTTCGGGCTCTTTTGCCTCCACTGGGTTTCGCCCACTCTTCCTCGACTGGCTCCTCCGGCTCTAGAGGGGATGAACCCCTTTCCTCTGGCTCTTCTTCCGAGCCTAGGTCATCATCTCCTTCATTTTCTTCCCCAGGAGAGGGGGTCATGAGGTCGGGCATGGCCTGACTCAGCAAATATGCTTGCTTAAGCTTCGCAAAGGCGTCGGCGACCTCCGGGGCCTTATCGTCTGCCCCATCCGTAGGGCCCTGGGGGTCTGCAGAGGCTTTCCTCTTGCGGGCCTGAATACTCCCCGTAGACCCTGCTCCAGAGGGTTGGATGGGCAAGCTGCAAGTCTTCTTGGTGCTTTCGGTAGGCTGGTGAAGCATGGCTTCCAGCAGGGGTGTTGCTAAGTCTGGAAAAGACCCGGGGCTACGCTAATGTCGGAACTGACAGGACTGGGGGCTAGCTAGCCTTTTGGCTGTAGCTCCTGAGATTCTATCCAGGGCTACAACCAAAAGACCAGGGGCTATAGCCCCTTTAGCCCCCCCCTAGCAACGCCTCTGGCTTCCAGTGTTTCAAGCCTTTCTTGTAAGGGTCTCACCCCTTGCGCCACTGCATCTACTAGGGAATTCCCCAGCACCTCCTTGAAACTGGCAGCCAAGTCAAGGGACTGCTCCTCCTCACTCCACTCGAATTCCGACATGATAGGGGTGCTGCCTGCCTCAATACCTAGATATAGGTGTCTTATGCTGCCCACGAGGGCTCGATGCATCTGACGTCCACTTGGCCTCCCTGTGAGGCGGGAGGAAACCTAAGCGCCTCCGCTCCCGCTGTAGGGGCGGCTCGAGGGAGCTCCGCGGCCCCGCAATGCACCCCTGGTGTGCCGGGAATACGGCACGGGGCTAGCGGCCGCCGGAGCTCCTGGTGCTGCTCTGAGGCAGCCTACTATAATCGCGCTCAACGCTCGCGCACGCTGTGACGCCACGGAGGCTACTCACGCTCGGACCGAAGTCCTGCAAAAACCTTCCTATATGCGTAAAGCTATTAAAATAAAACACATAATATGCTGCGTAAGTCTGCTATAAATCTTCTCATATCCTCAACTTCCATAAATCTTACAGTAATCCTATCTAACACACAATAGCTGGGAGGTAGAAGGAAAATCACTTATCTGCTTGAAGAGCAGTAAAAGAAGAGGAGGAGCTCAGGGACAGGATGTGTTCATAGCTGAGCTGGAGAGAAGGAAGGACTACAGAGACTTTGGGATTTGTAGTTTAAAGTGAAAGTCACATGGACATTTCCTTGTTGTTGTTTGATACAGTTGTTGAAACTGCTGAAGGGTAGTAATAAAGAAGTTGAAGCATAATGCTCGCCTCCAGTCTTGTCATAGAATGCCATTGAACACCACCTGGTGTGCATGTAATGTACTGAATAGGATCTCCACTTTACCCAGTAACCATCCTCTGCTCTGACAATGGCCCCATCTGTATGACTTTAACCAAGCATGCCCTTCCCTTCATTGCACGGGAAAACCTGCAGCGGGGAATCTAGGGGTGAGACAGGGGAAATGTATAAAATACACTTGAGTCCATCAGCTGTAGTCATACAGCAGCGGTAGGAATGTCTACTGAATAGTATCCATCTCGAAAGCTCCTGTTCAATGTACACTACATGCTCAAATTAGCCTACAAATTAGAAAGCAATTTCTCTGCCCCTTCAACCATGGCAATGAACATGGTTCTGGAAACCTGGAGCTGCTAGAATGGATGGACACAGTCTGATGCCGGGCGGTCTAGCTCTGGTTTCTACAGAAGCCGTGGTATAAGAGTACTAGACCCCTTCCCGCCTCAAACTGAATACAGATAGCATGATAAGCTGAAAGCCGCACACCCGAAGTAAAGCCCAAGTGAAGCTGGACTGCCGCCCATGAGAAGAAGCTTTGCTCACGTGGAAACGCTTGAAGACTTTCTCTACCTTGCACTATTGTTTCCAATTGCCTTTTGGCCCTTCCCCCTCCTGTCCCAGGAAGCCTACATTTACCTGCTTCCTCACGCACACGCGCGTGCACCCAAAGTGGAGCCCAAATGTAGCTGTTTGGCTGTTCGGGTGTGCGGCGGGAGCGAGGAGCTCAGCACTTTATTTCACATAAAGGAGTGATATCTGTTTAACGGTATGGTGCATGCTGGCTGGTGCGACATACTGTGTTATATTCGAGTCATAGTGCTTCAAAGTATGACGATATAAGTATTATCGTGTCACGCTCCATTCATTCTCTCAAGAAAGCATCGCTCTCCTATTTAGGGGTCGGGCTCAGTTAACTTCGGGTCCCGAACACATAAGACGATTTGTGCAGGAAGCGCAGATAAAGAGGAATGATATTTAGTTCTGTCTTATGATGTTATATGCACTTGTTTCTAAATTGTGACAACTTTCAGGATTGGCTGGCAAATGTGGTTAAAATCTAGTGCGCTCTGTTCATTGAATAGCAAGGAATAATAGAGCTTGCTTCTCTGGGTAACGTGAGTTACTGAGAAATGTTGCGCTCCATCCTTGCAATACTGTGCCAACGTTTGATGACTTAAGTGTTGCAGTGTGTGTTACGAGTCTTTTTTAGGAAGGCAACGCTCTCCCGCCCAGGGGGCGTGCTCATTTGCCCCTCAGTTTTGCATACGTGAGACGGTTTGCTCACAGAACGGGGTTCATAGTTGTTGTCAATCAGTCCGGTTATACGCTGTAATTTGCTTGTAAAACTGTGATGTTTTGCAAGGAGGGATGACAATCTCTGCAGAATGTTCGTGTGCCTTGCATATTGAATAGCGAGGAGGGGTTGTGCTCTTCGCCCTTTGTAAACTTAAGTTTTTTGGAGACTGCTACAACTGCTCCTCCCTTCTTTGTACCTGCATGCGTCCTTCATGTTTTGAGTGTTATTCACTGTCTCTTATTTTGACTACGGAAAAACAGTTTGCTCTGGGTCTGTAATCATCCATTTTGAAAATCAAGGTCAAAATCACAGAGGGACACTTGGGTCATTTAGCAGTAGGCTGAGTGAACATTCATCAGAAAAGACTATTGTAGCCTTTGCTAGATTGCATACATCTGAAATCCCTTCTACGGCTCTTGATACTGAAGGCCACAATCTTTATCATTCTTTTTCTTTCTTTCTCTCTTTCTATTCTGTTCTTTGTCTTCTTTCTTTCTTCTGTGGAACGGAGGTATACGGCATTTGACCCTCCATCCACTGTTTACAGGAAATAATGGCATGCAGCTTGCACAGTGGCAAGATCTGCAAGATAATAAATAAATCCAATAACAGAATGCATGAGGTTTCTTCCCAGATTAGCAGTCTGCCATCAAAAGAAAGCAATGACTCTTAGTTGACAACCCCACACCAACTACTAAGTTCACTGAAGCATGAGACAATAGACGCGGTAGTGGCGCTGTATTTTAACGATGAGGATATTGTTTACGACGTAGCTCTTTCTTTTATGCATGCACAGATACATGCTGCCGTTGACATGCTGGAGATAGGTCCTCTTTTCTTTTAAAGGAAACATATGATTGCGAACTCTGTGCAAAACAGCTTCCTTAGTATGCGTGACCCCGCTTCTGCCATTCACCTATTAGCAGATGCACCAGAGACCCAAATTCATCGTCCTTCGGATGTCTCTGTTATGGCTCCAGCCGTGATGGCAGAGTTTGTGAAGCACACCAGCCTATCTCTTGGACCTTCCACCCCAGCCACAGGGATTGGCGGGGGAATAGGCAAAGTTCACCTTCATAATACACAGTCCATCGATTGCAGAAAGCTCTGTGGCAATCCACACACCAGAGATTGTCCAATACAAGAATTAACAGGTACACTTCCTGCTACAAATGAACCTCAATTGGGCAACACCAATTGCGATCTAGAACAAATATCACAAATTTGCTCTAGTCCAGTCGGCCCTAAACAACGCCCCCCCCCCAAGCCACCCATGAAGCCTCTCATATTGCCTTCTTAGGTACCTCTTCCTCACTCCATGAGATGGAAGTTGCTGAGCAATCATACCAAGAACTAGAATTCTTTTAGTGTTAGGTAAAGGGCATGAGTTGACCCATCTTGAGATTACGGCCCTGAAATATACTTCTCAGGAATTACTCTCAAAGGTCAGTAAAATGGAAGGTTTCTTATGTGGACAAATGTTGACTAATGGTGACTCAAACTTAGACATCTTGGCGGAACACACTCATAGAAATACACAATCACAACACTCACAGACTGTCACGCTCACCTGGTCTCCATGGGGGCGTGGCACATATTCGTATGACCGGGAACTGCACTGGCGTAGTTTTGATGTTATAGCAGTGTCCTCTCCCTTGTTATCTCACCAGAAGACATTAGCCTGTAATGTTGAAACAAGAGGTTAGCTATGAGTGGGTTGGATTGGCCCCACTACCTGCCACCTCCTGATGCCCGACTCCTCTCCTGCTCACCTATGAGTTTGGTGAGGCTGGCGCTCCGTCCTGCTTGACCTTCAGCAGGGGCGCAGTAGGCTCAGTCTTTCTCTGGGCGCAGTTACTTCACTGTTCCAGAGTGCTGTTGCTGCTTTTTCGGAATGCTTGGATAATCAGGTGAGTCTATATCTCAATAACAGCTTGGTATAGATGCTCATATTGTCCCAAGGCTTTAAGCGTGTTTGTCTTTCTTGCAGATGCAGTTTTGTGCGTCGTCCGTGAGAAGATTCGGCCCCCCTCGGATGCTGAACTGGTTGCCTCCAGGTGAGTATAGGTGCGAATGAGTGGCGCTGGATGACAGAATAAATGTTCGTTTGTATGGTGCGCGACTAACCTGCTATTTTCTGTTCCCTTTTGCAGGCGCGGCGCCAAGATGAAGAATGGAAGAACAGCTCTGAAGAAACCCAGAGGAATGCAGAATCCCAGGTGAGTATCGGGAATCTGCGTGGAAGTCCTTTTCCAACAGGGGCAGCGATCAGAGAACCCGCCGGAGATGAGACCAATGGCTGGAATTGCAGGTAAGGGCTTGTCACTGTAGTAACTCCTGTTCTTCTCCTTATCTTGTTCCAGGCACTGATGGATGGAAGGCACTAACGGGCATGGCTGAAGAAGCTCGAGGGCAGAGCAGACACAGTGAGCGTTACACTGCAGGAGTGCAGAATAACACGAAGCGTGTTCTGCTTGCAGGGTGTGGCTTATATAGCCTTGTAAGTAGTTCCAGGTAAAGTAGTCCCTTTACCACACCCTGTCTCTCAGGAAAAATAGTCCCTCTGCCACACCCCAGATTAAAAAGAAGGCTCAGCCTCACCAGGCAGATTAAGTAGTTCCATATATTCAGCCCATTTCATGAGCATGGCGCCAACGGCACCAGGACTGAATCCATGAGACTCTGGGGCACTTCCTTAGGGCCTGCCAAGTCCTTCCGGTTGGCGGGGGCTGGGATGGGCCCAACAGCTCCAGGGGTTTTGGAGCACGCACCATGACACAGACTCATGGTGTTCCCTTCAGTTCAAAACAATCACAGACACATTTTTCAGTGGAGTCAGTAGCACTGCCTATATGATCGTGCACCCAGGCCCTGTCCTCATCTCCCCAAACAGAATTGGACCATACTGCCAATATGAATACCAATCCTGTGTCAAACACTGGCAGGGTATATTCAAAAATGGATAAGTTTAAAAATGTGGTTTCCCAACTTTCTTTTAAATTAACACAACTGGCTAACCATATTAGATTACATTGCAGTGATACTGATGGTATAGCACCCAACGATTCCCCCGACAATCCCTCCATTTTAATAAATTTGATTGAACAGGAGGAACGGGGCCTGAGAGTTCAAGAAATAGTTGATACTACCCCAGGGAGGGAGCAAAATTGTAGACACCTGTACTGATGGGGTTGCATCTGGTGCATTCCTATCACGCAGACAAAAGTGTCTCCATCTTAGGGCAATTAAAAGAAGAGCAATGATAAAACCCCAACTTAAGGCAGAAGGAAAAAAAACTATTAACCTTCTTCCTTCTCAACCTGAGGCTCACATTCCCAACTCTGATACTATCTGCAACCTCTCAAATGAGGAGGGGACATTTGATTTGGAGCAGCTGGATGAGGAAAGCAAGAATGTTCTTCAAATGCATGACCACTCTTCTAATGTGACTGTTGATGTCATTAAAACAAATGTGTCCAAATAAAAACAGAAAAAAGAAAAAATGATCCTTCCAGGGGGAACAATAAGGGATCAATGGAAATTGACCCACATGGTGACCCTGTTTTAAATTCCATACTGGAAGGGCAATCTACGCTATTGATTCCGAATACAGGACCTAAAGATAGCAAACAATCTCAACTTCCTGCTTTCTATCCTCGTCTTAAAACTACTAAGAAATCTGAAAACAACGCTGCCCTAATTGCACCCTGACTACAAAAGTGATGGGTGGAAGGTTTCAAATGAATCTAAACCACTGGCAATTGCTCTGGGCAACCTTCCACACCACCGTTTTTTAGCCCGTCTGCGCCATTGCAAAAGGGGACCAGCCATGTGCAAATCACTCAGCAGCTGCCGCCACCGAAGGTAGCAGCCCAGCCCGAACCGCTAGGCCAGGTCCCCTGTGCACAGAAAACCAAGCAACCCCAGACATGTTTCGGCCTTGTTGGACCTCCTCAGTGAGGTGCAGCCTGGTTCCCTGTGGCGCAGCGAGCAAGGGACCCATGTCTGGGCATACCCTCTCTCACAAGGAGACACAAACTGACCACAAAAGTGATGTGTGGAAGGTTTCGAATGAATCTAAACCACTGGCAATTGCTCTGGGCAACCTTCCACACCACTGTTTTTTAGCTCGTCTGCGCCATTGCAAAAGGGGACCAGCCATGTGCAAATCAGTCAACAGCTGCTGCCACCAAAGGTAGCAGCCCAGCCCGAACTGCTAGGCCAGGTCCCCTCTGCACAGAAAACCAAGCAACCCCAGACATGTTTCAGCCTTTTTGGACCTCCTCAGTGAGGTGCAGCCTGGTTCCCTGTGGCACAGCAAGCAAGGGACCCACGTCTGGGCATACCCTCTCTCACAAGGAGACACAAACTGACCACAAAAGTGATGGGTGGAAGGTTTCGAATGAATCTAAACCACTGGCAATTGCTCTGGGCAACCTTCCACACAACCGTTTTTTAGCCCGTCTGCGCCATTGCAAAAGGGGGCCAGCCATGTGCAAATCAGTCAGCAGCTGCTGCCACCGAAGTTAGCAGCCCAGCCCGAACTGCTAGGCCAGGTCCCCTCTGCACAGAAAACCAAGCAACCCCAGACATGTTTCGGCCTTGTTGGACCTCCTCAGTGAGGTGCAGCCTGGTTCCCTGTGGCGCAGCGAGCAAGGGACCCACGTCTGGGCATACCCTCTCCCACAAGGAGACAAAAACTGACCACAAAAGTGATGGGTGGAAGGTTTTGAATGAATCTAAACCACTGGCAATTGCTCTGGGCAACCTTCCACACCACCATTTTTTAGCCCGTCTGCGCCATTGCAAAAGGGGACCAGCCATGTGCAAATCACTCAGCAGCTGCCGCCACCGAAGGTAGCAGCCCAGCCCGAACTGCTAGGCCAGGTCCCCTCTGCACAGAAAACCAAGCAACCCCAGACATGTTTCAGCCTTTTTGGACCTCCTCAGTGAGGTGCAGCCTGGTTCCCTGTGGCGCAGCGAGCAAGGGACCCACGTCTGGGCATACCCTCTCTCACAAGGAGACACAAACTGACCACAAAAGTGATGTGTGGAAGGTTTCGAATGAATCTAAACCACTGGCAATTGCTCTGGGCAACCTTCCACAACACTGTTTTTTAGCTCGTCTGCGCCATTGCAAAAGGGGACCAGCCATGTGCAAATCAGTCAACAGCTGCTGCCACCAAAGGTAGCAGCCCAGCCCGAACTGCTAGGCCAGGTCCCCTCTGCACAGAAAACCAAGCAACCCCAGACATGTTTCAGCCTTTTTGGACCTCCTCAGTGAGGTGCAGCCTGGTTCCCTGTGGCACAGCGAGCAAGGGACCCACGTCTGGGCATACCCTCTCTCACAAGGAGACACAAACTGACCACAAAAGTGATGGGTGGAAGGTTTCGAATGAATCTAAACCACTGGCAATTGCTCTGGGCAACCTTCCACACAACCGTTTTTTAGCCCGTCTGCGCCATTGCAAAAGGGGGCCAGCCATGTGCAAATCAGTCAGCAGCTGCTGCCACCGAAGTTAGCAGCCCAGCCCGATCTGCTAGGCCAGGTCCCCTCTGCACAGAAAACCAAGCAACCCCAGACATGTTTTGGCCTTGTTGGACCTCCTCAGTGAGGTGCAGCCTGGTTCCCTGTGGCGCAGCGAGCAAGGGACCCACGTCTGGGCATACCCTCTCCCACAAGGAGACAAAAACTGACCACAAAAGTGATGGGTGGAAGGTTTTGAATGAATCTAAACCACTGGCAATTGCTCTGGGCAACCTTCCACACCACCGTTTTTTAGCCCGTCTGCGCCATTGCAAAAGGGGACCAGCCATGTGCAAATCACTCAGCAGCTGCCGCCACCGAAGGTAGCAGCCCAGCCCGAACTGCTAGGCCAGGTCCCCTCTGCACAGAAAACCAAGCAACCCCAGACATGTTTCAGCCTTTTTGGACCTCCTCAGTGAGGTGCAGCCTGGTTCCCTGTGGCGCAGCGAGCAAGGGACCCATTCTGGGCATACCCTCTCTCACAAGGAGACACAAACTGACCACAAAAGTGATGTGTGGAAGGTTTCGAATGAATCTAAACCACTAGCAATTGCTCTGGGCAACCTTCCACACCACTGTTTTTTAGCTCGTCTGCGCCATTGCAAAAGGGGACCAGCCATGTGCAAATCAGTCAACAGCTGCTGCCACCAAAGGTAGCAGCCCAGCCCGAACTGCTAGGCCAGGTCCCCTCTGCACAGAAAACCAAGCAACCCCAGACATGTTTCAGCCTTTTTGGACCTCCTCAGTGAGGTGCAGCCTGGTTCCCTGTGGCACAGCGAGCAAGGGACCCACGTCTGGGCATACCCTCTCTCACAAGGAGACACAAACTGACCACAAAAGTGATGGGTGGAAGGTTTCGAATGAATCTAAACCACTGGCAATTGCTCTGGGCAACCTTCCACACAACCGTTTTTTAGCCCGTCTGCGCCATTGCAAAAGGGGACCAGCCATGTGCAAATCAGTCAGCAGCTGCTGCCACCGAAGTTAGCAGCCCAGCCCGAACTGCTAGGCCAGGTCCCCTCTGCACAGAAAACCAAGCAACCCCAGACATGTTTCGGCCTTGTTGGACCTCCTCAGTGAGGTGCAGCCTGGTTCCCTGTGGCGCAGCGAGCAATCCCTCCATTTTAACAAATTTGATTGAACAGGAGGAACGGGGCCTGAGAGTTCAAGAAATAGTTGATACTACCCCAGGGAGGGAGCAAAATTGTAGACACCTGTACTGATGGGGTTGCTTCTGGTGCATTCCTATCAAGCAGACAAAAGCGTCTCCATTTTAGGGCAATTAAAAGAAGAGCAATGATAAAACCCCAAGTTAAGGCAGAAGGAAAAAAAAACTATTAACCTTCTTCCTTCTCAACCTGAGGCTCACATTGCCAACTCTGATACTATCTGCAATCTCTCAAATGAGGAGGGGACATTTGATTTGGAGCAGCTGGATGAGGAAAGCAAGAATGTTCTTCGAATGCATGATCACTCTTCTAATGTGACTGTTGATGTCATTAAAACAAATGTGTCCAAATAAAAACAGAAAAAAGAAAAAATGATCCTTCCAGGGGGAACAATAAGGGATCAATGGAAGTTAACCCACATGGTGACCCTGTTTTAAATTCCATACTGGAAGGGCAATCTAACTGTTGATTCTGAATACAGGACCTAAAGACAGCAAACAATCTCAACTTCCTGCTTTCTATCCTCTTCTTAAAACTACTAAGAAATCTGAAAACAATGCTGCCCTAATTGCACCCACCTGCAATGACTCTGACAATGTTTGTATTCCATCTACATCAGCCACGGTTATCGATATGAAATTACAAAGTCCCTCTTTCCCATTGATGGTAGGGACGGATATCGGTTATGAGCATTTGCAAAAAACTTGATTGATTATTGTTCTACATGTGAGATTTATTTTGTCATGTGATGTTTCAACCCGCTCGCCTATGTGTTGACACTGCATTCCAACTGTATATGGCGGATCTGTAACTGCTAAGTATTGTGTACTGCTCCCTCTTCCATTGTCTTGTCAAGCTAAATAAATAAAGTTTTTAAAAAAAGAACAGCTGCTTACTTAGCAACACATAATATGAGCTAATGAGGTTTCCCACAGTATGAGCTGCCAAGTAAATTTGGCAGGAACTCGAGAAGCAGATAACTTTTTCTTGGCAGGATCTGAAGGATAAATAATTAGGTTTAGCTGAGTCAGAATGAGCTTATCGGTCTATGTGTCAGTCAACCTATGCTTGCCAAGATGAGCTAATATGGGCTTTGTGACTGACATATAAGCCATCAACCAATCAAAGACAAAGAGGGCTTTTATTCTAGTTAAGTGAACCAATTAGAAATGTATCCTGAATGTGCATGAAGTATTGCATCATTCTCAAAAAGCCAACAAAAGGCACGCTGATTGTAGGTGCTCTGTGTGCTTTCCAGAATGTCTTTGAACTTGTATTAAATAGATGGCTGTAAAATTGCATCTGGGCATCTGTCCTACTTTGTTCTTGTTCCAGTGCCAGAGTCCATAGATGTCCAGGCTGATGAGGGGACGCAGAGGGTCCCCCTTTACACATGGGAACCGTATGAAGAGACCCTTAAGATCTTTCAGGGACAAGAATGCAGACCTATGCTGACAGAGATAGGATATGCCCAGGAGAAATGACAAGGTAAGTGAATCTGCTGTGTACCCTCATTTGTCGGGGGAAGTATCCCTATGGCTGTTAGCATAGCGTGTCACACTTTGACATCTGTGGGTTATGGTATATATTGCAAGAGGACAAAGGCAAAGGAGGAAAAAAAATAACATGTTATGCATATATTAAAGTAATCAATAAGTCATCCATAAGTAATCAATAAATAATCAATTAGTAATCAGTAAGTAATCTGTGGTTTAAAAAGTAACGTGGTAGTTTGGAAGAGCAATGGGGTCGTTTAAGAAAAGTAATGTTTTTTTTTTTAGAAAAAGACGAAGAGCGTCAGTGAGACAAAGAGAGTCTGAAAGCTTGGTTTCCTATCTTACGCAAGTTCTAGAAGAAGTCATTTAAAACCTGAAGTGGGGTAAAATAGGCGGCATATAAACAGGTTTTTGAAAGGTGATTACTTACACCCCTATCATGGTATATTTACGGGCAGAGATAACGCAAGGATTAATGTCAAAAGTCAAGTGTTTTTTCTGTCTGTCTATGTGTCTATTTTAAAATTAAGGTGTTGAAGAGCGACAATGAATTGTATAAAGTGTGACGAAGTCAAGAAATGTCATTATTTAATTAGCTGAGGGGATTTGCACCAATCCAGAAATAAGCAGAAAGTAGTGAAAAGGACAGAGGTGTGAGCAAACCATTGATGAGTGCACTCATATATTCACTATCTGAAATGCTACGGAGAAAAAACCAGGCAAAATAATGAATTGCAGTCAAAAATGGAAGCAGTGGGTAATGAGGGGAAAAGCTTGCAAGGCGCACTGGGCTAAGATCACACACAATGTGGACAAAGGGGCATGATATATTTAAACAGTTGTGTTGAGAAAACATTAGGTTAAAAAGGTATTTGATGGTCTGAATTCTAAGAATAAGGAATCCACTATTTAGGGTTTTTTGCAGGGTTTTGTTAAATGGAAATGTAGTTATGGATAAGCACAAGCAGGCTGAGCACTGATAAAAGGAAGAATAAAGGAGGCTTGGCACAATTATTGAAGGACAACATGGATTATTACATGTGATTAATTGATTTATTATGGAAAGAAATAGAGATTATCAAGGTTAGAATCTCTGTCATGATATGCTTAGAAGAAGAGGGGAAGAGACACAAGCAGGCACACACACACATACACACATGCACACACACACACATGTACACACACAAATGAGAAAGCATGCATACACACATACACACATGATGTTGTAGAAGAACAGGCAATTAATGGATTGCAGGATCATGCACACAAAATACACAAAGGTAGTTAGAAGAAGGAATTTAATACTGCAATAAGAGAACACACATACACATACAGGGTACTTTCGCTTATATTGGGAAAACCAGTTAGGGATATTATGTTCTTTTTTAAGGAGGATGAAGATCTGCTTGCTTATATTTAGGAGCACTGAACTCTTGAAGCACGCAAGCCGAGATTAAAAACAGCGACATTATTTTACCACATTTTATGTCAAGCATTGCCTGGGCAGGTACAGAGGCACTTGGGAAGCAAGTGGGAATGGAAGTGAAACCGTAACCTGAGATACAGTGACTATAGTGCAATCATTCTAAGCTGTTACAGGAGAAGGATAAAAAGAAGGATGAAAAAAAGAGGGGTGAGGCGCGCACTCCAATTCCTGGCCAATATACTACCTGAAAAAAGAAAAAGAATAAATGGGTTAAATCCCAAAGTATCCAAATCACTGGGTTACATCCCAATTGTTGCAAAAATATTCACAAGGTTAGATCCCTTATGCTGCATTGGTACTGCTGTTCTCCTCCTCCAAATATTCACAGGATTGGATCCCTTATGTTGCATTTGTGCTGCTGTTCTCCTCCTCCTAGCGCTTTCGTGTCCCAACACTCTTCAGCTAGGCTGTGTTGCCTTTCACTTCAGGTGAATCCAATTTTGCTAATGCAGTTTCTAAGAATTATGGGAGCTGTAGTGAAATCATTTGTTCAATTCAGGTGACCAAGGAAAGGCTCCCCTCCAAGAAGAAAAGAAGAATGATGCAAGAAAATATGGGGAAGCCAAGTTAGTTCAGAAGAAATTGTCAAAGTATGGCATAGAAGGGATGGTATTGACAAGAGGAGAAGGACTGGGAATACAGCAAGCAGTGGGTACATCACAGGTGAATAATTACCACCAAATTGATCAAGGAGGGAATGGTTTGTGCCACAAGGCAGAGGAATGGTAATTAGAGGAAGAGGTGGTTTGTGGAATAACCAAGGCAGTTTTCAAAATATACAGAATGATAATCAGAATGCGCAAGGACCATTTAACCAAGGGGGACTTCTTGTGTCTTGCTTATGTGGGATGATAGAGCACATTGTGCGCACATGCGGGAGCCAAGGATAGGTAAAGGATGGACAATTCTCAAAGGGGGAGACAGCTTATCACCCAGTGTATAGCTCACAAGCTAGGGATTCAATAGAGGATAAGACGCTACTATTGTCACCAGATACAATAAGCAAAAAGGTATTTAGAGTCTGTTATTTAGCCCGTTATTTTTCATGCGAATAGAGAAAGGACTAAGTTACTTTATCAGCATCCTCATTCAAGTTGGCGGCCGCTTACTAAGAAACAGTAAGGTTGTGGTCCCACCTATGAACTAAGAACGTCGCAGCTCCTCTGATCCATATGGAGAGGCCAAAAGCTTCTATTTAAAAAGCTGGATAACAGGTAAGTGCAGAAATATTGCGGATTTTGCTAACACCGTGTCAGTATAGATTAAAGTAAAAAACGGCGAGACATGTTTTTTGCAAATTCCAAACAAAACACTCTTGATAGCTACAATTTAGCCTGCCCTCTTTTGTACTTTACAGACGGTGTAAAAAAGCAACTGAAAAACAAATCTACGCTGCTAAACCTACCGTGCATCTAACCAGCCCAGTGATAGAAGACATGGTTTTTTCGCTAAACTAGATTCTTAGTGCCAAAGACTAAAGGACTTAATCGAGGTGAGCCATCTACACCTAGTAAGGTTATTTTAATTTAATTTAAAGGGTATGATTAGCAGTATGAATGATCTGCTTGTGGCCTTTTTCCTCTTTCTCTCTATTTTCCAGTTTCAGTCCCTTGTTAACAGCGACTACGACTGTCTTCCAAGGCGGATTCTAAAGTTAGAATTAACTTGGGGACGATAATAGGAATCCTTACTTACCATTCAAGAGACCACCTTAAAATAGGTATGTAACACTTTCGCTCGAAGAAATCCTCTTTTAATGTTAGTAGCTAATGCAGCTCAGTCCTTGGACAGCAGGTCTAAAAATATGTGTAAATTTAAATTACAGGTCGAGCTAGATCCATTTTTTGCTCAGTTATCGACCACTGGGATAACTCCTGCTTTAATCAGGATTCCACCTCATAAAGATTTCCTCCACAGACTGGACCAGGTAACTTATATTCCAGGCACAGTACAAGATACAATTACTCTTTCTTTTTCTTTTGTTTGTTTTGTATCAACAGTCACATCTCCAAACACAGATTGCTGTTCTTTCACTGTCAACAAGAGTTGTAATTGTTACCAACTGATATCATTGCATCCTGTCTTGTTTTTCATTGTAACACTAAATATATAGTGACATATCTCCTGAAAAAAGTTCCAAGAACAATGTATGAGAACTGAAACATGTAGAGTTCCCTTACCCTGGCATGAAGTAACCAGGGCGAAGTATATATCCAATGAAAGGGCCCTCACTATATTAAGACTGCAAATGCCCCTATAATAGCCAGTAATTACATTATGTTAATAATACATACATTACCTTACTTGATTTAGGTCTTTGTGTCACAATCTAATTGCCTGTTTTTTAGACAGTGCTTTAGTATTTAATACTTTGTGCGACAGCAGATAGCTTATGATGTTTTTTCTTGAATATTTTTGAATAAATGATCTATTTGTATAATGAAACAGTATTGATATAATGTGTAATTACTGTGACTATTGATAAGAGCTAACTACCTTCTGTTTACATGGGTGAGCATTATATAAACATGGCTGTTTGGCCTAGTGGAGAGGATGGTGAGAATATTTGATGATTTTTTGTTTGGACTACAGAAACCTAAGGACAAAGAGGGGGGGCAGACTATCCCTATAAAATTAAAAGCAGCATAGTATGAGGGGAAATGACAAAGCTCAAAGGAATGCACAATGCGAGTTGACCATGGAGGACAGTAATGGCTGTTGAAGAAGGGCATAGATTGATTGACGTCATTGATGACAACATATTTATGGAAGACTAAACAAATGATAAAGTGGTGGAATTTTAGGAGCATCACACACTGAAAGCGAAAAGGGAAGTCTCACAGCGTATGGCAAAGTGTAGTAGCGGTCAGTATATTTTCAGGAAGACTTGGAGAGAGTCCTGTGAACCACATGCCCTTATGACATGGGTCTATTGAAATGGATAGGGGAACAAAATAGAAGAACAGACATGCAAGGGATTATAATATGAAAAATATGAGGGTTTGTAGTGTAATTAGGTTAATTAATGAAAGATAATTGAAAATAGATAGGGATAAAAGCACAGGAGTGAGAAGTTCAAAAATTAATAGATTGATGACAATTCAGGGGGTGAAACAAAAAAATTAAAAATTAAAAAATGAACGAATGAATGGATATTAAAGCAGCAAAACGCACAAGTGGATAAGATATCCAGATTTACAAACAATAAGCACAATGAATGATGCTATATATAATTCAATAGTGTACTGTATTTTAATAAAAATGAAATATGTTTAATGAGATGCCAAAGGCATTTGGATGGCCAAGATTGATCTAACAAATGAGAAAAACCTTTAGTAGGATGAAAATTATTATCATAGTTGAGCATGGGATGAATGTCTACATGGCCTTAGCAGAGCATAGCAATATAATGGGAAGAAACATTATATTATGACAAAGGTAAGTGCTAGTGGACAAGCAGAGATAGAAGAGGTAATTATCGGTTCACATAGCAAGTGTGTGAAACAAACTATTGATCATTATTAGGAGTAAGAGGACTGTCGGGGGGAAATTCTCCCGGGGTCGGCTGGGCCGTCCGCGGACCTCCAGGCAGGGAGGCCCCAACTCCTACCGTATATCCCAAAAAATGAGTATGAGACACACGCAAGAAGCAAGGTGATTCTGCTGTTTATTAAACAAAACGGCAGGGATGGGTCAAGGATCGTACGCGTCCGTCCTGACAATCTCTCCCTAATCGTGGGGCTTGCAGGCCCTTTTTACCTTAGTATGACGCGCTACTTGTGTCACCTGGGAAAGTTAGCAAAAAACCTATCGCCTCTCTGGATTGGCTCCTCGAGTGGTAGGGTTAGTATAGCATACGTACGTATAGAGAGCGTTATTAGTGGTCGAGGGTTAGTCAGGTGATATACTTGGGTTGTCCCTTCAATTTGATACATGAAAATTGTTACATGAAGACCCCTGAGGATTGGTCAATGTTAATGGCGTCAGTGATAAGAGCCCCATGTTCTGATTGGTCCACTCGCGAGCCCCCCAGTCTGGGACCATCGCTGTTCCCAGCTCGCGGTGCACCTGTCATTTGCAACAATGTATCACTATGGGTATGTGCAGACAATGTGAGGATTTATTCATATGCTGGAAGGCAGACTACTCCCACCGCCGCAGATGTCCATTGAGTTGCTTAATTGTATCTGCCTGTGTCTTGAAACGTGGGACCCAGGCGCCTCCCTCCTCCTGGGCCTGGCACCCTGTCAGGTTCGGCTTGGTCACGTGAGGTGAGACCGTGGTTGAGGCAGAATTCTGCACAATTAATATTGCATTTTCCACTGTGTGCCTAGCTTAATTTGCAGGTCTCACCTTGGCGTCGGCTTGCGGCATGCGAGTTTGCAACATTGTGCCCTTGACTGTCTGCTCTCGCCGGGCTCATTCTGCAGGGTCAGCAACTGTACTCTTGCTCATTCAATGTTCATGGAAGCTCTTGCTTGCGGCCTACTTGGGCCTGGTGCATAGGTGGAACCGTTTGATACACAGGCACTTTAGGTTATGGTATCATATTGCTTTATCCCCAGTATCGTGTCTTCGTTATATTTCTCATTATGATGCATGGGTTTAGGAGAAGCGTGAACAAGCATTTTAGATGAGTTCATTGTGCGTCTTGCGTTTCTGCATTTTGAAAAGCCTATGTGAAAAATAATAAAGATGCGCGTCAGTGGGTGTGTCCGTCACCTACGTCAAAGCACTGAGTATGTTCTTCGTGTGGATTTGTGTGGGAGTGTCCAGTGTGCATGTTTGCACGGGTGTGCTGACCGTTGGCTAGGTCGTCATGGCATCTCTAACGATGTGTTGACTTAGTGTTGGATGGTTCAGTCGAGTCCATCCATGCCGCAGGTGTTGGCATGGGCAGGGCAGGCTGGTGGGCAGGCGGGTGGGCACGCGGGTGGGCACATCCGTATGTTCCTGTACCAGGGTATTTGGTCGTCTGGTAGATGGGCAAACTCCTCTCGTGGCGGGTGCCTGGGCCGTGATCCTCTAGGCCAGGGGTGTGAGGGGATTGGTGGGAGCCTTTTGTTCCATTCTCCCACTTCAGTCCCCCATCTGGTCGACTTGTCGACCACAAACATATCCTTTTCCTTATCTCCTCTCACTCTCCATATTTTAGTTACTCCTCCCAAATGTCCATAGTGGTTAACATGGTCTTCTAATGACCAATACATATATACACAGGTTCCTCCAGGTGTGCAGTATACCCATTTCCCTATGTAGCTCCTTGGGTTTCTTGGGTTTTCGAGCTTCACAGATGGTGGGTCCAGGTGGTTGGTGATGATCTGGTTGCGCAATTTCTCTCTCTCTTTTATTATTGTGCCTGTGTGTTGGCCGTCATCTGCTGGCATCAAGGGGTGCATACCAACCATCTCGTCTGTGGTGCGTGCCTTCCGGGCCTTCCAAAATCTTATTATGATCAGTGCAGCTCCAGCCAAAATAATGCATCCAACTATAATCTTCAGTCCGTCCGACAGCCAAGATGGCATCCATGACCATAATATCGAAAACCAGCTGTCATCCTTTTTCACACCTTTACTTTCATCCATCATTTTGGAGTGCATCTGGGCCAATTGTGATACTGCTTCTGTCAGTGTACCATTGTCAGCATCGTTAGCAGGAATGAATGTGCAGCATGATTGTCCTATCTTTGCGCAAACTCCTCCTTCCATTGCTGTGAGGAGGTCCAGTACATATATGTTCTGTAGTGCTACCATCCTCACTGCTCGCAGTTCCTCTTTTATTAGTTGAATCCATTTACTGTAGAATTAATTGTCATCATTAGTTCCCATCGAGTTATCTGGAGCCATTTTGCGTTTGCGTAAGCCTGTAGTCCCGGATGTATTATTGAGGAGAAGAACATTGCTGCTCTGCTGAATAGTCTGTGTTCTGGTGGGATTGAAGTGAGTGCTGTCTCCGACCTTCCCCGTAGGTTATTTCCTGTCAGAGGTTCTCCTTGTCTTTTCTTTCTATTCAGGACAGTGTTGTTGCCGTTGTTTTGGTTCTCTGGCCCCTTCTGAGGTTGTACATATCTCTTCTTCCTCTTGTTTCCTTCGTCCATTTTAGGGAAGTTCACCACATTCACATGTTTCTGGGGCACCACTAGTGATGGTACATTAACGTGTACCATTGTGCATATACCATTCCACAGAGGGGGCAGTGTGTGGTATGCCTTGTCTCCGCAGGCCCAGTAATGGTCCATTAATACTGCTGTTCCTGCTCCCCCCTCAGGTAACTCCGTCACGCTTGCACAGTTGGTGTTGTATCCCACGTCCACTTCTCCTCTATGTTGGTAGCATACCTTAGGTGCAGACAGCGGCAGTATTGTTATTGGGTCTTCATCCTTCTCTATCCACGTTAGCATGGGTACGTACTTGACCCAAGTCATCCAACATCTGTTGTTGTGTTCAGCAATAGTTGTAGTATCCTCTCTCGTTACCATGTTGCTGCCAACCACTCCTATGTCCCATTTGTTGCCCAGGTACACCTTCCCTGTTATTATTATCAGTGGTCTTTCCCAACATCCTTTTTTAAATGGAACTTCAGTGGCGTACCAATCACATGGTAGGTATTGTAGCGTTACTTTCTTTGTTTCTCCTTTTTCAGGGCAACTTGTTATGTATCTGAATGCTTCAGCATGCAAACTGGTCTTGTGGTAACTCAAATAAACCTTGAGGAAGTTGTTTTCGTACGGGTATGTGTCTCGCGTTTTCCATACCAGGTGCACCGTGTTCCTTTGAAATCTCCCTTTCGTTTGGAACAGTGCCAAGTATATTATACATCGTGCTGTCTTTTCATCTATTTCCGTGGCAACGAAAGTTCGAGAAGCGCTCATGGCATATGGGATCAATGAGCAGAGGTAGCAGCTGTCTTCTGTTGTCTGCTTACCAATTTGAGTCATGTGTTGGTACCACATGTTGTTTGAGACGTGTGCTGAATCTTGTATGTAGTTGTCAATACCTTTATTATCTGAGTATGCGCTGCGTTTAACTCTATTTCCCTTGTGTGGAATTTTGCTAGTACCACCTGACGTAACACCTGTTGCAGCCGAGGGTGGGGGTATATTAGGTTTGGGTACAGCCAAAATACTGATAGCATAACTGTTCTGCCATACAGAGGCAGCCAAGAACCCGGTGATCATCAAAATCCCTATCATCTTTATTACAGAGGCTAGTCTCACCGGCATTTTGCTCTTACCTTGCTGCAGTCCGGCAGCTAATTCTTGCAACGTTAAAGTTGCCCACCTGAAAATTCTCAATATGCTTGTTATTAGTGTTAGTTGTTGTTTTCAAGCTCTCCCTATCAAGTAGTCGTTCAGTGACCAGGCGAAGAGCTGTTCCCACGCCAATCTAAGCGATCTATCTCTTAGGACAGGCAAGAATTGGTGAAGATGGGGCATTGATTGTTCTATGGCCAAGAGAAATGCTGTGTAGTAGACACGTACCCTCCTTCTTTTCAGGTACTTTGGCCTTTTTATGTGATAGACAAATTGGTGTGATAGCTCTTCAGGGTAGTTATCGTCTGAGGGTAGCATCTACTCCTGGGCAGTGAACCTTGTTAGTTATCTGTTTTCTTAACAGTACAATAATACACGGTACCTGCATGTGCGAGAGAAAAAATGAGGGGAACATTCAAGTGTTTACATGTGTATATGTTCAAGATAATGTCCTTCAGTTGGGTTATTACTGCTGTGGGTAGGACGTCGATAGGCAGAGGGTTTAGCGCTCAACTGGTGGAAGTCTCTTTACTCTTTGATCGTGTGACCATGGGGTGGGCGGTATGGGAATTACCCTTCTCTATTTCAGTAGTTGTCTCTGGGGAATCTGGGGGGTGGTAGGGTAGGGAGACACTTAGGTCGTTGGCTGTGGTAGAAGTCTCTTCCTCCGTGGGTGACGCTGTTGCTGTTCATCCAATGGCCCTGTCGGTGACGCTAGGGCGGGTCTGGAGTTTGCAGATCTTTACGTCGTGTAGGTGATTCCAGGCACGTTTGTCCTGTAACTTTACTGCTCTTGTGGATACTTCCTCTACCAGGTGGGGGCCAGTGAAGCGTGGGCTGTTCCACTTTCTGTTGAAATTGCGGAGTAGTACGTGGTCACCTTTAGCAATTTTGCACAGTTTTCCTTTTTCCAATTCTTTATCCGCGTCTTCTTGTTGATCACTCTCAGACCCGCCCCGCGTGCGCTCGAGCTGTTGAGACACAAACACTACACTAGTAATCAAAGAAGACACATATTGGTACATTTCATCACCAAGAACGGTTGCAGTGTTTTCATAATCAGTGAATGCTCTTGATGTTGGCGTTAGAGGAAGGTGCATTTGACGTCCGGTCACCACCTCGTGAGGGGTGAGGTGGTGATCGGAGCCTGGTCTATTCCTTAGCTCAAATAGGGCTAGCGGAAGGCAATACAACCAACTCTTCTTTGTTGTTTGCTGTATTTTTGCAATTGCCTCCTTCAGTAGGCCATTCAGGCGTTCGCATACACCGTTGGCCTGCGGGTGATATGCACATGCAAATTTATGCTTGATGTTCAATAAGGATGTGATGTGCTGGAACATTTCATTGGCGAAATGCGGGCCATTATCTGACCGCAGTACCTCGCACACTCCCCACCTGGGGAAGACCTCCCTCACTAGAAATTTAGCTGCTCTGAATGCATCTGGGTGTGAGGAGGGTCCTGCCTCAATCCACCTGGAGAATGGGCATACTACTACAATCATATACCTATTTCCTTGACATACGTTGATCATATCGACATAGTCAATATGGATGTGCAGGAAGGGTCCCTCTGGCCGGGGTATAGTACCTTTTATCACCTTCAGCGTGTGACCGGCCGTGAACTGTTGACATGTGAGACAATTGCTGATAAAATTTGTCACATGGGAATTTAACTCGGGGCAGAACCAATCTTCCCTAATTCGTGCTGCAATAACTTCCTTGCCTGTGTGGGCTGGGTGGTGTAGTTGGCTCAGGGCGGTGTTCAATAGTGCCAATGGCATTACCATCTTTCCAGTGTTACCCTGGCGCCATAGTGCGTCAGTTGGTGACATTGTACATCCTCTTTTTACCCATATTTCTTTTTCTGCCATTGGTGCAGCCGCTTGTAGCTCCATTATCTGTGTAGCTGGGAGATGGGTGTACCCTTCTCTTATCAACATCTCCTTAGCTATTCCCCTCCCTCTCCCTCTCTCTGACTCTGGGGGATTCCATATCTCACCAAAATATGCAGCATACTTCGCATGTGCGTCTGCTGCTGCATTCCCTTTTGAGATATGATCTTCTCCATTAGTGTGTGCGGTACATTTGACCAAAGCTAATTCTTGGGGGTCATTTATTACTTAAATTAGTTCAGCCAACAAGAGAGCATGTTGCACTGGGGTGCAGTCAGCTCTCCTAAACCCTCTTCTCCTCCATTTGGACAACCCTGAGTGGACAGTAGACGTGACAAATGCGCTGTCAGAATATATAGTCACTCGTTTGTCAAAGCTTTCCTTCAACGCCAAGATCAGTGCAACTAATTCAGCTGCTTGAGCAGAGTAATGCTGTGGTAATTGTATGCATTTCATCGCCACACACACCGGTTCCTCTGTCATTTTTACCACTGCTGCCCCAGTTCTCCTTATCCCATCACTTTGGTCTATTGTTGATGACCCATCAATGAACAAGAGCTCACCTCCATCTAGTGCGTTCTCTTCAACCTTTCTAGTACATGAGTACATTTCGGTAGTCTGCGTGCAATCGTGTGCATAGTCTCCTTCCTCAATTACTTCTGCTATAAACCTTGCAGGGTTAAGCGTGCTGCATCTAACAATTGATAGTTCTGGTCTAGATAAGATGATCTCATAACCTGACGCCCTCTGTGTGGTTAGTGTGGACTTAGGCTTGTTCAATATTGCAAATAGTGCATGTTCCACAAATAGTGTGGTTGGGCACCCCATTGTGATTGCTGATGCTTTCTCTACCGCAAAGGCAGCTGCGGCGAGACCTTGTTCGCAAGGGAAATGTCCCAACATCACAGGATCCAAGTGACCACTGTAAAACGCTACTGGTTTGTAGCCCATGCTTGTTTTTTGAGCCAACACTGCTTTCATTACTGCTGAGTCGCAATGTGAAAATATAAAGAATTGTCGTTCATAATCTGGGGTGGCCAGTACCGGAGCAGTTGATATTACATCTTTCAGTTCATCAAAAGCCTCTTTCATTTCCATTGTCCACCCCAACTTTTTCTCCCCTTTGTTAGCTTCTTTTAACGCCTCAAGTAGGGGTCCTATGTATGAGCTGTAATCAAATACCCAGGCTCTACAGTAGTTGCACAGTCCCAGGAACTGCTGTAGTTCCCTCACTGTTTGGGGCAGCGGTGTTTTTGAAATGGCCTGTGCTCTTTGTGGTGCAATCTTTCTTCCGTATTGGGATATGAGCTGACCAATGTAAAGTACCTGTTCCTGACAGTACTGTAACTTTTCCTTGTCTACCTTGTAACCCTTTTCAGCCAATATTGTCAGCATCTTCAATGAGTCCTCTCTGCATCTTCTTTCGTTTGTGCTGCAAATTATTATGTCATCAACATACTGCAACACTGTGCTTTCCACTTCAATGTTACCCAAGTTCATCTGTATTACTCTGTTGAAGATTGAGGGTGACTCGCAGTACCCTTGTGGCAATCTGGTGTGTTTCCACTTTGTGTTTCTGTAAGTGAAGCTTGTCAGATCTTGTGAGTCTGGGTGAAGGGGTATTGAGAAAAAAGCATTTTTGAGGTCTATCACTGTAAATCGTGATGCCTCTGCTGGAATGCCGCACAATATTGTGGCCGGGCTTGCTGCTATGGGGTATTCTGCTTCCACTATGTTGTTCAAAGGCCTGAGGTCCTGTTTGAAGCGCCAAGACCCCCCTTTAGCTTTGTGCACTGGGTATACAGCTGTGTTACATGGTGATTCTGATGGTACCAATATGCCATTATTTATAAGGGCCGTTATTGTTTCATATATGCCCTCATCTGCCTCTTTTGATAGTGGGTACTGTTTCACTCTGGGGAGTATTGCACCTTTTTTCAATTTTATTCTTACTCCCCCTATGCTTTTTATGCACCCCACGTCATTGGGACTAGTAGTCCATAATGATGTTGGTACCTTTGCCATATCCTCCTCAAAGAAGGGAACTGGGGTGGATGTGGGTGCTTCAAGTGCCATTGCAATTTTCTGTGCCACTTGTTTGTATGTCACTCTTAGCCATATTTCTACACTCATCATAAACACCATTTCACCTTCTTCCTTTTCTTCTGAGAAGAGCTCCTCATCTGACACCTGGGTGAGTCTACATCCCTCTGCTAGTGCTATCACTGCCCTCCATGCTCTTCCTTCTCTGTCTTGGGCATGTACTGCAATGTAATCAGCAGTTGCTATAATGCTCTCTATGTTCACTGAAATCACCTTTCCTTCTGGTTCATTGGCTGGTGTTTCTGGTCTAAACAAATAGGCTGCTGGCCTCCTCCAGATCTTTCCTTCTATCCCTGGCATCCATGCAAATGCCATGTCTGTCCCGTACTGGAACAGTTCACCATCTACTGGCTCAGCCCTAATCACTGTCTGTCCACAGTATGCTTGCATAATTTGTCGTGCAGTGAGCATGTTAATTCCTGGAGTGGAGCAAATTATGCCGTCCTCCGTAAAGGAGATCGTCATATTCAACCTGCTCATTATGTTTCTCCCCAGTATATTTACTGGTGAGGCCCTAGAATATAAAAGTGGGACTGACATGTCATAATCCCCTATTGATAAGGGAATGTTATCAGTAAAGGTAACCAACCCCCTAGCCCCAGAGAATCCTTGGGTGTTCATGGCTTCACCTGACATCTTAAATTTACCTTCCCTTATGCAAGACCGGGTCGCCCCGGTGTCAACAAGGAATGATAATTTTTTGTCACCTATCGTTACCTCTATGCGTGGTTCCTCCGCACTATTAGGTGTTACCGACAGGATGGGACACACCAAGGCCGTCTGTGGGCTGTCCTATTGAGGGTATAATGATTGAACACTTCCTGTGTAAGGGTTGTGTCCCAGGACCGTCACCCTTCCCAGTTGTGTTTGCTGTAGTTGTGTATTGGTAGAGGTTATGTTATGGTCTTGGATTTGGGCAGGTTGCTGTACTTGCTGTACTTGGGGTTGTTGTGTTATCGCTACCTGTTGTTGTGGCAGTGAATATGTCTGTGGCTGTTGTTGTGTTACTAGTTGTTGCTGCCCATTTCCCTGTTGCAATGTCTGCTGTTGCTGGATGCCCTGCTGTTCCTGTGTGGGCCCTTGTTGTCCCTGTTCACTCCATGATGGTGTGCCTGGTCTCACTCTACACGTGCGTGACATGTGCCCTACCAATCCACAAATCCAACACACCGATGGTTCCCTGTTCTGCCATGGAAAGCTTCCTGGGTTGTCCTGGTATACTGGTTGCCAGGTGGGGTAGAAATTCCTCCCACCTGCTGTTGTGTATTATATCCGTATCCTCTCCCCCTCATTATTCCTCCCCTTCCCCTGTTGTAATTATACTACCCAGTTCCTGGCGTTGAGTATCCTCCTCCCATGTTAGTCGTGTATGGTTGGAGTGGCGGCAGCTGTTGTGTTACAGTCTGTGATGATTGTATTTGGGAGGGATCTTGTGCAGCCACTACTTGTGTGGGGCTTTGAGTCATTGTTGCAGGTGTAGTTATTAGTGCGCCTTCCATCGTGTATTTAGTAAGTTTTTTCTGTACTAATTTAGCCTCTTCCGTTTTTCTATCCTCTTCCTTTTGTTTCATTTTTTCTTGCCATGTCCTACAATGATGCACTATTGTCAGTTGTATTTCTGGCCAGGCTTTTGCTTCCATCCCCACTACTTTCTTAAGTTGTTTCTGAACTGCTTCTGGGAGCCCTTGTACTAGTATATGATAGAATATTGCTGGTGTCTTGTCCCATTGTTCTCTAGTTTCCATGCGCCACTTCTCTTGAATTTCCTGGATATAATCAACAGGATCTTCGTTCTCACGCATCTTGCGTGAGGTAATTGCTCCTATGTCTGATGTGTCTGGATACTGTACCCTCAGTGCCTGCCATAATGCATGTCTGCAGTTTGCGAATGGTGCCCCATCGTGTGATGTGTTTGTTATTGTGACCCCGGGGAAGCCCGCTCTCTTCCAGATGTCATCCGCTGCAGTCCCTAATATTGATATTAGAAGGCCCTTTACATCCCCCACTGCCAATTTCTGCCCTGCGGTGTGTTTTTCCATTTCATATATCCATTTACCCGCACCTCCACTTAATGATGGGAGCCTGCACTTTATATTTTCCTTGTCTGCATGCTTCCAGGGGACGTATTGTGGTCTAACCCCTCCCCTCTCCAGAAGTGGCATTAGGTTGTGTCCTGGTTGACCCTTTGGGTCCCACACAATCGAATCCGTACACCCCTCCTCTTCTTCCCTGTCTTCTACATCGTCAATGGGGTCCATATTTCCCCTGCTCGTAACTGTTTCTCCTCCATCTCTTCCCTTTCTTTTATCATTTCCTTTATTTAATGTGGGCGTGTGTATTCGTTCTCCCTGCCTGCGTCCAGCGAGGTCTCTAAGCCTGCCTGCATAGGGTGTCAGTTCGTGTGGGAAGGGCGCGAGTTTAGATGGGCATGTTACACGTAATGAGCGTGAGGTAGTGGAGCATGTGGGACGGGATGGTGACGGTGTGGCTGCGCGTGTCTGCCTTTCCGCTATTCCTTGCTCTTCCTCCTCACTTCCCTCCAGTTCTTCCTTTCTCCTGCAGATCCATGGTGATTCTCCATTTGTCCGGGTGATGTATAATTTATCCCTTTCACTGTCTCTCCCTTCCTTCTCTATCTTTTCTCCTTCCTCACTGCAAAAGTCCTCCATTAATGGCAACCCCCAATCTGTCTTTTTCCCCCTAATCGTTACTGTTTTTAAGTCTATTAGATCCGTTCCTCCATTGTCTTCTTTGCCAATTGCTCCCCTTTGTGCTGATGTTGTTGCTACTTCTGTGTCTCTGTATACATACCTCCTTACTTCACTCCCCCCTCTCCTTTCTTCTCTTTCCCCTTCATTTTTCTCCGCTATTTCTCTACCAATTTCCTCTCTTTTCTTTTTCAATTCCTCCATTACTTCAATACTCATCTTTTCCATTATCCTTTCTTCTTCTTTCTTCCTTTCCCATCTCGCTCTTTCCCGCTCTAATATACCCTCTATCATCCTCCCTTCTTCGTATTTCCTTGTCGTTTCTGATAGTAATCTCCTTCTCCATATTTCCATTTCCTTTTCTTTCTCTTCTTCCTCCCTTTTCTTGTCACGCAGTGCTGCTCTGGATACCCTTTCTGCTACTGCCTTCACCCTTTCTGCTTCTCTCTTTTTCTCCTCAGTTCGTTCCCTCATTTTGTCCAACTCATCCTTGCTTTCTTTCCTTTTCCGTGCTCTCTCTCTTTCCTCTCTCTCGAGCTGCTTGATCAGTGTATTCTGCTCATCCCTTAATTCTGCTAATCGTTCTTCCAAAATCTCTTCCTTCTGTCGTAACAGCTCTTCCCCCTTTCTTTTCCCCTCTTCCCCTTTCCTTTCACTCTTCCTGGTGTTGTCCTCGTCCATTTTCCTTACTACCTCCTCCTCTTCTTCTGTTAATGAACCTCGTAATTTTAATAATACCTGCACAGCTACCCACTCATCCTGTCCTATTCCTGCGATCTGCTCTTCATCAATCCCCCCTTCCCCTGCGGGCATTTTCGTGCGAGCTGATCCCATCGTGCTACTCTGCTCCCTTCCTGCGTGGCTACCTGTGGCTGTATATGGTGGCGGGCTGTATGCCGGGTTCGAGTACCCCTCAGCCGCCCTTAATTGAACCATGTCTCGTAGTTCTGTTAAAGGATATAACCCCCCTTCCTCCTTTTTCACTACCTTCGCTAGGGGTATATCGCCGTTCTGTTCCTTTTTTATTTCCTTTTCGTTTATGTTGTTACTCTTCTCTCCTCCCTCTTCTCCGTTCCCCGTGTTCTGTGTGCCTTCACTCTCTTTTTCCCCATTCTCTCCTTCCTCCTTAATCTTCTCTTCTTCCGTTGTTCCCCCCATAATAAACATTCCGTTTGGTCCTGGTCGGGACCCTTGGAACATCCTCCATAAGTTAAACACCTCCACGTGGTGCGTCAACTTCTTCCCCTTGTATGTGTTATGCAGATGGTTTAATAGTGAATGTTGGGTATATGGATCGAAGCTACCATTGGGCGGCCATGGTGTCGTCATTTTGTTGTCGTCCCCTGTGTCCATTCTATGCTATACTTGATCAGTTTCTCCCTATGGGGTGACAGTGTTTTACATATGTGCTGTAGCGGGGTAGTGAGGGTGTTCCCCCACCCTCCCGATCCTGCCCCGTATGACATAGTAGCGCTTCACTTGTTATCCTTCCCCTATTTGGTAGCGGTTATCTTACTAACAGTTTACACTATACAGCCTTAGATCTTTACCTGGCCCCGTAAGTTTGGGGACTTGCGATAGTCCGCTAAGGAAAATTAGTAAAATATAGCATTTACATTTGTATATTCTTTTCTTTCTTTTCTTCCTTTACTGAACACCTTTACGGCCCCCTGCGGCCGAGGCGCACGTAGCCCCCTGCGGCTGCGTGCCCCTTGTGACGTTCTTATACAGCCGTCCCACTTTCACTTGCTCCTCCTCCCTTTTCTACATTTGCCGTGGCCGGCGTTCTCCGTGCGCAGCCACGTCCCCCTTTTCACCTTCCCCCCGATCAACTCATTACCGTTTACCTCCGTTTCCACTCCCTTACCACAACTCTCTTCCCCACCACTCTCAGAAAGAAAGATGCCTTGTGCTCGAGATTATCCTATGAAAGGCCTACTGGTGACGTCACCGATCTCTTCAAACTACTGGTAAGTTCTTCATATGTTTTTAAAAGTTCAAAATACGCTTGCAATCTACCCCTGTTAACCCCACAGCTGTCTTCCTGTCACGCCTGGAACAAGGTAATCAACAATATAATCGGACTGCGCACACTGCGTCGCCTCGCGTGTGATATGCCCCTCGACAGGAGGGCTTAACCAGCCTATTATCTTCCGTATTGGGCAACCAGCTAGCTACCACCTACAGGGAAACGTCATCTATCTATCGAGTTTCCTGCTCGATCAATAGGGATCCTCATCTACTCATTGATCAATAATTACCAAATCGTAGGAAACCGCACACACACACGCCCTTACACGTGGTCGCGACCTAGGCCAATCAGTGTCTAGGAGCGGCCGCACGTGATGTTTTCATGCTCCGCCCCCTTCTCTCCCGTAACGTAGCGGACTGCTCTCGCACTTGTCCAGCTACCATTCATTGCATCGCCAACACTAATTTATCAAACCTTCGCCGCGCACCTGTGCAACACCTCCCGCTTCCCGTATTCAATTCCTCCCCCCTCCCTCACAATTTCACATTGCTTGTTGTGCGTGGCATACTCACCAAGTTCTCTTGATGCGGGACCGCTCGACTGCGTGCACCCCTCCAAGCGGCTCGCCACCTCCCCTCGTCTGGACCACGTCTGGACACTCGCCAACCGCGGGAGGGATACTTCTCAACCGGCTCCCGAAAGCCAATATCCGGATTGCGCTGTCCGGTCTTCTCGCAGTTCTGCGATGGTCCTGTAGTCCTCAAAAGGGGGCAGCGGCAGAGGGGGCCGCGCCGTCGGGCCTCCTCGCAACGGGAGTACTCGGAAAAATAAAATAAAAGCAGACCTCAAACAGATCTCAGTAGTGCCTCCAACTTGTCGGGGGGAAATTCTCTCGGGGTCGGCTGGGCCGTCCGCGGACCTCCGGGCAGGGAGGCCCCAACTCCTCCCGTATATCCCAAAAAATGAGTATGAGACACACGCAAGAAGCAAGGTGATTCTGCTGTTTATTAAACAAAACGGCAGGGATGGGTCAAGGATCGTACGCGTCCGTCCTGACACTCTCTCCCTAATCGTGGGGCTCGCAGGCCCTTTTTACCTTAGTATGACGCGCTACTTGCATCACCTGGGAAAGTTAGCAAAAAACCTATCGCCACTCTGGATTGGCTCCTCGAGTGGTAGGGTTAGTATAGCATACGTATAGAGAGCGTTATTAGTGTTCGAGGGTTAGTCAGTTGGTATACTTGGGTTGTCCCTTCAATTTGATACATGAAAATTGTTACATGAAGACCCCTGAGGATTGGTCAATGTTAATGGCGTCAGTGATAAGAGCCCCATGTTCTGATTGGTCCACTCGCAAGCCCCCCAGTCTGGGACCATCGATGTTCCCAGCTCGCGGTGCACCTGTCATTTGCAACAATGTATCACTATGGGTATGTGCAGACAATGTGAGGATTTATTCATATGCTGGAAGGCAGACTACTCCCACCGCCGCAGATGTCCATTGAGTCACTTAATTGTATCTGCCTGTGTCTTGAAACGAGGGATCAAGGCGGCTCCCTCCTCCTGGGCCTGGCACTCTGTCAGGTTCGGCTTGGTCACGTGAGGTGAGACCGTGGTTGAGGCAGAATTCTGCACAATTAATATTGCATTTTCCACTGTGTGCCTGGCTTAATTTGCAGGTGTGACCTTGGCGTCGGCTTGCGGCATGCGAGTTTGAAACATTGTGCCCTTGACTGTCTGCTCTCGCCGGGCTCATTCTTCAGGGTCAGCAACTGTACTCTTGCTCATTCAATGTTCATGGAAGCTCTTGCTTGCGGCCTACTTGGGCCTGGTGTATAGGTGGAACCGTTTGATACACAGGCGCTTTAGGTTATGGTATCATATTGCTTTATCCCCAGTATCGTGTCTTCATTATATTTCTCATTATGATGCATGGGTTTAGGAGAAGCGTGACCAAGCATTTTAGATGAGTTCATTGTGCGTCTTGCTTTTCTGCATTTTGAAAAGCCTATGTGAAAAATAATAAAGATGCGCGTCAGTGGGTGTGTCCGTCACCTACGTCATAGCACTGAGTATGTTCTTCGTGTGGATTGGTGTGGGAGTGTCCAGTGTGCATGTTTGCACGGGTGTGCTGACCGTTGGCTAGGTCGTCATGGCATCTCTAACGATGTGTTGACTTAGTGTTGGATGGTTCAGTCGAGTCCATCCATGCCGCAGGTGTCGGCATGGGCAGGGCAGGCTGGTGGGCAGGCGGGTGGGCACGCGGGTGGGCACATCCGTATGTTCCTGTACCAGGGTATTTGGTCGTCTGGTAGATGGGCAAACTCCTCTCGTGGCGGGTGCCTGGGCCGTGATCCTCCAGGCCAGGGGTGTGAGGGGATTGGTGGGAGCCTTTTGTTCCATTCTCCCACTTCAGGACCCAGGTGAG
Organism: Ambystoma mexicanum; assembly: GCF_040938575.1. Lineage (NCBI taxonomy): Eukaryota > Metazoa > Chordata > Amphibia > Caudata > Ambystomatidae > Ambystoma > Ambystoma mexicanum. The sequence continues at coordinate 313,491,109 of NC_090937.1, read as the reverse complement.
TACAGAAGAAAGGCAGTATGGGATACAGTCTTTCAAATAGATAACATTTTCCCAAGAAGGGTTCAAACAGGTGTGAGCACAGGATAGCATACAAGTATGACCATATCTAAAGACAAGAACAAAGAGGACTTTGGATAGAAGGTGGAGTAACCTTTTTTGTAATTCTGGTAATGATGAAATGCCAATTGGTTGCATTTGGCAAAATGCATGAAATAATTAGGATAGGCAAAACAATGTATTTCTTATGTCACACTTGCATGCATTTAATAGGAACATTTCTTGGTTCCCAATAACATGGGTATGTACGATTAGTGTAGGTAAGATGATAAAATATGTCAATTATGTCTCAACAGAATAAGCACAGCAAAGTACGAAAAGACCACAGTTCCACACTAGCAGGAGGAGGACTTCAAAAGTACAGAGAACATTTTCAGCATGGTAGAAAAAACGAAAGAAAGACAGGCCTGATTGCTACATTAATGATGAATCATTTAAATGTGCACTAACAATTCGTTTTAACTTTGCAGAAGAGCAGCTTACAGTTCAGTGGTCTTAGAATGCCAAAGAGTTTATCTCAGTAAAACTATTTTGAGAAAAGAGCAAAGGTCTTCCATGAAGAAATAATTAATCACTTTGCTAATGTAAAGAAATGACTGTACCTCTATTTTGGTTTTCTACAGAGAGCAGAAACCCACACCAGTGTCTTCTTCTTCATCTACGGATGCACCAAGAAGAAGCACATCCTTTTTTGATAATTTGTTTTGAATTTGTTATGTTGTCGGTCTTGTTGCTTATTATTTTATCATAAAACAGGAGACTGCAAGACTCTTTGGTTTTAGAATGTTAACCAGAGGAAATGATTCCATTAGTGCAATATGCGGTTATTGGAAGAAAAGAAGCCCCAAGAAAAATAGGTCAATGCCGAACATTTTTAAAATATACATCTTTTATGACCTCAGAACATAGCCAAGTCTTGGTATCAGCCAGTATGTGTTTAGTATAAAGTAATACCAAGAGGTGCGAAAAAAAAGAGAAAAAAGCAGACATCCTATTATATTAGAAAAAGTGAAAATGCAGTAGAAATTGTGTTTAAGGAGTGTTTAAAAGAAATATATATGTTTTTTAAGGGTTGGGTTTGAGGAGGCAGTACTGACGATGAAGACATACTTATTTTTAAAAAGAGACTCATTCAGTTTTATATTACAGATGTACGAGTGATACCTACACACAAGGTGATTGATGGCAAAACCGATCCTGTGAGCAGAGAGAAAAGATTGAGGGACCCAGCCAGATACCCAGTTTCAACTACTTTCATGGAAAGATTGTCCTTACGAGACTCCGCCATCCTTGTGTTCCCCAGAAACAATCGAATGCCCCCCACTGACTATTTGACTTCGCATAAAGAAGATTGAGAAATTCAAGTATTTCATGATGAAATTAACAATGAATTTAAAAGGACTGGCCTATGTGTAAAGGGTACGAAAACTTGCTGCAAAGCAGCCCAAAGGACAAAAAAAATGATTGAACCTAAAGAAAGTCTGTGAATGAGCAATGCGGAATAAGATAAAACAAGGTGAATCGGGTGGAAGATGTACTGATGGAAAAAATATGTATGGGGAGAGTGCAGGAAACAAGGAAGTGTTGTGGGGTGGGACTAAGGAAAAAGTGTACAGTAAAAGTTGCACTTGGACAGAACAGAAAAGAAACAGGCATGTGGGTTTCCTCAAGGAATGTTTTCTCTTGATTCTCGTAGTGGCTAGAAATATGTTGTGTATGTTATGTTTACATTTTTACACTTCCCCCTCTGGTCTGTATTAGACAAGTATTCCAGTATTCCAGTATGGCCAATATACTACCTGAAAAAAGAAAAAGAGTAAATGGGTTGAATCCCAAAGTGTCCAAATCACTGGGTTACATCCCAATTGTTGCACCATATTTAGTAACGGTTTGCAATCTTCAATTTTACAGACACCATTCTTTATTTGGCGAGAACACAGCATTTCTGTTTTTCATGGGCAAGCTGCGCGTAGGAGACTGGCACATACCAGACCTCACTATCTCTTAGTTTCGATTCTCGCTCTAGAGGTCAGCCTGCTCTCCGGGGCCTCACTGGGCTCAGAAAGGGGGGGCGTAAAGAAGAGTATAAGTCAATTCTTTAAATGCTAGTTTCGTACATTGCTATTCTTTCAGGATACTCGCTGGCATTCGTGTACTGATTAAATGCCTTGCTCCCTGTCTTCAAGGATACGTGAGGGAGGGAATCAGGCATTTCTGTCTGGCTCTCCAGTGTAATGTTTAAACATGTTTCTTAGCCTTGGACCATTGAAGCGAAATAATATCTACAGCAAAGCAGTTTTACATGAGGCAAAGTGGCAACGTTAGAGAGAGCAGAGAGAGAAAACAAAATGAAGTCAAAGTGAATCACTTCGAATGGCATAGAGGGAGGTCAAAAAATCCTGTTGGAGTCACCGTTCCCTTTCCCACATTGTGCTGTAGGCATGTAATGCAGTTTTGTACCAGCCTTTCGGCATTCTTTTTATGAGTGGATTTTCCCAGACTGTGGCTAAATGTTGGACTATTTTCTTCACACAGATGTGTCTGCGTTCTATTGAGTAGAACATCTATGGCATGTGGCACCATCAAAATTAAGGTGTGCCCCAAAACCATCCCTTCTGTTTGTTTCACTGACACAGCAGCCTCTGCAATAGTTCGCAAAAATCGCGGTAGTACGCGCGCTACAGGGTCCAGCGCAGAAGAAAAATAGCCGCACGGCCTATTTCTTCTACCTTGTTCCTGTGTTAAGACAGACAACGTGCATCCTTCGTTCACATGCACAAATAGCCTAAAAACCTTTTCATAATTCGGTGTGCCCAAAACTTTAGCAGAACTCAAAATGGTTTTTAGTGAATCAAATGCTTTCTGACATTCTTCATTCCACTGCAAAGGCATCACAGCATCCTTTTTTGTCAATTCCACCATTGGTTTCACAATTAACGCAAAGTTTATAATCCATTGACGGCAATAAGAAGCCATCCCTATTATCGCTCTCACACCTTTCTTTGTTGTTGGAATAGGCATATCAGAAATAATCTTTATCCTCTCTGGCGTTTATCTTCTCCCTTCCTTTGAAAGTAGGTAACCCAAATAAGCTAATTCTTTCTGAAAGTACTGGAATTTCTTTAAGCTCGCTTTATGGTCATGCGTGGCTAGATGAGTCAATAATAGAACAATACCTTCTTTACATATCTCCTCCGTGTCAGCAGCGATTAGTAAATCGTCAATGTATTGTAGCAACACACAGTCTGCTGGTTATTCTAACATGTCTAGCTGTTCTTTCAATGCTCTACTGTATATACTCGGACTTTCAGTATAGCCTTGTGGAATGCATGTAAATGTGAATGATCATCCTCCTAGAGTGAAAGCGAATAAATACCTGCTTTCTTTGTGTACTGGAATGCTGGAGAAAGCTTTTTTAAATGGATAACACTAAAGTATTCTGCTGACGCAGGGATCATTGTCAAAATCACAGTGACATCTGGCACTAACGGGAATTGGGGGTCTACCACTTTGTTCAGTGTACGGAAATCAATTATGAAATGGTACGGTACCTCATTACCCCGTTTCTTGTACATGGGAAGAATGGGACTGTTACATACACTACTTGTAATTTCTTCAATCACTCCCAATTTCACCAAATCAGAAACAATGCTTTTCAATCCTTTTTCTCCTTATGCTGAAATTTTATACTGCGGAATACGTGGTAGCGTTATTCCTTCCTTTAATGTAATTTTTACTGGCTCTATTTTCAAGCATCCCACATCATTGTCATTCACGGCCCAAATGCAAGTTGGTACCTTACTCAATTCCCCTGTTTTATGTTCAGTAAAAGGCCCTATTGTCACTGCTACTGATTTGGACTCGGGGTTTATTACTGGGGTACCTGCGAACCCTACTGAAATATTCTGTCGCCCTGACAGAGGTATGTCTGGAATCAAGTGATGATCTATCGAGCACTTTTGTGCCCCCGTGTCTATGAGGAATCTATGCTCTTCATTCCCGATTTTCATCTCTACGTAGGGTCCTTTCTGATTCACGGGAATTGACACTGGTTCCGACCCCTGTCCTGGGCTGTCCTATTGGAGTAACAACACATCATCCGATGTGTAGTCTCCACTGTTATTATAGTATGCACCAGTCTGGTTATCAAAAATGTTCCCCCTCTCCCTCTACTTCCCGTTTGTACACCCTGCTGATTTTGACTTTGAGTAGTTTGATTCGGAGCCTGGCCTTGATTCTGTGTACCATTCCCATAATTATATTGTTGCTGCTGCATATGATTTCTGTTGTGACCATTTGTTCCCATGTGCCCTCTGTGAGGCCTTCTCTGACTATATCTGCCTCTATTTTGCAAATGCGGACATTGTGCCCACCAGTGTCCTTCCTCTCTGCAGTATGCACATTGGTTTAATCCCAAAGGCCCTCCATGCATATTCGAATTTCCCCTACTCTGTGCATTTCCCCTTCACCTGTTGTGTCCTGCTACCTGCTGGATTAACACTTGTGTTTTCAAGTTTGTTCTATCCTTTGCTTCTCTTTCCTTCTCGGTATTTACCCTGTTCTCATAATATTGGGCCATGTGTAATACTTCTCCTAGCGTTTTTGCTTGCCATGCACTTTCTGAAGTCATTATCAAATTTTGAATCAGAAGTATTAATCCCCTCACATATTTATCCACAAATAACCTTTTCCCTGCTTCCGTACTCACATCCTGTCCACTGAAATCTGTAAATACTTCTTCGAATCTATTGAAATAATCTGTGGACAACTCATCTTTACCTTGAACACACGCCGTCATCTTGTCCCATTGAATTCTTTCCTCTGGGACCAATTCTTTTAACTTCTGTACTATTTGTGCCGGTAATGCTAACATATTCGCCCCTGGCTGTGCACCCACTGCTTTATTCTTATCTTCCAGTATTAAATTTGCCCACGTGGTACAATAGGCCGTCTCATCATATACCTTTCTTATTCATTTCCATATGTCCGCTGGCAGAATTACAGGGAATATTAAGTCTATATCACCCATAGTGAACACTGAGGTTTGCAATAAAGACTCTACCTCTTTATAAAAACCTGATGGATTCTTTCGTATGTCAGGGATTGTCTGTTTTATATTATTCACTTCATGTCTAGAGAAGGAAACATGCACGTATTGGGCTGTATAATGTGCTGGGATTACCATAGAAGGCGCACTGCCTACTGCGGGAGTCTCTACCTTCGGTACAAACTAGGAGGCACTTCTCTCATGGGGAAAGCCACACTCACTATTCCTCCCCCCTCCCTCATATGCAACAATATTCCCAGGTCGAGGGATAAGGCTGTCTCTCCTGTTCCTCGCTCCATCGCTCTCTTATATACTGCCAACAATTCAGGAGGACTTACCTTTTCCTCGCGTATATCTTTGTTTATCAAATATTCAACCATCGTTTGTAACGCTCTCCTTTTCATTGCTAACGTATATTCATCAAATATTCCATGTATTTCCATTGTGGGAATACTGGGATCTGAAATCCATTTTTGTGCCTCCCGCATACATACTTTTATCTCCGCACTAATTTGCACTGCTGGTTACGAAAATCGCTGCTGTCTACCCCTCTCAATATTCTTTCTCTTATTCCCCGGTGTGGCGAGTACTTCAGAATACTCTTCATCCAATTCATTCTTTATTTCAAACAATCGCTTCACATGCTCTTCTATTTCTTCATCTATCCCGCTACAACGGGCTAATGCATTCAAATCCAACAATCGTTGCGGTGGTAACTTCCCAATTAACTTTTTCCATTGTCCCGACAAATATTCCCCCATGCATTCCAACAATACCTGACTTTCGTTGTTCCTTCTGAAGTCATATAGGGACGCTAGCGTGGATACCCCATCATTATCGTCTATACACATTTCCGCCTGTTCTTGCAGCACACGCTTTCTCTCCTTACTGATCGCGCTGCAAGTTATTCTTGTACATTCAGTCTGCTCAATTCCATTCATGGGAAGGGCGGTCGGAAAAGTGGCACCCTCTTGATCGGGAGGTGCGGAAAGGGCATTGAGAGTGGGATTTGTCTGCTGGGGCTGTGGTAATTGCGAAACACTCAGGGCTGGCTGGCTAGTGGGCAGTGCAGTGTCTGATGCAACCTGTGGCTGTGCTGGGATTGGGAGGGGCTGAGCAACGGGAGGGGGTTGAGCGGCAGCTACTGACGTAGTCTGTTTAGTTTCACTCCTTGGGCCCTGTTTTGTTTCAGTTAAAATTTTGTTTATTAATTCGTCCGATGAGTGTAGCTCTCTTTGTGGATATATTTTTCTATGTTTAATTCATTGCGCCGTCTTGTCTTTCTCAAGCTATTACTCCACTCCTCCTTCTCCTTCTCCTTAGCTTTCTCCGCCTTTGATTTATGCCTTTGCGCATGTTTCTCTCTACTTCTAAATCGGAGCATTGCATCCCTCCTCCAGTCCCTAAGGATATCAAGTGCCCCAGGGCGTGCTCTCTTACTTATCAACACCTTTTCCAGGTTATCTATACGTTCCATCTCAAAACTCCCATCCCTCGGCCACTGAAGATTTTCCTGTTTTCTGGTTTGCTTATGCCAGGTTTCAGAAAATATAATCGCTCCCATACCATACTTTATGTACATATCATAAACCAGCGTTCCTCCCGGTGGTGCTTTCTGGCCAGTTTCCAAAGATTGTTCGCCGCAGCGGAAAAATCCCGCTAAGGTGGACAATACACCAGGCATGCTTTAACCTTTCCCTTGGCTAATCAAACTTACTCTGGGTGTTTGATTTTGCAAAATCAACTCTCAACCAATATCAGGATCACTTACGAATCGGGGCATGACTCACCTGATTAGTCAATTTGTCTTTTCAAGACAAAATTCATCTGTATACTGACGCAACCAATGACGTTGTGTCTGCGTATCTCGGCTCTGCCTTGTTTCGGGACCCTCGCCTCCTTCTTCGCTGGCCAGGGACGTCGATCGGGGATCAGCGGTGTACAGATATGCGAAGGAGTCTCTCATCACTTTTCGCAGGGGCGCCCCGTACACCTCTTGATCCCGGCTCGATCGCTCCCGTCCTCGCCGTTCTTGAAGCACGCGAGCCGAGATTAAAAACAGTGACATTATTTTACCACATTTTATGTCAAGGATTGCCTGGGCAGTTACAGAGGCACTTGGGAAGCAAGTGGGAATGGAAGTGAAACTGTAACCTGAGATACAGTGACTATAGTGCAATCATTCTAGGCTGTTACAGGAGAAGGATAAAAAGAAGGATGAAAAAAAGAGGGGTGAGGCGCGCACTGCAATTCCTGGCCAATATACTATCTAAAAAAAGAAAAATAATAAATGGGTTAAATCCCAAAGTGTCCAAATAACTTGGTTAGTTCCCAATTGTTGCAAAAACATTCACATGGTTAGATCCCTTATGCTACATTGGTACTGCTGTTCTCCACCTCCAAATATTCACAGGATTGGATCACTTATGTTGCATTTGTGCTGCTGTTCTCCTCCTCCTAGCGCTTTCGTGTCCCAACACTCTTCAGGGAGGCTGTGTTGCCTTTCACTTCAGGTGAATCCAATTAAATTGCTAATGCAGTTTCTAAGAATTATGGGAGCTGTAGTGAAATAATTTGTTCAATTCAGGTGACCAAGGAAAGACTCCCCTCCAAGAGGAAAAGAAGAATGATGCAAGAAAACCGTTATTTTTCATGAGAATAGAGAAAGGACTAAGTTACTTTATCAGCATCCTCATTCAAGTTGGCGGCCGCTTACTAAGAAACAGTAAGGTTGCGGTCCCACCTATGAACTAAGAACCTTGCAGCTCCTTTGATCCATATGGAGAGGCTAAAAGCTTCTATTTAAAAAGCTGGATAACAGGTAAGTGCAGAAATATCGTCGGATTTTGCTAACACCGTGTCAGTATAGATTAAAGTAAAGTACGGCGAGAAATGTTTTTTGCAAATTCCAAACAAAACACTCTTGATAGCTACAATTTAGCCTGCCCTCTTTTGTACTTTACAGACGGTGTAAAAAAGCAACTAAAAAACAAATCTACGCTGCTAAACCTACCGTGCATCTAATCAGCCAAGTGATAGAAGACATGGTTTTTTCGCCAAACTAGATTCTTAGTGCCAAAGACTAAAGGACTAAATCGAGATGAGCTATCTACACCTAGTAAGGTTCCTTTCATTTAATTTAAAAGGTATGATTAGCAGTATGAATGATCTGCTTGTGGCCATTTTCCTCTTCTCTCTATTTTCCAGTTTCAGTCCCTTGTTAACATTGACTACGACTGTCTTCCAAGTCGGATTCTAAAGTTAGAACGTTAATAGGAATCCTTACTTACCATTCAAGAGACCACCTTAAAATAGGTATGTAACACATTCGCACGAAGAAATCCTCTTTTAATGTTAGTAGATAATGCAGCTCAATCCTTCGACAGCAGGTCATATAATATGTGTAAATTTAAATTACAGGTCGAGCTAGATCCATTTTTTGCTCAGTTATCGACCACTGGGATAACTCCTGCTTTAATCAGGATTCCACATCCTAAAGATTTCCTCCACAGACTGGACCAGGTAACTTATATTCCAGGCACAGTACAAGATACAATTACTCTTTCTTTTTCTTTTGTTTGTTTTTTTATCAACAGTCACATCTCCAAACACAGATTGGTGTTCTTTCACTGTCAACAAGAGTTGTAATTGTTAGCAACTGATGTCATTGCATCCTGTCTTGTTTTTTATTGTAACACTAAATATATAGTGACATATCTCCTGAAGAAAGTTCCAAGAACAATGTGTGAAAACTGAAACATGTAGAGTTCCCTTACCCTGGCATGAAGTAACCAGTGCGAAGTATATATCCAATAAAAGGGCCCTCATTATATTAAGAATGCAAATGCCCCTACATTAGCCAGTAATTACATTATGTTAATAATACATACATTACCTTACTTGATTTAGGTCTTTGTATCACAATCTAATTGCCTGTTTTTAGACAATGTTTTAGTATTTAATACTTTGTGCGACAGCAGGTAGCTTCTGATGTTTTTCGCTTTTTAAACTTTTAATATTTTTGAATAAATTATATATTTGTATAATGAAACAGTATTGATATAATGTGTAATTACTGTGACTGTTGATAAGAGCTAACTACCTTCTGTTTACATGGATGAGCATTATATAAACATGGCTGTTTGGCCTAGTGGAGAGGATGGTGAGAATATTTGATGATTTTTTGTTTGGACTACAGATACCTAAGGACAAAGAGGGGGGCAGACTATCCCTATAAAATTAAAAGCAGCATAGTATGAGGGGAAATGACAAAGCTCAAAGGAATGCACAATGAGAGTTGACCATGGAGGACAGTAATGGCTGTTGAAGAAGGGCATAGATTGATTGACGTCATTGATGACAACATATTTAGAGAAGACTAAACAAATAATAAAGTGGTGGAATTTTAGGAGCATCACACACTGGAAGCTAAAAGGGAAGTCTCACAGCGTATGGCAAAGTGTAGTAGCGGTCAGTATATTTTCAGGAAGACTTGGAGAGAATCCCAAATGTCCTGTGAACCACATGCCCTTATGACATGGGTCTATTGAAATGGATAGGGGAACAAAATAGAAGAACAGACATCCACGGTATTATAATATGAAAAATATGAGGGTTTGTAGTGTAATTAGGTGTATTAATGAAAGAAAATTGAAAATAGATAGGGATAAAAGCACAGGAGTGAGAAGTTAAAAAATTAATAGATTGATGACAATTCAGGGTGGTGAAAAGAAAAATTAAAAATTAAAAAATGAATGAATGAATGGATATTAAAGCAGCAAAGCGCACAAGTGGATAGGATATCCAGATTTGTAAACAATACGCACAATGAATGATGCTATATATAATTGAATAGTGCACTGTATTTTAATACAATTGAAATATGTTTAATTAGATGCCAAAGGCATTTGGATGGCCAAGATTGATCTAACAAATGAGAAAAACCTTTAGTAGGACTATCTTTAGTAAGACGAAAATTATTATCATAGTTGAGCATGGCACGAATGTCTACATACCCTTAGCAGAGCATAGCAATATAATGGGAAGAAACATTATATTATGACAAAGGTAAGTGCTAGTGGACAAGCAGAGATAGAAGAGGTAATTATCGGTTCACACAGCAAAGTGTGTGAAACAAACTATTGATCATTATTAGGAGTAAGAGGACCCAGGTGAGTACAGAAGAAAGGCAGTATGGGATACAGTCTTTCAAATAGATAACATTTTCCCAAGAAGGGTGCAAACAGGTGTGAGCACAGGAAAGCATACAAGTATAACCATATCTAATGACAAGAACAAAGAAGACTTTGGATAGAAGGTGGAGTAACCTTTTTTGTAATTCTGGTAATGATGAAATGCCAATTGGTTGCATTTGGCAAAATGCATGAAATAATTAGGATAGGCAAAACAATGTATTTCTTATGTCACACTTGCATGCATTTAATAGGACCATTGCTTGGTTCCCAATAACATGGGTTTGTACGATCAGTGTAGGTAAAATGATAAAATATGTCAATTATGTCTCAACACAATAAGCACAGCAAAGTACGAAAAGACCACAGTCCCACGCTAGCAGGAGGAGGACTTCAAAAGTACAGAGAACATTTTCAGCATGGTAGAACAAACTAAAGAAAGACAGGCCTGATTGCTACATTAATGATGAATCATTTAAATGTGCACCAAAAATTCGTTTTAACTTTGCAGAAGAGCAGCTTACAGTTCAGTGGGCTTAGAATGCCAAAGAGATAATCTCAGTAAAACTATTTTGAGAAAAGAGCAAAGGTCTTCCATGAAGAAATAATTCATCACTTTGCTAATGTAAAGAAATGACTGTACCTCTATTTTGGTTTTCTACAGAGAGCAGAAACCCACACCAGTGTCTTCTTCTTCATCTACGGATGCACCAAGAAGAAAGAAGGGGAGCGATTGAAGAAGCACATCCTTTTTTGATCATTTGTTTTGAATTTGTTATATTGTCGGTCTTGTTGTTTATTATTATATCATAAAACAGGAGACTGCAAGACTCTTTGGTTTTTGAATGTTAACCAAAGGAAATTATTCCATTAGTGCAATATGCAGTTATTGGAAGAAAAGAAGCCCCATGAAAAATAGGTCAATGCAGAACATTTTTAAAATATACATCTTTTATGACCTCAGAACATAGCCAAGTCTCGGTATCAGCAAGTATGTGTTTAATATAAAGTAATACCAAGAGGTGCGAAAAAAAGAGAAAAAAGCAGACATCCTATTATATTAGAAAAAGTGAAAATGCAGTAGAAATTGTGTTTAAGGAGTGTTTAAAAGAAATATATATGTTTTTTAAGGGTTGGGTTTGAGGAGGCAGTACTGACGATGAAGACATACTTATTTTTAAAAAGAGACTCATTCAGTTTTATATTACAGATGTACGAGTGATACCTACACACAAGGTGATTAACGGCAACTGATCCTGCGAGCAGAGAAAAAAGATCGAGGGACCCAGCCAGATGCCCAGTTTCAACTACTTTCATGGAAAGATTGTCCTTACGAGACTCCGCCATCCTTGTGTTCCCCAGAAACAATCGAATGCCCCCCACTGACTATCTCACTTCGCATAAAGTTGATTGAGAAATTCAAGTATTTCGTGATGAAATTACCAATGAACTTAAAAGGGCTGGCCTATGTGTAAAAAGCCCGAAAACTTGCTGCAAAGCAGCACAAAGGACAAAAAAATTGATTGAACCTAAAGAAAGTCTGTGAATGTGCAATGTGAAATAAGCTAAAACAAGATTAATCAGGTGGAAGATGTACTGATGGAAAAAATATGTATGGGGAGAGAACAGGAAACAAGGAAGTGTTGTGGGGTGGGACTAAGGAAAAAGTGTACAGTAAAAGTTGCACTTGGACAGAACAGAAAAGAAATAGGCATGTGGGTTTCCTCAAGGAATGTTTTCTCTTGATTCTCGTAGTGGCTAGAAATTCACATGTTGTGTATGTTATGTTTACATTTAATTGGGTAACGGGGGAGGGTGGATACTGGGTGCAGTGGTTGTGTATTGAATACTTGTCTAATACAGGCCAGAGGGGAGAGTGTGTAAGAGTACTAGAACCCCCTCAAACTGAATACAGATAGCATGATAGGCTGATTAATGGTCCCAGTATTGCAAAAAAAATCAGAATTATAGTGCTTTTTTAAGGAAAAGAATACTTATGGGGTGACATATATTTTTAGGATCAGAGTGACTCGGGAAGTAAATGTTGTCTCCAGTATTACTCACATATCATGAAAAATGGATAGAAAAGTAGTTATGCTCAAAAGTAAATTGGTTTGCAATTTGGTAGCCGAACATCTAGGCTGAACGGACTAAGATATTTTCAAAGATGGATGCCAAATACAAAATGGTGTCTTGGAAGCAGGTATGCAAAGCCCTGCATCACTCTGATCTCGAATATTCTCTGGTAGCGTTTCAATGTGAGATAAGCACGTCTGGTATAGTATAGTATATTTAGAATTTCTTGGCAAGAAAAGCAGACATGATTGATAGCAAATCAGATAAGAGCATGGGCAAGCTACCAAGACAGAACAACTGCTTACTTAGCAACAAATAAGATGAGCTAATGAGGTTTCCCACAGTTTGAACTGCCAAGTTGCCAAGTAAATTTGGCAGGACTTCGAGAAGCAGATAAGAACTGTTTCTTGGCAGGATTGAAGGAATAAGTAATTATGTTTGGCTGAGTCTGGAATGAGCTTGCTTATCAGTCTATGTGTCAGTCAACCTATGCTTGCCAAGATGAGCTAATGTGGGCTTTGTGAGTGACAAATAAGCCAACCAATCATATACCAGGAGGCTTATATTCTAGTTATGTGAACCAATTAGAAAAGTATCCTGAATTTCATTCTCAAAAGCCTACAAAAGGCAAGCTGATTGTAGGAGCTCTGTGAGCTTTCCAGAATGTCTTTGAACCTATATTAAAGAGATGGCTGTGAAATTGCATCTGGGCGTCTGTCCTACTTTGTTCTTGTTCCAGTGCCCGAGTCCACATATGTCTAGGCTGATGAGGGGATGCAGAGGGTCCCCCTTTATACCACTATGGCTAGGTTAGTTGACCATTACCGCTAAATCGGTGTTAGTGCAGACATTATGGCTGCTAAGAAGTTTGTGTTGCCTATCTCTAAAATAGGTATGGAATCCTTTAAAGAGTAGGAAGGGATTTCTACCCATGTAAATAAGACCTCCAAGAAATGCAAAAGGCAGCTTAAAAAAGGATTTTCTAAAAAGGATCCTTAGTGCCATTTTGCTGACACATATCCTGTGCCTGGACAGAAATAATGGTGCACTGACACATTGCTGTTTTCTAATAAGCTACTAATCAGGAGGTTTCTCCTATCCCAGGTCTACTACATTAACACAGTGATTATTATACATGCTGGTATTAGACTAGAGACCTCCCTAGCCAGGACTTACTTAACCAAACTATCCAGCCTTAAAATTGTGGCACCATTATGTTTCAAGCCAAACATGTAAAACTCTGCAATCTGAATGACACGCTACTTACACAAAGTCCTGAGATGTCCCACCCGTCCCAATCACTCGCTCCTTAGGCGGACCCCATTCATTGCTCACTGGGAATATATCTTACATGAAACCTGCATCAATCGCCCCTAAGAATTAAGTGGGCAGCAGAACTCGGAGGACGCTGAATAGTGCCTTTGTTTAAGTTGGAGCGAATCCATATCCTGAAATTGCAGTCAGAGCATAGGTAGTACATCCAACCAGATGAACTGTCATCACACATCCACCCTGAGCAGGCCCTATTAACTGTTATGTGGTAACAGTTAACCTGCCACAGAAAACATAGTACATATCTCTCAGCCCTTGCTTAGGCTTTCCCAGCATTTCTTTAGCGCACAGAACCTGAAGGCATCAAAACGGTGTTACAACTAGGTACTTTCACTTAGGGGAGAAAAGGGGGGGAGGAGGTATCATATGCAATGGGCCTCATTATTAGTTTATAATAGTTCCATAGTTCCCGGACCGGCAAACTATGAGTTGTGCTCGCGGGTACCTTTCTGCCCACCAGCATGCCGGATGCACCAGCACCATTATAAACAGTGCCGGTGCATCTGACCTCTTCCCGGCACCCGCAAATGGGCAATTACCGGGTCCGGCAGGGCCGTAATGACCCGGTAATTGCCCATTTGCAGGCGCCAAAAAAAATTGCAAGTTTAGCGGCAGTCTGCCGGTTTTACTGCCAAGGCTACCGCCAAAATTGTAATGAGGCCCATTGTCTTAGTGTCTCAGGTGCTAGATGAAGAGCAAGGTTTTCAGGGCTTTCTCGTGGCAGAACCTCTTACAACTGGTCATCTATAAAACATGTAAATGATATCCCTTGACTCCTTGAGGAATTCAACATCAATATACTGTGTATCACTGAAACCCGCTTCACTGATAGCCTTACTACTGCCATCAATACAATGGTCCCGGTAATATACAAAAGTCCATGTGATTATTTACGAGAGGAAAAAGGAGGTGGGGTTGCCCCCTATATATTAAACTATAGCTTAACTGTCCAAAGGTGACACCCACTATGCCCTTCACTCAAACAATTGACATCCTGGTATTTGCCCCTTGGGTGTCCATGCCTGCTCACATACCTTTGCAACCCATTATAAAGTTGAATAAACACAACTTTAAAGATACTGTTACAGATGAACATATGTGGCTGCAGGACATAAAATGTCCTGGATTACTACTCTTCAACACAGAAGCAAACTTAGTGAGGAACCCTGTGGGCTTTGACCTGCTGCAGTAGAATGAGTTAAACCTTTTAAAAAATAAGATAAGAATGGTTCAGCCTATAATGAGCCACAAATAAAAAGGAAACATGAAATCTGCCGAGAATATGGAGCAAATCTCTTAGTAATGTGGAAACACTTAATTGCAAGATTAGGCACAGGACCGATCACATGGTGCCAGGAAGAAAAATGAATTCCTTCAAGACTGCATTACCTCAGCTGACAATAATAAAAGTGTTCAGAATTTACTTTAAACTGAGCAACGCTCAACAAGCAACAAGCCAGCCATTTATTCCAAGAATAAAGTGTTCAAATTCCGAGAGATACTGAAATTAAAGTCCAGATCGGGCTCCCCATCAGCTCCAGAATTTGAAGCTGTGGTCCATTTGACCAGCATCACTATGGTGACCGTCCTCTGGAGGCTTCATCTGAGCATTGATACCCAAGCCCTGCCAGTCAAGGGACATTAGCCTCACCTGCCTATAATTGACCTATGCAATGTATCTGCTGAACACCATGCTGCCCACAAATCTATATAGTCATCTGACCATTGCTGGCCATTTGGGTCCTATGTCTTCTCGCCAATTCATGGGTAAATTACTGAAAAAAATAGAATGCAAAATTAATGGATTTGGTTTGTCTCACATCCTCTTGAATTTAACCAGTCAGCCTTCCTGCCACAGAGAAGTACAGAAACATGTCTACTCGTTATGACAGAGACAATCCTGGAGGCATTGGATCCAATCAGAACAGTGGTCCTCATCCTACTGGATTTCTCAGAAGCCTATGATGCCCTCAACCATGCACTACCACTGGACGGGCTGGCCACCCCTTAAGTATTCAGAGTAAAGCTTGCAGGTGGATCTCTAGCTACTTCCAGAATCACACAACCCAGGTTAGAATGGGTGTTTTAAAGGATGCTTTTAAATCAATGGTAACAAGACGTACCATATGGGTCTATTAATTAGCTGTGGTTATTTAATGTGCATGGAACACCGCTGGCTGATTAAATTAAGGGTTTCACTCCTAACTTCTGGATACTTATGGATGACTTACAGATCGTATCAAGCATTGTGCTCTGGGACTCTGAAAACTCCTCTATCACTGACTGCCGGCAAAACATCCTTGAATGGAATTCAATAACCAAATCCCTGAACGCTGAGAGAACTGTGAAAACTGAGGTCCCTGTCTTTTACAGTAGAAAGCACATTCGGTCATGCCCTCATCCCTGGCCCTAGAAGCTAAACACCTGGGTATCCTCTTTTGCAAACAATGCACTTGCATCTAGGAAACGAACATAGTAGCAAAGAAGACCCATTATCAATTACATGTTAGTTAGAAAATCTGTCCTTTTGATGTTGCAAAAGAGTGTGATCAGCTATGCTTTGGTCATTAGCAGACTGGGCAATTACAAATCTACCTAAACATCTCATTCATCCACTGCAACTACTAATACATAAGGCAGCTGGATCTGTGTTGGCCTTGAAACCTGATTCAATGACAGAAGCATAGAGGGCTGTATGTTGCCTCTCAATGGAATCCTCCACAAGACACTACACACTGTCCATGAATCTTATTTTAATGTTAGTACTGCCTATTTGAAGTCCGGTAAAAGAAGCTACCACCCAGTTAATAACCAAAATCAGTGGGCCTCATTATAAGTTTGCCGGTCCAGAAACAACAGTACTGGTAAGCTTGCTGGTACTGTTGTTTCTAGACCGGCAAACTGCAAGTTCTGTGAGCGGGTGCCTTTCCGCTCGCCAGGTCTGAGCTGGCGGGTGGACCGGCACCCACTCGCAGACATTGACGGATGCACTGGCACCATTTAAGGATGGTGCTGGTGCATCCGTCCTCCCCATTCCCATTGAGTCCAATGGGACTCAATGGGAATGGGGAGTAATATTTTCCAGCGCCCAGGAATGGGCAATTACTGGGTCCGCCGGGGCTGTTATGCCCCGGTAATTAGCAATTCCCGGGTGCCAGAAAATGTATGACTCTGGCGGCAGCCGTGCCGGTATTTACCGGCATGGCTACCGCCAAAGTCATAATGACCCCCAATGTCTTTAGTGATAAAAGACAAATATGGCATGAAACAGAACAGACCACGGTTCCACATTTATCCTGGAAACATTGCCTACTCAACCATTACCCTGAAGGAGATGAGGGTGTGTGGAGAGCCCTCAAAACTCTTCGTTTGGGCGTTAAAGTCAATGGAGGTCCTAAGCGAACCTTATCTCCAAAACTACTGCACATCAAACCACGTATCGGTATATGGTGGTATTTAAGGTCTATTGTGGATTAATCACAAACTGTTTATTTTGTTACTTGGTGGTATTTGAAAGCACCTTGTGGATTAATTTCAAACTATTTTATGTCAGACTACGGGATATAATCACTGATATATTTCTATTATTATTGCAAACATTTTCGTTGATTTCTGTGTGTCCTTATCCATGTGGTGTTTCAGTCAAATCATGTGAAACCTGGTTAGCGCTATGTTCTTAATTACATTTTTTGTTGCTGATTGTTGTGCCTCCTAAATTATGTGTTGTTCATCTAATAATTTGTTTGGTTCAAACCCCTAAACTATTCATTTCAAATGAATTTTCAAACATTTTTCTGATGTATAAGTTGTCCTTTATGGTCACACAAACACTGTGTCATGATACATTAGGGAGGCATTTCATTAATTAATCGCACCATAACCAGATAATCAAATTCAAAGGCATTAATTACCAACAGTGAATCATTGATGTTTTGTATACGTCAGGCTCTACGTAAACAGCTGGACCACAGCATACAGTTGCGATTTCAACAATGCTCTTCTTAACTTAGGCTTAGGGCTTGAAAGCGAGGCTCCATCCTAGTCTCTGGTGTCTTCTTCATAACCTGGCATTTACCAGAAAACATGTTCCCGATGTTTGCCCTTCTCTACCAGCTTAAAAGTTCTTTCCTGCCCCAGATCGCAAAGGACTTGTTATCCTTCGGCTTCCTCCCCATACTCGCTCCCTTGCTCTTGTGCCCTTGAATTTCTCCTCTCTCCTCCTGATTTTGTTTCTTCCACCTCTGTGTCACACTCATTTCCACGTTGTCTTTTTCCTCTCTGATGCACCTTATGCAGTACATTTCCTGCGCATTCTCTGTTGGTCTTTAGTCATACCCCACCTCTGCCTTCTCTTCTATGTCTATCACTCTCTTAATCTCTCTCCAACTTCTTCTGACTATGTTTCTCTTCAGTTGCTCCTTCTCTTTCTTTCCTTCTTTCAATATTGCTATTCTTCCTTGTCTACTCCTCTCTCCATATGTTTATTCTTCCCCTCCTCTCCTCTGTCTCTCCTTGGATGGTCCGTCATCACTCATCTCCCATCTTGTTCACTGTAGTCTCTGCTTCCTCCAACCTCCTTTTTCTTTCCCTCTTCTCAGAGCTCTCCCTTCTTTCTCCTCACCAAACCATCTGCTCACCTCTCTGTATACCCCCTGCACTTCTCTTACTCCAACACTGCCCTCCTGTTCGGACACATGTTTGTAATGTTATCGAAAATGCAATTGGGCTCATGAGTAAGTTATTGAGCTGGAAAAGAACCGGAAGTGGATACTCAGATTTGCAGAATGCTAAACAAACTACAGATCCCATATGTGTGCTGTTTAGTGGTGCAGGCTGCCCTGTATATCCTCATTCCAGGTATCATAAATATGGTCTACCATCTTGGAATCAGACAACGCTTCCTCTATGGCCACCCAACTCGAGGATGATATTTTTTGGGAAGGTCTCTTATGCTGTCTGTCTGGTTCTCTGCTTCTGTGGACTGACCACAGACTAATAGCTTTCTAAACTGTACGGGCTTTCGGTCTAAACATGTGCTGCAGGCTGGGACTGTGCTTTGCTGTCATTATTATACAGCTTGTGGAGTACCTGAAACATGGGCTTGGGACCAGCTTTTACTATGCGGCCCAAAAGCTCTCTTTCTGAGTGCAAGAGATATTCTAGAAACTTTGTGGGGAACACCTTTTTGACTCATAATCTATGGAGATAAGGATCATAGAACAAGCACTGCTACCCAGACACCATTATATCCCAAACCCCATCGTCCAGCCTCTTAACTGTGACCTTGTCACAGTGTGTTTCTAAGACCAGTCTGCTAAACATTGCATATAGTGCTCTGGATGCAGCTGTGCCAGTGTCCCTTCCATTCAATGTATTCAAGTTATTGTAATCTGCTTCAGCCGCCCACGAAGGTCTGTGTACATCGCACTCCCTTTCTAAACTCAAAGGCACATCAATCCTGAAGGTGTAACTAATCCCTCAGGATGGATAACAGTGTCCTAAATCTGTGGTTAATTTGTTACCCCAATACTCAATATAAATGCGAGAAAATAATGGAAAGGAAACTGAAATGGGAACAAAGTCTACTCTGAAAAACTAGAGCTTCAATGACATCAAAGGGAAACAATTATAACCATCAAATCTTTGTCAGCGTGTGGGTGATTATGTTAATACATCAATATATCTCAGCCGAGTTGGCTATGTGTTTATTGCAAATATGTCTGTGCCCTCCCGAATGAGAAGGTTAGGGCACTAAAGCACTATTTCACTACATTAAACTCATGTAAAGCATGGGGAAGATGCGGGCATAGAAACTCCGAATGGCATTAATACCACAACCCGCTTCCCGTTAGTAATTCACAGGTAGCATCCGGAGATGGTTGGGATTGGCACTAGTCCTTCTCTGCCATCTGCTTTAAGACATAAGTCACACAGTGGGTCCACACTTGGGTTTCCATTATCATGTTTTATTATTATATTCTATGCAATCATTGATACCGTTTTAGTCAGTTATAACATCATTTTGCAACCCTTTAAATACATGCCTTTCCATTTTCTAATTCATTTGCGCATATCCTCCTAATTTAACTACACCCTAGAGAAACATAGGAAGAGCAGAAGCCACAGGCAATGTATTCGCCCATATAAAATGCATAAAAGCAGGGCGACATTGCAAGAAACCTCTATTTTTCAAAATTGGAAGTAAATACCACCTTCAGAGAAATGTATATTTGGGGCTTAACACTATACAATGTATCAGGGGCTCTAATAAGGGGGACAAAACAGACAAACATGTCTTGGCTTGTGTCATACCAAATGCCAGTAATGTTACTTGGTCTCATCCACGACATGTAATGCTACATAAAAGCCATAAAACCTAAAACCACTCCTATCTTTGACTTAAATTAGTTAATTTCTAGGCATATGCAAGCCAAATCAAAACTTTGGCTCCATTAATTATGTCTAATCAGTCGCAACTGGATGGTAGTTTCATATACTCAAACTTAATCCTGATTGGGTTTCACATCTTCATAACCTACAAATACGTCATTTTGAAAGAGATCTTCCATCTTAATTTTCCCTGCTATAATTACTGGAAGTTACACCCTATCTTCCAGCAGATTAGGTACTATTGTAGGATTCCATGTAGTTTGTTTACTTGAAAAATATGACAACTCCTGAGAGCGGAAAACTTTCTCCAATGCTCACATGATCCTGCAATTTGTTCAGTCTTACCTTTTTATTAAATGTTGCATGCGCAAACTCAGAATTATAACAAACAAAATGCTGTGGGAATAATAAACTGTTCTAATCCCCAGATCCTTAAATCGCCACAATGGTAACAGACCTCAGTCTTTCAATCTTAAGTGCCCAACAATATTTAATTAATGTCATGTGTAACCCTTTTAACATGATACACGTGATACATATATTGCAATCTTTTCCAGTAGGGCCTGAGACCACTGGCTCCCCAAACAAAATCCACTACCAATCTGTGTAGCTATGCCAACTCCTTTTTTTGCAAATCAGCAAGGCACATCTCAAAAACAAAGTTTAGATTTGGAAAAAAAGACTATTTTAACAAAATGAATACTACCTATTATACGATATCCATCCTTAAATAAAGTGTTAAATTCAAAGTCAGTTTCTGCCAATTATCTTTGAAGAAGTCCTCTTTTATGGTCCACAGATATCTAAGATCTTCTCAGAGAGGGCAAGGCAGATGTACCTTTAATTAAAGGGGCATGTTTCATAGAGAATGTGGTGATACACAATTCCACACCCCTAGAGTTCTAGACAAAAATAGAAACTGAAATGGCAACGGAGAAGGAGGAATTGAGCATGGACCCACATATTCTATTGATGTTAAAATGTCACCACTGGACAACATTTTGGACTACAAATCACTTTTCCTGATCTGTCCTAAATCACACACTTCAAAACTGAGCCTCTTACTTATCTACAGACCAATCTCATAAAACCTCCTATCCTTGTAATCTTGTGGATGCAGTTACTTACATGTTGGTTGATTGCCACTGTATTGTATTGTGAGATTTCCTCCTTTAGCTGTAAAAAGTGAAGGATTTGGACTCAACATCATTGGATGCAAACCTAGATGCCCTACACCGTACACAACTAGTTAAAGGCCCAATCACATGCCAAACTCTGTTTTCTGCATCACTATCTCTTTCTTGGTTCTCCTACAATGGTTGGACAACTTTGCCATCCCATTCAGCTTTTCCAATTAAGCAGCCCTCCCACTGAAATCAGGTAAAGGCCCACCAACATCCATCCGGCCTTGGAAGGAGATCAAACTTCATATACTCCTCGCAAAAATGGAGGCCTCCATTTCCAAGCTCCAATTATAAAAAACAACAGGAAGACAAGACGAACAGCTCAATAACCGTCAATCATGGACACTAAAAGCCCTCAACCTTCTGTCCCAAACACCGCCACCCAAATACTCCCCAAAAAGGTAAGTGGGTAAATGGTTCCACCCCAAACTCAATCATCTCTAAAACGCAAATTGGAAACTGCAGGGAAAAAAATGACCTCTCAGAAGACAAAATGGCATAATAGTGGCAACTGCAGAACTATAGATCAGAAATAGTAAAAGCTATAAAAGCTCACTTCTCACACAACACATAAAGTTGATGCAACACGGCCAAAATGAAATGTTCAAAATCATCCATGAATTGAGAGAACCTTTAACCTTACACAAAGCACGATCAGCATTGCACAAACTCTGCAACCCCATTACAGTACACTTCAGGATACCTACAGGCAAATCCAGAACCACCTGGACAAAAAAACAAATCACCAATTCGAGCACTAGAAAGAGCACAGTACAAAACAACGCCGACACTGGGATCTTTCAGCTCATTCTCTGCACATTACTTAATAAAAGGGTGAATGGCAGTAATCCATCAGGTTCACCAGAAGAACTATGCTCTCTCAACATCTAAAGAATGAGAGCCCGGCAGATAGGTATCAATCCCATATGGGTATTCCTCCTTGAGTAATAAATAGACCAAGACATCATCCCACTCACATTCAATTTATTTTTGCCACACTTCTTCTAAAACAATCCGCAGTAGACCAAAATGCCCTAATAAGCTTCTTCTCCAACACACCCTAGATGACAAAAATCCTGGCCGCTTTGTGTACCAGCAACATTAGGAACATGTGTAAACCGGCAATCCCCTTAACAAGTTTCAAGATGGATTCAAACTGTTTAGGGGAGTTTAATAAACACACTCCCCTAGGTAGGGATCAGTGAAAAACGGAACCGACACCAATATGGCAATCACCCTCATCCTTCTGAACATATTTGCTGCATGCCACACTATCAGCTATTAAGATCTCTAAAATAGGGAAGGACACTGCATTAAAAGGAACTGCATTACAGTGTTCCTTATCAACAAGGCATAAACCTCATGCATGGGCCCTTTCAGGTCAACTTCCATTATCCTCACCTGTGCAGTACCCAAGGATCAGCCTCTCTCCCCTTCTCTTCAATATCTACATGACCCCTATAACCGCCAAGGACTCAACAAAGCACTCAAGAGTGATAGGTTATTCCCAACTATGTTGTAATACTTTCAAACACGGAGTAAGTAGTAAGCCTTCTAGAGGCTAATAGGGAGATGCTTGAACAGAACAGAGACACACCTCCATGCATAGTATCTATGCTTCCCCATTGCAACTAGCCACTGCTATAGCAGTGGAATAAAAGCCCAACAAGTGCAGTCCTCTCTTGACCCTCCACCCATCCTCTGCTATGTTTGGCTACTGAAATAGATTCGGACATGGTACTTTTAACACACCACTTCCCTTCAATGAACGCACATGGTGTTCTCAGTGCTTTTCCCTTCTCATAAGCTTACAAAAACCACATGGGATTCCCCTTTAAACTTCAACTGTTCCTAATAAATGCACATGGGGTTTCTCAGTATTTTCACCTTCTCCACATACTAAATGCACATGGGATTGTCAGTGCTTTGGCCTTCTCCTACGCTTACAAATAGCGCATGGGGTCCTTGGTGCTTTAACCTTCAAATACTCCTAATAAATACACATGGGTTTTTCCGTGTTTTAGCCTTCTCTGCTTATTAAATGCACATGGTGTTATCAAGGTGTTGCTCTTTCCTTATACTTAGTAAATGCTCATGGGTTTCTCAGGCCTTTGCTCTTTTCCTCCACTTAGTAAGTGCATATGGTTCCTCACTGTTTTTGCCTTCTCCCCCTACTAAATGCAACGGGGGTTCTATCTGTGTTGACCTTTTCCTAAGCTTACAAAATGCACATGGGTTCTCAGTGCTTTGACCTTCAACTATTCCTAACAAATGCACCTAGATTTCTCAGTGTTTTGTCCGTCGTGCCTATTAAATGCACATGGGGTCGTCAGGGCTTTGCTTTTCCCCTCCATTTAGTAAATGCGTTTGGGCTTCTCGTTTTTGCGTTCTCCCTCTACTAAATGCACATGGGGTTCTCAGTGCTTTGGCCTTCTCCTACGCTTACAAAAAGCACATGGGATTCTTAGTGCTTTAACTTTCAACTCATAATAAATGCACATTGAGTACTCAGTGTTTTGGCCGTCGTGCCTATTAAATGCACATGGGGTTGGCAGGGCTTTGCTTTTCCCTCCACTTAGTAAATGCGTTTGGGCTTCTCGTTGTTTTTGCGTTCTCCCTCTACTAAATGCACATGGGGTTCTCAGTGCTTTGGCCTTCTCCTACGCTTACAAAAAGCACATGGGATTCTTAGTGCTTTAACTTTCAACTCATAATAAATGCACATTGAGTACTCAGTGTTTTGGCCGTCGTGCCTATTAAATGCACATGGGGTTGGCAGGGCTTTGCTTTTCCCTCCACTTAGTAAATGCGTTTGGGCTTCTCGTTGTTTTTGCGTTCTCCCTCTACTAAATGCACATGGGGTTCTCAATGCTTTGGCCTTCTCCTACGCTTACAATACACATGGGGGCTTAGTGCTTAGGCCTTCTCGTCCACCTAGTAAATGCACAAAGGGTTCTCAGTGTTATGTCCTCTCCATCTATGACAGTTGGCATCATCTAGATTTGCTATTTTGGCCAATATTTTGGGGGCGCTGGTTGATTTCTTTCTTTTTTTTCTATGGCCAATGGGCATGTGACGAAAATGCATGCACCTCTCTGTGCTCTCTATGATGCGGTTCCTTACGCGACCGACATATGCTACATATTCTGTATCCACTTGGGGAAACACACATATATCATTTGCAAAGCTGTCCTGCAGTCAAAATACAGTACCCTTTTGCATCAGTGACAGGAGAGGCACATGTGTTTCTTTGTTGGACAATTGCACTGCGCCATAGGGTATTGCTTGTAGTTTGTTCTCTCCTTTTAATACACAGTGCAGTAAACAGTTTATACATCTTTTCCTGTCTATTTTCCCAAGTGCCTAAAATGCAACGCACTACAGTACAAAGGATATTGTTAGCATCAAAGAATATCGTGCAAAATTACAAACCTTGACGGTGCAAACTATAAACAGGTGAGTGGGTAACTTTTAAGCTCCATTTATTTATTTAGCAGTGTATGTGTGATTGTGTACTTCTGCTTTTAACACAGTTCATGCTCGGATGAGTAGTCTCTGCCAGATAAGCACCCACAGTTAATTGTGTGCTATTAACGCAGTGCATGTGTAATTTTGTATATTTGTACACATAGTTTTGTGCTCTAAATGCAGTCAGTGCTCAGTCGTGTAGTCTCTGACAAATATGCGCCCACAGTTAGTTGTGTGCTCTTAATGCAGCACATTCTGGGAAGAGTAGCCACTGCCAGGTATGCACCCAGGTGGAGTTTTCTGCCACTAACCTGGTACATGTTTAATTTTGTAAATGTGTACATCGAGTTTTGTGCTCTTAATCAGTACATGCTCAGGTGTAGTCACTGCTAGATATGTGCACATAGTGAGTACTGTTCTATCAAAACAATGCATGCTCAGAGGCTTATGTGCCTCCAGTGTTTTTGTGTTTTTAGCTCAGTGCATTTGTAATTTTGTATATTCCTCAGACTTGCATTCCCTACCAGGTATGCACACAGTTTTGCGCTCCTAACATAGTGCATGATGGGATCTGTAATCATTGCCAGACATGCGGCCATATGGGTTTCCCAGTGCTTTTGCCTTCACCCACACCTACTATATGCTTGTAAGGTCTCTGTGATTCGGCCTTCTCCTATGCCTAGTAAATGCACATGGGATTTTCAATACCCTGGAATTACCGACTTTTAAGTACACATGGGGGTATCAGTGCTTTGCCCAACCACCCACTGAGAAAATGCAAATCAGGTTCTCAGTGCTATGCCTTTTTCCAACTACTAAATGCACTGATCAAAGTGGGTGGGAGGAGTTGGGAGCGGTGCCCCTCTGCTTTTTTTAATTCATTTTTTTCCGTTCCTCTACTTATTTTAAAAAGAAACTGTTCAGAATGGTTTTGTTTTAAAATAAAAGTGTAGGAAGAAGTTGAAACTTGCACTTCCGTGCAATTCAGTGCATGTTCCCTTAAACAGGCGCATGTGTTTGGAGGTTTGTATTGCACATGGGAGGTGCCGTGGTGATGGGGTTTGAGGGGAGCGGGGCAGGCCAGCAGGGAATATAGTTCTGCTACTTCTTTTCATACACTTCGACCACTGACTAAATTCATATAAAGTTCTCAGTATTTTGGCCTTCACTTACACCGACTTAATGCATGTGGGGTTCTCAGTGTTCTGGCCTTATGCCATGCCTACTTCTTGCCCATCTGATTCTCTGTGCTTTGGCCCTCTCCTAAAGCTACTAAATGCAGATGTGATTCTCAGTGATTAAAGCTTACCTCCCACCTACTGAATGCATGAGTGGTTCTTAGCATTTTGGTTTTAGCCTATTACATTCAACTGGGGTTTTCAGTGTTTTAGTCAGTGTTTAATGCATAAATAAATAGTGCCAGGGCTCAAATATTGTCCAGCATGTCTGTGTGATGTCGGGCATGTAGCTCGCTAACCATTGTGTTGAACGGAAAATCATATTGTGCCTCCTTTATTGTATATATTGGCCTAAGCCCAGTCACTCTGCGAAGAAATCTCCGTTGCAAGGTTCTGACCTTAGATCGATTAAGCCACCATTTTAGGTTCATCCGCCATTTTGATTCTTGCTCCAAAGTCACCCTGTGTTCTAAAATGGTGGACAGTGTTCTTCTGTTTGTTACATGGCCGTGTTGACCTCTGTATTGTTGGGTGTCATGACCCACGTTTGGACTATTATGCTACAACATTTGTGCTGTGAGCTTAGGAAATCCAAGAGGGCGGAAAAGCCCACATTTGCGCCAGAATCTTGGAGAACCGTGCAGCTTTGCGCACAGCAAAATGGTCCCCTGACCTGCCACCCATCAGTGCTAAGGAATATGGTGCTGTTCAAAATCTGTTGTTATTAATGTCAAAAAGGGTTGCAATACTGGTGCTCACCACTACCAGAAAGCCGGCATTTTAAAACCACCAGACACTTGTGTAAAAATTGCAAGTTTGGTTTGAATGTAGAAAACTGGGAACAAAAGTGACATTTGGCTGAAGCCTGGCTTGAAGAGAGTGAATTCTGCTCGGCAACTACCCCCGACAGGAGTTGAAACTTGATCAGCAGCTGTGTTCCCAGGCCTGGCTGCATTCTGCTGCCCCTGCCAAAAGGAGATGACACCTCTCTGATTGAATTAGAGGAGTGGCACCTGGGGACTTCAGGAAACTAAACAAAGCACTGTCCTGGGCCCAGGCAAATGTTAAATTAGGGGGGTCGTAAATGGCTTCCTCTTGGAAGGAAACGGGGAGGGGCACTGCATCTGTGAGCAAGCTGAGCTTGGGGGAAGAGGATAAACCAGAAATTCCACCATGTGCTTTGGAAAACCACACCCCTCGGGGCCAGAGCATAATTTTAAAAAGATGGATAATTCATAGTGCGGACTTGTAAAAATGATATAAATAACATCATCATTCTTGTGATTTTTCTCTGCACATTTTAAGAGGTGTTAGGACTCTGTGGTATGTTCTTGGGGATAGTAGCGAAAAAAAGGTTGGTACTCCAAATGTATGCATGTTAAAAATCTGACACTTTATCATCTGAAACCCATATCCCTGGTGCACATTTGTGTAAAATCTGGAAAGGTTTAGCGGTCGTTATCTGGAAGAAAAGGGGATAATTCTGTCATAAGTGGACACGACATCTTACAAAGACAGGGATTGGATGGTTTGGTGCTACAGAAAATATGTTAACTGGACATATAATATTAGAAAAATGGTACATAGATAAATATGTATATGGATCAGAAATAGATTTGCGTGCAATTTGACAAGGGGAGGATCCTCTGACCATAAACCTACCTCATCACTCTGACTCACAACCCAGTTGCCCCAATCAAGGGAGAGAGGAGGAACTGGCCAATGATAAGTTGAGAGGGTTGGGAATGCAGAATTAGCCGACCCACCCACTTTCTAAACACATAAAAGGAGACTGTGCAGGACAGGTAGGGACATTCAATTTCCATTTCCTTGCGGAGCACGCTGACAGACGACTTCACATCCAGAGACTCCAGACTTTAAATCCATCAATCTCCAGAGACCAGAGATCCAGAGAGACCAGAGATCCAGAGAGACCAGAACTGTGCAGTGCTGAGAGCTGACCCAGATTGCTGTGCGCAGAACCAGTACCAAGTGGCGAGAGAACCGCAGCCAATCCTGACCCGATGTGTGACGAAGTCGCATTCCTGTCCAAAATATAGTGTGAGTACTCAGCCAGAGCTGTGCAAAACCCAATCTCTTAGTTTAAAATAATCTAATTCAAACTATTTTAACCTATTGAGAACTGCATCACAGAAATCGTGTCCCTTCTTTTGATTCAAAGCTGCAAAACTGTCATCTGTCATTCTGAACTTTAAAATTTCATTTCGAGAATCTACCTTCACAAAATCGTCCGTATCTCCGGAACCATTTGTCCTAGGCTTTTATTTTAAAGCTGAGATTTTAAGATTTTCAACAAACCGACTTGCTACTCCTTATAGTGCCTCTGTAATTGCGCTCGACGCACGCGACTAAATTTACCGCGATTTGACATTTTGCTTCATTCCAGCCACGTGTGAAAACATTTATCTTTTGCTTCCATCACGGAATTCTGTTTTCAACTTGATAACCATCCCTGAATCATTGATAGGGCTGGCCTGAACTGATTTAAAGTATCTCTCCCTCACCCTGAACCTCCTATAGGGAATTAAAACCAATTTGAGTATATTTTTCACTTCATTGCCACCACATTTAAAAGGATTTTGCCTGTGTTTAAAATCATACCTGTTTTCCTCTAAGCTCGCTGGGGGGAACTGGAACTTTGTATTGCATTTGTGTGTATTCCTGATAATTGTGTGTGTTACTTCCATCTCCTTACAATAGGGGGGGAGTGAATTGTCAGAGAAAAAGTGATCATATTATATTTTGCTGAAATCATATCAAGTTTATTTCTATACTGCCTTTTATTCATCTTTGCATCTCCTTGAAACCATAAAGCATTCTCTGATACCTTATTCCCCTGTTCCTAGTCATAACTCACCGGAACTGTGCTATTGTAGGATTACCTATTGCTGATTTCTGCTCATATTCACAAGTGTGATATCAATTATTAATTTATTTAAAAAGTGCGATATATATATATATATATTGTTTAATTCTCAAATAAACCTTTTAAATTTGCAAAACAAATGTACTTCTTGGCTCAGTGGGGTCAGGGGGATTCTAAAATAGGGGTGTTATATAAGGGTGGTCATCCAGAGTACACAAACTGGACATAAAAATATATAAATAAGGCCTTCCCTTGAGCAATCCCAGACAAGGCACTGACCTAGTGGGAATGCTTGATTGGAGTCTTTAAAAGTATGCAAGTTAATGCCTAAAATGCCCGTAGGCCAAATGTTAGGGCCATGTAATAAGACCTTGTCCTTCATCGACCGGTAGATCGAGGATTACCTGTGCCAACGTAACTGATCCACGAGCATATATTAAGCACAATGTTGTGTAAATACTAAACATGAACACTTGTTGAACTGCATTGTATTAAAATATGTACTAAGGCTTATGTTAAATCCGAGAATATACTGTTGCCATTGTGATTTGTTGAACATGTAAACTGAAGGTGATCCATATGCATAGAGCTGGGCGAGTCAGAGGTGAACTCGGCACAAACCCTAGATTGGGAAATATTAACGTACAGAGGGGCTGAACATCATGTTACAAAACTGTATAAAAGAGCGAATATTCTGATGTACAGTCCCACTCACTTCTCACATCGAACGGGCTGGTATTTGCTGTGATGTACAGAGGGCCAGATAGCTATCTGTTACTTTGTTCCTTTGAAAACTGTTCAGTTACTTTGAATAAAGACCTGTGTATCTTTGTAAACCCACGTTTGGTGTATTTCCTTTTGTGGTACTCAACCGCAATATTTCCTTTTGCTTTTACAGATGGCGCCCGAATAGGGACCCACAAGATTGATGCCAGGTCGTTGAAGGTTGACATAGGCTATCAGACCAGGATCGGACAGTGTAAAAGGGGGCCCCTTTCTTGGATGAGAAGCGACACCTCAGCAGCGCTGCACGTCCCGATCCCTGGATGGTGAGCAAGTGGTCCGAGTCAGCATCTTGACGAGTGTCCACATATCGTGGCGGCAGATTTGCTGAAATCACCAAAAACGAGGTAACCTTTGTTAGAAAATTTTGAAATCCGATCAGACCTCCTTAGGATTGATCAGGTGAGTCGTGTCCCGATTCTTAAGTATCCTGATAATTTGTTTTGGCATATTGTTCTTGCAAGTACAATTATTGACCAGGTAACACCAGGAATCTGATATGCCTCGGAAATTGTCTGCCTGCTTCAGGGCATTATTCCGCAAGGACAGACAATCTTTGGAATTTGGCTGACCGGCACCAATGGAGGGGTCACTGGCGTATACTATGTACTCTAAGCACAGCATTGGTAGTATAGTATTTAATGATATTTGGCACAGACAAACTAGACATGCTTCCGAACTTCAGTGGCCAATCAATGGTAGTTTTGAAATCCCTCGTATTGAATACTATATTATTGAAGAAAAAGTCTAGACCTGCAGCATTTGACGTATTACAGAATTGGAAGAAAGAAGCTTTGCAGAGGCTTAAAAGTAGAGAAAAGCATGCACGCCGTCATATGACAAATGCCGAAAAAGCATTGTTGTATGACCAAAATAAACAGTCTGAGTCAGCTAGGAATATGGATAGGGCTTTCTCACTTGGTATCCAGAAAATCTATCCTGCTAAAGACATTCATGTTTCTGATGAACTTATCGATAAATTGTTAAATGAACGAAGGCCTAGTGCCACTGTGCCACCTCTGTATGTTCCTCTCCCTGCTGCTTTGCCTCTCCCTGCTGTTATTCCTCCTCCCATAATTCCTCCTGCTCCACCTATCGTTCCTCCTATTGTTCCTCCTACTGTTCCTCTTCCTCCAGTTGTTGTTCCTCCTTTTTTCGTTGGTCCTCCACCTGTTCCTCCACCTTTGCCTGCTGTGCCAGTAATAATACCTCCATTCCTTGATGTTCAGAATTTGCCTACTCTCCCTCTTCCAAGTGGTTTGACACTGCTTGTAGTAGATCGGGGAGCGGGATTGAGGGTTGTTACTCATAATACTGTCTCTCCAGAGAAGAAACGTGAGTTAACTGTGTGGGCTAAGCATTGCATGGAGAAGGGTGAACAAGCTAATGTTTTCGCCACACTTTCTAATATAGACAGTCCTCCTGAGAAAAACGTTTTTATTGAAGGATTAGGAATTCATTTATGTGTAATGTGGAACAGGCTAAATAATACAGATCTCCCACAAGGTTTGAGGGATCTGAATACTTTAGCATTTTCTAGAGATACAGCGGAAAAGGTGCAAGAGCATGTTGAGAGGATTCTTGAGCATAGAAGGGAGCTGGAAAGGTTACGGTATGATGATGGAGATGGTGATAGTTTGGATGTTACGTTCATGCAGAAACGGTTCCTTCCTTGTCATAAATCGATAACCGAAGAAAAGCCAAATTTGCGCGAAAGATGCGATTAGATGGATCTCAGATACGTCGATAACTCCCGTTGAAGTATATGACATGTATAGTCAGAATACACCAGAAATGCAGAGGAAAGTGATACAGGTAATGGTGGAGAACCTACAGGATGAGTGTGTAAAAATACAGGTTTGTTGTCCCGCAGAGTTATTAACTATTTACAAGAGAGCTTTTTCGGTTGACACTTCTTCAGCTGCTTTAGCGCTCGATTTGGCTCTGTTGCTTAGTAAGCTTTTGCAGTTGCCTACTTCTCAGTTGCCTATGAGAGAGGTCCCTCCAACACTTGTCCCAAAAGTCGAGGTTCCAGGGGATGTCGGAATGGGTGCGCAAGCCTATGAAATTCCTGCCCATTATGTGTCACAGTTTGTTCACGTCCCGTTCTCAAGACAGGAAGTGAACACCATTAAACAATCTATTCCCGACATTAGGAAGAATCCGAAAGGGTTCTACAAAGAAATAGAGTCTGTTTTGCAATCATCGGTATTCACCTTAAGTGACATTGATTTGTTATTTCCCGTACTCATGCCTGTCGAGTTGCAGAAACAGATTAGAACTGTAGATGATGTACCAGGGTTAGGAGATACATGGACTAACATGATTAGACTCGATGGAGAAAGGGCAGCTGGCGAAAGACTGCCTCAGGTAATACTAACTTTGCCTGATAGGATAGTTATGAAATGGAAAACTATAATTCCCGAGAAGAGAATTCTTTAGGACAAGCTTACTGCCTGCGTCCAGGGGAAGTCTGAGGGTGCTACTGAGTTCTTCAATCAGTTCGAACAGGTATTTTCAGATTTCAGTGGACAAGATTTGGGCACAGAATCTGGGAAAAGATTATTCGTGGACAAATTTGTGTGTGGATTGCTGCCTGACATCCAGTTGCAAATGATGTCCTCCGAGAGTACTTGGTAAGCGAAGACTCAGTCAGAAGTATTGCACATGGCTCAGTACTACGAGAATCATGTCAATAATGAAAACGAAAGAGTCGAGAAGAGAAAAGTAGACTTAAAGATGAAAGTATTATTACAGAAAATTGTTAGAGGCCCCAGAGGTGGTAATTCGCAATTTAGAGGTGAGTACGTTCCATAAGGAAATGCGCTGTTGGGTCCTGTAAACATTAACCAGTGTGCTTATTGTAGACAAGAGGGTCATTGGCGTGCACAATGCCCGATCCTCCAGCAGAGGTCAAATAACACATTTGGAAATATGGGTAGACGATCCAGTGGTTGCCCAGGTGTAGGGGGTCCTGGTAGAGGTCAGTTTTCACAGGATTCATGGCAACCTTTTTCGCAGGACAATCAGGCATCGAGTCTGGATAATAGAAACATTTTTGATCATCCTTCTGCTGCTTACCTCTCTGATGAACTTCTTTTTGACGACATTCTGTTTCATTAGGATTGCCCGAAACATTGTTTGGAACCAATGCCTGTTCCCATTAATCAGAAAGGTCCCTACGTTGAGATGTTAGTGGGAAATAGGAAACATCTATTCTTGATAGATACAGAGACACAGAAGTGTTCCATTGATCATTCACGGGTTCCAAACATTCCACTGTCAGGGCAAACCAATGTTTCTGTAGGGTTTTCTGGCACACCAGTTGTCTGTCCGGTTCCTTCGCCGGTATCTATTACTTTGGGTCCATTTAAGGACCACTGTCCATTCCTTTTGACTACAAATTGGGGGGAGAATTTGTTGGGTTTGAATCTGTTGAAGGAATTAAATGCGGTAATTCATTGTTCTTCTGATGGAGTGCGTTTGACGATTTCACCACAGCAACTTTCTGTCTCTCAATTCTTGACCAGACCTTTGCCATCGGAATTCAGTGATATAACGGAGTGTTTATGGCCTATTAATATAAATGATGTCGGTGTTTTGCAAATCGAACCTGTTAAAATTGTCTTGAAATATGGAGTAAAGCTGCCATGTATTCCACAGTATAAGATTTTGGTCGATGGTGAGCAAGCTTTGAAATGCATTGTGTCTGATTTTGTGCATCGAGGGGTGATTGAGTAAATTGCAGGTAGTTTGTGCAATAGTCCGATTTTGCCAGTGTACAAAAAAGGTGATAATGCAATCCCTTTTCATTTCATAATTGATTTACGTGCCATCAACAAGATCGTTGTACCACAATTTCCAATTGTGCCTGATGTGACTACAATATTAACTATGATCCCGGCTTCAGCCACTCATTTTAGTGTTGTGGATCTAAAGAACGCTTTCTTTAGTATTCCTATACACAAAGACAGTAGATACCTGTTCGCGTTCACCTTAGGGGGACGTTCGTTTACCTTCACTCGTGCACCGCAAGGTTACACGGAAAGTCTAAGCATTTATAGTAGGGCTTTAAAAGAGCAGCTCGATACCCGTGAGTTGCCCACTCCTTGTACACTACTTCAATAATTACTAAACATATTAACTAACCCATCAAACACCTCAGCAAGATCTTTTATAGGTTGGCAATCCTCATTGACAGTGGCCTTGCCCCTTCGGTGGTGCTTATAGCTGGTGATTACTGTGTTGTTATCCTCTCTGTACTGGGTACACCTACACACATCTAATGACAATGGTGAATGTACAGCACTGATGGCTACCATGCACCAGTATGTGTTTAACACAGGGCCCGATTCTCATGTGAGCGCATTGAGTGTGGTAAGCACCACACTTCATTGCACCTTTTTGTGACGCCCAGGTACTACGCTTATTCTTCAGCGGTCCTGGGCGTCTGCGCAGTGTACGTCACAAGAAGTGTCGTATAATGTGTTCAATCTGTCACTTTAGGAGTCTACAGGCGGGTTTCAAGTTCTCTGCAGCATTTTCATTAAATAGCATGAAATTCGCAATTTAACAAAAGTGCTGCCGAGAAGACCCTCCGTCACGTCGAAAGCACACTCTTAAGTACTGAAGTGCGAATGAGCTGTCTACTGTCCCCTCTTCCCCACCAATCACTCCCCTGGCATACAAGTACTAAACCCACATCACAATCTCTATTGCCTAAAAATGTATGTGTATGAATGAAGGTGCTAACAATGGAATGCTTCGCGTTACTAATTGCAGGGTCTTTTGTCAACAGGGTAGTTCATGCACCATTTAATAGGTGTCCTATATTCTACGCCCATGGCTCTGTAGGTCAGCCAAGTCGATTCAACATAGCCCACAATTTGTGCGGGGGCAGGTGGGGCTAGAGCCTGAACTACTCAATGGTGCTGCAACACTTCATGCACCCAGGGTGTTTCAAAAATCAAAATGGAAAAAAATATATATTTTAGATGTGTGATGAGGGAGCACGGTTCCCTTACCTGGTGCCACCCCTCCACAACAGCAAAACGTCAGTGAGTAGACCACCACCAAAGGGGGTGCCGTATTTGTACGACAGTGTTTCACTGTTGCTAATGTGGAGGAGTGACACCATAATGAGCATGCAAAGTTACAGTTTCCGAAATTGCTGGTTGCCAGGTTGGTTTCCAGCCAATCTTAGCAACCGATGCACAGGTTTATACAGTCGCGCTTTCTGTGCTCCTTCGCTAAAATCTGACATCATGAGAATAGGTGTTAATTACCGAAAGTGTCGGTAAGCCTTAATACAACTGTTTCGGTAATTAACACCTCGTTCAGAATCAGGCCCTCAGTGAGCTGATGGCCTGGCCTGTGTGTTGGTGCACCCCATTCTGCTTGCATACTAGTAGACAAATGGGAGGTGCCCAGATTAACAAGGCCCTGCATGTGATGTGCCCACTGAGTACTTCCACCTGCAGTGGTGCAGCAAAGACAAAATCATACTGATACTGGCACATACTAGCGAGAGCTAGTGAGCATCACATGGTACAGTGTATTCCTGAATGCTGCCTGCACCAAACATCCATACTGCTGTGGCTGTGTTGCTAGAAATTACAGTATAAGGTTGAATTTGGCAATGTTCTGGCGGGACCAGCATGAGTTCCCAATAATGTCACCCTTCATCTCAATGTTATTAATGAATCTGGATACTGATCATCATTTCTCATCTGTTGTTGCATGTTACGTGATTAAGTCTGACTGACATATAAAATAAAACGTTGCCAAAACACCACATCATAATTGAACTGTGTCTGAGACTATAGGTTCTGGTGCTCAGAAATAAGATCTAGGGCTTAACACTGGCAAGCACCCCAGCAAATGATCTGCTAATAAAAGCATGTGGGGTTCCGCAGCTCTTTACCCTTCCCATTCACTTGCTTAGTACAGGTGCTTTTCTCAGCGTTTGGCCCTCTCATATGCCTACAAAAGGCATGTGTCTTGAACTGCCCTGACACCCACAATGTGTGCACTGCACCAGCAACAAATAATGTGCCATCCAATCTGCCCCCAAAAAGTCTTACCTAATTCTCTACCTCTACTAATCATGCCTGAGGCGCTCCTGCCTCTTCAAATGCCAACCTCTCACTGCCCTGAGTTCCTACTTGCCCGTCTCTGTAAAGACACAAGGTTGAGTGCCATATTTCTCACCTCGATACGAATCTGGAAAGTTTAACCTGGATGGAGCCATGGACATTTCATGGGTTTCAGTTGTGCCGGAATCTGTGGAATTTCCAAAACAAAGTCCCGCTATGGCTTAGTCAGTTTGAAAAGAGCATCGCCAGTCATGGTGAGGTATTTCTCATACATGTTCATAATCCCAAATGTGTTTAGCTCGAGGACTCATTGATGTGTAATGACATTGGGCCTCATTACAAGTGTGCTGGTCCGGTAACAACGATGCTGGTAAGCCTACCGGCTCCATTACCGGACTGGCACACTACGAGTCCGCCTGCCCGAGTTGCTGTGGCTAGCAAGTCTGACCCTGCCAGGCACTGCGGCCATGGCAGGCAGACTTTCACGCAAGTATTAATGGTGCCGGTGCCTCCATGTTCCCCAGAGTGGTGAAATGTGTGACTACTGTGAGGAATTCAAGGTCTGTGGTGCCGGTGCTTCCATGTTCCCCAGAGTGGTGAAATGTGTGACTACTGTGAGGAATTCAAGGTCTGTACCTCTGCTCCTTTGGGGAAATAGATATTCCATCTGTCCGGCTTCTCAGATGAAGATGTGTGGCGCGTGGTGCTACGAGCCTCTGCCAGCCAGAGACCTGATGATAACATGTGAAATATCCTATTGCATGTCATTGCTCAGAATCCTTCTCCAGGCCGGAAGCCAGAACCAGCCAGTGCTCTGCCCTGTCATTGCATCTCTTCATATCACAGTTTATCAGCACTGCATTATATTTCAAATCGCACCCTTCCCATCCCTCTTAGAATACTGTGCAAGTAGCTGCAATATAAAATCACAGCGCCACCTATAGGGAAACTCTATGATTGGGTAAAGTTTGGGCCTGTATGCAGGCTCAATTGAAATCAATGCCCCCCGTGTTACGTTTGAAACGTGTAGTAAACCCGAACTACATCGCGCTTAATGATCTCATAGAACACGAACCTTACGGAAATACATGTCAAATAACACACTTTTAAGATATTGCACACCTCGAACGTTACATTTAGAAGAGACATAGAATACCCGATATTAACAAACACATTCCTCAACATACAGACTAAAATTACAATGGTGCATATGTATCTGTTAATGCAGTTGTGACCTCCTGCAGTTTAAACATAAGCGCATTCAGTTATATTTGTCACTGTCCATGAAGTGGGCATGCGAGTTCCGAGAAGGCGCGACCGCTGCACTACCCCCTCTGTAAGCTACGTGCACACATGCACCTCATTGACTATGGACTTTTGCAGCGTTCCATTTTTAAAAACAAATGCCACTGACGTAAGTGGCCCATAGACAACAATATTTCATATGCAGGGGGCATGGTCTCACTGGTGCCCAGAGGCAATAGCTTCTAACCAAAGAGCATTGGCCAGCACAACACAGAGGTGCAACATAAAGACGCAAAACATGACCATCACACAGTAAGCCATACACATACTACACAGTAATACATATAAGCAATTATCTTCAGGTGGTATCCAATCAGTTTTGATCAATGGCACAGACATTTGTTTTATGTCTAAAATAACGCAATGCCTGCAGGTATAACTTTTACGTTATCATATGTATAAGTGTCAAATAGCTGCTTTATGTTGTATGGGTAGGAATGACTTGCCTGTTGCATGTCCTCATATTTTTATTAGGTGGCCAAGAAGTAGCCTGGTCCAATTTGGAAATAATCCAGTACTTACTTTACATGACTCTTAAGGTTTCCATTAGGATGAATAGCAATGATTGGCCCCTGGTGACCTTGTACATACTGGCCCGAATAGATTGCACAAATCTAGAGAAACCCCAATTGGAAGTCATCATACATTAAGTAGAAAACAATGTCATCAGGACTATATATCCCCAAACACACAGGAAAAGATAAAAAAAAGTACATATGAGCAGCAACAAATAAGGGTATAGGGCCTCATCTTGAGTTGGGTGGTGCAGTAAAATGCAGCAGTAATGCTATTACCGCTGCATTTAATGCTCTGCCCAATTATGAGTATGGCCCTATCTGGACGCATTCACCTCCAGCCCTGGGCTTCAGGTGAATGCGCCAACGGTGACGGAATTTTCAGTGCTATTAGCGCTGGTGTAATTTACACTGGCGCTAATAGCGCCCTCCAGCTCCATTGGGTCTAATGGACCTAACGGGGAATGGGAATTTACCGACTTACCACTACTCATGAGCTGGTGCAAATTGCACTGGACCGAGTTGCGGTAAAGCAATTTGCATTGGATTGTATCCCAACGCAATTACAGCCGGGATCCCACCCAACTTGTGATAGACCTCATAGAGTTGTTTTGCAGACAGTCGTTTTTTCGATTTATCTTTTATTAAAAATGTACATAAAAAACTCGCAATAAATATAGGGCAGGAGGGGATAAAAGGGTAGGGAGGGGGTCGGATTAGGGATAAAAATATATATAGGGAAGGGGGTTGGGTGGAAGCCCCCAAATATACCCCAATTCTTTGATTATAATGATAATATTCAACGTATCAAACTTTAATTTAGTAAGGTCAGGATTAGTTGGAAACTGAACACTGGGAGTCATCAGATTTTGAAAATGAGTAGTCCATGATGACTCGGAAATGGTGTTTATTTGTACATATCTTTCAGCATTGGCGGGCATCTTGTTAATGACATTCCATATTTCTCCTGAGGATCTTGATGCAAGAGCTTTTAGCATCAATTCTGCTTGTTCTTGCTTATGAAGCAACAGAATTTGTCTAGTTCTATTTTTATATCTGGTTTTTAGGAGGGTTCTTAACACTGAGGATTTTTTCTCCGGGAATGATTTTAAGGCTCATTGTAATTCAAATTTGAGATTGCAGATGGAAGGTAGTCGAACCTATTTATGAGTACATGTTGGATGAGAACTGTTAGTGTTCGTTTGTTTGATCAAAAGTATGCAATCATCATAAAATATCTGCGATGTTGTTTGATTATTAATATTGCTTATCAGTAATCTTTGGTGAAGAATGGAAATTAGCCCAGGATTCCATTTGAGACGATTGTTTCAATTGTTTATTGTGATGAGTTGATTAAAATGGAACGAAATTGATTGAATATGAGGAGACCAGCGAACTTTAAGAATATTATGGTCGCTGGTTGTGGAAGGCATAATTTGAAAAGATGCTATATGTTTATTCGAATCAGAAGAAATGTACACATAGCCAAGGACTGAGGTGCTCTCGTTCCTGGACGAGGTGGGATTCGGAGGCAAGTCTTTAGGAGTAGAGCCATTTACCATATTAAAATTCCTTGATTCAATTAAGTTGAGCCACTTGGTGGCTCTTGAATTAGTGCATATATTGGGGGAGAGAGACAATTGAGACTAAAATATCCTGCTACTATTGTATTTGTAACATCGGGTTCAAGTAATATTTTGTTCAAAATTGCTTCAATTCTGTCTATTAACTGTGGCTCAGATGGAGAGAGCGGATTCCAGTAGATGTTTATTGGAACAGACCCAGGGTAAAGAGGATGATTTGTATTAGTTGACATTATTTTCACTGCTTGGATGCCTGGGTCAGGAGACAGCCAGGCTTCGAGAGATAGTTGGGAATTATTACAAATGGCAACTAAGAGACCCGCAGCCAAGTCCATTTGAAGTCAGGTTGTTGAGGAGGTTGGTGAAAGTAATTTTTACATTTACAGCAAGTTATTTCATGATTGGTGGGGCAAGTTCCAGAGTTTGGATTAGAAGTTGAATGGGAGAGCCCCCCTTGGGGATTGCTTCCAGTTGGTAGTGGCTCAGTTATTGCTTCTAAGTGCAACCCTTTAGAATACAATTGTTGTCTTTCTTTCCAAACTAGGTTCTTTACTGTTTGCGAGTGAATTATGATTTCTGTGATATCCCATTGTGCTGGGATTGGTTATCTCACCAACTCAATATCAAAAGAATGTATCTGTTTCAGTGATGGGATCGAATTGAACACTGCTAATATTGTGGAACGATTGGGTTATGGATCGGAGTATAATCTGTCAAGCATTGTGTTCCGAATTATGTCATCTTTAAGAATAATTGGGTCCAGATTGTAAATGGTCAGTTGGATGTCCTCATGAATCGTGTTAAGACACCTTTGCGGTAGTAAACTTGGAGGTGGAGCACTTGGAATACAAACATTAGAGTTAGAGGCAACATCAGAGGACGTCTGAGATTCTAGAGGGGTGTAAATCGGGTTCATAAGTTGATTAGCAGCAGTCGGGGGTAAGGAATTTTTCAAAGGGTGTTTGCATTTGGCAAATGTGGTTTGTCTAATAATTCATTATGCTTTTGATCCAGCGTCTTAAATTTGGCTGGATCAATAATAAGGTTGACATAGAAAGTCGGCAGCATGACACAACGCTCTTGAAAGCTGTGGTGGACATCTTCAATGATTGTGTTGTTGTTGTGAGAATACACAGATAATTTCATGAGTTTATCATGGGTCATATTTTGGCAACCCGCATTTAGATCCACACTAGCACTCACAGCTGCATGACACTGTAGACTGTTATTAGAGCATTCCTTACCTTTGGCGATGACCAAGGCTGAATCGAGAGGGATGGCTTCTTCTAGAGTCATATCGGGCAGACTAGGAGTCTGATGAGGGTCAGGCTGCACCATAGTAGGGACTTGCAAGTTTCGAGGGGTGAAATATTGGCTACAAACAATTTGGTTTTTGATTTGGAGTTTTTGTTTTTGGAAGGTGAAGGTACGTTTTTTGTTTTTTTGTTTTTTCTTTGTTCAATTTTCTGGTTCGAATTAGATTCAAAGTAGAT
This sequence comes from Ambystoma mexicanum, assembly GCF_040938575.1. Classification (NCBI taxonomy): domain Eukaryota; kingdom Metazoa; phylum Chordata; class Amphibia; order Caudata; family Ambystomatidae; genus Ambystoma; species Ambystoma mexicanum. The sequence goes on along the minus strand of NC_090937.1, from coordinate 313,450,524 downwards.
TTGAGAAGTGCTTTTCCTATTTTGTTTCTTTTTTCTTTGTTTATTTGAGCAACGCGTGAGAACACATCATACAAAGGTTTTTCTATTGGTAAAGAATCAGAGACATCACCCTCGTTACAGGCCTCTTCGGGTGGACAGAAGAGGCTCGAGGGGATGAAGTTTGTGCTGCAGTTGAAGTGCCATCGGTCTCGTACAAGAGCAACACCAGAGGTGATTCAACATAGAATTGTTGTGGGTGCAATAGACTTTGATGTGCCAAAAACAGTATTTGTGGAGGTTCCACGCAAGCCAGTCAACTTTACCATGAAGCGTATAAAAGGACGAAGCTTGAGTAGCTGATCTAACGTCAAACACTTCAAAGAGTTTAGTCAATATGTATATGCTGGTGTTTATCGCAGTAAGAGCAGAGTCCAGAGCTAGGTTTGAGATGGATGGAAAACCAAACGACAGGCGAGGAACGGGTTTGGTGAAAGCAGCCACCAGAGAAGACCTAGAGTCATCAAGGGACATAATGTAATTTGGGGCGTCTGTGGGTTATAGCTCATGGGAATTTGAGAGAATCGAGGCAGCAGTGCCATTAGGACCCACTGCCATTGATGTAGGTTGGCTTTGGCTTTGCACTGACTTTGCACTGCAAAAATACACTTTGCATAGTTCCATGAATCAGGATTTGTGTCGGCAGTCCAAAGTAACTTTGGACCGTGCAATGAATACCATGAATTGGGCCCTCAGTGTGACAGTAAACAAGCGTCACACCTAATACCTGAGAATTTCAGTAAGAACGTTCTCATCCTACATAACATGGTTGTTTATCTGAATCCAGTATTGTTTCTGAGTGCATATTGCTGATGGGTGCTGACTCCATGTCTGACATCATTGTAAACATCGTCCTTGAAAATGTCTTCTGTTGACACGTCCCCAGACCAACAATGTTCATACTACTTTGGTTTTGCGATTTACACACCATTTTGAAGATAGTATTATTGATGCATGGACATATGCAGCTGTATCTATAACTACTATTTTCATTTTTAGGACCTTTTTATTTAAATGTATTTTGTAGCTTTTATTTAGCACTGAGGATTGAAATACAATGTAAAAACGACTGATGTTTAGTAGGGTTAGATCAGTTTATCTGCATGCAACACTGTGGACCATTTCACCCTCCCAAATCACATGAAGGACTCTCTTGGAATTAAAGGTCAGGCCCTTAAGTGTATTTCCTCTTTTCTCCATGACAGGGAGCTACAAATGAGACCTGGCCCATTCTTCTATAAGCCCTCCTACCCTAACAAGTTTGTCCCGCCATGACTTTTTAATGTCTCCCTAAACCTACTTGTAGACCCTGTTACCCCTTACTCTGTTTCCTCCCAGATCTGCACTGATGACACCCAGAATGTGTTCAGTCAGGGTAACACAATACACAAAGCTGTTTTCATATCTACGCACAAACACAGTATCAAGGACTGGATGGTTGACTGTCCCTTGAGCCGGAACTCCTCTACAACTGCGATAATCTATCATGGTTCTCCTAGACCCCCCGCCCCTTGCTTTTCACCAGGCTTTACAGCAGGGGCTGGTCCTCCCTTGGGCCAGCTGCCAAAACCTTAGCCACTTGTATTGATTGCCTGCTTTCTTTCACACCAAATACTCAGGACATCATGAACAAAATCACATTACCACCTCCATTTGCTGAAACACATCTTACCGTTCCTTAATATGTTCACATAAAGTGGATGTGAAAAGGGGCCTTGTTCTCTCTCTCACGGACTACTGTAACAGGCTAGTGTGCCAATTTGGAAATTATCCAAATGATGATGGCGTGTGGATTGTGGGCCTAAAACCAAGAACTGTATTATTACTCTGTGTCTTACAATCCCTTCACTGGCTGCCTGGGAGAAGAGAAGTTCTGCAAACTCATATTCTTCTCCCCGTCTCATCCTAGGACAAAGAAATATGGGGTCGGGAGGCTGAGCACTGTTGGAACTTCTCTTGACATAACATTGGCCTCATCAAGGGACATCAAGGGACATAATATAATTTGGGGCGTCTGTGGGATATAGCTCATGGGAATTTGAGAGAATCGAGGCAGCAGTGCTATTAGGGCCCACTGCCATTGATGTTGGTTGGCTTTGGCTTTGCACTGACTTTGCACTGCAAAAATACACTTTGCATAGTTCCATGAATCAGGATTTGTGTCGGCAGTCCAAAGTAACTTTGAACCGTGCAATAAATACCATGAATTGGGCCCTCAGTGTGACAGAAAACAAGAGTCACACCTAATATCTGAGAATTTCAGTAAGAACGTTCTCATCCTACATAACATGGTTGTTTATCTGAATCCAGTATTGTTTATGAGTGCATATTGCTGATGGGTGCTGACTCCATGTCTGACATTGTAAACATCGCCCTTGAAAATGTCTTCTGTTGACACGTCACCAGACCAACAATGTTCATACTACTTTGGTTTTGCGATTTACACACCATTTTGAAGATAGTATTATTGTTGCATGGACATATGCAGCTGTATCTATAACTACTGTTTTAATTTTTAGGACCTTTTTATTTAAATGTATTTTGTAGCTTTTATTTAGCCCTGAGGATTGAAATACAATGTAAAAACGACTGATGTTTAGTAGGGTTAGATCAGTTTATCTGCATGCAACACTGTGGACCATTTCACCCTCCCAAATCACATGAAGGACTCTCTTGGAATTAAAGGTCAGGCCCTTAAGTGTAATTCCTCTTTTCTCCATGACAGGGAGCTACACATGAGACCTTGCCCATTCTTCTATAAGCCCTCCTACCCTAACAAGTTTGTCCCGCCATGACTTTTTAATGTCTCCCTAAACCCACTTGTAGACCCTGTTACCCCTTACTCTGTTTCCTCCCAGATCTACACTGATGACACCCAGTATGTGTTCAGTCAGGGTAACACAATACACAAAGCTGTTTTCATATCTACGCACAAACACAGTATCAAGGACTGGATGGTTGACAGTCCCTTGAGTCGGAACTCCTCTACAACTGCGATAATCTAGCATGGTCCTCCTAGACCCCGCCTTGCTTTTCACCAGGCTTTACAGCAGGGGCTGGTCCTCCCTTGGGCCAGCTGCCAAAACCTTAGCCACTAGTATTGATTGCCTGCTTTCTTTCACATCAAATACTCAGGACATCATGAACAAAATCACATTACCACCTCCATTTGCTGAAACACATTTTACCGTTCCTTAATAAGTTCACATAAAGTGGAAGTGAAAAGGGGCCTTGTTCTCTCTCATACGGAATACTGTAACAGGATAGTGTGCCAATTTGGAAATTATCCAAATGATGATGGCATGTGGATTGTTGGCCTAAAACCAAGAACTGTATTATTACTCTGTGTCTTACAATCCCTTCACTGGCTTCCTGGGAGAAGAGAAGTTCTGCAAACTCATATTCTTCTCCCCGTCTCATCCTAGGACAAAGAAATATGGGGTCAGAAGGCTGAGCACTGTTGGAACTGCTCTTGACATAACATTGGCCTCACACTGAAGTCATTGGACAACTGTCTCCTGTTTAGGAAATGACTTAAGGCCTTCTTTTTTACACTCCCCTCTGGCTCTATACATACATCTTGCCCTTATTTTTACCAATTTGCTCGTCTGATATTTTGTCTCACGCTTGCACCCACTGTTGTGTACTATGTAATATGTTGGCCTGGCTTGATTTAATGTCACGTCCCCCTTTCTCCACTCCCTTGCACTTCTGGTACTTGGCTATTCCTGAATGCTCCATGGCTTTGAAGGTCCGAACTCCCTCTTTTCCTTCCTCCTCCACCTCTCTTTCTCCCTTTTCAGTTGGAGAGCTAGAAAGTGTTTGCACTTGCGGTTGGCATCTTACAAAACAATTATAAATCAGGTTGCCATTAAATGATATTGAACAACTCTACATCTGAGAAGGTCCCAAGGACATCCTGGGGCCTAAGTACAGAAACATTGTACCGCTGAAGTGCAATTTTGCACACATTGGTACTATAGCTACAATAGACGTAGTGCACAAAACATATACTTTGGAACCAAGGAAGTGCTTGTCCCATTCACAATACTGTGTCCCAGTAGTACTACGGCAAACATTACCTTGGTGAGAAATGTATTCAATTAATATGTTTTTTGCATCTGAGTAGTTTTGCAAACTTTGGTTTGCATAATTGACAGAAATTCATAATATTCACTTCACAACATTGATATTTTTTTTTTAATTATGCCAGTTCCGGGGAAAGATAACAAGAACCCGAATGTTAAGGTCTTTATCAGCAAACAAAGTGAATAACTCTGATATATATGTTCCCTCAGTTTGCTGATTCAAAATATTACCTCCAAAAGGGATAAGTGGCAAATTCTAATAAAGAGTCTTCACTAAATTTGCTAAAGAACATACTTAACTTCAGCCTTTTTTAGCAATGCCTATGAAACTGTCGAGTAAATAGTTCAAAACTATTCACTTTAGTTTTCAATTTACTTTCATGGAAGAACAAAAATCTGCAAACTTGTACTAGAGGTTTCCTCAGTGAACTAAGTAAACATGTTTCATATTCTTTGGTGAGAAAACCTCTCAAAATCTCTTCACTGACTTTTCTACAGGAATTGTGCCAGTTCCGAGATTTGCAAAACCTTTTTTTATAGTTTTAATTTACCGAATATGTATGGAAATATTGTATTTTGTGAATAATTTCAGAAACATTTTGAAAGTGAAATTGCCCAATTTCGCACATCACTAATAGTAAGGTGATAACAGACAACAGAAAGATGTTGCGGTATAGTTTGGAGCCGCCTTATACAACAACATAGTGATAAGATGTATGTTTTACAAGAAAAAATTAATGACAATAAAAAAGTCTTCAAATTAAATGACACAAGTCTTTGGCAATGTTTTTTTCATTTTTGTTCAATTTGTTTGAAAAAAAAGAAGTACAACAAGAAGAAATGATTTGAGAGGAACCAGCATAAAGGAGTTGTAAATGTATTATGTGTCTTACAAGTGTGGGCTTCTCTCCTTGGGAGGAATACATTGGCAGTGACAATGAAAATACATTAGACCTATCAAGTTTTGACAATACAATATATTGGCAGTCTCAAAATGCTCACCATTTTTAAGGCAAACTGTCTGAAATTTACTGAGAGGACAGAAAGAAAACCCCCATGAGTTACAAACTTTTAAACCTGATAAATGTCCTATAATGTAGGAAGCGGTTTGCTAGCCAGTTTGCATTCCATTCAATCGAAACAAAAGACAAGCACTGCTAGGAAGCAAGATCTTCACAAACACCGTTCCTTCATGCCGACATGCTAAAACAAAAAACCCAAAAATACAGCAAAAAGAGCATTAAATGCAGAAATGTGAAAAACACAATACAAACAACAGATTTCTTTTTTGACAATATGTCACTGACATCTGCTAACACTTAAAAGCAAGTAGAAAAATGGTGCACCTTAGATTTTACATTTTCTGGCAAATTACACAACACTCTCAATTCACAACATATTGCCTTCTGGGAAGCAAGGCAGATTTACCAAGAAGATTTGCCACCGTGATTTTGGAAGGGCATATCTGTTAATAATATGGTGGAACAATGGTCCCCAATCATGAATGTCTGGCGGTCTTGACTTTCATATTCCATGTTCCAACCCGGGAAAAGGCGCTTGCCAATCAGGTGGCTGGAAGAGTGGGTGAGAATACAGTGTACATTGCCCGCTCTTTGCAGCCAACCAAGGCTCTTCCCTGAGTAGCACCATCTTGATTCTGGAGAGGCAACAGGAAGCCTCTGCCCGTTGCCTCCCTACGCCTTCCAAGAGATCCCACTCGCTTTCCCTATGCCCTCCCTAGCTACCCACTTACCTGTTGGACCAGTGCTTTCTGCTTCTGGCCTGGCACTCCTCCCATCCGCAGCCACCATGGAAATGGAAAAGGGACTAAGTCCTATGGCAGTGGCCATCTTTATTTCTCAGGATATTGGGCTTGTGCAATACATGCAAAGCCCATCTCCTGAAAAAATAAAATAAACTATTTGCAGCGCTGGCAAACTCTGTGGTGTGAATAGGTATCACGCTCAAGTCAGGGGTGAGTACATGGGAGGTAACGGCCTCCAGCACTCGCCGAGGCCCTCGCTAAACTTGACATGGCCTAGGCTCAGGCACGTGGCCTGTTATTGGGCATGTACTCCCCCCGACTCGGGTGTGACTACTACATTACCCACTCCTTGGTATCTCTTGACCAGGCTATGAGTTAGTCAGAGACCTGTTTGAGGGTGTGTAACCAGTGGCCAGTCTTCACTGGCTGGCGTTTAATGGTAGGATCCATTTTAAACTCGGTGGCCAGGTGTTTAGATGGTGTTCATCAATCGGCCTCTTACCTCAATGATAACATTACTTGTTGTAAGAAGAACTAACATTACTTGTTGTAAGAAGAACTTGTGGAACAAGAGGCAAGAATGTCTTGTGCCTAAAACTCCCAAGTGGTAGAAAGTCTTGCACGTGCTATAAAACTTTATCCCCAGAGTGCACAACTCTCGTCCTAGTTCATTCCGACTTACTCCTACATTCCTACACTTTCTTAAATGGTTTTATTTCCAATGTGTATGGTCCACTAATGAAATTAGATGAATGTTATGCTTGCTTTTATTTTCTTGCACTGTTCTGATGTTCAGTGATCTCTATGCATTGGGACAGGAAGACACGAGTTGCAGTGGAAATTAGATTGCTGGTCATTGGAGTTTTCTTATAAATTCTACTCCCTCTGTCTCTTGCTTCTCTAACGCCCTCGTTGCTTCACATTTACTAAACTCAGGAGTAGGTGGAAGCAATAGCTGCAGTGGCAGCGCCAACACCATCAGCACAACCAACCATGTTCTGAAAGTGCAGGAACCAGGGAACAATATCTCCCACTGTAGTGGAGGGGATGGCTTTTTAAGTTATGTCCCTAACGGTAATTGTCTGATCAACTTTGCATCAGTAAGGCATCAGTGTCTGAACAGCCCCTTTTCTCCAAAATAAAAAAGGGCAATGTTCTCTCAAATGTCATAGTTGCCGAATAAACAAATGAGCCCAAATACGGGAAAACAATTTTGCCCCAGATATTCATTAAATCCAAATGAAAACTGATAATATGTCAATTCCATTTGGAATAAAAACATTCCTGCTGACAATACTGACATGGAAACCACAATTCTCGATTTAGAATCTTACAAAGCAATGTATGCCTAATTTACGTAATATCACGTAAACTTTGGATCTTTCAATTCAATTCCCATAGCCTCATCCACTGATCTGACACCACACTCAGTCGGACTAGAATGTGTTGTCTTTACCCCTCTGGCAGAAGTGTGGAGCTCATATAGAAGAGAGAAGACTGTGTTAGGGGCATTGAAACAAAAGCATGTGATATAAAAACAGGAGGGTATTCTTGGATTATTAACTATTTCAACCTGTTTTGTCACTACAAGAAGAAAGAAATGCCATTTGCTAAAATGATTGGGAAAGCACAAGATTCCCCATTAATCAACCTATCTAAAATTAAATTGTCATTTGCATGTTGATATTTACAATCATATTCGTGATTAGAAGCAGAGTAAACCTCTGCTACTTTCCTGCCTTGGATTGACACAAGCAACAGCTCCCAGGCCCTAGAATGCTAGCCTAAAATGTCCCATATCCCATATCCTGGGTTTTCTTCAATTTGAAACATCTGCCGGGACTTGGAGGTTTGACTTTATTGACTAATCCTTATATCTGCATCCTGTTAACTCTCAATATTTACTTTTTCCTTGCTTGGTCCTTAATGTATTTTATTCTTGTAGGATAAGGTTTTATGGGTGCAGACTACACTTGCTGAGTTGGATATGCATGCTGGGATCAAATATCTATAAGACCATCCATTTTACAGCATGTACAATAGAAGATTGCAGGAAGAAGCTGCTGCTCTGGCTTATTTTCTGTAGAGCAACATCATCACACCTGTACACAGTGAAAAAGTTTTACATAGAAATTGTATCAGAAAATCAGTTTACAAAACATTGACATTGATTGTACAAAATGTTTACAGAAGAGGAGTACAGAAAATCCATTTTGAGAGGTTGCCAAACAAGCACGATGTCCATGAGCTTTTCAGGGCAGTCCATTCACACCGCGTTTGGTCCCATTAACTGCTCTGGAATTGCTTGAAATGGTCAGTGAATGTCTATGTTAAGAAGGTGGTTCCAAAAATAACAACACACAAACTAAATTTGATCTTGCTTGCCATCCATGCCAACTGGAACGGCAGTTCACACGCGGGGACTTCGGCAACTCTGCATAAATTGAAGACAGCTCTTTTGGTTACTCACATATTTTCACTTAACTAGCACGTTCTCCCACAAAACTGCAACAATGCTCACTCATTTCATGCTGGCTGGAGGAGAACACCCACACACGTCCCCCCCACGTCCCCCCACAGCAAAAAACAGGAAGGAGGTCAAAGTATATCATTTTTTTCCATTGTATATAAAATCAAGAGGCGATGATCTATGTACAGATATCACACGACGACATCAACAATTCAATAGATGCTGTTTTTGAGTGAACCATCCAACAAGGAATGTATGGTATGGGAATATTAAAGCCAACGGATAAAATCAGGGCAAAAGCTACATCACTTTCTCATACAAAAAAATGTACAAAACGTCAGCCTCTAATTATACATGACATAACACTGGTCATCACAGTTTTGCATCTAGTAACTGTGTGCCTTGGAGTTTGTGTACTGTAGGGTAATTTTAAAAAATGATTTGTTTGGCCGTCCTCACTTTCAGGTGACTTCGGTCATGGAGGCGGAGTGATTCTAGAGAAAAAGGGATGGGAAACACAAAAAAGCAGGTCGTTAGTCTTCACATTATGACAGCGGGTCATGCTATTTTTGTTGCACATGCACATGATTATCCAAAGCAAAGCGCACTGCAAACATGGGACTCTCTACAACAGTACTCAACACAAGCACGGGTAAACACAAATTCACACCATTGGACACATTTTGGGTACATGACGGGACTCTCCAGGATATAAAAACACATGTTCCTTGGTTCACGATCCCTTGCTTTCCCTCCTTACGCCTCGGTCGCCCTCACCCTATGAGGGTACCCCCTTAATGCATTTTCCAAGATTGTGGCTCTGTTGGTCATTGGGAGTCTGTTGTGACAGTCTTCAATGTGGCAAACAGCAGAAGAACAGCTCATCAAATGTTCTATGGGGGGTCATTTGATCCAATCATATGCCTCTTGTAGACTCACAAACCAAGGTGTCATATTGACTCTCGGCATACAGGCAGAATAGTCAATCAATAGCATTGTGTCTTTTCAATGCATACACCACCAGCAAAATGGAACTACTTGTGTGCTGGGTATCATTTCTGATTATAGGGGATATTGCTAAAAACCGCAGGTGAAATCTTTTTGTGAAAGGGCTCAAGCTAGTTAATAGGTGTCCAATTGGGTTACCCCCTGGTAGTGCACTAAAACATGCAAGGGGGTATACGCTGCAAAGGAAAATGATATCCGCTAGAGGCACATTTCTCCAAATGCATAAAAGAAATTCATCAAGAAAAGCAGGAGGACATTTAGGGTTTGCCAATAGAGTGGAAATCCTCAACAGAGAACTACAAAGGCTAAAACAGCTTGTAGTGTTGGAAGGACCTCAATAGCCCCTTCTGGGATGTGCCGGCTCAATCATGGAAAATGCTCCCACTTTAGTCCTGTGAAGAGCCTTCTTTTAACCTGAAACCATATTCTTGAGAAATTTAGCGAACACATTGTGGACGTGCTCCATTCACTCTCCTGCACCCTTCAGCTTTAAAGACCAGTGCTCATAGACAATTTGCTTGGGGGAGGAGTTTTAGAAATGTACTCTTTGAATATAATTTGCCATGCAGCTGCACGCATTCCAATTTAAATTCTATGCTCATTAAGGTAATTTAAAAGGTGCAAAACCTTCAATTTCACCCGCTTGGGACTTTCTAACTAAAGTTTGGCAGATCACTAATGGTATTATGTTGATGGCTTTGGTTACCAAGCATGCAGGATACTCATAAAACACCTTTGGAATATATACTCAGGCTTCAGACGTCTTGGATGCAGGCATGTCTCCTTTCACTACTTTCGAACTGCTCTGTGATGATCTTTCAGGACCAACTTTCTTTTAGATGAAATAATCCCTTAATACCAGACCTTGCTAGGTACACTTTCATATTTATGTCTTCATCCTGGGCCCTTTTGTTACTCCCAGTGCGTTGAATGTCAAGGTGTCCGATGCTTTAAATGTACACAGTTTCAAGGCATAACTTCAATGCCTTTTTGTGGCGATCCCCTGCATTGGCAACAAACTATTTCTACTATAACCGAATTGGTAAAAGCACAAATGCCTATTTTTGTTACAGAATGTCTTTGTTTTTTTATGTCAGAGACAAATGGTTTTCAAATAAATGTGCATTGCACCATTTCCGAGGTTATTACAATGAAGTGAGACTTGATATAGTTTGGCAAAAAATGCGTTTTTTAATTAAAAGAATGGTTAGTGTGACAGAAGACTTAAAGGACAATTTCCAGTGGATGGGACCATTTGTGCAATTTACACCATGCACATGATTGCTTTACATGCGGGCGAACAAGTGAGACAGAGCATCATTTTAACATTCAACTACGATCATAACTTACACCAGCCTTACATTAAATATTGGTAACAGGTCATGGTGCCCTTATAGCCTGGCGCGGTAAAGGCATGATACCACGGGTCAGCTGTAACAGAGAACATCTGATGAACTAGCTTTCACTTTCTCTTTTTCCTCTCGCTTAACGCGTTTTTCCGTGACCAGTTCCTACAGCCCTGCTGCCAACATCACACCAGATGGTGAACTTCCCCACACTTACCAAACCACTGACACCCAAGTCGTTCTGCTGTTAGTGGGTTCTGGAAGGTAGTGGGAGCAATGCTTTGGAAATTGTTTGCAAATGCCCATACGAGTTATGTCTTTGCAGGTGTTTGCCAGCGTTACAGCCCAGAAAGTAGGTTTCATAGCAAGTGGTGTGCACACAATTGCATGTGTTTGTGCTCACATTAAGCACTCATAAATTGCATTAATGCTCATGGAATTCACCCTCGGTGGATCATCCATTATGTATCTGCTTAACCTACAACCATTTTGAATTGTACCTAAGAATAATGCCTGGGAAGGTCTTTCTGGAGCTCTCCCTTATCGTTTAGGACAGAGGTAAGTATCGCATTTGACAATAGTGCTTAGATCTGATAGAATACGAGCCCCCAGTGACATGCAGTGGGCCAACCTACAACTGAACTAGGAAGCTAAAAACCCCATCATGTAGCCTACACTTGTTTGGCGTGTATTTTCAAAACGTTTCTAAATGCATTATTCTGAAATTGATCACTATGTTTTTTGATACACGGGATGCTCCATTAATGGCTTAATCCTTCATTTCTCGAATATTGCTGTCATGTCGTGGGTCCTCCTCTGCTGGTCCCATGGTTAATATCATAAGCGGCCGTTGGTCAGACATTTGCAGAGGGGTTTGTCATTGATGGTTTGAAGGGCGGGGGGAGGCAGGGACAGCAGGACAGGTTAGGGGAAGAGAGCACGTTGAAAGTTCTTTCTTTAAAATGGCAACCGTTCAGCCAATCGAAACATGTGGGTTGGCTCTGATGAGCTGCTTCAAAGCCTGTTTCTATAAAGAAACACTGACAGATGGATGCCAAAATGAAAATGAAACTAATGTGTGTGGTCTGTTACTGCGTAAAAAAACACATATTCCAACATCTCTTTGTAAAACTAGCTGCAGATGTATAAACTTGATCCGTACCACTTGACAGAAAGTAGGGCGTTCCCACCTGGGGAATGTTCGACAGTGGTATACCGAATGACTATTCTGGGGTATGATAGACATTGTTTTTTTGTGTATGTCATTGGTCAAGAGCCAGACAATATTTTTCGTTATTGACTGATTTCGATAGACTGCTACACTTGTTCTCCTATCTTTATTTTCAAAAGGACTTGGCGGCATGCAAGGGTTGTAGTTGTTGGCGTACTTTTTTCAAAAAAACTTTTCTGTTTTCGGTTCAGCAAAAATGTGCAGTGTTTTCGTTTTGTTATGGGAAATTGATGAGAGCATCAAAAGCTCAATAAGAACCGCACATTTCAGTACGTAGAGGATAGTATTGGCACTCAAAAAGTCAAATTGCCCTGCAGGCGCAATATCCCCCTCAACATGTGACCAGTACCTTCATTATGCCCATCTGCCAATATTAACTGTCCTCTGGGTCACTAATACCCCAACTGTAGGACCCCTACAGTCCATATTTGCTGTATATTCATGCAACATAGAAGAGAAGGGTCATTGCATTAGTTATGCAAATGGCAATGCCGCCCTCAAAGCACCTGTCACATGACAATGTGCTCCAGTTGTACCTCAAACATCCTCACAATTTTGCCTGGCAACACACACTCATATCATGTCAACAGGCTGTTTGAGGCCACACATAGACTACATGTATGAGAAACAGTGGGTATAAAAAGGGTGAATATCCAGGGACAGAACAAATACACTGAACATGTTTTATTTAAAAGCACTAAATACCTACACAATGGAATGGCACACATGTTCCATGGACCCAAAGGTCTATTAAAGTGACTGGTTATTGAGGCGTGCGCTCCCTCTTCCCGACCCACCCACTTGCAAACCATTGCGTCTTCATTCATGGTACGTATCACAGTGTCACAATTTTAGGGTTGGGTTGCCATATAACAAAGACACAAAGACACACAGAGCTCTGGGCCCTATATTCAAAAGACTCGGATGGATCAGCCATGAAATGTGCACCTAAAGTGCTAGGCCACAAAAGCACACCCTTAATATCACCAAAACTGAACTTGCATCTTGTGAGGTATTGGGTGCGTTTTTCTGTAAATGGCACTGGTGTCAGTCGAGCAGCTCATGAGTGGCCTGTGGTTATCACAGGGATGTGTGAGACCACAGGCGGACCCTTTTGACATATCTGTAAGTGGCAAAAGAGCATGCTTAAAAAAAGAACCACATGCACATTGTTTACTTCAAAGCCCCATACTCAGACATGTAAATATACACAGAGAGATCACCAAAGTCCAGGGCCAACCCTTATCAAATTATCTATAGGGATCCATACCCATGCAATATACAAACAAAATGGATGACATGGAAGGAGAATATTGTCTTAAAATTTCAGGTTTCAAATAAATGGCTATAGCTTTGAGCAAATGTTCAAACTGAGACTACAAGGTAATTATTTCCAATGAACCAATGGAGCAAATTACTTATCAGAGTAAAGTAGGGGTAAGCCATCTGTGGCTCACTAGCTGTTTTGGGCTTTGACGCCAATGACTCCTCACCACTGGATAACTTGGCTAAGGTTGGTGGGACAGCCTCAAGTTGCCTACCCCTGAAGTAAAGGCTGAGGTGAAATGCCATGAGAAGATTGCCAAAAGGTGTTTGCCTCATATTTTGCTAAAAGGTTTAAAAAGAGCAGCTGTTTATGTTTAAGATGAAGCTGAATTCAATCCCTTAATCCTGGTTCTAGGCAGTCTCCAGTTACCAACCATATGGAGTCCGCCCACTTTGTGGATAGAGCACAAACTGCTGCTCAAATCTGCGTACCCACGCTGCGGGCAGCTGATACAGAACCTCTGCGAGCCTTAGAGTACTAGGCCAAGTATTCTTCCCTGTTTAGCTGAGCACTGTCAACAGAGTCAGTCTGTGTAACAAACAAGTAATGGATGGCAGAATGGTTTTGGAAAAGTATAGCGGGTAGGGGTATAAGAGTCACAGAGGTAACTTAACCCTACTCCTTCATTCCCTTTCTCCCCTATTCCCAAACTTCGGGAGCTCTCCATGAGCAGAAGACAATAAATGAAGAAGTGAGAGCAAAACCTGACAGCTGGCTTTTTGCAGGAAGATATTTAAGTCTGAGCAAAAGGGGCAGGTAGAAATCCAACTTTTCCCAGTGGAAAACTGTAAAAGCATCAGAGGCAGCAACTCGCTGATTTATCCACAAGAATGTTTTGATGGTAACTCATGAAGGTGAACACAAAGGTTATTTTCTCATCAATAGCGATCTATTATTAATCTCTGGGTTTGTTCCCAGTGGCCACAATGGCAGCTGTAACAAGTGTTCAGTTGCACTGCTCATTAGTCCAGATGTCTGCATAAAAGAGATTACCTTGCCAAATGAACAAATAAGGGTATCACGGGTGCAGTAACGTGTTCTCAAGTGTTGAGTTGCATGTTGTGGCAGATTTAAATACACAGGTTCAGTTGCTTGGAGACCTAGTACTCAACTTTGAAAGGAGGTATAAAAGGCAGGTGGATTCCTGCCTCCCTTACAGGCTATAAGTTTGGAAGCAATGGACTATTTATCACTTTGCTGCATACCAGGTGAATTGGACGTATGTGATCCTACCTAAAATGAGTTGCCATTCTCCCTGTCCATACATTTAGGAAGTCTAGCATCCAATGCATTTAGAGATCAGGCATACACACATTCTTCAGATCAGTCTAGCATAAGGCCATTGCCTAGGAAGCTTGCACCTTCGGGCATTGCCAAGGTGAACCATTGCTCCACAAATCCATCAAAGGACAGCGATCCCCAGGCATGGAGGTAGGGAAGAAAACCTTGCCCAACTCGCATTCATGGAAGGTAGAGGCCAAGGCCTACCCAATAGTGCTGCACATGCAATACCTTCAGTATGTGCAGCTATGACATTTGCTTGGTGATGGCCCATGAACCAAGCGCCAGTGCCATCTTGCCTTCTTCTAGATATAATACCAGGTGTCCAAGTTGTCCAGGTCATTTATAACAACCTTCAGACATCCTACTATAGACAGTCCTTCAGACATCCTACTACAGACAGTCCTTCAGACATCCTACTACAGACAGTCCTTAATGTGAAGAAGATGGCATTCAGTTTTGTGATACTATTACGGAGCATTACATGTTGTTCTTATTGGGTGATGGTGGATTATATGCAACACAGGGCTTCCTACATAAAGTCAGAAACATATGTTACATCTAATATCCAAGGGGTGGCAGGTGTGATGTACTGAGCTACACAGAGCTTTTGGTAGCAGATTGGAGAAGCAGTTTCTAGTCCCTCAGAAAGGTGGCAAACCTCTTAATGACGGAGAATAGTACAGAACCAGGACATCGAGGAATGTATGCATGTAAACATATCACTATATTTATATAACGTTGCCTTACAGCTTATTCTGCTTTATACAATGTGCAGGGATATCTCTAAAGTGGCACCAAATGAACAAATAGTATGCAGTTAACACCATCTCCTAAACTACAGAATTCGGAAAAAGACCCAGAGACACTAACATAATTTTCCTACTGAAATGTTTTCTTGAAATCAATTCTCCAGCAAAAGATAAGCATTCCCTGAGACCATTTTCTGTGAAGTACTTGCCAAGGTGCATTGTGCACAGTCATCTAAGACTAAACAATGTCTGACCCAGAGGGCTTATACCTCCTACAGGCTATGCTATCATGTGATTTCGCCTTTGAATGTGGATGCTCAACATTGATTATTCAAAAAATTTAATCATAAAGGTCGAGGCGTTTCTTGTGGCAAAATACTACATTTCCTTTGGTTTCCAATGGAGCCAGTTGCCATGAACCAGATAGGTCACTCTACTTTTGTGACCGAATTCAGAATGATCTTAATAATTGTCCATTTCAATGTTATAGCTATCGACAAGAAAATTGTAATTTGTCTAAACTTTCTCTAGATTTACTAATGAAATTACCCCGAATTTTGCAAATCCACTATTTTCTATGGCATTCAATTACAAAACAGCTCACATAAGTGCACCGGATAGCTCCATTTTGACATTGACAGAATCATTTAGCAAATATCCTGGCCTATTACTTCTCCCATTCCTTCCTCTTTCACTTTGTGAAAAAGGTCTCTCTATTACAATGTCCTAAGAACATGTTCTTTTATCCTAGAACCCCTACATTTATGAAGCAAACTATGTGTCAAAGATCAAACACTCTATGAATATAGTCCGAAATGCAGCAATATAGTTCCTACACCATTATCTACACATTCTGGAGATATATTGGTTAGCCTATCCTACTAGGGTACTCAATACATGTTTTAAGTCTTCACTCATAAAGCTTTAACAGGTATCTAAAAATGCAAGATATTTTTTGGAAGCATGTCGACTTCACTCATAGAGCTTTAACAGGTATCTAAAAATGCAAGATAATTTTTGGAAGCATGTCGACTGACTCAATTATCATTTGCTTTTTCCAAAAGCCTTTAATTTATGTTTTATTACTGTTTTTTGAATATGGGGCCTGTTGTGCTGAAATTACAAAACAACATCTAACATTAGACGTGTACCTGTGGATGTTGCCGCCTATCGCAAACATACTGTAGAATACAAAATGTCGATGTTAATATTAGAAGCAGACACATTTGGTTCATCTTTATGAGCAGACAGTCCGATTAAAACTTCATATCAACATCACAAATCAATACTGGCAATATTCCAACATTGTGTGCTCTTTCCAGGCCTCGATGAATGGACTGTTCTGATGAAAATGATCTTTTCAAGTTTTCAAACATGCAACTTACATTTATTCATTGGAAACACTGCATGTTCCACAAATGCTTTTTGTTTAGGTCAGACACAATGAGCTACTCCAACAGTGAAAATTGAATGTTAGGTGTCACACATCAATGTTACGCTGCTTTATGAGTATGTTTCAAGAACAAAAATCAAGCAAGAGCCATAGAATTGTGACTAGTTCACCATTATCAAAGAAAACATTCAGTATAGAGGAGATTAAAGAAATAAGAATTCAGGAGTAGACAATGACAGGGATGTGAGGCAGAAAACAGCAAGATATTGATTGGACGGCACTGTACTGCCCCGTGATCAAACTGTGCAAAGAAATGAGCTGAGGAATCAAAGGATAACAACATGTACCATACAATGTGTCAGAGTCTCTGATCATGTTCCGCCAATGCTCTTCCTCCAATATTCCGTCAATACTCTCGCCCACCTACAAACTAACACCTCCCTAATAGCTCCTAGAACACCCAGTCCTCAAAACAAAACAAATTAATCGTGTTTCTAACACACTCGTCCACCTGTGTTATGATTCTTGCTCTACCACTAAACACAAATACAATATTTCTGCTGCCTCCGCTCTCCTTATTCAAGTACAGAAACTACTTGTTGTGACAAAGCTACTGGTGTACACATGCTGGTCGGGGAACTACTTCTCATTGAGTCTCAACACCTGGTGGAGGTGGAGAAGGGTGGTGAAGAGGCACACCAATGTGCCTGGTATCTTACAGTCAGAGGCAGAAGTAGATCCCTCAATCAATCCTTCTCTTGTCATGTACCCACCCTCTGGACCTCGATCCCAGTGTTGGTTCAGAATGCCCCCACAATTGCCCAATTTCACAAATCTCTCAAAACATGACTCTTTCATCAACATCTGACCAAGGACCAAGTCCAATGGACACACATACTGATACACAGACCTCACAGTACTTCACTACTGTTTAAAGATACCAGCCCAAATGACGGCTACCCAAATCTGTACAGCGCTCTGCTGGCCTCGAGCTAGTTCTGCGCTTTAAACAATACAATTAAATTAAAAATAGATCTGCACTGTAAACTGATGGGATGTCACAATGACACACATGTTTTTTAATGTCCACAACTTGCGATACTTTCCTGCCTCCCCCTTCACTACATACACAGGACCAAGCAATAAAACACATGTAGGGAGTCTTTAATTAAGAGATGTAGACATTTCCTGGAAAGACTACACAAGACATTGGTTATAAAGAGTCTGTTGCAACAAAGGTTAGCTGTGCAAATGTAACCACAGCAAGGCTGCACACACACACTTTGATGAGTTGGTTCTGAACAGATTATATTAGTTGCCTTTTAGCAAATACATTTTTAGTTAGGAAGCACACACATGATCCACCCATAACAACCAAATACATTAGATAAAGGAAAAAGGGTATAAACTTAAGAGATCCTCAAAATGTGTCAAACTTCAAAGTTAGGGAGAATTTCCTTACTAATATCTTTGATGCTCAAATGTGTTGTATTATGGAACCAAAGCCATCTATCTATCTATTGGTTACCTTAAAACATGAAAAGAAGCACATGTTGGCAAGGGCGTTCCAGAATAAGGTATTCCCCACCAACTCAGGGAAAAGGGTATCCCCCCTTTACTTCACCACATGCAGTTTGTCGTGCATTCACTTCGCCATTTACTTCATCATGCCTTTACTTTGTCTGCATCTGCACATTGCGAAGATGGTAATGGATGCCATAAGGGATAGTCTAAGGTTAGTTTTGGGGTCAGGGTGTGGCCGGGGGAAGAATATGGGGTAGAAAAGAAGAGGGTGAACAGGCTCCCCACCTGCAATGAGAATGCAGGTGTCTGGGAAAGTAAATATGACAAAGTAAGTGTTTGGCGAAGGGAATGCTGGCAAAGTAAAGACATACATCCGGCAAAAGGGAGGGTATCCCACAGGCAATTATGCAATGAAAATAGTGTAAATCACAGATTGGATTGCATAGAAAGATATATGAGAGACACAAGACAATGATTATCTCCATGGATTACAGGAAAATCCATCCTGAGCAATTTGCGATACCCCCTTCCATTTGCGATTATGTTTTAAGGTGGCATATTATTTAAAAGCACAGGCGAGAACCTTGCACTGCAAAAAGATGAAACATCTAGTGAGTGCAGACAATGGAGTATGAGTCCTGGCTACAATCGTTTTGTAAACTGAGAGCTAATAGTCAATAAAACATACACAAATGAGACAGACATGAACACTTTCCTACATTTGGGTAGTTTCCATCCTGCAAACCTCAAACACCCCCTATCGTATGACCAAGAAAAACTCTATAAGAGGGGTTACCCTAAGATAATTGTCAGCAATGCACGCAATAGAGCAATTGCTCTCTACATGACAGGCTCCTAACTGGGGATGCAAGAACTAAACAAGCTGACATGATCACTTGTGTGAGCACTTTTGGCGCTCACAGGAACTTGCTGCAACAGGCAGTGCGGAAGAATAGGCCCATCATCAAAACCAACATAGACAATAAGAGGGTGCTGTTTACATTCAAACGGGGAAGTAACCTCAGACAGAAATTGGTAAAAACCTATACTGAACCTCTAGAGATTTCCTTACCGGAAATGTGGGGCTTGCAATGAATATGGGCCACTACCCATGCAGGAGTTGTACCGCGTGTGATTCAATTGAGGCCAGAAAACATTTCAAGTATTATAAAGTGGGAACTGAGGTTGCACTCCAGTTGCAATTTGAGCCATGTAATATATGCATTCATTTGTCCTTATTTATTTTTATTTTATTTATTTTGACACTTATCTAGCGCACAAAACCTAGAGGTATATAGGTGCTTTTAACTTAAGAATACGTTTTCAGTAAGTGCTTCAGGTTACAGAAAAGGAAGCATAAGAGGTGAATTACATTGTGGACGTGCAAGAGGTAATACATCATATACCAAGTGCAAAAGGGAAGTACATGGTGATCACAACCATTGGGCCTGATCCCATTTTACAGGGCGGCAGCCGCACACAAATGCAAAGTCAAGTCAGTGGGCAAATAGATAGTGCCTACCCCATGTCGCCGGGTGGCAGCAGCATACAGATGCGAAAGTCAAGCAACGAGCAAATACATGGTGCCTACCCCATGTTGCAGGGTGGCAGCAACACAAAAATGCAAAAGTCAATCTATGGGCAAATACATGGTGCCTACCCCATGTTGCGGGGCGGCAGCAGCATACAGATGCAAAATTCAAGCAATGTGCAAATAAATGTGCCTACCCCATGTCGCAGGGTGGCAGCAGCATACAGATGCGAAAGTCAAGCAACGAGCAAATACATGGTGCTTACCCCATGTTGCAGGGTGGCAGCAACACAAAAATGCAAAAGTCAATCTATGGGCAAATACATGGTGCCTACCCCATGTTGCGGGGCGGATGCAGCATACAGATGCACAAGTAAATCAATGGGCAAATACATGGTGCCTACCCCATGTTGCAGGGTGGCAGCGTCATACAGATGCGAAAGTCAATCAATGGGCAAATACATGGTGCCTACCCCATGTTACAGGGTGGCAGCAGCATACAAATGCGAGAGTCAATCAATGGCAGATACATGGTGCCTACCCCATGTTGCAGGGCGGCAGCAGCATACAAATGTGAAGGTCAAATAATGGGCAAATACATGGTGCCTACTCCATGTTGCAGGGCGGCACCAGCACACAAATGCGAGAGTCAATCAACGGGCAGATACATGGTGCCTACCCCAAGTTGCAGGGTGGCAGCAGCAAACAGAAGCGAAAGTCCAGAAATGGGCAAATCCATGGTGCCTACCCCATGTTGCAGGGTGGCAGCAGCACACAAATGCAAAAGTCGATCAATGGGCAAATGCAACAAATGCAACAAAATCTACATTGGACAGACAAATACAAAAGTCTCAGGACACCAACGGTCTCCAGCAGAATAACAGAACATGTTGCACAATATGGACAAAGTGTGAATGAATTAGAGTGGACCATCATCGAGAGACTCCCCTTGTCTCGCAGATGGGGAGCCCCTGCGCACATGCTTAATAAATAGAGAGGCATACTGAATCCATCTGACTGATACAATCAGGAAAGGTTCTTAATGATAAAGAAGAATAATAGGCCCCATGGAACTAGTATGTCCTTATTTGAGTGACCGAGATCGAAAATCATGCGTTCAGGCCTTATTTCAACAAAGCCCACATGATTCATACTTATCCCCACTGAAGTGCCTGACGGTGGACACAAAGCGATTTGGGATCTTATACAAATATGCACTTCCATAGGTGTAGCAATCCACATTACTTTTCTCGCACAAGGGCATTGGGACACCACTACATTTGCACATTTTCGCAATGACTTGAATTGTATGACACAATGGAACAGTGGTGCTTAATCTTAGTCTTGGTTGTGCATTTGCCAGATAATATATACACCAACATGTGTGAGCCACATCCTGACGGTCCAGTCTTATTTTTGTTAATTAAACACTATGTAAGTCCAATGGCTCTCATACAAATATAAATGCGCTTTAATCATAGGATATAGCATTCCACATTATTTTCCCTCAGAAGGGCATTGAGGCACCAGTACATTCATGCATCCTCGCAATTACCTATATTGTATGACATGGGTCCATGGCGCTCACTCCAAACCTTGGTAGCATATTTTAGTGTTTAAAAGTTTTTATTTAAATCAAATCTTACAAGGCATAACAAAAACACATTGTGTAGTGCATCCATTTTGAGTATGAAGAGGTAACAATATAATATTTAACTATTGAGAAATAAGAAAGCCTTGCATGAATACATATTCATTAAACACTAACATTTCAATTTAAAAGGGGGGGTACATATACATTAATGAAAACAGACATAACATAACAAAAACAGGACATACACAGAAGGAGTGCTGAGTTTGAAGAGGGCGAGCGGAAAAAGGGGGGAGTGTGTGATGAGTATTAGATAAATAACTGCTAAATCACAGATGAAGGTGCAAGAAATTCAATAAAGGGTTTCAATTTAAGTTCATGCTTGCAAAATAGAGACACAGTAGTGACGTTACACCTTTCTAATCTGTGAGTATTGCATATTAAGTTCCACCACAGTCTGTAATGAAGTTTATGTACATTTTTCCAGTTGGATGAAGTTGTTCTAATAGCCAATATAATAAATAAATCAAACAAAAAATGCTCATGTCTACAAGTTATGTCTTGAACAATAGAGAATCCAACAAAGAGAGTTTGAGGACAAAAGTCAATTGAAATGTTGAAGATACTTTTGATAGTTTTCCAAACATCAAGCCAAAAGGAGGAAACAAATCTAAAAGTCAAGAATCATATGTTTAAAGGATCCGGAGGGGTGATGACAGCTCCAACAATCGTCATTTGGCATAAGGCCACACTTAAAAAGATGTAGAGGAGTAACACAAATTTGGTTATGGAAGAAGAACATTGTTTGTAGTATGTTTGCCGAATGTGTGACTTTAGATATGTGATTCCAAACTTTAGGCCATTCAAGTTGATGATCCATTAGCATGTAGTGTTGTTGCTAGGCTAAAAGGCAGTCACACAATATGTTTGAAAAAGGGTTTTGTCGAAGAGTTGTGTAGTATAAAGAGGCAGACATTGCCGTTTTGTAGAGAGATTGTAGCCATTCAGCATTTGGAGTGGTGGTTTTATTGATGAGAGAGTCATAGGGCCTAATTGCGAGTATGGTGGTAGTCATGGCGCTATTTGCGCCATGACTACCTCCCATACCGGTATCGACTGCAACCTGGTTCAATGGGGACTTACCAGTGTAGTCCGACCTTTGCCGGACCGGTTAGTCCCCATTGAAAAATCCATTCCCCATTCCCATTTGAGCCCACATAGGGCTCAATGGGAATGGGGAAGTAGCTAATAACAGTACTGCAATTTGTGGTACCGTTATTAGCTCTGAAGTCCCTTCGCGTGTCCCGTCCATAACACCTGGTAAAACCAGGCATTGAAGGAGGGACCCGCTAAGGGACCTCGTAGTAGGGCGGTAAGGGATTACCGGCACCAGTCCCCTTAACGGTGCCCGGTATCCCTTACCGCCCTACTCAGAATGAGGCCCGTAGTTTTTAACAATTGCATTAATAATAAACAGACATTGTTGCAAAAATGAGAGTGAAACATTAAATCCATCAACAAGTACATCACAATTTACTGGAGCACCTTGAACAAATAGCTGATCAAGATATTTAATGCCTAGGAGGAGCCATAGCCTCCAGAAAAGTGATTTTTTATTGATTCCAATTATAGGATTGAACCAAATATACGATGAAATGTAATGGCGGGACTTGGTAATTAGGGGAAGTAGATACCTTCGTAAGTAATGTGCAGATAAAATAGTAGTCGTACACTTGATGAATCTAGTTTTAGCTTTAATAAGAAAACAATCAGCTAGGCTTAGGGGGGATACCATTTCTCTCTCCAGGCACAGCCATTGGGGTACATCATTAGAACGTTCATGGGTAAACCATAATTGAACTTGCTTTACTACAAAGGCTAGATGATAATTCCTAAAATCAGGAAAACCCAATCACTCCAGCAACCTAGGATTGTTTGAGTTTATTGAGAAACAATCTATGTTTCTTTTTCCCTCAAAGAAATTTAGCCAGGAATGTATCAATGGATTTGAAAAAAGAGGAGGGAAGAGGAACAGGTCACATACATACAAGATATAGAATAATGGGTGGAATCATCATTTTAATGGATTCTAATCTACCCCAACATGAGAGGTACAGAGGGGACCAGGAGTTAGTGTCTTCATCTATTCTCGAAAGAAGAGATGCAGTGTTAAGTTTAATGATGTCTTTGATATAGGAGGAGATATGCATGCTAAGATATTTAAAACCATTTGGACACCATTTCATAGCTGTGGTTAATTTTTGGTGTTTGGTACTGTGCACATTGAGAGGTAGAATATCTGTCTGTATTCAGTTTATATCCTGACACAGCTGAGGATTGTGAGATGATATCCAAGATAAGTGACAAGGAAGTATTGGGATCTTTAAGTAGTAAGAAGATATCATCAGTATATGCTGCCAGTTTTATTTGTATATTACCACGTTATCCCTTTAATATTAATATTTTGTCTTATTTTGAATAAGGGAAATATGAGGATGTATGTCCATTAATAAAAATAGGGGTCATCGGTTTAGAGTAAAGAACTTTAACCATTGCTAAGAATGGGGTTTCAAGACCATGGGGGTCATTATTAGTGGGGCGGTAAGGGATACCGGGCACTGGTAAGGAGAGCGGTGCCGGTAATCCCTTACCGCCCTACTACAAGATCCCTTATCGGGTCCCTCCAGTAACACCTGGTCTGACCAGGCGTTATGGACGGAACCCGTTAAGGGACCAGGGCGCAAATAACGGACTTCACATACGTGAGCCCGTTATTTGTGCCCCCCCTATTCCCATTGAGCCCTATAGGGGCTCAAATGGGAATGGGGATGGCATTTTCAATGGGGACTTACCGGCCACGCAAAGGTCGGACTACACTGGTAAGTCTCCATTGAACTGGACCGGGGCCGGACCCGTTATTGGTGGCAGTCATGGCGCAAATAGCGCCATGCCTACCACCAATCTCGGAATGAGGCCCCATGCCATTTGAGGGCTTCCAACATGTAATTCCATTCAACTCCATTGAATGCTTTCTCAGCATCAAGGGCATCCGCTGCAAATGGGTCTTTGGAGCCATGAATATAGTCTAAAGAATTTAGAATCAATCTTATGTTGGAAGAGGATAGTCTGCCTTTCATGTAGCCTACTTGATCCTGTTTAACTAGTTTAGGCAGTATCAATAAAAGTCTGTTGGCTAAGATCTTCGCAAGGATTTTGCAATCTGTGTTAATGAGGGAGATGGGTCTGTAACTTTGGGGAAGTTCGGGATCTTTACCAGGTTTGGGGAAGAGTATGAGCATTGCCTCCAAGAAATATTCTCGAGCCCCACCATCTTGTATAAATTGAGGGAAAAGTTCATTAAGTTTAAGTACTAAAATGTCTGTAATGTTTTCATAGAAATCACTGCAATATCCATCAGGTTCTTGGGCTTTACCTTTTTTGAGGTCCTTGATGGCTTATGAATTTCGCTATTGGATATGGGGGCATTGAGCGATTGAAGATTGACTCATGGATATGTAGAATGAGGGGTGTCCTGAAGAAAGTTCTGTATAAACTCATTATTAGGGGATGTTTCGGAAGTGTATTGTTTCTTATAAAAATCAGAGAAGACTTTGGTAATTTCTTTATCTGAACACTTTCTATTACCAATGCAATCCTTAACAACAGCTATAGTGGATTTCCTTTTTATAAGTTTCAGGTAGGAAGCCAGTGACTTACTTAATCTATTAGGGAGTTGGTAGATTTTAGCTTTGTATTTTAAAAGATTGTCACAGGAGTATTGGATAACTATTTTATTGTATTGAACCCTAGGTTTGATGATGAAATTCAAGATAATTTCTGAGTTGGTGCTAGAGTATTTAGATTCAAGGGCTTTAAGTTCTTTCAAAATATTCCCAAACTCTAATTTGAGCTCTTTCTTTTTATTGGCCATAAAGCAGATAATGGGCCTCATTACGACCCTGGCGGTCCCGTAATGAAGGGTGCCGGTACGGGACTGGCACCCTTCATCACGGCAGTGCCTATTGCGAGGTTCGCTTTGCGGGACCCGGAACAGACCTCTGGTAAAACCAGACATCCTTTCAGGTTCCCGCGAGGGGAACAGGGAGCTAATAACAGGGCATTATTAACGTGCCCGTTATTAGCTCCCTCGCCATTCCCATTGAGCCCTATGGGGGCTCAAATGGGAATGGGGAATGGTTCCTTCAAGGAGGAATTACTGAGTCCTCCAATGTTGGAATGACCCGGTTATTCCCCATTGAAGGAACCCGGTATTGGAGCCCGGAATGGAGGCAGCCATGGTGCTAATAGCACCATGGCTACCTCCATCCTCGTAATGAGGCCCAATGTCTCCTCAAAAGCCGCTTTGTAGCAGTCCTAATTGTTAGGGACTGAAGTGTCTTGGTTTACATTTTCTGAGAAGTAGTGATCGTGTTGTTGTGATATGAAGGGAGTAAATGTCAAATTTTTGAGGAGGGCTGAGTTGAATCTCCATCTGTTAGGGTTCCTAAATGTTTGCACAGAGGATAATTGTATATGAACAGGTGCATGATCAGATAATGCTATCCAGTCAATTTTGGCATCTAAAAGGCTACTCCTGAGGAATTTCGATTGAAATATGTAGTCTGATCTAGATAGAGTTTTGTGAGGAATAAAGAACCATGAGAATTTGGAGTCGGAAGGGTGAGTAATATGCCAAGTGTCTATGAGGCCTAATTCTGAAATAAATTTGGTGAATTGCATAAGGGATTTGGTAGGTTTATAGCGAACATTGGATTTCCTATCCAAGTACGGGTCTATGATCTCATTGCAGTCCCCACAAACAATCAGATTATTAGGATTAGAGAGGAAGACATGGTTTTTAAATCGTACCCAAAAGGAGAGATGTGACGATGTAGGTCCATAGATGTTGAGAACAGTAAATTCTGTGGAGTCTAATAAACATTTTACTATTACCCATCTATCTATATCATTGGATTTGTTTGCTAATACTTGACAATTACATTTCCTGTTAATTAGAGTTATAACATTATGTTTCTTCCCATTGGCTGACCTAGAGAAGACTTGACCGGCCCAATGATGCTTAAATGTGGCCGCTCTGTGTTAGAAAGGTGAGATTCCTTACAACAGGCAATGGAGGGTTCGCTTCTGTTAAGGTGAGAGAGAATTTTCTGCCTTTTGATAGGGTTATGTAACCCTTTAACATTCCGCGTTGTTACATTAAATGTGTAAAATAACAGCAGGATAATAAACATGAAACAAAACTTAGGAATGCAATAGTTATGAAAAGAACAAGAAATCCTTTGGGAGTTAAATTGAACCAGGGACTAGATATTGTTTCCAGAAAGGTGGTAGACTTCGTGGGTGCACTTGACAAGGACACATAAGGTTGTAAACAAAAAAGGGAGTGGGGAGACTAACGAAATCAGCATGGATAATAACAAACCAGAGAAGAAAACCTCAAAAACAGTTGTGGCTAACAGGAAGTAGCCACTCCAATCCTTGCTGAGCAAATAGAAGAAAATGGGAGGGAGAGCCTCTGAGAAGAAGGCCATCCTCACACACCGCTCCGATGAGGACACTTTATGGCGAAAGTTTGTAGTGAATAAGGAAATATAAGTAATATCCATCAAGTAGGTGGTCTTGACATATCCATATCATCTGACCTCAGATTTTGGATGAATTGTCTTAGGGCAATAGGGTCTTGAATGGTAGATGTGTGGCCATTGAGAGTCACTTTAAGAATAGCCAGGTTTATGATGCCATATCTCGCATTCAGTTATTTAAGAGCAGGTCTAAGAGCGAAGAGTTCCCTCCTTCTGGCCGCTGTAGCATTAGATATGTCCTGAGTAATGTAGCTCTTTCTACTATTCCATGTAAGATGTCTTATCGATTTGTCTTTCTCCAGGATCAGAAGCACATGAGTGTAGTCCTCGAGTAGGGCAAGTATAATGGTTCTAGAAGAGTTGTTGCTAGCGCTGTTGGAGGGCTGCACTGAGATCATTGTTCCAATCCGGTGAGCCCTTTGAATGTTAAGCTGATTAGACAGCTGGAGGTCTAGGACCTTTGTTAGCAGAGTATTGCGGAACAAAATCCAATCATCTCCCTCAATATCCTCTGGTAGTCCAACAATTCATTAGTTGTTCTTTCTATTATGATTTTCCAAATTTTTGGTATGCTTTTGCAGGGATTTAACAGCATTCTCAAGCACTTGAACTCTACCCGTAACATCGTCAGCATTACTAACTCTCTGCTCAACTTCTGTGATTCTTGCTTCGAAAGTAGACCATTTGTCATCTATTTGTTGTTGGTTGCTTCCATAAAGTGTGTCTGGGCTTTCGATTCCATGGGAATGGCTTGCACAGTAAAATCCAGAGTGTCCTCTTTAGGCGTCAGCGATTCGCTTTTCCGTCTCTTGTTTGAAGGAGAAATGGGTCTTACTTTGACTTGGCTTTTCTTAGATGCCATGTTGGAAAAGTTAATAAAATGCCCCACTAACGCTTGATTGTTTGCTCACTCCCCACATGTTATGATGCAGCTCTTACACAGGGTGTATCTCTTATTTGCAGAATTATTTTCCCAATACAAACTTGCTGAGTGCGCCAAGTTGAAGAAACGGAAACCAGCTAATGTTCAGCCCTTAATTCTTGAAAGCATTTAAACCGCTATGTTTAAAAGTATTCATATTCCTCCAATTGAATGTTGAATTGTTAAAGATGCCTTCAGATCAAATGAGCATACCGTTCTCAAAGTTTCTCCAATGACTTTGCAGAGTTACAAGACAAGATAGACAGCTAATGTTTAGCTATATGATCTTGAAAGCAAGTAGCCACTTCATTTTGTAATGGCAACCGTGCCCTTTTATGAGCTAATTATCATACACCAATAGCACATAGAATGGTAAAGATATTTCAAAAGTAGGTGAAATTTCAAATTAAAGTTGCCACGATGCTTGCGCAAAGTAATAAAACCTGAAAGCCAACAAAAGTTCACTCATATATATATATAAGAGCATTTGACTGCTGTAATTTAGAAATGGCAAATGTATCTTTATATGGAGGGGATATATTTTCCCAGCTTTATATTTAAATGATGTTTGAACCTTTAAATCCTGTGGAGGAGTACAATTGTAGAGCTGCATAAAGGAGCTGGGCCCGTGCTATGAGAGAAATAGCCTCTCATTTCATCAGCGTGTCGTATCTGATGCGCGAACCCAGCCAGCTGACAGGAACGTCGGCGTGCGAGTCACAGGATTTTGTGGCTTGCAGGCCCGGCTCAACATCCAACGCAGCACATCTCGCTCAGTCACGGCGATAGAAACAGGACACTCCACGGACCACCAGGGAAGTTTACCAGGTAAAGAAAAGCATTGCTTGAGGGAAATTAAGCGCTGGTAAAAGAAAGACGAGATAGTAATGTGATTCTGGAGCGGGAGTGCACAGATTAAGCAAGCATCCCGCACAGCGTTTGGCCACGCCCCCTTGGTAGCGTATTTAACAGAGAAGATATGGACCATATTGTGTGACACAATTTGGTCAGCCACATCGCGTCTGTCTGGTTTGTTCATTATCTATTAATATCAAGTAACTTCAATGGCTCAGTACATGCTATTATATCTATATTAGACATAATTTTGATGAACCAATATAATACACTGCAATGCGTATTTTTGCGTTTTTAGAGGTAACAATGTGATTCTGAGCACACGCATTAAGATCCGATCATACTAGATAGGATAAACAAATATTCATTTTTTCAAGAACTGATATGGTGACACGCTAGCTTAATCTCTTGCAAAATGGAGCTTAGGCTCACAGCCTTAAGCCTTTCGGTGCTGACGTCAGCATGCATCGCAGGAACTCTCGCACCACTGTTGCCTGGTTACCGAAAGGTACGTCTTTGTTTAGCCTTGGCCAGGGAACGCAAAAAGATGGCATAGCTAATAGCCTGCACGAGTCCTTACCGATCGGAAGGACCGCCGTACCCCGGGGGAGGGGAACACTTTGATCCCTTTACATACATTGTACTCGGTAAGTGTGAATCCTACAAACTGCACTGTGAGCATTTGGCAAGAGCAGAAGGAACAAGTTACTTACCTGTAACTGTTGTTCTCCAGCATGGGTCTGGCATGGATTCACATGCTCATGAATATTCCCCGTCGTCAGGCTGGGAATCCTCGGTAAAGAAAAAACCAGTATCAGTTTCGTTTCTGATCTGTCTTTCGTAGTAATAACCAATCACTGGTCTCTGCGTCATACTGACCACAGCCAATGACTGCCCTCTACCTAAGCACCGCCTCTGGCAGCCATCTTCAGATTTGGAAGCACGTGAAGTGGCAGTATGACCAAGTGAAGAGCCGCAGAGGGGTAGGCGGGAGGGTTCGCATGTGAATCCATGCCAGACCCATGCTGGAGAACAACAGTTACAGGTAAGTAACTTGTTCCTTCTCCAGCATGGGGTCTGGCATGGATTCACATGCTCATGAATAAAGAATACATAGCAGTACACACATGCACAACCACGGGAGGTGGCAACGGCTCAACATTAAGCAGTACATCAAACTCAACATTAAGCATCTTACCTCCTCACCAGGCTCACCTCAGGCGAACAGGTTGCGCAGCACTGCTTGGCCGACCTTGGACTCCTCCCTGGAATCCCGATCAACGCAGTAGAATTTCGTGAAGGTGTGCGTCGACCTCCACGTAGCAGCCCTGCATATGTCCAGCAGGGGCACACCAGAAAGGAACGCCGTGGTAGCTGCGATCGCTCTGGTGGAATGGGCTCTCGGACGGCCAGGCAGCGGTCGGTTTGCCAACCGATGACAGTACATGATACAGCCGGAGAGCCATCTGGAAATGGAAGCCTTCGAGAGAGCCTTCCCCTGATTGACAGGTCCAAAATTCACAAAGAGTTGTGACGTCTTCCGAAAACACTTCGTGCGGTCCACGTAGAACTTCAGCGCTCTAGCCACATCCAGCGAGTGCAAAGTCCTCTCAGCCGGCGATGAAGGCGACGGGAAGAACACAGGTAACACCAAGAGTTCGTTGAGATGGAAGTCCGACGGTACCTTGGGCATGAAGGAGGGGTGCGTCCTGAGCACTACCCTCGTGTCGTGAAAAGTCAAGTACGGGGCCTTGCATGAAAGGGCCTGGATCTCTCCCACCCGTCGTGCGGAGGTGATGGCCACAAGAAACGCTGTTTTCCACAACAGAAACTTCAACGGGGCCGAGTGCAGAGGCTCGAACGGAGGTCCCATGAGCTTGGTCAGCACCACGTTGAGCTCCCACGCCGGGGCCGGAGCCTTCACCGGCGGGAACGATCTGAACAGTCCCTTCATGAACTCTTTCACCAGACGATGAGACCACAAGGACGTCCGGCCCGTGGTTCTGGTGTATCGGGAGATCGCAGCAAGATGAATCTTGATGGACGCGTGTGCCAGTCCAGCTTTGGCCAGTGTCAGCAGGTACGGCAGTACCTGGGGAGCCGTAATCCGTAGAGGGTTAATCTTCTGTGCGTGGCACCAGACAGAGAACCTCTTCCATTTGTGTCCGTAGCATTTAAGAGTCGAGGATGCCCTGGCCTTTGCAAGAACCTCTCTGCAGTCGGCCGGTATGTCGTATCCTCCAAACTCTAGCGCTGCAGGAGCCAGGCCTGCAAGTTCAGCGATTTCGGGTCGTGGTGGAGGATGGCGCCTCCTTCCCTGGAGAGTAGATCCGCGTCCACCGGCAGCTTGATTGGCGGGGACGCTGACAAGTCCAGAAGGTCCGGGAACCATATCTGCCTCGGCCACGCAGGTGCGACGAGGATCATCCTGCACCGTGACCTCTTGAGCCGGTTGACGAGCCGGATTAGCAGTGGCAAAGGAGGGAACGCGTAGAGGAACAGGCCCTCCCAGGGGAACGAGAAGGCATCGCCCATGCTCCTCGCCTGGGGAAACCTGCTGGCGAACCTCCGGCACTTGGAGTTCGTCGCCGTCGCGAACAGGTCGATCTGGGGTGTGCCCCACCGTCGGAAGAGGCGGTCCACTAGATCCTGCCGTAGTTCCCACTCGTGGCACGAGCGCAGCTCCCTGCTGAGTGAGTCGGCGATGGTGTTTTTTATCCCTGCCAGATGAAACGGCACCAGAAACATCCTTTGGGCGACGGCCCAATGCCACAGGTCCTGCGCCTCCTTGGACAGCGCTGGGGACCTGGTTCCGCCCTGTTTCCTGATGTAAAACATGGTGGTGGTGTTGTCGGTGAAGATCCTCACCACCTTGCCCTTGAGGGACGGAAGGAAGGACCTGAGGGCCCAGAACACTGCACGGAGCTCCAGGACGTTGATATGGAGGGACTTCTCCGTCGGGAGCCAAAGGCCTCTCGCGTGCAGATTTTCGGTGTGCGCTCCCCACCCTTCCAGGGAGGCATCGGTGGTCACTGTCTCCTGGTGGTCTGGAAGTCCATGCCCGCCGTCAGATGCGTGCGGTTGCCCCACCACCGGACCGCTCGGCGGAAACTCTCGTCGAGTGTGATCCTCTCCTCGAAGCTGCCCGTCGTTTGGATCCAGCGCGCGTCCAGGAACTCCTGCAACGGGCGCATCCGGAGCCTGCACATGGGAATGAGGTAGATGCAGGAAGACATCATTCCGAGGAGGGACTTGATGGACCTCACCTTGGCCGCGTCGGAAACCAACATCTGCTGTACCTTGCCCAGGATGGACCTGGTCCTTTCCTCCGACGGGGAGGCCAGAAGAGACACTGTGTCGAGCTTCGCTCCCAGAAACAGTGCGTTTTGTGCGGGTACCAGGTGAGACTTGGCGTAGTTCACGGAGAATCCCAGGTCCGTGAGAGGTCGGACGTCCTTGCCGTGTGATCCAGGGCGAGCTCCCTCGTCTTGGCTCGGATGAGCCAGTCATCCAGGTAGGGGTAGACGTGGATCCCCTCGCGGCGCAGCTGCGCCGCCACCGGTGCAAGGCACTTGGTGAATACCCTGGGGGCCGACCGTAGTCCGAAGGGGAGGGCTTTGAACTGGTAGTGACGCCCTTGGACCACAAACCTGAGGAATTTTCAGTGCCCCTTTAGGATGGGAATATGGAAGTAGGCATCCTCCAAATCCAACGACGACAGGAAGTCTCCTTCCTCCAGCTGACCCAGGACGTGCTGGAGGGTGACCATCCGGAACTTTTGCGCCTTGATGAACTTGTTCAGACGTCGCAGGTCCAGGATGGGGCGCCATCCCCCCGTCTTCTTCTTCACGAGGAAGTATCTCGAGTAAACTCCGGAGCCCCAAAGTCTCTTTGGGACGAGTTCGATGGCGCCCTTCCTCAGCATCGCCTTTACCTCCAGGAGAAGTTGAGGGACGTGAAGTTCTTTCCTGGCCACGGGGGGGACGCGCGGACACCTTCTTTGAAACTCGAGCGCGTGGCCCCGGGCCAAGGCGTCCAGCACCCAGCGGTCGGTGGAGATGGACTCCCACACGCTGACGAAGCTCGCCAGCCGGCCTCCCACCGGGGTGCTTCGGTGGGGGCCCGACCCCACGGTCGGTTCAATCCTGCTTCGACAAGGCTTTGCCGCCTTGACCTCCTTGGCGACGACGGCGGGGTCCGCCAGACTTGCCTCGTCCTCTGTAGGCCTCCTGAGCCGACGAGCGGGCCGCTTGACGGTAGGTGGAGAAACCGCCGCCTGAACTTTTGGAGGCGCCCTTGCCTCCGCTGCTCCGAAAGGGCGTCCGTCGTTGTTGCAGAACTCCAAGGGCCCGGGCCGTCTCGGTGTCCGCTTTAATGGCCTGAAGGGAATCGTTCCCTGTTTTCCCAAACAGGTTGTTCCCATCGAAGGGCATGTCCAGGACTCTGGTCTGAACGTCTTGACGGAAGTCCGTAGCCTTGAGCCATCCACGCCGCCTAAGGCAAACGCCGTTGCCCAACTGGCGGAACCCAGTGTCGGCGATGTCCGTCGCAACGGTAATGGCGTGGTCCGAAGCCACCTCACCTTCCTGCAGGATCTCCAGGGCCTCTGCCCTCTTGTCGTCCGGCAAGAAGTCCAGTAGGGGAGCCAGTTTGTACCAGAGCTCCCTGTCGTAGCGGGCCACGATAGCCAAGGCGTTGGCCGCTATAATCGTCGTCGCCGCAGACGAGATGACTCTGCGTCCCATAGCGTCCAATTTCTTTCCCTCGCCGTCCAGTGGGGAAGTCGATGTGGAGGCCGCACCCCCCCCCGCTTTTTTCCTGGCCGCCGCGGAGACGACGGAGTCCGGGGTAGGCTGCGCCCGGAGGCACAGAGGGGCCGTGTCCGGGACCCGGTACTTCTTCTCGTACCGGTCTCTTCTAGCTGGCGTCGTGGAAGGGTTCTTGAGGAGGGTGAGGCCCTCATCCCAAATGTCGTCCAATAGAGGCACTGAGAGAACCGTCTTCCTCTTGGCCTCGCGCCGCTGATAAAGGAAACCTTCCTTCTTCTTCTCCTCAGGGCAGAGTTGGAAAAGCTCGGATGCTCTGGTGATCATGGAGTGGAACGATCCAATCTCGTCGGGCGGAGAAGCCCTGGTGGGAGGCGACGACGGTACATCCTCGTCGTATACCTCGTCGTCCGTACCCGTCGCTGCCGTGTCAGTCCCCGTATCATCCCCTCGGGTGGACGGGGAGGAGGGCTGGAAGGGGCACGACGGCTGAAAAGGAGGCGGAGGGTGGATCCTTCTTTTCTTGGTAGGGGGAACACCAGAAGGTCCCGGTTCTGGGTCCCCCGACGGGAGAGGTTCCGTCGGCAACGGTAGTCTCGTCCTTATCTCTGAGCATAAGGACTGTATAGCCAACAAAATGGCCGCCGAGTTGTCTCGCGGCGCTAGCAGAGGGGAATCCGACGGGCGATCAGGGGCCCCGTCGGTACCCTCGACGATGTCGTCGTCACCTGCGTCGGGATCCATCCCGACGGGCCGGTCTTCTTCCACGCCGAGGCCGTGGCTTAAGACTTCGACCAGCTCCTCCTCCGAGGTTGAGGCCGAATCTACAACGACGCCCTGCCCCCCCTTTTTCTTCCCCACGGGGGATTTCACGGGGGCCCTATCGATGGGCACAAAAGAGGACTCCCTCCGAGGTGGCAGGGAGACTCTGAGCCCCGAGGTCGGCACCACTGGTGTAGCCCCCACAGGCTGAGCCAGGGCCGCCGCGACAGTTTCGATAGAGGGCTTGGCCGGATGGATTAAGGCCTTCACCACCTTAGGTGCGCTCACCGCCTTATCCTTGAGGGGGGGGACACTGCCTCGCTCCCCCTCCGATGGGGCCTTCGAGCTCGACCGGGGCCTCTCCAGGAGCTTCGCCGGGTGCTCGGCCTTCCTCTTACCCGACCCAGAGCGTTGGCTCGTGGTTGATGGTGCCGGGGAGGGTGCGCCCTGCCTGGCGCCCGTAGAGCCCGACCGTTCGGCGCTCCCGGTGCCAGCGGACTCGCGGTGCTTTGCCTTGTGTTGGACCCCCGTCGCCGGGGCGTCCTCAAAGGTCTTAGAAGACCGCTCGGATTTCTTCCTCTTCTTCTCGCCTGACGGGCTCTTCCCTTCCAGCCAGTTGGCGAGACGTTGATGGCGGTCCTTCATGGTCCGCTCCGACATGTTGCCGCAAAACGCACAGTCCTTCTCCACGTGCGTCTTGTCCTCATGTAAGCAGTAGAGACAAAAGGAGTGTTCGTCCTCCTTAAAGACGTTCTGCAGCTGGCATCCAGGGCAGACCCTGAACAGCTTTCCGGGCGTCGAGCATCCCTTCTCCTGGGCCATGTCCGGGCCTGAGAAACTTCTGGAGTCCTCCAAAAGCGTAGCTCGATGAAATCTTCACCCTTGAGGGGCGCAGACGAATCCGACACATGTCCCCGTTGATCGGATGGAGAGTCGGTGGAGCTTGAGGCTCTTTTGACCGAAAAAACGAAGTTTTTGAGAAAAAATGTGAAAAAATAGCACTAACGCTCGAGAGCAATAGCACGAGGATCCCAACACATGAACGTGCGGTAAAAATCTGAAGATGGCTGCCAGAGGCGGTGCTTAGGTAGAGGGCAGTCATTGGCTGTGGTCAGTATGACGCAGAGACCAGTGATTGGTTATTACTACGAAAGACAGATCAGAAACTAAACTGATACTGGTTTTTTCTTTACCGAGGATTCCCAGCCTGACGACGGGGAATATTCATGAGCATGTGAATCCATGCCAGACCCCATGTTGGAGAAATAGTATGAATACGTATTGTAGATTAGGTTCACATAGGCACCGCAATGAGTAATTTTCCTTCACTTTCTTCGCCCCCTTTCAGCGAACTACACGAGTAACATATAAATAAAAAAAGAACGTTATCAGCCCCCATGTGGCGATAAACGCGAACGACGGAAGCCCGAGTTCCTGAGCAATCCCCAATGACAAGGTAAACCCTTTAAGAGGTCCATACTACCATGGGCCATTAACAGCATTATTTAGTGGAAGAATTTCCCAGCACACATGTGTGTGCCTTTCCAGTATGTTTGATGTGGACTCTGTGTGTCTTTCTCTTTTTCCCCCACTTTTGTGCCCAGATTACAAAACCATTGTCAGGCGGTCGGATCTAAGGACCAACATAGCTCATACCCACTTTGGGCCAAGACATAATTCTATGATATCTGAGTCTCTCTTGTATTGAAATTGGCACTCCTGCTCCTCCTTGATCTCTCAGCTGCCTTCGACCTGGTTGACCACCAAATTCTCTGTCATCATCTCAAAATCGCCGCCCACTTCTCGGAAGCAGCCACTTCTTGGATCAGTTCATTCCTTGCCAACAGAACCATGAGGGTCTTCTCTCCACTAGCAGCGGCTGACCCCTCCCACGTCCCCTGTGGAGTCCCACAAGGATCCTGTGTATCTCCCACCCTTTACAATGTGTTTACTAAACCACTCTTTGATATCCTTGATTATCTGGGTGTCTCCTACACTAATTATGCGGATGACACCCAGATACTCATCCCTATCACTGGTGATTTTGTAACCGATTCAAAATCTCTTAATACGGTCTACTCCGTCATCCAGGCCTGGATGGCCAATCATGGGCTCTGCCTTAACGACGAAAAAACAGAGTTAATCATCCTGGGCTCCCAAACTAAACTCGCGAAACTTGACGCCAACTACAATTCCTTCACTATTGACGGGATTGACATCAAAGTGGCCAATGTCACCAAAACTCTAGGAATCTACCTTGATTCTACCCTGTCCCTCACACGACAAACCAATGCAGTTGTCTCTGCATCGTCCTACACCTGCAAATTGATTACAGCCTGCAGGCCATTCCTGACTCCAGACAATTGTCTGACCCTCGCGAGAACCCTCATCTTATCCAAAATAGACTATTGCAATGCCCTATACCTTGGGACGAGCCAAAGAAATCTGGACAAACTACAGGTCACACAAAACAACGCCATTAGGGCAGCATTCAACATACCTAGACGGAATCATATAGCCACTATCAGACGCAACATCCAGTGGTCACCTATCTTGCACCGCATATCACTCAAATCACTTGTGCTCACACACAAGGCACAGAACAATGCAGCTCCAGCCTACTTAATATCACGTTTCTCGCATCACACAGCCACCAGACCCTTGAGAGCTGCCCAGGCGCACACTTTGGACATCCCCAGCTTCAAATTACGCTCGGCAGGAGGGTCAAGTTTTCCGGTCCTTGCTGCCAAGCTCTGGAACTCACTCCCCAATGCACTAAGGAACATTCCGCTTTGCCACGTATTCAAAACCAAAGCTAAACTTTGGTTACGGGAACAAGACATCCTGTAAATTTGTAACTGCTCACAGCGCGTACCCTTCTACTGTAACCTTGGGTACTGCTACTTTGTTGTTATTATCTATGTCATTTTCACCCGTTATGTTATACTGTATCATTGTCATTTTCACCGTTCATGTTATACTGTATCACTACCTATGTAACTGTTAACCTCTTCTCCTGGAACCTGTAACTTCTCCTCTGCAACTTGTAACTGCCTACTAAACATGCGCCCGCAAGCCTCCGGGCAAGGTGCGCAATACAAATAAATAAATACAAATACAAATACAAATTGAGTGTCTGGGCCCCCATGTGCTCACCATTATTCGAAATGGGGCTCTTTTTAGACACGTCTGGGTGCCCTGGGTGCCCTTTACTTTTTATTTTTCGATTATTATTGCACACCTTTGGCCCAACAAATAGATTTCCTGAAATTCGTGAAGGACTCACATCATAGGGCATGCCTGTGCACCCTCTTATTCTGGTACTGAGTCCACTGCCTGCGCTCGGGGTTGGACATTACATTTATATTGAGGTAAAGTCAAAGATCAGTGACAAAATCTTATTTCTTTTGTCCCTCAGGTTTTCAAACCCACATCCAGTTGCCCTGATGAGACGTAGCCGGGCAATATAAAGACCCAGATTAAACTGAGACCAGAAAATAAGATTAAACTGATCCATAGCACAAGCCCTAATACGTCGAAGCACGTGTCAGCAATCTAAAGATATATAGTTGTGGCAATTCAAAATGTATATCTCTGTGTTTAAGATATGTTGTGTATGTAAGTCATCAAATGACAGATGATTTTCATGTGTTCAAGACTTAAGTTGTTGGTCACATTTATTTGCCTAAACTAGTGATGAATGAATTAACGAGTGTCTGAATAACAGAGAAGACATATACCATTTTGAGTTCAGTTTACATTTAATCTATTTTTTTAATGTTGTCTTCCGTAATCACTGTTGTTACTACAAACAGATAACAAATATATTTAATTTACAAGCAAGAATCTATAAAACAAGAAAGTGGGCAACACTTAATTCACTGTTTCAGCATTATTTTGATCACTAAACCCATCGGCGAGTTGAATTATACGATAAGCGCCCTAAGAAAAAGCGACTAATGTTCATCTTGGTTGGTCACAATATTTCATTTTGGTGGTTTTTTTTTTTCCATTTCCCAAACGCCCTCCACTGCGCCACTTACTTTAATGTTGCAGCAGTGGAACCACAGCCACTTTGGTTGCTTACAGTCGCTGAATCTAAATCCCGGACTATCTATAAACAATTCTGGCCTTTTCTGTGTTTTTCATGCAAATTAGTCACTGGGATGCTCCCTTGTCTAGTAGCCAGCAAACGATGGCATATCTTACTACAATTTTAAAACCTTTCAATCAAACAAATTATATATTAACGATACTCCATTCCCTCACCTAAATCTCACATCAGAGTTTGCCTCTCAACTAAATCCTATTTTTGTTTTCCATCTCTCACTTAACTAAATCCTATTTCAGTTGTTGGCCACTTCCTCGGCTGCTCCAGCAGCCTCACGCGTCTCCTTTCAAGACTGATCAATATCTCCAACTCTGCATGCAATTACAAACCACTTCTCATTTACCTTCTTGCCATTCTCCATTCTCATCAATACCCCGAGTTTAAAAATAAAATCTACAACATGCAAGTAAAAATAGTAACAAAAAACAATGCATTGTGTTAAGGGGGGAGAAGTTATAGGAAACACTGAAAATGAGGCGATAAGGTTGTAAGATTTGTAAAGTAAAAATAGAAAAGGGGTGACAATAAGATAATCATTACAAAAGGGACAACACACACAAACATAATAAAATATAAATATGAAAGTATTCAATTCCAACATATCATCAACAACACTTATTATCACACTTTCTAGGTCCCCATGCCTCCAACAGCCTTGCCAACCACAGAAAGTAAAAGGAAGTGAGCAGATCCTTGTATAGGGCACCAAACTTCTATCTGGGATTTTTCAAGTATCGGATTGGTAGCACAAACCTTCCAGAGATCCAGCAAATTATTTGTGCAGGAGTTTAACAGAAGGAAAGGCATGCAGGACCTTCAAGTGTATTTGTACCTTTGCCCCCTTGACATTTCAAGATGCCTGCAGATCTGTTTTGGGGGAGAATACGCAGCACTAGTGGGGTGACATCATATTGAGAACCTTGAAGTGTGATTGCCCGTGGCATCAGAATCTATTCAGAGTCAGGTTGGGAGGTTGAGAAATATTACATTATTTGATTACAAGTTGCTGGCAGCACGCCTCTTTCTCAAATAAGAGCCCTTATTTCAAGCATTGTGTTTGGTCATAATTTGACATCATGTTTTATCAGTCATCTAGGTTTTTGTCCACCTAGCTTTAAATGCTGCCCAATGACTTCACCTGGATGGTATTTATGTGGGGCATTATGGGTTATTAGGGCATGATCACTGAGTTGCTAACAATGTGTTATGCATCCCTTAACTTTAAAGGGGACAGT
Source organism: Ambystoma mexicanum (assembly GCF_040938575.1). Lineage (NCBI taxonomy): Eukaryota > Metazoa > Chordata > Amphibia > Caudata > Ambystomatidae > Ambystoma > Ambystoma mexicanum. Next base: position 313,410,927 of record NC_090937.1, on the reverse strand, counting down.
TGTTTTCTGGGTGCATTGGTTGTGGCAGATCTATTTCCAATTATGAAGAAATTAATGAGTTAGATGCAGTTCAAATTTGTAACTAAGCAGAGGTGGTCCAGGTAAGCTACAAGCGTTAGTGTTACAGGAAAGGGGCCCCATGCCGGTTGTCACAAACAGCACCCTTGCAGTCCATCAACCCATTTCCAACTGCCGCGCATTCCGCCAGCCGAAATCTGCACACTGTAAGAGTGCAACATTGCAGAGGCCATGCTTTAGCTCACAACACATGCCTTTCCTTAATAGTACACAACAATAACATTAATGAAGCATCAATGAGGCAAATGTGAAGAGGGTAAGGAAGGGAAAAGGGAGAAACTAAACAGAGATGAAGAACCAATGAGATAATCCTAACGCAAAACTGTGACTAATGACTGATGCTGGGATAATGGTCAGTGGCAGGCCCCAGACCTTCCTACCCAATGACAAAATCTTGCAATCCGCAATGTGGGGCCCTCATTCTAGTGATGTCAAGCCCCGCCATAATTTGCTGCCCACTTATGCCACGCATACTATGGTGCCCCTAAATAGCAATACTTTCCATTAACAGCTATTTCCACTCTAGACCACTTGCTTAGGCTAATTGTAAAATCGTTTGATCAAATGGCTCACTCGTTCTACTAACTCACTTCACTTAGGGTGATATAGGGCTATCTTTAGTAGTGTTATACCATGAGCAGTCAAAGAATTAGCCATCTCCAGCCACACACAGTGTACCCCATTATCACTCATGATGTAACTGGGAAAACTCTCATGTGCACGCCTCCATGAGAAAGTCAATAGCCACTTGCAGAGTCACAGCTGGGATGAGCTTGAGATCGAACACATGCAAAGTATAGTCCACCAACGTCACAGCATACCATGACTCGTTATCTAACACATCCATAGTTCCAAGCACATTAGTCGCCAGGCTCTCTCACACCTTCTTCAGTACGTCTACTGGTTGCCAGGTCACAGGTTCCCGTCGATTGGACTTATCACTCTCGGCACAAGCAGAACCATTCTTCACCACAGACTCCACTGTGGTGTCCATACCAGGCCAAACGTATTGCTCACAGACTCTCCTTTTTGTGTGACTGCCACACAGGTGCCCTGCATGAGCATTTGAGACTATCTTAGCCTTTACTACCTTGTAGGCCATATTACACAATAGGCTGCACTCGGAGAATGCTAATTAATCTCAAACCATTACATATGCCCCCACACACTCAGAGATACTGTGCCAACCTCTTTGTAAATAGCTGATGACACAACCCATCTCCTCATTTTCCTCAAGACCCTCTTCCAGTCCTCCTTTACCACAACCACACACAACAATTCCATCTCACCTGCCACCCAGGCATCAATCTGTTTAGGTTCCAGACTTTGCACTTGCTGAGTGGTGAGCAGGGCTTTAAGTGGGGTAAGAAATCGAGAGGGGGCCCTCATTTGGGGGCGTGGCTTCTGGGAGGGGCGTGGCCTGAAAAGCACGCAAATCGTAAGGTCTGCACACAAATATATATACATGTTATATATCTGTGTGCGTACCTTACTATGGTTTGTGTACTTTGCAGGCCATCTTTTCTAAACATAGAAATATGTTACATATGTTACATATTTCTATGTTTAGAAAAGATGGCCTGCAAAGTACACAAACCATAGTAAGGTACGCACACAGATATATAACATGTATATATATTTGTGTGCGTACCTTACGGTTTGCCTAGTTTTCAGGCCATGTTTTCGTGTTTATAAAAGATGGCTTTGAAAGTACACAATTCAAGCCATCTTTTATAAAGCTTTGACTACGGACAAAATTGTCTGTCGGCAAAGCTTTATAAAAGATGGCTTGAAATGTGTACTTTCAAAGCCATCTTTTATAAACCTCGAAATATGTCGAGGAATCCCCAGGTTCGCCGAGGGTTAAAGACGCCTCGGCGACCTGGGGAAACAAAGGAACAGTAACTGCCTCTGGTGACCTCTCGCGCGAGGGGTCACCAGATGCAGTTACTATGACTGACAGAAGTGGCAGCCAGTCACAGCATCGCTGTGGCTGGCTGCCACTTCTGTCAGATCGCCTGACTTCATGGCAGGCGCATGCATTATCCCGTCGCGGCTGCGGCCTCGACGGGATAATGCATCCTGCCAATGTTGCGGGCGGTGGGACGGGGCCCTGGCAGGGCCCCGGCTCAGCCCCACTTTTTGGGGACTGCCGGGGCCCGGCCCCGGTAGGCCCCGGCCCACTTAAAGCACTGGTGGTGAGTCAAGAGAAGCAATCTGCTACCAGAATGCCCCCCCAGATTTATTTTTTGAAGTAAAGTTGAGATTTTGCACATTCACCTGACACCTCACTATCCTGGGGATGTCCAAAAGGCAGCCACGTTTGGTGAATAGTTGTACTAGCAGCTTGTGGTCACTCCGCATCACAAATGGGATCACCCACAGATTTGTTCTGAAGAAACAGGGTGCCCAACAGCACACCAAAGCCTCCTTCTCAACGACAAAGAAGGCACAATGGCTTGGGTGTGAACACCATGGGCACCTCTGATCGTTCATGAAATTTGCTTAGAAGTGCTCCTAGTTTTTTCACTCACTTTCACAGTTTGACAAATGTTAGCGCCCATCACAAACCTGTACAATGTTGCTGCTGAAGACTTTGAGACATGCCTCATTTCTCATTTCTTCATACAATCACTGCACCTTTTCTTAACACCTCAATGCAATTTTTTCCAAAAGGTGAGATTTCAATCGAACATAAAATTCAATCAGTCTGAGGACGTATCTGAACTGATCATTGTCCTCTGGTACTTCCACATCTGTACTATCCTTTACTAATTACGGCTTCGGCTGAAGTCCTTGCCCATAAGTTTGTGTTCCAAATATGTCAGGGCATTTTAAAGTTTCACTTCTCTTTCATCATGGTCAGACCTACACTATTCAAGAATGTAAAGGCATGGGTCAACAATCCGTCGTGCTCTTCCTCATACTAACACACTCACTAAGATTAATTTTGGAAACATCGTATCATGTTACCTTCTGAAAAGAGAGTTTGCACCACTCTATGGGAAACTGTGCTGGTGGATGCAAGCCCAATTGACGTGTGCTTGTATCTGTATGCTCCCATCAGTGTTATAAATGACGAGCTTTGCAGTAAGTTGGTTTGCAAGTATATCTGGTGGTAAACTAATGATATTCCAATGATGAAAAACCATCTTACCTTCCTCCTAGAGGATAACATGGTACTAATGTTGGGAAGGGGTTATCTGCCTAGCCCTATTGCGCGGTTTACATGTCGAAGGTACACATTCACTCTGATCCTTTCATCCGGCTACTAAGTTACTACAGTGGGAGATAGCCATCACTGGACTCAATAATCCCTTCGAAGCACAATTTTAATAGCTCAGATTTCAACTTGTCTCATATACATATGGGCACTTGTCGTACGTTGTGAACCACGGGCATGTCTCCACATTTCAAAATGATCTGATAACTAAAGCTCTTTAATCTTCCTATGAAGTCACTAAAAACATTAGAAAATGCCTCCACTATTTCTTTTTCTGGGCTTTATACCTGGAAAATAATATGTCTTTGCACATTCTGTTCAGATTTAAGCTCCACCCACAACTAGCCCTGTTGGCACCAACACAACAGGCTAACACTCTTTCTTTGACACACACATTGCCCTAATTTCACGATCACCATTGCCTATTTTGCACCATGTGTATCCTACATTCTGTAATGGTGAGTCCCCTTAAACAGATGGGTCAACATGTGTCTCCTGTAAGTCCCATGTGTTGCTGTGCAACACAGTTCATACATTTTCATGGATAAATGTGTATGGGAACCAAAGCAGAATAGCATGTGTACGATCAGTTACCCTCAGGTATGTGCTTGCCATTCAACATTGCCATTTCAGATCTATTCAACCCATCCTTATTATCTTGCTCATGAGAAATTGTCTGTGTGTTAAACGCAATCCTGGACAAGTCCCTTCCATCTTCTTTGGAAACAATGCTCACCTTGTTTGTTGGTGGTTCAGAATGATGTAGCCTGGGTGCTCCAATGCTGACTCTCCAGGAACGTTGTGGGGTGAGTCATGCTAGGACTCGGCATGGTTAACCTGTAGGTAACTGACTGCTGCTGTCATCACAGAGTGTGTCAATTTCCTTGGGCAGTGCAGATGCTGGGCCACTGATGTTGTTATATTTACTCCGCCTTAATTGTTCAGTGGTGCTTGACTGCTGCCAGCTATCGGTTTCCTTGGGGAAGGTTGCCTGTTATTGGCTGTGTCACATTTACCGCTCCCCATGGACTGCTTGCTGCTTGCTTCCCCCTGGCATCAGCTGCTACTTGGGTGTTTTTCCTTTATTTGGCTGCAAGCGGGCGTCCTCACAGTGCATCACCAGAGCAATGCCTCCTCACACACCACATCCTAGGGGCTACCTTCAATTTGGCCTGGGTAATCCCTGCCGACATGCTGTACGGTATGTTGCTATGGTACTCCTTAACGTGTACAAGTCCAATTCTGGAAGGAATGCACTGTTCATTCCTTGCCAAACTCCACCCTCACCAGAAGAATAGCAACATCCAGATGGAGTTTTAGCAAACCGCCGGGACTGTGTCTTTGGAGGCCAGGACCAGAATTCTCTCGGAGGTGGTCCAAGACATGGCAGGCTCTTCTCCAGCTCATCACCAGTTTTTATAAGGAGGAGGGGGCTTTTTACGTAAGCACAAGGTTTCTTGCAACATCAATGAGGATCCCATTCTAGTGGTACGAAACAGTGCCCTTAAAATCCACTCTTAAAATAAACCATTCCATGTGTGGAATGGTTTATTTCAAGAGTGGTATTTTCACCGATTTCAAAGAAGGATGACAAGTTCACAATAGACATTCCTCAAGTTTGGGTGATGTAATGGGCTTATAACATGTTGGTTGTTGCACACATTGAGAGATCAGAAGTAAGTAATGTCAGAAAAATAAACATGCTTGCATTTTAGATAGGGCATCACACATGCTGTCTAAGACAATTAATGAAAAGAACAGAATGCAACACAGTTTCACCTTTAAAATGATGGAGGAGACAATACATATCTCATCTTCACTCTAACAACAACCAAGGAAATACATATAAAGAAAAACACAATACACAGGGACCGATATATGACAATTCCTATCTTCTCACCATCTACAAGCAATACAAGATTGCATACCACCATAATGACTAAATAAAACCAATGTTCTGAAGCATTTAATGAACAGCAACATGAAGCCCAAACCCACAAAATGAAACGGTCTAAGCAATCATCTGTAGCTTGTAACTGTGTTCCACCTCCACACATGCCTGTGCAAGAAGTCCAAGTCTTCTACAGGTATTAATTAATTCATGAATTTATGCATTAGTGATTTATAATGCACCGATTCGAGATGGATTTCACTGCAGAGTGCAGTGGGAGACAAAGTGTATTGGAGTAAGAAGTGTTAAGAATGGGATCTGAAACCATATGGTGGAGGGAAAGTGACTGCAGAAGGGGCACAAAGTGACACAGTTCAACCCATTCTCAGCAACATGCATCTGTAGCCGGTGGCACCAAGGACCTGGCTAGTAAGGGCTGCATGCTTGTCGCCTAAGGGAAATCCTGGAAATAACAATGCAGTTTTATTTTGGGAGAGTCCATCCAGTCCATCATTGGGCTGGATGTAATGTTGAGAAGAAAAAAAGAACAAAACAATGGAATAGAATTCCCCCTGACCAAGAATGGTCTGGCTGGGAGAAAGGGATACAAAATGGATTTTTGAAAAGAAAACAGTTAAGAAAAAGTTGCAAAGAAGAAAAGACAGGATAAGAGGAGGCGAAGGAAAACAGGATAGAGAGAGGGAAAAAAAACCTAATTGGGGGGCTTCTCCCCCAAGCGACCCCCCCAAGGCATCTGGGTGCCAGTCACCTGTGTGGGACTCCCCACAGGGTTAACGTGAGGCTTAGCTGATTGGCAGGGGCAGCTCAGCTGCCCAAAGGGCTGTGATGGTTGTACGCCTACCCAGGGGCCAGACTGGATGGATTTAGGACTATTCAAGGGCCCGGGCAGCATGTGTGAGGCTGCCTGGGGTGAAGAGAGAACACTCAGCCCAGGCCATGTGAGGGTGGGCGACCAAACCAGGCTGCCCGGTCATGCCCCCAGTCAGACCGCCTCGTGGCCAGCAAGGTTGTGAAAGTTATCTGGGGATGTGCAAACCAGGCAAAGGCCCCAAAGGGAAGAGTAGTGAAGTAAAGTTCCAGGCTGCCTCGCCGGGCCGCCCGGGTGAAGGAAGAGAGGCAGTAAGACCCAGACTACTCTGTCGGGCACACCAGCTGCCGAAAAGACCCAGGCTACCACAACAAAGCAGCCTACGTGAAGCCCAGTGGCTTGCTTCCTGCTTTTATGGGTGAAGATGTTGGCTGTGGGCATGCAATGGTAAGAACGGCAGCATCCCCGTTGTCATCTGGACACTGCCTGCACTAAAGATGATGTCTAACACACAGAGGTGAGTACCACATTGCCCGCGCAGCACAGGGGATGTCACTTGAAGGTAAGATGTCAACCAGGGCCACGAAGGTGATACTGGCGGCCCTCATGTCAATGGGGCTGCCCTGAAGATTTTAAAATAAGCCACTGGTGAGGCTGTGAGTGCAGTTGGCCCTCCTGGCTGATGGGTTCACCTAGAACATTTATGAAGGGTGCAGATACAGCAGTGACTGCAAATGAAGAGTGGTCCCAATTGGGATCGATATAAAATCAACCTTGGCGATTATATCCATTAGTAAGGTAAGCGGTCAGAGTGTAGCCCATCTCCTGTTAACAGCTATTTTAGTTATAGGTGCAACACCCTCCCAGAGGGTCCGGGAATGGGGGTTTTGGTCCCCATAGGGACTGTCTCGGCTCCGGGTAAAGGAAGAGTACACCCTTTTATGGACCAGAGCCAGAAAACAGAGTTTACACATCCCTTGGACTAAGTATAGAAAAGAACTTAAAAAAATAACAATCACAATCTCCCTTTTCCCCATTAGGTTCTGAAATACAATTTATATTAGTTGGAACGTTTAAATATACCAGTTTTTGTTGCAAACTTGAAGGCATTGAGTCAACAGCGTCATCTTGCCTGTCTTTGATTTCATGTTGGCCAAGGGTTGATTTCATCACCAGTTTTGATCTGAAGCACCACTCAGGTTTGTATTGATTGAGGTGGAGGGCAGTGTATCTGGGGTCAATGGTCCAGTTGGCACAATGGGTAATATAGAGGACCGTGGCTCTGCACATATTTTCAATGGAAAGCAGGTTCTTGAGTTCCACTGCGATGTGGTCTCCGATCTTGAGGCCCAAGGTAATTTGTTCAACGTTGTTCAGGACTTGGGTAGTTGGTGAATGGCTTTCTATGGTAGACCCACAGAAATTCTGCTACAGTGGTCCAGCTGGGATAATACCAGTGCCATTAATTACCTCATATATATTGTGCCCCAGTTCGATTATCATGAACATTTTCTTAATGAGATGAAAATCGGAGAGGATTCCAGTTAAGTGTGTTCACTTTGTAATGTCATGATGAAAGAAAGGAAGGAGAAGAACAAGGGAAGTGGAATTATGCAATTAAGAAAAAGGTGGAGCTATCACCAAAACAAAATCACACCGAAACAAAATCACTGTAAAGAAAACCAAACTTGCCTCTTCCGACCAGACCCCCGATCTGCGACCCACACCCCTTACCCCATGCAAAGAATAGAATTCACCCCTTTAACTACCACTGAAACTACCAAAATCCTCAAAGGCCTTAAACCCTCTAGATATCAAGGAGACATCTGCCCAGCCTCTCTCATAAACGACTGTGCTGAAGAGCTTGCCCCCTTCATCACGGCCCTGATCAATAACACCTTCACATCTAACAATGTACCAGAAAATCTTAAAGAAGCATAGGTACTCCCACTTCTTAACAATCCCACACTGGACCCCAAAGTCCCCACTAACTACCACCCTATAATAATGGTACCCTTCCGCCTTAAAATACTTGACAGAGTAGCCTGCAAATTCAAAAATACCTGGAAATCTACAACCTCCTTGGCCTCCGCCAGTCATGCTTCTGACCTTGTCACGGAACGGAAACCGCCCTTCTGGATCTCAAAATCCAAATGGATGAGTTTAAAGACAACAGTTACCTGGCCATCCTCCTCCTACACGACCTCTCAGCAGCCTTTGACTTGGTAAATCACAATATGCTTTGCCAACACCTTGCCCTAGCGGCCCACTTCTTGGCCAAAGCCATAAAATAGATATAATCTTTCTTGTCAACTGCACAATGAGAGTGTTCTCAACCACCGAAGCTGCCCCCCCAGTCACAGTTACCTCTGGAGTTCCCCAAAGCTCCTGTCTCTCACCAACACTATACAACATGTTCACCAAGCCTCTTTTCGACCTCCTAGACAAACTGGGTGTTACATACACTAACTATGCAGATTTCACCCAAATACTCCTAACCATCACTGGTAATTATGACACAGACTCAAACGTAATGAGCGCAATTTCCCAAACCATTCAAGCCTGGATGGCGCAACACAAGCTCTGCCTAAATGACGAGAAAATGGAACTACTCCTTATTGGCATTCAAATAACCTATCTGACTCTTATGAATCCTTTACCATTGACAGAAACATTATCACTGTAGCCAAAGAGGTAAAAACCTTAGGAGTATATCTAGACTCCTCGCTCTCAAGGCAGCTAAACGCATTCGCTTTGGCCACAGCTTACACCGCCAAACTGATTAACGCCTGCAGACCATTCCTGAATACTGGCAACTCTATCACCCTCAAGGAGCCCTCATTCTGTCTAGGATTGACCACTGTAACTCCCTCTTTGCAGGAACTATTTTGCGCACTTAATATCCCTAAAAAAGATCACATCTCATCAGCTAGACGAAATATCCACATGGTCCCAGTCCGAGAACGCATCACATTCAAAACCTTATCTCTCACCCATAAATGCTTGTCAGATAGCACCCCGATCTATCTAGCTAGACAAATCTCCAAGGCCCAATCCAATAGACCTACCAGATCGGCATACACATGCCTTCTAGCCATCCCAAGATACAGGCGCCAAAAAGCCAGAGGCTGCAGCTTGCCTGTGATTGTTGCCAAACAATGGAATTCCCTGCCCCTTGCTCTCAGATCAGATCCTTGCCTCTGGTCCTTCCGCAAAGGCCTCAAAACCTGTCTCTTTTCCCAAGATATCTAGAGGAACGACAACCATACAGCTATTGTCTTAACTCTGTACCAGTTATTTACCTATACCTGTACCTAACTGTAACTATGATGTCATGCAAATAACGTATTTTACTGCATACCTGCATCCATGACCTGTAACCGACTGCACCATGTAACTACTGTAACCATCACTCAAATGTAACCTAGCGCCCATTTGCCCCCGGGCTAGGTGCGCTCTACAAATGTCTAAATAAATAAATCACCAGAATAAAAATAAAATAAAGAAGCAAGCCAGTTGCCTTTGTCTGCTTTATTGTGTTAACGATAGACTGGATGAGACAGAGACAACATGGGCCGGAGTACCATTGTGGGTGGTTGTAGTGGGTGGATACAAGAGGTGTCGATCATCTGCCCAAAAAGAAGACTTGTGTGGTCGAGGTGTCATTAGAAGAAGGAATGATTGTATGCCATCTGAGAGCCATGCAAAAGCTCGTATAGCAAGTGTCACCATCGTATCACACTGCCTAATTCAGTGATGCTTCTGGAACCACATGAGAAAACCAATTCAGGCAAGAGCACTGATACATGTGACTTTGACAAAGTAATGGACTCTGTGTGACAAAACTACCGACCGGCAAAGGTAGTGTCTGTTTGTGCATGTGCCATGCACCTACAACGTCCCAGCAGGCACAAGCTGAAAGCATATTGCAGTTGCCAGGGTGAAGCTGCAAGGGCAGTTATCACTGTAAACAATGAAGTCACTTCTCAGGTTGACATATTAAATGGCATTCACTCATATACTCTTTTGAGGCACGCACAGCGTTCCAAGGGTGGTACCCTCTTGCAGATTTTGAGACAACCACAAATGCATTTCATTTTTTGAACTTCATGGTCTGTTTTGACACCGCATTTTGCATTGAATTGACTTTGGATTCAAGCTTGGCGGTTTTGGTTACCTTTTTTTGAATCAGCAAAGGACAGGATGAGACTCTACAAGAAGGTTTTTGTATGAGAGTAGAAATATGAGACACACTCATATGGCGTATTTGCAAGTAAACAATTAAGGTCTTTCTGTGGTATGGACCTGAAAGCACCATTGTCTCTTATAATTGGAAAGGTATCCAATACAGTGACAAACCACCAAATTCTACTGTCTGGCAATTAAAGGGTGTGCACTATCTTGTGGATTACAATCCAGTTGTACACCATGTTGGTGACTTCACCATGAGTAGTTTCAGTGAACTGTGGTATGTCCTGTCTCATTAACTGAGTTTAATTTAATAGCTGGAAACTTTGCCAAAGTCCTCTGTTAGTGGTAAACCATGACAGATATCCATTATGAGAGTTTAAGGTTATAATGTCTACATCGTCCACCTAGAGGACCATCTTGCAGTTAAAATCCAAAAAATTTCGGAATTAGGGAACACCACTTCATTTCCGAGCATATGGGCAAAGAGTTCAATGAATAGTGTGAGGAAAAGGAAGGACAAAGGGCAGCCCTGTCGTATCCCCGTTTGAATAAAGGCATTGCAAGCCAGTGTAACCCTGCCGCTAGCTTTGCCTTAGAGAAATGTTAGAAGGACATAGTAGCAGAGGTAGACCGTTCTTAGAACAACAGCTCACTCGTAATTTCAGCTGACAAATCAAAAGTGTTTTCAACATCCAGAAAGATCAGTGCAATCTGGCATTTACTGCTTAAAGTGTTCAGGACAAGCCAATTCCAAGCTGACTGAAGCACTTCAAATAGATTAGAGGCTAATATTGTTGGCAGAAATGTTCAAAGTGATCACATGATAAAAGGAGGAGGAAATGGAATATCTTTCTTTTTATAAGGAAAACAGCAATCTATATATCATTCACGCATCAGGACAATGACCCGTTTCTTTGGTATATTGTAAGGCCCATGCATATATATAAACTTCTTATTGTCGCAATTGGTAAGTCATCCAGCACAGTTTCCAGTGTGGCCGTCACATCTTCTGTAGTGATAACCAAGAACGTTCCACTTGGTTCCGTTTTAGAGTTGAGGAAGTGAGACATTTTGAGGAAGTTATGTATAACCATACTTAAAGGGGGGTTGGTCTCCCATACCATAATTGATACTACGTTTCTAATGCATTCATGCTTAGTGATGGGTCCTGCATTACATCCTCCCGCCATCTTTGATGGCAATAACTCCTGTTATGCTTTCCTCTCCCAGGTCATATGTGCCACTGCTTTGCCAATTCTATTACAGTATCCAGAACAACATAGATTGTAGGCAACGTGTTAGGTGTCCAAGTCCCTGTCCATTATGGCTGAATCTATTGCCAGGTTTGCCATAAAGAAATAACATTCTTCATTAGAGGAACGTTTTGTGAGTCTCACATTAGCATTGGTATGTTTTATCAAATGCAACTTCTCTAGCGATTATTTTATTTTACACTTTTCATGATATACCCATTTAAGATGGATTTTCAGAATCAGCCATGCGGACAGATTCTGAGAGGCCACTCTATTCTGATAACACTAATGTTTAGCCAAACTATGTGCGTACTGTGATTGAACAGCATGGCTTAGATTTGGGAGGGTGGGAGAGTGGTGAGGGGTTCAGTTAAGCACACACAGAGCACTCTTATTAATTCAAGTTAGGCAGAGTGTAGAGAAATACAGTGAATTATTCAGGCCTTAGACAACTCTTATCAATTAAAAACCACAGGTAAGCAACACACTTAAACATTCAACATTAATACATATGTATTTACCTTTGGGAGATCTGCTAAGAGCACAACCAATTTACTTTTAACACAGTCAGAAATACTTTTACCAGTACTGTAGTGCAGTGAAGCAAGTTAATAAAGAAAATAGAACCCAATAAGTAATGACTATGAAACCTAATAGGTTTTGAAGCAAACACCATACAAAACCTTAAAACCAAGGTTTGAAGGTACCTGGTGACTTTGGACCCAATAAATGTATTTTCAGAAGGATAGGAGTCTCTTTTAGGAAGGTAAACAAGTTTTGGCTTGAGCCAACAAGTAATTGTGTTTAAAGTTAGTTCTATTAAAACAGAGAAAAGGCTTTAAAAGAACATCTCCCAATCCAGCCACGATAGGGAATATCCCCAGGGAGGGTACAAAGCCAGAACACCACTGCTGAGGGATACGAAAGGGAGAGATAGGGTCAGGACTTTATACACACACAATCCTACGGAGACAGAGGTGGGAGCAAAACAGGTATGTGCACTCATCCGTGTACTCCAATTCACTCAGGAACCACTGTAGACGTTCCTGAAATTGCTTGGCCTTCCTGGTTTCGTTGAAGGAAGCACAGGAGCTGTGGGTGCAGAAGTCACTTCAGGCATCGGGTTCTTAAGTCAGGCTAATTCGCAGTTCTGTTATCCGATGGACCGGAATCTGGATTCTGGACAATTGGACACTAAGGATACACATACTTCAGGAAAAACACTTCTGCGATGACCTCAGAGGACTCACAGGACATGACACTGGCAGCGAGCAATAATGGCCGCTTGTTCAAAATGGCAGAAGATGACTCTCAGTACGCGAACACAAAGCCGGTCCTGCAAAGCCCCACTTTGTGATGGCAAGCTACAAGCTCAGGGAAATACTTCTTATTCTATAAGTTGAGGACCTTCAGAATCCCTAGGCTCAACTCGGTATGGTGAACATTACAACAAGGTAGCCCAGGCAGACGTCTGGCTAACCCACAGTATGGTTTAGGGACTGTTACAAGTGTTTCTAGCAGCTGGCTCTTCTAGCAGGGGTCAAAACTGGTCGTTCCCACTGGACCAGGGGTCGAACCACTTATTACAGTCTTCTTGAGAGCTGAAGACTAGAGGGTGTTGCTGAGCAAAGTGAATAAAAGGGCTGCTTGTGGTCTTCCAGTGACAGGTTCTGTTATTCGTGAACTGATCTCCTTCATAGGAATCTTGCCTCCAACAATGAACTGAAGTGTGGCTGCAGGAGTCCCCCTTTTATCAAGGATCTGGGCTCGAGGTTCCTCCATCCCAACAATGGCAAGGATCTGCAACATTCAAACTGGCAGGGGTTGTCCAATCCAGGGAAGTCTCTGACCACTGCATCTGCCCAGGAACAGAAATGCATGGCCAAGATGAGGAGTGGTTCCAGCCATGCCCAGCCCCCAAAATCCGGCCACAGACACAAAACTGGAGCTTTACCCAAAAAAGAAGGAACTTTCACCAGTAAAGGGCTGACCATATACAGAAAAACCTGACCACTCCATGGTAGGAAGAAGCTTAAGGGACATATTAATTACTTTTGTGTAAAGGTCATCAACAGTGATTTTGTTATGCGTTTACTTGCTCTGCTCCTAAATCCTTGTCTTCTGTTGTTTGTAGATGGTCTCAGAATCCATGTCGGTCAGTAAACCCATAATTCTCTAGTCCTTTGTTTTTTTTCTGCAATGAATGGCAACAGCACTCAAAGAATATGCCTGCATTGCTTTCTTCTCTTGATCTTTTTCTTCCAATAAAGAAAATTATGCAAACATATTTCAAATATCTAATGCAAAAGTCACCCAATGGTTATGATATCTTGAGTCAATTATAACCTACTTTTGAAAGAGGGAAATTGACTGTCAATTAACTCCAAAGATTGGGTTGAGTTATCAAAAACATGTAGGTTGATTTGTCCCAAGTGTCCTGTAATGTTTGTAGGGATTTTGTTAAAAGAGAAAGGAATTTAGTATGAGAGAAAGATTGTTAGAGAGCGCGAAATAGTGTGCCCAGAGAGCAGGAGAGAAAAAGAGAGATGGAAAATGACAGATGGACAGAAAGCAAGAGATGAAGAAAGTCATAGAGAATAATAAGAATGCGAGATAAAAATAGATACAGAGACAGGGAGGGAGAACGAGAGAATGCGTGTGTGTGTGTGAGAGAGAGAGAGGGCGAGAGAGAGGGAGAAAGACAGACGTACAGAGAGCACCCTAGAAAGAAGTGTAGAGTGAAAGAGGTATAAAGATAGTCATACACAATGAAAGAGAGGAACCGAGAAAAGCAAAAGACAGAAACAGCTAATAATAGAGATAAAGCAAAGAAATAACAAGATGGAAGAGAAAAAGGCCCAGCAAGAACAAGTAAAAAGAGTGAGAGAGAAAATATTAGTGTAGTGGAGACTGAGAGTGAGAGAAAGAAGGGGAACCGAGAGCAGAAAGAGATAGAGTGACAGAGAAATAGTGAGAATGATAGGCCCACGGAAAGAGGCGGAAAAAAAGACAAACAGACACACACACCCAGAAAAAGAAAGTATGAAAGCAAGAGAGTGATAACGAGAGAGAGATCATGTATAAGACAGAGGAAAAAGAGAGGGGAGGAGCAAAACGGGAGAGCAAGTTATACATAAAGAGCGAGTCTAAATGCAACCAATAAAGCTATGCAGTGCTAACATGACAGCATGCTAGCTACATTCCTGTTGCCATGGTGATCTCAGCATATAAGAATGGTGGCCGATCATTTAATGAACTGTAAGAGAAATAGTTTCTGATCTCAGGAAACAACCATCATAAATGTTCCGTTAACAGAGTCTCCATCAGGATTCACAGCTTTGCTTGCTGACTACGCTCAGATGGCGCCAACATTTTTTTTGAACTTTCTTTATTGATTTTCAAAATGCAGCCAACAAACAACTACGCTGCTAGCCCGTAACTCCCCTCCCCAACAGCCGTCCCACCCAACAACTGTTGTTGTCTCGTAGTAGCACATATTCCGAACCCGAGCTCTCATAGTAGGCACAGATGATATCATTACAGTCACTTGTCAAAGAATACACCAAGATGGCGCCAGCATTGCTGGCTACGCTCAGATGGGGCCAGCATTTCCGATTGTTCAGACAGATGAGTCTACAGCCAGATGATGTATTGATAGCAATGGCATATTTAACAATAGTCCGTTTTGATGGCTTTGGTGTCATTTTCGTGGTAGAAGCATGCCAGTGTTGTCCTAGAGGAATGACAGAAGAGGGCAAGACATGGAACAATGTTACCGTACCTGCGCACTCAGGGTCTCCAGCGGGCTCTCCACCCTGGGAAATGCCATTAGGGGCATCCCTCGGGGGTCTTCAGGCTTGGGTTTAGAAAGACTTTCATGTGTTCCTTTAAAGTTGTGGACAACACACATTCCCTGCATTAGAGGAGAGAGAGGAGATTTTGTGTGAGAAAGGCAGGCAAGTACAGCCCACCTTCCACCTGGCTTCATTATCAGCAGCCAGGGAAAACGTCCTGCAATCCTGCTTACATAGCCACATTCATATGGACAATTACATTCATTTCATTAAGAGAGCCTATTTTATTTTCACCACTGGTACAGACCATTGCAAGGGTACCCGGCGGGGAGCCTGTAGGCTGCTTAAATGGCATCAACTCATCTATGAAGCCATGGGAGAAAGATGCTTCGCAACCTTATCTTGTCCATACTTGATCCAATGTTTACAGACAGCGCACATCCACACACCACCACCCCTTCTGATGTTCCGAACTGACCTCCCAGCAAGGCCCTGCGTCGTTGGGAGAAGCGTTGACATCCCAGGAAACAATGCCATCCCTCGTCTGTGGCATGTACAGGCTTTCAGGACCCATGCATAATGGGCATTAGGACAGTGCGACGCCATCATGCAGAGGCCAACACTTGGCCAGGGGGTGTGCCCCCTGGTGGTCGGTCATAATTTCAAAAACAAAAGGTCGAAACAATAATGTCGAAAAATATTTTTTTATTTATATATTTTTTATGGGGGTTCGTGAGTAAAAAAAAGATTTAAAAATAAAAAAAGGTGGGGTTGGAGGGGACCCCCCCCATTTCGAATAAAAAAAAGTAGTTAAAAAAAATTCGATTTTTTTATTTTTCGACATTATTTTTTCGCAAAAATGACTTTCGACATTTTTGCTTTCGAGATTATCACTATAAACCGTGCCCCCTAGTGACCTGAGTGGAGAATGCTTCTCGTGACACGCCTGCGGGTACAGATGCCCATTCACTCCCCTCTGTGAGAAGGGGCGCTGTACCACATGGGGGCACTAAGTGGTACTTGAAGCCCCAGGGCCATGAGTGTGTCGGCTTTGTATGCTCAACATGCACACAAGAGTGCATGCTGGAGCTTCACTGTCAGCTGCCGCAGCTATCTTTTGGGACTTCTGTGGTGGGACTCATGGAGGGAAGTTATCAATCAATCAACTTTGCGCCCTATTTCGAAGGGCAGTTCGACAGATGACTTGCAGGAGTCAGGACTAGCGGAACAGAGGAACCAGGCAGCAATGGCAGAATTTTTATTTTTAACTTGTTTTTGTGTGTGTGTATATTTGTAATCTATATGTGTGTTCCTATGAGTGTGTATGACTGGGGCAGTACAGGGTTTTTAGGGGTGTCTGGTGCAGGGGGCTGAAAGGGGAAGCAATAAGGAAACACTGTTGCAGTCAGAGTGGCAAAGGAGCAGAACTCAACCCAGGGGGGAAAACCGAGACAGATCTCAACTCTGATGGCAGGGGCTGGGTCATTGCTCCATGAACGTGTTTCCATGGCCCTCTGTACCGCACTGTGGTCCATGGTCACTCGGCCATTATTATGAGGCACCACATCACATGCTTCTTACCTGCTCTTATGGCTCTGATCAGGGCCGGCCTTAAGGGCAGCAGTGTCCTGGGCGAATTGGCGCTCCCCTCGGCCTTTGCGCGCCCCTGGTTAACAGGGGGCCAGGAGGGGCAACTTTTTTTCTTTTTTTTTTTTCTTAAACCTCCTCGCTCTGGCGAGAAGGTAATGAAATGAATAGGGCACGTTAGCACCCCATTGTCATTGAATGTCCGCCGCCACGGGTTCATTCAATGACAATGAGGCGCCTGCCACGCCGTCTGCCATTACGCCAGCTCAGAGGAGCCCTTGAAAGACTCCCTCCGAGCTGGCGTGGTGGTGGGCCAATGGTACCTTTTTGCTGTTAAAGGCACCCGCAGGGGCAGGCACTTTTAACAGCAAAATGCTGACTGCCGCGCCTTCTCCCACAACGCCAGCTCGGGGGAGCCCTTGAAAGTCTCCCCCGAACTGGCGTGCTCAGGGCTTATGGCGCCCTGGGGGGCGGGCGTAGCACCCCAGGCGGTCGCCTGCCCCCCCCCCCTATAAGGCCGGCTCTGGCTCTGATCTCCTGTTGATAGACTTGCCCGTTCTCAACCCCCAAAAAATACTTTTACAGGACTTTATAAACACATTATCCTCTTTGCTCATTTTCCTTCCATCACGGGCATTTATTGATCGCGGACGGCCCCCTGCTTCCTCAATGTGTCACTGTTCATACATGCTTAGGCCAATGATGGTTGCTAAGCAACCATTCAGTCGCCAGCTCAACTAAACGTTTTCCAAGAGCTGCGGTTTTAAATTCCTATTGGAGGTCAAAACTTCAACAATGTCATCATTTTTCCCAGAAAGGGATCATATGAATACAAATGGAGGGCCATCGTCATCAATAGCAGAGATGGTAGGCACCTGTTGTGCCAGGGCTATTTGTCTAATCAAGAATTCTTGCCTGGTGTTAAGACGATACAGACGTGTGTGGAAGACCACCTTGGCAGGTGTCCTGTTAATGCCCATACCACTGGGGACAATATCGTTCTATTGTCGCCTCAGCCATGTGGCTGTCGGAGCTGAAATTCATGCAAAAGCAGTGGTTTTGTCAAACAAGGCTTTGATTCTTAACCTGAACCTGCCAACTTCTGTTATAGCCCAGGACGCCGTCAACATTCCACCGCCAGCTGCTGTCCCTTCGGACGTGCACCATTAACAGTACACGCCACACAGCTTCACCGGCACCTCCTCTACTTGAGACGGGCTCCAATCTGGTAGTTTACCTGTGACCATGCGAAAACCCAGCAGGTTGCCTAATTTCTCATTTATCAAGATGTAATGCTAGCCGTATTGTAATTTTTATGTAACACCCCACAAGCTACAATTTAGTCATAATTGGTCTATTGATGGTACCTTTAAGGCGGCACTACTTCTCTTTCATCTGCTGAACCATGTACAATGACTTGCCTATGCCCTCACCCGCAACAAGTTTACATTGACCTATGTGGTCCTTTCTGACCAGTTTAATGGCATTGATTTTCTCCGATTCGCTCTAAAATTGTTATGGACTATGAGAAGATGGCCTTACTTGCCACACACAAGTTTTTCCTCAAAGCATTCAAGGGTATGTATTTCATGTAGACCAGACTTTATAGCCTAAAGTGCAGTAAAATGGGCTCCAGGACAGGTATTGCTGTGATCCAGAGCGGGCTTTTTGCCTTTGAATGCCGCCAGCCCTATCACACACTCGGAAGGATACAGTGGAGCCAGAGTTTGCATCCTCCTCATTATTTGTGAAGAATAGCTCTTGAATTTACTTTGTAATTAGCTACTTTCAGGAAACCTGGATTGGATCCATTGGCCAACATTGCAAGTGAATTAGCCCTCGCTCCACTCCAGAGATAAGGGATTGTCATTGGCTGTGACCGTAGGATAAACAGTGACAAATAAGCCAGCTAGAGTATCTTCTGGGCCCCTCATGTCCGGAAATGTATTAATAGACTCAAAAGTGAGCAAAACTATCAACAAAATATGTCGTGTGTGTCTCCGCTGAAATCCAAGAGCATATCCTGGGACGCTGCTCGGCCCCTCTTCTATTTGTAGTCACGTTGGTCGTACAGGCTGTTGCTTCATTCCCTACAGGGAGGTCATTTTGACAGCGGAGAGCTGTTACGTTTGCACTGCAACGTAAACAGTTCCCCGCTGCCACATTTTAGTCATTTGCACTGCGAGGTGCAAATTTAAAGGGCAAAAGGCAGCGTACACGCGTTTACGCTGCTCTTTGCTCTTTGCATTTGCACTCAGCAGTGCAAAGTGGGTAAACGCTGCCTGGCATGCTTGTGTTTATTTTTCGTTGTGACCACAGGTGAGTGGTGCTCACAATTACAATGAAATGCTCTTCGCCATGCTTGCATGTCAGAGAGGGGGACACCTCTGCTAGACACATACTAAGGGCATGGCAGCGCTTACAACGAATCCCTGTGGGGTCAACCTCAGGGATCACCAGCCTTTGCGCCACGTTAAAAAGCATGTAGGCGGAAATACCAGAATATTTGTATGCCAGAGTGGAAAGGAGCGGCGCAATTGCAAGATGCATTCCTTCCCTTCTCTCTGCCATACAAATTGTTGAAAATCGGGTTTACTGGAAATGCAAAGCGTAAACAAGCATTATGCAAGACTTTTAGTCATTGCATTTCTGGTACGCAGGGCCGAACTTGAGCCCCCGGGTGTCAGTGGAAATTTCCTTCTGCAGTTAGCGAGTAAGTGTGAGTGTTGTGCGCATGCAAACAGGATGCGCTCCGCGGCATACATAAACCGGCAATGCGCGCAGCAGCATGCGAACGCCCTTGTACACAATCATACACCATGTGCTCAGCATGCGCCGCTGGACGGCCACCACACCCGAGGCAGGTCCGAACACGAAATGCAAGACTGCGCAGGAAAAAGCCATATTAGGGCTTAACGCAAAAAGATGAACTCTATTCCTCATAGAAAATTGGAGCAGAAATGGACGCAGAGAGCAAACTGGTGCAGCACTAAGTGGGCACTGAGGTACAAATTAGACAGGCTAGTGCACTCAAGGGGAAACCTGGGTCACAACTTATAATTGGGGGCAAAACAGGGACAAACAGGTCAAAAAGTGGAAAACAAGTGGAAAATCGGAGCAGAACTGGGCTATGGGGGAAAATTGGGCCAGAAGTCGACACTGGGGTAAAACATGGCATTAAGTGATACGCGTGTTCAGAACTCAGTAGTGATGGTCCAATGAGGGTGGCAGTGGCCACCCAGCGGCCTACTGGGGTATAACTCAGGACTGAGGAGTACATTGAGGCTAGAACTCAGCAATGAAGGGCACATTGGGGCAGAATTACACACTGACGGGCAGACTGGGGCAAAACTAGGCACTTGCTGGAAATTGGGGACTAACTCAGCAATGACAGCCAAACTGGTGCCGAACTCGGGAGCTTATGGTCAAACTCGCACCTTAAGGAGCACATTGGCGGCAAACTGGGCACTTAGGGGCAAACTGGGCACTTAGGGGAAAACTGATTTTGAAGTTGGCACTGAGCAGCAAATTGGAGCACTATACTGCACGAAGAAGCAAATTGGGGCATTTCACTCAAAAATGTCTGGAGTTTGTGACTTAAAATGCAACATTTCAGCTCGCTTGGGCCAATGTGGGGAAAACATATGCAGCCCTCCACTGTAAAAGGTAACCAGCCGCAACATTGCAAAGGGCAATTTGCTGGCCTCACAGGGACATCTTTAATCATCAGAACTGCCACAGGCATATTCCTAATCCCAGACAGAGATTATGAATTTGAAGGTTTAAAGTGTTAGACATATAATTGACTTGGCTAGACGAAAGATAACATGATTCTTTGAGTGGTGCCATTCTATGGGGGGTTTAGAACATACTTTCGTTCCCTCTAGACACTTTACATTTTGCAACTTTAGGACCAGCCGCACGAGCATCATTATGCCTAATGAGTAACTGTGCAACCGACTGCGCGATAAGGACGCCTGCCAACTGCACGGTCACATCCACGACAGTACAGACGCTTTACTGTGTCAGCAAATGGGAGGCACACCAGAAACCCAGCCCTACTCTGCTCACCAGAAACAAAGCCACCGCACTGCCCAGGATGAAGCCTCCGATGACGTCCACACAGTGGTTGCGGTACTCCGACACCCGGTTGAGTCCGGTGAGGAATGCAGTGCAGAGGGTGCCAAGACACAGCACAGGCTTGGCCAGTCTGCTGCTCTTCGTTTTGATTGTGCTTGTAATGTACATCTGAAAAAGAGAGCAACACCCACTTTTACAACGTGTGCATGACAATACGGTGACAAGCCGAGAGACATCCTCATAAGAAAACTCCTTCAAAGTCATTAGGCACTGCATGTCTGCAGTATATAGGGCATGCAAAACTGTTGTAGGAATGTCCAGAATATCAACAGTTACATTAAAAAATCAACACGTGCAATCATCTGATTCCATTTGTACTTAATTCGTCATATACAGAATTTAACGAAAATTATCTTATTCCAAAAATTAGGACTCGGCGGGGAGGGTGTGGCAGCCCCTCAGCCAATGAGAAGGCACAGAATGGGGGCATTACCAGCGCTAATCTCCCCGCTCCGAGCAGCCTCAAGGCTGGAGGCCGCCATCTTCCCCCTGCCAGGGAATGAGGTAAGTGGTGTCCCACTTCCCCTTACCCCTCTCTCCTCCCCATCTAAAGAATTCCCATCACCCATCCCCAATTACCTTAGTTGAAGTCTATTTTGGTGGGCAGAGGCACTGGGAACACTTCTGTCCCCAGCGCGTCCGCTCCCGATCTGCGACAGGCCGTCATGGAAGGGAAGAAGGGACTACACGTAGTCTCTTCTCTCCTTTCCATGGTGGCCATGTCTTTGTTTACTTTTTTTAATGGGTGCCATGGAAAGAGAGAACAGACTACATGAAGTCCTTTCTCCCGTTTCCATGGGGGGCATTTTTTTTAAAACTTTTTTTCTATTTTTTTCAATGGCCGCCATGGAAAGGGAAAATGGACTTTGTTTTCCCTTCCCCTGGTGGGCATCTTTGTTACATTATTTTTTCTGTTCCGAAACGCCAGAGTGTTTTGGAAACAGAAAAATATATACTTTTAGTACCCCATCTTATGGGCCCAGGTGCTAATAGCAAAAGGCCCCTCGCAGGGGGCATTACCACTTCAGTTAATGGCATTACCTGAAGTGGTAATGCCACCCTCTACTCAGGACCTATTGTTTAAGTAGTGTGCAGTCTATTATTGCACGGCTCATTGACGTACTCAGTGTAGTTGTGAGAAAGTCACTGCCAGGAAGGGACTGGAAAAGCTGACTGCACTCTAGTCAAGCTTCCATAAAAACACACACCCAGCCCCTGTAAGTGATCAGCCGACCCTTTAAGGAACCATTACCGATCCCATTAGGTAGCAAGGAGTAGTCCGACAAATCAGGATGGAGATGCGGGAAACAAGTTCACTTTGTAAAACATGTAAACATAGGCACAATAATGCAGTATCTGGACAAAGGTAGACATCTTAAAAGTAACATAGAAGGAAACAGAGAAACAAGTCATTTAGCTCAGACTATTATAAAAGGTGTGTGTTAGGAAGAAAATGCTGAGGTTGTCAAATAATGATTACAACCGTTCTACATGCTGGAACATAGAGTAAAGGAGGCCCGCATCAAGTGGGGGGTTGGCTCACTGAGTAACATTATCTCTGGACATAGAGCACATGTGTGACCTCCATTCACTGTAGCATGAGCTGCTGGTAGGACACATCTTATGTGGATCCCCAGTCTCACATCGACATGACCCGCGCTTCTGGCAGAAGTGCTGTGAGTGAAACAGGATACTCAGAACATACCGAATTGGGACAAAGCTCTCTTCATAATTTGCCGTTCACAAATTACTTTAAATAATGTATCATGCTTCCTCGTCTGCTCATTATGATCCCTCTACGAAGACATTCAGAGGCGTTGCTAGGGGGAAGCTGAGGGGGCTATAGCCCCAGGTCTTCTGGTTGTAGCCCCGGATAGAAGCTCAGGGACTACAACCAAAAGGCTATAGCTAGCCCCGAATCCTGCCGGTTTCAACATTAGCTTAAGACATTAGAAACGTTTCTCTGAAGAACATTTTCTTTTGCTCTGGAGCCATTTGAGGAATGAATTGGAAGCCATATTAACTCTTTTGTATCCTACATATAGTTGGCAAATGACAGCGTGTTGACTTGTACTGGTTATCTAATTGCTGCCCCACGTGGAGCTCCTCGTGTGATTCTGGCACTGTGACGTAAGACAACACTTCTCAGAGCTCTTTTGCTGGTCTCTCTGTAAGAGTATCTGTTGAGTTGTGCATGTATGGCTGCATGTATGGCTGGAGGTGCTGCGAGGACCTCAGCTAACAAGCATGATTGTGCAGGATTCCATCCAGGACACATTATATGATAGGCTGGGTAATGACCTTTAATTTCTCGGCCCAGTTTGATTAAAAAAAAGAGGGATGACCTGGTATAGGTGAGAACACATAGTCTAAAACTGAATAATCCCTAGCAAGATGGCCTCTTGACAAACATGAACAAACATTACAAGCTAGTTTATTAAGTCTAATTCCACAGGCAATGTCTCATAAACCTGAGGGTATTCTCCCAAGTAGACCTTGGGAAACCCTTTTTCAGGTGACCAGGGGAGGGCTGGTGCTCTCATATCCCAATCCTGGGAGTGGACGAGCAAGAGAGGATCACCTGGATAGGGGAGCCAGGGTTATGCTCAGGGGAATACCCAAAAGGAGACGCAGTATTATACCACGCAGGTGAGCCAGTGAGACGAAGTCCCTGAGGTTTTCCTTGGTTATTCCACATCTACCTCCCTTCCATCCAAATAAGTTCCCTTAATAACATCCTACCACCCTGTTACCCTCAAAACCCATAACTCCCAGAATCCTTGTTTCACCACTCTTCAATAGAATACTCCCCATCCTTCGGCTCCAACCCCCTGTGGGTATTCCTTTCCAAACACCCAAGGTATTATGACAGAAAACTCATGTTCCCACAATTCCCCTTGTTCATTTCACAATCTCAGGTATTCCTATTTGCCACACAAATCCCACCCTTCTGAAATCACCTACCCCCCTAGAATGAAGGCTATAATTCCCCATAACACCTCTTCTCTATCCTCTCATGCAGAGCACTTAGAAACTCTACATCTCCCCTTTTCCCGACATAAAAAACAACGGCCTAATATGCAACATGTTTCACTGACATGTCCCAATACAAGGGTCAGACAAAGTCAGGCAATTGATCAGAATCACACGCACATGACGGCCCATTCCCTTCCCCACAGGGATAAAAGGGGGAGCAAGAGAGCACAGTACGAGCAAGGCAGACCGCACGACGAGACAGCTATCCAGACCCGGCAGTTCAAGAGGAGGAGAAAGGCAGCAAAGAAGCTGAGGAGAGACACGACCTTGCCCTCTTCATCAAAACACTGGGGACCCTCCCCTTAAAGAACAGTAAGGCCGAGGACAATAGCCCAAGTGTGCTGCAGCAGATGTCAATGTTACAAGAGCGTATTGACGCTAATAAGCCAGAACGAGAGAGACTCCTGATTCCCCTGTGCCAGCCTTGACTCCAGTTAAGAGGAACACCAGGCAGTTCATCACAGCCGACGAGGCGAGGGGAGAGCCGAAAAGAACCGGGCTGTGGTAAATGAAAGCCACAAAGTGGCAAAGTGAGAACAGCTTAAAGAACTGTAACATTGTAAAGGGGAGACCATCTGCAAAAGAGAGCCGGCACCACGTGGGTGCTTGTCCATCAAACCCTGGTCAATCCCCATCTGAATGAAACTACAGATACCAGAAGGCCATAGGAGAGCCGCCAAGATAGGTCAAAGTGATCATACAGGAGGTCAAGCAAAATCCTCATACAGTTGTAAGCCTTTGACCTAAGAACTGTGAGACAGCAAGGGAAGTGAAGTTGGCAAGAGTGAACCCGGAAGAGGGATGCTTACACAAAGGGGTCAAGTCTAAAGTTCCAAGAAACAGTGTGTTAACAAGAGTGAACCCAGCTGAGAGATGTCCACTGGAACTGTTTAAAAAGACATTGAGTTTTGTGAGTGAAGGAAAAGCCATAGTGAACCCAGTGGAGGGAGGCTGAAAGTAAGAGGAGGGTCAGCTCCCGGAAGAGGGGGGATCCAAGGGTGAACCACCATCCGAGAAAAGCCTTAGTGAACCCGGAGGAGGGAGGCTGAAAACAAAGTGGGGTCTGCACCCGGAAGAGGGGGACCCAGGTTTGAAGCCATCACACGAGAAATACGTGAAGCAGAACTTTTTTGTTTGTTTGTTATTTTTCTTCATTAACCTATCAGGCCCTCGGGACCAGGAAATCACAACCACCTAAGGCCTTGATATTGATAGGAATTGTTTTGGGATCCAAGCCCAGAAGAGTGAGATCTAGGGGTTGAAAAACTATCACCCAACACCACAAGGAACAATGGTCAGCACCCAGGAGAGGGGGAACAAGGGGCAAAGAATTTTCACCCTAAGGGAAACCAGGAAACAGACTTTCCTTTTGTTGATGGAACTTTTGGTTATATTATTTGAATACCTCAGGCCCTCGATGGGAGGAGACTTTCAAGAGAAACGAGACTTGGCCATCGACTGTCCTGATAGCTGCAAGTGAAACTGTCATCTCGTGCTGGGGAAGCTCGAGAGTGTGCTTTGCTCCAAGATCCTGCCTTACCCCATGCCGAAAACGTGGGGATGGGAGTTCCAGGCTACTGCATCCTGACATATTATTTGTGAACACTGCTTTCTTGACAACTATCCCACACCCATTTGTGTATTAGTTCTAAGGTTTGGCAATAGGTTTCTTAGTATAGGCCCTTTTTATTTGACACAACGTCCCTAGGACTGACTTATTTTCATTTGATGGTCGACGCTTGCTCCCATCTTAGATTTAGGTTTAGATAAGGTGTTTTCCCAACCTGCATACAGTCTAGTAAACACCCTTGAACTGTTATCACTCTTGACTGTCTTTAATGTTGCCATTAGGAGTTCCTTACACATGTCTGCCAAATATTTTTTTTTTGAGAGTCAAATCCTGATGTATGTTCCGAAAAACAGTCTTATCTAAGACAAAGGCCCTCATTACGAGTTTGGTGGTAACCATACCGCTATTGGCGGCATGGCTGCTGCCAAAATCGCGTCGGGGTCCAGGTCCTCGGAATGAGGATTTACCGGGCCATTCCGAGTTCAGAAGGGGCGGTAATTCCTAAGGACCCGGACACGGTCCTTCCCCATTCCCATTTCAGCCCCCATAGGGCTCAATGGGAATGGGAGAGGGAGCTAACAACGGGCCATTACGAGATGGCCCGTTGTTTGCTCCCTCTTCCCCTCGCGGGACCTGGTAAGCACGCCTGGTTTTCCCAGGCGTGCTTACCATGTCCCGCGAGGGGAACTCGTAATGCGGCGGTACGGAGTGAACGGCGCCGGCACCTTTTACGGCGCCTTTCACTCCGTACCGCCAGGGTAGTAATGAGGCCCAAAAGGTCATAGTGGTTGAAACCAAGTGTTACAAAATATCAAAAATTATATGTGATAGTAAAAATTAACTGATGCATGTTGGGAAATGAAGTCCTATCATGGAGCAAAGGTAACTGTTTTAAACCAGTTTTACCAAACGCCAAGAGTCACATGAAATAATCAAAACAAATGCATGTTCATAAAAGAAGTGTTACCAAAAAACAAGAGTCAACATTGAGGAAATCTAGTCAAGACAAGAGTCAGATATGCTAACGTTATTACACATTGATAAAACAAGGTCCAATGAAAGAACAAGAAAGACATTTGTTGGAATACGCAGGGTTGTCCAATGCAGGCTGCAAGCAAGAGCGTCTGGGAGTGGGAAAGAGAAACACTCAACAAAAGTGGCATCTACATACAGGAACGATGAAGGGCCACTTGGTGAGGATGAACAGACCTTGCTATCCCAAAAAGAACAACTAAGGAAGTGATGAGACAACAGTCTCTATGTTCTAATCAATACAAAAAATTCCTATGTATTATATTTATTGAGTTCTCATTTGTTTATTGTTGAGGAATTTTCACAGTAACATGTTAATCATGAAAAGGGGAGTCTTGCGCTGAAAGCTCATCTTTTCTACTTGAATAATGAAACTTGCTAGGGTGACAGCTCTTCGACCAGCAAGTATGTGTGCACACCTAATGGTGATATGTGGGATTCATAGTTTAAAGTACACTTTCAAAATTGTTGTTCTATACTATTAAGCTTGGCACCAGTGTAAAACTCCATATGTAGTAAAATTTAATAAATGCACTATTTTCCAGGCATAGCAATAGTAACATTATTTTTAAGAAAGTCTAAGGTAAGGCAGATCATAGCAGGTATAACTTCCTTTCTGCTGTGTGTCCTGTCTTGAAAATATGACTAAGTGAAACAAAAGAGGTGATGGCTGGAAGGTTTAGAATTAGTCTTAACCTCTGGCATTGCTCTGGGCAACCCTCCAGACCATCGCTCCTCGCTTGCTAAGCCATTACAAAAGGGGAAACAACCATATGCAAATCAGACTTGGCCCCGCCCCAAATGGGGCAGTCCAACCTGAACTGCTTGGTCACATCCCTTCTGCACAAAACCATAAGCATCCCCAGACATGTTTCAGCCTCGTTGGGCCTCATCAGTGAGGAGTAGCTTGCGTCTTTAGGCCCAACAGGCACGAGACCCACGTCTGGGCATACGCACCCCACACCGGGTGACTAAGCAAAACAAAGGAGTTAATGGCTGGAAGGTTTAGAATTAATCTTAAACTCTGCCATTGCTCTGGGCAAACCTCCAGACCATTGTTCTTCACCTGAGAAGTCATTACAAAAGGGGAAGACCATATGCTAATTAGGCTTGGTCCCACCGCAAAAGGAGCAGTCCAGCCTGAAGTGCTTGGTCACATCCCCTCTGCACGAGACCACAATCCTCCCAGACATGATTCAGCCTTGTTGAGCATCATCAGTGAGGAGTAGCTTATGTCCCTAGCTGGTTTTAGTTTGTCTCCCTATGTGAGAGAGGGTATGCCCAGGCGTGGGTCCTGTGCTCTCTGCGCCATAGGGAACCAAGCTGCACCTCACCGATGAGGCCCATCAAGGCCGAAACATGTCTAGGTTTCCTTGTGTTTCC
This sequence comes from Ambystoma mexicanum, assembly GCF_040938575.1. NCBI lineage: Eukaryota > Metazoa > Chordata > Amphibia > Caudata > Ambystomatidae > Ambystoma > Ambystoma mexicanum. The sequence continues at coordinate 313,382,920 of NC_090937.1, read as the reverse complement.
ATGCAGAGGGGATCTGGCCTAGCGGTTTTGGCAGGACTGCTCCCTTTTGTGGCACTACCTGACTGATTTGCATATGGCTGGAACCCCCTTGCAATGGCGCTGACGGGCTAAAAAACAGTGGTGTTGAAAGTTTGCCAGAGCAGTGCCAGTGGTTCAGATTAATTCAAAACCTACCACCCATCACTTTTTTGGTTTTTGAAAATATGACTGCATGCTAAGAGTAATGGGAAAATGTGTGACTACTGTCTTGAAAACAGATGCTCTTTTCATATATGTGCCAAGGTTAAATCAGCGCACCTTCCTTGAAGCTGGCTCCAAGAATTAATATGCTTTAAAGAGGATACCTTTACTGGGCTCCCATTAAGCTTCTAAGAGGAAGCTACCTGGTAAAGCATTTACTCCTGGCACGTAGAGTATGGAATTTGAAGTCAGTTGTCAAAATATTACTTACACAAACAACGAAGGCATTACTTAATTGAAAGGAGATCTCAATGCAAATATGGGTCATAGCACACATTTTCAAGAAATTATTGAGAAAGTAGTTAACTGGTGAAAGGGCAGTTTTAATTCCTAAAATTGACCTTCAGTGAGAGTGATTGTTATTTTTCAATTTCCTTATTTGAATTATTTACTGTCTGTTTCCAGCTGAGTTCCATATTTATAGCCTGCTACAGAATGTGACTCTATGTTGTGCCCTTGAAAAAGCACTAGGTCTCTCAGGGTCCAGCCGGCATCCAAAAGCCACCTGTTCACTGAGTGAGTACCCTCATGGTTAGCTGTGAGCGCTACACTGGTTGGAGTTCATGTATATAACATCAGAGGTACTGTACTCGGGAGATGTCAGAAACATTGTGCATATGAAATCCTGCACCGAGTGCAACAGCTATCCTTAGTGCCTACAAGAGTGGATCTTGCCAGATTTGGCCGAGGCTTCTGCTCCTAATTAGTGAGGTCTGCTGACCCAGGACCCATTCTGATACTTCAATTGTGATTGGATTTCTAGACCGAATCCACGTCTCAGTGAAATCTCAAGACAATTTGAAGTGGCTACTCATGGTAATTGAGTGCCAAGCAAATGTTTCAATGATTGCACACTTTCTCGTATCAAATTTTGTGTTCAACCTCCAAATTCCTTATATAATCAGATGTTTGCATCTGTACTTTGTTTACGTCTTCTGCATACACTTTGCAAAATATTCACTTTGCTGCATGTATCTCTTTACTTCTTCTGTCTTTCACGCCGCCTAACATTCACCTCATCATTACAGGGGGAGACCCCTGTAACTACCTCTTTTTTTCTCACTCATATTCTTCACCCTACCCTCTCCTTGACCCCAACCCTAAGGTTACAGCTAACCATACCCATTTACACCTTGACAATGTGAAGATGAAGACGATGTAATGTTAAGATGAAGTAAATGCATGAAGCAGTAAATATCTGACGAAGTGAATGTAGAAGAAGTAGGTATAGTAGACGTTTCTTAATCGAACTAAAGGGGTGGGGTACCTGTCAAGCCAATGGATGTTGAGCATGGGGATGAGGCCATATGAGAAGATAAGTGTGAGGAATCGCCAACGGCAAAGGGTATAGGAGCCCTGGCTATTTTGTGTTTCTTATTAATTAAGAAAATTATGTGGGTAATCCCATCTTTTAAAGGGTTATCTGCAATTAAATTCCCCTACCATAAGCTCCATACCAAAAGCATGGTGTACACCTGTGCCCCGATGCATCAGTAGCATGATCTACAGCACCTGCTTTCTAGTGGAATGGAGCAGGTTGGGGGGCCGCTGTTGCGCGGCAGAAAGATGGCTGCCTAAGCGCCGAGCTCCGGACGGAGAGAACAACTTTTTTTTTAAATATCCTCTCCGGTGCAGTGAATCTCCCGCTCCTTCTTGTGGTCCGTGTAAGAACCATCCCTCCATACTGCTGCCATCTTACACGCTGGGAGACCCTGTGGAGGCAGAGCGGCACCCGCGCTGAGATCCTGCAGCGGACGCGCCTTGCTCGCCGCGGCCTGCCTAGCTTCTGGACTCCGTGGTGTGCGGGCCTGCAAGGGGGAGGGGCGCCCTGCGCGGTCGACGCACGTCTGGGGGCCGTGCCCGATCCTTGGTCCTCCTGGGTTTGGCTGCACTGTGGGCCCTGTGCTGCTGATGAGGCCTGCGCGGCAGCGCCCAGGACCCCCCACCATTTCCCGACGCGGCCCCCGGTGTTGCAGCTGCCCCGCCTGGCGGACACATCGGCAGCCTGAGGCGCCGTGGGGGGGCCGCTGCAACACTGCCGGCCGGACTTGGGTCGGCCCCCCCCCTGGCCACCGGGTGCCTACCCAGACGCTCCTCCTGGATTGAGGTAGGGGGCCTGGTGGGGGCTGAGGTCGCCGCTAGGTGTGCTCTTGCACTGCAGTGCAGCACTGCTTGTGGGCCCAGAACATGCTACAGACTCTGTGCATAGCAGCTGAAAGACACTATCTGCTCTGTCAATCACGGGTGGTGGATCTATCCTCCTGCTAACTTGGAACTGTGTTGATCCGATGCCTACTGACCTTGGTTGCTGCCGCCCCTGTGAGGCAGAACACTGAGCTTTGGCCACACTCTGTGCACCCCCGCCCTGGTGTTCGGCAGGTGACGGCCGCGGGGGGACCCCATGCGGTGGTATTGGGCGCCTACTGTGCACCGTATTTCCTTGTGGAGGGCTACTACCTACCCTGCAGGAGTTGATCTGGTGGTGAACTCAGGAGCCAAAGACTTGCCTGTGGCCACACTAAGCCGTGTATTGAACTCTACGAAATCAGCGTTGTGAACCCTAATTAGTGCCATACCCTCTGATCACTCCACGTGCTCTGGCCACGGACGTGGCCCTACTCTGACCACTGGGACCTACCCTGCGCTAGACCGGCCCCAGGAGCCTGCGCTGCTGGCAGTCACACTCTGACCAGTCCCATCCTAAGGCATCCCTCGCCACTGCTGCTGCAGACGCAGGTCCTCTCCACTGGTGACGCCTCCGCTTGCGCCGAATCCACAGTGGGCCGGAACTGTAAAGCCACCACTGGGCACATACGTACAGACTAAAGAAGAAGCCCAGGAGCATAGCTTACCCAGGAGCAATATATAATCTCAATGACCCGAAGGACTGCACCACTACCTGCCTTGATACACCTACTCCAGCAATCGCTACTGAGGAACTCCACTGCCTCTGATCGCTCATACTCTCCCTGGTTCCTAGAGCCCCCTTTCCTGGTCCTCACCATGACTAAAGGATCCGGTGACGGGAAAAAGCAAAGTTCACTGAACATGTTTGCCAAAACACTGTCCAAGCCAGCGTCTGATGCCCCTGAGGAGGCGCCCGTCGCCTCGGCCCCCTCGGCCCCAGATGATTCACAGAAGATGCTGGAGTATATTCAGGATGGATTCACTACACTGCATACTAAACTTGACGATATTAATGGCACCATCTCCTCCATAAAAGCCCATATCGAAAAAACAGACGGGCGAGTCGCTGAAATTGAAACTACAGTGGGTGCCTGCTGAGGATGACCTGAGTTCTCTCCACGCCACGGTTTCCACTCTTACCAATCTGGTCTCAGCAGTGGAGAAGAAAAATGATGATCTCGAATCCCGCTCGAGACGAAATAACCTGCGCATTGTTGGGGTACCCGAGGACAACATCATGGAACCCATGGAGGACTACGTGGAATGCATCCTCATGGCACTCCTGGATACACCTAAACTCTCCCTGCAGTTTGCGGTCGGAAGAGCACACTGGTCCCTGACGGCAAAACCCAGACCGGGTGCCCCCCGCGGCCCATCATAGCCAGAATCTTGAACTTCCGGGACCGTGATGCCCTTCTGCGTGCAGCCAGGATTAAGGGAGAATTTCTCGTTGGGGTGGCCAGGATCCACCTTTACCCAGACTACTCCGTGGCAGTACAGCAGGAACGCAAAACCTTTGATACTGTGAAAAAGAGACTCCAAGACTTTGGGGTTAAATACTCCATGCTGTTCCCCGCAAAATTAAGGATCGAACACTCCAACAAAACTTTTTTCTTCACAATCCCGGAGGAGGCCTCTAAGTTTATCGATGAGCATTTTCCTGGCTGAGCCCTCGCCACCACAGTAGAAGCTTAGTCCGGTGTGATATCTACCAATCTGGCCTACGCCAGCAATAGGCCGAACTCACCCTTGCTCATTACAGTGTCTAGGTCTTCCAAGAATACATCTGTTGTCAGTCTGTTCCCTCTTGTTAAGCTGATCCTCTGGTTTCCGGTCCTCGTAGGACACACAGACTTATTGTGTTTAGCAATCACCGATACCCTAATGCTTTCCCAGTTCCAGTTATGGCGAGGCACCGTTTCACAAGCCCCCAAATGTGATACCGGGGACCTGATTGTGGTCAACTTAACTGTATCATTCCTAACCCTGACAGGTATACATTAACAGGCAGCTTGTGGCCCTCTTGGGTCAACCAATAATCCCCTACATGCGTAACCTACACCACACACTAGCTAATTCAACTGTATTGGAAATCTCCTCACAATCTCTCCAGTCCGCGGCACCATCGCTAGGCCAGCTAACAGGCCCCCAGGTGCTGATGCCGAGAAGTTTTTTGTTGTTATGGTTGGGTTGGGGTATCATTCCTCTGTTTGGGGGAGGGGTGTGGGTTTGGGGGGGTGGGGTGTTATGAAAAAAAAGTCTTGACAACCACCAGAGATGACACATGTAACGCATTAGTACATCACAGGTCCACAGATAGGGTGACACACCTGCCCAGGCCGGGATGGCATAGTCCAACACAAACCTCTAGAGAAAAACTCAAACAACCGCCCCCCGCCGATGGCGGATAGCAGCTTAACCTTCATGAGCTGGAATGTGAGGGGACTAGGCAACCATAAAAAGATGCGTCAAATACAACTCTATGCTGAGTGCCAAGGAGTTCAGGTCCTATGCCTACAAGAAACCCACTCTCGCTCTGAGCAATACAAGAGATTCGCTAAACAGTGGGGACCCCAGAGGTACTACACTAACTACTCCACTCAGAGTCGTGGTACACTCACTTTAATTCATAGGAGCCTTAAGTTCTATTGGTCCCATTCACAAATAGACCCCCTCAGGAGATATATACTTATTATCAGCAAATTGCATAGCCAAGAGGTAGCCATCTTGAACATATATGGCCATAACATTGACAATCCCGAATTCTACCTTCACCTGGCCACAGTCATGGAAAGTTACCCCCAAATTCCGATAATATGGGGCGGCGATTTCAACACTATCCTGGACTTTAACCTAGACAGATCAGGCTCCTGACCTCGCCAGCTCTCAAGGGCAACCTACATGATTCTCACAATTCTCCCCCGGCTAGCAGTAGTTGACGCTTGGCGCCTAATGTACCCTGACTCTCGCACGTATTCCTATTATTCCTCAGTCCATGACTCAAATTCTAGGATAGACAGGTGGCTCTTATCGGACATACTGATCAGGTGCCTGTCCCATCTGGCCATCCTTCCCTGAATGCTATCGGATCACCCTCCAGTGATTATATCATTGAACTGGGGCCATGACTATGAAAAAATCAGACAATGGAAAATGGAGCCCCATTCCCTCCTAGACCAGGCCTTCACCTCCGAACTTGAATCTTCCATCGAAGAGTTCTTTGAGATTAACACAAATTCAGTGTCCTCACAAGCCACCCTTTGGGAATCCTTTAAAGCTTACACGAGAGGTATGGCCATCTCCAAAGGGAGCGGCATTCTGAAAAATATCTGGGGGGATATCGCTGACAGCGAATCGTCCCTAGCTAATCTGGAGTCCCAATATGCCCAAGACCACTCCCCTGACACGCTGGCGTCACTGGGTTCAGAACTTGACAGATTCTGCAGCCTTGCGGAGCGTGAGGTTAAGTTCCTGGATGGCCCTCAGGCGGCGAGACGATATGGGGAGGGTGAGAGACCAGGCCGCATGCTGGCCAGACTGATACATCACAAGTTTGGAGCCCCCAACATTCCGGAAATAGATAGGCCCGACGGTACACTAGCTTCCTCTCCACAAGACATCAACGCAGAGTTCCTAACATTTAACACCTCCCTATACTCGAAGGCCGAAGGCCCCCCTGTCTCAGAGATTGACTCCTATCTGGAAGACCTCTCTCTCACAGTCCTGTCTAGTGACGCCATTGTCTCCCTGGAGAGACCCTTCACGGCCGAAGAACTTACGTAGGCCATCGAGTCGCTTGCGGCGGGGAAGGCTGCTGGGCCGGATGGCCTCCCCATTGACTTTTACAAACGTTATAAATCTCTTCTAGTTTCGCACTTACTGGCTCTATGGGAAGAGGCATGCGAGAAAAGTATACTCTCCCCTCTCTCTGAGAGGCTATGATAACAGTTCTTCTCCAACCAGGCAAACCTCCCACCCAATGCGGTTCGTACCGCCCACTTTCATTAATCAATTGTGACGTCAAAATATATGCTAAACTACTCGCTAACCGACTGGCTTTATTCATGCCCCACATCATTCGGCCTGACCAGGCAGGTTTTGTCCCAGGTAGGTCCACATCCCTTAACCTCAGAAGACTCTTCAATGTGATCAGCAGGATCAACCCAAAGACACAGGCGATGGCAGCCACTTTAGACATGCAGAAGGCATTCGATTCAGTATCCTGGGAATACCTGTGGCGAGTCCTTGAAAAATGCAAATTTGGCCCCAACTTTCGAACCTGGGTCATGCTCCTCTACACCAGCCCAATGTCCAGGGTCCGCAATGAGGACAGATGTTCCACCCCCTTCCAGATAGCCAGAAGGACGCGACAGGGATGCCCCTTCTCTCCGCTAATATTGGCAATAGCTATGGAACCATTTGCGGACATGATGCATCAGTTGCACTCCCACAGAGGCTTGCGCGCTGCGGGACAGTCTGAAATTGTCTCCCTATATGCCGATGATGCCCTTCTCTACATCCGCTCCCCCGAAACCAAGCTTTCTCATATTCTGAACGATGTTGCCCGATTTGGACACATATCTGGGCTGAAAGTTAACTGCTCCAAATCGGTCCTATTTCCGCTCACAGACACCACACAACCACCTTCTGATCTAAAGGGATTCACTTGGTCTCAATCCAACATCACTTACCTGGGGGTGGCGGTTTCCCGACACACAGAGAAGTTGCGCATCGACAACTATCAGAACTACCTCACTAACCTGACCACCAAGACCGCTAGCTGGTCTAGACTCCCCATCTCCCTAGCTGGTAGAATCTGAATACTTAAAATGGTAGTGCTACCCCAACTCCTCTACCGATTCACCAACCTTCCTCTATGGCCAGGTGATGAATTCTTCAAGGCGCTACGCGACATAACTAACACCTTCCTCTGGCATTCCGGTGCTGTCTGCCTCAAACTAGCTAAACTTACCACCTATAAGGAACTAGGCGGGTTCAGCACCCCCGACTTTCTCAGATACTGGGTGGTACCCGAGTCCCAATTCGCTTCCCATTGGTTCGACACCATAGATCCCCCTCCTCATGTCCGAGTCGAGAAATTGAAGGTTAGCGGGCGAACAATTGGCTCCCTCATTCTCAAGCCCGTCCCACCTGACCTCGACACTGCAGACCCCGTGGTTAGTACATCCTTGGCTCTCACCAAATTATGGGCGATGGTTGCCACGCCTCACCCATTTCATGGGGACCTCCCGCTCTGGAATTTCTTCCCTGATACATCCCTCAGTCCATTGTGTCTCGCTGGACTGAGGCAGGCATCTTGACACTTCACGATGCCTATGAACAGGGTAAATTTCTCGAGTGGTCAGACCTCCCTCTCTCCCTCAGACGCAAGCCATCAGCATGGCTGCAATACTCCTCGCTTCAAAAGAACCTTAAAGCCAGATACCCCTGTTTCCCCACATTGCCACCAGACGATTCCATAATTACTGAACTTTGCTTTTCCGATGTCTTCAGAGGGAAGGTATCAAGACTGTATAGCCTGTTGCAGACTAGAGCTGCCCCCTCTTTTACCAAACTAAGACTTAGATGGGAGGAGGATCTCAGAATCGATATTACCGATGAACGCTGGTCCCGAATGTGTGCGCGTACCCAGGAAGTGTCCTCCAACTCTAGGTTCAAATTACTGCAGATTAAGGTGCTGCACAGATATCACTACACGCCAACTAAACTGCATCATACGTTGCACGAACTCTCGCCTAACTGCCCGAGGTGTGGCGCTGACCAAGCCTCTTACATTCATATGATCTGGAACTGCGCGCACCTGACGCAATACTGAGGTTTGCTCCACAATATCCGACATACTAGCTCATACTATAGACCCCTCTCCTATGCGCTGCCTCTTCCACGATTTCCCCAGTTTGAAGCGCGACGCTAGGAAATTGGCAGGTCTGTGCATGATGCTGGCAGTGCACTGCATTCTAATGCGCTTGTTTCGACCCAGTGCGCCCACCTATGCGCAGTGGCTCAGGGCAGTCACCTGGGCGCACGATACCGAGGAGGGCTGCGGAGCAATGCAACACCCCCACTCGAAACCAAGGGACATTTGGCGTCTGTTCCGCAACTACATGTCAGCCTTGACCTCCAACTCAAATTTGGATTCTTCCCCCCCTCCCCGGTCCTCTCTCTAATTGCCCCCCTCTGATGTGCCTCTCTGTTAGGCCTGCTCGCAATACATTTGTTATTATCCAACCCTTGTGATCTGCATGATAAACTTGCACTGTACTGCGATGTCTCCTTGTTGTAATTTGCAAATTGAAGCCATGCTGTGCCCATCTCTGTTTTGTTTTTGCTGTGTGTTGTCAAGCCGAATAAATACATTTGTTTTAAAAAGGAATGGAGCAGGTTCAGAGGTCACAGGTACCCATCTGTCTCTGCAGCACAGGGGCTGCATTTGAGATATACACCTTGGTCCAAAAATGACATAACTATGAGAGTGCTATCCTGGCGGCACATTAAACTGTAAATATAAGTCATGCCACAGTTTGACGTATAGTTGCTGGCATCTCTCACAGTTATCCAAGCTGCAGAAATTTGATATCACACTTGTGTCATCCTAGTCAGCCCAGTTCAGCTGTGAAAAGATTATGTATGCTCCCCCCAGTCAGGCTGTCCTTGCTGCTGCTAGCAAGACTGTAGTCCTTGGGGTTGCATCTCTTTGTTCTTTTGTGAGAGCAGGTAGCACGCTCCCCAGAAAAGCAGACACTACACAGGAAGCTGTCCTGGGCACAGGAATCAAAGAACATATCCATTCACAAAAGGAGTATACCATGATGTGGTATAAGAAAAGGTAATTGTATCCTATTGAGAAAGGATGGGGGCAGCGTTAGTGTAGACACAGGAGCTCTTTATAGCGGGAGGAAGGTTCTACCTACCTCTATTTTTTGTTCCTGCCCCCTCAACTCCCTTTAGCACAAATCACTTTGGATGTTTTGTCAGAAGGCAAGGTCCAATGATTCCTAGCCAGAGGCATGACCCCTTAAACAGTGTCAAGGGTTTTGACCCATGTTGAATTATTAGGCGACAACAAAAACTGAATCAATAGACTGGGTAGATGTGGGGATGAGCTGTCACCACCCATCATTCTATCCCAGAACAAAACTAAATCAATAGACCGGGTAGATGTGGGGATGAGCTGTCGCCGCCCATCATTCTATCCCAGAACAAAACTAAATCAATAGACTGGGTAGATGTGGGAATGAGCTGTCGCCACCCATCATTCTATCCCAGAACAAAACTAAATCAATAGAGTGGGTAGATGTGGGGATGAGCTGTCGCCACCCATCATTCTATCCCAGAACAAAACTAAATCAATAGACCGGGTAGATGTGGGGATGAGCTGTCGCCGCCCATCATTCTATCCCAGAACAAAACTAAATCAATAGACTGGGTAGATGGGGGGATGAGCTGTCGCCGCCCATCATTCTATCCCAGAACAAAACTAAATCAATAGACTGGGTAGATGTGGGGATTGAGCTGTTGCCGCCCACTATTCTATCCCAGAACCAGGAGAACCGTGCAGTTTTGCACACACCAAAATGGTTTACTAACCTGCCACCCACCAGTGCAAGCGTGATGGATCGAAAGCGCCAGGGGTGAAAGGTGGTGCCAAAGGAAAAATAGCAGTGCCTGTTAGATCAAAAGCGCCTTAAAATCACTGCTGTTTCTCTGAAGTGCAAGCTCAAAATGTCCATTTCAATTTGTTCAAAATCCGTTTTTTAATTGATGTCAACAAGTTGCTAAAATCATGGGCACAAGACCACTCTAAAGATTCAACCTTCTTGTGGGGGGTTCCACATCACCACTCTACTGTAAGGATGCCCATCAAAACAATGGCAGCAAGGATTAGAGCTGTCAAGCAAAATCCTCCTTTCAAATTCAAGGCAACTCCTAAAAAAATGGGTGCAGTACCAGCTTTGGACACAAGCCGGTGCTAGCGGTTTAAACTCTAACAGTTGAACTGTACTTCAGGAGTTGCCAAAGGATCCTGAGCCAGCTGGAAAATTCAAAGCCTTTTGGTTAATCAAAATTCATGAACACCTGTGGTTCATAGAAGACAGGCTGATTCAATTAACAGTCCAAGAGGCTGGGAAACCTTCTCACCTCAGAACTCCACACAATAAGCCAGGAGATCACATGGACATGCTAACCAAATGCAGAGTGGCCCCCTGGTCTGCTGACCTCAGCCGACACATTAGACTCTTGCAATTGAATGGGGTATGTTAATTTGGGTGTGGACTGTAAACAGAGCTCTGCCTGGCAGAAGAGACATGTGATCCCTGACGCCCAAGTTTCTGGGGGCGGACCCAAACACTGAAGTGAATTGAATTGAAGGCAAATATATGTTTTATAAAAACACTGATAACTAATTGTAACCAGATGACAGGAATGTACAATTTGGAGATCCTTAAAATGGAAATTGTACCAACAATTTGAGTCTAAACTCAATTCCGTACGATGTTCTGAGGCAAAACCCCATGAATTATGGAGATTGCAGACACGGGGTTCACGCTAGAAAAATGAAAATTTACTGGAATATGGGTAGAAAGGCGGTGCACATGTGTGCCATTTTTGGTAAACGTCCGATATTGGTAAATCAACTAAAAACAAAAATAAGTTGTCATTTTTGAATGTAAGTTCTTAGGAAGATCAGAGTTGAACAAGCATGGACCATAAGTAATATGTAATATGTACATGTAATGTCAAACAACTGTGTATCTGGGAAATATGTGTATTTATGAAAAATGATTTCTAAGGTAAAAGCAAAGGGACGTTTCTTCAATAGATCATAAATGGCTGACATCACTCTGACACACTATCCTTTCTCAAATCAGGGACCAAAGAATCCTTTGACCTATCAAATCTTGAGAGGGTTGGGCATGCAGAATTAGCCGACCCACCCATTTTCAAAACGCATAAAAATAGCCACAGGAAGCCAGGTAGCGACTTTCAATTTCCATTTCCTTGCGGAGCACGCTGACAGACGACTTCACATCCAGAGACTCCAGACTTCAAATCCATCAATCTCCAGAGACAAGAACTTTTGCCAGAACCGGTAGCAGACCCAGACGGCAGAATTATCCAGAGAGACCGGACCTAGACCAGATCGCTGTGCAGTGCTGAAAGCTGACTCAGATCGCTGTGCGCGGAACCAGTACCGGAGTCCAGCCAAACCTGACCAGATCGGGGACGGAGGCCCATTCCTTTCAAAATGATAGTGTGAGTACTCAGCCAGGACTGTGCAAAACCCAATCTCATAGTTTAAAATAATCTAAGTCAAACTATTTTAACCTATCGAGACCTGCATCATAGAAATCGTGTCCCTTCTTTTGATTCAAAGCTGCAAAACTGTCATCTGTCATTCTGAACTTTAAAATTTAATTTTGAGAATCTACCTTCACAAAATCGTCCGTATCTCTGGGAAGAAGTTCCCCAAACACTGGGCAGAACTTTTTTCCCAGGTATCCACCCAATTTCCAGCCCCAAAATCATCCAGCCTTCTTTCCCCACTTCCCTGAGCCCAGACAACCTAATCCGGGAGAGGGGAGGCGAAGGGTGGAGGGGTACCCAAATCTTCCCAACCCGGGGCACTACCAGAGAAGGGATAGCTACACTTCCCGGGATCAGCCCAGGGGAGAAAACAGAACCCCGTATCAGCCTGAGCGGGTTTCCCAACTTGAGCGCCAGGTCCAAAATATGGCACGGGATCTGGGTCACATACTGAGGGCTCAACAGAACCCTCAGATGAGCATGCCACCACAGAATGCCCCAAACTCTGGGCCCGGTGCTCCAGAACAATGACAGGGGGCAGCACCCCGATAACCCACCGGTTCCCAGGGAGGAGGCACAAGGGGAAGGGGGGTGTAAAGCCTTGGAGGAAGCTTCCTTCCCCACTTGTAAACAGCCCCTGGAAACCCAGGAACCGGAAACAAAATCTCCTACCCCTGGAAGTCTGCCGCCCAAGGAGCAGGGAGGAGGTAGGAGAAACAACGTACACAAACAGACCCATTTTGTGAAGGAAGTACAGGTCTTCCAATTTGAGGGAGAGGGATCCTCAGAGGATCCTGGGAAAAGGATCTTTTCCTTCAGAGATGGGGGAACTCCTCCCAAGGAAAAATGGGTCCCAAGAGATTCCAATCCAGACTGGGTAGATGTGGGGATTGAGCTGTCGCCGCCCAGCATCCTATCCCAGAACCAACAAAACCAAACTTCCCTGGTTCAAACCCATCCGGGTGACTGCCTCCAAAGAGCTGGGGGCGGCCCAGAACCGGAACCAGGGGAACCTAAAACCGACTCAATAGACTGGATAGATGTGGGGATTGAGCTGTCGCCACCCATCATTCTATCCCAGAACCAACAATACCAAAATCCGATGGGTCAAACCCATCCTGATGAATGCCTCCAAAAAGGGGGGGGCGGCACAGAACCCAAAACCATTTCCAGTTGCCAACTTTTTCTTTCAGATTCCCCAGGGTCTCCACAGAATTCTTCCCAAATCTCTTCTCTCGCCATGTCCAAAACCAGAAAGTTAGCCCACCAGTTGTCCAAAAATGTGCATTATCTGTGCCCCCTTGAGGAGAAGGAGGGAAGATACTATGCCCCAGTACAAGTACAGGGGCAGGGTACAATTTTGGCACTGGTGGACACTGGATCCCAAGCTACCCATCTGCCCAGAAGGGCCTTTGATGCACTAAATGTAGGAAGGGGGGAGAATTACCGTATTCCTCTCACCTCTCTTCCTGGACAACTGCAGAACTTTGATGGGAAGGAAATTCCCGTCAAGGGGACTGCAGATTTGGACATCAAAATTGGGGACACAAGGTGAAACACCCGGTCATAGTAGTGACTCCAGAGGGCACCCCTTGTTTACTAGGGAATGACCTCCTGAGAAGGTTGTCACCCCTAATAGATTGCATAAACAGGGTCCTCTGGACCCAGACTAGCCGACCAATAAAACTAATACAGGCTGTCAACCATGTTAGTTTAAACGGCACGTGCCACATGGTTGAACAAAAATCTGACCAAGTAGAATTTCACTTCCAGAACAACCAAATTCCAGACGTGACACTAATAGCAGTAGGACAACAGACTGGTGATGGGGGGTCCTCTCTATATCTGAAAATCAACCTTCCTTCCAGTTTAAGGTGTTATTCCACACTGGAAGGAAATACTCTGAAATTCTTTACTAATCCACAATCAGACATTCCCACTCCGATAGTCCAGAAAGATGTGAAATCAGCTCAGAGCCTGGCTGATATTCAGTAGATTGGAGAGCAGTTGTTCATCCCTGTTCAGTTAAATGATGGGAAGGACTCTGTTCTCGCTCGAGTGTGTGTGAACAACGGTAAGAGCTTCATCAGCGAAGCCATGTTCCGCCAACTCCCAAAAAATCCAGCCATTCCCACATTCAAACTGATAGACAAATGGGAAATGGACCTGGAAGCACCCAATTCCAAACATCTCCTGCCAAGCAGGTGTATGCTCAAAATCTTCATTGGCAACAAGAGCATAGTCCATAATTGTTGGGTCGTGCGAGACGTCACTGCCGCCTTTTACTTAGGCAGTGACATTCTCAATCGCTTTGCCATTAGTTTGTACCTAATAAACATCAAAGCTTGGTCCCGATTAGCAGATAATCCCATGGGCTTTGATGATCCAGAAAAAGCATTTAGGTCAGCTCAATTGCTACCTTATGCTGTTGAAATTCAGGTTAAAGAGGAAGTCACCATCCCAGAAAGGACACGAAAATTCTCCCTGGAAGTGAAAGTTAAAAGAGGACACAAATTGAAAAACCCTGATGCTTATATTAATCTAAATGCTTTCCTTCAACAGCAAGGGTTAGGGGTAAACCCAACACCATTAGTCAACATAGAACATGACACCATTCCAATAGAGGTGGATAACAGCGACTTAAAGAGTATTATTCTAGCCGCAGGCACCATTATTGGAATGGCGGTTGATGACAGACATTTCTCCATTGATTTAGGAAATTAACTGTTAGGACCAATCCCCAAGGACTGTTTTGACAGTCACAGTGATGACAATACAACACCAGACAGGATCTTTACCCGGCATGGGGGGAACTTCCTGGTGTACACTTCTTGCCCCTATGGTAAGGAAGACGTGACTTGTGACTTCAGAAGGGATGAGGTGATTTTCCAGGTCCATGAGGGCTGCCTTTCCCACCTGAAGCCTCCAGTCCAAATCAGCACTCTGACCAGGGACTTCTCCACCCAGCTGGAGGAGGCCGCTGAGATAGCAAAACCAGAAGTCTTTCCAGGCTTCAGGCAGATGGTGGAAGAGAGAGTCAACCTAGCTGATGCCTGCGTGACTCTGGAACAGAAGCAAAAGTTGAAACAAGTTTTCTTGGATTTCCAAGATCTCTTTGCGGTAGACTCATATGACTGTGGTCGCACCGACATCCACACAACAACAATTCCCACAGACCCCGGAATGACTCCAGTGTTTGTGAAGCAATATCGTTTGCCTCTCGCATCCATGGAGTCCCTTACTGAAATAATTAAGAACCTTGAGTCCCGGGGAATAATCCGTCCAGTACACAGCACCTTCAATAATGCGGTGCTGGGAATATTGAAGCCAAATGGCCAGTGGAGACTCTGCACCGACCTTAGGGAGCTCAACAAACGGGTCCATACTTCCCGATGGCCTCTGCCCTACATTGACCAAGGGCTGGCCCAGATTCAGGGGTCACAGGTATTCACTGCAATAGACCTGACCAATGGATACTGGACTGTGCCTGTCAGTAGGGAGGACCCATACAAACTGGCTTTTACCTTTGGGGGCCAGCAGTACACATGGACCCGAACTCGCTTCGGATACCTCAACTCCGTCAATGAATTCAACATTTTCCTACATAAGGCCATGCCCGACCTGGGTGCGAGGGGTAACCTGGCTTATGTAGATGATGTCCTCATCAAAAGTTCATCTGTGGAAGAACACATAGCGGAGATCCGTTATGTTCTGACACAGTTGAGGGCCGCCGGAGCAAAACTTTCCTTTCAGAAAGCACAGTGGTGTAGAACACGTGTTAATTTCTTGGGGCATGAAATTACTCCTCAGGGTCTCTGTCCCCAGGAAAAGAAAGTGGAAGCACTCCAGAAACTAAAGGATCCCACAACTCTGCGGGAACTAAGGAGCCTCCTTGGACTGACTGTTTACAGCAGAAAGTTCATTGAGGGCTACGCAGAGATCACCAGACCCCTGATTCATCTCTTGAAGGGGGGGTCAAGTGGGAATGGGGTCTAAAACAATCCGAGGCAGTAAGACAACTCAAAAGAAGCCCCTCACAAGCGCCTTGCCTAGCTTACCCTGTCAGAAACAAGGAGTTCTTCCTGGAGACAGAGTTCTCTAATACGTGCTTGACGGCAGTATTATACCAAAAGCATGACAAGGTCAATAAAGTAATCTCCTATGCGAGCAAAACTTTATCCTCTGTGGATGAAAAATTCAACGATTGTGAAAAGGCACTCCTGGCAACGGCGTGGGCATTGAAGAATTACCGCCCGTTCATCCAGGGGGAACACATCATAGTGGAGACTCCACACCAGCCTCTGCAATACCTCCAAAGTGACAGGATCCGGGCCGGAAATGTGAGTAATTCCCGAATTACTTCCAAGATTCTGTCAATGCAAGGCTTTCCTGTGGAGGTCAGATATGGCCAAAACAAGAAGAGTCCCCTCGCGCAAGGTCTGGCTGACTTGCATGATTGTGCCAGAGAAAACTGTCTCGAGGACGAAAGTCTAAAAATCAAGGACAACATGGAGGCATACCTTAATTCCCCACACAAAGTCTTTGAAGAAGATAAGTGTGAGGGAATGCCCACTGTCTATGTGAATGGATGCTCTTACCAGGTTGACAACAACAGGGAGAAAGAACTGGTGGCCGGCGTAGGGAATGCATGGGTGAAGGAGTTTCCAGAACCCTGCGCTGGGTACAAAATCAGTCCCCGAAGTAGTCAAGTAGCAGAGTTGATGGCTGTGCATCAAGCCATCCTCACTGCTGTCCAACATCAACTCCACAAACTGGTCATAATAACGGATTCGGATTATGTACGGAACGGGTTCGTGGAGCACCTGGTCAATTGGAAAACCAGACGCATGCTATGTGCTAACAACAAACCCTTGAAACATGGGAAGTTAATCCAAAACATTTATGACCTGGTCACCTCGAATGGGATGACCATCTACTGGAAAAAGATCAAGGGTCATTCCAAAGTAGAGGGACCAGACAAAACTGGAAATGACTTAGCTGATCAGCTGGCCAAAACCGGGGCCATCCAAGGGGATCTAATAGAAATAGAGTCCCTGTTGGGGGAAATCCAGGTCAATGCTATCACTAGGTCCCAGACAAATGCTCACACCGATCTTTCAACTGCACAATGGAGTAAGGAGACCCCTGACGCTGATTTAATTACGGCTCAGAAGGGGGATCCAATAATTGGTAAGTTTTACCAATACATTGAGGACCCTGAGAACTTTCCCCTGATGGATACCGACTACGTTGGGAAAGAGGACCTTAGAGTGTTGATGAAATGTCCAAAGATGTTCCGAATCCAAGACGGTTTGTTGGTAAGGAAATCCCAAGCTGGCCATGATCAGTGGGTGATTCCTACCTCATTCCGAAGACTGATGTTAAGTCACGCCCATGATGCGGCCACCGCCGGTCACAGGGGGTTTCACACAAAACTTGAGATCTTAAGAGAGGTTGCATACTGGCCACACATGGGGCAGGACCTCGACTAATACTTGAAGGGGTGTCTTGTGTGTGCACAATTTCAGCCATCATCCCTCACACACCGTGCGCCTCTCCAAAAGAGGGGGATGACACTGCCATGGTCAGATTTGCAAATCAACTTCGTAGGCCCTGTGATTCGCTCGTCTAGAGGAAACAAGTACATGTTGACGGTCACATGCTTGTTTACCAAGTGGGTGGAATGTCTCCCGGCCCCAAACTGCAAGGCAGAAACAGCAGCTGCCCTGATGATTAACCACATCTTTTCCTGTTTTGGTCTACCTCAAAGGATTGAGTCAGACAGGGGTAGCCACTTCACCAGTGAAGTAATGACAAAGATGTGGGAGATACTGGGGGTGAAAAGGAAGCTACATATTGCTTACCGGCCAGCTTCTTCTGGGGCAGTAGAATGCTACAACCGGACCATTGTGAGCATATTAAAAAAGTTTGTGGCAGATTCTGGGCCAAGTTGGGATATCCGATTACCTCTGGTCCTAATGGCCATCAGATCTACCCCTTCAACTGCAACTAAAATGTCACCATTTGAGCTGATGACTGGATGCAAGATGGTGCTTCCCCAGCATTTGCTCTACAGGACCCAAGAGCAGACATTGATCAATGCCTCCACAACTCATGAGTATGTGGAGAATTTGAGGAAACACCTTCAACATGGTTTTGCCTATGCTCAGCGGAATCTAGAAAGATCAGCTGATAGCATGAAGACCCATTACGATTTGAAAACTTCCAGGAAAGTATATAATGTGGGAGACCGGGTCTATCTATAAAATTTCCAAAGGAACCATGCCAAACAGTGAAAATGTTTGCCTACATGTAAGGGACCCTTTGAAATTATAGACAAGGTCTCCCCAGTAGCTTATAAGATCTGCATCCCCAAAGGTAGTCTGGCGGAAGGGGAAGACAAGTGGGTACATATAAATCAGCTAAAGTGTTGCCATCCCAGGCACACTCTGCAGCAACTAGAGGAATCCTCTGGAATCCTAGAGGGGGCCGCTCCAGAGTAATTCAGTTCCACCCTAAAATATTCCACATATAGCATATAAAATTCTATGATTCTTGAATATGTTCTTGCCTCCTGATTTAAAAAAATGTATATGTTCATGTTTTTGACTATAAAATGTATATGCCGCCCCACTATATCAATAGTGGGGGAGAAATGTCTAGGAATGTGTATTGCCGCTTTGCTTTATCATCCTAGGGGAGATGAAACCCGGAGACTGACCACGGAAGATGACCTGGAGACCAGGAGCAAAGATCCGAGGGGCCCGGGGTACCGCCCAATATTCCCATCAGGACCGGCGAGGAGAACCAATCGATACAACTGGAGGGAGGAAAAGATGCTGAACTGTACCATCTACGGAATTGGAAGAAGATGATGCAGACATACCAGCGCGTGGATCAAAACATCCGTTGTACCCGACTCCCCTCGACTCGAAATCAAAGCGCAGTCGGGTGGGGGGGCTTGTCAAGGGTTTTGACCCATATTGAATTATTAGGCGACAACAAAAACTGAGTCAATAGACTGGGTAGATGTGGGTATGAGCTGTCGCCGCCCATCATTCTATCCCAGAACAAAACTAAATAAATACACTGGGTAGATGTGGGGATGAGCTGTCGCCGCCCATCATTCTAGCCCAGAACAAAACTAAATCAATAGACTGGGTAGATGTGGGGATGAGCTGTCGCCACCCATCATTCTATCCCAGAACAAAACTAAATCAATAGACCGGGTAGATGTGGGGATGAGCTGTCGCCGCCCATCATTCTATCCCAGAACAAAACTAAATCAATAGACTGGGTAGATGTGGGGATGAGCTGTCGCTGCCCATCATTCTATCCCAGAACAAAACTAAATCAATAGACTGGGTAGATGTGGGGATGAGCTGTCGCCGCCCATCATTCTATCCCAGAACAAAACTAAATCAATAGACTGGGTAGATGTGGGGATTGAGCTGTCGCCGCCCATCATTCTATCCCAGAACCAGGAGAACCGCACAGTTTTGCGCACACCAAAATGGTCGCCTATCCTGCCACCCACCAGTGCAAGCGTGATGAACCGGAAGTGCCAGGGGTGAAAGGTGGTGCCAAAGGAAAAATAGCATTGCCTGTTAGATCAAAAGCGCCTTGAAATCACTGCTGTTTCTCTGAATTGCAAGCTCAAAATGTCCATTTCAATTTGTTCAAAATTCGTTTTTAATTGATGTCAACAAGTTGCTAAAATCATGGGCACAAGACCACTCTAAAGATTCAACCTTCTTGTGGGGGGTTCCACATCACCACTCTACTGTAAGGATGCCCATCAAAACAATGGCAGCAAGGATTAGAGCTGTCAAGCAAAATCCTCCTTTCAAATTCAAGACAACTCCTAAAAAATGGGTGCAGTACCAGCTTTGGACACAAGTCGGCGCTAGCGGTCTAAACTCTGACAGTAGAACTGTACTTCAGGAGTTGCCAAAGGATCCTGAGCCAGCTGGAAACTTCAAAGCCTTTTGGTTAATCAAAATTCATGAACACCTGCGGTTCACAGAAGACAGGCTGATTCAATTAACAGTCCAAGAGGCTGGGAAACCTTCTCACCTCAGAACTCCACACAAGAAGCCAGGAGATCACATGGACATGCTAACCAAATGCAGAGTGGCCCCCTGGCCTGCTGGCCTCAGCCGACACATTAGACTCTTGCAATTGAATGGGGGTATGTTAATTTGGGTGTGGACTGTAAACAGAGCTCTGCCTGGCAGAAGAGACATGTGATCCCTGACTCCCAAGTTTCTGGGGGCGGACCCAAACACTGAAGTGAATTGAATTGAGGGCAAATATATGTTTTATGAAAACACTGATAACTAATTGTAACCAGATGACTGGAATGTACAATTTGGAGATCCTTAAAATGGAAATTGTACCAGCAATTTGAGTCTAAACTCAATTCCATACGATGTTCTGAGGCAAAACCCCATGAATTATGGAGATTGCAGACACGG
The DNA here is from genome assembly GCF_040938575.1 of Ambystoma mexicanum. Lineage (NCBI taxonomy): Eukaryota > Metazoa > Chordata > Amphibia > Caudata > Ambystomatidae > Ambystoma > Ambystoma mexicanum. The sequence goes on along the minus strand of NC_090937.1, from coordinate 313,362,689 downwards.
GGTTCACGCTAGAAAAATGAAAATTTACTGGAATATGGGTAGAAAGGCGGTGTACATGTGTGCCATTTTTGGTAAACGTCCGATATTGGTAAATCAACTAAAAACGAAAATAAGTTGTCATTTTTTAATGCAAGTTCTTAGGAAGATCAGAGTTGAACAAGCATGGACCATAAGTAATCTGTAATATGTACATGTAATGTCAAACAACTGTGTATCTGGGAAATATGTGTAGTTATGAAAAATGATTTCTAAGGTAAAAGCAAAGGGGCGTTTCTTCAATAGATCGTAAATGGCTGACATCACTCTGACACACTATCCTTTCTCAAATCAGGGACCAAAGAATCCTTTGACCTATCAAATCTTGAGAGGGTTGGGCATGCAGAATTAGCCGACCCTCCCATTTTCAAAACGCATAAAAATAGCCACAGGAAGCCAGGTAGCGACTTTCAATTTCCATTTCCTTGCGGAGCACGCTGACAGACGACTTCACATCCAGAGACTCCAGACTTCAAATCCATCAATCTTCAGAGACAAGAACCTTTGCCAGAACCGGTAGCAGACCCAGAAGGCAGAATTATCCAGAGAGACCGGATCCAGACCAGATCGCTGTGCAGTGCTGAGAGCTGACCCAGATCGCTGTGCGCGGAACCAGTACCGGAGTCCAGCCAAACCTGACCAGATCGGGGACGGAGGCCCATTCCATTCAAAATTATAGTGTGAGTACTCAGCCAGGACTGTGCAAAACACAATCTCTTAGTTTAAAATAATCTAATTCAAACTATTTTAACCTATTGAGAACTGCATCATAGAAAGTGTGTCCCTTCTTTTGATTCAAAGCTGCAAAACGGTCATCTGTCATTCTGAACTTTAAAATTTCATTTTGAGAATCTACCTTCACAAAATCGTCCGTATCTCCGGAACCGTTGGTGCGAGTTTTAACTGTCATTTTAAAGCTAAGATTCTAAGCTTTCCGACGAACCTAAAACCGACTTGCTACTCCTTATATTTTTTCCGTAATCGTGCTCGACGCACTCAGAAAAAGTGCCGCGATTTGCGATTTGGCTCAAATGTCTTCACGTGTCAAAATAGCAGCGTCTTGCTTTCCTTTGCTGAAATTCGTTTGCAACCTGATAATCATTCATAGAACAGTGCTAAAGTGATCATGAACTAATTTAAAGTAGCTATCAACCATCCTGAATCTCTTATAGGGAATTAAAATCATTCTTAGCATATTTTCCCTTCTTTGCATACCACATTTAAAGTACTTTGCCTGCATTTAAAATCATCCCTGTTTCTCTAAGCTTGCTGGGGGGGAATTGGAACTTTGTATTGCATTTTTGTTGGTATTCTTGAAGACTGTGTGCTCTCCTTCCATTTCCTTATATTGCATAAAGGGGGGGAGTGAATTGTCAAAAGGAAAAGTGATCACATTATCTCTTGTTGAAATCATATCAAATTATTTCTGTGTTGCATTCTGTCCCACCTTGCATTTCCTTGAACCATATAAAGCATTCTCTGCTACCTTAGTCCTCTGTTCTTATTCATAAGTAACCAAGAACTGTGCTACTGTAGGATTACCTATTGCTGATTACTGCTCATATTCATAAGTGTGATATCAATTATTAATGTATTATAGAAGTGCAATATATATATATATTGTTTAATTCTCAAATAAACCTTTTAAATTTGCAAAACAAACTTACTTCTTGGCTCAGTGGGGTCAGGGGGATTCTAAGAGAGGGGTATTATATAAGGGTTGTCATCCAGAGTACACGAACTAGACATAAAAATATATAAATAAGGGCTTCCCTTGAGCAATCCCAGACAAGGCACTGACTTAGTGGGACTGCTTGATTGGAGTCATTAACAGCAGGCTAGCTTTAGTTTAATCACCTGTGGATTTTACACTCCTTCTTTGATTTACTTTTGGACAAACATCTACGGAAGAATTCATGGGACCTCTGTTGGGAAAGTTGATCTTACCAAAATCCTCTACCAGTGACATGAAGACTGAGTGTCCAATGCAGAGGCAAGATTTTTCCCATAACCATCCCCAAAGACCAATGGAGTGTACTACTGCTGGGACAAGCTCTGCCTATATGCCAGCCACAACAGTACCCAGAACCTCACCATGCTAAAGGGCCCCTGAACTTGTGTGCCAGCCTCCTCCATGTCTGGGAGTCTAAGAAAAAAGACTAATCTGCTCCTTGAATGGCTGGATTTGGTTTCACATCATCCAGAGAGCCAAGAACCCTTTTTTCATCGCCTCAAGCCAGTCAAACTGCTTTTGAGTGTTTTGACTGCAATTCAAACTACACGACCTGCCGGTGCTGCCTTTGGCACTAAACTGAACTCTTCAAACCAGCTTGATGCCGCATTGTACCTCACAGAGCCCGTCACCTGCTTGGTTCAAATCACCTGCTCATCACCGGACCCTAACTAAAACCTCTGACGTGTCACTCACCAATTCACACCATCTATTAATGATCAACTCAACCGAGCTTGATTTTGAACTGTTGCTTCTTTGAACCACACACCAGAGCATCAGGATTACTGCTTTGAACCATCACCGACCTTCGACGTGAACCACGAAGGCATCGCACGCTGACATTTCTCAAACTGACTTGACCCAAACCAATCCTGGTGAGTAATCAACTGGCATCGCTCGAACGCTGCCTTTAAACCGCTCTGTGCTCATTCAACCTGACTCACTGACAGCTCGCCACATGGATTAACATGACTCACTGCACCCGAACCTGGTTTGAACAGCTTGAAACCTGGTTTGATGCTGTCGAACCACCAAGAGCCGCAACAAGGTATTATAGACTGCTAACTGCCCCCTTGGTCAATTTCCGGTCCCTACAGACTTGGTTAGGTCACTTTGATACTTTTTGTACCCGAGAACATATCCTTTTATTGAACATTGTGGTTTTTACTTGCCTTTCACCCCTGATTCATTACCCAGAGGGCTACATCTTGCTATCTTTACCTATTCTGTGAACATTTCGCATGGTAGGGTTTTGTGTAGTATTTTCAATTTAGTTGTTATTGCATATAGTGTGTTTAATGAAAGTAGTATATATATATATTTTATAGAAACTTGATTGGACATAGCTTTATTTTTTACTGTTATTCTTAGCTTTTTTGGTTCGCTACTGAATCACATTTAAACCCCTCTTTGGAGCACAGCCTTTCAACAGTCCACGTTACCACAAAACGTGAAGGAGGTATATCGCTTAACTGTTTCTGTTTTCTCCTTATGATTGTGTTGCCTCTTGGTTTGTAGAAGTGTGGGCTGAGTGGGAGCTTTAGCCCCTTCTCATCCTTTTACCCCTGCCGGGCAGAAGTCAATTAATCAAAGACTGTGAGGAAGGTCTGCCTAACTTTATCTTCCCAAGAGTGATCTGACAACAAAGCCTTGCCAGTGTTTGTGGACACCAGACTTCTCAATGGTCAGGCATAAGCAAAGAACCAGTTGCTCTCAGAAGCAAGGCCAGTGTGAAGAGTAGTACCAGATAGTACACAAGGCCAGTTAGTACAAAACGCAGAAAAACAACAAAATGTGAAAGAATGGGAAGTGCTCCTATAAACCCTGCTCATACCTGAACTGTGATAGATGGATGTTGTCTTCACCTTATGACTATTGGAACTATGAATTCTGTCTCAGGAGAGATTGCACTGCTCCCCAGCCACAGCAGTGCATCTGCACTTTGATTCAATTCTTCGCTAGAGGCGCCCTCCAGTAGTTCAGCTTGCTGGCTGACATTGTTTATTGCCTGCAGACTCATTGCTGCATCATAAGAGACTTAGAACTCCACCATTGACCCGTGCCCTTTTCAAGCCTGGGCCAATGACATATCGTTGCTGTAACATTCAAACATCTCAGGTCATGAGGTTGCACAATATTTGGATCTCTGTGAAGAGGCATCTGGATAATTCTGAAATGAGGACCTATAAGTCACATTGAGTTTTTGCCTACCATTGTAAGTATTACAACCACAGTACCAGTATCCTGCTTAGCCAGTTGGCAGCTGGCTGTATCCCTCGTTGATTCCAAAGGGAGTCTGTTCCCCGGTTGAGCATATATGAATCCCTGTACTACCTAAGCATACAACCAGTCTAACTTGGTACCTAACTTGATACCCAGAGGACGCATTTCACTTTGGGTTTTGCCTGTGACCCTCAATAGTAGTGTTTTGGTGACCCAGAAATCTTAAACAACTATTTCTGCACAAAGTCTGTTCACCTATAACCTGCACATAACTTAATTCTGTGGACATTATCCTATTACATGTTCTAACATGTTATGCTGAACCATGAAACCACTGTCCTCCACTCATATGAGTTGACCTTGACTGCTCAGCTAACTTTACAACTGGGAGATAAAGAGAAACCTTCCAGGAAGCCATGAAGTCCAGCTGTGGGATACTGACTGAGTGACTCTTCCCCCCCCCCTGAAAACAGGACTCAGAGAACCATTTCTAACACTAGAGGATGTCTTTGGGAATCTTCCTCTCAGGGGACATAAGTTGTTGCTGACCCTAAAAAGTATTTGTTTGCAATCATTTGCTCCCTGTTCCTCCTCTCTACTCTTTCATGACCTCTACAATTCTCTATCTCTATATTCTCCCCTCTGGCCCGACTCGCTCCACAGGGCACACGCTGGATGCTCTGATCTCCTCTGACCTCCCCCTCTCCATCCCTCTGACCACTTCCCTCTCCTGGAGTGATCACTCTCTCTTTTCCCCCCATCTCTCCCTCTCTACCCCTCAGGCCAAGCCAACTCCAACACTGCTGCCTACCTTCTTGGTCATCCGACCCATGAATCGTTTGTCAGTGTCCTGTTCCGAGTCCACCTCCCCTTTCTCTTCACCTGACTCCTCCGAGGTACGTACACAAGGATCGTCCGGATTCCGGTGGGCGCAGGACCCACATCACTGCAGGAGCAGTGCTGCCCCCACGCCAGGTGAGGCCAGGGCAGTCTCACATGGCAGGACCGCCATTCGCCACTTTTCTCCCCCAACGCGACGAGCAGATTCGAAATCTGCTATAATTCAAGCACTATCGCTTGATCAGTGCTCCCTGCAGCTCCGTGCCGCGGACACTGCACCGAGGCTATTCCACGGTATTGCCCGCCATTAGCCCCCTCGAGGCTACCACCCACTCCAAGATGGCCGCCCGCCCGCAATCGCCAGGTCACACAGCCCACCTCAGTGTGATCCCGGCCTGATTGGCTCCCTTCCCGCATTTCGGCCAATCCAATCGCCGGCAGGCGTCAAGCCGGCACACCCACGAAGGCCACACACCAAGGCTGCCTGTCTGGAGCCTGTCCGGAGGCGTCCTAGACCTGGGCCACGGACCGTGGACCCATTTCGGTAAGCCTATCATACCGATCATCTCATATGCGCGATTGTCGGTATCCTTGATCGCCCGTAATCTGTACCCGCTGCTTGCACCATAGCTATTATGGAATATTCGCTGCATGATTCAGCCTGCACACGCCAGCGCTGACCCACACCACAAAGTCGGTCACCTGCCGCTACAAGGAGCCTCTTATTCAACACAAACATACAGACTACAGTAAAACAATTCCCACAGGATTGCTACATTGACTGCTACTGTGCACACTGCTTGTTTAATGCTTCCTACTAGACACAATGTTGATAGACACACTCCATCGGTCTAGTCTTCATGTAGGCATCTAACCATCACTCTCAGGAGAAACAGCTGTTCCCTATGGCCCAACTGCAACCCTCAATTCTAGGTGTCCCACAATGTATGCGTTTTTAAAGTTTTGTTCCCTGGAGGTCTCCAGAAAATATTATACAACTGTGTCATGCCTTATGGTCGATAGAGACCACTGAACCATTGTGTTATGCCTTATGGTCGCTAGAGACCACTGAACTACTGTGTTGTGCCTTATGGTCGCTAGAGACCACTGAACCATTGTGTTATGCCTTATGGTCGCTAGAGACCACTGAACTACTGTGTTGTGCCTTATGGTCGATAGAGACCACTGAACCATTGTGTTATGCCTTATGGTCGCTAGAGACCACTGAACTACTGTGTTGTGCCTTATGGTCGCTAGAGACCACTGAACCATTGTGTTATGCCTTATGGTCGCTAGAGACCACTGAACCATTGTGTTATGCCTTATGGTCGCTAGAGACCACTGAACTACTGTGTTGTGCCTTATGGTCGCTAGAGACCACTGAACCATTGTGTTATGCCTTAAGGTCGCTAGAGACCACTGAACCATTGTGCTGTGCCTTATGGTTGCTAGAGACCACCGAGCTACTGTGTTGTGCCTTATGGTTGCTAGAGACCACTGATCCATTGTGTTATGCCTTAAGGTCACGAGAGACCACTGAACTACTGTATTGTGACATTTTGGTTGGTAGAGTACCCCGTGCCTCTGCATTGTTTAACCCATATGGCATCCCAGCTCCCTCACTCCTATCCCAATATGTACACCACTCACACACCTTACATCCTCTTAGGTATAGTCCACATCGTACTTACTAGCAATATTGCCTAACTCATGCCCATAGGGCAACTCAACAGCCTTAGCATGGAACCCAGACACTACACCACACACGCTTCTCCCCCCAATATGCCAGACCTCATACTCAGGCAGCACAGACTCAGAACACGTACATTACCCATAGCATTCCCAACCACACCTATGCAGGTACCGCCTAGGAACTCACGTCTAGGATCGCGCACCCATGCGAAGACCCTCCGCTTGCCAAGCAACACCACCCATAAGCACCTTAACAAGACTCTTACGCTGGCTCCTCCTAGACCTCACCTGACTAATAAACCCACTCACACTACCAAAAAGCCCATTCCAACCACCGACCTCAAGCCACCTCAATCAATTAAGCTCCAACACCTGAAATGTGCCTTATTAAATGTTCGTTCACTCAACGCCCACGCACTTGAAGTCAATGATATTATTACCAGCCAAGACTTAGATATGCTAGCCTTAACAGAAACTTGGTTGCATGCGGCATCTGGTCCTACTATCAGCCTAGCTGTACCACCAGGATACTCAATCTTAAGACAAGACCGATCAGCTAAAACAGGAGGAGGGGTCGCACTAATTTTTAAAGATTCCCTAGCCATAAGGCAGACCTCCACCACAGGGGAAGACACTACTGACATCCTATCGGTCAAACTCACCCTTTCTCCCAAAGAAACAGTAAACATTCATGTCATATATAGACCTCCAGGCCCCGCCAACAACTTCACTAACATAGTCAACCACATCCTTGGGAAAAACATCAAACAAACCTCTAAAACTCTGCTTCTAGGTGATCTAAACCTCGGATACAATGATAAACTTGACAAAGCAGCCACCTCACTCGCTAGAAATCTCACAGACTTAGGATTCACACAGATAGTTACTGCCCCGACCCACAATAAAGGCCGTATCCTAGACTGGGTGGTAGATCACAACTGTGGCTCCACCATCAACTCCAACACAGCCCTCCCATGGTCCGACCACAACTGCCTCCAATTCTACATCCCCATATCATCATACTCCAAACCACTTATACCTGCACCAGCTAAGATGACCAGAAGTGCCAAAAAGCTTACAGCAGACAATATACGCCCCTTTCTCAACAACCCATGCCTAGCACCGCCCTTCTCCTCTGACCCCAACATTCTAGCAGAGATTTTCAAAGATACACTCACTCATGCCATCAACACCGCAGCTCCTCTTGAAAGCAAAAAGGAAAAAAAATCATTTCATTCCAACTCATGGTACACAGAGGACCTATTAAACATACGCCAGTGCAAGCGCCAAGCCCTCAAAACATGGCAGGCCAATCCCTGTGACGCCACCAAAAAAGACTTTCTGCATATTTCTAAAAAGTACAAATGTGCTATATTTCAGGCTAAGTCTGAAACATACAATAAACGTATTCTGGAAGCCAACTCCCACTCAAAAGAGCTTTTCACCATCTTTAAAGAGCTCACTATCCCCCAATCTGCACAGATGAGACTGTTAAGGATGAAGCCTGGTGCAATAGCATCCAAACAGCGATGTTAAATAAAATAGACCTTCTTCAAAATAAAATAGCAGAACATTTCAAGGCTCTGCACCCCCAACAGACCCCTGTCGCCAATCCCACTAACGACCAGCACGCCTCCAAATTCAATTTCTCGCCAATCAGCGAAGCAGATGTTCTCCTAATCCTTAAACAGATTAAACCATCTCAATGCAAAGGCGATATATGCCACCCTAACATCATTAAAGAATGCGCAGCACCCCTCACACCGATCATCACAGCATTCATCAACGCCTCATTCAAGACGGGCATAGTCCCTCATAGCCTTAAAGAGGCCTGGGTGCGTCCGCTCTTAAAGAAACCAACCCTGGACCCTGCCCAACCCAACAACTACCGACCCATCACAACGGTCCCATTTCTTCTGAAAATCTTAGATAAAGCGGCTCACATGCAGATACAGACTTACCTGGAAAACAACTCTGTCCTAGTTAAAGGCAGTCCGGATTTCGCAAAGGCCATGGCACTGAAACCGCCCTACTAGATCTGAAGAACCAAATTACCCTTACACTAGACAATGGGAAATTGGCCCTTCTGCTCCTCTTAGACCTCTTGGCGGCATTTGACCTAGTTGATCATGCCATCCTCACGAACCATCTCATTCAGGCCGCACATTTCTCCATACAAGCTACCAACTGGATCACCTCCTTCCTCGGAGGAAGAGTAATGAAAGTGTTCTCCAATATAGCTAATGCAGATCCTACTACCATCAAGCACGGAGTCCCGCAGGGCTCATGCACGGCGCCTACCCTATATAACCTGTTCACCAAACCCCTCTTTGACAAACTGGATGCCCTGGGGATCACATACACCAATTACGCCGACGATACCCAAGTACTCCTCCCGCTCACAGGACTCTACCATCAGGACACAGCCACCCTCCAGAACATTTACACCACCATCCAAGCTTGGATGGCCACAAACGGCCTATGTCTTAACGGAGACAAGACCGAAATTCTCATCCTTGGTCAAAAATCCTCACTCACTAACCTAGACCCACTATACACCAACTTCTCCATAGACAATTGCATCATCCCAGTTCTACCCTCTGTAAAAACACTAGGAGTACACATTGACGCTACACTCTCCATGGACAAACAAGTCAACTCCATTGTCTCTGCCTCCGCTCTGAGCACTAAGCTCATCAATGCCATCAAACCTTTCCTAACCAAAGATAATTGCCTCTCTATCGCCAGAGCCACCATTGGAGCTAAACTAGATTACTGTAATGCGTTACTAGCTGGCACCTCCAATTCCGATCTCATTAAACTCCAAACAACACAAAATAATGCTCTAAGAGCAGCTCTCAATATACCAAAAAGGAACCACATTGCACAAGCCAGAAAGGCAGCACACTGGCTACCTGTCAAAGATCGCATCACTTTCAAAATACTCACCACTGCACACAAGTGTATCAACCTGACCGCACCCTCCTACCTGTCTGACACCCTAGTCAGATCTCGCTCCTCCAGACCAACTAGGCAATGCCACTCCAACCAGCTCAGGGTCCCACGCATCAAACGAGCTAGAGCAGGGGGAATAAGCTTCCCCTACATTGCCCCTAAGCTATGGAACGCACTACCTAGCACACTCAGAGCAGAAACTTCTCTCATTGCCTTCCGAAAAGAGCTGAAAACTATCTTGTTTAACTAATTCCTCTTCTAGTTCGCCACGCTCTCCTCTTTGATCTCCTCTCCCTCTTCCTCCCTGTAGCTATTTCTCGCTTTCCTGCAACTAAGTAATGATTTCAATGTATGCACAACTAGCCATTTCTCATAGCTGCAATCTTCTCATGCAACTAATAAATGACTTCAATGTATGTACAACAAATCATATCTGTAACAAGCGCCACGATGCCTCTGGGCTGCCACCGTGACAGAAGAGTGGACCTATCACCGGGGAACCCCAGGGGGCCAGCCTCAGTTCTAGGGAAAAAGCCCGAAGGCGGAAAAAACCCTAGTCCATATATGGGTTCGGAAGGTAGGTCCTTTAGATGGTTCAGAACTATAATTTGCAGTTCCAAGATGTCAGGGGTGATGACGTAGATAGTGTGTTTGAAGGCAGGAATCAAAGAGGCAAAAAAGCAAGGTACAGAATAAAGGGGTAGCTGACCTGAGATAAGGGTAGAAAAGGAAAGTATCGAAAAGGGAAACAGTAATTAGAAAGGGCTACTGTACCAAAGTCTCAAGTAGTCTGAAGCCGCGCTAACCCCCTGCGGCGAAACGGAAAGGAACAACTCGCCAGAAGGTATTACGCCGAGAAGGTAGACAAAGGTAGAAAAGTAACAAAGGCTTGAGAAACGCCGCGGCGACCAGCACAGCGCTTCCGTGTTTGTAAAAGAAAGAAATACCAGTCAGAAGGGTTGAAGGAACAGCCGATAGCAAGTCCAGTAAGAAAGCTCCTGTTTCCGGACGCGGAAACACAGTGCGAGAAGCACCCTCGCAGCCGGAGTCCCAGGTTGAAGTAAGGTAAGTGGAAGTTTAGAGCAAAGAAAGAAATAGCGAAGCGGAAGGGTACCGCAACAGATGTAACAGCTGCACTCGTGGGCGCAGAGAAAAACTGTAGCGAATACGGAGATAATAGAAAGGTAAGGAATAGGGATAAAGGGAAGGGACCAGGGGAAATGAGGACTAGGAGGTATACACAGGAAGGCGATAATCCAAAGTCGGAGCGTTGAGAGAGAGTGAAATAACAGATACAACGTGCCGAAAAGTGGGCGGAGCAGGATTATATAAGCTCAGCGTCATGATGGGCGCCATGTTGGGTGAGGACTAGACCGATCACCGGCGGAACCGCCAGCGATACCAATGTTTCCAATCTTGGGTCCTGACAGTCAGTTGAGGCTTTCGCCACCACTTTCTCTCCCCCTCCTCCTCCTCTGGCTGACTCACATCCTGACACAGCCCTTTCCATGCTCTACTCTTCTATCTCTGATACTCTGGATGTTCTTGCCCCTGTCATGAGGATCCACCTGAAGCTCAAAGTCAAGTGCAATGACTCTGACCTAGCAACCCTTAAAAGTGAGTGTATGGTGGCTGACAGGAAATGGTGGGCTTCTTGTACATCCTCTGACAAACTGGTGTGCCACCTGTTCCAAAGGCATTACCGGCATCTTGTCTGAACTAAGAAGAGAGCCCACATCCAAGCACGCTTCTCTCTGGCCTCTAACAACATGGCCAAACTCTGCTGTAGCTGGCCAATGCTGCTGCAGTCTTAAACTCTCCTGTCGCCTCCCAGGTCCTTTGCACAGCCCTTGCTTCTCATTTCATCTAAAAAAACCAGGACATTCTGTCCACCCTCCCATCCTCTCATCCTCTTCCCCTTCTTTCTCCTCCACCACTGGCCCTCCTACAGCTGCCCCTACACACCTTCTTCCTTTCCTCTTTTCTCCCCGACAAGGTTTCTAGATAAGTCCGATCTATGAAAGTCTCATCCAAACAGTTTCTTCCCTATTCATCTAAAAGCATCAAGGACCGCATTGACACCCTTGCTCCTGCTCTGGCCAACTTCTGTAACCTCTCCTTCACCTCTGGAGTCTTCCTTGCACCTCTAAAGCACTCTCTTGTGCACCCTCCTCTCAAGAAACCCACTGCTGACTCTTCATGCCTGGCTACCTACAGCCCAATCTCCATCACTCCTTTCCTGGACAAAGTTCTGGAAAAGCAGGCCATCTCCCAGCTTAATGTTCACACTGATTCTGTTGGTTGTCTCCATGACCATCAGTCATGCTTTAGAGCTGCCAGAAGCATGGAAACTGCTCTCTTGAACATCCGTGAAGACCTGCTCTCCAACCTTGACTCTAACATCCCTTCTGTCCTGCTCGATCTCTCCTCTGCCTTTGATACGGTCAACCATGCCATCCTGCTAAACCATCCCTGTAAGAACCTGGATATCACTGATCAGACCCTGTCCCGGTGGACCCCTTTCCTCTCTGATCGATCCTCCCGTGTCCAACTTAGGTCCTTACTTTCCTCTATTTCACTCTCTACCTGTGGTGTTCCCCAGGGGTCTAACCTCTTTCCCTGGCATTTCAACCAATACCTGGCACCCATTGCCCACCGCATTGCCGTGCTCTGCTCCAACTTTCAGTGCTATGCGGATGACACTCAGCTCCTCTTCAGGCTTACCTCCGTGACCTCCTCTCCTTCTCTCATCTCTGACTGTCTTTCCGCTATCCAGGAGTGGTGTGCCGCCAATGATCTCTGCCTTAACACCAGCAAGACTGAGATTCTCCTCATCAGCACACCTGCACCCTCCTTTCTTGTCACTCTCTTGCTGGCCTCCCACCTGTGATGCTAAGAACCTCAGGTGCATCTTCAACTCCACACTCTCCTTTTCTCCTCACATCTCTAACATTTCCAAGAAGTCAAACTACCATCTGCACCTCCTCAGAGGTATTCTTCCTTTCCTCTCCTTCCCACAGAAGCTTAATATCTCTCAAGCTCTGGTTCTCTCGAGGCTTGACTATTGCAACAGCCTCTTTCTAAATCTGCCTGCTTCTACTCTCTGCCCTCTGCAACTCATCCAGAACAGGACTGCAAGACTTGTCCTTGGCCTCAAGCCCTGGGATCGTATCTCTCCAGCCCTGAAATCTCTTAATTGGCTCCCGGTGGCTGCAATTGTTAAATTCAATACCCTTTGCATTGTCCACAAGGCTTTCTGGGGCCTGAGTCCAAAATACCTTCAACTCTCCCTATGTAAATACCTTCCCATTCGAGCTCTTCGCTCCTCCACCTCCAACTCCCTCAGGGTCAGTCGCTTCTCCAAGCAACGAGTTGTGGGTAGATCTCTTTCCTCGGCTGGAGCCTCTATCTGGAGCAGTCTCCCTGCCACTCTAAAACTTAAGGAGAACCAACTCTGGTTCCGGAAGCACCTCAAGACCTTTCTCTTTGCTTCTGCCTTTGCTCTTCCTCTGCCTTGCTGATCTATCTGCCTCGGTACCCTGCATGTTGTTACCCTCTGACCCCGGGCCCAGGTCCCTGCCGACCCATCCACTCACCAACACTGCCTCCTGGAAACTTCTGCACTTGGGTCTGTATCTGTAACGCCAAAGTCGCCTTAACTGCACTTATCAGACACCCCTTGTCTGCATATTAACCCTTGCACTTGCCACCCTGCTGGCTGCACTACCAGTGTTTGTTGTTTTTATCCCTTGCTTGGCACTTTCCACTTCTCCCCTCCCACTGCACCTGCGCATTCTCAATGTCACAGGGCCCAGTGATATTGTGGTTCTGTCCTCCCTTTTTTCCCCTCCCTTACCCCGTTGCACTCTGAAACACTTGTGTATGAGCACAATACAAATAAAATATCAATATCATTAAACAGTCAAATGCAAACCTATTCACAGCAGCCTGTCCCAGAATGTAATTTTATTGACAATCAACTATAACTCCTTAGCACAAGTAGCAGACCTCAATTTCTATTACTCTAGGCACTGAGAGAGACTACAATACACAGGGATTGATAATTTTTCTAATAAAGAGTTTAGGATTTAAGAACGTCCTAGCCTAGAAGCTTTAAATATTCATTGCGATTGCATAAAAGGATGGAGGGAGAACAATGCATACAAGGCCCAACTTTTTATACATTTCTCTTTTGCCTCACCTTGTATGCATTGAGATTATAAGTAACCATGGTCATGGAATCTCTAGGATGACTGAAAAGGTTACCTGTTGTACGAATCATATGAAAAGCCTGATATAGAGTGACAAAGGTTTTAACCATTGAAAACAAAACCATCCGAACTCCTTGTGAGTACTATACACCTGTTCCAGTTAATTAAAGGAAATAGTAGATGTCTTTAAAGTGAAACAACAATACAAGTTCATCAAGAAATTAATCCAGAAAATAATAGAGAACTAATGATGGAAACCATTTAAAAAAGACTCTTCAGTCTTTTTAGTGATTAGTACTGGGCGAGGCGGGTGTGGTGGCCTCCCAGCCAATGAGGAGTCTCAGAGCGGAGTCTTTACCACAAAGGGAAAGATCCCGCTCCGAGCCACCTCAGAACAGGAGGCCACCATCTACCCTCACCGCGATGAAGGTAAGTGTGCTCCCCTGTGATAATGTGCACCTGTGTTTCCTTCCCCCGCCCCAATGTTCCACATATTTAGCCTGCCACCTCTCCACTTACCGTGCACTGCCAAGTCCCACACCAGCACCAGGGACAGTAGTAGTGTTCCCAGCACGTCTCCTCTTCGCGAATGGCCGCCATGAAAAGCAGGAAGGGACTATGAGTAGGTCCCTTCTCCCCGATCCATGGCAGCCATATTGTTTTTGTAGTTTTTTTCTCAAGTCGAGAAACTGTCTACATGCCATTTCTCAACTAGAGAAAAATATACTATTAGTACCCTGGTGCAAAGTGCCAGGGTACTATTAGCAATAGTATACACCGGAGGTGTTGCATTACCAGGCTGGGAATGCCTCAGGGCTAATGTCTTGCTCCTCGGGTTCTATTGCTTCATTAGCATCTGAGGGGAGTGATGGCTTTGCTACCTCTCTTGCAAATCACTCCAAAAAGTCTTGGTTTACCTACAAAAAGGAAATGTACTGAAAAAAACATGTCTATTGTGTATGACAATTTTATTAAAAGTCTTTGCCACTTGAATACCACATTTTTCAAACAGAGATTGCACATAAAGTCTGTGTAACCAAACACTCAAAACCAGGACCAAATGGGCTAATGAATGTGGAACTTGGATCTAAAACAGTTAATTAGTCTATCATTTTGTTCACGCTTTGTTTGTATCTGTTTGAATCATGTGATGTCAGAGTTACGGAAGGGAAGGATTCTGTGCTCTGTCTTTAATAAGAGGTGATTTGTTTCTTGCCTTCTCATTGTAGGCTCATAGCTCTTCTTGATGTAACTTGTAAGATTGTTGTTAACGTCTCTTGAACGAATTAGAATGATGGCCTCTAACAACAAAAGTATATCCTTAAGTCAAACTGGTTTCTGCAAAGTCACTTCAAATAAATGTTCAGTTTTGGACTACCGCACAGGACAAAATTCGTATTACGCACTCAGCACTGTATTGTGGTCTTGACACCTAACAGATTACTTGTGACAAAATAAAGAGAACTGTCCTTGCGGCTAGATTTTATCATGGAGGCTTTGATCCACGACCTATCTCTGTGATTTAATTTATGTATAATAGCACCTGACCCATGGTATAAAAGGCAATTTTATCAGCTTTTAGCATATATATTTCAGATTTGCTATTGGATTTAAGTAAAGTACACGCGTATCCACCTAAATCAGGAAGTCTACCACTTCAATTACTTACATAACACAATCCTATTTTCTCGGATACCCATGAGACTCCAATGTGGTCTGGTTGATTCATTTGATTACTTGGTTGCCAATACATTTATGATCCATTCTTTCAAATCTGAAACAAAGAGATGTTGGCTCTCCTCTCAACAATATCAGCAAAGACCCTTGAAACATGTTTGGGTTATAACAACATTGGCCCCCTTTTGCTACCTTGTACTGATCGATGAATCATGCAGAGGTTCTAGCCACCAAGTCATCTGCTTCAACATGGGCCTGTTAACGTTTAATGTAAGATTTGGTGGGTATTATTAGACTTCCTGCATTCATGTTGTGTGTGACATCATAACCCCATTAAGTCCTGACATGGCAAGCAAATTATTGATTCTTTTAATGGGAGTTAGACAAGCTGTCCCCATGGAAACAAGGCAGGGGGAGTTGTTTATGGTGCGTGGATGATTCCAGATGTTTGACATCTTACTATCTTTGGTGACAGGTGCTTGAGGCTGATGAGGGTCATCCTTTATAGTATTTGAAAGACAAAGTGATCAAGAGAACTGCAATGGAAACATGTACTGAAAGTAAAATACAGAGCATTCATTAAATCTAACTCCAGAAGTGTTCTCTTAATAATAGTATAATTCTATCTTTGGGAAGGGAGTTAAGGAAAGAATGATCTGGAATCGGTCAACAGCATCATTTTCTAGAATTACTCTTACACAGGCATTTTGAGTGATCCAGCATGATATATTTGCATAGAGAATGTGATCATTTTTGTGAGGACTTCCAGCAAGCATCCAAACAGTCATATGTGACATCGTAACACCACATTTATGTTCAATTTGCGAAGATGTAAAAAAAACACCATCCATTGGATTGTGACATTTGCCCACAAAATTGAGTGGTATTCACAGTCGGATCCATAGCAAATGTTTCCATATGTCAGCAATGCTGGCACGACTTCATATTACACGATTATGGCCTTCATTATAATGTTTTTTTTAATCTGTAAATATGATTACCGCATGCAGCAATTACCATTATCACGTGCAAAACTCTCTGCATCTCTACATATTTCCAAGTTTGCGACCGCTAGGCAGTACAAAAACGGAAAAACAGATTTTTAAAAATACCCTATGAGAGGTCTTTCAGAAAATCTGAGTGCACCTTTTTACGTGGATCAATTATACATGTTCACTCATTTGTAGGGAATAGAAATTCATTATGCACAGTAGGGAATTGTAGCACTACTGGACTTTGTACAGCAAAGCACAGAAGGGGCAATACTGACCTTTCTGTACACAACAGAGCACAGGGGAGGTAAGGAGGTGGGCGTCTTGCCCACAAGATATCAGGTGCATCACTTCACAGGGGGAAAACATTGTTAAATGTCGGGCAGGCCTTTACAAGTTTTCCTCTGTCTATCGGCTCGTGGTAATATTGTAGGAATTTTTCAGAGGTATCAGACCTCATAAACATGCAGCATTAGAAACATTGCAAAAGACATCTTATGGAACTTGCCACCTGTCAGAGGTTGCCATCCATGTGGCAGTTGTTTGAAATGTCAATTTACAGTTATGAATATAGATCTGGACATACAGGGCCTCTGTTGGACCCTTACACCTATTTTCACAAGGTATACAAAGAAGGTCATTTACTGCCTTCAGTGTCCATGTGGTTTACATTTTTGGGGAAAAGCCTCGTAAATGGAGAACATGTGCTCTGCTGGTCCAACACTTGGGGGACTAGGGCAGACACCTGAGGACACCCCGTGTGCATCATCAATGTAGCAAATCCCAGTATCTAAACCCTCTCACGTCGGAGAAGCCTGGATTGCAAATAATCCAGATGGATCCATAGGCTCCAAACTCATGTTGAAGAGCTCAACTCTCTGAATGAATAAGGTCTGTGACTACATTCTACTACAATAGCACTAAAACATGCCAGGCAATTCATTACAGTTCAACGTAAATAGTAAGTAAATTCTAGAAATTGTTGATAAGACTGGATTGTTTTGCCAGAGCCAATTTATTCAATATGCTTTTTGCGTTCAGATACCAACAACTCTCTCAGCTTAATACATCGTTTTGCTTCAGGGTCCATTGCCCAACTCCTCATTAGTTTTCATTGACTTTTCACTTGTGACCAGCATTTATAATGATGGGCATGTAGAAACATGTTCCGTTAAGAGATATTCACACTCTAGTCCTCTTCAACATCGTCACTTACCTTTCTGACGTTTTCAAGTAAAGAGACGTGGTATATAACCGGATTCAAAATGTCATCCTAACCCTGTACGCTGTCTATCATGGATGGAAGGCATGTGAAACTATAAACACACAACACGAGAATTGACTGGGCACAGATGGGCTTTGTTGCCGATCACCCGCACTTATCTTGCACCCATTGGTAAGCTGGCTGCTTTTAATGGTCAACTATATAACAACCTGACAGATTTGTTGCAGCCCTTTAGTCATTCTTTGGCATTTTATAATGTGTTCATTTAGGATTAAATATTGAAAAGTTGAGTTATATCCTAAAAATGCACTCATCTAATTTTTCAATGCTGAATGAAATATGGAGTTTCATGTTTTGAAAATAGGTGACGTTTTCCACACTTGTGCAGCAATTAATTACCATTGTAATGTTTAGTCTAGTACCATATGCATTAGGGTCATACTTTGACACAAGCTACGCAGAGACAACCCACTAGAATGTTGGCATCCTATTGACGCTTTGCAGGTCTGCTTTGGCACCGCTTCTCCGTGATTCTGACTGATTCAAGGTTGTCGATCTTTCTTGCACCCAAATGAAGAAAGCCTCTAGTCTCAGTAAATTAAAATTGATTATCCTTAAATCAAAATTGGAGGGCTACCACAAAAGTATGTATTACCACATTTACATTATCCTGTTAATTTGTCATATTCTTCTCTTCTTTTTGTTTCCATGTATCATGTATATCTGTTGCAGGATAGACACAATCCAACCACTACTTCATATTAGATGGCTCCCTGGTCCTGAAGAAGGTGTTGAAATGTAGAATATGCCCCAACGTGTCATGTTGAGTACAGTTTTGTTGTACATTGGCTTCACCAGTATTTTTTAGGAACCATTTGAATAATGAAAAATACAAATAAATCATGGAACTACTGTTTATGTTAGGAACTGATAGCTGCATTGGAACTCCAAGTTTCAGTATAATCTCATGTAATTGTACATTCTTTCTCTTTGTTATTCATGAAGGTGTATATTTTGTATATGGATATTTTACATTTCTATTGTAATTTCTTGTAGGCATGTTTGTATCACTTATTGTTTTACTGTTTTAGTTTCTTTAATTTTTTTTGTGTTAAGATTTCATTAATTTATTAAGAGTAATCTTTGCATTCCATAATATTGTGTTCATGTGTTGCTCTCCAGTAATTTGATTTGTCTAGTAAGTACTAAATGAGTTTCCTCAGGTGAAATAATGTTATATTAAAAGCATAAATAAGTTAGCTAATTCCTCAGTTATAAATATCCCATTAGGAGCATCTACTTGTTGATATGTTGTATTATTGCCATGATCCTATCGGATATCGGTTGTCTCTTTTGTAAAGATCAATTCCTAATAGATTACAGGATGTTGCATCATACATCACACATCATACTGGGAAGCATAGGGACAGTTGACTGGATGAATATATGTATATGTGCATCTCCAACATTACTGCCATTACCCATAAAGAAAAAAATAAAATAAATAAGCAGCACCTGGCAAAAACTTAATATGCTAAATAACATGTAAAATGACAAGCAACAGCAAGTACACGACAGCAATAAACAAGTGAATAAATGAAAATCAGCTTATCAGTAAGACTTCAAACTACGTGGCAAAACAGGAACAAATCTTAACATACTGAGATATTGAAGCAAGCCCTTGCATGTGCCACTCTTTTTACTCTCTTGAATCTGGCAATACATCATGACTATTAAAGTGACTAACATGGCAATGGTTAATTTCCCCCATGAGCTTAGGCCCAATAGCTACATGAGCAAATGCACTTCCGGTTCCTTGTCCGACACAAACATCAGTCAGACTGCCTGCTTCCCCCACTCCTGGCACTGGCAGTTTAATTTGCCACCAGCAAGGGCTCCCTTTCTGGGTGTGGTTCCAGAACCCAGCACTCTGCAGTTGGATGCTGGTGAAGTGTTTGTTAGCTATGCAGATCATATGACTGATTGTGGGAGGTTGTGATGTGGAGGGGGAGAAGGGCAGAATTGGAGGGAGCTTTAGCTCCCAATTTGAGGGCCGGGCAATTACGCTTCACCTACCATGATCAATACTTTCTATATCTCTTTGTTTAACATAAGGAGATCTCACATCTTGGGCGTAGCACCATTTCTTGGGAAGGACAAAGTGGACACTATAACCTCTCGATTAAGGCTTGAAGAGCCCCAATTCCGTTTTTCTGTTTTTTTCTTTTACCTTTGCATTTCAAGAACAGATAGAAACAGTGGCAGAGCATTTTAAATGAGAAGGAAGTAGAGGTAGGAGACACAGCAGTATGCGGGTAACTAGGAGTGACTTGATAGTGGGAGGTGCCCTTACAAAGTGTACATTTTGGATAATTCAAATGTGGAAGGGCTGCACAACAAGCTCCTTCTGTGTGAGTGTGTGTCTTTAAGTCACCATGGTACAATTCTAAAACCAGGAGATTTATTTTATGCTCCCAATAAAACATACTAGTACCAACTACAGATGGGAAGACAGCGATCATGTGCCTAAAATGCAGACTTGGCTCGGATCCCAGATTTACCATTTACTGCACGAGTGTGATCCTGCCTTTGCATTTGTATTTGGTCTTATAAAGCGGAATTCTAGCTAGGGAATAATGGAGTACTGTAAATGTGGGTGGAGTATTTCAACAAGAGTATTAGCCGGTCCTAGGGGGGACACGTTACAGCTATGGATCAGTGAGGTTGTGGTTTTCTCCTGGGAGGGGCAGCTGGTGTCCCCTAGTTACTCCCTGAAGAATAGGGACTTGAGTTACTTCATGAATAAAAAACAAGTTTTGGGCCATCCTAATAGACTGGTGCATAGCCTGAAAACGCTTTATCTGCCATAATTGGAATTTCCATGAAGTGATTTAGTTGACAGAATACACTATTAAAAATAGCATCCGTCAGGGTTTACTATAGCACAACAGTGCCAAAGACAACAATGATATCACATGTACTACCTTCAATGGCTGAAGAATGGCTATTGGCTGCAGTTTTATTTTCAGATTAGAGCAAATTGTTGGGAATACTATACCAGACAGCAGCAATACATGTGTTTATGGCTTCAAAAGATGAGTGGACTTTAGACGATGAACTTATATATAAGACAATGAAAGTTAAATATTCTTGCAATAATGTGGTCTGCTTCGCTGGGACAAATTTAAACTTCTAAACACTCTAACTCCTTAACTGCTTGACTATGAATTACAAATGAATACAAGCTTTAATTTATATTGCAATGATAATGATTGTATTCATAATGCGTCAGTTTTTCGTTGTCACTTTCTTCATTGTCACTTTTCTCTTGCAGTTTTCCTTGTTGTGTTTTTCCTAAAGTTTCCATAGGCCATAATAGTGACTAAGAAATGTATGTCTTTCTAAAATAGTGTCTCCTTGAATTCTTCGGTAGGTGTCCCTTCACAGTTCTGTTCACATACCCGTCATGCTACTATTACATTAGGCATTTTTGACACTGTGATTTATCACTTATTTGTTGGTTAACTTAGACGATACTATTAGGGTTAACATATATATAGAAATTGTGAGTAATGGGGCCCACTGGGGCAGCACTTCGTATGCAAGATCGAACTCTAATATGTGTGAAGCCTTTATTAGGTGGATTAATTGGCTGATTAACTTGTTAATGTTCATGCATCGAATTGTGGATTGGCATTAATATATTACTGACTCCTCATGATGTATCTAATTCTATTTCGAAACATTGAGTTATACAAACTTGGCTGTCTAATGGCTAACTAATCTCTATTTGAAACCATCTAAACTTTTCCCATTTATGATGCAATGCAAATGGATATCCAAGGGTCAGCATTGGATGCTGGAAGTAACTGTTTGAAGTGGAACGTTTGCTGTCTAATTGGCATGGAAACATGCATACACTTTTGGGGCAATCAAAAAAACAAATACGATTTTTGAAACTGTCACCATTTCTATGACAAACGTTTGTAATGTTTATACCTATTGCGTTGTTGCATGGTGCCTTTATATGCTGCTGTTTGATCGTATTTGCATGAAATACCTGAAAATTATTAATTTTTAAGAATTTACACTATGTTTTTAATCAATTTTGCACAAAGCACTTTACTCAGTAGAAAATAAGTTTAATGTATAAAACAGTGAGCCCAACGTCAAGGCAGCCTCGTACCATCATACATCTAGTGTCTTATATTTAGGGACACATTTTGAGAGTTCCTTCAGTCAGTTTGGTATATTACGTAACTAGGCTAAGATGGCCGCCTCTTATTCATGACTCCACTACAAAAGTTTAGTATCAGGTGATTACCATGTGACCGCTTTTGCAACGTGGGGCAACGATATTGTAGCTGAGTCATTGCTTCTTGATAACAGCCTGAGAACTTCCTGATAGGACAGAATGCAGTGCAAATTTTCACCCGTTTTCATGGGTATTTTAACTGTTCTTGTCCATGTTGTTATTAATTAATTTGGTTACTTAACCTATGATTTAAAAAAATGAAATGTATGCACTTTCTTAATTTGAGTGCAGAGTAAATTTTTTTGCAACATACACGTATCCTCCCCACATCTGAGGGATGGCAGAGTAGTTGGACATTACGTGTTTGGAACTATTATAGAGTGGCTTACTCTATAACCCGTGCCACCCACTGCAATTTAGAAGACAGAGGGCTCAGAGGATTTAAGCCGTTGTTTTGTGGAATATATTTTAAATACATATATATATATATATATATATATATATATATATATATATATATATATACATATATATATATATTATGTGTGTGTGTGTGGCTAGGGATTTAGGGTGGTGGATGTTGGGGTGGGGGTGTGAGGGAGTGGGTTAGATGGGGTTGGGGGAACCAATACATTTTTTTAAATGGAGGAAAAAGACAATGACTAAAAGTGCACATGAAAAGTGACGAGGAAAGTGACCTCGACCTACGAATGAATAACCATTTTATTATTTCAAAAACAGTGCGGTTGGAGCAGAGGGTGTGTGTGTTTGTGTGCATGTGTCTGCGTGTGTGTGTGTGTGACACACTACTTTTGCGGTGGTGTTTCTGCAGGGTTAAATCATTATTTGTTTGGGATACCTAGCAATGGCATGCTTTGCTATGTTCCTGCACTAAGTTATGTTGTCTATGCTCTGCCCTGTTTTTAAGTGCTAAACTAAGTTCAGTTTGGTATGATACAATGTTTTATGTTATGCTATGCACAAACAAGGGGGGGTCCTGTGAGTGTCTCTCTAGCTGCCTATATCACGGATTAGAGTCTCAACCAGAGTCTTTTTGCTCACCATCGTTTCACAGAAGAGACATTTCCACTACATATCAGTCTTTTTCCTGCCCAAAGGCAGTCCAGCTAGAATGTACCTGAGTGCCCCTGTATGTTCTCATTCACGCCTTCAGGAGGTGGATGGAGAATAATATGTTGATTTCCTTTTATACTAGCTGGATAGGTCATGTTATATTATGTTGAGGTTTCATTATAATGTTTTGCTTTAAATTTCACATTTTCAAGGGTCTTTGAAGCTGCTGTAGGACAGCAGGTAGCAACCTCCTTAACACACAAAAGAAAATAAAAAAAACTGAGGGGTAGACTAGGAAATCTAAACTGTTAACTAGATCATACACCCCTGTTTTGACCTAACTTTCACATGATGCACTCTATTAACAGGATAGGGTAACTGCACTGCAGCCCAGGGTGAGGAGGCTGTTCAAAGGCAGCATTATGTAAATGACCTGTCATAAGCACCTAGCCTCAACCTAAGAGGAGTCCTGCCTCACACCCCAATAAAACCATTGCCCTAAATCACCTAGAAGTACTCAGATACCTCCAGAAAGGCCAAACGGAGGCTTCTGCTCCCAAGGAAGCTGTGGTTGAAACACCACCCTCAGTTAAAGGTACCCCTATTTCCTTCCGGCTTTCCCATCTATAGAATCTTGCTGCTTGTGGCTCAGGTGAGCGAATAGAAGGGCTTGGCACACTGTGCTTTGTTGTGCATTATTTATACATGTCCAGGTTCACCAAAACACACATGCAAGGCTCAGAAGTATGACCGCATCTAAACAATAGACAGGCGTTGCTCTTCATAAGCACGTTGTGCAGAAGCATAGGGTTTTGGTAACTGTGTCCTAAATAAATGCGGAAACCACCAAAAAGTGAGGGTTTTTGCTCGCTTTTCAGGGAGGTGTTGCAAGCATTGGCAAATTCTGTTTTCTGTCATGCAACCCCTGCTAAATGTTGTTGGGAGTCTATGGAAGTAAATAGAAGGGCGTTGTTGCCTGTGTTTTCTTGAGCAAGACTTCAACATGCCCCAGCTCACCATGCAGTGAGTCATTTTCAGGAATACCCCCTGGCGCAGCGAATACCTGTTCTCCAGCTATCTCTCCTTTTGGCTCTGTGCCCCATACAATACAGTTGAGTTTGACAATAAATTTGGTCCAATTGTACACATAGTTCTTCCATCTTTTCCTTCTCATGCCTTCCTGAGCACCTTGTCTATTCCTCGCTCTCACCCCCCCCTCCCCTCAGGGGTCTAACCTGTCTCCCTTGCTCTTCACCCACTACCTGGAACCTCTTGCACACTGCATCACTACTTTCAGCTCCAATTGTCAGTGTTATGCGGATGACAATCAGCTCTCTTTCTGGCTCCCCTCAGCCACCTCTGCTTCTTCTCTCATACCAGAATGTCTGGTTGCAATTCAGGAATGTTGAGCCACCATTGATCTCTACCTTAATGCCTGTAAGACTGATATCCTCCTGTTGGGACACCCGCTCCATCCTTTCCTCTCTCTCTCACTCTCTCCCTCTGGCCGCACACTGTGGGCCCTCTTCCTGTTCCTTCCTGTGAGGCTAAGAACCTTAGTGTCATCTTTAACTCCACCCTCTCCTTCTCTCCTCACATCTCTGACCTCTCTAAGAAGTCAAACTATCAGCTGCACCTACTCAGAGGTATTCTTCTTTTTCTCACTTTTCCTCAGAAGCACACTGTTTCCAGAGCTCTGGTCCTCTCTAGGCTGGACTATTGCAACAGCCTCTTTCTAAATCTTCCTGCCTCTACTCTTTGACCGTTACGACTTATCCAGAACAGGACTGTGAGACTTGTCCTGGGCCTCAAGCTCACGGTGGTGGCAATGGTCAACTTCAGGACCCTCTGCACCGTACACAAGGATTACTGGGGCCATGGACCACACTACCTCCAACTTTATCTTCCAAAACATCTTCCTTCTCGAGCTCTCTGCTCATCCATTTCCATCTCTCTGAGGGTCAGACGTGTTCCAAGCAGAGAGTTGGGGGTAGATCTATGTCATCGGCTGGTGCCTCCCTCTGGAACAGCCTCCCTGCCTCTCTCAAACTTGAGCAGAACCACCCCCGGTTCCGGAAGCCACTCAAGACCTTCCTATTCACTTATGTTTTCTCTCTTCCTCCCCCCTGCTGATGCACGTCACTGCTCCATGCACTGGTCACCTGGTCACCCTCTGAACCCGGGTCCAGGCTCCTGCATGTCCAGTTGCCCTTGCATGGCCTCCGGGCTCCCCAGCACTTAAGGATCCTTATCTGCAACACTACAGTCCCTTCTCTCTGCACTTATGACCCAACAGCTGGCTGCACTTGTGAATTAACTGCACTTCCTCCCTTGTTGTGTGGGAGGCACATTCTAGTGTTTTGTCCTGGGCACAAGTTGAGTCGAAACAGCTCTGCCTGGAGGAGTGTGCAGAATGGAGAAAAAAACACACATACACTAGCACTAGCCTAGCAAGGCATGCTGTCAGAGTCTTGCAGAGAAAAACATCTTTGGTACAATTATATTTTTCCTCTCACTATCAATTGCAGTTGTTTTTCCAGACCTGGAAATCTCAAGCAACAGTACTTCTACAGGAAAGACTAGACAAAAACAGATATCTTTAAACAGTGTACCAAGTCTACCAAAAAGGGGCAAAGTGGGATGTTTTAAATAAAGGCATTCGGAAATATGAACAAGTGTATCTCTCTGAAAGACCCCCTTCAAATCTGAGTCAATCACTGTGAATGACAAGACTAACCCTGAGCAAATCAAAGCAAATAAAGGCCCCAGTGGAGTGCACATGCCTGTAATGTGAAGTCAGGATGCTTGGGAATCTGTTGTTTCAAGAACTGATGACACTGTGGTCAATGCACCAGACAAGCCATAGGATTCATGCTCGAATATTGGAATATCATTGGTTCTTAGTCCCCTTATCACAGGGGTGGAAATGTGAGGAGCGCCTTTGCAACCCTTGCACCCTCTGAGTAAGGCAATCCATTTCTCACTCATTGCTTAGGAAGGACACAACTTTCATATCTGGCAGTCAACTCCTGAAGAGGCTTTAACTGATGGGAGATTAGATCTAAAGATGGAGGAAGGAAACTGAAAAGGCCCAACATCCACCTGGAAGCTGCCCATCTCGTTAAGGGATAAGACTAGAATTATTGCAGCCGAATTGGGAAAAGAAATGGATATGGATCAGAAAAGTCATTAAAGAAGGTTAGAAAAATGTTCTGTAAAAAACGAGTAAAGGAGTCACAAGACTCAAAACTGGAAGGAATTACACCTGTTGTAACCTAAGCCCCTGTGGGCTTGTTCACTGTCATGTGTTGGACACACGTGACACACTATGCAATGCCTCTAGTAAAAGGCGCGAGCGGCTTCCCGCTCTCCAGTTAATCCACCACCAATGGCGCGGCGTGTGGTCCTTTGGTGTATTGTGTGGGCCACCTGGATTAGTTTGGGACCATACTGGCTGTAACAGAATTTACGAAACGGCACACTCCAGACCAGGACTCTTTTCACTGGCAAGGAATGTGGCACACAATAAAAACGCTTTCACGTTTATTTCGGATTCTGCTTTGAGAAGACACCCAACCCATCTCACACCCTCCTTAACAAACACCTGTGTCACAGTGGACCATGAACCATGCCGGTGTGTAATAATGAAATATTTATTTTTAAAATTCAAATGCAAAATTAAACAAATCAAATTTAGGGGAGCAATCACCAGTGGGGTGATAATATACAGCAAAATGTTATAATACAATTAATTTAACTTTCTGACATCAGATACATATGTTTTACATGGAGATGGAAGCAAGATCCCTTTTTGTCAAACTTATTAGATGGCACAACTGTTATGCACTCCCCCTGTAACACTCCACCAAATACCTGCTGACTAAATTCTGTGTGGATGGAAAGGAGTAGCAAGGAGTCAGTAATATGATGGAAAAATCATATTTTAATTTCGACCTACCATCCCATGTATTCACTCGGAATTCACTAGATACTTAAAGGTCAGTTTACTTTTGTGGTAGAAATAATAGGACAGGAACTCATGTGGCTGTACTGAAGAGGCAAGGAAGATTATACTGGCCAGGGAACTGAACAACGTGAACACAGGTGAGAAAAATCGACTTTGGGAAGGAAAACACTGCAGCAAAAATCACACGTGGCAGAATTGCAATTTCTTTTTCTACACAGACTTTAAATAAGCAAAAATCTATGAAATTAGGCTAACAGTCAAACATTGGAAATCGGTTCTTATCATGGGGAACAAGGGCACATTGCAGATAGGATAATGAAGTGAAGGGGTGACTCTTATGGGGTGGCAGTATGGGTTATCTATAGGAAATGAAAATCTGATTTTTTTACGGAAATCAATTACATGGGCAAAATCGGTTTTGATAGTACAATGACGGGTTCTACTGTGACTGTATTTTAATAGCTAGGTTATTAAAGAAAGACTCTGCACACAAAGGGGTTCATTTGCAATTGTAACCAACTTGCGCTGCATTCCTCACTATAGGGGAATTAATTACTTTATCTCAAAAATGGTACTAAGGACCTACACAGGTAACTGAAATGATTTGAAAATAATTACACTAACACATAGAGACTAACACAGGTTCTTCTAAGAACAGGATAAAAAGAGGATGCTGACAATGTGGGAAGTTACTAGGGTTATTATGGGATTTATATAGGATTTGGACAGAATGCAAGGTAAAAGAGCGGTGTATGCAACTGTTTGATACTTGGGAGGGTGATACTTACACAATGCACATGAGTTGGGTAATTTGGACAGCTAACCGGGTCTCTGGACAGGGAGGCAAGGATCTGGTCACTGGGCAGTGGCTGGGCTCTCCTTTATGGGAAAAGCATGGAAACAGGAGTCTGGTCACTGTGGACAGCGGGGCATCAGCTGGGCAAAGGGTCTGGTTGCTTGGCTCTCCCCAAGAGATCAGCAGTCATTCCTCCTTTCGCCCTGAATTATTAGGATGCATCTGGTTCTGGATAGGTGTTTCTGGATAGCAGGTTCTGGATAGGAGGTTCTGGATAGGTGGTCCTGCATGGATCTGGGTCAGCTACCTCTGGACCTGGTTCTGGAGTCTTGGAATCTTGCAGGGTGAATTTTGGAAACCTGAATCTCCCTATGCCTCCCTCTTATATAGGCAAAATGACATCAGAGAATTTTTACAATGTGGGCGGAAGTAATCTGGACATACCTCTTGAGTAGGATAAGCCAGGCTATGGATGTCGCCACCTCCCTCTGAGCTGATTGGATTGAAGGAAGTGAAGCCTAATTTTTCATAAAAAAGGAGTTATGGAATACAACTTTATTTCTACAATAATCACCATCACAAAAATCCGATAGGCAGATCCCATATTTCACAAGGCATATGCCGGTTCAAACACCAATTCTGTGCACTGCTGCTTCGCCCTTTGGGTACCATTTTGCAGTTTTCAGGAGAAATAAACACCTAAAATTCTACAAATGGTTCCATATATGCATACTATCATTTGGCATATTTTCATCAAGATTCATGTCTGCACCATTTATGATTCACACTGAAATACAATGTTTCTGTTATTCCAGTTCACCATGGGCTACAAAGACACCTCTTTTCTCATTCTGTGTGTCTAAAAATCCCATAGAAACAGTCAAAATATCACATTACTACTAGTTCAGTATATTGAAATAAATGTCTTAAAGTAAAAAGTCTATGGAGGACAATTGTCACTGTATGGGCGGTCCTTCAAATCTCCACAGCCCACCTGCCCCCTCTGTGCCAATCTGAACAACAGGGTTTACATTTTACATGGTGCCCTTTTATCCTTGCCATTTGAATCTGAGGAGGGGGTCAAAGGGAATTGCACCTTTCTGTGACAGGGCTAGTTCCCCAGGGTCCATTGTCCCTTGCTGTATGCTGGCCAGTCTCATGAGGTCGCAAATTTCCACACTTTGGCCCTTTCATATTGGTGGTTTATATTGGTGGAGGGGCATCCTTTCTCATGGGGGCTGGTACCTTTGAAGTGCCTTAACCGGCAAAACTGGTTCTGCTGGTTACAAACTATTTTTTTCTCTCTTTCTTTCACAGAAACCAAGTCTTTTTGTAAATAAATATAATATAAATTTAAACAAAACCCCATACCCACACATATAATACTGTTCTGTGTGATTAATGGCATTCTTTCACATTTAGTTTTCAAAGGGTCATTTTGCTGCTTTGCAAAAGCAGGTTTACATTTGTGCTTCTTAGCTTATGTTCATTTCCCAAAACACGGTTTCTTGGGCATTCATTTTCTGAAAGGCTTTTACAAATCAGGTCCATTTCTGAGCACAAAAATAGGCTTGCAAATAGTTTTCTTGGTAATTATCACACAACAAGGGAAAGCATCTTTTCTTTGAAGTTCCTCACGTGTGTTAGTTTGTTGCAAAATGAACTCCAATCCGTGCAGATTTGAAGCAGATACTCTGCTCCTCATGGACTTCATTTAAAGAAAACAATGCCGTTCTGCAGGACTAGTTTGATTTCCTGGCATTCGAATACAATACATAAGCAGGGCTGTGATGAATGGAACAAATTGTGCGCTGTTTGAAACAAAAGAGACACCAGTGCGATGTCGTCCGGAATGCAGGTCATTTTTCTGGTGCAGCCTTGAATTTTTCACTGACAGAAAGGAAATGCAGGGCCCCTCTGCCTTTAAGTTATTTTCTCCAAATTCAAATGGAGAACGGCAAATGCAGCCATTCTTGAGGTGGCTGTGTTTAACTCTCGCCCATATGTGCTTAGCAGACACAGCACAGACTTTTTTTGGTAACTGCTGAAATGCAGTTTTGTGATGCAGGGGATTTCTGTTGGGGCTGTTAAATGTACCCCACATGGCTGACCCCTATACAACTGACAATGAAAATGGGATACAGCCCCGGCCCCGCAGGATGTGGCAACGGTCGCTCCCACGTGGGTGAGCTTGAGCGAGGCATCTTGGGCCGGCGAGAACTGTGTTAGCTTTCCCGACACTCTCATGGTCTGTGCAGATCCTGCCACCGAACGAATGATAAGCGCAGCACGGGCCGCTGCTATCACTGCTTCCAGAAAGGGGAGCCAGGTAGTCACAAGGCGCGGGCCGCTGTGACAAAAGGAAAAAGAAAAGTAAGCTCCTGCATGACGGAGCCCTGGAAGCCTGGCAAGGGCTGCCAATACAAATGCTCCCAGATGGGGGAGCCTGGCCAAGACGGTGTGGCAAAAGACAGAGTGCCGAGATGACGGAAATAGGACTGCTGTCCAGAAAACCCGATGACTGCGTGGTCATGAGCCACTGCCATGAAACGCTCCTGCATGGGGGAGCCCTGAATAAACAGCCCAGCACCACCAGGCCAGGAGCAAGCACAAAACCCAATGCCACTCATGAGCTGCCAGCGGGGGGCTGAGGAAGAGTGCAGCTAAGGTACAAACTCTTGCCTGGTTGAGCCTGACATTGTCATGCAGTGGATTGCTGCTTGCGTCATCTCCCACCTAGGAGAGCCAAGACACCTACACCCCGTCCTCTTCAGAAATGACTGCCGCCAGGAGCAGAGAAGGTGAGGTGTGAGGTCTCCACCACCGCCACACTACTTAAATAAACTCCTGCCAGGGGGAGCCATGGAAATGTCGCCCCACACCGCAGGGCCAAGAGAAAGAACAAGGCCACCCCTCGAGACACAGGCGCCACAATAATGCGGCACCCACCACAGTAAGAAGAGCATCTCCCGCCTGTTGGGACTAAACATGGTGCGGCCTGGACATGCTGCCTGTAGACCCTTCCCCATTAAGTGGGGCCCAGCCACAGTGAATGTGGGGACTGGACACTTCTGTGATGTATCTTTCCTGATACTTAAAGTGGACCATGTGAGCGTCCCTGAGCAGCTGCCTGCCAACTGCCAACAAGTACTGTAGCAGATGTGGCCCTCGGTGCACCTGGGTGCGGCTTTGCCTGCCAGCGGAGGGCGCAGCCACTAGTCCTCATGACAATGGATGAATTAAGAGTTTTGGGTACTAGCAATTCCCAGTGCCAACAGGCTCGTTTTTTGTTTTTTTTTGTTTAATGTTTGGTCAGTGTGTGATGACACGTGACCAAATGCGTGATCATAATGTGCCTAAAAGTGCTAATAATGGAATGCTTTGCCAGGCACGTGCTCCAAAATGTACCGAGTTTTTCATCATGTCTTTGTGTTGTTATTGTTTTGTTGTATGCCCCTGGCATGGGATGTTGTAACCTAAGCCCCTCCTGGGCTTCTGCACTGTCACGTGTGTGTCCACACTTGACTCACCATGTGATGGCTCTAATAAAAGGGGCGAGCGGCTTCCGTCAGTTATACCACCACTAATGGCGTGGCATGTGGTCCTTTGGTGTAGTGTGTAGGCTGCCTAGATTAGCAAAGGATCGGACTGGCCAGGCCCTTAACAACGCCTATAGATCTACCTATATGATCAAACAGCCGCTTACCGCACAAGCACCCCTGGGATCACTATCATACACCTCTCCTGTCTTTCTGCATTCTACTTGACACCTGTTCATCTGTTTCCTTACCCTGCTTGACCTTCCCTCTCGACTGCTCCCCATTTCCTTAACCTCTGAAAGGACTGGTGGAGCCCGGCCCATGGGCGCAATTCCCCACCATACACACAAGGCGTTGCACTATCAGACATCGACGGAGGTGACGCGTGCGACAGAAACAAAACAAAACACAACATATAGAGCTAGGATATAAAGCCAGCCCAGGTTCCGCAAATTCCAAGGAAGAAACTGCACGAATATTTCTACCGCAAAGTAATACAGCCGAAAGAACTGGCAATAAACAGCACACAGAGAAAAGGGAGGCGGTGTTAGTATTCCAGGGAATCCCGAATGGGCAAAATGAAGGGTGCAGGAGAGCTGTTGATAGCGGCTGTATACACACAGCAACAATCCTTGCTATGTTACAGACATAAAGGAGATGTGTTCTGGAATAACATTGAACAGAATGTTACATGCACTCCTCGAGGCTTTCCATTCCATGACGGTGTGTGTTTTTTTTTTATTTCACATCTTTCCCTGCACTTCATATTCTGTTGCAATATATGTCATATTACATTACAAAGCTTTATAACTCACCACATCACCACCGTACTGCTCCTCTAACCATCCCAAACATTTAAACAAATTCAGAACAAATCCAGGCCAATGTGGTTGCCATTAATTATGTCATGGCCTTGGTTGACTTTTTTAGTTTCATTTGTCAGAATAATCATAGTATTCTAGTTGAGTGTATAGCGCGCCCCGCATTACTAGAGTCCACCCTGTCAAGCCACAGCTTTACCTTAATCCCCCTTGCCGCGCAGCCCTCAGATAAAAATAGGCTCCACAAAGCAAAGGTGCATTCCATGCAAATTGGCAGCAGAGGGCGCTGCTGCTCCTCCGTGCGTACGTTTTTCAGCGACTACAGTTTACAGATTCAAAACAGCAAGCACACTTGAGAGGCAAAGGACAGCTTCTCGCTTCGCTGTCCTCAGATTTCCCGTTAGGCCTCTGTACATGGGGCCAGTCTGTGTGGTAACCTATTTTATTTCAAAATGTTCTCATAGGAAAAGGGTTGGACTTGCTGAAAGTGCGTTATGTGGGGCCGCTTTGAAAAGTATTTCCAGGGCCCCATGTGGTTCCCAGTCCACTCGTGTGTCCTATACACCGACTCCAGGTTAGTTTGAAATTATACACGAGGTGTGAGTGCTTGCCAACGAAAAAAATGCTCATAGATTTTTTATTCTGTTTTCAAGGGATTGACAAATATTAGACTAAAGAAATCCATCACACCTCAATTAGAATCAAAAGCTCTATGAGTGTTTAAAGCAGGCTGATCTGATGTTCCTTGCATTTTTATTTTGTGGTTCCAAAATTATATTTGATCTTGCAGTCATAACTTTATGTCACGCGGTTGTTAGATGAGCTGATCACCTCTCAAAACAGTGATGGTAGGAGAGGGTGCCACAACTAACCAACCCTGCTAAAGAAACCCTTCTGCATACACCTCTCAAACTCTGAACAAAACACAACTATACCTCTACAACACAGCAAACCGCACGCACTTCACTACACCACAACAATGAAACAAAGCACACATAGTCTCGCACAACAGCACATGACGGCTACCAACCGAAAAGAACACCTACGCTCAGCAAACTCTGTCAACCGAACTGAAGCTCCCAACAAGACATCACAGCTCCCTTGCTCTTTTCTCCCACTCAGTCCTACTAACTTACACCCATTTTACCTTCTTGCTTTACAGGTCCTCCAGAGTGCCAATGGACCATGCCGGTAGTGATCGTGTACGGTATAAGAACCTTCAACATAACATAACATAACCTCTCTTTATTACGGTATTACCTGAATTGTTTGTTTACAATTGTTCGAATGACACAATTGTTTGAATAATAGGGGTCCTAATTGACCTTCTGCACAATTGACCGTATGGTCATTTTAATATATATTATGGGTTGGGTTGGTGTAATAATAATATAAGGGGATTGGGAGGGGGGTTGGGGTGGGGGTTGGATTGGGTGGGGGCCTGCGGGGGGTTTCCCCCCGCATATATATCCTAAATGACCGTTTAAATTCGGTCAATTGTGCAGAAGGTCAATTGTTATTCGAACAACTGACATTCAAACAATTTGTATACAACCTTTATTACAGGTGCTGTTAAAGGCTACACATTATGATGCATGTTACAATTATGAATTAGTATATATTTAAGTATCTTGCTTTAAACACTTAATGTACATGTTTTTAATTCAGGATACTATACTTTGGTCTGTGACAGCCACGACTGTGGCACGGCACCAGCCCATCTGTGGTACTATAAGACTCTCTTGCTTGAGTGGATTCTCTGTCCATACCAACGTCACCATAGATCCCACTTGCTCTTTCCATGACGTTACAGAAAAGGAAGTCTGTGATCTCCTTCTACACCTCAAGCCATCCACATGCAAAGCAGACATCTGTCCCCCAGCCATCATTAAAGACTGTGCCGACTCCCTAGTGCCCCTACTAACTGCATTCATCAATGCTTCTTTCTCGACAGGTATCGTCCCCTCTAGCCTCAAAGAAGCCTGGGTACGCCCGCGTCTAAAAAAAAAACACCCTCGACCCATCATCTCCCACCAACTATACACTCATCACCACCATCCCCTTCCTGCTCAAAATCCTGGACAAAGCAGCCCCCAACCAGAGTCAGCATTTCCTGGAAACAAATACAATCTTGGGTAAAAGGCAATCTGGTTTCCGTAAAGGCCACGGTACAGAAACCACACTCCTGGACCTCAAAAATCAAATAACCTCAATCATGTATAAAGGCAAACCAGCTCTCCTCCTACTCCTAGACCTCTCGGCCGCTTTCGATCTTGTGGATCAAAAAACCCTGACCACACACCTCACCCAGGCAGCTCACTTCTCTAACAATGCCTCCTCGTGGATCACATCTTTCCTGGAGGACAGAGCTATGAAGGTCTTCTCAGATCAAGCCGACGCAGATCCCTCCAACATCCACTGTGGAGTCCCACAAGGCTCCTGCACCACCCCACCCTCTATAATCTATTTAGCAAACCCTTTTTTGATAAACTAGACTCCTTCGGCATAGCTTACACAAATTAGGCCGATAATACGCAGGTACTTCTGCCCCTCTCATGTTCATATGACCAGGACACTGCAGCACTCACAAGGATCTACTCTACCATCCAAGCTTGGATGGTGGCCAATGAACTGTGCCTGAACGGGGATAAAACGTAAATCATCATCATGGGCCCAAAAGAAACACTAGCTAAACTCAACCAACAATATTGCAACTTTCCATTGATAACCACACCATCCCCGTCTCCACCTCAGTTAAAACATTAGGGGTCTACTTAGACTCCACTCTACCCATGACAAGGCAAGCCAGAGCCACAGCATCTGCACCAGCTCACACAACTAAACTCATTAACACAGTCTCACATTTTATATACAACCGGAACAGCATATCAATAGCTAGAGCCACAATAGGGGCTAGATTAGACTATTGCAACGTCCTCTTAGCAGGCACCTCTGCAAAACATCTCAATCGTCTTCAAACGGTCAAAAACAACGCACTTAGAGCAATCTTCAGAATTCCCAAAAGAGATCACATCTCGCAGGTCAGGCGAGATGCCCATTGGCTTCCCGTAAGAGAAAGGATCACTTTCAAGACACTCACCCTGACGCATAAATGCCTTAACCTCTCAGCCCCGCCGTACCTCTCAGAAACCATTATCAGAGATACATCGTCTCGCCACAAAAGAACCAACCATGCCAACAAATTACACATCCCACACATCCACAGAGCCAAAGCTGGGGCTATTGGCTTTCTGCACATTGCTCCCAAACTCTAGAACTCCCACCTCAACACACTAAGAGCCGAGACCTCCCACCCAGCATTCCGCAAAACACTCAAAACCACCCTGCTCATTTAACTCTGCCTCTGTGACTACCCGCAACTAAGTCTGTACCATGTAAGTCTGTGCCATCACATGTAATATGTATGTATTCTGTAAATAAGCTTAATGTCTGTAACAGCGCCACGAATACCCCCGGGCTGATGTGCGCTTTATAAATACTAAATAATAAATCAATTGTGTCAGACTACAAAGGTGCACAGCTAAGAATCACAGAATAAATCTGTCAGGTGTGGCCACCTGCTGTAAATATAATAAACAGGCTGCACACCATAGATACCTCCTATTCCATGGAGCATCCATTTTTTAAACTAATAACCACACGCTATGTTATTGTGACTTGTACCGTGCACCTCTGCCATGTTTCATGGTCACCAGGTGCTCAGGCGCATCTGTACAGGAAGTGGGCTGGGGTGGTTGGTTATTGGGGTTGCGAGGGAAAAGCGCAAGAGAGCTGTAATGTCCTGTTGGTAGCTTCAATTCGGAAAAAGCAGTCACTGTGTGCTGGTGTGATTTTAGTTGGCTGACATTTCTGTGATGTTTTGTGAGTGGTTGTTTGCAGGTGTTTTATGTGCATCATGGATGTTGTGGAGAGTTGGTGGAGTGCCTGCAGCCTGGGTGTTTTGTGGCAATGGTTTGCATCATGTTATTTCTGTGTTTGTTGTGTGGTCGGTATGCAAAGAGTTTTTGGCGGGTTAGCCATGGTTGTCTGTTTTTTCTTTTTTTGCTTTGGCTTAACATCTTCGGGAGGTTCACTCTCATTTTAAACACAGGCCTTAAACCGGATGTTATGAACATGTTTATACAATATAAAAACACTAAAAAAATAAAAGCAACGATTGATCAACAAGGCAATTCCGGGTGGACAAAAGTTCATTCTGTATGTCTTGAAAACTAAAGAAGAAACAAAGTTGGCGATGTGGGGAGATGAACTGTCACACTAGCCAGAATGTAAAGACTGACGCAGAGAGTGAGAAACCTTGAGAAAGTACTGTGGGCCTCATTACAGCAGTAAAGTGGAAGTCATTCTGTTACCGTCCCTTTAACACCAGTTCACCACAACCGGAATCCAGGGAACGGAAGTGAAGCGGATGATTTGCCTCCAGGAAACAGCTGGAGATACATGATCCACGTCACCTACAAAAAGCATCAGATTTACCTCAGCCGAACGACTGTCCTCAGTAAATCCAGCCAAATCCCCATGGAGTTCTAGGGACTCCAAAAATGGGGATTCGCACTGCAGGACTTCGAGCGGTAGCCGCAAATTTGTTTGGCAGTAATTCCAGTGGAATTACCTCCAGACTTTTAATGAGGCTGTGCCTTGAACTCAATCCGACGTCACTGTTATTAACAATACGCCTTCTACTCCGTATGGTCTCAGAATGGACCGCAGTGTGATATGGCAACTCCACAAATACATAGGCAGTGATGAGGAGACGCAGACATCTCCCAGGCTGCCTTTCCCTGTTTTTACTTCTTTTGTTGCCCCTTCACCTTGCTGGCTCATTTGCCAACATCACTATAATTTGGTAGTTTTTTAGAATATTATTCCAAGGTATACAGAATGTACTGATTTTGTTTATATGCATTCTAAGGAATTTAATGAAACATATTTATTTTTTAAAATCCTATCCACATAAGCAGATATTGCATGCATAATGTGTGTGCTGTCACACGACACGTACGCATGTATGGGACATTGATTTTATTTCTTCAGAGACCGTGCCGAGGTTTCAAAACTATATGTGTAATTGCCATTGGTTATTTACTGCAATATGTCAGTGGTGGTACATTTTTATTTGTGCCGGTATTCTTGGCGCTGAAGGAATTGCAGAAACATGTACGTTGCATTGGTTTTAGTTTTACCACTGGTGGTAATTACTACTGGTGTAAATCCATTACACCCGCAGAAATATTACTATGTACAAGCACTATGTTTAAATCGCAACAAGAAATGTGTTTCTTTTTATTTTACACAGCAACTATAGTAAAACATAAAAAGCAGTCAGCTTCAATTTCGAGGGGTAAAAACATGTTTACATAATTAGCAGTCAGGCAACACTTGTTTGCTGCATTGCATTGCAATCCATCAATCAATCAGTAAGCTTTATTCAGCATTGCATTCAAGCACTAACAGTCACTACATCAATACACAATATATCATAAAACATGTTTTAAGAATACTTAACCATTAAGTAAAAATAATAAAATCACCTTGGATCAGTAATAAATACATGATTCATAAAAAATGATGTGCAAATACACAAAATGCCGTCCTCAATAATTGCAATACATTTAAATTTAAAGTTAACACCGTTACCGTCGCAGTTAAGGGCTACCGCCCAACTCGTGATGTGACCCAGAGTGATAATAAAACAACCCACAATTCAGCAAGGTGTTCAAATTTCACAAGTGCAATGTACGCAATGGGCACACGTACACCCCATATAATTTCCTAATGGGCCAATAAGTCGATTATCTGATCGATATAAACAAATTCAATGAAAAGATCAATTTAAAATGGGTGAGAAATGTAGATGTAAGGGAAGACACCCTCAGCTTGTAGAGATTGCAGAAGAAATAGATCCAATGCTAATGTCATTATATGCTGGCGATTCCTAAACATAGCAGTGCAC
Source organism: Ambystoma mexicanum (assembly GCF_040938575.1). Lineage (NCBI taxonomy): Eukaryota > Metazoa > Chordata > Amphibia > Caudata > Ambystomatidae > Ambystoma > Ambystoma mexicanum. The sequence goes on along the minus strand of NC_090937.1, from coordinate 313,324,680 downwards.
AGATGCATCTGTATAATGAGCTTGCCACCCCAGTGCAGCTCATGTAACCAGAAAATGCAGGATCAAGAGGGGTGCAAGTGCACCAGCCCGACCCAAACTCCTTCCCCTGGCCCTTCATGCTCCTAGGAGGTAATTTGCCAGAGTGAGGACTACTAACATATTGCTCGCCGTGCAACAGATGTCCCTAGCTTGCAAAGTAGATGTCACATTCCTAGCTAGAAACAATGGTTTCAAGTAACGCTTTCTAATATCCGAATACAATGGTCAGATTAATACAAAAATGGATCAAACATTCCCTCTTTGTATTACAATGATGACGGCGTGTGACAATTGTTCCACTTATTCCAAAGGACGGCTAAAGGAAGGATGCCAAAACGCAGCTTAGGTGATGTCATGGACTTCTATGTCATTTTGTCTAGAAACATCTCATAACCAATTTTGTGCTTCATCGCCGAGTAAGTGCTCAGCATGGCGAGATGTTAACCATGCCCAGTGCATCGGCAAGCCTGGTCTTTCTTGGCAGGCTTCAATGACAGAAGTCTTAGCAATACTATCCATGCTACTGGGCGTTTCCCAATAAACAGACAACCTGAGGTTTGTTGAGTTCCTACAAACCACGGTAAGGAGAAACCCCCACCTTGGCTCAAAACATCCTTAAGCGCGTCTCTGAATTGTACGCATTTTGGCGTGGACCAAGCCCTAGTCCAGAGAAACGCAAGTCTAGATCTGCAGATTGATTCTATCCTGTGCATTTTAGCTTCTAGGAAAGTTGGCATGTTCGGTGCACAATATGGTAAACCTAAGATGTTCTTTAGAAACTTATTTTCCAAAACGATACGTTTCCTACAGTTATTGGCACCCCAGAGTTCTGCCCCATATAAAGCAGCCTGTCTAGTCTGTAAGGTAGAGGCTTCCAGCATGACGCTGCTGTCCCATTCCCTGAGTCCATTGTAAAGCCACTCAGAGTGCCACTATCTCATGCCAGGGCTTCACCTCCCTTGTCAACGTGGGCGTTCCACTTGCCATTATCAGTGGTCCGCAAGCCAAGGTAATCATATCTGGACACTTGTTTGATTACCTGACCATCCAACAATAAGCCCATACGCGTATCCCTTTTGGCTCTTTGGCCCTTATGTACAATTGTCTTGGTTTTTTGGGCATTGATGGACAGGCCATTGGATATACAGAACAGTTTGACAGGTATTAAAGATAGTAGGACAGCATCATCTGCAAATAGTGTGATTGGAGAGCTATCCCTTGCCAGCCCAAGGGCATCAGTAGAAGAGTTCAGCAAGTCCTGTATAACCCCATTTACAAATAGGCAAAAGAGCTTGGGTGCTAGGTCACATCCTTGTTGCACGCCCATCTGTACATCTATGGCCTTGGTGGTTGACCCATCCAAGTTCCACCCCACCACTGCCATATTCTTATCGTAAAGCATTAAGATTGCCTCAATAGAGCCATCTGAATTTTAAGATCCAACAAGACCCTCCACATCCAAGACCTAGGGACCCTGTCAAATGCTGTGCATGGGTCAATAACTGGTGCATGTACATAAATCTTCCTTAACACGACATACTTATCGAGCGGTAGTTTTAAACGCATGCATTGATCTACTGCGCTGATAGAAGTTTGGAAGCCGGCCTGGTGGATACCATTGCTTTCTTCCAGCCAGGCTTTCAAGTGGGCCAAAACAGTTCTATGTCCTTTCATCGTCAGGCATTTCTACTCCTGCATTTTAAACGTGTATAAAATAACGAGGAAGTCCATCAAATGTTTTGTTTTGTTTTTTTGGGTTCTCCCCCCACCTATTTTTAACTATACCTGGCCCCCAACCCCTTATCTGCCCTTTCCCACCGCCCCAAAAGAAATTTGATGAACGTTTTCGTTATTGTTTACACGTTTAACATGCAGGCATAGAAATGCCTGACGAGGAAAGGACGTTGTACCACCACAACACACCGAGGGACAATGTTTCCACCTGCATTGTGTTACAGAGGCAGCAGAATTGTTGATAAATCTGTTCCATTCATGTGCACAATTTTGAAGTTTACGTATTTCACCTCCAACAGTATTTCCTGAAGAATAAAGCCCGCCCCATGTACAACACATAGCTGAGCTTTGAGCAGCAGGACTCATGTTACTTGGTAAAAAGGCTGTAAGGAGCACAATTGCGTCACAACTTATTTTCTAATCATAACAGGATGCTTTCCTAAAAAGAAGAAGCTTCAGTACAAAACTCACCCGATTGTAATGTTGGCAATAGTGTGATGAATGTTGCAAATGGGAACAGGTGCGTATACAACAATGCATTAATGGGAGAAACATTCACAACTACCCGGGAAGCCAGTGGCAAACACATTTCTAGGTTAGGGGTGGTGTGAATGTTTCTCTTGGTGATTTGCCCCAATTCGTTTGATAAGGTTATGGCTTAGGGGCCATTTTATTAAAAAGAATGCCAGTGTTTCTGTGGATGCTATGTGCCTATTTGTGAATCAAAATTATATACATGTTTATATCTGATGTATGCAAAAGATATGGAAGACCTTTCCAGAATTCATTAAGGCAATTTTAAATGGGGTTTCTTTTAGCTGAGAACTGGTTAGTTGTTTTTAAGATGTGGTTAGTTTTGGGCACTGCTTGTATTGTATTGTTTTGTTTTATAAATGTGTTAGTGGCTATGGCCGAACACAAATTATTGAATGTAATCTTTTCCAATCTGGCACGGCATGCACTCTTAGGGCCTGATTCAAGGAATATTTGCCCGGTTCAAAGTGACTTTGCACTGCCGACACAAACCCTTATTCATGGAACTCTGCAAAGTGTATTTTTGCTGTGCCATTTTGTACTGCAAAAATGACTATGCACTGACTTTGTCGGGACTTTGCACTGCAAAAATACACTTTGCACGGTCCCATGAATCAGGGGTTGTGTCAGCAGTGCAAGGTCACTTTTCAGCAGTGCAAATTCATCCCTTAGAGTACATTTTGCCACAGCGCAATACTTACTCTTACGCACAATTAAGCAACAGTTGTGTACCCCCTGTAAAATGGTGATGCAAATTCCGAGTCCTTCACTCGCATTTAATGAAATGGGCAGGCATTCCGCTATTCCAAATGGATTGCTTTTTTTCTTTTCAATATATTTATTTACCTGTTTTATTTTTCAAACATATTAAAGAAAAGAGAAAAGCAGAGCATATTAGCTATTCACACCGAGGCAAAACTGATGGTCAGTCCTGCCCGACCCACACCTGAATACATTGCAGCCAAGCTGAAGGTCAGTGGAATCTTTCCCAATCCAAACCTGCCTACAAACCCGCACAAAAAGGCTGATCATCTATAGAATCCTGCCCTCCAAACACATGAGGCCAAAGCTGATGGCCATTGGCCTCCTGTCCTATGCAAACCTGAGTACATCAGAGAACATCTGATGCTCGATGGCAGCCTGCCCTATCCAAACTGGAATAAATCAGGGGACGCAGGTTGGTCAATGGAATGATACCATACCCAAACCTGAATGTATCCAGGTGCGGTTGATGGTCCATGGAATCCTGCCCTACTCAAATCTAAATACATCAGGTCACAGCTGATGGGCAATGCAATCCTACCCTGCCCAAACCTGAAGAGATGGGAGCACAGAAGACGTCCAGGGGACACCTGCCCTCTCAAACCAGAATACAGCAGAGAACAGCTGATGGTCAATGGAATTCTACCCTGCCGAAACCTGAATAGATGGGAGCACAGCAGACGTCCAGAGGATACCTGCCCTACCAAACCAGAATACAGCAGAGAACAGCTGATGGTCAATGGAATCCCAACTTGCCCAAACCTAAATAGATGGAAGCACAGCTGATGTACAGAGGACACCTGCCCTCCCAAACCAGAATACAGAAAAGTACAGCTGATGGTCAATGGAATCCCACCCTGCCCTAACCTGAATAGATGGGAGCACAGCTGATGTCCAGAGGACACCTGCCCTACCCAAACCAGTATACAGCAGAGAACAGCTGATGGGCAATGGAATCCCACCTTTCCCAAACCTGAATAGATGGGAGCACAGCTGACGTCCAGAGGACACCTGCCCTACCAAACCAGAATACAGCAGAGAACAGTTGATGGTCAATGGAATCCTACCCTGCCCAAACCTGAATAGATGGGAGCACAGCTGAAGTCCAGAGGACACCTGCCCTTCCAAACCAGAATACAGCAGAGAACAGTTGATGGTCAATGGAATCCTACCCTACCCAAACCTGAATAGATGGGAGATCAGCTGAAGTCCAAATGAAACCTGCCCTCTCAAACCAGAATACAGCAGAGAACAGCTGATGGTCAATGGAATCCCACCCTGCCGAAACCTAAATAGATGGAAGCACAGCTGAAGTACAGAGGACACCTGCCCTCCCAAACCAGAATACAGCCGAGAACAGCTGATGGTCAATGGAATCCCACCCTGCCCAAACCTGAATAGATGGGAGCAGAGCTGAGGTCCAGGGGACACCTGCCCTCCCAAACCAGAATACAGCAGAGAACAGGTGATGGACAATGGAATCCTACCCTGCCCAAACCTGAAGAGATGGGAGCACAGCAGACGTCCAGAGGACACCTGCCCCCTCAAATCAGAATACAGCTGATAACATATGGCTGGTCAATAGAATCCTACCCTACCCAAACCTGAATAGATGGGAGCACAGCTGACATCCAGAGGACACCTGCCCTATCCAAACCAGAATATAGCATAGAACAGCTGATGGTCAATTGAATCCTACCCTGCCCAAACCTGACTAAATGGGAGTACAGCTGACATCCAGAGGATACCTGCCCGCCCAAACCAGAATACAGAAAAGTACAGCTGATGGTCAATGGAATCCCACCCTGCCCTAACCTGAATAGATGGGAGCACAGCTGATGTCCAGAGGACACCTGCCCTACCCAAACCAGTATACAGCAGAGAACAGATGATGGGCAATGGAATCCCACCTTTCCCAAACCTGAATAGATGGGAGCACAGCTGACGTCCAGAGGACACCTGCCCTACCAAACCAGAATACAGCAGAGAACAGTTGATGGTCAATGGAATCCTACCCTGCCCAAACCTGAATAGATAGGAGCACAGCTGAAGTCCAGAGGACACCTGCCCTACCAAACCAGAATACAGCAGAGAACAGTTGATGGTCAATGGAATCCTACCCTTCCCAAACCTGAATAGATGGGAGCACAGCAGACATCCAGAGGACAACTGCCGTACCCAAAAAACAGAATACAGCAGAGAACAGCTGATGGTCAATGGAATCCTACCATGCCCAAACCTGAATAGATGGGAGCACAGCTGACATCCAGAGGACACCTGCCCTCCCAAACCAGAATACAGCACAGAACAGCTGATGGTCAATGGAATCCCAACTTGCCCAAACCTAAATAGATGGAAGCACAGCTGAAGTACAGAGGACACCTGCTCTCCCAAATCAGAATACAGCCGAGAACAGCTGATGGTCAATGGAATCCCACCCTGCCGAAATCTAAATAGATGGGAGCACAGCTGAAGTCCAGAGAACACCTGCCCCCAAACCAGAATCCAGCCGAGAACAGCTGATGGTCAATGGAATCCCACCCTGCCCAAACCTGAATAGATGGGAGCAGAGCTGAAGTCCAGGGGACACCTGCCCTCCCAAACCAGAATACAGCAGAGAACAGGTGATGGACAATGGAATCCTACCCTGCCAAAACCTGAAGAGATGGGAGCACAGCAGACGTCCAGAGGACACCTGCCCCCTCAAATCAGAATACAGCTGATAACATCTGGCTGGTCAATAGAATCCTACCCTACCCAAACCTGAATAGATGGGAGCACAGCTGACATCCAGAGGACACCTGCCCTATCCAAACCAGAATATAGCATAGAACAGCTGATGGTCAATTGAATCCTACCCTGCCCAAACCTGAATAAATGGGAGTACAGCTGACGTCCAGAGGACACCTGCCCGCCCAAACCAGAATACAGAAAAGTACAGCTGATGGTCAAAGGAATCCCACCCTGCCCTAACCTGAATAGATGGGAGCACAACTGATGTCCAGAGGACACCTGCCCTACCCAAACCAGTATACAGCAGAGAACAGCTGATGGGCAATGGAATCCCACCTTTCCCAAACCTGAATAGATGGGAGCACAGCTGATATCCAGAGGATACCTGCCCTACCAAACCAGAATACAGCAGAGAACAGTTGATGGTCAATGGAATCCTACCCTGCCCAAACCTGAATAGATGGGAGCACAGCTGAAGTCCAGAGGACACCTGCCCTACCAAACCTGAATACAGCAGAGGACAGTTGATGGTCAATGGAATCCTACCCTACCCAAACCTGAATAGATGGGAGCACAGCAGACATCCAGAGGACAACTGCCGTACCCAAACAACAGAATACAGCAGAGAACAGCTGATGGTCAATGGAATCCTACCCTGCCCAAACCTGAATAGATGGGAGCACAGCTGAAGTCTAAATGACACCTGCCTTAACCAAACCAGATTATAGCAAGAACAGCTGATGGTAAGTGGAATCCTACCCTGCCCAAACCTGAATAGACTGGAGCACAGCTGACGTCCCAATGACACCTGCCCTCTCAAACCAGAATACAGCAGAGAACAGCTTATGGTCAATGAAATCCTACCCTGCCCAAACCTGAATAGATGGGAGCACAGCTGATGTCCAGAGGACACCTGCTCTCCCAAACCAGAATACAGCAGAGAACAGCTGATGGCAAATGGAATCCTGCCCTGCCCAAACCTGAATAGATGGGAGCACAGCTGAAGTCTAAATGACACCTGCCTTACCCAAACCAGAATACAGCAAGAACAGCTGATGGTATGTGGAATCCTACCCTGCCCAAACCTGAATAGACGGGAGGACAGCTGAAGTCCAAATGACACCTGCCCTCTCAAACCAGAATACAGCAGAGAACAGCTAATGGCCAAAGGAATCTTACCCTGCCCAAACCTGAATAGATGGGAGCACAGCTGACGTCCAGAGGACACCTGCCCTACCAAACCAGAATACAGCAGAGAACAGTTGATGGTCAATGGATTCCTACCCTGCCCAAACCTGAATAGATGGGAGCACAGCTGAAGTCCAGAGGACACCTGCCCTACCAAACCAGAATACAGCAGAGAACAGTTGATGGTCAATGTAATCCTACCCTACCCAAACCTGAATAGATGGGAGCACAGCAGACATCCAGAGGACAACTGCCGTACCCAAACAACAGAATACAGCAGAGAACAGCTGATGGTCAATGGAATCCTAACATGCCCAAACCTGAATAGATGGGAGCACAGCTGACATCCAGAGGACACCTGCCCTCCTAAACCAGAATACAGCACAGAACAGCTGATGGTCAATGGAATCCTACCCTGCCCAAACCTGAAGAGATGGGAGCACAGCAGACCCCCAGAGGACACCTGCCCTACCCAAACAAGAATACAGCAGAGAACAGCTGATGGTAAATGGAATCCTACCCTGCCCAAACCTGAATAGATGGGAGCACAGCTGAAGTCTAAATGACACCTGCCTTAACCAAACCAGATTATAGCAAGAACAGCTGATGGTAAGTGGAATCCTACCCTGCCCAAACCTGAATAGACGGGAGCACAGATGAAGTCCAAATGACACATGCCCTCTCAAACCAGAATACAGCAGAGAACAGCTGATGGTCAATGAAATCCTACCCTGCCCAAACCTGAATAGATGGGAGCACAGCTGAAGTCTAAATGACACCTGCCTTACCCAAACCAGAATACAGCAAGAACAGCTGATGGTAAGTGGAATCCTACTCAGCCCAAACCTGAATAGATGGGAGCACAGCTGAAGTCCAAATGACACCTGCCCTCTCAAACCAGAATACAGCAGAGAACAGCTGATGGTCAATTGAATCCTACCCTGCCCTAACCTGAATAGATGGGAGCACAGCTGACATCCAGAGGACACCTGCCCTATCCAAACCAGAATATAGCATAGAACAGCTGATGGTCAAATGAATCCTACCCTGCCCTAACCTGAATAGATGGGAGCACAGCTGATGTCCAGAGGACACCTGCCCTACCCAAACCAGTATACAGCAGAGAACAGTTGATGGGCAATGGAATCCTACCCTACCCAAACCTGAATAGATGGGGGCACAGCAGACATCCAGAGGACAACTGCCGTACCCAAGAAAACAGAATACAGCAGAGAACAGCTGATGGTCAATGGAATCCTACCATGCCCAAACCTGAATAGATGGGAGAACAGCTGAAGTCTAAATGACACCTGCCTTACCCAAACCAGAATACAGCAAGAACAGCTGATGGTAAGTGGAGTCCTACCCTGCCCAAACCTGAATAGACGGGAGCACAGCTGAAGTCCAAATGACACCTGCCCTCTCAAACCAGAATACAGCATAGAACAGCTGATGGTAAATGGAATCCTACCCTGCCCAAACCTGAATAAATGGGAGCACAGCTGAAGTCTAAATGACACCTGCCTTGCCCAAACCAGAATATAGCAAGAACAGCTGATGGTAAGTGGAATCCTACCCTGCCCAAACCTGAATAGACGGGAGCACAGCTGAAGTCCAAATGACACCTGCCCTCTCAAACCAGAATACAGCAGGGAACAGCTGTTGGTCAATGAAATCCTACCCTGCCCAAACCTGAATAGATGGGAGCACAGCTGATGTCCAGAGGACACCTGCCCTCCCAAACCCGAATACAGCACAGAACAGCTGATGGTCAATGGAATCCTACCCTGCCCAAACCTGAAGAGATGGGAGCACAGCAGACCTCCAGAGGACACCTGCCCTACCCAAACCAGAATACAGCACAGAACAGCTGATGGTAAATGGAATCCTACCCTGCCCAAACCTGAAGAGATGGGAGCACAGCTGATGTCCAGAGGACACCTGCCCTCCCAAACCAGAATACAGCACAGAACAGCTGATGGTAAATGGAATCCTACCCTGCCCAAACCTGAATAGATGGGAGCACAGCTGAAGTCTAAATGACACCTGCCTTAACCAAACCAGATTATAGCAAGAACAGCTGATGGTAAGTGGAATCCTACCCTGCCCAAACCTGAATAGACGGCAGCACAGATGAAGTCCAAATGACACCTACCCTCTCAAACCAGAATACAGCAGAGAACAGCTGATGGTCAATGAAATCCTACCCTGCCCAAACCTGAATAGATGGGAGCACAGCTGAAGTCTAAATGACACCTGCCTTACCCAAACCAGAATACAGCAAGAACAGCTGATGGTAAGTGGAATCCTACCCTGCCCAAACCTGAATAGATGGGAGCACAGCTGAAGTCCAAATGACACCTGCCCTCTCAAACCAGAATACAGCAGAGAACAGCTGATGGTCAAAGGAATCTTGCCCTGCCCAACCCTGAATAGATGGGAGCACAGCTGACATCCAGAGGACACCTGCCCTATCCAATCCAGAATATTGCATAGAACAGCTGATGGTCATTTGAATCCTACCCTGCCCTAACCTGAATAGATGGGAGCACAGCTGATGTCCAGAGGACACCTGCCCTACACAAACCAGTATACAGCAGAGAACAGCTGATGGGCAATGGAATCCCACCTTTCCCAAACCTGAATAGATGGGAGCACAGCTGACGTCCAGAGGACAACTACCCTACCAAACCAGAATACAGCAGAAAACAGTTGATGGTCAATGGAATCCTACCCTACCCAAACCTGAATAGATGGGGGCACAGCAGACATCCAAAGGACAACTGCCGTACCCAAAAAAACAGAATACAGCAGAGAACTGCTGATGGTCAATGGAATCCTACCATGCCCAAACCTGAATAGATGGGAGCACAGCTGAAGTCTAAATGACACCTGCCTTAACCAAACCAGATTATAGCAAGAACAGCTGATGGTAAGTGGAATCCTACCCTGCCCAAACCTGAATAGACGGGAGCACAGCTGATGTCCAAATGACACCTGCCCTCTCAAACCAGAATACAGCAGAGAACAGCTTATGGTCAATGAAATCCTACCCTGCCCAAACCTGAATAGATGGGAGCACAGCTGATCTCCAGAGGACACCTGCTCTCCCAAACCAGAATACAGCAGAGAACAGCTGATGGCAAATGGAATCCTACCCTGCCCAAACCTGAATAGATGGGAGCACAGCTGAAGTCTAAATGACACCTGCCTTACCCAAACCAGAATACAGCAAGAACAGCTGATGGTATGTGGAATCCTACCCTGCCCAAACCTGAATAGACGGGAGCACAGCTGAAGTCCAAATGACACCTGCCCTCTCAAACCAGAATACAGCAGAGAACAGCTAATGGCCAAAGGAATCCTACCCTGCCCAAACCTGAATAGATGGGAGCACAGCTGACATCCAGAGGACACCTGCCCTATCCAAACCAGAATATAGCATAGAACAGCTGATGGTCAATTGAATCCTACCCTGCCCTAACCTGAATAGATGGGAACACAGCTGATGTCCAGAGGACACCTGCCCTACCCAAACCAGTATACAGCAGAGAACAGTTGATGGGCAATGGAATCCCACCTTTCCCAAACCTGAATAGATGGTAGCACAGCTGACGTCCAGAGGACACCTGCCCTACCAAACCAGAATACAGCAGAGAACAGTTGATGGTCAATGGAATCCTACCCTGCCCAAACCTGAATAGATGGGAGCACAGCTGAAGTCCAGAGGACACCTGCCCTACCAAACCAGAATACATCAGAGAACAGTTTATGGTCAATGTAATCCTACCCTACCCAAACCTGAAAAGATGGGAGCACAGTAGACATCCAGAGGACAACTGCCGTACCCAAACAACAGAATACAGCAGAGAACAGCTGATGGTCAATGGAATCCTACCATGCCCAAACCTGAATAGATGGGAGCACAGCTGACATCCAGAGGACACCTGCCCTCCTAAACCAGAATACAGCACAGAACAGCTGATGGTCAATGGAATCCTACCCTGCCCAAACCTGAAGAGATGGGAGCACAGCAGACCTCCAGAGGACACCTGCCCTACCCAAACCAGAATACAGCAGAGAACAGCTGATGGTAAATGGAATCCTACCCTGCCCAAACCTGAATAGATGGGAGCACAGCTGAAGTCTAAATGACACCTGCCTTAACCAAACCAGATTATAGCAAGAACAGCTGATGGTAAGTGGAATCCTACCCTGCCCAAACCTGAATAGACGGGAGCACAGCTGACGTCCAAATGACACCTGCCCTCTCAAACCAGAATACAGCAGAGAACAGCTTATGGTCAATGAAATCCTACCCTGCCCAAACCTGAATAGATGGGAGCACAGCTGATGTCCAGAGGACACCTGCTCTCCCAAACCAGAATACAGCAGAGAACAGCTGATGGCAAATGGAATCCTACCCTGCCCAAACCTGAATAGATGGGAGCACAGCTGAAGTCTAAATGACACCTGCCTTACCCAAACCAGAATACAGCAAGAACAGCTGATGGTATGTGGAATCCTACCCTGCCCAAACCTGAATAGACGGGAGCACAGCTGAAGTCCAAATGACACCTGCCCTCTCAAACCAGAATACAGCAGAGAACAGCTAATGGCCAAAGGAATCTTACCCTGCCCAAACCTGAATAGATGGGAGCACAGCTGACATCCAGAGGACACCTGCCCTATCCAAACCAGAATATAGCATAGAACAGCTGATGGTCAATTGAATCCTACCCTGCCCTAACCTGAATAGATGGGAGCACAGCTGATGTCCAGAGGACACCTGCCCTACCCAAACCAGTATACAGCAGAGAACAGTTGATGGGCAATGGAATCCCACCTTTCCCAAACCTGAATAGATGGTAGCACAGCTGACGTCCAGAGGACACCTGCCCTACCAAACCAGAATACAGCAGAGAACAGTTGATGGTCAATGGAATCCTACCCTGCCCAAACCTGAATAGATGGGAGCACAGCTGAAGTCCAGAGGACACCTGCCCTACCAAACCAGAATACAGCAGCGAACAGTTGATGGTCAATGTAATCCTACCCTACCCAAACCTGAATAGATGGGAGCACAGCAGACATCCAGAGGACAACTGCCGTACCCAAACAACAGAATACAGCAGAGGACAGCTGATGGTCAATGGAATCCTACCATGCCCAAACCTGAATAGATGGGAGCACAGCTGACATCCAGAGGACACCTGCCCTCCTAAACCAGAATACAGCACAGAACAGCTGATGGTCAATGGAATCCTACCCTGCCCAAACCTGAAGAGATGGGAGCACAGCAGACCCCCAGAGGACACCTGCCCTACCCAAACCAGAATACAGCAGAGAACAGCTGATGGTAAATGGAATCCTACCCTGCCCAAACCTGAATAGATGGGAGCACAGCTGAAGTCTAAATGACACCTGCCTTAACCAAACCAGATTATAGCAAGAACAGCTGATGGTAAGTGGAATCCTACCCTGCCCAAACCTGAATAGACGGGAGCACAGATGAAGTCCAAATGACACCTGCCCTCTCAAACCAGAATACAGCAGAGAACAGCTGATGGTCAATGAAATCCTACCCTGCCCAAACCTGAATAGATGGGAGCACAGCTGAAGTCTAAATGACACCTGCCTTACCCAAACCAGAATACAGCAAGAACAGCTGATGGTAAGTGGAATCCTACTCAGCCCAAACCTGAATAGATGGGAGCACAGCTGAAGTACAAATGACACCTGCCCTCTCAAACCAGAATACAGCAGAGAACAGCTGATGGTCAATTGAATCCTACCCTGCCCTAACCTGAATAGATGGGAGCACAGCTGACATCCAGAGGACACCTGCCCTATCCAAACCAGAATATAGCATAGAACAGCTGATGGTCAATTGAATCCTACCCTGCCCTAACCTGAATAGATGGGAGCACAGCTGATGTCCAGAGGACACCTGCCCTACCAAATCAGAATACAGCAGAGAACAGTTGATGGTCAATGGAATCCTACCCTACCCAAACCTGAATAGATGGGGGCACAGCAGACATCCAGAGGACAACTGCCGTACCCAAAAAAACAGAATACAGCAGAGAACAGCTGATGGTCAATGGAATCCTACCATGCCCAAACCTGAATAGATGGGAGCACAGCTGAAGTCTAAATGACACCTGCCTTAACCAAACCAGATTATAGCAAGAACAGCTGATGGTAAGTGGAGTCCTACCCTGCCCAAACCTGAATAGACGGGAGCACAGCTGAAGTCCAAATGACACCTGCCCTCTCAAACCAGAATACAGCAGAGAACAGCTGATGGTCAATGAAATCCTACCCTGCCCAAACCTGAATAGATGGGAGCACAGCTGAAGTCTAAATGACACCTGCCTTACCCAAACCAGAATACAGCAAGAACAGCTGATGGTAAGTGGAATCCTACCCTGCCCAAACCTGAATAGACAGGAGCACAGCTGAAGTCCAAATGACACCTGCCCTCTCAAACCAGAATACAGCAGAGAACAGCTGATGGTAAATGGAATCCTACCCTGCCCAAACCTGAATAGATGGGAGCACAGCTGAAGTCTAAATGACACCTGCCTTGCCCAAACCAGAATATAGCAAGAACAGCTGATGGTAAGTGGAATCCTACCCTGCCCAAACCTGAATAGACGGGAGCACAGCTGAAGTCCAAATGACACCTGCCCTCTCAAACCAGAATACAGCAGGGAACAGCTGTTGGTCAATTAAATCCTACCCTGCCCAAACCTGAATAGATGGGAGCACAGCTGATGTCCAGAGGACACCTGCCCTCCCAAACCAGAATACAGCACAGAACAGCTGATGGTCAATGGAATCCTACCCTGCCCAAACCTGAAGAGATGGGAGCCCAGCAGACCTCCAGAGAACACCTGCCCTACCGAAACCAGAATACAGCACAGAACAGCTGATGGTAAATGGAATCCTACCCTGCCCAAACCTGAAGAGATGGGAGCACAGCTGATGTCCAGAGGACACCTGCCCTCCCAAACCAGAATACAGCACAGAACAGCTGATGGTAAATGGAATCCTACCCTGCCCAAACCTGAATAGATGGGAGCACAGCTGAAGTCTAAATGACACCTGCCTTAACCAAACCAGATTATAGCAAGAACAGCTGATGGTAAGTGGAATCCTACCCTGCCCAAACCTGAATAGACGGCAGCACAGATGAAGTCCAAATGACACCTACCCTCTCAAACCAGAATACAGCAGAGAACCGCTGATGGTCAATGAAATCCTACCCTGCCCAAACCTGAATAGATGGGAGCACAGCTGAAGTCTAAATGACACCCGCCTTACCCAAACCAGAATACAGCAAGAACAGCTGATGGTAAGTGGAATCCTACCCTGCCCAAACCTGAATAGATGGGAGCACAGCTGAAGTCCAAATGACACCTGCCCTCTCAAACCAGAATACAGCAGAGAACAGCTGATGGTCAAAGGAATCTTGCCCTGCCCAACCCTGAATAGATGGGAGCACAGCTGACATCCAGAGGACACCTGCCCTATCCAATCCAGAATATTGCATAGAACAGCTGATGGTCAATTGAATCCTACCCTGCCCTAACCTGAATAGATGGGAGCACAGCTGATGTCCAGAGGACACCTGCCCTACCCAAACCAGTATACAGCAGAGAACAGCTGATGGGCAATGGAATCCCACCTTTCCCAAACCTGAATAGATGGGAGCACAGCTGACGTCCAGAGGACAACTACCCTACCAAACCAGAATACAGCAGAGAACAGTTGATGGTCAATGGAATCCTACCCTATCCAAACCTGAATAGATGGGGGCACAGCAGACATCCAAAGGACAACTGCCGTACCCAAAAAACAGAATACAGCAGAGAACTGCTGATGGTCAATGGAATCCTACTATGCCCAAACCTGAATAGATGGGAGCACAGCTGAAGTCTAAATGACACCTGCCTTAACCAAACCAGATTATAGCAAGAACAGCTGATGGTAAGTGGAATCCTACCCTGCCCAAACCTGAATAGACGGCAGCACAGATGAAGTCCAAATGACACCTGCCCTCTCAAACCAGAATACAGCAGAGAACAGCTGATGTTCAATGAAATCCTACCCTGCCCAAACCTGAATAGATGGGAGCACAGCTGAAGTCTAAATGACACCTGCCTTACCCAAACCAGAATACAGCAAGAACAGCTGATGGTAAGTGGAATCCTACCCTGCCCAAACCTGAATAGATGGGAGCACAGCTGAAGTCCAAATGACACCTGCCCTCTCAAACCAGAATACAGGAGAGAACAGCTGATGGTCAAAGGAATCTTGCCCTGCCCAACCCTGAATAGATGGGAGCACAGCTGACATCCAGAGGACACCTGCCCTATCCAATCCAGAATATTGCATAGAACAGCTGATGGTCAATTGAATCCTACCCTGCCCTAACCTGAATAGATGGGAGCACAGCTGATGTCCAGAGGACACCTGCCCTACCCAAACCAGTATACAGCAGAGAACAGCTGATGGGCAATGGAATCCCACCTTTCCCAAACCTGAATAGATGGGAGCACAGCTGACGTCCAGAGGACAACTACCCTACCAAACCAGAATACAGCAGAGAACAGTTGATGGTCAATGGAATCCTACCCTACCCAAACCTGAATAGATGGGGGCACAGCAGACATCCAAAGGACAACTGCCGTACCCAAAAAAACAGAATACAGCAGAGAACTGCTGATGGTCAATGGAATCCTACCATGCCCAAACCTGAATAGATGGGAGCACAGCTGAAGTCTAAATGACACCTGCCTTAACCAAACCAGATTATAGCAAGAACAGCTGATGGTAAGTGGAATCCTACCCTGCCCAAACCTGAATAGACGGGAGCACAGATGAAGTCCAAATGACACCTGCCTTCTCAAACCAGAATACAGCAGAGAACAGCTGATGGTCAATGAAATCCTACCATGCCCAAACCTGAATAGATGGGAGCACAGCTGACATCCAGAGGACACCTGCCCTATCCAAACCAGAATATAGCATAGAACAGCTGATGGTCAATTGAATCCTACCCTGCCCTTACCTGAATAGATGGGAGCACAGCTGATGTCCTGAGGACACCTGCCCTACCCAAACCAGTATACAGCAGAGAACAGCTGATGGGCAATGGAATCCCACCTTTCCCAAACCTGAATAGATGGGAGCACAGCTGACGTCCAGAGGACACCTGCCCTACCAAACCAGAATACAGCAGAGAACAGTTGATGGTCAATGGAATCCTACCCTGCCCAAACCTGTATAGATTGGAGCACAGCTGAAGTCCAGAGGACACCTGCCCTACCAAATCAGAATACAGCAGAGAACAGTTGATGGTCAATGGAATCCTACCCTACCCCAACCTGAATAGATGGGAGCACAGCAGACATCCAGAGGACAACTGCCGTACCCAAAAAACACTATACAGCAGAGAACAGCTGATGGTCAATGGAATCCAACCTGCCCAAACCTGAATAGATGGGAGCACAGCTAATGTCCAGAGGACACCTGCCCTACCCAAACCAGTATACAGCAGAGAACAGCTGATGGGCAATGGAATACCACCTTTCCCAAACCTGAATAGATGGGAGCACAGCTGACGTCCAGAGGACACCTGCCCTACCAAACCAGAATACAGCAGAGAACAGTTGATGGTCAATGGAATCCTACCCTGCCCAAACCTGAATAGATGGGAGCACAGCTGAAGTCCAGAGGACACCTGCCCTCCCAAACCAGAATAGAGCACAGAACAGCTGATAGTCAATGGAATCCTACCCTGCCCAAACCTGAAGAGATGGGAGCAAAGCAGACCTCCAGAAGACACCTGCCCTACCCAAACCAGAATACAGCAGAGAACAGCTGATGGTAAATGGAATCCTACCCTGCCCAAACCTGAATAGATGGGAGCACAGCTGAAGTCTAAATGACACCTGCCTTACCCAAACCAGAATATAGCAAGAAAAGCTGATGGTAAGTGGAATCCTACCCTGCCCAAACCTGAATAGACAGGAGCACAGCTGAAGTCCAAATGACACCTGCCCTCTCAAACCAGAAAACAGCAGAGAACAGCTGTTGGTCAATGAAATCCTAATCTGCCCAAACCTGAATAGATGGGAGCACAGCTGATGTCCAGAGGACACCTGCCCTCCCAAACCAGAATACAGCAGAGAACAGCTGATGGTAAATGGAATCCTACCCTGCCCAAACCTGAATAGATGGGAGCACAGCTGACGTCTAAATGACACCTGCCTTACCCAAACCAGAATACAGCAAGAACAGCTGATGGTAAGTGAAATCCTACCCTGCCCAAACCTGAATAGACGGGAGCACAGCTGAAGTCCTAATGACACCTGCCCTCTCAAACCAGAATACAGCAGAGAACAGCTGATGGTCAAAGGAATCTTACCCTGCCCAAACCTGAATAGATGGGAGCACAGCAGACATCCAGAGGACACCTGCCCTACCCAATCCAGAATACCGTAGAGAACAGCTGATGGTAAATGGAATCCTACCCTGCCCAAACCTGAATAGATGGGAGCACAGCTGACCTCCAGAGGACACCTGCCCTACCCAAACCAGAATACAGCAGAGAACAGCTGATGGTAAATCGAATCCTACCCTGCCCAAACCTGAATAGATGGGAGCACAGCTGAAGTCTAAATGACACCTGCCTTAACCAAACCAGATTATAGCAAGAACAGCTGATGGTAAGTGGAATCCTACCCTGCCCAAACCTGAATAGACGGGAGCACAGCTGAAGTCCAAATGACACCTGCCCTCTCAAACCAGAATACAGCAGAGAACAGCTGATGGTCAATGAAATCCTACCCTGCCCAAACCTGAATAGATGGGAGCACAGCCGATGTCCAGAGGACACCTGCCCTCCCAAACCAGAATACAGCAGAGAACAGCTGTTGGTAAATGGAATCCTACCCTAGCCAAACCTGAATAGATGGGAGCACAGCTGAAGTCTAAATGACACCTGCCTTACCCAAACCAGAATACAGCAAGAACAGCTGATGGTAAGTGGAATCCTACCCTGCCCAAACCTGAATAGACGGGAGCACAGCTGAAGTCCAAATGACACCTGCCCTCTCAAACCAGAATACAGCAGAGAACAGCTGATGGTCAAGGAATCTTACCCTGCCCAAACCTGAATAGATGGGAGCACAGCCGACATCCAGAGGACACCTGCCCTATCCAAACCAGAATATAACATAGAACAGCTGCTGGTCAATTGAATCCTACCCTGCCCTAACCTGAATAGATGGGAGCACAGCAGACATCCGGAGGACAACTGCCGTACCCAAAAAACAGAATACAGCAGAGAACAGCTGATGGTCAATGGAATCCTACCATGCCCAAACCTGAATAGATGGGAGCACAGCTGATGTCCAGAGGACACCTGCCCTACCCAAACCAGTATACAGCAGAGAACAGCTGATGGGCAATGGAATCCCACCTTTCCCAAACCTGAATAGATGGGAGCACAGCTGACGTCCAGAGGACACCTGCCCTACCAAACCAGAATACAGCAGAGAACAGTTGATGGCCAATGGAATCCTACCCTGCCCAAACCTGAATAGATGGGAGCACAGCTGAAGTCCAGAGGACACCTGCCCTCCCAAACCAGAATACAGCACAGAACAGCTGATGGTCAATGGAATCCTACCCTGCCCAAACCTGAAGAGATGTGAGCACAGCAGACCTCCAGAGGACACCTGCCCTCTCAAACCAGAATACAGCAGAGAACAGCTGATGGTCAAGGAATCTTACCCTGCCCAAACCTGAATAGATGGGAGCACAGCCGACATCCAGAGGACGCCTGCCCTATCCAAACCAGAATATAACATAGAACAGCTGATGGTCAATTGAATCCTACCCTGCCCTAACCTGAATAGATGGGAGCACAGCAGACATCCGGAGGACAACTGCCGTACCCAAAAAACAGAATACAGCAGAGAACAGCTGATGGTCAATGGAATCCTACCATGCCCAAACCTGAATAGATGGGAGCACAGCTGATGTCCAGAGGACACCTGCCCTACCCAAACCAGTATACAGCAGAGAACAGCTGATGGGCAATGGAATCCCACCTTTCCCAAACCTGAATAGATGGGAGCACAGCTGACGTCCAGAGGACACCTGCCCTACCAAACCAGAATACAGCAGAGAACAGTTGATGGCCAATGGAATCCTACCCTGCCCAAACCTGAATAGATGGGAGCACCGCTGAAGTCCAGAGGACACCTGCCCTCCCAAACCAGAATACAGCACAGAACAGCTGATGGTCAATGGAATCCTACCCTGCCCAAACCTGAATAGATGGGAGCACAGCTGAAGTCTAAATGACACCTGCCGTACCCAAACCAGAATATAGCAAGAACAGCTGATGGTAAGCGGAATCCTACCCTGCCCAAACCTGAATAGACGGGAGCACAGCTGAAGTCCAAATGACACCCGCCCTCTCAAACCAGAATACAGCAGAAAACAGCTGATGGTCAATGGAATCCTACCCTGCCCAAACCTGAATAGATGGGAGCACAGCTGACTTCCAGAGGACACCTGCCTTACTCAAACCAGAATACAGCATAGAACAGCTGGTCAATGGAATCCTACCCTGCCCAAACCTAAATGTATTGGCACACGGCTGAAGGTCACCAGAAGCTTTCTAAATCCCTACCTGACTACCTGCATCCAGGCACAGTTGATGGTTTGTATAAACCTGTCCCCTCCAAACCTGAATATATCAGGTCGAAGCTGAATACATATGGGCACAGCTAATTGTCAAAGCAACCCAGCCCTACCCAAACTGGAATACATCAGGGCACAGCTGACTCCTATCTTACCCAAACCTGAATGCATGGAAGCAGAGCTGATGGTCAGTGCACTGTTGCCCCACCCAAACCTGAAAATATTGGGGCACAGCTGGGGCTAAATTGCTGAAACTTTGCACCAGTGCAAGTGCAAATCTGCACAGTATTAGCACTAGGGCACGGTTTGCCCTTTTGTAATAAACTTTGGGGCCATATTAGCAAACCTTTGCTCCATAAAAACTTCCCTTTTGCATGGCATTGACATTAGGGCAAGGTTTGCCATTGGGGGGAAAACGTATTCTTTCAGTGCATTTTTGGGACGGGGGTTGAAAGGCTGTGACGGAAATGTTCGAGTGAGAAATGACTGAAGATTATTGTTCCCAAATAACCTTTGGTCTTTTCTCCCCTGAACATTTCCAACTTGACCCGTCCCCATCCACCCCCCCACTCCCACTCGTCTACTTACCTTGTGGCAGCCGCCAACTCGCTTTGTCCCAGCAATGCCTGTTCCCTTTCACTTCCTTGATCGGAAACCGGTGCAGCAGGGTCCTTTCCTTTTTTTCTTCTTTTTTTTGTGGCTTTTTGGGATCAGCTGAAGGGGACACCCACGCAACTCCCGCTCACAATATAGTGACCAAGGGTGTGGGAGACACCCTGGCAGCACCCGCAGCCCTTAGCACCGAATGGGTGACATGGTCAAACTTTTTGGCTGTTCGGAATTATCGAACGGACGAAATTCGGCCAAATCACTCATTCAGTCTTTTTTTCTCTGTCCTTTTGGGTAACATTTCTGCATTAGCGAATCTTGTGTTGTCCCTGCATGATTGTGTAGTGGGTAGAATGATTGTTTTTAGCCACATATTAGGAAACATGTCTGCTTGGACTTTTAATAAGTGAGAGCTGAACCTCTGCATGTGTACTGTTGTGTTTTTTTAAGAAAACGCTTAATTTTCTATTTGATGATTTTGAACATGTTGAGTGTTTTATATATGATTTTGGGAAAGGTTTAAATATGTGAACCAAATTACAATAAAGATAATAATTAATAATACTTGAATAGATGTACTTGCACCGGTGCAACGTTTCTGCAATCTGGCCCCAGATGGTCAATGGAATCACATCCTCCCCAAGCTGGAATAAATCAGAGTACAGCTGATGATCAGGGGACTCCTGCCCAACCTAACCCAGAATTCATCAGAGCACAGCTGATGATCAGGCAACTCCTGCCCTACCCAAGCCAGAATTCATCAGAGAACAGCCGATGATCAGGGGACTCCTGCCCTGCCCAAGCCAGAATTCATCAGAGCACGTTTGATAATCAGAGGACGCCTGCCCTACCCAAGCCAGAATGCATTAGAGCACAGCTGATGAACAGGGGGCTCCTGCCCTGCCCAAGCCAGAATGCATCAAAGCACAGCTAATAGTTAGTGGACTCCTTCCCTACGCAAACCTGAATTCATCAGAGCACGTTTGATAATCAGAGGACGCCTGCCCTACCCAAGCCAGAATGCATTAGAGCACAGCTAATGAACAGGGGGCTCCTGCCCTGCCCAAGCCAGAATGCATCAAAGCACAGCTAATAGTTAGTGGACTCCTTCCCTACGCAAACCTGAATACAATGAAGGCACAACTGGTGGTGAATGGAATCCTGTCCTGCCCAAACCTCAATACACTGCAGTACAGCTGAATGTCAGTGGAATCTGTCACAAAACAAAGCTGACTACATCTGGGCACAACTGATGGGCTATAGAACCCCGACCTCTCCAAACCTCAATACATCGTGGCATAGCTGAAGGTAAATGGTATCCTGCCTTACTCTGTTCTCTCTCTCTCTCTCTCTCTCTCTGTCTCTCTCTCTCTCTCTCTCTCTCTGTCTCTCTCTATCTCTCTCGCTCTCTCTCTCTCTTTCTCTTTCTCTCTCTCTCTCTCTCTCTCTCTCTGTCTCTCTCTCTCTCTTTCTCTCTCTCTCTCCCTCTGTCTCTCTCTATCTCTCTCGCTCTCTCTTTCTCTTTCTCTCTCTCTCTCTCGCTCTCTCTCTTTCTCCTGGTACTCCCTCGTTAAGAGATTTATGTTGAAAGAGCTGCAGATGAAGAGATTTGTTGGAGTAGCTAATAAGTGAATTCCAAGCAACATGATTGACTGTTTCATTATCAAAATTCCAATTAAATTGTGAATGCTAACTAGATTCCACTTTTTCAGGTGTTAGATTTTTTAAGTTGTCAGATTGTGAAACATATGACCTGCTCAGTTGATATTTTGAACTAATTCTAAATACAATATTTCGATTGATCCACGCCCATCAACCCATTGAGGTAAATGCTTGTATGTGCTGTTAATGCAGAAATCCACTCACCGTCGCGTATAATGCAGAGTAGATGCTTAAAGCAGCGTGCTTCGAAGGAAAGGATCGTCGCGCCTCCTGCACCACTCCCGGGTCTCCGGTGCAGACGTTGCCATTGTGAATGAAGTGATGGTTCGCTCGACAGTCCACTCCTGTGTAATTTGGCTTGCAGACTGTAAGAAAGTATGGGGCCAGGTTCCCAGTCACTATCTGGCCAGCATTTACAAATATATCTGTGGCAAACAGTCCAAAGGCAAAAACCCCTGCAAATGATGAAAAAGAACACATTTTCAAAAGATACATCAATGCAAAAAAAGATCAATATTAAAAATATGAATGATTCATGATAAATGCCCTAAAGTGAGCACTTCTTGAGTGGGTCATCATGCAGAACATGCCTTGCTTGCGGGTAGGGACATCACTTTGCATCTGTTGGTGGCCCCATTTCATCCCAGTAGTAGGGTTATCAGATATGACATCACACACCATTGTTTGTTTGTTTTTTTATTTGGTATTGCGCACCAAACCCTTAGGTAGTCGGGCGTTGTAATTTGGTTCACATATTTAAACCTTTCACAAGATCATATATAAAACACTCAAAATCATTGACCCTGATAACATCACAGGACCCTATTAACGGCTCATTCCATATTGGAAACACAAACCGTTAATAAGCAGCAATTAGGCCAGCTAATACATTACATTAAACTAAGAAATTATACTTTATCAGTAGCCACATTGGATAAAGTACAGATGTTGAAAAGCAGTCCACAGGAGCTGGAATGGCTACTCATCGCCACCCATAAATGCCACTCCTGCTCTTGATTAGCACAAATAAATAACATGGTTTCCAGTCATGCCTCCCATTGCATGCCACACAAGAGATGATGGGGTCACCCTGGCCACACTCCTGTCTTTATACACTGGCAAAGCATCATGGGAGGAGTGGTGGCCGTGTCGAACTAACAGGATTGTTTTGGAAAACTAAAGGGTATCCCTTCACTGACACATCCTTGTTCTGCAAAGTCTAACATGGTGTGTGCGTTTGTGGGTTTGTGGCAAAGTGTTGTTCTTTATAAAATTGCACACCGTTTCACCAATCTGCACCAAATGTTGCATAGTTACCTGTTAGGACCCACCGGACATTACTTGCTATATGACATTTAGATAACCCAAGCCTTTCCCCGGAATCCAACACAACTCTTTTGTTTGTGAGTTTGTGGCTTGGTGAAGCATGTGTTCCTTATACAATTCCACACAGTTTCACCAATCTGAACCAAACTGTGCATAGTTGCCTGTTAGAACCCTCCAGACATTACAGGCTGCATGACTTTTGAACACCCCACCACGTTCCCTCTATTTCAGCACAAGTCGAAAAGTGTGGATCTGTGGCTTGGCAAAGCTTTGTTCCTTATACAATTCCACACCATTGCACCAATCTGCACCACATTTTGCATAGTGATCTGTTATGACCATGTAGACATTACTGCTTGTATGACATTTCGAAGCACCACCCCATTCCCTCGGATTTTGGCACATGACAACATTTATTTGTGGGTTTGTGGCTTGGCAAAGCCTCACACAATTCCACACTGTTTCACCAATCTGCACCAAACGTTGCATAGTTACCTGTAAGGACCCTCTGGGCATTGCTAACTACAGGACATTTGGACACTCCACCCCTTGCCCCAGATTTCAGCACCTTCACATGAGATGGTTGACTGAAATCGACAAAACATCAATGTGGTCGTAGAAGGACAGGTCCCGACACGAGGAAATAGGGACCTCGAAAACCACATTTCAAGGCCCTAGAATGCATGGTTTCCGAGATATTTGCACCACAATGTACTACAACAAACTGCAACATGCCAGGGTGAGGGGACAAGTAGGGAGAAAGACCAGAAAGTCCCAGAATGCAGCAGCACACCAACTCTCGCCTCCCCCAAACGTCTGCTCTGCGGTATGTCAGCCAGCCACACGTATCCCTTCTCAGTGCAGTTTGCTTAAGAGTGCAAAGCACATCAAGCAATAAGTGAACTGGAACAGTGACCTACAGGATCAGTTTTATCTTGTCTGTTTACAGAACCCATTCGGAGAACGGGTACTTTTGCTAGTTAATTATAAAATGCCCCACACAAATGCACGTGAGAGGAATGCCAGATCTGACAGTCCTCCCCCCTCAATGGACGCACAAGCCAACCATGAAAAGTACTTAAACTAAAAGGTCATGGGCAGTGTGTCTGTCAGAGAGGTTGATTTCCAGGTCCACCACAGCCAAGAGATATACAACAGCTGTTGTGTTTATTATAAGGATATGTATTCAGCATGGATCTACCTTCGGGAAGTAACAGAGCGCTTTACAAATCATAGGAGGAACAACTCAGTGAAGGAACCAGACATGTAAGGGAGCAAGGAGCTAACAATAGGGAGGGGGGGGGGGGAATTTGGCAGCAAGTGAGCTACAACCAACCAGGGGGAGGGGACAGAGAGGAGAAGATCACCCACTTTCAGGTTTGATCCGCAGTGGAGGGTGTTTGGACCTAGGTGTTGAGGAGGAGCCATTGATTCCTTGAAGAGGAGGTTCTTGATCTCCTTCATGACATGTAGAAGTGAGGGGCAGAGTCTGGTGTTCATGGGGAGGAGGTTCCAGAGTCTGGGGGCATAGACAGAGAAGGTCTACTCCCCTGGTTCTGGTTCTTTGCTTCCTGCACCGGCAGAGTTTGGGTCTGCTCATATCCTTACTTCTGGTGGGTCATAGGCCTCCAGAGATGCTTAGATTTTCATATTAAATAGATTTGTGTGGATCTCACTTGGAGGTACTCAAAGGTATCAGCTAATACCTCTGGTCATCTATGGTTACCCAGGCATTTTGCTGGCACCGGCTCTGGGACTACTGTCCTACTGGCCCTCACACTTCAACCTCAGAGTTATTTATTGCTCAATGAAAAAACATGCTTGAGCTGAAATAAGTCTCTTTGGTTTCTGCATTCAACGTGGGTTTAGTCTTATTAACCTTTCCAAAGGTATGACTGCTTGTACAGTTGGGGGCCACCACCATACATCATTTCTTAAAGAGTGAATGGTTTCTCCATTTGAGTAAGGACACTGAACACTTAAAACAGAACCTCTTGTCATGCCATCTTCAGATGTATTATTGGGTGACGGTGCTTTATGCCTATGTATATATTCTGTGTGTGTTTATTTGTTTGCGTGTGTTTGCACACGCGTGTGCCATCTCTGTTTTTGAATTTTGTTTGGGTGTGATGTGTTATGTCTTATGTGTGGCACGTTCTTGCAATCCATGCAAAGCAGTTCCATTTAGGAAATTACCTTTATTATGCAGTTGCAAAATTGTAAGCAAATAGTTCGGAGAATTAAGTGATTACGGATTGTTATTGTGGTCCTCCTGCCTCCAATTACAATATATCATAATTGGTGTGTTTTTGTCATGTTTCAATAAAGATTTATTTTATATATTCAGATTCATTCTCCTAGGTCGCTTGAGACGTCAGTTCAGGTGACTAGCGTCCAGCCGTCATCCTCACGTACGAGCTTAAAAACTCTTTCACATCTGCACAGTATTATGAATTGCTCTCTGTTGTAAATGCATCCTGAACACTTGAACTTGTTAGTTTAAAAGGTTTTTATTAGCTGGGAACACTATATTTTAACTGGACACCATCAGTGTGCTTTTAAGTTGTTGTAAATTGTTGCGCAGCGCTAAGCACTTTCTTAGTGACTAGCGGTCACACATTTTGTTCAGCTGCACTACATTCCACAGGGTCGGTTCAGGCAACTAGCGTCCAGCCATCATTCTCACATACAAGCTTAAAAACGATTGCATAGGCACAAAGCGTGTTTGTGCGTGTTTAATGCAGGTGTTGGCGGGCAGGAGATATTGCCTTGACCGCAGGGATTTCCTCTACCGGGGTCCTAGCTGCTGTTCAGTGGATCTACAATCTTTTTCCTGGATTGAAGGAGAACTTTAGACCTGGTCTAGGAATTTCCAGTGGAGTAGAGAGTAAGTGATTATATTGAACAGAATTTTCCAATTGATCTGCAATAGAGTAAATTAGCCTGTGAAAAGTTATCTTACGATAGTCCAGTTAGGGAACTATGTGCAGGGTAGATTAACCAAGATCTCAACGCCTTTTTAATAGATCGTAAGTGGTTAGCTCCCACTATCCCCCAACTAGCCAAGATAATGTGCAGATCACAGGACCATTAGTTGATATCATCTACTATTCTACTGCATATTTGGCCATTGTGCCTTAAGAAGAAGAAAGTGTTAAGTGAACCCTCATAATTTGAGTACAGTGGCCATGGAACCCATGAGAGAGGGCAGACTTGTTTTGCGTAGTAATCAGTTTAAATACCTGTTAATTAATGCGCAGTCTGCGATTGTGCAGGCAATGGCCATTGCTGACTCTATGGTGACTAATCAGGCTGATTTTATATTTATATTCATGACTGACATGTGGATGCATGATCATTCTAGATATAGGGCCTCATTCTGAGGTTGGCGGTAAGGGGATAACGGCGCCGGTAAGGGTGCCGTTATCCCCTTACCGCCACATTACGAGGTCCTTTAGCGGGTCCCGCTAAGGGCGGCTGGTTTTACCAGGCGCCCTTAGTGGGAGCTGCTAAAGGACCAGGGAGCTAACAACGGGCCCGTTGTTAGCTCCCTCCCCATTCCCATTGAGCCTTATGGGCAGGGCCAGTGCAAGGCATTTTGTCACCCTAGGCAAACTGTCTGATTGGAGCCCCCCCACTCCAGATCCTAACTGTTCTCAACCAACAGTCCTCATTTTGTTACCGATTGCCACAAACCCCCTTCTACTCCATCATATACTTGTAGTGCATGAGGGCTTGGTTCAGAGAAACAGTGCTGCAAAGTCATCTTCCATCCAATGCAATGAGCTGTAGAAAAACCAGATTTGTCGCACCTACCAATTTTACAAATAAATTTTAAAAGTTACCTTACCACATTTCCTGGGAAGGCTATTGAAACCACCCACCCCTAGTTTCATCCTGAGGGCTGTTAGGGAATAGGCTTTTGGGAACGGGACTGGATAATCATCTAGAGAACCTCCTAGAAATGCACCTAAAACATAGGAAAGTAAGCCATAAGATAGATAGTGTTTTGAGCACTCACTGCTGCGATCTGTGTGTGATCTGCAGGTGCACATTGGAATCCTGGCATGGCCAACTCAGCCTTTCATCCTTCCGAGGATGATAAATGAGTACCAGCTTTAGTTGGGTGATAATTGTACCTGAATAAGTTTCATGTAGGTTCCAGTCTATGCACTCACAATGTAGACACTCAAGTGGACTGAGCGACAGAGAGCAACTGTGATTTGCTCAGGATTACACAATATTGTTAAAGTGGGTCATCCAGTTTTCTGATTCAGTTTTCCTGTTGCCAAATTACATGCATGCACCTTCAACAGTTTGGCACAAATATCCCATAGACCCATACAAATTGAGGACATTGTCTTTCGAAGACCACCTTACAGAAAATCTCCCCCAACAAACATAGCAAAACATTTGGTTGACTTTTCTGGGGAACAATTGAGGCTCATTTGTGAATCTGGCAACATACAATATAGAAGGTTATGGAAACATGTTATGCAAAACACGCCCAGGGCGCTTTTAGAAGAGAAATGACCACAGGAGGAAATGTATATCTTCAAACGTTACACCGTAAATAACTCTACCAAGTGGCATGTCAAAAACGAGGAAGGACACATGCTGAGAATTAAAATTTGAGAAGTAGACAAACTTAATGAAACAAACCCCACTTCCACACATCAAAAAAGATTAACTGTTCATTTTTTTTAAAGAGCTCAATCATGTAAAAGCATGCACCCAGGTTAAAGGGCTGAAGACAGCTGTTGGCTCTTCACTCAAATTGAATTGCCCCCCTCCCACCAATCACACCCTCCTCAGCCTTGTGTTCATGAGGTGTGAATTGCCCTGCTGGAGGGGCTGACTTCTAGGCCAGCATGCATAAAAAGAAATCAACAAACGAATGTGGGGAAGCTCAAAACAGCAGCTCCAGGTGCCCTGCCAGATTTGGTGCCACACAACCAAAACAAAAGAAACAAGCATTGGCAATGCCAAAGGTTTGGGTCTTTTTGTAGACATGGGAAAGGCATTTGCCAGGCACTGCCGTAGTGGTATTAACTGGCCATTGATGGTAGCAGGTACAAATGGTACGAATACCTGGGCATATAACTGCAGTGCCTGGCAAATGCCTAATACCTATACACAAGTCAAAACTGTTGACTTTGCCAGTGCTTGTTTTTAACAGGGCTTCAGTGAAGCAGAGCATGCTGCTTATAAATTGAGTGGCTGTAGGCAGGCCTGGTAAGACATGTCAGCTCAAATTAAGTGAATAACCCTCAGAAGACTGCTTTGGAAAACCATTGGCAGGCACTACAAGTGAAAAGTTGTATGGTAAGGCTTGAGTAAAGCGAGCTCAAAGATATCACAGGAGTGGATGTATTTGGGCCAGGAAGTGGGTTGGAATGGCCATAGGGAGTAGAATGGTCTTGGGTAGTCAATGGGTGGGTCAATAAGCAAACAACACCGACAACCTTTGTGTCCCCCTCATACGCCATTGCTCCCCCCTCAGATGCAATCGTTTGGATTATAGGTGGTGCTTTCCAAAAGAAAAAATAAATGCTCTCATCACATGGCCTGCGTGAAGTTCAGGACTGCAGTACACCTGCTCCTTCTGCCCGCCACCTCTATCACCATTGTGGCAGGCCTCGGCCTGACTGCATTTTATTCTTAAAAAAATGGTAACGAAATCTACAGTTACCACAATGTATCAGTTGATTGAAAGCCCGGGGCTCGAAAAAAAAGGGCAAATGGGCATGGACAGGCTCTTTGCATGGTTCGGCACAGGGGAGTTGTAGACGTGGGTATCTTTTCAGCATCTCCCTGCATGGAATCTTGTGGGTTTCCGTGGACCGTGGTAACCCTAAGCTGTTCTTATTGCTAAGCCACCTCTCTCCTTCATTGTAGCCGGGCAGCAGTCGCAGGGGACACTGGAATCTCAAATGGCCACCCGTGTCCCATGCAGGCAGATGGGGCAATCGGCCCGCCCAGCATGACCATTGCGGAGATTAGATTTACCGGGCATTGGTTTATCTGATTAATAGGTGAGAGGGCAACGGGTCAAGGAGGGGGAAATTGCTGTGAGATGTGGGAAGAAAACCGTGGGAACGGGACAGAAGGACTAGAACAGGAAACAAGAGAAAGAGAAAGGGGGCATTGGAAACATGAGGGGATCAGACAGAGACACACCCATACATCCAGGATAGAGCAGTAGTAATATGTGGATAGGGAATAGGGACAGGTGAGTGGTGGCAGAAGGAAGGGGCTGGACAGATGTGTGGACTGAAGGACACAGGGATGAAGAGTGGAGATAGAAGGGCATATAGACTAGAAAAATGGATATGGCCCCCCAACAACAGTATTGTGGACACGAAGATGAAGCCAGGGAGCATGGCAGAAGAACGGATGGTGTTAGGCAGAGACAGGGCAAAGCCACAAAGGCACGTGGACAGAAAGATGAAATAGGGGAATGCGGTGAGTAATAAGGGCAAGGGAGGGTGTTCGTAAAGAAGGAATTGCACAGGCAGCAGAGAACGGGTGCGGAGTGGGTGCGGAGTGGGACAGTGACAGAAGAGCGGAGGCGACTGGGGCAAGAACACAGGAGCAAGGCACAGAGGGGGCAGTCAGGCAGTGATAGCAAAGTCGGCATGCTGCATTCAAGAATAGGGTCGCTGGTGGCAGTGAGGACCATGACGTGTGCAACTGAGAAAGGAGAGCAGGGGTTGAGTGTCCTGCCGGGAGAATGGGTAGAGTGGTATCCAGTACACACTTGCATCAGGGCACAACGAGTATGCAGTCTATGCTAATGATGTGAGCAACTCATACAGCGAAAGCGCTATAACAATAACAAATTATCAGTGAATTTCCTAAAAACTGACTCCATTATTTCCCATAATATTGCCGTAAGCCGCAGTGGCAGACAAGAGGCTGCCACCTGTCCCCTGATGGCCTCTTACTGTTAGAACCTGCAGCCTGAGCCATTGCCAGCCAGCCAGGCACAGGCATAACATTTAATTAAGACAGAGAGAGGGTTGGAGAGAACTGCATGCATGATGCACCATGGTGATAGCCAGCAGTAGTCAGCATGGCACCTCAGTCCTCACCTGTGTCAGACTGTTACTCTCTCACTCTCTCAGCACAGCACAGCCATGGCCTGGCCCCGGGCCGCTCTTACAGGCACAGCAGTGGGCACTGCCACCAGGATGGGGTGGATGACCTAGAACGGGCACAGACCTGGCGCACCGCACAGTAAAATGCTGCAGCAGGCCTGCAGCTAGTGCTGGGTGCGCAGGCGGTCACCACGTCTGACGGTCCAGACCAATTCAAGTTAACAGGCTCAGGGGGCTCAGACAGGCTGCACAGTGCACTGCAGCATTCACTGGCTCATACCATTGAGTCGACAATCGGTCGAGAGGGCATGTGCGGTGCTTTGTGGCATGCTAATGTGCAGGTGTCAGCGCTGCCACGGCCATGACACTCGTAACCCTAACCTGACCCCGAGTCCCAACCTTCATGGTGCCACCTGGTCTGCTGCTGCTGCAGCCATCCTGCAGACAGTGTAACAACAGGGCACGGCTGGTGCTATCACCACAGGCAAGGCAATAATTTGTGTGGAGGTGTTAATGCAGCATTTTGACGCTCTAACATTTCCAACATATACGCAAGTGCCTAACCTTGCCTAGTGATAGCACCGGCCCTGCCTATGGGGGCTCGAATGGGAATGGGGATGGGTTCCCTGAATGGGGAAATACCGGGTCCTCCAAGGTTGGAATGGCCCGGTATTTCCCCATTCAGTGAACCCGGACCCGGTATGCAGTATGGGGGTAGCCATAGACCCCCATATTCTCGAATGTGTAATATTACAAAGATATGTTATCCTCCATCAGGACAAAGTTGGGAAAATGGTGGGAGGGTTGGCTCTGATTTTTAAGAGTCACTTTATGTGTTGTCAAGTGTCCATTTATTCCTTGGTGACATTCGAGTTCATTGGGATTAAATTGTTTCTGCATGCTCCAACAGCGCTCCTTATTTATGTGATCTACCATCCCCCATAGAACAATGAGTTGTTTGTGTCAGAATTCATGGATTTTGCTATTATTGCTCAACTGCACTCCACTTGTTTCTTTTTTGTGGGTGATTTTAATATCCCTTGGGGCAACACATCTTGTAATCACGCACATCCTATTTAATCTTTTCTTGAAAGCAGTGATTTTCAATAGAAATGTTTCTCTCCTGTACACTGTAAGGGAAACATTCTAAAAAAGTGATACTCAAAAGTGAAGGGACTGGTGACATTGATGCTGTGTTTAGAAATGTTAATGAGAATGTGAAAGAATGTATGGGTGTAATTTCCCCTATCCAGATGAAAACATTGAGATCTACAGTTTCCGCACCCTGGTTCTTCAGATGCGCTAAATTTAAAAAGACAGGCAACTTGTCCTTGTCCTCAAGCCCAGGGATCATATCTCTCCAGGACTGAAATCTCTGCACTGGCTCCCAGTGACTGCTGTGGAGAATAAGTTAAAAACCCTCTGCATGGTCTACAAGGCCTTCTGGGGTCTGGGGCCTCAATACCTCAACTCTCTCTTCCTAAATAGCTTCCTTCTCGAGCTCTTCGCACATCCGCCTCCAACTCCCTCAGGGTCAGTTGCTTCTCCAAGCAACGAGTTGGTGGTAGATCTCTTTCTTCGGTTGGGGCCTCCCTCTAGAACTGCCTCCCTGACTCCCTGAAACTTGAGGAGAACCATCTCCATTTCTGTAAGCCCCTCAAAACCTTCCTCTTTGCTTCTGCTTTATCTCCTCCTCTCCCCTGCAGAACTCCTGGCTGAAAATGAAACTGCACTGGTCGCTTGGCTACCCTCTGATCTCGGGTCCAGGTCCCCTCCCCCGCCACTTGCACACCTGCACTGCCTCCCTGGCAACCCCTGCGCTTGAGGATTGTTTTCTGTATCCCTAGAGTCCCCCACCAGCTCGCAATAGATTTGACTCGCATTGCTGAGTGTTTAGTTGAGATAGAAACCTGGATGTCAAAACATTTTCTAAAGCTAAATCAGTCTAAGACAGAATTTCTGTTAATGTTTCGGTCAGTTGACCAACTTATCTTTTTAAACTCATTCTCACAGGTAGAAATCCCAGGCTCATAATCAGAATTCCGACAGCAAGTGCAATCGCTGGACTTTACGCTTGCCTCTATGGCTGCCTTTATTCCACACATAAAAGCCTCAGTAAAATTGGCCAATTGTCATCTTGCTGCTCTAAAGGGTGTGAAGCCTGTTAGTTCCCCTTGTCGCTTTCAACTTTAGTGCAATCTTTAGTCTTATCCTGTATTGACTACGGCAATTCAATTCTGGCTGGAATTTCACACTCAGTCCTGGCTCCTCTTAAGGCAGTCTATAATGCTGCTGCCCACTTAGTAGTGGGTGCATGAAAATGTGATCATATGTCACCGATTTTACTCTCTTTACATTGGCTTCTCTTGGAGGCCAGGATTGCATTTACGGTGCTATCTTTTGAGTATAAAGCAATACATTGGCAAACCCTCAGCTATTCATCTGAAATATCAAATATTTCAGGAGGTGCTAGAGGTCCTAGGAGTAATGTTTCTTTGCATCTAGAAGTCTGCACATTTTATTCTGTGGTATCTATTTAAAGATCTTTTTCTGAAGCAGCAGTCTTTGCTTGGAATACTCTTCCTACTGCCCTTTGACTGGCTACTGACTATTTGAAGTTCAGAAACAAATGTAAAACCTAACTGTGGAAAGTAGCTTTTTAATGGGCCCTTCCGTGGAACAGGTTGCGGGTTTTGATTTATGATGCAATGTTTAGTCCAATGAGAGATAACAGTCAGTCTGTATTTTGTATCATACTTTTCCATGTATTTGCATAGTGCTCTGATGCATTTGCCTGGTTCGGCTATAGAAGAATTTGATATAAATTATTACATCCACTATCCCTGGCATTTAGGGCAATTGGTGTCCATGGGTTTCGTGCTCCTCTATTTTTGTTGATGGCAGCTTTATAACACATACATTGCCACATATGCACAGACAGATTAGGCTCCCAAGAAACACCAAAACATGAACTGTACAAAAATTAACATCAAGAGTGCATGTTTCTGAATGCCAGAAGAACAATTAAACACACATTAAGTGAACATTATAGAAAGTATAAATATTACAAAAGTAAAAACGTTCATTTAAATTGGGCGCTCTGAAGTGATTCTAAAGTGCCATACATCGCCGTATAACACATTCATGAATAAATAAATAGAATATACAAACTCCAATTGTCCTGCAATAACAACAATTCAAACAACACACACATGCAAGCACGCATACAAGCATACCTGCATGCACGCACACACACACACACACACACTCTCTCAGTGTCGACAAGTGTATGCCTCTTTGGTTCCTCTGATGTGTCTCTGTCTGTGACAAATGCATATTTGGCTTCCAAGTGCATCCATAAAAATCCCCTTGACCCCGAGCCTCAAAAAGAAGACAAAACACATTTTAAGACATCTGCACCTGAAATCTGGGTATGTATTTTTTATGGACAAGTGATTGATATGGAGGTCTATGTTAGATAAACACACTGATCAGTCCAAACAGCAGCACATTGAAACACATCCCCACCTTCCTTCCAAGGAACCTGTAAACAAAACAGGCAAATAAGCTGATAAACTTCCATACATAGATGGCCCACACACAAAAGCCCATTCACAGATTCATACTACACACACATCCTGCCTCAAGGCACAAAGAAATCCACACACCAACAGACTGCCACTTCACAGGCATGCACTAACATCTAGACATCTGGCGGACACTCACACCCTAAGCTCCCCTAGCACAAAATTATTCAAATTCAGGAAACACCTTTCTTTCTATCTACCTCTCGTTCTCTTTCTCCTCTCTCTCTCTGTCTCTCTCTCTCTATCGCTCTCTCTCTCATTCTCTCTCTCACCCCATTGTTCCCTGTCTCCAACTCACATATATGCCTACTGAAACATAAAACAATGAAACATACCCACGAATAAAACAGTAATTACCGTAAGAAGTAAGGTGAGGTTGATTCACAAAGAACCCAATGTTTGCTCAAGTTACCGCCATTACTGCCATTCGTTACTTACGCCTATGACTAGTTGCAACCATTAACCACAAAATCTATTCCTGACCCCCATTATGATCGTAGTAGTGATAGTAAAACATGTACTGTAGTCAATGCCTCCTATTTTAAAATACTACCATATTTTTTTTATTTAAATGTTTTATTAGTTTTAAAAAAAAAACCTTTAACATTATTACATCCACTTTGAATTAATTAAGATACAGCGAAATACAAATAAATAAATAAATACAATAAAATGGTATAGCATCCATCGTCTTTCCAGAAACCCAAGTTCTCAAGAAACCAAGACGTCCTGGGAGGGGATCCTCTCCTTTCACAATGTAGTTCCTTCTTCCTCTTTAACACTCTTTCAATAGATTTCAGAACGGCGATTGTTAAACCGATCTTTTCTCCAATAATAACCCATGCCCACCACTCGTTCGGGCTCAGAGTACTTTCACTCATACCATACTGCGCCAGATAAAGTTGCCACCAGATTATAAGTTATCACATGGGATATTAACAACTTGTGCACAGAAAGAGCTTCTGCACTTGCGAGTGGCATTTGGACATGTTGCTCCTTTCTCTCGCCAAAAAGCCAATTTCTTGGAAACATATTCCAATTATGTTGGCCTTAAAATATCCTTGAGATGCTCCCATTACAGCCCCATAATGCACTGTCTACTGGTTTGCCGCTAGAAGACTCATTTAGTGTGCGGCAGTAGTACCATCAAAACAGCATCACATTATGGGAGCGAGGAACGGTAACCATGTTGGCCAGCTGTACAATAGATTGTGCTAGTGCTTAGCATTGTTAAGATGAAGATGAATTCTTTATGAAGTTTCAGATAAAAAATCAGTCCCAAAAACTTTTCAACCCTTCTCTGAAAAATCCTGAAATTTGTCCACAGTACATTTTATCATACACAGATACTTATACTCCTAACACCACACACTCATACGCCACAAACACACTTACGACACATACACTTACGCTAGGCACACTTACATCATATACTGTTACGCCACACACACTTATGCCACATGCTCTTTCGCCATGCATTCTTAGGCCACATGCTTTTGTGACACACGTTTCTCTGCCACACATTCTTACCCCGTACATTCTTAGGCCACACACTGTTACGCCATATACCTTTATGCTACATGCTTTTACCCCTAACACTCTTACACAACACACTCTCACGCCACATTCTGTTACCCCACACACTCTTAAGCATACTCTTCATTTTGCACATGTACACTATACTACATATGCAAACTCACATCAAAGTGAACACCGACTTTAATGTGAGTCAAATGCACATGAGACTTATAGGATGTGTCAATGTTGTACGTGTATTAAGTGTACAACTCCTAGACACGTGTTATACATCTAATAACAGGTAAGCCCGTTTTTGCAGTAGGGCAATTTCTGACCGGCCGCTTTGTTCGGGCTGTGGCCTGTTGGGGATTGCTGCATAGGCTTTTCACACATGGCCGGGAGGCAGGGGAAGCCGAACAGTAGCTAAGGAGTGTGACAGGGTTGTAGAGGCATCAGGTTTCTTTTGTAGGGGGGTGGCTCAGGTACAGGGAGAAGGCGGACAGGTTCTGGGGGTGTCTGAAGTGGAGGTTGTTGTGGTGTCCCCTGCACAACAGAAGAGAGGAGATATGAGGGGGGTGACAGTCAGAGGCTGTGGTTTGTCCCCTGCAGAAGAAGAGTCTGTGAGGTGAGTGGGACCAAGGAAAATTGCCTGCAGCGCCAAAACTGGACACAGGAAAATGCATCTCTGCAAGGTGGCCTGCAGGCAATATTCATAGATCCATAAAAACTCACACTAAAGTCAGCCCCATGTTTAATGTGAGTTTCCATATGTATATGGAATGGGCATTGCTACTTATATGAGATACACTCACATGCTATTATGCCAAACAGTGTTACTCCACACACTCTTTATACAACATGCTCCAACACCACACACTCGTACTACACACTCTATATTTTACACCTTTACACTACTATATGTATGAAAGCTTGTATCAAAGTAAGCACTTGCTTAAACGTTATTCTCCATATGTTGAGACACATGTAGGATATGTCAATTGCTGACATGCACAAACTATAAAACTCAGGTATGCCTCCTATACATATAACATCTCACATTGATGTCAGGCCCCCCTTTAATGTGAATGTTCACATGCATAAGAGGCATGTAGTCCATGTGCATTTCGTGTGACATTATACCAAACCGACATGCACTACTCACATGCTACACACTTATACACCAAGCACTTACACAACTTATTCCACACACTGTTATGCCACACAAACCTACTCCACACACACACACATGACACACACAAACCTACTCCACACACACACGCCACACACAAACTTATGCCACACACACTTATCCACCCCCACAGACAACACCCACACTTACACAATACTCCTCAAAACACTGAAATAAAATAGTAAAGCATAACCTTTTTTCACAAAAGAGATAAGGTTAATCTAACAAAAAGTCAAGTCTAAAAGCAACAGATATAATGATAAGATACAAATAATTTTCTATACCACTGCAAATTCTACCATGAAACTTGAAATATGAACACTCACTCCATATCACTACAAATCCAACCTTAACCTGTTAAGGTTGGATTTGTGTTGGTACAGAGTGTTTACACTTCGAGTTTCATGGCAGAAGATCGTAGTGGCTTAGAGAAAGTGTTTGTACCTTATCAATGCTATTTCTACTGCTGTTAGAATTTACTTTTTGTTAGATTCACCTTAACTCTCCTTGCAAAAAGGTTTTTTCTTATGATTTTGATATAATATGTTATTGCTGAATTCTATCGGTCCTCTTTGGGGATTCATTTTCACAATATGTCTTTCTTTGCTGTTATTTTCAGGTGCATATTTTAATCCTATGGAGGCCATCTCAAGTTTTTGGTGTTAACACTATGTCATTCTTTCCTGTTTATTGTGGACAGATGCATAATTCCAGTAGTCATTACTTAATTCACGTCATATCAAAATACCCCGCAAAAATATGTTAACTTATATGTGGGATAAAGTACCTATTGAAAAAAGTTATAAGGATGTTGCTCTGTAATTAGTTATTACAGAGTTATGATGTCATGTTTTTGTTATAGTTGAGTGATGATGTCATTTCTATGGCAATCTCCCCGTGTCAGGCGGAGTACTGGAGCTGGTTATGGCCTGTGAGCCTGAGTCTAGGCAGGCCCGAGTGAAGCCATTCCTGGTCCTGGTATGCCCACTCGATAAGGGGTTGATAGCTATTTGCAACCCAGGGCTCCATCTGGGGTGCGAATAGTTTAACTTTTTTTCCCAAGACAGATGGGCTCTGTGCGTATTTCGCAAGCCCAATCTCCATTGAAATGAAAAACAAGATGGCCACTGCCATAGAAAAGGGATCTGTTTCCATTGAGGCAGCCAAGGAAGATGGGAGGAAGAGTAGAGACCCGATCAGGCCTGTGCATAGGTTGTGGGATGGGGGTGTTGTGGGCGATTAGTGGGGGAAGGGGTTTTGGAGGGGGGTCAAGGAGAAACTGGGTTGTGGCTCGGTGTGCCAAAAAGAAGATGGAGCACCCGGGGAAGGGCCTTGGGTGACTGTAAAAACACAGTTCTTGACTTCCTTTCCAGCGACATGATTGGCTGAGTGCCTTTCCCCCAGCATGCCTAGACTATAATATGGGAATTATTTACACGTTTTTATACAGACATTGCAGTCAGCCATGTATTATAAAGGTTATTTAAGCCTCTCATTAGAAGACTGAGGGTCGGATATAGAGCATGACATGAGGCAGGAAGGACATATGATAGTTGCATGATGTTAGGAACTTGAGTGGGAGAAGTATGAGATATCAGTATCTTGTGCTGGGAAGGTGAGAGAATATTAGACCCTGATGAGGAGAATTTGAAGGCATCAAGCGCCGCTTGATAAGAGGGTGATAGCTATTTGAACCACAGGGCTTCATCTGGGGTGAAAATAGTTTTTTTTTTTTTAATGAGAGATGGGCTCTGCATGTATTTTACAAGCAAGCCCAATCTCCCTTGGAAATAAACAACAAGGTGGCCACTGCCATAGAAAATAGAAATGGGATGACATCCCTTTTCTATTTCCATTGCTGAGGAAGATGGGAGGAACAGTAGAGACCCGATCAGGCCCTGTAGGTAAGTTGTGGGATGGGGCTGTCGTGGGTGATTAGTGGGGAGGGTGTTTTGTTGGTGGATGGGGGAGGAACTGGGGTTCTGGCTTCGTATGCCAAAAAGAAAATGGAGGCACCCAGGGAAGGGCCTAAAGTGGCTGGAAAAATGCAGGCAGTACACTTGCCCGTCTTTCCAGCCACATGATTGGCTGAGCGCCCTTTCCCGAGCTTGACTAGACTGTAATATGGGAATTATTTACCGGTTTACCAGATATTGCAGTCAGTCATGTATTATAAAGGCTATGTAAGCCTCTCATTATAAGGTTGAGGGTCGGATATAGGAGCATGACATGAGGTGGGAAGGTCATATGATGGCTGCATGACGTTAGGAAATTGAGTGGGAGAAGTCTGAGATATCGGTATCTTGAGATGGAAGGGTTAGACAATATTAGACTCCTGGTGAGGAGAGGTTGAAGGCATCAAGGGCCTCAATTTGCAAATAGCGGCTGACTTGGGAAAGCTGCCACTCGGCCGCCAATACCAGTTGGTAGCTGATAAGAAACTCCAAATAGGGTTTCTTGGTACACCGATAATAAATACTGCCAGATTATTGCCATTGGTTAATACCACCAGTGGCGATTAATGTTGATGATGTTACACCTCCCAGTATTTTCTGATTTGACATGAATTGCAGCAGTTAAATGAAACCAGCAAGTATAATTGTTAATTTCTGGAGCTTGGGTAGGCCCCCTGCAGAAATGCATCCCTTCCTGTGGATCACATATACGTCATGTGACAATGCATGCCACATAATTTACATTGTAGCAGCTAGAAAAGGTAAGACAATATTTAAGACAAGCTCAGTGCTGATCTTACCTTGGGTAGTAATTGCCAGTGTTCTTAGAAATCATATGTTTCTCTATTGTGGACTTCAGGTGGTACTGCTTTACCATTGGCAATAAGTTGGTGTTAAACTCGTGTTACATCAGTAGAGCGCTTTGTTCAGGTCGGTTGGTATGCACTCGTTTTGGAAAGGTGCTTAGTCAGCCATGGTTCTTGTTTATTATTTATCACTAGCAGACGCATAGCCCAACTTTCTAGAGCAGCTGTAGTCTATTGCTTGGATTGAGCAGTGTTGTTTCCATAGGCAAGCTGTGATTGGCAGCAGTGCCATGCAGGTTCCGATAGGCAGCATTGTCATGCAGGTTCCGATAGGCAGCATTGCCATGCTGGTTCCGATAGGCAGCATTGCCATGCAGGTTCCGATAGGCAGCATTGCCATGCTGGTTCCGATAGGCAGCATTGCCATGCAGGTTCCGATAGGCAGCATTGCCATGCTGGTTCCGATAGGCAGCATTGCCATGCTGGTTCCGATAGGCAGCATTGCCATGCTGGTTCTGATAGGCAGCATTGCCATGCTGGTTCCGATAGGCAGCATTGCCATGCAGGTGCCAATAGGCAGCAGTGTCAGGAGTGACTCGACCACCCCGAGCTGACAGGCTTCATGGGTCCCTGGTTCTGAAGTGAGAGCACATCCTCGTCACACGTGGAATTGTACCTTTCATCAATGATAATCAGCACAGTGCCAGTTTTGCCAATCTTTCATTTTTAAGTTTTTAATCTTTCCAAATTGCATTGTCTATTTAGCTGCATCTGTTGGGGGATCTAATTGAATCCCTCAGCCTTCTGAATTTCATTACTACGTGACAATCATTTTTTGACAGTCTGTTTAGGAGCCATTGCGCAGCAGATGCCTGTCATGTGGTCCTGCTGGCATGTACGCAGCACGCCACTCCTACAGATGGCGCAGAGGATGTTCTCCAAGGAATCGCCTGTGAAGAAGGTGCTGTGCAGGTTGTCCACACTGTTGAGTGCCTCGGCCTGTCGCAGGAGCTTAGTACAGAGAAATTGACCCAGTTCAGCTTTTCTCATCAACACACCTTGAAACCCGTCTGACAAAGGTCAAGCATGTCCTGAGACTCTTCATATCATATTTTTAAAGCTGCTATTATCCAAGACGTAGGTCCTGATTACAAGCTTGGTGGTATTTTCTTGGGAAATAGCCCAGAATGATATTCCCATTACTGCATGCGCTAAGCATACATTAATGTGAAGGTTCTTCATGAGTACGAGCAATGCCGACCATTCAGTTATTGCCCATTTTAATGCCATGTTACAGCATGCAAAAATGCTGCGTCTGTTACTGCTTGTATGTATAGTTATTACCGCCACACAAGAGCAGGCAGAAATAAAGAGTTTTTGAAAGGAAACTCATAATTTGGCATAGTTGTAAAACATGTAATATCAAAAATTAGTACCCGGCAC
Organism: Ambystoma mexicanum; assembly: GCF_040938575.1. Classification (NCBI taxonomy): domain Eukaryota; kingdom Metazoa; phylum Chordata; class Amphibia; order Caudata; family Ambystomatidae; genus Ambystoma; species Ambystoma mexicanum. The sequence goes on along the minus strand of NC_090937.1, from coordinate 313,283,769 downwards.
GCGCTGCGCATCGGAAATACAACGTGTGGATTGGCTCTTTTCCAAGCCATACCACACAGTATTCCCGTGTACGTTAGTATGTGCCGGGTACTCTGTTCCCGGCGAGGGGCATGGCATCCCCTTAGCCAATGAGGAGGCTCGAAATGGGGCAATCCCTGCTCCGAGCCTCCCCATGGCTGGAGGCTGCCTTCGTCCCCCGCCAGGGGCTCAGGTAAGTTTTCTTTTTCAACCACCACCCTTCCCCGGCAAACTATCCTCTCCCCAGCCTCCCAACACCACTTACCTTCTTTTTTCTTCTTTTCTTGGAGCGAACGCGCTGGAAACACTTCTGTTCCCAGCGCGTCCGCTCCTGATGGCCGCCATGGAAAGGGAAACGGACTACGGCGGCAGCGTTTCAAAACAGAAAAAAATGCCATTAGGACCCTGGTCTAACGTGCCAGGGTACTAATGGCTATAAGACCCTCCGCGGCAGGCCAATACCACCCCCGGTAATGCCCCGGGCCTTCTGTAACTACGGCCCCGGAGGCATTACCTGCAGCGGTATTGGCCCGCCGCCTCGGGTCTTATTGCCACAATACTACACGCTTGGCCGTTACCGTCAATCTCGCATTATGGCCCTTTAATGGCAGGACGCACACTCTTGTCATAAGTTAACAAATACGCACGGCACGCCTTACCACTGTTGCCCAAGGCACCAAAGTCTGTCATCTTCCAACAGTGTCGTGGATCGGATGCATGTCTGTGAATTTCTGTTTTAAGAAATGGCAGCGTCTTTACATGTTTGCAAGTTTAGCCATCTTCCTTCAAGCCGATAGCATATGAATATCTGACTCTTCTGGGAGAAAAGGCGTGCAGGTCTGTAAGACAACGTTCCGAAAAGAAGCCTTTCTCCTTAGCAAAAAGTCGTTTCCTGTTTATTCGAAATAGACCTTTATTCTGTCCAAACTTGAGACTAATGTTCATGATATTATACTGAGTCGTTGTGCACGCGGCCGTTATTCTGCTAAGCGTGTTTGATGTGTTAACATTTTCACTGTGTTGTTTTCAAAGCGGCTGTTTTTGACGCCTGTTTGTTTAAAATATATCAATGTGTTGTGTGTTTGTGGTAAGAGATTGCAGGTGGTGGGTGGCAGGGTAAGGTGGTGGGGTGGGTTGGAGGTTTGTTTGGGAGGGAACCTCCCACAAAAAACACACACCCCCACAAAAAAAACACAAGCAGTGAAAACGGCATGGTGAAAACATCACAGGAGCATGCCAATGGCTAAAATAGCCGGGATGAAAACATCGGAAACCATTTTGTTCATGTTTACAAGTGGGGTCATGTTCCGCGTAGCGTAGTGTGAAATGCATGCATAAAATGCATGCGTACAAATTTTACATATGCATTTCACGCAATGCCATATTTCCATTCATTTGTATTATGATTCTGCTTCCCCCTTCCTCTCTACCATGCAAATACTACAGCATGTATCCTAACATGTCATTTTCATGCTGGAGTAAATGCTGTGGATTTCAATAGAATATACACCTACTTTTTACACTAGCAAAAAGCAGGCAGGTTCCATAGGAGTCCATTGTAAATGATGCCTGCAGGTGCAAAAAGCAGGTAGCGTTTATTCAATTTGCATGGGGGAGGGGAAAAGGGGGGCCCACCTCCACTTTACACGTCCCTTTTCCACTGTGATGTGCAAATGATGAATTTTATGCTGAGGTGATCTGTTTGCACCAACGTGCAAACTTAACAAACAAGCACCAGGGTCTTTTTATAATGGGAGTACAAAAGTTATGTGAAAGAGCAAGAAGTTCACCTTTTTTTACTCTTCATTAGTAGCAGGTGCTTACACAAGGAGGCAGATTCCATAGGAATCAATTTTATTTTACACCTGCATGAAAATCTGATGCAGGTGTAAAATGATGTGGTCTTCCATGACGGAGGAGGAAAGCAAAGCAGAGATCCAAACTTTGGGTTGTCCTCCTCCTCTGCCTTGGAATGGCACAGCAATGAGTTGTAGCGCAACATGAAGGTGTAAATGCCCTACTCCTTACCTGTATGCTTTCATTTTGCTCTCACTCATTTTAAAATTACTCCCCTTAAGTGTTGATACGTCAAAATATTTAATTATGAAATATATATTTATAAGTTCAAACTTTCCATTATCCTATCCATTTTCTATATAATTTGCTGCTGCCTCCACAGACATGACATGCACGTTTTTATTTAATTCATAATAGTTACTCTAGCATTCATTTTAACCTCAAAAGGCAAACTCAGATTAACGTTTGAAGACGGAGCTCTCTAAAACCTCAATGCAGATGTGTAGGAGGAAAGCCGGCCATGGTACAATTTGAGTCATTTGAAGGCATGTCCAAAAAGGCCCTAGCTAGTCTTCTATGAAGGAAGAATTCCCTTCTGCTCAATGAATAATAATCACATGTGTAGTGGTCCAGAAGAGAAAAGTTATCAAGAGACACGTGTGGGTGTATCACATCGGACTCTCAATCTATATGTGTAGCCGGAGACAGATGGTAATTGCAAACAGTCAACTGCAGAGAAAAGAAGTGAGTCTTTAAACATTTTTGGAACCAAAGATAGTCATGAATTGAATGCAAAGACGAGCAACTTGCACTGCAAAGGTTCTTCCCCCTCTTTTTTCTCATTGATCTGGGGCACCACAAGCAAGTTGCACCCTGAGGAGTGGCGGGATGGCAAAGGAATGGAAGGGCAACAATGTTGTTTGTAGAAGTTGAGAGCCCAGGCTCTTAAAGATCTGAAAATGATGTATTCAGCGTGGAACCTGATCCTGCTTTCTGTTGGAAGGCACTGCAGGCACTTCAAGGTAGTCGTTATATGATTCCCTCCACATGCTGAGGCCCATGGAGGTACTTGAAGTCGTGTTTGGGGAGTCCTAGATACACTGATATACAGTAGCGAATCCCAGAACAGATGAAGGCATTGACCAAGGAACTCAGAAGATCAAAACAAAAAGGATCCTTTTTAGAATGTGAAACTAAAACGAGTAGAATGTACTAACTGCGCCTAAATGCACCTAGAGGGTAACATTATTTTCTACAACAACCTGAAGACTTTTACTGAGAGGACCTTAGTAGGGCAGGTGCCCAAGCAGGTTAGCCAGAGAGTATTCCATAGGTTAGAGTTATTGCAAAATAAAAGGATCTCAGTTTTAGATGGGCTGAAGTTGAGTCTGTTCAAGATCATCCACTTAAAGACTTGCATCGTACGCTTGGAAAACACGATGCTACGGTATCCAGATCCGATATTCAGAAGGAGAAGTACCTCGGTATCCTTGCATTGGTAGATAAAGGCACATGATGAGGCTTTCTCAAAGCCAATGGCAGATGATCCACATTGAAAAGGAGAGCTCAAAGGGGTAATCACTGAGAGACGCTGCGCCCTAAATAGGTAGTCTCAGACACAAAAGGGGGATCTCGGTTGGTAAATCAGGAATTCCACAATTTAGGGGCAGATCCCCAAAGCAGTGTTTTGTCATCCTACCGAGGAGAATGGAGTGATTTACGGCTTAAACATTGGAATCACTAGAACATGATGTTTTACACAAGGCCTAGCCTACACATCTTTTCCTGGTATGACTGAAGAATGGCCTTCTGCTGAAAGAATAATAATCAGGTGACTCAAATTCTTTAGCATTGAGACGGATCACAATCCTTTCTTTTCACGGGATTCCCGTAGCTGCCACCATTTCAGCTGTCAGCTTGCATCCTTGCATCGTAATTGGGATCACCTTTACATTGAGAAAAATGTGTACTTTTGTTTTTTTTGTAAGTTATTCCTACACAGAAACCTGCATTTACACATAGTAGAGAGAATCCGCTAATCAGCTGCCAAATCCAAGGTTGCAATAGGGAAGACATGCCTTAGCACCTGACCTCAAAAAGAGGCACATCACATGTAAATACATTGTTGAGCAAATTCAATGCAACAACAGGCAAACTTTAAAATATCGGGCACACACTGCCTGATTGAATAGATTGATAACTGGGTCCGGAAGGACACTGTCTCTGCCTCTAGATGCAACAGAGTTTAGTTTTTTGATCTTCTTCAAATCATTGGTTAATTTATTTGCATATTTGATTTAAAATCCCTTTTTATTTTGCACTGTTGTTTATGTTATTCTGAAACAATAATCTAGATAATGTTAATAAGTGTAGACAAATGAAATTGCTCACAGGAAAAGGTAACCTCTAAAGACGTGTATGTGTAGGCATGAATATGATGTATATATACCTTTATGTAGGAGAATAAATCAATTGAATAAACCACTTGAAAATACAATTACATGATATATACAGGGCACAGCATGTGCACTCGCCACTAGCCATTGGCTAGTGAGAATTGTCTCTTGGCGAGTAAGAAATGGTGTGCTGTCTGCATGAATAGAATCGAGGTGGCACATTACTTTCTATAGTTGGGTAGTAGTATGCAACTTGACATTTGTATCCCTGAATCAGAATTTATTTATTTATTGCCAAAGCCAGAAGGAATCAGGGCGCACAAAACGTCTAGAGACAGAACATGAAGCACAGGATAATGATGCAGGCGTGCACAGGCTGTCATTATTTAGCTGGACAGGACGTTTTCATGTTGTTTGCAGAAGCGCAAAACATTGGCTTCCTAGCAAAGAGTATTCCAGGCTTTAGGCCATGTGGTAAGAAAAGATTGTGCATTGCCTTGGGTAGGTCTTCCCTTAACACATGTGAGTAACGTAGACCCAGATGATCTCAGGGCTCTGCTAGGTTTGTATTTGGTCAATTTCCCCATCAGGTAACATGGTGTGGATCCATGTACACACTTGTGTGCCAAAGTAAGTATTTTGAACTGTATGCAGGAGACAATCGGAAGCCAGTCCAATTATTGCCACAGTTCAGATACATGGGAGTTACGTGGCCATTTTCTTACAATGCGAATAGCATAATTCTGGAGGACTTTTTGGAGGCAAAATTTAGCTGCGCCTCCCAGTAAGGCGTTACAATAATCTATTCTAGGACGAATGATGGCTCCTGCAAGAGAGATGCAATTTTCTTCCTAGAGAAACAGTCTTATCTGTCTCTTTAAATTCAGATGGCAATAGGGTTTTTTCTTTATATAATTAACATGGGCCTCTGCACCTAAGGAGGCTTCCAAGATGACCCCTAGGGTTTTAACCGTGTTGAGAACTGAGATCTTATTGTCCTCTATTTGAAACGCAGAGCAGTCTGATGTGAGCTTGGCCCTGGCCTGATGTTGGCCGAAAATCAACAGCTCGGTCTTGTTGATATTAAGACACATCCGGGAGGATAGCTCGGGGGGCAACGCGTTTGTCTTGGAAGAAAGTCAACGCATAGCAACACAGGTTTGAATCCTGGGCTTGCGCTTAGAAACAGGTCCCCATTATTAAGGTCATTATAAAAGAACAATTATAATTATAATCCACTTTTTGATACCACCATATATCGATTTGAGCTTGTTAGAATCTGTCTCATATGTCCATTCGAGTTCCCAAAGTAACTGTGTGTCATCACCGTAGTTTGTAAATGTCACACCCTTCTTAGCAAGCAAGTCACAGAGTGGGTTGATGTAACAGTTAAATAACACTTGCACCCTGTGGGACCCCGTCGACAATGGGGGCTGAGTTAGAGGAAGCACAACCACATCCCAATGTTGACTTTCAATTGCTCAAGAAAGATTGTATCCAGGAAATGATGTTCTCTAAGCAGTGAGCTGATGTAGCAAGGTTGTCTAGTAAGAGATAGTGATCAGGAAGATTGAAGGCGGCAGGGAGATCTAACAGGACCAGAAGTCCTGCTTTCATTGGTCCATGACATCCAACAGATTGGATTGTAGTTCAATTAAGGTGCTTTCTATCCCATGATGTGGACGGAAGTCAGATTGCTTCGGGTGCAAAAGGTTGGCTTTTACAGGTGTTCTTGGAGCTGTAAACAAGCAACTTTTCCAATTATTTTTAAAATGAAGTGTGAATTAGTAGTCTAAGATTAGATGTGTCCCTGGAACTGAGTCCTGACTTTTTTTTACAAGTGGCGTCACTGTAACTTCTTTAATACCATCTGGTACTGAGGCATGGTGGAAGGATGAATTCACAAATCTTGTGAAAAAGGGGGAAAAGATGTGTATGTTGTCCAGGATTAACTTAGTTGGAACAACATCCCCGAAACAGGTGGTAGGATGGAATTTCTTTAGCATGCTTTCCATCTCCGATATATTTATGGGATGAAAGGAACATTTGGGAGTGTTAAGTAGTTGTTTGATGCCCAGGTCCTTCTCATCACTATTTCCAATGTCGTGGTTTTATGAGAGCGTGGGCTGAGGATTTCTGCCCCTTTTTTATTTTTTCTCTAGCTTCATCAACTTTGTCCGAGTAGGCTTGCTGGGTCCCAATTCGGTCTGCTGAAGTAGGTGTAAAAGGTTATGTTTGTACTTTCGGTTTTTCCTGGGATTTCATGATCTCAAAGAGGTTTTTTGAGCTATTTTGGTGTTTGAAATGTGGATGTCGAAAAAGTTTTCTTTGGCTTTGAATATAGCCAACCTATATGCTTTTTCAAGATCTTTCCATTTAATCTTGTTAGCTTCTGTTTTGGAACTAATACAAGCTCTCTGTGTGTAGCTTTCTTAGTATTTTCTAGTTCAGATGTGAACCAACTTTGATGATTCACATTGTCTCTCACAATCTTCCATTTTAGTGGCACCGACTGGTCCCAGCTATCTTTCAGGATTGTCCGATAGGAAGTAGCCAACTCGCCCAAGGGTGCGGCCTCCAAGTCTTTGGTCGTATTTAATACTGCTTCCATACAGTTAGGAAGTTCAATGGTTTTCAACTTCTTAAAGTTTCTGCTAAGAATTCTTTAGGTTTGATTTCCCCCCTTGGCTTTATCTGGGAGCTAAAATGTGAATTCTACAAAAGAGTGGTCTGACCACACACAAGGCTTAGTGTCAGTTATGGTAATGTCTAGATCACGGGATACCACCTAGTCTATTATCTTTCCTTTCATGTGTGTGGCCTCAGTATTGTGAATCTTGAATTCAATATTATTGAGGTCTGATTCCAGGTAGAGAGCCTCTTTGTCTCATGAATTCCCCCGCCATCGAATTTAATCATTCATTAAGATTGTAGAGCAATTAGATTTGTTCAGAGGGCTCAAAATGTGAGTCATCTCTTCATAGTCAATAGTTTTTCAGGTGAGCGATACAGTACAATTACATTGATGCACATGTTATGGTTTGGATTGAGTTTGAGGTGCATTATTTTGCATCAATTGCATAGGCATGAAACCTCATACAACGGGTATTCCTTTTTAGCTATTACAGCGACCCCTCTACCATTACCTAGGGTGCAATTCTGAGCACAAATGACATACCTAGGTGGAGTGGCGAGGTCAATAGATGGACCATTGAAATCTTTGAGCCAGGTTTCTGTGGTACAAAGTATATTGATTTTGTTTTCTAAGATGCAATCATGTATGTCCAAGGGGTGCTTGTTTAAAGATCTGATACTTTCATAATGACATCTTTATGGGGTCCCTTCCAGGTAAGGAGGGTGTCTCTGATGTTCTGCCAGCGTGGTGTGGTGTGTAGGCTATTATGAGAGGTGTCTCTTTGGCAGATATATTTGTTTCAAGGAACTTGATAGGTGAGGGAGCTATTAGCTGATGGTTAAGCACAATGAAGGTGTTTGTTGACACATTGTAGTAGCATGCTGTCCCGGAGTAATAGGGGGTTGGGTCTATTGGACATCAGAGTTTTACGTGTTTACATTGTCTGGTGATATGGGTATGTTTTCTATCGCACTGTCAGGTAGTGTCACCTGAGTAAACAAGTTCAACATGGTGCTGGTTGTTATGTCTATGTGGTCATCAGTTGTCATTGTCATTGTATTGTTATTAAGGGGGCTGGATATTGCAATGCCATTGTCAACAGTAATATTGCCTCAGGGTGACTGATTGAGGGGAGAAAGGCTGCCTGCAGTTGGTGGACTCGTAGTCGTAATGGCTTTGTGTTTTTGCAGTGCAATAGAGATATATTTTGAAGCAAACACTTCCCGGTTTGCTTTCTGTGTGCCCAATATCATTTCAAGACCTGCAGGGAGGCTCATAGTATCATGCCTGGGGCCTCTGAAGTAACGTGTATGCTACTGTACTCACCAGAACCACGATGGGGGAAACCCTAGAGTACTATGCTGTTGCCTTCATGCCGACACTGCACAAACTGGCTTTGCCGTGCCAGCGCTGATGCGCCTGACTTGTCAAAAAGTAGACAAGGGTAGATGAGAATTGTAGTCCAACGGAGTTCAATGAAGTATCCAAGTGTTTAAAATTGCAGTAATTTTGCTGTGGCACAAGAGCTGCACAATGCTCAAGCAATTTGCAAAATCTGCTGCTAGGTGCTCTGATGCTACACGTAAGGTGAATACAGTTTGTAGTTTCCAGAATACAAAACTAAATTTTGCTTACTTGTAATCTAGGACTGCGGAGGCTAATGTTAGCAATATATTTACACAGTGAACTTGGTATTACAATATTTACTCTGGAAAGAAACAGAACATGCACTCCTTTACTTACAATTTTAGTGAATTATGAGCTATTGATCATGAAGCCTATCATAGTCAATATACAAACTTAGTGATTGCAAAAATAAATATTTGTGGGAAACGTATTAGTATGTATCTTTACTGAAATGATTTGGTTTTACTCTAGGATAGGCGTCATCTGCCCACTGAATTCTATTCCACAGATCGACTTCCCACAGTGGCGCCCCTTACTTACCTCTCCTGGCTCACGCCTCCATGCTCCGGGCCTCTGACCCCATCTTGGCAGTATCTCCCGCATCTTTTCCTACCTGCCCCTACTGTGCACAGCATCCGCTCCCTCCTGAGGCTGTTTTCTTCCTGCCTTACTGTGGTAGAAGCGGTGCTGGCAAAGTAGTTGTTTTTGGGCTCGTGGGTGCCAGCCAAATGGACTTGCCACTACTTCGAGGACAGCAGAATGAGCCCTTTTTATGTCATTGTATTTTATTTTTTTTGCAAGGCATCAGTCTGCGGATCACTTTACTGTGGAAAGATGATCCCTGGTAAAAGGATCTGCTCCCTTACTCAGTGGTTTCATGATGGTATCTGATAAGAGTGTGAGTTGTATTCTATAATATTATCTGTTATCGAAATTAAGGATTAGACAATGGAAGTTTGAGGAATTAGGAATGTATGGATATGCATGTTTTTACTTAATCTTGATGTATGTTTTATGATGATGATGTACATATCACTGTTTAATATTTGACTGAAATGATGGTGTATATGTTCTTTTATGATACTGTTATTAGGATTAACTGTACTTTTCAATTTATTTTGTTATGATTTTTAAAACCCTTTTAATGAATTTTAAGTATGTTTAAACAGATATACATACATACTAATTCAAAAGAAAAGAAACATAATCTCAAGATGAACAACACTTATTTATATATTTACTGTGGCTCCCAATTTATTACAGAACACCTTCATAGCAACTTCCTCATTGAGTGGAACATAGACTGACAGCATCGCGTGGCATCCGGCACTATGTATATCTGAAAAGAATTGATATTTCGAATATCAGAGTCAACATATTGAACCAATCCATGTTTTTTAACTACACTGGGGCAACATCAACATGAACAAAGTTGCGGGGATTGAACCCAGATATACTGCAAATGTATAATTCTCAATTCTGTAACTTCTATTTTTCAGAAAATAATCGGTGAATGAGAATAATGCACTCAGACCGTCACCTTTATTCAACAGTTCAACAGTTCAAAAAATCTAGTCCTCAATTGACAATTTAAAAGTGAAATCAATCCAATCGGATGAAATACATCAGGGAGCAAATTTGAGATAATTCCGTGTCCAGACCTTTTCTATGATGCAGAACATGTGATAGCCTTGAGAACGACAATGACGTCGAAACACGCGTCGGCTGATTCAGTGTGCTTGTAAACTTCACAGGTCTATGGACTATTGTTGATTTTTCACAAACTATTTCATATGTATTCAATACATTGTTGCTGAATTATATTACTATTTAGGAGAAGCGCGATTTGCTGGTCATCAACCGTTACTACACTGGGGCATGGACCTAAAGGCGACCCCACCATGAGGGCAGTATTCATGCCATAAGCCAATATCATGTTGAAGGCATTAAATGTATCTCTGTTAATAGTGGTTTGTATTTTTTAAAACACCCAATGCTACTATTTAAATCTAGTTGACATCACCTTCCATGTTCCATATTCTTTCACTACAGGGAGAATGACTGTTGCAATCAGTCAGTTGCACTGACGTTTTTGGCAACTAGAGTGAGGCGAGATCTGCTTTTTATTGCCCACAAAAGTATCAATTAACAGACACACACAATCTAACAATTTTGGTTATGACATCTGCACCGTATTCACCAAGATTGTCATTCCTTCTTCAAGTCTATTATTATTATTGTGATATTTTGTTTCTTTTCTGAGAGGGTTCATTTTTTAAGGTTCCAACACAATACATAGAACACATTATTTCACCAGTGTATTCACAAACAAGTTGATGAATTTAAATCAAAAAAGATGCTCCAGTGCATTTTCAATCCACATCATCATAGAGCCTGCTCTTATAATTCCCAGTGGTACATAAATGCTGGAGCTCAATTCCCTGAGGCCTGTTGCAGAATTGCTGATTCGGCCTTGAATGTTGATCTGCAATCACTGGACAAACATCAGTGCTGGCTTGTGCCCTTGCAATGCTCCTGTGCAGTGTGTTGATATTTGTGCTTGAACCAGAGTTATGCAGGCGTACCCCCTTGAGGGAATTTGATGAATAATAATGACTGATCCGCTCTAGCCAACCACAGCCCCTTTTCCCAATCCATCACATCTACTGGCATAAACATTTCCTACAATTGTGAATTATACTACATTAAGGATTCAGATTAGGGAAGCTTGTGCTCCCATTTCATATATATCACACTCAGAAACACACATGTACTCAAGCAATGTCACCAAATCAGATTGCTTTAAAGATGATACATTCTGAAATCCAAAGAGCCCATTCAAAATACACACCCGAGTGCAATTCCATCCACGTTTTCTCCTCAAAAAGCCTATAATTGAAATGCTAAGACTTCAAAACTTAACATTTACCAACTAACCCATACATGGTTAGCAAAATAGAAATGTACATGATCTGTTAATAGATATTTTTTTATTTTGTTTTATTGTTGAATTTAATCATAAAATAGATTTTTTTTCAACATCTTCCGCAAATGCATTGCTAGGTTTGTAGTTTATTATTTGACTACTGTAGATCGTTTGTGTTGATTCTTTAGGGGTGACAGACCAGTCAGAGACAACCCCCTTAATGTTATGCAAATGTTATTGATTCAGTTGTCAGCTTTGCCATTGTTTGCTGCAAAATTTTAAAAATAGCTATTTGCCAGGAAACTCTGTCACTGCTGATCATCCTTTGCCACCAGATTTCTTCGTCTGCCATTAAGGGATGACTGGAAAAATGTTTCATGTACTGGGACCAAATGCCCTCTGTACCCGGGCAGGACATGAGTAGGTGGCAGATTGTCTCTTTCTTATTGCTGCAAATTCTACAATTACGTATTTCATTCGTGTCAAGAAGGTTCAGTCTAGTTCTCATTATGAAGTGTCGCGCTGGTCTGCCAGGGAACTTTCTGATGTAACCCTGTAGTACGTTCAGTTTGTTCGTGTTTGGAGGCAGATGGTACGTAAGTTTGCTCTTGCTTGCCAAGGATAAAGTGGCAATCCAGTCCAATTCTTTTTTTTTTTAGGACTCTTACTGGGTTGTTAATCAGTTCTTCTTCTGAGCACTCAACTGTTTTTAGGAGTGCTAAATTGTCATCTCTCCATGTTTTTAAGCATTTTACAGTTTGATTCTCGTTTTGCTCTATTGATCAAACTGTGGAGAAAAGTGCTGTTTGGGATGACACATTTCCTGAAGAGCATCAGTGTATTGCAATCTAAAGTACCTTGTAATGACAACAAACTCAGCTCATGTGTAATCAATGGGGCTGAGATTGTGTTTGGGAGACCCAACACCGTCCTCCAAAAGTAGGCCTCCAGTCTGGGCCATATCGTTTTGGGTAAATACGGCATTTCCTCACTTTCATTAGTAATTGTCGGGACGGTCATTGACTTATAAAAGTTTATGACTCGGATTGGGGAAAATCGGCTGAATTTTCTGTGAATCGCCTTTCCTTGGGTTGCCAATTTCCTTATTTTCAAAAGTAAAGCTTCTTACATGGCGACTTCTTTTTTGGAACTGTCCAGAAACACACCAAGGTATTTAAACATTTTGACTATGTCAAAGTCAATGTTGTTCAGGGACCAGTTTTATTTTTCAAGTTTCTTAGCCAAGCGTACCAAGACCATTATTTTCGTTTTTTCAATATTTATTTCTAGGATATTTTCTGTTATGAATTTGAACAAGTTGTCCAATTGGCGCTGCAGACTATTAGGGGTCTGATCGAGTAGTATTAGATCATCAGTGTATAAGAGTCTACTGATTTTTACTTGAAGTAAGTTCGGAGGAAATGATCTGATAGACTCTTCTATATTATATAAAGTTCCCTATGTAAGCCAAAAAGAGGGCCGGCACCAACGGGCACCCCTGCTTCACTCCTCTTTGCTTTGCAATAGGTGCTGATAAGGTTCCTTGTTGGTTCAAATGCACTTTTAGGTTAGTGTTTGTGTGTAAGGCTTTTATGGGTTCGGGGCTGTCACTCGGACACTCCCAGGTTTCCAGCTTTTCCCAGAGCCGAGCTCTGTCGACCCTGTCGACAGCCTGGGAGAGGTCAATAAATGCAGCAAACAATCTTGGACCACCTTCCATCACCTTACTTTTCAGAGTGCTGAGCAAGAAAATGTTTATGGCTGTTCCTAAGGTCTTTTTAAATCTTGATTGGAAAGGGTCATTGCAGAGCGCCTGAGTAGCCCAGTTTTTTAATTCTTTCAGCAGCTAAGAGCCGTAAACCTTCCCAATCGGGTCCAGCAGTGCAATTGGATGGTGGTTTGAAGGGTTGGTGTTAGCCCCTTTCTTGTAAATCAGAACCATGATGACAGATGACCATGAGGGTGGAATAGATTGCTGCTCTGATCATCTGATGAAAAGAGATCTCATGAATATTGACCATTCTTCAGGGTGAGTCTTGAGGTCCAGATTAGTGATGCCATCCGGGCCTGGCGCCCTGGAGTTTTTCAATTTTTTTTAATAGGTCAAGGATTTTCTCTTGATCAGCAAATTTCACCCATTTATGGGCAGAATGGGACAAATTCGTCTCCACATGAGCCAACGGGACAGCAGGTCTCACAAGCGGTTTACCCAGAGGAAGTTGGAAAAGGTTATTGAAATGGGTTATCCAAGTGACTTTGCTAATGCTGTTCAAAATAGCATATCCCTTAGGTGCCAACGTGGGTTTCAACAGGAACCAAAATTCCCTGGCATTGTTGCTACAGATTTCTTTAAGAATTGCTTCCGCATCTTGGTGGTATAACTTCCATCTATGGGATCTGACCCAAGATTTGTATCTCCTCGTGGCGTCTAAGACTGCTGCTTTGGCCAGCCGTGGTTCCAAAGTCACTGCTTTTCTTTTCGCTTTCCGGAGTTCTCTTCGTTTTAGTACCAAATGTTTATCGTAGATGTGTTTGGTCGTGGGTGCCATGGCGTTTTTTCTGTTTCCGGATTTTTTATATACCGTAAGCAAGGGTCCGTAGTCGGCGGAATTATGGTGACCATCATCGTCGTTTTTGTTGTATTTATGAGACAAATCTCGGATGCGGTTTTTGGTCAGTTTCAGCCTATTTCCTTGGTTGTTCTGTTCCAGCCCCACTTTCATCCTGTCTTGGTTGGCATATGTAGACTTCCAAGTCGTCAGCAGAAGATTATGATCGCTGGCCACTGTTAGAGAGACTTTAAAAGAAGTTGTTAGGTACAAAAGGGGACTAGACACGAAAATGTGGTCAATTGTGGACTGAGATTTTCCATTTGACCATGTTGGAAGACGGTCTGGGTTTTTGAATACCGTGTCAAGACTGGACAGCTTCCTGGTGTTCATCAGATTCAAAAACACTTCACAGGGTCCACTATTTGTTGTGCAAGCTTTGTATTCTTTTCAAGCCATTTAATGTGTGGCCTCAGTGGCTATTGCTTCTTGGGTAGCCCTACGACATGTGCTGGCTTCCGTCCTTGGGTGTGGGGTGGTGGTGTCTTCTGTCCATCTGGGGGTAGGTGTGGTAGGCATCCTGTCCGTAGTGCTGTGGGGAATTGGCTACTTGCTACCTGCTGCTTGGTGAGGGACGTAACAAGTCAGTGGGGGTCATTACAAGTTGGGCGGTAAGGGATACCGCGCATCGGTAATCCCTTACCACCCAATTCCGATGTCCCTTAGCGGGAACCGCAAGGGACGTGTGGTCGGACCACACGTCCTTTACGGGTCCCGTTAGGGGACCAGGGTGCTAATTACGGGCCTGCTATTAGGCCCTATGGGGGCTCAAATGGGAATGGGGAATGGTTGGTTCAATGGGGACTTACCGGTCCCTCCAGGGTCGCAATGCACCGGTAAGTCCCCATTGAACCAGACCGGTGCTGGACCCGGTATTGGGGGCAGCCATGGTGCAAATAGCACCATGGCTACCTCCAATCTCGGAATGAGGCCCAGTGTTTCGAAAACATTAGGGCCACATTTCTGAGGGGAACTATTTCCCATGGGTCATGAGACCGTTATTCTTTTATTGACCTTCCAAGAAGTGTGTGGTCCCCAAGTGTGTTCATCACGGTGAAGCCTTGGCCACTCCAACAGTCCATAAGGAGACCGGAAGATGGCCAGCCCAGTGCACCCTTTTTAGCAAGTGCTAAAAGGGTTTCGTATCCATCCAAGGTAGGTTTGTTTATGAGCTATGTTTACTGTAGACACAGGATATCGTAGAAGTCCAAGTCCAAGTCCACATCGCTGGTTGTGGTCAGATGGAGATAGCCCCTGTTGTTCCAGGAGCCTACCCTCAGGTCACGGGAGACAACATGCTGCGTGAGTTCCATCTGAAGTTTTGGCTCCCTGGGCTTGAGTTGCTACTTTGAGCATTGCGATATTAGAGCTTTTGGAAGCCATGACCAAAAACTTTGCAAGGTACAACTATTTGCTCGAGGTGGCAAACCATCTTCCCTCGCCTGAACATCTTGAGTGATGGTCCTTTTGGTTTCCAGGCGCTCTTTTGGTGTTTTAATTTGATAATGTTGCTCAACGTTCTTTCGTTGTGAGGTTGAAGGTTTTGATTGGGCTTCTATCATGTGCGTCCATTGGTACTTTTCGTTAGGCTCTGTCACTTATGTTGAGGGGTGGGACACCACCTGATTTGTGGTAGAACGACCCCTTGATGTCTCGCTCGTCTTGGTGCGCGAAGTAACACGTGTCCTCTGGTGTTTTTCTTGCAGCTGTGGGTTTAGCTGGTTTGCAACTTTGCAAGGTACAACTATTTGCTCGAGGTGGCAAACCATCTTTCCTCGCCTGAACATCTTGAGTGATGGTCCTTTTGCTTTCCAGGCGCTCTTTTGGTGTTTTAATTTGACGATGTTGCTAAACGTTCTTTCGCTATGAGGTTGAAGGTTTTGATTGGGATTCTATCACGTGCGTCCATTGGTACTTTTCGTTAGGCTCTGTCACTTATGTTGAGGGGTGGGACACCACCTGATTTGTGGTAGAAAAACCCCTTGATGTCTCGCTCGTCTTGGTGCGCGAAGTGACACGTGACCTCTGGTGTTTTTCTTGCAGCTGTGGGTCTAGCTGGTTTTCTGTTTCCTCATTTCTTTTTTCAGAGAGAGTCCATGCATGCATTGCTTTTCGGGCCGCGTATGTTCCTTCCGTATGCTTAAGTCATATCCCAGGCTTATGAACTCACTTTCTTCGTGTCTCAGCAGATCTTTCACCGTTCTAGGCGAGATGTGGAGATGGCTTATAGCTTTGCCATGGTAATGACTGGGCTCCACTATCTTCAGATCCTCCGTTTTAATCTGTTGGAGTTTTGGAATATAATGTAAAAGGGACAACACTCCTCTTCTTTTCAAAGTAACGTTGTCATGGTTTTCCTGAATTTGTTCCAATTTGAAGACCCATTTACAATTTGTTTTTTCAAACCTTGTAGTTTTCCGGTAAACTTCTGACCTGGATCTGTATGGGTTTTTAAAGACCCTTTTTTCTGACTTCTGTTGTCATTACTTGGGCGGATCTGGACTTTTTATTGCCGTGGGGATCTGTGAGCAAATTCTGTTTCCAAAATTTTAGGTCAGTCTCCCAAATGTTTTGGTTGTGCACCTAAAGGTTGAGAATTCTGCTTTTGCAAGCCCCTCGAATTCCTCTGTGAATTAGAGTCATTTTGTCTTTGCAAAGCAGTTATTGGTCCATCATTTTTTGACCTTGTTGTTTTTTTGTACGTTCTTCTAAGGTCAGAAAGGATGTTGAATAAGCATCATCTTCTTCGTTCTCACTGGGAGTTAAGTCCAATTTAGGATTTCCAGGGTGGCCTTTCTCTGGATGTGTTGTGCAGGTTGATTTGTCATAGGGAAAGGTATCACATCGTCCAAGTGTTGACTGAGATTCATTAGAGATTCACTTGCCATAAACTCGTCGGTTGTTTTTGGTGATTCAGGCAACTTTTGTTTTATAGTTGATTCGGTTTGGGTCTTACTTCTGCGCTCTTGGTAAACAGTTTGGTCCTGCAGAGAAGACAAGTTGTTCCTTATTGTTTTATTTGTGGTTGCCGTTTTAGGTCTAGCGTCTTCCATGCTCGTCAAAGTCTTCTCAGGTCTAGGCCTCGTGATATCGAAGATTGAGAAAGCTTGGTCCGCACCTCCTGCTACCACCAATTTGTCCTGTACCGATTTGTCCACTACGAGCACTATAGTCTTAGGATCTCCTTGCATAGCCAGGTTAGATGGTGTTCGGCCTGATTTAGTAGTGACCTTGTCTCCGATAATCGGACCCAAGTTTGCCTGGTGTGTTGATGTTAAAGTTTGCCTGGTGTGTTGATGTTAAATCGATGATGGCAGGAGGTCTTGAAGCTGGGTCTTCTTGGAGGCTGAGGTAACAGCGTTTGGCTAAACGGTCTAGGACAGTTTCTATAGCCAATAGGTGTGATGGTAAATCGTCAATGTTTGAGCTTGGATTTTTAGTTTTTTCCTCTTGAGCCATGACATAACCATCTAGAAAGATTAACTTGGTGAGGATCATAGTCTGTATTGATGTGTGGTCTTTCATTGTATCGTATAAGGATTTGTAATGTATAGCGAAAGGGGCCAGAGCAATCGTTAGTGATGACATGATTGAGAAAATGTCCAGCTTTTTTGATGGAGTATCTTTGTTTGTTAAGTGGGACTGGACGTGCGCATTTGACAGAGACTGGGGAGATCCTGAAAAAGCTCAATTTAGCCTTTGTTGTCTTTGGCTGGGATGGCAGTCCACTGAGTGTCTTCAATTAGATCCATGACGTGGCGTTGTTTGGTTAGAAATGCCTGATTTTTCTAGGCAAGAATCACTGTCATCAGAAGATTTGTTCTTTGTCCTGGTCTCAAGATCACTATGACTGTTGGAACTATTTTTTATTGGTGAATCCTGTAGGCCATTTCCATTAGGATCCAAACTCACTGTTTCACTGTGGGGGTCTAAGCCCATCCAGTTTGCCTCTTTCTCAATGGACCTTAGGGGGGGAGGCATAGATGATTTTATGGGTAAGCTGTTTCTAGGTGGGGGTTCTGAGTTTAGATGTAGATCCAGAGTGCCTAAGGCTTTGTTAGGATGAAGGTCATTTGGCAGAGTTGGTAGAGATTTCCTCATTTGCGATTGGGGGCTTACTGCTAAATGAATAGGATGCAGTTATAACTGTGTTTGAGGTGAGTGAATGATCGGCACAGTGCTGGAAAGATCCGATGATTTCTGCCCCCCTCGGCAGTCCGCTGTCTGAGTCAACTGATCCATTCGGTGTAAGTTGATGGTGGAGGGACTTGTCTTTTGACCCATCACCTCTTAGATCATCCTTTGCTTATTGAGGGGCTGAATGTCCAAAACAGCTTCTAGCAGCTGTGCATCAGATAATTCTCTTGAATTACCCGCTCACCAGTTCCCCTGCTTTTTGAAAAAGTTTGACAGAACGGTTAGTGGGGAAGGGTGCGTCCCAATTTCTTTCCCGTGCAATGCTCTTTCTGTACTGTGACCTTGTTTTAGTTGAGGGAGTTTTTTCTGGGGGTCGTAGGAGCGCGCTTTGTTTTTGCTGACCACATTTGTTGTGGTCACCTACTTTCTCCTTGCCGGCGGTGTATCCATCGAGAGACAAGACTGTTTCTTTGGGTTGCCAATTAGGTTTGCTTGAAGGATTGCCGGCGCAGATTTTGATTGGGTGCGCGGCCCTTTCTCCGGGCCTCGCTGGTGCCGCAGGCTTCCTCCTCGTCCTAGCACAGTGAAGCAGTCGGCGTTGGAAACTTTTCATGCTCTGACTGCACAATGGGTGAAGGAGGGTCCCCGCCTCAGCGAGAACCTGCGCTTGAACAGCCTGAAGGTTCACGCCTCCACTTGGTTCGCCACTACGCATCGGCTTCAGAATTTCTTCTTCCCGGGGCTCCCGCGTGGCTCCAACACCACCGAGAGCAGGCTCGGCGGAGCCAGAGCACACTTCTCCATTGCACGACACGGATCCCGAGCCTCCAGCAGCGGGGCTCCCACCTCGGGAGCACACACCTCTCGCACTGCCAAGTCGACGCCTGCTCCGGGGAAAGCCGGTAAGCAGGCCAAGGGGGTTTTTCCAGGTGGGGCCAGTGGGGTTTGTTGTCCCAGGTTTTCAACTGTAGTCCACTGGTGATTTCCCTGTTGGGAGGATAATATTTGATTTTGGAGATCTTGTGTAATGCTGTCAGGGTCCAACAAGTTGGCGGGCCCGGCAAGTTGATGTTGAGTTGCAATTTCTTTCTTGTCCGCTTTCTGCAAACTTATTTTGCCTTGCTTCAAAGCTGTAGAGCGGGACTCCACCGGGACTCGAACTTCTGATGGCAACTGTTTATCTGGGTTCAAACACAGATTCATGCTGCGTAAACACTGGCTGTAATCTTCATGAGGTAATACTGGTGGGAGGGCAGTCTTGGCATTCACGACAGCCATGACTGCAGGACTGCCACTCACCGCCACTCCGCGTCCGCGTCCGCTCTGCAGTCTCAGGCAGCAGATGAAGGGAAAGTAGAAGCTCTGCCTTCAGGAACCAGCAGCAGCAGGGAAGACAGACCAAGCAGACCAAGGGACACTGCAGGACTGCCACTCACCGCCACTCTGTGTCCCCTCCGGGTCTCAGGCAGCAGATGTAGGGAAAGTAGAAGCTCTGTCTTCAGGAACCAGCAGCAGCAGGGAAGACAGACCAAGCAGACCAAGGGACACTGCAGGACTGCCACTCACCGCCACTCCGCTAGATAGATATGCATAGACTCAGAGACCAATAGATAAAGTATACATTTCTACAAAGTCTGAATGAACAAGGATGGACTCACATAGCGGGTGATTAGCAGTACCTGTTAAAGGCTTCCAATGCACACAGATCATTTTGGAGAAAATATGTTTCCCAAAAGGCAACAGTTGGTTTTACCTTCAGAAACAAAGGGGGCTTGATTTGAGACATTTGCCATGGGTATCTAGATACTAGAGCAGGAAGTAGTAATGTAACAATCCTCCCTTCTCTAGGGGAGTTTACAGGGATTCGACAATGGGTCAGGGCTGTTACTGGCCTTAAATGCCCCCGTAAGCAGGTGGTTGCTGTTTACACAACAGGGTTCATTTGGGATGCAAATCGTTTTATTTATTTACATTTTTAACTGGAGACAAGCTCCATGCATGTTGCAAAAGCCCAATCTCCAGTAACAAAATAATAAGATGGTCGCCGCCATAGTAAATAGAAAAGGGACTGCATCCCTCTTCTATTTATATGGCAGCCACATGCGGGTCAGAGTGCCGGGACCAGAGCACAAAACTCTGGTCCAGCAGGTAAGTGGTGTGGAAGGGAGAAGGGTGCGGGATGTCTTAGGGAATGGCGATGGTGGTGTGGTCGGGCAATGTGGATGGGCTCCCTGTTGCCTCTCCACAATCAAGGTGGCAGCACCCGGAATAGGGCCTTGCGTGGCTGGAGAAATGCGGGCAGTACACTGTGTGTTCTCGCCTGCATGTCCAGCCACCTGATTGGATGAGAGCCCTTCTCCAGGTGTGCATCTAATTATTCCACTTAACGACATAGCGTGTAAGATCAGTGTAGCAATTCTGCCTGCATTGATAATTTCCAGGAGAACATCCCATAATGCAATGCGAGCCATCAAAGTCTTCTTTGGGGGTCAGAAATTTGATTAGATGATGAAAAGGAATGAGGTAGTATCCAGAGGATATTGGAATTGTCTTTCCAACCTCCCCCTTTCCCTTAAAGATAATCCCTACTTTGGGCATAACTCTGTAATTGATTGGGACAGAAGGCACCAGGATGACGTCCTTTAATAGATGAATGTTAATTCATCTCTTTGGATTCTTGAAGATTGCCGTGTCTTTAAAAGAGATGTTGATTGGGTGATGATGGTGGGAAATGGTGATGAATATTATCAGGTGAGACTTCCTAGGACAGGGCCCATGGGCTACCCTGTTATCTTGGGGACTCTATGTAGATCTCA
The DNA here is from genome assembly GCF_040938575.1 of Ambystoma mexicanum. Taxonomy (NCBI): domain Eukaryota; kingdom Metazoa; phylum Chordata; class Amphibia; order Caudata; family Ambystomatidae; genus Ambystoma; species Ambystoma mexicanum. The sequence continues at coordinate 313,263,028 of NC_090937.1, read as the reverse complement.
CTGTGCATTCAGTCAACACATGAAAATCATATTGCGGCTGGCTGACTGAACCTAGGCCCCTTCATGAGACAAATGATGCACAGACAAGTGCTCTGACAGGAACAAATGCTTAACAATTAAACATTTCCTGTCACATCACTGAAACTGTAGCCATAAAAAAAGCACTTAATGGTACAATTTTGGAAAAACGTATGTGTCAATTGAACTCTTGATGTGCTTGAACTGCTTGAATTGTCAGTTGCCTCCTCTTGGAAGGTGGACATGCCATGAAAAATAGTTTGGTTTCACAACAAAATCAATCATTAGAGGTGATGAAAAAATCTGTCCTTTACAATCTGTTCACAAACATTTGAAGTGCTCTGATTCACCAGGGGGAGACTTTATTTAAAACCCACATGCAGCTTCTTCATAGCTATGGAAATGCAAAACTTGTGCTCAATGCCCAATTTTCTGTTTGCACATGGCACCCACATGAGTCGAGCGATAAGGAACGCTCTCTGCCAATGTGAATGCCGGTTAGCATTGCCAGTGACCAGCCGCCCATTCCTCATAGCTCACTTACATTTCCACCCCTTGCTAATTCTTTGCATAAATTTGAGGTAGGTTTTTGTAAATATATTGGGTTGATTTACAGTTTCGCCTAGGATAAGGTAGTGAAGCAGTTGCAGGCAAAGGCAAATCCCAAAGTGCCTCACTTCTTAATCAGGAATGTTCAACAGGATGCTTTTCTACCACTTCTGCGGTGGTAAAAATGCTGATGGGGGGAGGGAATTGCCTATGTTCGTCCATATAGACATGCAATGTCACGTTTAATAGTGGCAGTGAAATACAAAATATCTTTTCCATTTTGAAGAATTTGACCAGCCCGCCTTCATACTTCAGAATGTTGCACACTCTGCTAGTCTAGTAATCAAATTTAGTTTAGTCACTCTAGGTTTCTTAGGGTCATCCAGCCGTGGACCCCTTCCTCACTGTGCTCAGAGAGGCACAGCTCCACTTCACTGATGAGGCCCAACAAGGATGAAACAAGTTTATGGGGTTGCTGTTGGTACTCTTGTTCAGAAGGGAATTGCCAGTTGCTTTTCGGTGCTGGACTGCCCATGTGGGCGGGACAAAGACTGATATGCAAATGGTTATTTCCCATCTGTGAAAGGTACAGTGTGCTAAAGTGTGGCTGCGGACTCTCGAGTGGGTACCTTCCCAAAGAAGAGGTCAATGGGCCGTGTTCATTCTCGCAGAAAGACGCCTATGGATCCTTTTTTTGATAGTTATCAAATTCAATGCCTTCTTTCTTGGATACATCCACAAGATCTATGAAAGCTTTCAGTGTGGCAAACCTTCATCCTTGTAATTCAGGTCAAGCCTGTCTTTGAATTCAAAAGGATATCTGAGGAAGATGTCCATCCTTTATTAAACATGCTCAAGCGACCCGATCGAGTACGGAAGTACTTCCCACCTTATTTGCACAACTGTATTCCTCGACTTTGACCAAATGTATTACCCATCTGGTCAACTTGTCACTCGGGCAGGTATTGTTTCCCCAGGGCTTAAAAACCACTCGTATTACACCCCTCCTGAAAATAACCTTCATTAGACCCTAAGGATATGGGGAACTATTAACGTATTGCAGGGCTTCATTGGATCGCTAAGATCCTTGAAAAGGTTGCAATGCAAAAACTAGGTGCCTTTGTTGAGAACAGCCAATCCTATCAAAGTTCTGCTGGGTCATGGGACTGAAACTACCCTGGCTTTGGTTTAGGACGACTCATTACTTCGCTCAGATAAGGGCCATCTGTCTCTGTTGGTGATGTTAGACCTATCAGCCGCCTTTGACATAGTGGATCACCTTATTCTTTTATCCCAACTTTCAGCCGAGCAGGGATTTCAAGCTCCACATTGGACTGGTTCCGGCATTTCCTCTCTAACAGGTACCAAGCTGTTTGGATTGGCACTTTCACATCAGTCTCTTCTCTGGTCACATGTGGGGTTCCCCAGGGCTCCCCATTATCACTTCTCCTGTTTAATATCTATGCTTCCCCTTTGCTGACCATCATTAATAAATGTGACCTTCATTTTTATTCTTATGCAGATGATATGTAACTGTTCGTCAAGGTCTCTGGTCACCAGGAGAATGTCTCCCACCTCCAGTCTTGACTTTGCGAGATTAAACTTGGGTTGGACAACAACAACCTCCAAATGAATCTGTCTAAGACTGAGACCACCTCCTGAAAAGATCCATTGATATGCCCTTTAACACCAATGATGTTCGATCTGCTGACTAGATTTGCAAAGAAAATCAAGAATCTTGGAGTTATCTGGGAACATGAAATTAAATTTATCGACCGAGTCAATGATGTTGTCAGATCCTCTTTTACTGTCTATGCATGCTGAGGTGTATTCTTCCTTTCCTTCCTCATGCTACTCACGCAGTGGTGGTTGGCACCATCGTGAAGGCCTGGCTGGATTATGCCAATGAGCTTTATGCCAGATTGCCAAGACATCTGTTGAGTTGTCTACAAACCACCCAAAATACATCTGTCAGGATTATTTGCAAATTACCCAAGACTTTCTCTGTTTCTTCTGCTAGGTGATCCGTGCTTTGGCTGCCCATTTCCTAACAAATACTTTTTACATTTCTGAGCCTGGTCTTTAAACGTATCCATGGACTAACACCCTAGTATCTTTGTTTGAAAATTATTCTATATCTTACAGCACATCCTCTTCAGTCCACCAAACAATACGTATTACACATTCCTCTGTCATGCTGTTTAACCAGTAAAACAAAAAGGTGATGACTGGAAGGTTTTAAATTAATCATAACCACGGGCACACTCTGGGCATCCCTCCAGACCATTGTTTGTCAGCCTGCCAAGCCATTACAGAAAGGGAAAAACCATATGCAAATCAGGCTTGGTCCTACCCCAAAAGGGGCAGTCCAGCCCGAACTGCTAGGTCACATCCCTTCTGCACAAGACCACAAGCATACCCAGACATGTTTCAGCCTTGTCAGGCGTCATTCGTGAGGAGGAGCTTGGGTCTCTAGGCCCGGCAGACTCGTGACCCATGCCTGGGAATACCCGTCTCACTCGGCGCGACTGCAGCAAAACAAAAAGGTGATGGCTGGAAGGTTACGAATTAATCATAACCACGGGCACAGCTCTGGGCAACCCTCCAGACCATTGTTTTTCAGCCTGACAAGCCATTACAGAAAGGGAAAACCATATGCAAATCAGGCTTGGTCCTACCCCAAAAAGGGCAGTCCAGCCGGAACTGCTAGGTCACATCCCTTCTGCATGGAACCACAAGCATCCCCAAACATGTTTCAGCCTTGTTGGACGTCATCAGTGAGGAGGAGCTTGGGTCTCTAGGCCTGGCAGACTTAACCAGTGGTAATAGACATTTCTCGGTTCTGGGTCCTGTCATTCAACCAATCTTCCACTACAGCTTTGTTCTTTAAATTCTCTGGCGCTTTTCCATAAAAAGCAGACAACTCCTCTCTTCCTATATTTGTTTCCTTTTCTTGTCAACTGTTGACAGTATATTCGATGGATATTCGATGACTCCCTTTTCCATCTGCACCCAAATGCAGACAATGGGCCTCATTACAGGTGTGGCAGTCCAGAAATAAGGGAGCCAGTCGCACCGTATCAGCAGCCTTTCCGGACCGCAACACTACAACTCTGCCTTCTGCGGCTGTTGCGCCCGGCAGGTCTGATCGGAGGCAGGAACGAAGGAGGAATGCAGGTGCATGCTGTCTGCATTGTCCTTCATCTGCCAGTCAGAGCTGGATCTCATGGCAGTCGTGGATGGCATGGAGAAGCATATGCCCCAACACCACCCTATCCTCTTGTAGGTGACTTGAAAACAGGGTTGTAAAAAAGAGAGACATGGCCAACTGGGACATTCCAAATAAATACAGGAGTGGCTCCGCTGGTGTCGAGAGCCAAATATATTGAAGGAAGAGACACCATTTTGCGAGTGCAGTACTAGGAATCAGAGATTGTTGGTGGTGAAATAAATTCAGATGATCTTTGTATTCAGAACCCCATAGCATTCACTACTCTACATAACACATAATAAAGAAGAAATTCCATGTATGGAAGCCACCAGTTGTTTCAAAGAATGAGCCATCTCTCTCTCATCAAAACGACCCAAATGTTCCTTTCTCAGGCCTGGATAGGTAACACACCTTAATTAAAGGGGGAATGGCACCTCTTTATGAAAGGAAACAGCATCTTGACCCAGGGCAAAGCAAAGGAAGGCTGTGAGAGGTGGAGTTTGCTGGGGGGGGGGGGTGGGGGGCGCGCGTGTGTGTGTGTGTGTGTGTGTGTGTGTGTGTGTGTGTGTGTGTGTGTGTGTGTGTGTGTGTGTGTGTGTGTGTGTGTGTGTGTGTGTGTGTGTGTGTGTGTGTGTGTGTGTGTGTGTGTGTGTGTGTGTGTGTGTACACGTGTACGCTTGCGCACACGAATGCATGCACCTGTGTGCAACGACACCAATATTTATAGGGATGCTGATTCTGCTGGGCTGCATGCATCATTATTTGTTTAAATGTCTAGCAAAGGCATGTTTTGCTTTGTGCCTGCACTAAGTTATATGGTCTATGTGCTGCCCTGTTCTGAAGCACTACACTCAGTTAGGTATGGTATGCTACACTGTGTTATATTATGCTATGCCATGTCATATTTTTAAGTTGTAGACACACGTTGAGTAATGTTTTGTTATGTTGTGATCAATATATTCTTTTGCAGAAGTAAATTGCAATTTAACTTGCATGTACCTGAGTGGTGGTGGGGGAGACTATGATGTTGATTTCCTTCCATACTATCTGTTTAGGTCATGTTTTATTATGCTGAGCTTTCTTTTTAAGGTTTTGTTTTAACTGTTTAATGTTCAAGCATCTGGATACTTCCAGAAGGCGGCAGGTAGCACCTCCCCAAACACGCAAATACAATATTTTAAAAAGGCCTGGAAATGTAATGTGTTAACTAGACTGTACACCCCTGTTTTGACTTAACATTCACATGATGCCCTCTATTAACAGTACACAGTAACTACAGCACAGGTTGAGGGGGCAAGACAAAGGCTGGTTTATGTATATTAACTCCCATAAGTGCCCAGTCTCAGCCTAAGAACATTCCTGCCTCACTCACCACTATAACAGATCCCATTACGATACTAGCCGGACTCAAGAAGCTCCAGGAAGTCCAGACTCTTGCTATCAGAGAAGCCTTTGTCAAAATCCCACCTTCAGTGAAATGTGCCGACAGTTCCTTACAGATTTCCCATCTACAGAGCCTGGAAATGTGTGCCTGCTCCTGGCCTGGGTTTTCTTGGGCATGGTTTCAACATGCCACAGCTCACCAGGACATTGTGAATGGCTCAAAAGCCAGACCTCTGCTGAGCCAAAGACAGTCTTTGTGCTCATAAGCACTTTGCCCAGAGGCACAAGACTAGAGTTTTGTGAAGTGTAAAGAAAATTCGAGTGGTAACCATCAATTAAATGAGCAAACCATCAATGGTCTCAACATGCCCAGGTTCACCATGACACTGTGGAAGGCTCAAAAGCCTGACCACTGCTCAGCCAAAGATCGGCTTTGTGTCCTTAAGCACTTTGCACATATGCACAAGCCTAGGTACTGGTCAAGTATAAAATCATTGCGGTAGCCGTGACATACAATGCAGGTGGGATTCATAATCTGGAAGCTGGTGGCAGGTAATGCCATTGTCGTGTAATCTTTTTATATGAGGATGCTTCGTCCTCTCCTCTCTGGTGAGGTTGATTAAAATATTTGGGAAAAGCAAAGTGTAGATATGTACTGCCTTAAAGCAGTAGTAAGTAGATGTTGTCATTTGGACACAGAATGAGCTTTAATGAGAAGGCAGCTCTCTCTGTGCAGCTTTCTATTTGATCTGGGGGGTGGTGCTCTTGGGTATCTGTGGTGTGTGTTGGAGTTCATCCTGCAAGAGCCTATACATTATCCGCTTGAACCATTATTTTTATGAATGTTATTTATTAAATTACAATGAATTATACCTAGTTCATAGCTTGCAGAATTTAATAAACACAAGGTTATAATGTCATCTCTTTTTCAACACTACCACTTACCCCATGTTCGCCCCAGAAATACTCCTATACATGCCAAACTCTTGGCAGCAACACTCATGTCAGCTGGCTTGGCAAACCCTGTGCTCCTTGATGTAGGGATTGTTTCTAACAAATTAAGCTCGCGAAAGGCTCCACACTAGTAGGGCCTGCTTGAGTACCTCCCAAACCCATCAAGCAACTGCTCATCAACTAACCACATCTATGAGCATGCTTTGTCGGTTCTAGATATCGTCATGAGTCCTACAATCATACTTACCAATAACGTATCACTTTTGAAAAACATGCATCCCTACTTCGACAACCATATTCTCTACCACTCATCCAAAATGTTTTTCTGCTCTGATGTTGGTCATTTGATTGTCTGATTTCTCTTTCCTATCACCTGCCCCCCAAACAGTCTCCTCCTTTTCACAGACTTAAGGTCTGGCAACACACTGGAAGTACCACAATATGCCACCTTTCAAACAAGGCTGGGGACCGCACGAGTACTATGGAGGTGATGGGCGCAGTATAAATATTGGATAACCTAACATAGAATCTCAATGGAGTGAGCAAATCCCAGGCATAAGCTGTGACATGGCAAAAACACCTCTCTCCACCACTCTCTCCTTTCGGCACTCCCACCCATACATGACAGGTGAGTCACCCAATGGCTGGGTTGCATGTGGTTTTGTGCCGAAGGGATGTGACTAATCAGTTTGTGCTGGACTGCCCCTTTTGGGGTGGGACCAAGCCTGGTTTGCATATGGTGTTTTCCCTTTTGTAATGGCTTGGCAAGCGAAGAACGATGGTCTGGAGGGTTGGCCAGAGCTATGCCTGTGGTTCAGATTAATTCAAAATCTTCCAGCCATCACCTTTTTTGCTTTGAATTATCCGGTATCACCTGCTGATCATCATCTGTGGATTTCTCTGTTTGTTCCTGAGGTGATGTCATCTCTTTTGCACCTTAAGACTTAGATGAAAGGAGCTCAAATTCCTCCTGCGGCTGCTTCGGAGTTTTATTCTCTGTCGCCTTATGGAAGTGCTGCAGTGGTGGATGCATGATCACATGGCATCCCAATGCATCAGATGTGTTTGTACAGATGCCCCTGTGCTTTGCAGAGGAAGAGCTGATTGATCAGTGTAGCCGGTGAACAGACCCACATACTTCCTTTCCCAGCCATTACCCCATTACCTGACCAGGTTATGGTACTGCAGCATATTCAGACTTGTTCATTTTCTTCATCTCGACCCTACAATAAGCAGACTGCCCAACACTGCCTTGGCATTCTCCTGCTTCCTACCAAACACATGTGTGGATTTCCCTACTTTGGCATTCTCCTCCGGCTACCAAATAACATGTGATTCTCCCTGCTTTGGCATTATTCTCTGTCTACAAAACAAGTGTGTTTGTCCCTGCTTTGGTGTTTTCACTGCCTACAAAATAGATAGGTAGCTGACACTGTCTTAGACATTTCCGCCTACATAAATGTTGAATACCTCTCTGGCATGTTCCTCCACATGCAGAACACATGTGGGATTGTCACTACCATGGCAATTTAAACCGTCCACCAAACACCCATGTGGTTCTCCCTGCTTTGGCACCTCCACCCCACACCCCCTCTAAGCTTGCCTGAGCATTCTCCTCTGTCTACAGCACACACCAGTATTTCTCACTACTCCAGCATTTTCCTAACTTTAAAGCATATGATTGCGCAATACTGCCTGGGCTTTTTCCCCATCAATAAAACATATGAATACTACCCTGGTATTTTTCTCCACCTACAAAACGCGTGTGGTTCTCCCACCGTCCAACTACAACATTCATATGTGCCTAGCATTGACTTGGCATTTATCTAATCCTACAAAACAGATGTGTGGGTTTCACTTATTTGGCATTTCTCCACCTAGAAAATACAGGCACCTAAGACTGTCTTAGCAATTTTCACCACCTATAAAGCACAGGTGGGCCTAACACTTTGGTTTTCTCCTCTGCCTGCAAAACACACCTACTTTGCCATTTCCCACCACCCACAAAATGCATGTGTTCCTGACAAACACTGTTTTGGGTTTTCCGCCTACAAAATACAGGCATAGTACTCCCTACCTTCCCCCTGCCTACAGAATGCACATGTAGTTCTTCCATCTTTTGCATTTTCCTCCACTTATGAAATGCACTCCGGTGTGAATGCCATCACTGCTTTGGCATTCCCCTCCACCAACACAGGGCATGTGCTGTTCTCCCTGCTTTATGTTCTTCTGGCCTACAAAATGCACATATGCCTAAAAGAGTTTGACCCTACAAAATGTGCATATGTCTAAATAGTGCAAAGGTGTTCTCCTCTGCCTACAAATATATGTATGGTTATCCTAACCTTAGTGAGCTTGTCTGCCTATAACAGGCAAGTGTGGTACCCCTTGCTTTGGGATTCTCCCCTACCTAAAAATGCATAACACTGAATTTGTGTTCTTGGCCTGCAAAACACCTGTGTTATTCTCCCTGCTTTGGCATTCGTCCCACCTACAAAACACACCTGTGATTTTTCGTTTTTACAAAGTCCACAGTACACAGTTATCTAACACTGCTTTGGCCTTCACCTCTGCTTACAAAATGTGTATGTGTGTAACATGGGTTTCCTTTCTCCTCCGCCTAAACAATGCACGTGTTAACATTGCCTGGCAGTCCCCTTTCCCTTCATTAAGCATACATGGTTCTAACTGATTTGGTGTTCTTCTCCACCTACAACATGCATGTTACACCAAACACTGCCTTGGTGTTCACTTCCACCTATAAAAAAAGCATGTGAGGCTTTCCATGCCTAGAAAACTGCACATCTTATGTTATGATAAGATACATGTATACTGCACCCATCACCACCTTAGTGGTCTTATGGAGGTTAGCCTTGTCTTCAGGTCAGTATATTGTGACCCCGCCAGATAGAAACAGAGTCAACAAATAGAGACTGGTTAGTTATATGACACAGAAGCAGTTTAATAGAGAAATGTTAATGGGAAGTTTGTGGTATAATCTTCAGTAGTAACGCCAAACTAATTTACCATTACAGCACGTGGTAATTACGAGGTGTCCAGAAAGGTCCACATGATTCCAAGTCTTTCCATTGTTCCCCATTTTGGAGTCCCTCAGGGGTCCGTTATTTACCGCACGTGGTAACAACTGTATGTGCTTATTACCGCATGTGTGCAAGGTAATTTCCTCCGCACAAAAGCATGCATTATCAAGAGTTTTGGAAACAAAAGTCAAAGTTTGGCAGTGTAGCAAAACCTCTGCCACTGATCATTATTTGATGATTTAATATTACCGCAAAACTCGTAATCAGGCCCGGCGTGCTTTTACAATCAACTGCCTTTTCTTTTTCATGAACAGGGTTAAGAAGAGAAACTCGAGGAAAGCATATTTGAAAATCATTTGTAAATCCATCCAGATTCAAGAAAAACAGTGTTCACATGTCAGATGAGTCTCGAGGAGGCTTGGTTTCTCATTTGTTATGTGGTATTTAGGAAGGAGGAAGGCAGTGTGGGCTGGTGTGCAATGTCATAGGACGCTTGAAGTCCCCACAAGCAAGGTAGACTGAGCGTTAAAAGAAGGAGGGAAATGGTGTGTATGTATAAGGCAGGGGCTGGAGCGTTGCATTGTGGGCTGCTGGGGCCCGGCTTACTTAGTGTCAGCCAGCACACAGTTGGCCTCTGCTCTTCCCGTGCCACCCTCTGGCAAGAATATTTAATGAACTCCATGTACGTGTTATCACTCACTGCGTCAAAGAGGAATGTGACTTTCTGTTCTCCCTCAAAGGCAGTTTCCAGGCACCAGGGGTCGATATTTGCAATTACACAGGCTGTTTCAGATTCTCGCTTGCGTTCTTTGCATTACAGATTGTTAGCACAATTTCATTGCTCGACTCTTTGTATTAAAGTGCTTCATTGAAACAACTTCCCTGTAAAAATCAACACTTTATAATGGATCACGAAGCCGATATATTTTCAAACACACGAACGCTCTCTTTTGGTATACACACTGTTGCATTTTGCAGGAGTCTGCGTGTCGGCTCTGCATGCATGCTGCTGCATGGAGGTGTGGGGGGGGTGTCCGTGTGGAATGCTGTTTGGAATGTTAGTGCGAGAGCTGAGTGACTGGCCTACATATGATAGTTGGAGTGAGAGCTAGCAGGGTTAAGAGAGGCCGGTGGGGTTGGGGGGGGGGGGGGGAGGGATGAGGGCGTCCACTTAATTATTTTATATGTGCAAGCGACTGAAACGTATCAATACATGTACCCAGGCGAAACATGAAGGGCCTTGCGCCATGTTATCAAGCCTGGTCACTTCACCCAAGATGAGGCAAACTGCAAAGGAAGAGGAGGCGAATTTAAGGTGCTGGGGTGGGGAGAGCAGACAAGCTTCATTATCGAACCACCCCCCCTTCTCCCCCAGGACAATCTGCACCCTGGGTGGTGCCAGCTGGGTGGAGGGGCTCTTCGCTCCTTTCCGTTTGGGCCCAGGATATCTGGAGGCTTGGTTGACCTGCCTTGGAACATCCTGTTCTATGTCTGCTTGAGGTACTATTAGTGTACCTGGGCAGCGGTGCCCACGTTGGAGCAGGGAAGCAGTCAGTCGCTGCCAGGGGGTATTATTGTGGCACAGGATCAGGTGAGCATTGGGGACGAGGTGGACATGCACGTAGGAAGCCAGAGCAGAGCAACATGGTTTGTGCCCTGGCAGCAGCAGGGCTGGGTAGTGTAAGGCTCTATTTGCATTCCCAGATAAGGTGTGTGGGCACTTATGCTCAAATCGCTAAGATGCAGGAGAGGCACTTCCCCCATTGCTGCGCGGGATTCGGGGTCCCTGCCAAAGATCGGGTCTTCCCTGCATGCGTTGCGCAGAGGAACGCCCTTCTCTAGAGTGGATGGAGGGGGTAAATGTTTGCTGTCAGTGGGATTTTGTATATTTCTTCTCCCATTTGCGTCGATGCCGTGACCTTGCTTTTGGGAACTAGTGTGGCACTAGGTAGCATTTTGGCATGTTTCTTTTTTTGCTTGGGTTCCCTTACTTCAGTTAGGTAGTTAGGCATCCTGGTTTGGTAAGTGGGTCCTCTACTGGGGTGGGTGTCATGCAGAATGCACTGTTCATCCTCACTGTTGTGGGAGTTCCACCGGGGCTCATGCTGGGGTGCATGTCACATTATGGTTATGGGAATTCCGGACACATGCTCGTGTGCATTTGTTTAACATTAGTTTGTGCTTTTCCTGTTTTCTACATGCTTTGGGATGTAAGTACAACATAGTTATGTATACTTAGGGGGCACAACCCAGAACTGAAAGACGTATTAATTAGGGAATGGCTGGTCAGGTTCCTGTGTTGGGAAAAACATGTTTACAATTTTATGTTTACAAGCAGAAAGCCAGCAGCCATCAACCTGCTGCAACTGACCAGGTAGGGGATGAAGGGGGGCAGCACTCACTGCACTTCACCTACTGACCCCTCCACTTATAACTCTCTGTCACCTACTGCACCACATTTAAGTTTCTTGGTTAACTGCATGGTTTAGCCTCCCACTTCTCCCCGGCATAGACACATCTTTGGCATTGCTGCAGTGTTTGAAAACTAGGTCTTTATTCCCTTATTAAATGAAGTTGAATCTGGTTTGCTTTGTGATAACTGAGGTACTGTTAACTGTGTCTCATTAGGTTTCTCCCTCCTCTGCTCCCCCTCCCTGTTAGAAGCTCCTGCATACTATTGAGTGTACCTACCTGCCCTGTCTTTGTGTTCCCTGCTGTGTGATCCCTACCCCTCCCTGCTGTGCGTCCTGTACGGTGCTGTCTGTGCGTCACTTCCTCCTCCTCCTATGCCTCCTGACATCCTCTATGGTACTTTCCGTTTCCCCTATTTTCCCCAACTGCTACTCTATCTCCTATCCTGTCCCTCTCACTAAGGCTGTAAGGAAGAAGTTCACAAGGGACATCCTGGTCTCCAACCCATGCCTCCTTATCAATGATACCTATTTTGGTGCTTCCTCCAGACAGACTCTTACTGACATCCTCTTTGGCATTCCCTCTCCAGATCTATGGACCCCTCATATGGTTTCTTCTCTCTTTTCTTTTTCCTCCTCTCTCCTTAATGGTGGCACTCGGTCAGAGGTCCTTTTGGCACCCTTCCACTCCTTTAAGACCATAAGTAATGTCTATCTGAATGGCACCATCCTGGTCCACAGCCCTCAGCCCAATCTCCTTTTCTATTGGCATCTCCCCCATCTAATCAACTTCATTCCTTCTCCTCCTACCAGCACCTCTCTGGCTCTTCCGTCATTTTCATCTTCCGACACCTCTCTGGCACACTCCTCACCCTCTTCGGCTACTCTGCCATCTCCTTCTTCCTCCTCTGCTCACTCTCGGGCCCCTATAACACTTCAACAAGGCATACCTCAAGCCTGTACCCCTCCACGGAAGACTTTAAAATGTGGCAACCTGCTCCAATGTCGCTACTCTCAACTCCCACTCTCTTGTCAATCACTCCTCTGACATCTGCCACCTCCTTGAAGAATTGGACCTTGATGTCCTTGCTCTCACTGAGACATGGTTCACGGCCAGCTCTGTCATGAGTTTTGACACTCTCCTCCTTGGTGGCTAAAAGATCCTCTCCGAACCCAGAACCAATCGTCCCAAAGGTGGAGTAGCTCTGATTTTTCCAGAGTGGAATCCTGCTTCTGTCATTCCTACACAGGCCTAATCCTCCTTTGAATGCCTAGTCTGCAGGCTTTCTATCTCTCTTGGCCTCTCTCTGACTGTGGCCACCAACCACAAGCCACCTGGCCAGGTCGCCCTCTTCCTTTCCGAGTGGGCTTACCTCTCTTCTTCTCTCCTTGCCTCTGCCTCTCAACTTCTCCTCCTCAGAGAATTCAACATCCACCTGGATGCTTCATACCCATCCTCATAAGCTCTTCCGCAATCTCTGCAATACTCTCTCTCTTAATATCTTACCCTCTGGCTGACACACTCTGCCGAGCACACCTTGGATGTTCTTATCTCCTCAGACATCCCCTATCTAATCCTCTCACCACTCCTCTTGAACTGAGCACTTTCTGATCTCCTCCCACCTGAAGCTCTCTGTCCTCCAGGTGAAGCCGTCCAAAGCACTGCCACCTACCATCTCGGTTATCCAGCCACTGAAGCGTGTGTCAGCAGAGGCCTTCGCTGCTACTTTCTCTCCTCCTCCAATGCCTGTGGCTGACTCACACTCTGACACAGCCCTTTCTAACCTGCATCTTTCTATCTCTAACACTCTGGATGTCTTGGCCCCTGTCAAGAGAATCCGCCTGAAGCCTACCTCCAAGTACAACTCTTGGTATGACTCCAACCTCGCAACCATTAAACGCAAGTGTAGGGTGGCTGAGAGGAAGTGTTGGGCATCAGGCACATCCTCTGACAAACTGGATTGCTGCCTGCTCCAAAGGCAATACAGATTTTCTGTCCTGTCCAAGAAGAGAGCCCACATCCAAGACCGCATCTCTGCGGCCTTTAGCAACACAGGGCCAAACTCTTTACAATCTGCAAAGAGCTTGCCAATCCCACTGCAATCTCCACCTCTCCTGTTCCCTCCTAGACCCTCTGCACGGCTCTGGCTTCTCACTTCACCACTTAAACTTAGGACAGCCTGCCCTCTCTCTCCCCTTCCTCTCCCACTACCTTTCCCTGCCCCCCTCTAGCTGCTTCTCCCTCTCCTCCTCCTTTCTCCTCTTTCTCTCCGATCACATCTGCCGATGTTTCTGGACAAGTTCAATCTAAGAAAGTGCTGCCCAAGCAGGTGCTCCCTGGCTCGTCCAGAACCGTCAAGGACCAAAATGTCACCCTCGCTCCAGCTTTGGCCGATTTCTGCAATCACTCTTTTGCCACTGGGACATTCCCCCTCCCCATAAAGTACTCCCTTGTACACACCTTCCTGAAAAAACCTTCCGCCGATTCATCCTGTCCGGCAAACTACCACCCCACCTCTATCTCTCCTTTCCTGGGCAAACTCATGGAAAAGCTGGCCATCTGCCATCTTACTCTCCACAGTGAAGCTGTTGGTTGTCTCCATGACAATCAGTCTGGCTTCAGAGTAGCCAGAGGCATGGAAACTGCTCTCCTGAACACCCATGAAGATCTGCTCACTAATCTCGACTCTAGCCTTCCATCGGTCCTCGTCCTCCTTAATCTTTCCTCTGCTTTCTACATGGTCAACCATGCCAACCTGATCAATCGTCTCTGTGAGAACCCGGGCATCACGGATCAGGCCCTGGCTTGGTTGACCTCCTTCCTCCTGGACCGACCCTCCCAGGCCCAACTTGGGTCCTTTCATTCCACCACATCTCTCTCTTTGTGTGGTGTTCCCCAGGGCTCTAACCTCTCACCCTGGCTTTTCCTGGCTTTTCCACATCTACTTGGCCCCTTTGGCTCACCTCATCCCTACCGTCTCCTCTAACTTTCAGTGTTATGCAGATCACAATCAGCTCTCCTTCATTGTCGGTTGAGCCTCCTCTCCTCTCTCGCTCATTCCTGGCTGTCTATCCGCGATTCAGGTGTGGTACTCCTCCAACGATCTCTGCTTTAATGCAAGTAATACTGAGATCTGTCTCATTGGGACCCCTGCTCCCGCTTTCTCTCTTTCACTCTGGCCGCCCTCCTTGGGCCCTCTTCCTGCGACTTCCAGTGAGGCAAAAAACCTTGGTGTCATCTTTGACTCCACTCTCTCCTTCTCTCCTCACATCACGGACCTCGCTACGAAGTCCCACTACCAGCTCCACCTCCTCAGAGGTATTCTTCCTTTTCTCACGTTCCCCAGAAGCTCAGTGTCTCCAGAGCCCTAGTTCTCTCTAGGCTGAACTACTGCAACAGCAAATTTCTCAATATGCCTTCCTCTACACTCCGCCCTTTGCACCTAATCCAGAACAGGACCACAAAAGACTTGTCCTTGGCATCAAGCTCAGGGATTGTATCTCTCCAGACCTGAAATCTGTCCACTGGCTCCCCGTGGCTGCAAGGATCAATTTCAAGGCCCTCTGCCATTCGCTCAGCAACCTCCAACTCTCTGAGGTTCAGACGCTTCTCCAGGTAGAGAGTGGGTGGCAAATCTTTCTCCTCTGCAGGTACCTCCCTCTGGAATTGCCTCCCTGGCCCTCTCAAACTTGAGCCGGACCACATGAGGTTCTGGAAGCAGCTAAAGACCTTCCTTGTTGCTTCTGCTTTCTCTCTCTCTCTCTCTCTCTCTCTCTTTCTCTCTCTCTCTGTCTTTCTCTCTCTCTCTCTCTGTCTTTCTCTCTCTCTCTCTCTCTCTCTCTCTCTCTCCTTCTCTCTTTCTCTCTCAACCCTGCTGACCTACCTGTCTGCTGCACAGAGTAGTCGCCTGGCTACTCTCAGATTCTTACTGGGAACCAGGCTCCTCCACGACCAGTAGCCCCTGCACTGCCTCTGGCCCTCCCACGCACTTGGGACTGTATCTGCAACCCTATGGTCCCCTGCCTCCCTGAGCTGTGCTACGCTGGCTGCACTTACTTAGAGAAATGCTGCCCTCACTGCACTTCTCCTTCCCTCCTCAGGCACTTCTCCTCACCCCCACCCACACTTGCACAATCTGAATGACACAAGGCCTAGTAAGATCGTTGTTTTGTCCTCTTTCTGTGTGACCTACCTTGTCTTCGCACCGAAAAAAAACGTGTGTAAAGGCGCGTTATACATGACTCATCATATCATATCATATCATATCATATCATATCATATCATGGCTTATGTACAATCATGTTTATCATTGTTCTATTTCTGTTTAGTTAAG
Organism: Ambystoma mexicanum; assembly: GCF_040938575.1. NCBI lineage: Eukaryota > Metazoa > Chordata > Amphibia > Caudata > Ambystomatidae > Ambystoma > Ambystoma mexicanum. Next base: position 313,247,127 of record NC_090937.1, on the reverse strand, counting down.
GGGTTGTTTTCCCCAATACCAGATGGTTTGGTGAATTCTTGATACAGCATGGTTGGTTACTGCCTGGTTGCAAGCGGTTTATATGACCAATGTCTACTCTTTGGGGGTCATGGTTTGGGTGGGAATTGTTGGAGTGTTATGTGAGTGCACAGGCTTGTTATCATTTTGTTCATTTTCTTAGGCACATGGGTTCTCCCAAGTGACTTGATGTTTGTTGGGAGCGTGGCAGTCTACACACAGGGTCTGCAACCTGTGGCTCTCCAGATGTTTTGGACTGCAACTCCCATGATCCCTAACCATTACCTATTCTGACAAAATCTGGTGGGAGATGTAGTTCAAAAGTCAAAACCCTAAGATAGGCAAAGGTTGCAGACCCCTTCCCCACAGCGTGTTGGCGATTGAATGGATTTATTTGATTCAGTAATGTGGCTGGCTTAGTTTGACTCTAGTTTGTGAAGTTGTTTATTGCCATTGGTTGTGCACTGTTTTTTGAGTCATGGCATGAGTCGCAGTGAAATGCGAGTGCATGGTTTTTATTCCATTATGGTGATTGGTATTACTATCACCTTGTGTGTGCAGTTGTAAGTTCAATGGTTGATGAATGAGTGTTACAGTGCCATGTGAATGTGCATGTTTGATGGTGTTATGGTGAAGGAAGTCTTTCAACCAAGTAGTGGGCATAGTTTGTAGGATCATCGCATGGTTGAGGAGTGTCACAGTTTCATTGGAGTCTAAGGTTTGGTATACTATTGGTCATTTTCTTAAGGTCATGGGCAGGGGCGGACTGGGACAGCGGGCAAGGTGTCAATTGCCCCGCAAATTGGCTGGACTGTTGCTTCGTAGGCCAAAGCTACAACATGTAAAAAAAAATAACTGAAAACGATAATCCAACCTGCCTCAAAGAAACCTAGTGCTTAATGGCCTGCTTGGCTTCTGCATAGATGGCGTGAGACACTCATCTTGATTTCAGCAATATTGCTAGTGTACCGCGGCCTCCAGAATGAGTGAGTGAGATGGAGAAGAGCCTAGGGAACAGGCACATGGTTATACTGCAAGGAGCCATTGTATGCATTTAAATGGCAGGTTCTGTGACCCAGGATGGTAATGATAGCACACTGCGACCAATGAACCATTTTTCTCTTACAATCCTCAGCAGTTTATCATGACTCCTACTTGCCAAGGAAGTTATGGCCCATATCTTATTCAAGTTCATCCTCAGCTCAATTCTGTAAAAAGTCTTCCCCTGTACTCTGGTAAACTTTTTGATAACTGGTGAGCTCATTGCAAAGAGATAGCACCCATCGATGTTACTGTATGCTGCTCAAAGAAATGCCTATTGACCAATTTATGGCATTTACTTTTCTGCACAGTTGAACACGCACAGAAAGCTGTACAATTCAGATATCATTCAGTAGAAGATTACAAACTAAAGGGGCCATGCAAAGTTGGGCAGATTTATTTTTAATCATATACGACTGGAGAATGTTACCACCTCTGCTGTGGATATTTTTGAAAGTCTGTCCAATATAGAGTTTATCACCAGTGAAGGTTGTACTTCTGGAATAACTCTAGAGGTATTTTAGAAATACCACCTCTGCCGACGGTAACATAAAAATAAATTGTATACTTTTTTCAGCCATTTCCACCTTCAATGTGAAGGTTTGTACAGTAGTGGCACATACCACCATTGTACATTTTTAGTATGAAAAGTGGTGTGGCCACTCTAGGTTGCAGGTGAGGCAAACAGCAAATTCCTGCACACACTGCGATTTGTGATTGGTTATTGCTGGGTGGCCATCCTGTTGTTGATAGGTTGGGACATGGAAACTGCAATTCAGTAGTTTGATGTTTTAAACGGACCAATAACTGACAAATAAGATGTGCCTTTTTGGGAACCTGGTGACATTTGACATTTGATAACGCATTTCAGAATATTCACACAAATACATATGTTTAGAAATAGAAGAAGAACAATCAAACATATGGCTGCAGACGTTAGTGCAGCAACTGGTTAGAAATGTATTTACTCCTCTATCCGCCTGCTATACTCTTTTGTGTACCTTTTGGACATTCCTTGAACTTATACCCTGCTCCCTATTCCCTGTTGGTCTCTTACTCTGATCTTAATGCACCAAAACCTGTGAATGGTCAATTTATTGTTCCCTCTGTTCCTCCTTTGTAATGAGTGACCTGCAACCCACCTAATATTAGGGAAAGGAATATTGGCAATCAAACTGACAGAAAGCCCACATTTTAGTGATGCATGTGTACTAGAATTTCTTCAAATTGCACAATGCAAGGCCAGGGTCAAAGAACTATACACACACATCACAGATGTCAAGGAGAACATGTTAGCCCAATTGCCCTTTACCTATGAATCGAATGATTCTTCGCAGCAGTGGGTTTAGGTAGCAGCAATCTCCCGTCACAATCATTTTCTCTTGTGCAATCAGGTTTTCTCTGGTTGATTTTATGAAATACATGGATATCTCACCAATAAAAATCTGAAAGGTAAAAACAAAATTGTATCCAAGTTAATGCACCTTTCAGGAAGCCTGTATATCAAGCACTTACTGATCGTGAGTAGAACATATAAACACTTGGGGAGGCTGAATTTCACAAATTAGTCAACTGGCCTAGACTTCTCATTTGCTCTTGACATTTTTGACAGGTCAGATTGGAAGCCTCAGGCCTGAGTGGTGACCAATTAGGGGTGAATTAATTGTTAGTTGTGCATCAAGTGTGGGGCTCTTGTCTACTCTTCAACCAATGAGCTAACAGAATTCATCATAAACTCACACCCTTCATTCACACCCGGGAAATGGCACTCAGCCAATCAAGTGGCTGGAAATACTAGGCACCCTCCATAGCAATTGAAGAGGGACTTAATCCCTTTTCTATTTACTATGGGGGCATCCAGGTTTTTTCTCAACGGGAGATTGGGCAATATGTGTGCAGCTTGTCTCTGCTAAAAAAAAAAAACAAATTTCAAATATTTTCATTTGGATGAAGCCCCAGGTGCAAATAGCTATCACCCCCATGTGGGGGAGTGTACAGGACTGGTAATGGCCCTGAGCCAGCGCTGACGCCCATATGCCCAGATGCAGGGTGATAGCTTTATTCAGCAGTCTCATTAGAGAGGACAAGGACGTAATCATAGCCCACATGATCCCGTCCCTGGCATTGTCCCACCAGTGCATGGAAATAAAGCACTTTTTAGGGGTCTTTTTTGACAATGATGCTTTATCTCTGGTCTGTAGGTGTGCCCACTTACATGCACTTACACTTCACATGTAGTGTGCTTACATTGTGCTTGTATTCGGAAGAATGATTGATCATTGAAATGTGCTTTGCCCGCTTTTATTTGTTTTGCTGTTCAAGACATTAGGCATCATTACGGGTCCGGAGGGAACCGTGCCAGTGATACTGGCGGATTGCAGCCGGACCCGTAATGATTTACCGGTGCCTGACTTCCCGGAAAGTCATGCGCCGGTAAATTGTAAGTTCCCATTCCATAGCTGGTGTGAGGACCACGAAAGCACCGGCAATGTTAATAACGGTGCCGGTGCTTCCGTGAAAGCTCAGCGGGCGGGTGAGTTGTAGTGTGCCAGTCTGGAAACAACGGTGCCGGTAAGCTTATCGGCACCGTTGTTTCCGGACCCGCACACTTATAATAAGGCCCATTCACTGTTGATCTTTCGCTTGCTCTTCCCAATATATTGTAGGTTCAGGGATATTTTCCTCTTTGAAAATTCGATTCATCGTGACTGATAAGAAAACATCTTTAACTGAAGCGCTTAATAGTCTGGGTAATTGTCAATCCGATTACAGTAATTGCATTGTTACAATTGAAGCAGTTGAAATATTTAAATAAAGAAGGTCCTGGATATGTATCTCATCCATCTCCCTTTAAAAAAAACACATCTGGAAATCCATCAACCTCATGTAAGTAAAGTGTTTGCGTTTATTAGACTTCAATGAGAATCTGAATCATGGGCATGCACACGTAATGACACTGCGGCTAATTTATTTGGAAGAATGTTCAGAATATCAACAAAACACATTCGCTTATATAAAGTTTTACCATGGCACACAACACTGTACAGGTATCTATTTATACTTTGTAGTAAAATACAGGGTAAAACAAAATCTACATACATGCACATAAATTCGACAAATAGCAAGTCCGTAAAACTGATTGCATAAAACCATCACCAACATGATGGATTACCCACCAAACATGGAATAACTTTCTCCAAACTTTCTGAAGTTACAGGTCACTATTTTAGATAAAACAACTTTACATGGACGCAATGAGGCACGATTTCTTCATACAGGCAACTCAACCCCGAAAAAAAAAACATTGACTCGATCTGGAAGCTTAAATACTCGACTGGGGACATGCCAGAAACCGAACATATTGAATAGTGTAAATGTACATATTACACTAGTGAACTAGGATTTTTGGAATGTTTCTATTCTGCTTTATGTTGCTGCTTAAGGTCAGTAGAGACTTATGTTCAATCCTTATGTGGTTTGTCAGGATTGTTAGTCTATGGCGGGCCTATTTCGAGTATATCTGTGGCTTAATAACAACCTCATAGGCTTCTTCTCCTCTTGGCACAGCCAGGATATGCACATGTTTTTCTGAGACTTGCCTCTTGACTTTGGCAGGAAACACAAATATGATACAGAGACTTCTGCTGCCTCCAGGGTCGGACTGCGGCATAAAATTGTCTCAGGCACCAATGAAATAGTGGCCCATAGTTGCAATGGCAATTCATTCCTTTTGTGACAGACTGTTTGAGTAGTAGCCCTGGTGGAGGTTTTAATTAAATGTGATGCAAATTGTGCTTTTCATTATTACTGGTCAAAACCACTAGCCGCATGGTGAAGTAACTTATCATACTGGTCCACATGGGCCAAACAAGTGGCCCACTTTGACCCAAAAAACGGGCCCACACTAGCATTTTGCATTTTTGGGTCAGGCATCGCCCTGTTTCCCTATAGGCTAGTCCAAGCCTGCTTGCCTCTTGACTGCTCCTGCCTCTTGACTTTTTCACATAGTATTTTTGAACTTGTTAGGACACACGAACATTTCACATAGGTTTATACTGCTTCTTTGCCAAGTCAGGATATATAAATGCTTCACAGAGGCCTCTACTGCCTTTTGGCTTTGTTGGGATGCACAAACATGTTCTGAGAGGCTTCCCATACCTCTTGGCTTTGTTAGCAAGCACAAGCGTTTTCTCGGAAGAGACTTGCTATGCCTCTTGATTTTGTCTTAATACAAGAGCACAATCGTCAGGATACACAAACACTTTACAAAGTCATCTTCTGTCTCTTGCTTTGTCAGGATACATTCGAGCTTTCTCAGAACAGTCTCCTGCCTTTTGACTTTGTCAGGACTCAGGAGGATTTCACAGCAGCAGCCTGGCAGGGTAGAGTTTTCAGACTGGCTTAATGAGGTTACTTCAGCTTGCCCAATTCAGCATGGGCAGGTTATTTTCAGGGTTGAGCTTTCCCAAGTAGAGTGAACTGCGAGTTCTCAATCACTCTACCTACCCTTCACAGTGCTATTTATTTATTTTATTTTCATTTATTTATTTTGACATGTGTAGAGCGTGCCAAACCCAAGGGCATATGTGTGCTGGTTACATAATAGACATTACATAACAGACATAGATACACTAGATACAGATGGTAAGTTCAGTCATAGCCGGGATAGGTCAGGTGGCTCAGCCTTTACCTACATGAGATAAGCCATGCAAGGTAAGGGGAAGAGTCCTAACCTTGTGATCTAAGGGTCTTGCATGAAGAGCCATGTTTTGAGGATCTTGTGGAAGGAACAGTAGGAGGAATCTGGTTTTAGTGCCAAAGGGAGGGCATTCCAGTGTTTAGCAGCCACGACTGGGAAGCTGCGGCCTCCTACTTTGTACGTTGGAATTTGGGTATAGTCAGGAGGTGTGAGTGTGCGGTCCAGGTGTGTCTCTTGGATTGGGATTTCGTGAATTTGTTAGAGAGGTATTTAGGGCCATTGTTTGCTAGACATTTATTTGTGAGTGATGGAGAGGGTTTTGAATATGATGCAGTCTCGAACCGGCAACCAGTGGGCATTTTGTCTGGCCGATGGTATGTGCTCCTTTTTAGGAATATTCAATGCCACTCTTATGGCGTTATTCTGAATTATTAGCAATTTTTTGATGTTGCGCACGGTTGAACCAGCGAATAAGGTGTTACAGTAATCTAGTGTAGACAGGATAAGTGCTCTAGCTTACGTGATGCAGCTTTCAGGAGTCAGGAATGGTCTGCAGGTGTTAATGAGTTTAGTGGTCTAGGCCTCCACAGAGGCAGTTGCACTAACCTGTCTTTTTAAAGAGAGAGAGAGGAGTCCAGGTAGACCCCTGGAGATTTTACTTCCTTCATGACAGGGATGGAATTCCCGTCTATGGCAAAGGATTTGTAATCATCATCCAGTTTGTTAAAGCGAGTTTGGGTCCCCACCAGGATCAACTCAGTTTTTTCATCATTTAGGCAGAGTTCATGTTGCGACATCCAAGCTTGGATGGTTTGGTAGGTTTTGTTAAGGGCATTGGTGTCAGTGTTGTAGTTCCCAGAGCTAGGGAGGAGGATCTGGGTGTTGTCTGCATAGTTGGTGTAGGAGACGCCTTGTGCATCCAAGAGGTCAAAGAGGGGATTTGTAAAGATGTTGTAAAGTGTTGGTAAGATGTAGGACCCTTGGGGAACACCGCACAGCACTTGCAGCTGCTGAGTTCGAGAAGACCATCATAGTGCGGTTGGATAAGAAGGATTCAATCCATGCTATAGCTTTTGTAGTGAAGTGGGTTGCTGATGAGAGGTGTTGGCATAAGTTGTTGTGGTTCACTAGATCGAACCCTGCTGAGAGATTGAGCAGGAGGAGGATGGCTAGATTCCCATTGCTGATGATCTCGTCCATTTCAATTCTAAGAGCGCTCACTCCATTCCGTGTCCTGGGTGGAAACCAGATTGGCATAGGCCGAGCAGGTTGTTTGATTCGAGATATTTCTGTATTTGCAGATATGCTGCTCTGTCTACAATTTTGAATAGGAAAGGTACAGTATATATAGGAATATTAGGGTCTAGTGTGGGGATTTTTTAGGAGCGGGAGTACCCAGGCATCTTTTAGGTTATTGGGGATGGTGCCAACTGCTCACTGTGCTCGGAGAGGCACAGCTTCACCTCACTGATGAGGCCCTACAAGGCTGAAACACGTGTTTGGGGTTGCTGTTGGGACTCTTGTTCAGCTAGGAATTGCCATAGCATTTCGGTGCTGGACTGCCCATGTGGGCAGGACAAAGACTGATATGCAAATGGATTTTTCCCATCTGTGAAAGGTACAGCGAGCAAAAAGTGCGTGCTGCAAACTCTCATCTCAGAACAGGTTATCATGCCATGTTCTTTCTGGAGAGGAACGCCTGTTACCTTTTTTTGAAATATTTGCAAGGAACTTAGAGTTGGTCACCCTGAGTTACCTGGGGGCAACCAGACGTGGACTCCCTGCTCACTGTGCTTAGAGAGGCACAGCTTCACCTCACTGATGAGGACCAACAAGGCTGAAACATGTGTATGTGGTTGCTGTTGGTACTCTTGTTCAGAGAGGAATTGCCATAGCATTTCGGTGCTAGACTGCCCATGTGGGTGGGACAAAGACTGATATGCAAATGGTTATTTCCCATCTGTGAAAGGTACACTGAGCAAAAAGCATGTGCTGCAAACTCTCATCTCAGAACATGTTGTCATGCCATTTTCTTTCTGGGGAGGAGCGCCTGGTACCTTTTTTTGAAATATTTGCAAGGAACTTGGGGTTGGTCACCCTGAGTTTCCTGGGGGCAACCAGACATGGACTCCCTGCTCACTGTGCTCAGAGAGGCACAGCTTCACCTCACTGATGAGGCCCAACATGGATGAAACACATGTATGGGATTTCTGTTGGTACTCTTGTTCAGAGAGGAATTGCCACAGCATTTCGGTGCTGGACTGCCCATGTGGGCAGGACAAAGACTGATATGCAAATAGATATTTCCCATCTGTGAAAGGTACAGTGAGCAAAAAGTGCGTGCTGCAAACTCTCATCTCAGAACCGGTTATCATGCCATGTTCTTTTTGGAGAGGAGCACCTGCTACCTTTTTTTGAAATATTTGCAAGGAACTGGGGGTTGGTCACCCTGAGCTACCTGGGGGCAACCAGCCGTGGACTCTCTGCTCACTGTGCTCAGAGAGGCACAGCTTCACCTCACTGATGAGGCCCAACAAGGCTGAAACACGTGTATGGGGTTGCTTTTGGTACTCTTGTTCAGAGAGGAATTGTCATAGTATTTCGGTGCTGGACTGCCCAGCTGGGCGGGACAAAGACTGATATGCAAATGGATTTTCCCCATCTGTGAAAGGTACAGTGAGCAAAAAGCGTGTGCTGCAAACTCTTATCTCAGAACTGGTTATCATGCCATGTTCTTTCTGGAGAGGAGCGCCTGCTACCTTTTTTTGAAACCAAGTGCGAAGGAGTTTTTAATGAGTGAAGTGATGAAGGCAGCAAATTCTGCTACACAGTCTTTAATGAAAGGCGCTGGGCATATGTCTCCTTGGCATCTCGAAGGCTTCAGGCCTTTGATGATTTTGGTGACTTCTAGTATGGATACAGGTCAGAATTCAAATTGGTTGAGGGGTTGGTGTGGCTGGGTGATGAGTGGAGTATCTGGTAAGAGTAGTTTGGAGTTTTGTAGGCAATTTTGTTTTGGAGTTGGAGGAGTTATCCAGTAATGCCTTTTGGATGTTCTTGCACCAGGTGATGTCTTTGAGACATCTGTCCTGGGGGGTGGGGAGGGTGACTGTGGATTCGAGTTCTTGTGGGGTGGCAAATAGCTCTTTGGAAGCAGTTTTTGCTTTTGCTATTTGTTCATTGTAGGACATGCTTTTGTCTTGAAGGATAGCTTGTTTATACGTTTTAGCCGAGGATATTAATTGGGTTTTGTTGGCATCTGATGGCGTCGTTTTCCACAGGGTCTCTGCAGCTCTCTTGGTGGAGCGTAAAGCTTTGAGGTTGGGGGTGTACCAGGAATTCAGATGAGCTACTGGTTTAGGTTTGCATATGCTCAGTGAAACTACCTTGTCTATGGCTATAAGGAGTGTTTGTTTGTAGAGCTCTACCATTTGGTTAGAGTCACAGACTGAATGTTGATGGTCCATGCTGGGGAGCAACAGTGGGAGCATGTTCTTTGGTGTGATATTGTGGGTATTTCTTGACCGCGAGATTGAGGCCAAGTTGGTTGGTGTATATTTGGGGATGGAGAATGTGATGACGTGATTGGAACAGGGGCACGGGGTATTCTCAATGATGTTGGTCTTGCCGTTCATATCTACCAGCCCGTCTAGAGTGCAACCTTTGTTGTGTGTACGACAGGTGATGCGCTGTCTGAATCCTAAAGATTCTATCATGTTGGCTACGGTCTGGGCGTTATCATCAGCGGGGACGTTAAGACCTAGATTGATATCGCCCATTAGGATGATTCTAGAGGATGGTTTGGTGTTGTTGCAGAGGAGACGTGTGATGTCTTCATCGAATGTGAGTAGGGGGCCTGGTGGCCTGTAGTTAATGTGAATAGTTAGAGCAGCAGTTTTAGAGAGAGATCATTTGATTGAGAGAAGTTCGCCAGACTGGAAAGTTTGGTTGAGTAGTTCTCTAATGGCTATGTGCGTCTTGGCAATGAGCGCCATGCCTTCAACTTCGGCTAGGAGTCTGTCTTTTCTGTAGATGGTGTAATGATCTGGGATGGCGAGGGAGAGAGATGGGCCTGAAGCTGCATGCAGCCATGTTTCAGTGATGGCTAGAAGGTCTAGATTGTTGGATCTGATGAGATCAGAGATATCAAGGGCATGAGCTGGGAGAGATCTAACATTGATCAGAGCTCCTTAGATGTTCACTATGTGCTCTGGTGTGCATGGGTCATGCGGGGGTCATGCAGAATAGTGGCAATAGGTTCAGCTATACACTGGTCAGGCGGAGTATTGACAGAGGTTACAGATGTGCATGGGTCATGCAAAATAGTGGCAATAGGCTCATACACAGTATTAGCAGTAGGCACAGATATGCATGGGTTATGCAGAGTGATGACAAAAGGCTCATGCAAAGTAGTGGCAGTAGGCAATGATATGCATGGGTCATGCAAAGTGGTAGCAATAGGCTCATGCAAAGTAGTGGCAGTAGGCACAGATATGCATGGGTCATGTAAAGTAGTGGCAATAGGCTCAAACAAAGTAGCGTCCGCAGGGCACATGTATGCATGTGTCATGCAGAGTGGTGGCAACAGGCTCATGCAAAGTAGAGGCAGTAGGCACAGGTATGCATGGGTCATGTTAGGTAGTGGCAATAGGCTCGTACAAAGTAGTGGCAGTAGGCACAGAAATGCACGAGTCATGTAAAGTAGTGGCAATATGCTCAAACAAAGTAGTGTCAGCAGGGCACATGGGTCATGCAGAGTGGTGGCAATAGGCTCATACAAAGAAGTGGCAGTAGGCACAGATATGCATGGGTCATGCAGAGTGGTGGCAATAGACTCATAGAAAGTAATGGCAATAGGCTCAAACAAAGTAGTGGAAATAGGCTCAGGCATACATGGGTCATCCGGATTATTGCCATTCATTGGAAAGTGATTGAGCCTGTGTGCTAGGGGTGAGCAAGGCATGCTCTATTTGTACACTTCTGGCTCAGTCCCCCGATTGGTAAGGCATTTCCAGCCATTTTTCGTTGGTTTCACATTCGTTTTGTTGCTTTCAAGTTCAGCCCCCTTCCCAGGATCCTAAAAATGTCCTCCATTGATCCATACTTGCTTTGATTGAACTCATAAAAGCCTCAGTGGCCCTTTTGGAGTCCAGTTGTGTGTGTAAACTTTATTCTTAGTCTGTGTTTCATCTCGCTTGCCACCGATTTGGGAATAGCTGATGAGAGCTTTAGCTCTTTGTTTCTGAAAACGTGCTCGTTTACAAGTATCCCCGCTAATGTATCGTTGGCATACATCAGCGGAGGAGACTTTCACCAGTATTCATAAATTGTTTCTAAAGATCCCTTTCATCAAACAAACACCGACACTATGAATCCCACTGACAAACGTTGCACACATTACAAAAACGCCTAGAAAAAAATATTCAAAAGTGTCTCGAGTATGAAAAAGAACTGCAAATAATGTAGCAATTATTAACAATGCAGTGCATTAAAAGGAAATGCCTCTGCCATATGCCCACGTCCATTAAAACATATTCGATTGCAACGAGCAATACTTACAGGGCAATTCGGGTAATGTTCTGGCCACTTCATGTTCAATCTGATTCTTCATGGGAATAAACAAAATAGCCAAACATCTTGTTACGGGTGGCTGCCCCTTTAAGGCAGCCACTGTGAGGGAAACGTCACTGAAGGAAGTGACGGGGAAAAAGGAGGAAGTGCCGAGATTTCGGCAGTTAATGTATGTACCTAATAAAGGACGGTATGTAATACACACGCTGGTGTCCTTGTATGCTTTCCGGGCTACCCAGCCCACAACAACTGGCGATGAGGTGCGTCCCCACCAGCGGTCCTCCTTATGCACACACCGGTGATCCCACGGCATGTGTCTGCCCACGGACGCCAGTGATCCCACTGGCCCACGGTCCTCCGCTACTTCAGCCGGCAGCACGCCCAGAGAGAACACTACACAGTGACGCACCTGGACTTCTTCATCTCCAGACACGTGCGATCCCACCATGTGTGGGATCCTCCTCTCCAAGTACACGTGCAATCCTGCCGTGTTGACACGTGCGATCATGCCGTGTCAGGATTCCTCTGTCTTCAAAGACACGCACGATCCCACCATGTCAAGCTTCCTGCAACTGCCCACCTGAGGAAAAAAAAATAAAAATTGATTTCTTCCTTTCTCTACATCATCATCCATCATCATCCTCGTCCCAGTATTCCCTTGGGACTCGAAAAAAAGAAGAAAAAAAACAGGGGTGATTCCCGCCACCGGCCAGCATCTGAAAGCACCCTCAAAGGGAATATCTGAGCTGAACAACCAGCCATCATCAGAAAGGGGCCCCAGGCTCAGCCCCTGACCAAAGGGGCACAACAAGAATAAGCTCCACACACGCCACCCAGATTACACCGGCTCATCCACCAGCTAAAACAAACCAACACCAAACCCTCCACAAAAGAAGTGCTGTGCTAGGCACCAACTGACCAAACGATGAGTAGATCGGCTGACCAAGCAACCTCCAGCTCCCAACAAGCTCCAACAGTCACGAGGTTCACTGCCACAGCATGGCGCATGCCTCCTCCCTTCTCCATGACCCCACAAGCCGACAAAGGAGCAAGGTGGGTGGAATGGCTCGTGGATTTCAACAACTTCATAGATGCCGCAGGAGAAGAAACCTCCCCACGCCTGCGCAACATGTTTATTAACACGGCGGGGATCAAGATAAAGACACTAATCTAAACTATTCCACCACCAGAAATCACTGACTTTGCAAGCCTGATCACAGCATTAAACAAACGTCTCACCATTGCCCCCAACAGGGATTATGAAAGATATGTCTTCAACCAGTGAACGCAGTGCAGCGACGAAACGGTGGACAAGTTCATCACAAGGCTCTGAGTCAAAGATGCGCATTGCCAATTTGACGCATTCTCACTAGATGAAGCAATTCGACTCAGAGTGATCGAGGGGTGTGTGTCAACAGCACTACAGAAACAACTTCTCAAAAAACCTGTCACCATTGAGGAAGTGAGTGAGATGGCAAGAATATTAGAGAGAGTGGAGAAACAAGCCACACACATGACAAGAAACGCAGTCAAAAAACAGGACAAAAGTGACATTATAGCAGCGATCCATGCAGGCAACCTCAAGGGCAATGAAAGAAGTGGCAACCAGAACAGCACATCGACCCCACGAATGCAAAGACAATATTACAGATGTGAGATGGCGTTTCCATGCGCCGGATCGTGCCCCGTTCTCTCACAAAAGTGTGGCAACTGTGGCAGGGATGGACACTTTCAGTGTGTGTGCAGGGAAGGAAACCGTTTCCCACACCATGCATGGGTGCAGCTTCGCAAGACAGAACAGTCCAAAGAATATTTCCGAATTAGTCTCACCAGTCATGCCCCTACCAGCAAGGGCTGAGAAGGTACGTGCGAGTGGTGGAAGACATATACCCTGAGGATGACAGTCCAGAACATGCGACACAGGAACCAAACACGCCACTGCGTGATGAGTATGACGGCCCACCGCCAGTGCAACAAGGACTTCCGCTCGGAACACAAGGAAACCTTGATTATGAAGGTGACCACTATGATCTGTATGCCCAAGATGAGTTCGTAAATCTCATTATGGACGAGGAAGAAGCACAGGAGGCACCCAGAATACAGATAGACATCTGCAACAAACAATGTTGTTTTCTGATTGACCCGGGAGCAACGGAGAACATGATGGGTGATAAAGAATTCCAACTACTGCACAGCAAACTCACACTAAACCCAACAACCTCTAAGATATATCAATGGGGACCAGACGCCCCTTTACAGAGTGTAGGCTCATTTAGAAGACGACTCGCATTTGGTGACAAGTCTACCAACACCGTCATTCACGTCATCAGGAGCCCCACCAAAGGGCGATGTTTGCTGAGCTACAAAACGGCATCATGTCTAGGGTTTATCAACATACCTGTCCAAGACAGTGATGTCATCGAGTCGTCAGAGCCCCAAATCAGTAAACAAGGACAAGTATACAACATGGACCTGGAATCTCCCGGCACCACCACTGTGATGCTGGAAATGCATCAGAGGGACAGGGCCTCTGAATCCTTGTCCTTTTCTGCCTTTTATCGTGTGTTCTGTTATGTTTTCTGCCCAGGAGTCCATTTGCGACTCCTGGCAGTGCAGCTCTCTCTTTTGGTTTGGTGAACAGACCCATGGGATACCCTTATGGCACCCCTGGGTAGGGGTACAACCCTGTGCCCCTAGTGTATGTTTTTGGGCACCTGTGGGTGGCCCACAGAGCAGGGTATGGGCTGGTGGCAGCTCCATGCTGAATTGGACAGGTGCTCTGGGTGTCCTCCATTTTGGGATACCCAGGCCCTGCCAGTGGGATCAGTTGATTCCTGATAGAAAACAAGATGGCCCCTGTGGCCTCTTGCTTTCTATGGCCTGTTGTCTTGTTTTTCCCAAAGTCCTGGGAAGCCCTGACTCTGTACCTTCCCCCTGACTGGCTGTTGGGTGGAAGTTCCATATATGGTGTTGTTGTGAAGGCCCAGCTAGACTGACTGGAGCCTTCCCTTTGACTGTATGTTGTGGGTACCTCCTGTGGGTGGGACCTGGGTGAATGGAGTGTGTGACCAATATACACTTCTTGTTGTGGTTGTCTGGTTTCTGGCATGTGAGACAAAGACTGAGACAGCCCTGCCCGAAACTGGCCTGAATGCAGTGTGTAGTGTTGAATGGCTGGGTACTTGTCCCAATCCACATTCCTTGTTGTGAGTGTCTGAAAGGGAGGAGTGTGGCCTGAATGCACTGTGTGCCTGATTGGCTGACTGACTGCATGAATGCCCTTCTGTGTGATTGGCTGCTGTGTGTGTGCCAGCAGTGTGGATGAGAGACAGAATAGTATATCTGGGGACCTCTCACCACTGGAAATTGTTCAGGAACATTCAGGAACGTTCAGAAGCATTCAGAAGCTGAGTCTCCACTCAAGAGTAACTGGATTTGCTGATCCTCGACGTCCAGCTGGAAGAAGAAGACTTGCTGTGGCATTTGCTTCGACCGAAACTGAAGGTTGTCGAAATCGTCGAGGACTGACCCGAGAGAGGACCTGGCTAGGCGCCCTCTTCCCGTGCTCCGAGGGACCATCGAGCACCGCTGAATCTTCGCGGAAGCGCCCTGGAAGTCAGACCCTCGAAAGGCTGCCGACCCGAGACGGGACCGCCGAGGAGATCGAAGTGAAGCACCCGGACATCGACGCTGTCGAAGTCCATTGCCGTCGACCAGGGTTCGCAGGTCTGTGTAACCGCTGGAGGCCCGTCGAAGTTGTGTTGCCCAGCCGTGGGAACCACTTGACGCCGTGCCGCCGACGACCGGAGCCGTCCGCTCCTTGCCTAAGAACATTTGCCTTGAAGGACTCCCTCGTCCGCATCGTCGACCGCTTTGTCCCGCCGGAGAAAGTCGAGGACGACCAACGCGCCGAGGAGAATCCGCCGGTGGGTTTCCCGCCACCTCACGACCCCAAAGACTCGAGCGACTCGACGCCCTTGCTGGGCTTCCGTCTCTACAATCTTTGCGGTCCAGAACTATTGTCATCGAGGTGCCCCGCACACCTCCGCCTTGCAGGACGCCGACGCCCCGACGCCGACGAGCACCGCTCGGACGAAGCTGCCGCCTCTCTGACATCGTTCTACCTCGTTTGTCGACGGACGTTCGACGCCCCGTGCCTCCCGCTTGAAAGGGAAGGCATTCAAGAAGGGCCGTCGATTCCCCGTCGCCGAACCCCGAGGTCTTCGACGTTTCTCGACGCCACTCGACGATCCGTGACTCCTGCCTTAAAGGGGGTCATTCAAGAAGGATCTGTCGACGCCTCCTCGAAGAACTCGACTCCACCAGGTACATTGGGGGGGTAAAAACATTGCAGGAGAGAATAAGACTATTGAACAATATATGGACTGGGCTTGTGTTATATCTCTTTATTTTACAGGTTGCCCAGGTGGGGGAATCTCCACACAGAACTGTGTCCAGTAGCGAGGGCCAGTATTCTGCCTATTGTTTCAACCATCTTTTATCTCTCCCCTCTCTATTGCTGGTTTCCTTCTTATTGATCTGTGTGCCATTTTTACAGTATTGTGAATGCACTTTAATGAGGTCTAATATTAGTGGTACCACTTTAG
Source organism: Ambystoma mexicanum (assembly GCF_040938575.1). NCBI lineage: Eukaryota > Metazoa > Chordata > Amphibia > Caudata > Ambystomatidae > Ambystoma > Ambystoma mexicanum. Next base: position 313,231,191 of record NC_090937.1, on the reverse strand, counting down.
AATTGTAGATATTTACCATTATTGATTTTCCTGAGCACAAAGTGCGTTATTGTGATAAGTGTACATAACCCTTGAATATTAATTATATAAAGACTGTGTTTTCAGTAATACAGTGTGTGGACATTCCTTTGTGGGGGCTTGGGGATACACTGTACTTAAGAACCAGCCTGCATCACCTCCTGAGAAGCTAGGCCTTGATTGCTCGCCCATTGCTACCATATTAGAGAATCTTGGCTGGGGTCCTCTGTGCCTCTCCTCTACCATATAGAGAGCAGAAGTACAGACCCCCCCACCAGTCTTTACAAAGTCTGGTGGCAGCGGTGGGATGCTTATGGTTTTAAGACTCAGTGTATAACCGTGCCACTTACAAAATATCCGCACTTTTGTTAGATTAAGGTTCGGGTGTGTTCCAAATAACTGCATTACAAGCAATGGAGTCCATTGCAAATGGTAAATTGACTCGGATGAGCTTAGAGGCTCTCCAGAGTGCTTGTGAAGCCAGGGAGTTAGACTTTGTGGATAAGTCTAGGGCTGAGCTGATAGCTGCCCTGGTGGACTACCAGACTGATGGTGAAACCCTTGATGAAGGGGGGGATGCAACCAGTGAGGACTCTGCCCCTGGGGTTGTCACTGAATCTGTTTCTGGGAATGCCACCATTCCTGCTGCCTCTGTTCCAAACCCCAGCAATTCCATGGAACTTGAGTTATTAAGGATGAAATTGGCCTTTGAATATCGCAAGTTGGAAATAGAAGCTGAGCTTAAGAAAGAGGAGCTGGCACAGCAAGTGGAACTCAAGAATAGGGATCTTGCGCTCAAAGAAAAGGACACTGAATGTCAGAGAATCCAGTTAGAGAAAGCTCGAGTGGAGACTTCAGCTAGACCAATTGAGAGTGGCAGGTCCCCAGCCACCAAGTTTATGAAAGATTTGGTTGGTGTGTTTGTGGAGGGTTCAGATATCCTCCAATGGATTGAAGCGTTTGAAATGGCTTGTGCAATTCATGATGTAGATAAAAGAGATTGGGCTAAGTGTTTGTTAAGCAGAGTGCCTCAAACTGGATATGACTGTATTCTGAAGCTGGGTGTGGAAGAAAGGGGTCAGTATGAGTGTATGAAGTCTGCTTTGATTGCCAAGTTTGGCAAGACACCTACCCAATACCTTAAAAGGTTCAGGGAATTTAAGAAAAGAGAGAATGTGTCTTGGGTTGACTGGGTGAGTACTGCGCACATGAACATGATGGGGTGGATTGATGGATACAAAGTGAAAACTTTTGTTGAGTTGTCCCACCTCTTGTTTTTTGAGCATTTTTCTGAAGCCTGTTCACCAGAGCTGCGTCAGTATGTGGCTGACCAGAACATTTTGGACCCCTTTAAGCTGGCTAGGTTGGCTGACAAGTGGGTCTCCCACCGGGTGTCCCCTAAGGACTCCAGTGGGAAGGACAAGGACAAAGAAAAGGGGGCCTCTCAGAAAGCTGAGGAGTCCCAAAAGCAGTCACAGTCGGGTAAACCAAAACCTTCCTCTCCTAAGACCCAAAAATCTAGTGGGGATAAGTCCTCTGTGGGTGGGAATAAGAGTAGTGGTCCACCTGCTGCAAAGCAGGTTCCCAGTGGTTCCAGTACCGTACCCCGCACTCCTGGCACTTGTTGGGATTGTGGGGCTCTGGATCACAAAAGGGGTGACCCCAAGTGTAAAGGTAAGGCACTTGGAGTACAGGCTGTCAGCCTGACCTACCCTTACCCCGTGTCTGAGGTGGAGGCCACTGTCCTCCCCTCCTCTACAGGAATCACATTTGGTGCTCCGGTAGAGATTTCCTTAGTGTCCCTTGGGGCCTGGGACCAGTACGCAGAAGTACTGGCAACTATCCCGCAGAACACCCGTAGGTTTTTGAGAAGTGTCCTCTTGAATGGCCAGCCTTCTACTGGTTTGAGAGACACTGGGGCAAGCATGACAGTGGTGGACAGGACCCTGCTCAAGCCAGAGGACTATGAAGGTGCTCCTCTGCAAACCACCAGGTTAGCTGGTGGGCCTCCCAAATTATCACCTGTAGCCTTAGTCACACTCATGATTGGCGACAAGACAGCGAAGCTTCCTGTCCTGGTTCAGGACAATGTCCCTGCTAACATTCTGTTAGGAAATGATCTAGTAGAGTTGGGGTTGATCTCGGATGGTCTTCCCATGACTGCTGCTGCAGTCACTAGGTCACAGGTGACACCGGGTCTGGCTGTGAGTCAGGTACCCGAGCCAAAGGCGAGGCCTAAGGCAAGAAGAAGGAAGACCAAGAAGACCACCTCTGTGGAGGGAGTACCTTCTCTTCCTGCTGTTCCGACAGCACCCATTGGGATCCATGCTCCGGATGGGCTGGGTCCAGTGGAAAACCCAAACTCAACTCCTGTGGGAGAAGATACAGAAGACTCTCCTGTGGGAGAGGTTCTCAACCCGGAGGAACATCCCGACCTTCAATGCTTGTTAGCTGAAGGGGGACCCTCCCGGGCAGACTTCTGTGAAGGACAGAGAGAGTGCCACTCTCTCGAGGGTCTGAGGAAACAGGCCCTGTCCCAGGCACAAGGTGAAGTGCCTAGGACATTCAAGATTTATTGGGAGGGTGAGCTCCTTGTTAGTGAGCCCACTAAGCCCGAACCTGGTGCCCGCAAGAGGTTGGTGGTACCCCAGGTTTACAGGCCCTTCCTACTGCAGTTGGCGCATGAGGTGCCCTTGGCTGGTCATCTTGGGACCAAGAAGACTAAGCAGAGGCTCTCTGCCCATTTCTACTGGCCACGGATGGGAGTAGAGGTGGAGTCCCACTGCAGGACCTGCCCAACTTGTCAGTTGTCTGGCAAGACTGGAGGCAGTGTCATTGCCCCACTACCGCTGTTGCCAGTGGTTGGCACACCATCTGAGAGGGTGGGCATCGACATTGTCGGTCCCCTTGACCCTCCCTCATGTCTCTTGCTAGCTTCCGGGCAAGAAGAGGATGAGAGTGAGCCCCTTCCTGATTTGCTGCATAGCAACCCTCAGGATGGCTCAGTGGAGGGAGTACAACTCTCTCCAGATTTGACAACAGAGCAGCAGAGGGCCTGCAGGGCTTTGCTCCAGCAGTATGCCTCTCTGTTTTCACTGACACCGGGCCTTACACCGTGGTGTAAGCACGAAATTGACACTGGTGACAGCGTGCCTGTCAAGAGCAGGAGCTATCGTATGTCGGATACCGTCAAAAACCACATCCAGGCTGAGGTCGCCAAGATGTTGGATCTGGGTGTTATTGAACCCTCAACCAGTCCCTGGTCCAGTCCAGTGGTCCTTGTCCCCAAGGCAAGTTCCCAGGCGGGTACCAAAGATTGGAGGTTCTGTGTGGACTACCGAGGAGTCAATGCCGTCACCAAAACTGACGCGCACCCATTGCCCAGGGCTGATGAGCTCGTGGACACCATAGGTGCTGCCAAGTTTGTGAGCACCTTTGACCTTACCTCAGGCTATTGGCAAATAGCTCTGACGGACCATGCCAAGGAAAAGACGGCTTTCTCAACACCTGAGGGACTCTACCAGTTTAGGGTCATGCCTTTTGGGTTGAAGAATGCCCCTGCCACCTTCCAGAGATTGGTCAACCATGCGCTCAGTGGGCTGGAAGCCTTTTGTGTGGCTTACTTAGACGACATTGCCGTCTACAGTTCCACCTGGGAAGAGCATTTGACACATCTGGATAAGGTGTTGCAGGCCTTGAAAAGGGCTAACCTCACTATCAAGGCCACCAAGTGCCAGATAGCTCAGGGGAAAGTTACCTATCTTGGTCATGAGGTAGGAGGGGGTCAAATCCAACCTCTCTCCAGTAAAGTACAGGATGTACAGAACTGGGAGACTCCCACTACTCAAACCCAGGTGAGAGCCTTTTTGGGCCTCACTGGGTACTATCGCAATTTCATGGCAGACTATGGAACCATAGCTGCACCCCTGACAGCGCTAACTTCGCCCAAACAGCCTAGGAAGGTTAATTGGACCGAAGACTGTCAGAGGGCCTTTGATGGCTTGAAAGAAAGTCTGTGTAGGGCACCTGTGTTGTGTGCGCCTGACTACAGCCGACCCTTTATCGTCCAGACGGATGCCTGCGACACCGGAATTGGAGCTGTCTTGTCCCAGTTAGATGACAAAGGGAGAGAACATCCTATCATATTCATCAGTAGACAACTCAAGGGTAGAGAACTTAGGTGGGCTACTGTTGAAAAGGAGTGTTTTAGCATAGTTTGGAGCCTTAGGCGTTTTAGGCCCTACCTTACGGGGTCTACCTTCAAGGTCCAAACAGATCATAAGCCCCTGAAGTGGCTTATGCAGATGAAGGGTGAGAATCCGAAATTGCTCAGGTGGTCCATTAGCCTGCAAGGGCTAGACTTCACCATAGAGCACAGACCAGGGAAGTGTCACGATAATGCGGATGGCCTTTCCAGAAGGTATGTTGACCGTCTGGATGAGGGTGTCTATCCCGTGGGAGATTAGACACCCTCCACCTCAGTCTGGGGGGGGCGACTGTGATGCTGGAAATGCATCAGAGGGACAGGGCCTCTGAATCCTTGTCCTTTTCTGCCTTTTATCGTGTGTTCTGTTATGTTTTCTGCCCAGGAGTCCATTTGCGACTCCTGGCAGTGCAGCTCTCTCTTTTGGTTTGGTGAACAGACCCATGGGATACCCTTATGGCACCCCTGGGTAGGGGTACAACCCTGTGCCCCTAGTGTATGTTTTTGGGCACCTGTGGGTGGCCCACAGAGCAGGGTATGGGCTGGTGGCAGCTCCATGCTGAATTGGACAGGTGCTCTGGGTGTCCTCCATTTTGGGATACCCAGGCCCTGCCAGTGGGATCAGTTGATTCCTGATAGAAAACAAGATGGCCCCTGTGGCCTCTTGCTTTCTATGGCCTGTTGTCTTGTTTTTCCCAAAGTCCTGGGAAGCCCTGACTCTGTACCTTCCCCCTGACTGGCTGTTGGGTGGAAGTTCCATATATGGTGTTGTTGTGAAGGCCCAGCTAGACTGACTGGAGCCTTCCCTTTGACTGTATGTTGTGGGTACCTCCTGTGGGTGGGACCTGGGTGAATGGAGTGTGTGACCAATATACACTTCTTGTTGTGGTTGTCTGGTTTCTGGCATGTGAGACAAAGACTGAGACAGCCCTGCCCGAAACTGGCCTGAATGCAGTGTGTAGTGTTGAATGGCTGGGTACTTGTCCCAATCCACATTCCTTGTTGTGAGTGTCTGAAAGGGAGGAGTGTGGCCTGAATGCACTGTGTGCCTGATTGGCTGACTGACTGCATGAATGCCCTTCTGTGTGATTGGCTGCTGTGTGTGTGCCAGCAGTGTGGATGAGAGACAGAATAGTATATCTGGGGACCTCTCACCACTGGAAATTGTTCAGGAACGTTCAGGAACGTTCAGAAGCATTCAGAAGCTGAGTCTCCACTCAAGAGTAACTGGATTTGCTGATCCTCGACGTCCAGCTGGAAGAAGAAGACTTGCTGTGGCATTTGCTTCGACCGAAACTGAAGGTTGTCGAAATCGTCGAGGACTGACCCGAGAGAGGACCTGGCTAGGCGCCCTCTTCCCGTGCTCCGAGGGACCATCGAGCACCGCTGAATCTTCGCCGAAGCGCCCTGGAAGTCAGACCCTCGAAAGGCTGCCGACCCGAGACGGGACCGCCGAGGAGATCGAAGTGAAGCACCCGGACATCGACGCTGTCGAAGTCCATTGCCGTCGACCAGGGTTCGCAGGTCTGTGTAACCGCTGGAGGCCCGTCGAAGTTGTGTTGCCCAGCCGTGGGAACCACTTGACGCCGTGCCGCCGACGACCGGAGCCGTCAGCTCCTTGCCTAAGAACATTTGCCTTGAAGGACTCCCTCGTCCGCATCGTCGACCGCTTTGTCCCGCCGGAGAAAGTCGAGGACGACCAACGCGCCGAGGAGAATCCGCCGGTGGGTTTCCCGCCACCTCACGACCCCAAAGACTCGAGCGACTCGACGCCCTTGCTGGGCTTCCGTCTCTACAATCTTTGCGGTCCAGAACTATTGTCATCGAGGCGCCCCGCACACCTCCGCCTTGCAGGACGCCGACGCCCCGACGCCGACGAGCACCGCTCGGACGAAGCTGCCGCCTCTCTGACATCGTTCTACCTCGTTTGTCGACGGACGTTCGACGCCCCGTGCCTCCCGCTTGAAAGGGAAGGCATTCAAGAAGGGCCGTCGATTCCCCGTCGCCGAACCCCGAGGTCTTCGACGTTTCTCGACGCCACTCGACGATCCGTGACTCCTGCCTTAAAGGGGGTCATTCAAGAAGGATCTGTCGACGCCTCCTCGAAGAACTCGACTCCACCAGGTACATTGGGGGGGTAAAAACATTGCAGGAGAGAATAAGACTATTGAACAATATATGGACTGGGCTTGTGTTATATCTCTTTATTTTACAGGTTGCCCAGGTGGGGGAATCTCCACACAGAACTGTGTCCAGTAGCGAGGGCCAGTATTCTGCCTATTGTTTCAACCATCTTTTATCTCTCCCCTCTCTATTGCTGGTTTCCTTCTTATTGATCTGTGTGCCATTTTTACAGTATTGTGAATGCACTTTAATGAGGTCTAATATTAGTGGTACCACTTTAGAATTGTAGATATTTACCATTATTGATTTTCCTGAGCACAAAGTGCGTTATTGTGATAAGTGTACATAACCCTTGAATATTAATTATATAAAGACTGTGTTTTCAGTAATACAGTGTGTGGACATTCCTTTGTGGGGGCTTGGGGATACACTGTACTTAAGAACCAGCCTGCATCACCTCCTGAGAAGCTAGGCCTTGATTGCTCGCCCATTGCTACCATATTAGAGAATCTTGGCTGGGGTCCTCTGTGCCTCTCCTCTACCATATAGAGAGCAGAAGTACAGACCCCCCCACCAGTCTTTACAACCACCATCACAAAGGAGGACATTGTCAAAGAATTTCCACAACTGTGTCAAGGCCTAGGCAGAATGAAAGGCCCACCGATAAAACTACACATAGACCTGGCAATCTGCCCAGTCCCACAACACCCGCGCAGGGTTGGGTTCCACCTACAAGTGGCAGTATCAAAAGAACTGAACCAACTACTACGCGATGACATTATTGAACCAGCCACGGGTCCTACGCCATGGGTTTCCCCCCTTGTAATCATCCCAAAAGAAGGCAGCCGTCTACGGCTGTGTGTGGACATGAGGGTTGCTAATACTGCTATACAGCAAGAACGTCACCCGGGACCAGAAATTGAGGACATGATTGTCCAGCTGAATAAAGCTGTACTCTTTTCTAAATTGGATCTGAATCAAGGGTACCACCAACTTGTGCTTCACCCTGAGTCACGACCCATCACCACGTTTGCATCACATGATGGACTATTCCGCTATAAGCGATTAAACTTTGGAATCTCCTCGGCCGCTGAAATTTTTCATGAAACCATTCGGCAGATCAGACGACCTATAAAGGGGACCGTCAACTATAGTGACAACATTCTAGTCTTCGGAAAGTCACGCAGTGAACACGATGAGGCCCTCCAAGCCACATGCAGGGCGGTACAGGAAGCCGGTCTAACCCTTAACATTGAGAAGTGTCATTTCAGTAAGGCCAAGCTCAAGGCCACATCTTTTCGGCGGACGCGATGACCCCTGATCCTTACAAAGTTTCGACAATATTTCATGTAGGAAAACCTACTCAAGTTGCCGACCTCAGATCGTTTCTAGGAATGGCTGGATATTGTGCTTGCTACATTCCACACTGTACCACCATAACCGAACCCCTCAGGCACTTGTTGCAAAAAGACGTCACATTCGCCTGGACCAGCAAGTGTCAATCAGCTTTCAACACCATCATACATTCCCTGATAAGCTAGGAAGCTAGCTTACTTCGAAAATGAGTGGCACACTAAAATTGTCGTAGATGCTAGTCCGGTGGGTCTGGGTGCCATCCTTACTCAAACCAGTGGAAAAGACACTCATCCGAGGTACGTGGTTGCATATGCCAGTAGAGCCCTAGCTCCCCCAGAGTCGGCATTCTCCCAGGCAGAGAAAGAAAGTTTGGTGGCAGTATGGGCGTGCAAACATTTTCATAATTTTATCATTGGAAATAAATTAACCTTAATCACAGATCATCAGGATTTACTATCTCTCTTTGGTAATCCACGGACAAAGATGCCCCCCAGGATTGAGCGGTGGGGAAATCGCCTACAAGAGTATTACTTTGACATCATCCACCGACCAAGGGTTAAGAACAATCCCGCAGATTACCTCTCAAGGCACCCGGTTGGCAGTCCAATGCCAGGCCAGTTGATTCGGAATATATCAGCTACGTCACCGCCAATGCTCTACCCCCTGCGATCTCCATTGATTCCATTGCCGCAGAGTCAGCAGCAAACCCATCCATGGCTCTGGCAATCAGTTTGACGGAAAATAATAAATGGAAAGACTTCCACAGAGCGGTCCAAAGAGACCCTGGGGCGTACAGAGATAAGATCGAGAGGCTGGCCAAAGTACATTCCGAGCTAGCAGTCCAGGACAAGTCCATTCTGCTACGGGGCTGCAAGATAGTCATTCACACTACACTGCGGTCAGAGGTCATCAAAACTGCCCACGAAGGACATAGAGGGGCGGAGAACACAAAAAGACAGTTAAGGTGCAACGTCTGGTTCCCCTTCATGGACGATATGGTCGACCGGTGGGTCAAGAACTGCACGGCATGCCAGTGTACTGCAAAACCAGAACCCCTCATTCTGCTCAGAGTGACCACAATTCTGGAGCATCCATGGGACAGAGTCGCGGTTGATTTCTATGGACCATGGGAGGAAGGAGACACTTACTACTATTCATCAATGAACAGTCCAGATTTCCTATCGTCAAACGTGTCAAATCTACAGCATTTGCTCATGTTGCTGCCACGTTCGATGAAGTCTTCAGCGAATGGGGAATACCGGACACGATAAAATCAGATAATGGAGCACCCTTCAGCAGACATGAGTTTGGGGTGTTTGCAAAACATATGGGATTCCGCCACCAAAGAGTAATACCAAGATGGCCACAGGCAAATGGCTTGGCAGAAAGGTTTATGGCATCCATCAAAAAGACCATACAAAGGGCACGCATAGAAGGGGCAGACCCGCATCAAGCACTATGCAGAATGTTGAGGGACTATCGAAATACGCCTCATGAGGCCACCGACAGAACCCCAGCAGAATTTATGGTGAGATACCAAGTCAGGACCAGGTTGGTCAATAATCCAACAAGGTGGACCAAGGCAGACCAGGAAGTCATCAGACGAGATGAAGAAGCAAAAGAAAAAGCACGGGAACAGACCGACAGAAGGAGGAGGGCACAAACAAAAGAGTTCCAAATAGGAGACGAAGTGTGGTTACAACAAGTCGTAACAAAAAAGACAGACCCTCAGTTCTCACCTGAGGCACTACAAGTAGTTGCCATAAAAGGGACCATGATAACGGCCACAAATGGAGAAAAGGAAGTGACCCGGAACAGTTCTCGATTCAAACATGTCACGAGAGGTGCAGAAGAAAGGCCACCACCTGATGGCCCAGACCCGGATCACGTAGACATTCATGATGAAGCATGGGTCCCCCTCGGACCACAGGTTCCACGGCAGCTAAACCCGGATGTAAACGCTGACAGCGGCTCACACCATGAGCCGCGAGGTCAACCCCAGAGAAGCATCAAGAGGCCTCCCAGATTAGTGGAGGAATGTTGACAGCACGTTAGACCGTTAAGTTAAAGTTGTTGCAAGGACATTTGTCAGGGGGTGTTGTTACGGGTGGCTGCCCCTTTAAGGCAGCCACTGACGGGGGGAAAAAGGAGGAAGTGCCGAGGTTTCGGCAGTTAATGCATGTACCTAATAAAGGACAGTACGTAATACACACGCTGGTGTCCTTGTATTCTTTCCGGGCTACCCAGCCCCCCAACACATCTTTCCATAAGAAAGCAACGCCCACCCACAGTCCCATGACCATGTACTATCCTTCACACAAGGGACCCAGAGCCTACACATTGTGATTATGATGGATGATTGTCCATGTAAGTGCCTCCGTATAAAGTATTGGCATCGCTGTACGGAGAATTCCATTTCATTGGTTAGAACTGCACTTCATGCAGCTGCAGTAAATGGGTGCCTGGTCACAGATCCAACACTAAAACGGACTTCAGTAGAGGAGAGCAGCGGGGGTTACAGATACCCCAGACAAGTGTTATTTTCCTTCTTTCTAGTTCGAAAAAGCATTTACAACTTGTGCCTTCGGCTGACAGCTCACCGCCGGGGCGGGCTGACCCACCTTGCCAAGGGCCAGAGAGTACTCAGAGTGACTTCCTTGTGAATAGAATAGCCTGCTGCAGGAGTAAGTCAGTAGCTCAGAGTAACTTGTTTCTGAGTCTGCCCCTAGGAGCAGAAAGTAGTGGGCACTGGACCATGGGACATGTGAATCTTATATGCAAGACTCTGCTACCGTACAAAAGGCTGGTCTGACTTTTCACAGGGGAGACTGCGCATCAAGCTACAACACCCATCTACAACAAGAGAGACTTGTGTGAGGGAAATAGGTTCTTACTTCTGGCTGTCACCGTTTCTCGCGATTGTCTCGGAGAACGTTAGCAGGACGGCGTAAACAATAAAGGCATACAATAAAAAAGCTTTTCTGTTTAGCATACAGTGCAGTTATTGCATTGCACTTAATATGTTTATGCTTGAGTCAAACGATGCGATCATATGTTACTTCCGGCTCTCATGCAGCAAAAACAGAATGCCACATCTTTAAGTAAAATATAACACAAATATAAATCTTGCACTTATAACAAGTATTCAGTTCCTCTTTCTACACACAGGGCCTCATTGCAAGTGTGGCGGTCCGGAAACAAGGGTGCTGGTAAGTTTACCGGCACACTTGTTTCTGGACCGCCACACTACCACTCCCCCTGCCGGGGCCTCTGTGCCCGACAGGTCTGACCCTGCCGGGCGCAGCAGCCCCGGCAGGCATAGTTGCCATGAAAGCACTGGCACCATCAGTAACTGTGCCGGTGATTCCAAGTTCCCATTCTCCTGAATCCTATGGGACTGCATGGGAATGGGGACTTATATGTTCTGGGCCACCAGGAATTGTAATGTTTCGCTGGCACCGGGAAGCCAGGTGCTAGAAACGAGAAATAGTTAGATCTCATGCCTTTATCAATGCCTGGTCTATATTTTGATTATGCTTTCAATTCCATGTCAAGACCAGAGGGTTTCTATCATGCATTATCTTCCTTGTCTACTCATCCAGCAGCAAACAAAACATGTATTTGCAAGAACTATGGGTAAGTCGATGATGACCAGTCCTGAAAGGGGAACATGGAACAGATCCCCCCAATAAGCTCGAGTCAGGGCCCCGAACAAGCCATCACTCTAGGTTGCAGCACCAAAAGCCTGCCCAATCTCTCTTCCTCTTCTTTGCTGCTCGTCACAGTAGATAGGTGTTCAGTATGTGTTTTTCAAAGTTTTAATTGCAACTACTGTGTGTCCGATGTTGAACCTGCACTTCTCAATTTCAGCATATGGCCACCTGCTCTGGGCATGGTTATTAGACGTGGCCCTGGGTGCAGCTGACTATGGTCCAATCCCTGGAGCCAGAGGTCCGCTGTTTCACTTACGTTACTGTATTTGAAAATTGATTTTCACTCCCACAGAATGCGCCTGTGCTCAAACGCCAAGGTGCTCGCCCACAAAGGGTGCTTTGGAAGCAGGTGTACTGCTCACCTGGCACGTTTCACCCGCTCTTACCTTGGACGTTGCTGAGCCTGCAGTGAAGCCCAGCTCAGTCACTGTGTTAGTTTGATGCCTTTCCCTTTCAGATCCCCCAGAGCGCCAGGGGACCACTCCGGTGGTGATAGTGCGCAGTATAAATATCCTTTAACATAACACAACATCCTTCTTTCCCTTTTAATGTGGGTGCTATTCCTGAGAGCCTTTGGTTACATGTCGCTAACTGGGTAGACAACTCAAAGCAGCCATGCAATGGGCTGGGCCTTCAATGTTTCTCTCCTTCCTATTGGTATTCCTAGACCTCAGTGGGGGTGGTGAATTCCTCCCATTCTGAATGGTTTCCACATTGCCTATTCTCTGCACCCTCCAATCGCTGACTAGTCTGTGGTTCAGGCAGTCCCGCGCCTGAGTTCACCATTAAGTGAAATAGGGTGTTTCCCATTTTGATTGGTATTTTAGTGGCTTCTCTAGCTTCTTTGCTGTCGAGGACCAGGTTGACGTACTCAGCTTGGTTGTGCGGGTCGTAGTACACTGTGGTTGCAGTTGGTGTTGGGTCATGGTATTATGTGTCCTCCCCGTAGCCCTCCGGTGGGTTGTCGTATTCATCTGTGAGGTAACTTGGAGGTTCTGTGTAGTCTTGAGTCTGACGGTAATCATAACTCTGGTATTCATCGACGGCTCTCACATATCGGCATTGGTTTGGTTGATAGTACCTTTGTGGTCCATACTGGGGAAGTGGCGGGCGGGACGGCATCCTGATGGGTGTTTGTGGTCGTAGTATGGGGAACAGTTTTCCTTCTCTATACACCTATTGGAAATGGCCTTCCCTTCCGCAGTTCATGCATCTTTGTGATAGTGCTGGCCAGGACCCTGAGTGTGGGAATGCCATGCCACACTGATAGCATTGTCTCTGTTGACGTGGTATTTGTAACGCCTGTGGCCTTTTTGGGTATGGTCCTTTGTCGCTCTGGCGGTGTGGTCGAATTTGTTGCAATGAGGTCCGTGGTATTTTGTTTTGAGTGCTGGTGCCGGCCATGGACGTGGCCTGGGCGTCAACTCTCTCAAAGATGCGGGCAAGATCGCTGACTTCGAGGATAGTGAGGGGCCTTTTTAACAGCTGCTTCTTGAGTGCCAGTGATAGGCAGCCTTCGATGATTCTTAAGCGTATTCCTTCATCTAGCGAGAATGCGTTGAATTGACAGTGGGCGCCTTTCACTTTTAAGAGGGTTATGAATTCGTCTACTGTCTCTTGTGGTTTCTGGAAGCACAGGTTGAAAATAAATCTTTCGTAGTCGCGATTGGGTTTGATTATGAGTAGTTTGTCCAGGGCTTTAATAAGGGCCGCATAATTATTTTGTTCTGCTGCTGAAATGCTTTTTACGATGGTCTTTATCTCTCCCCCCACCAGGTTAAGGAAGATGTCTCTGATGTGTGGAGAATCGCTGTCTCCTGACCCGCTTACAAAGTGATGGAAGTCTTCTATCCAATCGGTCCACCTTTGACCTTTCGTGGCTTGTGGCATCGTGGCAAATGGTGGTGGCATCCTTAGCTGGATGGATTTGGCCACACAGGCTGGCTGGGGGGATGAGGGGTTGCTCATCTTGATGAGATGGCGTGACTTTTATAGTACTGGCAGCTGGCAGTAGGAAGTGGGTGCCACCAGGGTTTTCCTTTCCACGTCTTCTCCATTGTTTGTGTGGAGGCAGAAGGTAGCGTGGCTAGGTGGTTGTTCAGGTGCACGCTGTGTGCCTGATGTGTTAGAACATATGGGTTTGACGCAATCAAGCCAAGTGTTTCACCGTGCTGGGCTTTAGCTACAGGGCTGTGTTATTTTGGGGAGGCAGGTGTTTCCTGGTGGCTGGGTTGGGGCACGGCGTGCAGGGGGAAAAGGGCCACTCACCGTTGTTTTCGCCCTTGTTCCTCTTGTTAGGTGGAGGCTTCTGGCCTTATGCGTCATGTGGTTAAAGCTGTTCTTCTCGTAGGTGGCGTGTGCACAGCCACGTGGTCAGTGTAGAGTCTTGCGGGCAGGAAGGAGCGGATCACCATCACGCTGAGGGACCCCGGCTGGGTCCAGAGGAGGAGGCTTGGCGGGCTGCCAGGGGCTGCGTAGTAGGCGCAGCGGGATCGCCGGCCATATCAGGAGGAGGAGGAGACCTGGCGGGCTGCCAGAAGCTGAGGTGGGAGAGCGGCGGGATCGCTGGCTGCCAGGAGAAAGAGGAGACCCTGCAGAATTTCTAGGGCTTGGATGGGCGGCAGACCGCTGATAAGGAAGTCTCCGGTGTGAGCGGAATGTCTTTGTCGCCAGTGTTGCCCGGGATCGGGCCTGAAATAAAGGACACGCAGCCGGAGGGAAAACTGAATCAACCTTTCTTTATTTTGTCATAACAGTAACTGGCGCGAAGCACGCCTTCCCCCAACTTCCCTCAACCCTCTGTCACCAGTCCCGCCCCTTTGTGGGCGGGGCTACCTCTTGAAGGTGCTGCGGCCGGCAACACATGCTTACAGACAATTCTGTGAGTTTTACCTACATGACAGTTTTACAAGGAATGTCACAAGTCTGTTTGTCATCCAAGGGGGTCCCTAGAATTCTCTCTTCCCTTGTACTAGTAGCCAGAATAAGTTGTCAAGCGTGTTGCACACTCAAGTGACAGCCGCTGAATATAATCTCCTGCCTCCAAACAGTTCCATGATTTTTCTTCAATATTGTCTCTTGTCTATATACTAGCCTGCTGCCCTTGACTAACCGAACAAGGGACATATGGGGAGATTTCCGCCAGTACCTGCTCAATAAAGGTGATGAAGGGGGATGATGGAAATGTAGCGATGGAAATGTCTTGAGAACTTGTTACCCGACGTTGGGTTGTTGAAGTAGCTCCTATGCAATGCTTTATTCGGAAGTATGGATTTGTAAGGTTGTAACTCTGTGCAAATTAAATAAAAGATAAAAAAAAAATAAGAATAATTCTCTCTTATCACAAAAGGACTGGCCACTCACAGTCACGGAATGAAATCTCCAGCCTGCTTCCAACCAATTCTGTGAATTTCCTCCCCCTGCTAGTCACTGGCAGGAAATGTCACCTGCATGTTTGTCATGAAGGTTTTCGCTGGGATTGGCACCTCCCTAGTCTTTACCGCGTTCCCCAGGGGCAAGACCTAATAGTTTTAGTTTTGATGATTTTGTTTGTCTTTTTTTATCATGAGGACTTTTCACAAGAATTGCTCCTCTAAACAGGATCCTTTACCCATGTTCATTGCTGGAAATTGTTGCAAGTCAGCGGTGTGTGATATTTATCCTTCATATACCACAAATTCCTCCAGCCCACACCCGATCCCCAAGCATTTATAGCACACTGTTTTCTCCTGAAAAGGATCTGCGAGGCAGGCTCACCTGTTCTTTTTCATCAGGAAAGAATGTCCACTAGTATGAAATGACTTTTGAATCATGCCAAATATCAATTGCTAATTTGTCCCCCCCTGCCCTTACCAAGTGTATCGCTTTCAATCCCTTTTCGCCAGGTTTTTCCTTTCCCCCAGCCTGATATGGCCCTGTTGGAGAGAGACAATTGCTTTTTCTTCATATGGTGCCTATGGATTATCACAGCATGTTTAATGGTTCTCCTTTTAACTCCTCATCAGGGTTTCTGTCAGGGTGTACAGCTGGGATGCCTTGTCAGTTTCTAATTTCAGTCTAGTAACAATGTTGATGGGCAGGCGTGCACTGCTTCTCATAAATTGCACCCAGAAGCTGTATTGAATATTGTCTGTTGACAAAAGGGGTCTCAAATAAGTTGCATGTAGTATTCCATGGTGCCCACTTCCCACCTGGCGCAAACCAGAGTGTGCTAATGCGTTAAACTTGCAGAATAGGAAGCCTGTGGTCTTGACATAGAACGGCTAACCCCCCCCACCCTCACTATCATGAGTGGGGTTTCGATTATATTAAAGACACGGAGGTGTGTGTTATCCCTCCCACCCTCCTGGTTTGGTCACATCGACTTCATCCCTTTGCGTGACTTCCATTCTGAGGCTTTATATGAAGTCCACAATATCTAGAAAACCATGCGGCTGACCTTGTTACAAATAATGTGCATGTGTCCCTCTGAAAGACAGACTGGAACGTTAAGATCAACGATCGGCCATCCAGATATTAAATGCCATGTACCTTGTGGTATTTGTATCCAATGTGCATTTTCCACCAAAAAAACAAAGTTTGAACTTATATGGGAAAAACCTGTACATTGAGAAACCCTATGACATGTACATTAAAAAGTGTTATTTATTTGATAATGTGTCACTTGCATGGGGAGGGCGAGAATTACAGAACGCAGATCAGAAATATGTACCAGAAATACACAAGAACCTTTGGTGCAGTATTTTCTAGATGCACAGCACACTCAAAATGATATAACCTGGTGGGCGAAGCAAAAACTGCAGGACCTGATATAGACATAAGTCTTCTGAGACAAGTACAAGAATATATATATGGATTTATAGCACATAATGAACAAAGACTTAATGAACAAATGGAGTGGACATTTTCCTTAATAAAGAGATAAAACAAAATGTTTTATAGACATAGTCACTGGAGGTTCACTAACATTAAAGAATTATGTGACCATATTGTTTCTAGAGTAATATATTAAAACTATTTGGTGAACTAGATCCTTTCTCTCTTTTAGTAAGATGTAGTCGAGGAGGTAAGGTTTTACCTATAGGGTGACCAATGCCGGCGAGTATAACTAAAAAACTCTGTTTTAACCATCCAGTTCTTGTGAACGACAAACAATATAGAAGTTGATGCATCCGATATCTGCAGTGGGTTACACTGTAGTGGTCTAGAAGTAGTCTGCAGGAAATGACATACGTGGACATCTGTAAAACCAGCTGAAGGAAATGCATTAGCCTAATGCAAGCAATACAAGTGCACATACTGTTTAAGGTAAAGCTTTAGCGCTTCCCCTGATGTTTTTTTTTTCTGTAAGCTATTTGCTACGCGTAGATTTCAGGGAGGTGCCCAATGTGTACAGCGGTACGCTGTAGATACTGCACGTAGCAGTCCACATATATTCCAAAGAAAATGACATACATGGGCGTCTGTAAAGACAGATGAAGGGAATGTAGCAGAGGGGCACAAGTACTACAAGGGTGGAAAATGTGTTGCCATGATAACGTTGTTTACGGTAGCGTCTTAAAATACATAAATGTGATGCTTTTTTTTAAAGCTATCTACCATGAGTAGACTGCAGTCAGGTGGTCTATTTTTTGTGACCAAATGAAGGTAAAACGTAACCTAGACTTTAAGCCGTTGCAATACTAAACAAAATGGATGGATTGCATCGAGTACTTATGGCATTAGTGGAGAGTTGCGGCAAATATGGTATTTGTGTTTTACATAGTAAAAAGCTTTTTTATATGATTAATCGGTTCATTATGTTGATGTCTAATTATACGTGAACACTATGGTGCAAATGGAGCTACCTTTAAAGAGAGCTGAGGGATAATTGACATTTCTATAATTGAGAGTATGAAAATCTTTTCTTCTTGTAGTTGGCAGTGGTGCAGCTAAGCATTTGGTTGATGTGCCCATATTATTCAGGACACTACCTAATAATGTGTTTATTGTCTTACTTTGTAGGAATAAAGAATACTTTATTTAGTCCACTTGACATATTAGTGTTAATACACCAGAAATAGAAGGTAATAAATGCATCATTAATGGTGTATTTGTAGTTTGCAAAAAAGCATATATGTAAACAAGATATTCATGCCATTTTGTTTGTTTTTTGTTTTAGAAATGGTGACACAAAGTGTGCATGTGCATTCTTTATAAGTGTGGAGCCTAGTGTATCTCCCTGATGAAGGCGTGTCCAATAGCCTTGTGAGGCTATATGCCGAAACCTGTTGGAGGTTGCATTAAGAATTGGCTGAGTTATGTTAGGAGGATGTATTAAATACTTTTCAGAGAAGTCTATGTATTTAACATAGAGCTTGCATTAGGCAGATAGCAGGGTGTTTGATATTTGAACATGGTGGCTTGAAATAATCGTATGGAAATGAATTGGTAGTTATATTATATGTATATACTTTGTTGTGATGATTAAATTGGCCATTTTTAATATGAACTAATGAAGTATTGTGGATATTGTGCTATATGAATGAGCATGTTGTCATGTATGTTGTAACATTTTTAAATGTAGGAATAGAAAGGGCTATATGTGTATTGTTTGGATGTTATACTGAAATGCCATGATCAAGGATGGCATCAATAGCATTTATTGCTTCCAATGTCTGTATAAACATTTTCTAAAATATATCCCGTGCTACACAGTTCTTTGGTTTGTGTCCATGTGTTCCTTTTGGCCAGTCTTGTGATCTTCATTTTGTGCAGGTTCTGGTACATTTAAGGTGTCAGGGAATGATCTTCTAATTTCCTTCAGAGGGAGTGTTGTACCTCGGAAGGGTGCTCAGCCAATCAGGTGGCTGGAAGAGCGGGTGAGAATACACAGTCTCCTCCCTCTGTTTCCAGTCACACGAAGCCCTTCCCTTTTTTCTAATCATGGCGGGTCAACAGGGAGCCTCTCCCGGTTGCCTTCCCACCTCTCCACCCCCCACAACAAAACAAACTCCTTCCCCAACTCTTCCCCCTCCCCACATAACTGCTGGAACAGAGCTTTGTGCTACTACCATTTCTGAGCAGTGCAATGAAGGTAAGGAAAAGATGCCTCAGAAGAAAACAGTCATAATGTAGGGCCATCCCATTGCTAATTATGTCTGGCAGCTTCTTAACAAACATTTTGTGCTTAGTGTAGCTTAACGCCTGTGCTATTGTTTTCATTGCCACTCGTGTTTTTTAAACCCCATTTGATTGCAACATAGAGGGAAAATGGGGGTCGTCTGTATGTATAAGGTTATCCATATTTTACTTATTTTGTATCTATTTGTCCATTTATTTTAGACATTGTTCTTGTGTTGAGGCTTTTGTATGTATTGCAGTTTTATGGGAACATTGATATGATATGATATGATATGATATTTGTAACGCGCCTATACACAAGTGTTTCAAGGCGCGACGAGGCAGGGAGGGAGGGAAACAAGGGGAAGACAGACAAACGATCCTACTAGGCCAGGTGTCATTCAGATCGCGCAAGTGCAGAGGTAAGGGGAAAAGGAGAAAGTGCAGGGGGAGGAGGTGGGGGGGAAGTGCGGTACAAGGTAAGTAGCGTAAAAAATAAATAAATAATAAGTAATAAATAAAAGGGCCAGCTGGTGGCAAGTGCGAGGTAAGTGCAGAGCAAGTGCTGGGAAGGGGGCTGTAGGGATGCAGTGACAGTCCCACAGTGCAGGGGGAGCCAGGGAGGCAGTGCAAGTGGAGAGTGGCTGGGACCTGGACCGAGGTCGCTGAGAGTGGCTCAGATGCAGGTTTAGTGCAGAATTCAGTGGGGAGTTAAGCAGGTTTAGCAGGGGAGAGGGAGAGAGAAGGCAGAAGCGAAGAGGAAGGTTTTGAGGTGCTTCCGGAACCGGAGATGGTTCTCCTCAAGTTTCAGGGAGGCAGGAAGGCTGTTCCAGAGGGAGGCCCCTGCTGCGGAGAGAGATCTACCCCCAGCTCGTTGCTTCGAGAAGCGGCTGACCATGAGGGAGTTGGAGAAGGATGA
The DNA here is from genome assembly GCF_040938575.1 of Ambystoma mexicanum. Classification (NCBI taxonomy): domain Eukaryota; kingdom Metazoa; phylum Chordata; class Amphibia; order Caudata; family Ambystomatidae; genus Ambystoma; species Ambystoma mexicanum. The sequence continues at coordinate 313,211,756 of NC_090937.1, read as the reverse complement.
GCGAAGGGCTCGTGAAGGAAGATATTTAGGAAGAGAGAGTTGAAGGTATTTAGGCCCCAGGCCCCAGAAGGCCTTGTGGACAATGCAGAGGGTTTTGAACTTAATCCTCGCAGCCACTGGGAGCCAGTGAAGAGATTTCAGTCCTGGAGAGATACGGTCCCTGGGCTTGAGGCCAAGGACAAGTCTCGCAGTTCTGTTCTGGATAAGTTGCAGAGGGCGGAGAGTGGAGGCAGGCAGATTAAGATAGAGGCTGTTACAGTAGTCCAGCCTTGAGAGAACCAGGGCTCGGGAGACAGTGAGCTTCTGGGGGAAGGAGAGGAAGGGAAGAATACCTCTGAGGAGGTGCAGCTGGTAGTGTGACTTCTTAGAGACGTCAGATATATGAGGAGAGAAGGAGAGTGTGGAGTCGAAGATGACCCCAAGGTTTTTAGCCTTGCAGGTAGGGGCAGGAAGGGGGCCAAGGGAGGCCGGCCAGAGAGCTGCAGGGAAGGAGGGAGTGGGTGTGCCGATGAGTAGAATCTCAGTCTTACTGGCGTTAAGGCAGAGGTCATTGGCGGCACACCATTCCTGGATAGCAGACAGACAGTCGGAGATGAGGGAAGGAGAGGAGGAGGCCGAGGGTAGCCTGAAAATGAGCTGGGTATCGTCCGCATAGCACTGGAAGTAGGGGCAGAGAGCGGCGATGCGGTGGGCAAGGAGTGCCAGATACTGGTTGAAAAGCCAGGGAGAGAGGTTGGATCCCTGGGGGACACCACAGGTGGAGAAAAAGATGTCAGAGAGGAAGGAGCCCATTTGGACCTGGGAGGGTCGACCGGAAAGGAAAGAGGTCAGCCATGCCAGAGCCTGACCAGTGATACCCAGGTTATCACGGAGACGGTTGAGCAGGATGGCATGGTTGACAGTGTCAAAGGCAGAGGAGAGATCGAGCAGAATGAGAACACAGGGAGTGTTGGAATCGAGGTTCAGGAGCAGGTCCTCACGGATGTTCAGGAGAGCAGTTTCCGTGCTTCGGGCCGCTCTGAAGCCGGATTGATGGTCATGAAGATTACCAACAGATTCAGCATGGAGGTTAAGCTGGGAGATGGCCAGTTTCTCCAGGAGCTTGCCCAGGAAGGGAGTGATGGAGATTGGGCGATAGTTGGCCGGGCAGGAGGGGTCGGAGGAGGGTTTCTTGAGGAGGGGGTGCACAAGGGAGTGCTTGAGGGGGGATGGGAAGACTCCAGAGGCGAATGAGTGGTTGCAAAAGGCAGCCAAGGCAGGAGCCAGGGAGTCGATGTGGTCCTTGATGGTTTTGGAGGAACAGGGGTGAACCTGTTTAGACGAGGCTTTCATAGATCGGACTTGTCTGGAAACCTCATCAGCAGAGAAAGGTGGAAAAGCAGAGAAGGAGGGCGGAGGGGAGGCTGCAAGAGAGCAAGAGGAAGAGCCGGGAAGAGAGGGAGGGAGGAGAGAGGAGGAGAGCGAGGACAGGATGTCCTGAGTTTTTGAGATGAAGTGCGAGGCCAGTGCGGTGCAGAGGGCCTGGGAGGGGACAGGAGAGGTAGAGACTGCAGCAGGGTTGGCCAGCTCCTTGCAGATTTTAAAGAGTTCGGCCGAGTTGTTTGATGCCTCAGAGATGCGGGCTTGGATAAGGGCTGACTGACAGACTCTGTCTCAGTTAACAATCGTTGACAAGATGGAAACAGTGTTTGGGTTTCCATTCCAGATGTTGGATTGTATCCTCTCCCAGGTCCTGGTTAGATGAGGGGTGTTGATTCCTAGCACTAAAAAATAGGAAGAGGGACTGGCTGCGCAGCCTTTTATGTGCTAGGACCCATGGCAATTGGTTGTTCTGGGTCATGACCCCCAGCTCATTAAGATCTATTTGGTGTTCCCCCGTTCATAATGGTAATGAATCGATACACCTGAACGTTTTTAATTAGCTTTCTTTGTGGTTAATGCATATTACTCGCCTTTGTGATATTAATTGAACCTCACCCCGCACTCGCCATAATGATAGGGATTAGACTATGTGCGCGTGTGCACGTGCCCATGTTTGGACCTGACAATTCACTTGGAATTTCCCTGGATAGCCGGGCTAAATGTGATAGCTCGCTTCCACGAATTCCCTCATGACTGTTCAATCTGCCAAAATATTGAATGCCTGTGATATTCCTCTGCAAAAGAAAAAACGTTTAAAACCAAGAACATCAAAAATCGCTGTATAAACAGGAATGCACGTCCTTCTCGTGGTTCCTGTGCCGCGCAGGTGCGCTTCAACTGCCACACTAATAATTCTTGCACGGTGTGAAGATTCCAAGCAATAGACAACAGTAAACGCAATTGCAGTGCGTGTGTACTTGCAGCAGAGGGCAGTGTCGCACAGGTGATCAAGAACTGAAATCATCAAAATATCTCCCACTCCAAAATCATTAGCAGAGACAATACACACACACACTGTTAACACCTCAGGAAAACACGCCAAGTGTGAAGGAAGCACGAGGTATGTTTGGACACTTACAATGGCCGTGGGGGTTGCTGCCAGGACGCAGTACAGCACCAGCGGAGGGATGAAGCTTTCATCTTCCAGGCCCGGGTAGGGCTTCATTAGATTTCCATCCTGGCAGAAGAAGCCCTGCACGTGCACCTGGAACGTGTCCGTGCACTCGAAGTAGTACGCCAGCAGCACCGTCCCGGCCATGATGACGAGCTGGAAATACAACATGGCGGGACAGGCGTTAATTGCAGACCTGGCATGCGGTCGCTCTGAGCAGCCCTCGTTCCCCTCTGACATTCATCCCCCCTCCAGCATCCGGGCAGCTCTGCCAGCGCGAGCGTTGGTCTGCGATGTAACATCTGTTATATAAATCTTATTGGCAAATGGCCGTAATGAAGATCTCATATCGAAGTGGGGCAGCAGCGCAGCTTGCCCGGAGAGAGGTGCCCTCTAGCCCTCTGTTATCCAAGGGCACGGCCGTGCTGCTGGCCTATCAGCATTCATGCCCTCATTACGGCATCTTAAACAGTAAGGTGTGCACTTTTTTTTATTTCCGTGGCCACAAAATCAACTTTAATGACGGTGCACCAAATCCACATTTCTAAACCAACCAAATGTAGGGAATGACATTTCAAATTTTAAGAAACACGTGGCATTTTTTTTCCATTGGCAAAGTTCTATTTGTCAAGTCAAGGTTTTCTAAAAAAATAAAAAAAAATAAACATACGTCTAGTAATATAATTTTCTCTCAGTCTCGATTAGAATGCCTGCTTGCTAAAATAGGTGGTCATAGCGTAATATAAATTAGCCTAATACAGCATTTATCAAGAATAGTATTTACTTCCATTTCAATAAAACCATATTTTCTTAAACACCAGAATTGCAATCGGTATCCTTTAATAGTTGGGAAACACACAGCGATCCATTATAAACATAGAGGTATGGCTGAGGTGGTGCAGTACAAATCATTATGGCGGTAACATGGGGCGGGGCTGGATCCACCACCACTGGCATGCGGCATCAATAGCCCCCCTTTAGACTAGTTTACGCGTCTCTTCAGGCAGCTATTCAGGGGAAGCACTGTTGAGCCCAAACAGTGGTCTTCGAGTGGGGGGATAGAATTGGGGCGAAGGGGCGAGCTTTTGAGAACCAGCCCGGGACATTTGTCAGTGGGACACCTTTCCTTTTCAGCACATCAATGAGGGTGCCCAACGGGAAAGGACACGGTCCCAAGGAGCTCCTGGCAGCAGAGGGGCACTCACGTTAGGCACTGAAGGGAGGGGGCGGGGGTCACCTATTAGCAGGAACATTTGTCCCTGAGTGATCAGAATTGAGGAGGGTGCATACTGCTTCACAAAAAGAAACACGAAACATGTGAGCAATCATGCAAACTGAACTTCCCTTGTATGCACAATAGTCTTGGATCTCTACTCTTGCATATGAACAAGCATGAGTGTAACTAATACATATGAAATAAGTTGCTAAAGGGCATGTGTATAGTTAAGCTTGAGGGCGCTTATGACTTAAGGGGTGTCTAGAGCTCCAGGACGTCTCCTCCCACACCTATCCATCACTGTGTGCCTGGGGGGTTCTTGGGAGCAAAGGGTTTCCCTCTTACCCTGTATCCTTGTTTGTGCCGGGCGCTATGGATGGGAGTCACCCCCTTAATTCTCTGCACCACCTGTGTGTGAGCATAGAAGAGGGTCTCTCGAACATCCAGTGCTACCCCCACCTTCTGCATGGCCAGTTTTGTATCCAGGGATCCCCATGTCGCATCCAGTGCTACCCCACCTTCTGCACTGCCTGTGAGGTATTTAGGGCGCTCTGAGTCGCATCCAGTGCTACCCCCACCTTCTCCACTGCCAGTGATGTACCCAGGACTACCCATGTCGCTTCCAGTGCTACCCCCCACCTACTGCACTGCCAGTGATGTATGTAGGGCTCTCTGTGTCGCATCCAGTGCTACCCCCACCTTCTGCACTGCCAGTGATGCATCCAGGGCTACCCATGTGGCATCCAGTGCTACCCCCCACCTACTGCACTGCCAGTGATGTATGTAGGGCTCTCTGTGTCGCATCCAGTGCTACCCCCACCTTCTGCACTGCAAGTGAGGTATGTAGGGCTCTCTGTGTCGCATCCAGTGCTACCCCCACCTTCTGCACTGCCAGTGATGTATCCAGGGCTCCCCATGTCGCATCCAGTGCTACCACCCACCTTCTGCACTGCCAGTGATGTATTTAGGGCTCCCCATGTCGCATCCAGTGCTACCACCCACCTTCTGCACTGCCAGTGATGTATTTAGGGCTCTCTGTGTCGCATCCAGTGCTACCCCCACCTTCTGCACTGCCAGTGATGTATGTAGGGCTCTCTGTGTCGCATCCAGTGCTACCCCCACCTTCTGCATGGCCAGTGATGTATCCAGGGCTACCCATGGCGCATCCAGTGCTACCCCCCACCTTCTGCACTGCAAGTGAGGTATGTAGGGCTCTCTGTGTCGCATCCAGTGCTACCCCCACCTTCTGCACTGCCAGTGATGTATCCAGGGCTCCCCATGTCGCATCCAGTGCTACCACCCACCTTCTGCACTGCCAGTGATGTATTTAGGGCTCCCCATGTCGCATCCAGTGCTACCACCCACCTTCTGCACTGCCAGTGATGTATTTAGGGCTCTCTGTGTCGCATCCAGTGCTACCCCCACCTTCTGCACTGCCAGTGATGCATCCAGGGCTACCCATGTGGCATCCAGTGCTACCCCCCACCTACTGCAATGCCAGTGATGTATTTAGGGCTCTCTGTGTCGCATCCAGTGATACCCCCACCTTCTGCACTGCCAGTGAGGTATGTAGGGCTCTCTGTGTCGCATCCAGTGCTACCCCACACCTTCTGCACTGCCAGTGATGTATTCAGGGCTCTCTGTGTCGCATCCAGTGCTACCCCACACCTTCTGCACTGCCAGTGATGTATTTAGGGCTCTCTGTGTCGTATTCAGTGCTACCCCACACCTTCTGCACTGCCATTGATGTATCCAGGGCTCCCCGTGTCGCATCCAGTGCTACCCCCCACCTTCTGCACTACCAGTGATGTATTTAGGGCTCTCTGTGTCGTATCCAGTGCTACACCTCACCTTCTGCACTGCCAGTGATGTATTTAGGGCTCTCTGTGTCGTATCCAGTGCTACACCTCACCTTCTGCACTGCCAGTGATTTATCCAGGGCTCTCCAAGTTGCACCCAGTGCTGCCCCCCACCACCTGCATGCCCCCTCCTGTGACATCAAAGCTATTCCATCAGTGGAACAGTTTAAAACTTGGCTCAAACGTCATCTGCTTTTGAGGGAGGGCTCCTCCCAGACCGCATTACCATCCTTTCTCGGCTGAACCCTCAAGCCACCTCTGCTGCTTGCGCCTCACAGGATCACACAAATGTAAAGTGATATTATGTATATATCTATATAGTGTGGTTCTAGGTGCCAAGTGTCAGATTATGTGTTGTTGTCTAGTTTCTGTCCCCGACCTATGTTCCTTTATGACCCTTTCATGACCAGGTATATCACATCCATTCTTCCAATGACACTGGTGAAGGCACCCTCGCTAGGGACTGCCTCCGCCTTGCGTAACTGACCTGTGTAATACTCTGTAGGTCATTTCTGGCCAAAGTGTCATTCTGCCAATTTAATAACTCCTAGTATTATTTAAGCATATGGAATGCAAATCAAAACCTTAATAAAATCTGTATCCACTAAACCTGGGAAGATATGTTCAGTTGCTTAAATTATCCACATCCTGGGTTCACCATTTAAACAAAGTGTGTGATCCTGGGCAAATAATTTAATCGCACTGTGTCATAACTGCAGCTCCATAATTGATTCACTTCATAGCTTATGTTAATACATCATGCCATTTAAAAAAAGCCTAATGACCAAAGAGTTGTTCCAAATACGATAACAGTGCAATTTAGGTATTTTGCACCACATTATTTGCCACTTGGCTTACTTATGGCAACTTATTCTAAAGTCACTTCCATGGTGCCTCCAAGTATCAAAGACTGATGATGATCCTCGCAATGTCCCTTTCTGTGAAGTCACTTTTGGTGCAATCCATATGCAAATTTCGAGATTTGCATGTGTGATATGTGTTATTACTTAGCTAGACTTTCATTTGGGGGCAGCCAGTGTAGCCCTGTCTTACTGTGGCATGCCTTTTTTCTGGGAATCCTGTCCGGGTCAGCACTGTTGCTGTGTGCTCCTGCTCGGCCTAGCTACCTGTAGAACAGCAATCTGGAGCATGACACAGACAGCAATCTGGCCGTATGCTCCTGCTCTGCACCCTCCATGCACAATGGGGGGCATAGCAGGAACACGCTCTGTGCCTCACTCCAGGCTGTTGACTGCACCATAGGCCCAATAAGGGGCAGAATCAGATGCAGACCAGGAGCACACAGCTTCATGCCCCCCTCCTGTCCCCATGTTACAGTGAGAGGGTACAGAGTCAATCATATGGGGGCAGAAACGATTGTGTGTCAGTTTAGCATTAATTTCCCAAGGTGCATTTGGGGGGAAAAGTAGCATGACTTTTTTTGTGGCCACCGCACCACTCTTGCAATACTGGATACTCCCCCGATCCCAACAATCACTGGTTCTTGCCTTAATGCTGTTCATGCATCACCAGCTGCAGGTCCTACCCGGAGAGGTGAGGTGAGTAGGTGAAAAGAAGCCCCCCCCCCCCCGGCAGTCAAACAAGAAACAGAAAAGACCCACAGACCTATACACTGGCATTTACATTTCAGCAGACATGCAGACTGGGTTCCCGGACTTGATATAGGTGACAAGGGCCCAATCCTGGGTGGTACTGGACTAATGGCCCACCGAATTCCACATCCTTCTTAGGCATTCAGCAAACCAGTGAGTTCTCTACTAATTCAGTGGCAAACATGCATGCAAGGCCTGCAGGGGGCTCTAGTTTGGTAGTACTCCCATAGAGAGTCAGCGGGCCTGATCAGAGCCCTATAATCTTTGGGGGGTTGTGGTAGCCTTATAAATGGTCCAGTTTACTTCCTGGTTCTCTCTGGGTTGACAGGAAAATATCACATGTGCACATCATACAAATTGGTCATTGGGAGTCTCCCTAATCCCGAGTATTAGAAGCCAAAAGAAGATTGCACATGTGTTGCACACTCAGTTACAGCTGCTGAATCCCCTGTCCCCAAACAAGTGTATCATTTCCCCCATGCTATTATTCTCTTTGCCACAAAAATCTGGTGCATACAGTTGCAGTCCCTCAATGTAAGGTGCACGCCTCAAACCAATCCTGGGATTTTACCTCAAAAATAGCCACTGACAAAGAACGTCACATGTCTCAAAGTGGTGCAAAGTGGTCTCGTGAATGTTCTCCTCCCTTGTACTAGTAGCCAGAATAAGTTGTCACGTGTTTTTACTCAGTTCCAGCTACTGAATATAATCCCCTTCCCCCAAACAATTCTATGATTTCTCTTCACTGCTGTTCTTTCTTCTCACAAAACGATTGCCCTCTCAGTTACTGTCACGGAATGTAATTTCCTGCTTGCTTCCAACCAATTCTGTGATTTTCTTCTCCCTTGCAGTCATTCACAAGAAATGACACAAACATGTTTGTCATTCAAGGTGGATTCTAACTTCCTGTCTTGTGACTAAAAAACATGACCTATCCCATTTCAGCTTTCTACCTCTCCTTCAACTAAATCATCTTTCAATTTTTCTCTGCCCCTCTGAACTAAACCCTTTCAATACTCGTCACCTCCTCAACTAAATCCTATTTTACATTCTCAACCGCTTGAACTTCTGTCTTTTGCCGCTGCCCACAGGACTACAGGACTAATCACAAACTCCAACCCTGAAGTCGGTATTCATCACCTTTGAGCATGAACTTCCCCTGACCACCTTGGCCCACAGGAAGTTCCGTAAAGTGTGTTTCAACTTTAGTCACGGAAATTCAGGGTATTCCAAATCTAGCAGAATACATTGAACCTGGGGTCTTCTCATGGGATCTGGAAACAGCCACAAGCCCCCACAAAAACAGCACGTCAGAACAGGAATGGATAACACAAATCACCTGATGCGCGGCAGAAGCCATCTCTATTTCCAGTAACAGCCATGCTGGTAGGTGTGATGTTAACGAATGAAATAATAATTAAAACTTTTACAACTAATCATAAATAACAAGGCGATTTCAATGTTCTTCCTCTTTTTAAATTTGCTCCTCCAACCCATGCAATTCCCTAGCTTTATCATCCCGCCTGAGCCCCAACTCGTGTTAATCCCTTACCCCACCCCGATATATACTTTTAACAAACAATGCGATCTTTTGTCGTCATTTATTATTCGTGATAAAAGTTATTCGTTATTTTCATTTCGTTGACATCACTGTATACCACCCGGGGTTGGTACTGCACGACTGTCATAGGATTGCAGAACCACTGAGGAAACGCACCAAAGCAGGTCGCCCCCTGCATGCAATTTCCATTTTTAAAAATAATGACCCGCTCAGTGTTTGCCTAAATAGACATTACAAAGGTTCAAAGAGCCCACTAGTCTCTGGCCCCCGTGAGCGAATTATATATCTCACAACAGACATAAAGGGGGTCGTTTTCTAAAAAGTGCAAGTTGCAAGCAGGGAACCACTAACATTTGCACTTACACGCTCTTGGCTCCCATGTATGCCATTTTAAATGCTCCCCAAGAGGAGAACAAACATGAAGTGAAGAACACAGCGAAAATGCCTAAATTCTACATTCTTACTCTTTGCTTTGTAAGAAATAAAACACTGCCTGGAAATTACACTTTGCAGGCAATGTTGTAGAATGGTTTGCAATTGAATCCAACTGCTATTTTCCAGGTGTAAATGTGAGGCGTACCAAATTGGAATCCTTTGGAATCGCATGCATGATCATCTCAGAAAGGCGTAAAACCGCGTGCTCTTCCAAGATGGAGCAGGAAAGCAAAGCAGAGATGCTAACTCTGCTTTGCTGCCCTCCTGTGCCTTGGAACAGCGGGGGAATGGGGCAGATCACTAAATGCATAAAAGCATTACACTGTGCGTTTACTCCTCCGCGTAATGATGAAAATGGCACCTGCATGTAGGACGTGTTTGTACACTTGGGGCCTGATTCACAAAGTGCTTTTCAATGTGATTGCGCCATTATAACATGCTTCTGTGAATCAGGCCCTTGGTCTTTTTGTACTTAAGAAAACAAATAAGTTCACCCAGGAAACCTTAGTGCTGCAGCATAGAACTCAGGTCTTGGGTGTTGGCCGTTACATCCAGGTACCCCTGAATAGTCCTCAGAGGATCCCTAGTCTCAGTGTGGAACATGCCACTACACTTGGCATACTCAAAAGGGCACTGTCCATCTAAAGACTTTCAGACAACTGTGCCCTTTTACTAAATAATGTATGCACATTTCCAAGCAAGAGGGTGGGGTTAGAATGGGATGTAGGCAGCAGAACTGTAGACCACCACCATCCCAACCTGTATTATCCTGTTTGAAGTTTAACCCACCCTCCAAACTAGCCATCATGGGTCTGTTCCGCTAAACCCCATCTTTTCCCCCATCCTTACCCCTTAGCACCAGGGATGTCATTTCACCAAAATGCCAGGGGTAGCGGAAGTGACATTACACGGCCGTTGACCTCTGATGACATCACAGGAAGTGATGTCATTTGATCCCAACCTAAGCTGACATCAATGGAAGCGATGGAACACGACCTTGCACCCCATGACAAAACAGGAAGTGGCATCACATAGCATTGTTTGTGAGTACACTACAAAAAATATGGTTAGGATATCACTGTAAAGTGATATACATTTCATACAAGAATGGATCACCATATGTATCATTAATATTAGTGCGTATAGGCCCATAATAGCAAATCACTGTGAATGCAAGCAGATGTCCAAGGCCAAACGATAATGATGTGTTATTATATAGCAATTACGCTTAAGCGCTTCATATGGAATCCATGTACATACAAAATCACCAAACCTGTGTTGGTACTCATTTATCAAGCAAAGCAGGATGAAAGGCTGAGTGGACCTTGCTGGGAGTCGAACCTGCAACCTGCAGATCGCACACACATTGCAGCAGCCCGTGCTCAACCCACTGAGCTATTTTACCAGCTAATGCAATCAGAAAACCAGCCACTCCAGAAACAAAGAGCCACATGCTGCTGGACACAGCCCATGAGCCTCAATGTAAATACATATATATATTTTTTTTTGTAGACTTTTTTTGGGGGGTAGCAAAGGAGACCACAGGGGTCGCAGTTAAGACCCCTAAATGACCTCTGTGCCGGGGCGGTTACACAGAAGGGAATGAAGGGGGATCGAGTAGCTGGAAGGAGGAGTTTGAGGGGAACGTTGTGGGGCTGCCTAAGTGTCTCTTGGTAGCAATGTGAAGCACGGTCAGGCTTCTGTTTTAGGGTCTATGCATCTTAGGCACATCTCTCTCTCATGGGCTATGTGGTGTCCTGTTGAGGCAATTTAGTCTGTTTAGATGCTATGTGAGAAACTATCAGTGGGTGTTTTAGGCTTTCAATAACACTGTCAAAGCAGGAACTTGAAGTCTTGCATATCCTCATGGACGTGGCATTGCTTTCAGCTTTGGAAAGCAGCAATTCACAAAGAAATTACAAAGAATGAAAAGTAAAAACCATCATGTTCTAAAAAGAAACTATTGATAACTATAATGTCTTCCGGTCCTTCATCATCTCGCTGTCCTGTGTGTAGTTTTGCCAACCAGAAAAGCGTCTTTCTCAAGGTTGTGATGGCACATATAGAGCACAGTAACAATGTGATGTCACACAATGCAAGCACCATTATTATCACCAGCTATCTGAGGGTAAATGCGTAACAGGAGAGAGTCAGGAACAAGTGTAAATAAGATACAAGAGAGAGAGTAAGTGAGAGACAGTGGCACTGCATGGGAAGAAAATATGCAGTCTCTGTATTTATCTCGAGTTAAAAACCACCTTCTCAGATTATGCAAAGTGCTTCTACTGTGGATGAATCCCGTCTGGTCCAGTGGCAGAAACTCCTGTATCACCAGCTTCAGGCGGTCTGTCGATATCTTGCGTAAGATCTTTATGTCCACGCTGATCCTGGATAACGGCCTCTAGGAGCTGGACTCTGCAGCATCTCTACCAGCCTTGGGTAGAACAACCACCAGGGCCTCTAGTAAGGCACTCGTTAACCTGCCCAGTGATATGGCCTCCAAATAGACTCCCAAATGCCTAGGGGCAAGAAGATCCTTACAAGCTCTGTAAGATTCCACCGTGATACCATCAACCCCAGAGGTCTTCCCAAAACCCAAAGTATCAATTGCACGTTCAACATCCAGAAAATCCATCAGAGTGCCCGTTGCCACTCCCTGCTTGTTAGTCAAAGCTGTGAAGCCCCGCCTCTTCTAACCATTTGGCTGCCCTTTCAGCCTCGAAACCAGACTGTTCAGCGTATAATCACTCATAAAAAGACTTTAAACACTTTCCTGATGTATTCCTGATCAAAGATCGGAGCACCGGTTACATCCCGGACCCCATCAAATGGGCGCTTCCTCACCTCCCTGTTCACCAGCCAGGCAAGAAGCCTTCCCGGTCTATCACCTCAGCATGCTATTGCACCACATCAGATATCCAGCATAATAAAAAGCGCCCAACCTCTTGCATGCTTCACTTAGTTCCCCACCGCCTTCACATGCACATCTTGTACAACTTGCCCCATACCCTCATATTGCTCCAACCGAATCAGATCCCGCTCCACCCGAGACACCGTGCTGCTTAATGCTCTATGGCTCCCCACCCTGATAAACACCATTAATGACTCCCATTGCATAGACCTACTAGCAGTTGACCCCCAGTTGCATTCCAGAAAATGTCCAAGCTCATCTCACAGAGTCAATGTAAGAGCCCCATCCAACAGAATATCATTGCGAAACCTCCACGTCATAATGGGAGCTACCCTACACCGCTTTGCCACTGCCACCAAGAGAGGAGGGGCCTAATCCAACAACATCCTATCCAGAAACTCCACCTTCGGGATCAGTCTAGCTTCTTACGCTCCCAGGAAGGCATAAACAATACACAAAAAGAAACCATGCAGCCCAGAATAGTAGCAATAGCAGTGCTCCAGTCCATGTTTTAGATGCCAAACACCACTAAGAAACATATCACATAACATTTTCGTAAGCATCCTAGTTGTTTGTGTCAGCAGCCTCCCTCTCAAGCTCAAGGACTCCAACTGCAGTGGATACCGTTGAAATCCCCTACCCACAATATGCCTTATTATCCTGATGCCTTATTATCAGCTCACCAAGCATTCAAAAAACCCTGCTTGATCCACATTCGTAGCATAGGTGGCAAGTATAGCACCGGACTCCGAAGGTGTCTACCCACTATCCCCACATATCTCCCGTCTGAGTCATTTAGCGTGTGACACACTGCTAGCGGCACAGTCTCCCTAACCCATTTAAAAACCCACTTAGCGTAGGAGGAGAAGGACGACCCCACTACTAACCCCTTCCATCTGACCCATAGTCTATCCAACGCAGCCTTCATCAGGTGGGGATCCTGTTTTAGAGCCACGTCAATGCTATGTCTGACCAAATACGACTGAAATGTTCTCCTATTTACAACAGTAATACCCTGAACATTCAAGTTTATCACATTGAGGGAGGTCATGGGCATGTACTGAACATAACATCAGTTAGGCTTAGATGGGTCAACCCAGAGCCCTCCCAGCACTTTCCCACTGTAGAAAATAGAAACCCAGTCAGAAAATAGAGTAAAACAATATAACCACCACACAAACCCTCCAACCCCCTTTCTCCCTCCCCCACACCGTCTCTGATCCCCCCAATACACAGACGCATCCCCCCTCTCAAAAGAGCCAATAGGCCCATCAAGCAACATCCAATCGGAGGTCCTCTCTGAAACCCAGACGCCACCCGAGGACAAAGTCCAGACTCCAAGAGGAGAACTCTGGAGTCAGCAAGCCCCAACAAGGAACACAGTGAGGGAGCAGCCGAGCCTAACTCACCCACCCATCAATATAAAAAGTCACAATCTCATGGCCCCACACACATCGAAAACCAGTGATAGAAAAAGGAGTTGAAGCTCCCCTAATGTAATCCGAACAGACTCCTCAAATGGGCCACTACAAGACTACTCAGACAGCACCCCAGCACAATAACCACAGAGCATAGGAAGAGCCCCTGCACCCTTCCACAGACCAAGCAGGTGAAGCAGCAGCCCACCAGCCGATGCATCAACTCCATCCGCACTCACCACCCCCCTGCCAGACATCGCCCCATTTGGCAGTTTGTGTATCTGACCACAACACCTGGCCATGACCAGGGCCCGAAGGGTTTCCCCCAGACCCACTCTGTGACCCACCACCTTGTCAAATGCTCTCTGGCCAAATCCATGTTTTCTTTACGTATCCTGAGCTAGGATCCTTAGCATCGCAGGATAAAACATAACATACTTAAAGTTAAGGTCTCACAGCTTCTTAGTAACAGAATCACTGCTTTTGTATGTCCTGTGTGAAGTCCCGGAATATAAGGATCCTCCAACAACCGACCTGGTAAGGTGACTGCCTCCTAGCATCTTGCAGCACTGTCTCAGGAATTCAAAGGTTTTGCAATCAGTACCCGATGTGGGGCCACCATCTAAGGTTGCCTTCCCAACACTCTTTTGATTGTAAACCACAAAGGTATGCCAAGAGAATCCACCAGGAGCCTAGCCTGAAACAGCTCTGCACTGGGCCCTTCTTCACCCCCTGCAATGCAGAGGATCATCACGTTACAACTCCTGGATCGTCCCTCAGTGTCCTCTGCCCTGTATTCCAAGGATCTTGCCACAGCTGCAGGGGCCTCAACCCTGACCCTCAACATGGCCACCAAATCCTCTGTGTCGTTCACCCTTTGGTCCACCTCAGCAACTCTCTCATTAACTTTCTTGAAATCCGCTTTCACCAATGAGACTACAATCCCTAATGATTGGACTTTACTTTCAAGAGATGCCCCTGATTCCTGTATAGCCCCTTAAGACTCTCCAACATGGTAATGCCATCTCCTGGCATCACGCCGGGAGTATCCACAGGGGCTGTTGCAGTGTCCTGGACTGTTTTCCCTTGCTGCCAAAATAGTGGTCCCGCTTCTGCTTTTGGCCGTTCACCATTTTGGTGCTCCCAGGAGCCCCACCTATCCGAAGGCCTGCCTCGACCTCAGCACCCAGAAGGTATGCAGACATAGGGCAAGGAGTGTACAAACGGGTGGCAAGCCCGCCGTTCTCCCCTGAAATACCCCGGGAGTGGGGGTGGCCAAAATCCACAAGCCACATGATCAAGCAACTCTATGGGAAGACACTCCACAGGAGGCCCCACAGCGCTGCCACAAGCTCACCCAGCCAGTTCAGCAACCTTCACAGGTCCCGCTCCAACTGTTGTTAAGCAGGGCTAAGCAGCGCTGTCCCTCCGCCCCTTGTACCCAGGGCCCCACGCTCCCACCAGTGCTCATCCGGACAATGCTAGAGTGCCACAACCCCTCAGAGCCCCCAGGTTCTCATCGAAATGAAGTGGCATGGCAACGAGGCCAAGTTCCAAACTGGCAGAAGCGCTGCTCCACTGATCCATGTCAGTCCGTTCACATCCTTCCCATGCTAAATCTGACCTGCTGAGCGGCCCGCCGGTGCCCGAGACCCTCACATTTATGGAGAATTTAACAGAGCTATCGAGCAAAAGATTTAACAGGATGTCTAAGGGAAGTTGCCCGGAGCTCAGAAAGCTCCCATCTTCCTCCTTTGGCAGCTGGCCACACCCTATTTCATTGTATTCGTAACCATTCTGGTTTGTTATATATGTTTCACTCTGTGGTTGTTGCTGCCCTTCAACTATGTCTATTCTATTGGCTTTGACAAATTGCAGTCCTTTATCTATACTTTCGTTCTAGGCTTTTGGTTTATTGGGAAACCTTGTAACCCTTCTAATATACCCCTTTCAAGCCATATCACAGATCCCACCATGGAGGTCAAGTGGTACTTTTGGGACCCAGGAGTTCCTCCCACAGCACAGCATCCTTCCGGGTGGCAGTCCATCAGAGATTACCCTGAGCCAACTTGATTTTCTCCCCTCACTTGTGTGTAGCATTCACAAAAGAAGATAGCGATCAGTCTCGTGTTTACCCCAGTGCTCTAGCTGACCATCTAATAACTGTGCTTCCCAGGGGAGGGGGGCTGACCCATCTTGTGGACCTGCCTTTTGCCTAAGGCACAGATGAGCACCACTAAGAGCCGCCCACATGGATATGCAACAGGTAAGAGGTGGGAGCCGTGTTCCCAATAACCTGCATCCCCTCCAATAGTTTTTTATGCTGCTATAGACCATCATTATGAGCAAGAAAGAGCAATCACTGCCACCGCCACCACCGCCGCTAATACGCACTGCAGGCGAAAAAGAACAGTAGGCCTCATTTTATGTTGGCCGATCTGGTAAAAAAGTGGTGGTATTCGTGAATACTGGCACTTTACCGGACCAGCCAACTCTGGGTTTGCCAGTGGGGCACCTGGGTTTCCTCCACCTAAGAGCTGAAGGTAAGCCAGGTGCCCTGCCAGCAAAAAAGGCCCTCATTACCGGCACTGGCATTGCTGGTGCCGGTAATGATGGCAAATCCCCTCATGGGGTCGTATCGGACCCCATGAATAGGACTCCATGAATGGGGATTTACACCATCACTCCGGCACCCATAATCCGGCGGCATTGCTGCCAGATCAGGTGCCAGAAAGGGTATCTACATTTGCCGGTATCCTGGTGGATCTACCGCCACGATAACAGCAAAGTAAGTGTAAGGCTGTATATGTCTTCCAATACAGGTTTGTGAGAGAGAAACAACGTTAGTATGTGCTAGACTCGAAAGATGGTAAACCACTGTGAAGCACAAGGGAAAATTGCGGCTTTCCCTTGACTTTCAAATGGTGGAAAAGCTTTTAAAGCCCTCAGCCAGGACTGTGCATTCCCCTATTAACAGTCACTATCAGGCACAATCGTGAACAATGATTAAAGATGGAAAGTATATCACTGATTTAGGGCTCTCGGAACCCACACCTTTGCCCAAGCATGCTCTAATGACTAGATGAATGTGACATCTATTGGTCTAGTATGTGCTGACCTTCTCGCCACACATGTGACATCTCCTTCTATTTCACTCTTTGTTGCCCTACCTGTTGATGTGAAAGCTGTTTCAATTTCCCTGTTTCTTTTATTTCAGTATTACTAATTGTAAAAGGGGAATAGCCTATCATGAACACAGCTGGGCAATCACCTCAATAGACTCAATAGAGGGGAATATAAACATGCTCACCTTGCTGCAGCAAGGGGCAAAGGCTTGGCTGCAGAGCAGAGAGCAGAAAGAGGAGGAAAGGAGCCCAAGGCAAGGAGGATCCCGACAAGTATATCCCATACCCTCAGAGGGACCACATTATAAAAGGGAGCAAGGAGCCTCCGCAGCGCAACAACTCAGACACTAGTGAGGGCTGGAACAGGAGAAATATTGAATGACTGGTAAGACCTATACCACAGACATTGGTGGAGACCAGGTAAGGCAACAGTCCGGAATACGTCAAGTGTTATATCTCAGACATTGATAGAAATCAGCCTGCCGAAGAGAAGAGAACATGCACTCAGCATGGCTGCCCACAGCTGGAGGGTGGCAATATCATAGCCTGGCAAACATCCTAAGCAAGGCAGATGAAATACTTGCTGGTAGGAATGTATTGCTACTGGATAAGGTGGGTGGTCCCTGTCTGGAGGGTGAGATGATCAATGGCTGGCAACTACTCTAAGAAAGTGGAGACATCATTCTTGCTGCTCGCTGATGACAAGAAGTAATCTAGGTGGTATATCCCCGAAAATGAGAAGCCATGAAATGAGCAAGGTGCAATAACCCAGAGGATGCGAAGTCAAGAATTGAGCTGGACGCTTTCTCTCTGGCAATGTATACTAGAGTACGGAATCAGGGGAAGAGCCGTAACCTTCTAGGTAAGACCGTGAGACACCATAGGTTATCTCGACCAGGCACCATTAACACAGATTGGCTTCATTTCTTTCTAATGATATTTCCCTAGATCCTATTGGCAATCATCCTAAACCCCTTTCGAACTGGTGACAGGAGATAAGAGGTGCATTGGACTCCCTGATTCAAAATATGTGCAATTGGCTACCCTATCCTTTCACTGCTTTGCTTAGCCTTTTCCTAAAGGTGAATATGCTGTTTGATTGTGGAATGACCCTTACCCTCATAGGTGCACCTCAACTCAAACACGACAAGGCCAATAAAGGTTGTACTGACTATTGAGGCTGTTCACCATAACAGAAGGTAAATGACACTTGCTTGGCCTTTGATTTGTGGCTGATATCCTGCCATTTGGAGCAGTCCATAGGAGCCATGCACACAACATACGCAACAGTGTCCAAGGCAAAAGCATGTGTGCCACTGCTGGCCTCCAATGCTCCGAGCAGGTTTTCCAATTAGCCTCAGACTTCCTAACTCTCTCCCGGCATTTATTTGGATCAGTTATATTTCCTGTGGTCATCTGGCCCTCATCTCCATGGTCTCATACTTTCTTCTCGAGAGCATGCAATAGTACTTCTCTTTTAGATGAGTGTGAAATATCTAGATAAAGAGGCAATTCACGGAATTACCAGGAAAAGCATAATGCACAAGGGCAGAAACTAACCACAAGAGTGCGAATGTTAGAGCATGTTTATATTCTATTTCCTTTATCTTTAGTATTAACAATGCATGTATCGCAGACATAAACCATTATGGATGTAACAAAGCTTTCCATCATCTAAAAAGTGGACCTTTTGTAGTTGCCCTGCAAATTCGACTTTTAGTTTACATTTTATTTAAAAAAAAAGAGAAATAATATGGACTGTAATTACAAAAAATAACTCTTAGGGCCTAATTCATGGAAGTGTGTTATATTGGCGCAATCTCATTGGAAAACATTCCATGAATCAGGCCCTGTATGTTACACAACGTGCCCCATGAACGCAATTCTAACGTAAGCCATTCAAGAATGATGTTTGCATATTCAACGCTCTGTGTCTGATCTCAACGAGACAAGTGAACCACGGCAGCATTCTCATCTGCTTGACCACCTTTCAGTACAAGCCCCAGCCTTGCTAGGGAGCCAACTATTTACCAGTGAAGAGTGTGAATTGATAGAAATTCTCACAATATATGTATATGTATATATATATATATATATATATGCGCGCATGTATATGTGTATGTATTTATTTACTTATTGTGATCTGTGCAGCGCCAGATGCAGTAGAGATTTTGAGGCTGAAAAAGAGAAGGCAGAAGGACAGGGGGGCAGGAAAGATACACTGCAGTAAACGCAAGCAACAAAACAATGTAGAATCTTCATCTAACGTGATGGGGCGCCGCCTCCCTGGGGAATTGTCTGTTGTTCTCATCATGGAGGGAGAACCAGCTCGTTCATTTTGTCATTCACAATTCAACAGGTGTGAACACGAATTTAAGTAGAGAGGTCTTGCGCGAGTAGATCGCGTTCCGGTGCATTCCTGAGTTATGGAAGGTGTTGTAGCTCTCATTTCCGGGAGTGGGGGGCTTTCTTTCAGCGACAGAGACCGAGAACAGACATAAGTCCTGTGTCAGTCCTCCTTTTCCTGGTGTGTGCCATTTGTAGTGGGATGTAAGGGGAGGGTCCCAGTGTTTGAGCAAGCTGGTATTGAACAATGAATTGGTTAAATAATGTGGGTCCTTTATTCCAAAACAGTTTGTAAGGCCTAGCATTTTACGACTATCCTCTGTTCCACCACTATTCACTGAAAGGAACTCAAGGCTTTAATGATGTGGTGTCTGCGTTTAGGTTAATACTGCATGAGCCTGGTCGCTCTGTTTTGTATCTGTTGCAGTTGTAAGGTTTGGTCTTTTGGTATGGGGGCATGGTATTTTATAGAGGCTTATGAAGCGCAACATACACCTTGAAAAGGCCCCACAGCTCCTATGAAGGCTCTCCAAAGGCAATTCTCACCCAAGGTTCACAACAATGGAGAGTGATTACTGAGGGAATAAGAAGGTCTTCCGGCTCTGTCTGAACTTCGGTGATCGGCAATAAGGTGAAGATCAATAGGCAGACCATTCCCTAATTGAATTGCCTGGACAGAGAAAGAGCGACCATCCAATCTTTCGTATCTAAAACTAGGCCTCACAAATAAGTCCAGCAGAGGCTGACTGCAGCACTCTGGAAGGAGAGTAGCGATGGAATCTGACCCTGTAAAAGTGGGTGTATTATAGAAGACTTTATGCATGAGGCAGAGGACCTTAAACGTTACCCCTTGAGCAACTGGAAGCCGGTGCTGTATCCGAAAGGAGGAGGAGACGTGGTCTCTGCAACTCAAAGGAAATAGAAGCCTTGCAGTCGCATTCTGTATCATCTGAAATCTGTGGATAGCCCGGTTCAGTAACTATAATTAGATTGCATTACAGAAATCTAATCTAGTGGATACAAATGCATTGACCAGTTATGTCTTATGAGAGAACATAAGATAGTCCAACAATCTCTTAAGTGAGTGCAGGTGATAGAGACAGGGACTGTCCACCGCGGCAATATGGCTCTCTAAAGAAAGGGAAGTTTGCAGTCAGACCCCCAGGTTCCTGATTTTTGAGTCAGGAGCACGGCACGCTCTCATCCCCTCCGGCAATAACTGAGATAAAATTGGAGAATAAGCTGGGGCTGATTGCAATATCTGAGTTTGCACAGGACACGAATATGCATTCGTTCAGCTTTGTGACTTGTATTTAGGAATGGGACAAGGTTTTCAGGAGGTGGAGTTGTAGGAGGAATCTCTTTATCACTGTGTTTATTCGATGGCAGGAGATATCATTGTCAATTACCTGGCAGGGATGGGGTGGGCCATTTGCCCAGAAGAGAGAGCAAAGTGGATCTGATGTGTAAGATGGTGGTAAGTATTTCATTCTTGTAGGCTTTGGTTCAGAGCTTCTGTGTCTGCATCACCACCAGGTCCTCGGTGATGTGGGTGCTCGCAGAGTGTCGGTCGCGAGTTTTGAATATCATTTGTACCCCATCAGCATAGAGCTGAAATTACTTGGTGAAGGGTCTAATATATTGGGCAGAAGGGTGCCCATCAGCATGAAAGAGACAGAGGGATAAGGATGAGCCTTGTGGGATGTGACATTGGCCCTAAGTGTGATTGGTCAGGAATCTGCCAATGTTTACATGGGAAGATCGTCCGTTTGAGAATGAATGCAGTGAGGGGGCTGCCCGACAGTCCCATAGTATCATGTAATGAATGTATAAGGATGTTGTGCTCTATGCCATCAAAGGCTGAGAGCAGATCAAAGCATCATAGCATCACTCTCTGATGTTTGTGGATGCGATTTAGGATGGATATCCCTGATGAACACTCAGTGGGCTTTAACTTAAGAAGCCATTTTCTAGAGAAAAGGAGCATTACATGGTGATATCCTCATTGAAAGAAATAGCAATCACATATGCCCATAGTAGGAGATGTGGTTGAGTGGTTAACTTGTTGGCTGTAACTATTCCACTTGACCAAATTGTGTGATCCTCAGCCGTCTCCACTATCTCCCTGGACCTGGATCTCATATCTGTCAGAATTGGATGGACACAGAAGGTTCCTAGTCATTGCATAGAATGCTAAACCATCGAATGCCATACCATAGAAAAAAATGCATCGAAAAAAAGCATCTACTGCATTTTTTTTTTTTAATGGGGCGGGTTCACCCTAAACCCCCAACCCCCAAACCCCCAACCCCCTTTTTTCATTTTTCACCTTTAAAAACCATTTTTATTAAACTAAACCCTTTACCATTTAAAAAAAATGAATTTGATGCTTTTTTTCGATGCATTTATTTCTATGGTATGACATTCGACAGTTTGGCATTCGATGGAATGACCAGATACCACACAGAATTGGAATACATTCTTGCACTAAATGCTATATTCAAAACTGAAGATGTACTACAACCTTTAGAGGCAGACTCTTAATTTCTCTATCAACCTCTATCAACCGGTATATAAATTCTGAGAAGTTGACTTTGTGCTGCAGGTTGGGACAGGGATCTGCTAAACGTCTTTACCTGCACTCCTACAAACAATATTTTCAAAGAGCATGCACCGAGCTGAGCTATGTCGCAATGTGGCAGCCTTGCGAATGAAAACGATGCCATCTGGCCTGCACCACATTAAGTCACCAGAGAAGCAACGTCTCGTGTGACATGACTGATGTCTGAATGAGCTAGAACATGCATTGATAATGTATCTTCTACCCAGCCTTGCGAAAACCAAATACAAAATGCATTAGATTCAAGCATTCAAAGAAAGTTGACATAAATGTTTACAGACCACTGATAACACAGTGTATATTTGCTTTAGAAAAAAATGTGGTATTGCATTCACATTTCCTGTTTCTTTATTCATGGCTTGGTTAGAAGTAGTTGGAAGCCGGTTGGCAGCCATTAAACTGATAAATTCTAGCAGGCACTAAGTGCCATGAAATAAACATGATATGAATATGAAATGTAAGCGCCCCCAGTGAGGATACTGTACCAACTGCATCGCCAATGCCCCGGGGATATAGTACAATTTTCATAGTATGTATTTGTGGAGCACTGCAGTGGACACAAAGGCCCTAATTCATGGAACGTTCAGCGCAGTGCAAAGTGACTTTGCTCTACCAACAAACACGTTGAACCAGGCCTAATTCACAGAGCTGTGCATTTCTGCAGAGCAAAGTCACTTTGCACTGCAAAAGTACTCTTTGCACCGTGCTAAATGGGCCTAATTCACAAAAAAGCACTACGAGCCCGATTCATGGAATAGTGCGCAGAAATGCTGCAATGCCCGCACGCCGCGAAGGACTCTGCACAATCCTGCGCATAGAATGTTTTCTGCCTGCTATGCGTATTAATGGAATTGGTCGGGCAAACTAAACGTGCACGTAAGACACGCCGGAACTCTCCCCAAATGCCCGCACGCAAAGCAAAAACAGACAGAAACAGCTACCTTTGCATGCTCACCAGGCATGAATACATGCACCCTTAAAGCAGTGCATGGCGTCCCACACAAGCAGGCCAGCATCTTGGTAACCATGCATGTGGTCCCCCATAACGGTTACCAGCACCCCGACAACATGCGTGCGATTTAATGTAACTCATGTAAAACTCAGTAAATCTGTGTGCAAAACCCTGTAAACCGTTCCTGCACCCCGCTGCACTGCATACGTGCACCCCTAAGTTAGATCGGTACCCCGGCTATGTACAAGCACCCCTAAATCCGACACTCGGTCTTACCTCTGCATGCTGAATCCCATGAGCAAGTGTCTGTACGCTGGCCTTTGGGTAGAGGATTTAATGAGGTCTTCGCATGGCCATTTCCCTGCCAAGAGGTTGCACGGTCAGATTCATGAATACGTATTGTTCTGCACAATTGCGGGCATGCAGTGGACTGCTTGCGGGCCATCTCTCTTAATGCCCACATTTTCTGTTGTTCTTTCTCAATTTACGAGTTTGGCCCCCTTTCCCTGCCCTGTGCGCAAGCCATGCCCATGCTCTGCGTGGTGTCTCGTGCAAGGCACTCGGCCGCTCGCAGAGACGTGCTGAACCTGGGCAAAGTCCGCGAAAAGTACAAAAAAGTGCTGCACAATCGATTCCATGATTCAACAAACAGGATTTTGAAAATTCACTATTTACCACACAAATAATTCCATGAATCAGGCCCTAAATCTGGCTATTAGTTCTTTAAAAAAAAGGTGGCCCTTTTAGTGCAGTGAAAAGAGTGCTTTTGCAATGCAAAGTGACTTTGCTCTGCAAAAATACACTAGCACCGCTCTGTTAATTAGGCCCGGTTCAACCTGTTTGTTCTATTTGCACTGCGCTAAACGTTCTACGAATTAGGCCCAAACTCTTGTTTCTCCGTCTTTGCCCATGAGCCCGCACCAAAATTAAAACCAGCCAACAGAGAAATAGGAGAACCCATTGAAGGACGTTAACTATCAACCTCTTGCCACCTTAAAGGCATCCCATATTGGCGCTTCTCATGAACAGCACTGGCAATTCATATTCGATGGGAAAACAGGTCCCAATTGTTGTATCTGTACTGTAATGTAAGTGAGAATTAGTATGTGAAATAGTATTTTTATATTACCTGAAGCATATGTATTAACTGTTTGTAAAAGTTTTATTTTCATATCCAAATACAATTTAAAAAAAAAAACATTTTTTCTTATTGCTTTTTTAAGGAAAGTAGCTATTTACTTAAAATTAACTTCATTTATTATTCAAATCTGTACCAAGTGATCTCCAGGATCCTTATTTTTTAATTTCCTTTGTCAGAATTGTAAGGAGTGAAATATAGGGGGTAATTCATAGAATTCAGCGCACAAGTGGCGCACGCGGCTGGCGCACAGTGTGCACGTGCGAATCCCTGCGCCAGCCGCGTGCGCCAAAACCCATTTCCGCGCACAGCGTATTCATGGATTCCAGCCACCAAAACCAGCCGTGGCGCACAGTGGCGCATCGACCTTGCAGCAGCGCCAGTTACGCCCCCAAGAACGCCTTCCGCGCAGGGAAAAGCCATCAAAATCCCCAATCCAGCGCAAAGGGCTGCGCTAACTCTGTACCAGCACGGCAAGCGGGCTACGTGTATTTCAGGGGTTCACGTGAAGTTTCTCACGCGATCGGGCCTGGGGGAGTGTGCTACGTGTACTTCAGGGGTTCGCGTGAACTTTTTCACGCGATCGGGCCTGGGGGAGCAGGCTACGTGTATTTCAGGGGTTCGCGTGAACTTTCTCACGCGATCGGGCCAGGGGGAGCGGGCTACGTGTATTTCAGGGGTTCGCGTGAACTTTTTCACGCGATCGGGCCTGGGGGAGCGGGCAACGTGTATTTCAGGGGTTCGCGTGAAGTTTCTCACGCGATCGGGCCTGGGGGAGCGGGCTACGTGTATTTCAGGGGTCCGCGGGAAGATCCACACGCGAATAGCCTGGGCGCGTGTATTTCAGGGGTGCGCGGGAAGTTCCACACGCGAATAGCCTGGGCGCGTGTATTTCAGGGGTGCGCGGGAAGTTCCACACGCGAATAGCCTGGGCGCGTGTATTTCAGGGGTGCACGGGAAGTTTTACACGCGATTTCAGCAGGGTACGTGCATTTCAGGGGTGCCGGGGAGTCCTACATGTGATTTGACAGTGTGGGTCCTCCCAGGTGTTCCCTGTACACCCTCCACGGCCCCTGCAGGCAGCCCACACCACAGGGGACTACCCTGCATCCCTGGTCATGTCCCGCAGGCAGCCCACCCAACATGGGCATGCCCCCCAGCAAAGGCACATGTCTCCTTGAACTAATGAACACCAACTCATGTCCCCCACCCCCCCACCCCCCAGCACTGTGGGGCACCTGCCAGCAGGCCCCCACCCATGTCCAACTCATGTCCCCCACCACCCCCACCCCCAGCACTGTGGGGCACCTGCCAGCAGGCCCCCACCCATGTCCAACTCATGTCCCCCACCACCCCCACCCCCCAGCACTGTGGGGCACCTGCCAGCAGGCCCCCACCCATGTCCAACTCATGTCCCCCACCACCCCCACCCCCCAGCACTGTGGGGCACCTGCCAGCAGGCCCCCACCCATGTCCAACTCATGTCCCCCACCCCCCCCACCCCCCAGCACTGTGGGGCACCTGCCAGCAGGCCCCCACTCATGTCCAACTCATGTCCCCCACCCCCCCACCCCCCAGCATTGCGGGGCACCCTCCACCAGGCCCTCGCCCATGTCCCATCCATGCCCCCCTGCACCTGGGTCCCAACAATCCCCAATCATGTCCGTAATGGCCATCCTCCCCTGCCAAAAGGCCCAACCAACTATCACATCCACCCACATATCAAAGGCAATTACATGTTACACACCCAATGTAAATAATGCAAATGAACACATGTCTGTCACACACAATGGCTGCAAGTGAATGTTAAAACACCCAACATGACATGCATGAAAGCAATGAGATGATACGACACATTGAAGGATCAAAGTAAAAATGTATTGAAAATCAACTAGAATGGAAATGAAATGAGAAAAACCACAAAGAAAAACAACAAAAAGAAGATGAATGTCCATGAAAAAAATCCAAAAAATCAAAAAATCCATAGAAGAACCATTTACAAGACAATCCCGGGTCCATGAGCCCAACCAAATGAAACCTAACTATGTCAACTAACTAAAAACTGAACTATATACAAAAAAGTGGCGCATTGTCCAATCGCAACCAAATAAAAAAAAAAAATTCAAAGGAAACCTACCACTAACTATATAACTATATACAATGGCAGCGGGCAAGTCCTGCGGCTCACTCTGTGATGTTGCCGGCCAGGGCATCATCGAACTCCATGTCGATGTCCCGGAGGCGGGACTCTGCCCTGGCCCCGAGGTCTCGCAGGGTCAACCCCGTGTCCAGCTCAAACTCCCTGCAAGCTTCCTCGAGGCACTCAGCCCGCCTCAACGCCCGACGCATGGAGAACTCCGCCCTGACCATGGTGAGTTGCTCCTCTTCCGCCCGCTGCCGCTCCGCACCTATCCGCTGGACCAACTGCTCCCACACGGAAGACACTGCCATCCCAGGGTTCTCCTGCCCTCCGGCCGATGCCTGCCCCTCTGATCTTGATGGCCCCGAGCCATGATGCCTCCCACGTCGAGTCTGCTGCTGCCTCCGACGCCACTGCCTCTGCCAGCACGACGGCATCCAGGCTGATGGAATCCACCGATGCCGTCGTGCACGTGCCCTGCCAGATGATGCCGGCACATCCTTCATCTGCAGGGGGACAGTTGCTGGTGTGTCCACCCCTGCTGGACCTTCGACACCTGACTGTGGTAGGGATGGGGTCCCCACCGAGCTGGCTGCGTTGGTCGGGGCAGGTCCACAGGGGGCCCTGGTGGCATCTGGGCCGGAAGACGGCATGGAGCACGACTGGCGCATAGCCCCCACAGAGGAGGAGAGGGTCGCCAGAAGGCCACACACATGTAGGAAACCCCCGACCATGGCGGCTCCCAAATGGTTCACGTACGCACGGTGCTCTTCGTGATGATGTGCATGCTCCTCCCGGGAAGCATGCACCTCATCACGAATGCCAGCCGTGCGCAACGCGACACCAATCAGGACCCTCTCCACATGGCCAGGGGTCCCCTCGTCCGCAGGTAGAGGAGTGTCAGATGACATGAACATCTCCCCTACCTGCGGACGGGCCTGGGATGGGGCATCCCTGCTGGTGCATGGTGGTGCAGTCACAGTGTCAGGGACAGTGACATGCACAGGCACCTCCACGGCGACCTGTGCTGCCTCCTGTCCCTGGCCCTGGACTGCACCACTTGCACCAGCGGGGATGCCCCCACCAGGCCCCATGTGTGGCTCAGTAGCGGCCTCCTCCCCCTCTGTGGAAACCACCAACCTGGATGTCTCCACGCCGTCTTCCGCCGGTGCAAGCCCCTGTGGGGGCTCACCCACCCCTTCCGCTGCAGCCGTGGCGGCATCCCCGCCGCTCTGCTCCACAGCGCCTTCTCCGCCCTCTTCTTCACTTGCCACTGTGTAGAGGGAGACATAGAACACAAGCATCAGGGTACTGTACAATGGTCCCCTAGACAGGAAGCAAGAGCAGATGAGTGGCACTGTCATACATCACTTCCATCATGTCCCTCCACAACACATGGGTCAGTGCAGGCAAAACACATACAGTAACAGGCATGGCGCATGCCATGGACATTGGCATACATGACCAAGGGACTCATGATTCATACAATGTTGGTTTTAAACTCACATGCATCATGGGTCTTGCCATCACATGCACACACCTCACCGTAGTTCCATCCATCTGGCCTCGTACACCACAGACGCAGTGGATACAAGGATGACTAGGCTGCATCAGTGAATCTGAACATTGTCACAGACATGTGTCATGCATCCATGGCATTTACAAGTCACAGACACGCAGGTCAGACACACACACATGGACACCATACGTGTACATGGGACCAGCACCCATCCCTCACCCCCACCCATGTCCAGGGACAGAGACTGCCATGCTTCCATGTGTCCATTCCGCACAGAGCCCCCCATGTTGCAATAGAACACATCACTGTACTCACATGCCTGACCATGATGTCCCTGCACACACACATACGTACATGGCCTATGTCACACATACAGGCAGGTATCAGACAACCAGCACACTGCAACATGCCCTGTCTCACACAGCAATGCTTGGCCACTTACCGGCCAACTCCAGATGGGTCTGCCTCCGAAGGATCTGGGCGTGGAGCGCTGGGTCTACGCGTTCCAGGACCCTCATCTGGATGTCACTCAGGCGTGCCCGGCCCCCCTCCGCGAGGCGCCGGGCCTTATTGAGGGTCCTGGACCTCAAGTCCTCCCAGCGCTTCTTGATGTGCTTGATGTCGCGGGTTGCCACCCCCGCCGCGTTGATGGCAACCACTACATCGTCCCAGATCCTCTCCCGTCCTTCCTTGTTGGCGCGTGGTCTTCCGAAGAGGGCATCATAATGCCCCAGGACATGCTCCACCAGGACACCAACTTCCTTCTCACTGAAGCTGGTGGCCCTCTGCCTCTCTGGCTGGGGGTCGCCACTGGTCTCAGATGGTGCTTGCCCCGACATGGCGACCCCCAAGGCAGGCGTGGGTGGGCAACTGGGTCCTGGGGCTGGGCTGTGGAGCGATGGTATCCCAGTCGGGAGTCTACTGTTCCAGCAGGGGTGGACACAGCAACTGGACCCCTGCAGATGGCTGATGTGCAGGCACCAAATGGCAGGGCACGGTGGCAGCAGGCAGGCAGGCAGGCAGGCAGCAGCAGATGGCACGTGGGAGGCTGCTCGGGGCACTGGGGGGGCAGTGATTCGGCCTTCTGGGCAGGAGCGTGGTCTTCCGTGTGTATTCGCGTGGCCAGCTTGATACGGAGTGATTTGGCACGTGAAAAATCTGCACGTCAGCGTGTAATTCGAGGAAAGGCCCTTAGCGCGTAGGCGCGTCTGCACGCATACGCATTTTCATTGGACCAAAGGCCCTCAGCGCGTGAGTGCGTCTGTGACGTGACGTGCGAGGGTGTATCCCTCATTGCACGTGATGACAGAACACACGTGGATTTCAACCAATCGCGTGTGAAAGTTCACGGCACCCCGGAACACACGTACCCAGGCCAATCGCGTGTAGAATTACTCGCGCACCCCTGTAATACACGTACCCAGCCCAATCGCGTGTGGAACTTCACGCGCACCCCTGAAATACACGTACCCAGCCCATTCGCGTGTAGATTTTCTCGCGCACCCCTGAAATCCACGTACCCAGCCCATTCGCGTGTAGATTTTCTTGCGCACCCCTGAAATACACGTACCCTGCTGAAATCGCGTGTGGAACTTCACGCGCACCCCTGAAATACACGCGCCCAGGCTATTCGCGTGTGGAACTTCACGCGCACCCCCGGAATACACGTACCCAGCCCATTCGCGTGTAGATTTTCTCGCGCACCCCTGTAATACACGTACCCAGCCCATTCGCGTGTGGAACTTCACGCGCACCCCTGAAATACACGTACCCAGGCCAATCGCGTGTAGAATTTCTCACGCACCCCTGAGATCCACGTACCCTGCTCAATCGCATATTTGACTTCCCGCGCGCCACTTTTTTGATGCGCTGGGACTCTACCGCCTGCCTTCGTGTGGCGGCCGTGTTTCAGCTTGTGCGTGTCTTTGCCTGTGCGTGGCTTTGCCCTATTCGATTCCATGAATACGTGTGGTTCGAGTGCGTGTGGGCGTTCCGTCTGCTTCCCTGCAGTACATCCCCAGTTACGCCCTTATTTTCCCGTGTTGTTCCCCATTCCGCGCGTTACGCCCCATGACCCGCCCACTTTCTGGTGTGTGCGCTGAGGTTGTGCGCTTTCACTGTGCGCGTCGCGCACGCCTTTCGCGATGTTGCAGTGACTTGTGCGCCATGCATGGGTTTGGCGCACATCCCGCGGTGAACACGCGCAGGGACTTCCATGAATCGCACGCGTGCGCGTGCGCCTGTTTTCTTCCGCTTGCGCCTGCTTGCGCCTGCTTGCGCGAAGATTTTCGGCGCACGTTTGTTCCATGAATCGGCCCCATAATGTCTTCTGTTTATTTTGCGGGCCACTATTGGCTAGATTCTGATGCTAGGGCTCCCACACAGGTTAGCCAGTCCTCACTCAAAGATGTGTGCATCTATGTCCACCCACACAAGTGACATCTTCTCCATTACCCCCCTCCTCACATGTTCTGCAGTGAGATTACGCCTGTGTGTAGTGAGATTACTCCTGTGTGTAGTGAGATTACTCCTGTGTGTAGTGAGATTACTCCTGTGTGTCTTACCTTCCAATTGTCGCGAATCTCTGAGAGATCCCTTCCTGGAAGGGTTAGGTTTGCAGTGAGGGAGTCCACTCTGGATTCATAGGGAATCTTCTCTCCTGACGACTGGCAAAAAACTGGAAGATGACCGAACTACCAGCCCTCGCAACCGTCATCATACGTACAAATCCACGGACAATGCTGTCGGTTCAGGACTCCAACATTCTCACCTACTAAGCACTAATCTAGTCCCTTTTACCAGTGTCTACCTGCCACTACATGCACACATCCTCAAACACTGTAAACCATCACTACCTCATTAAATACAGCAAAGGGTCGAAAACTGTTCACTGCACAAAGGAGCATTCATTCTGTGCCCTGCCACACAATCCCCCAGTATTCCTACGCTGGTTATGAATGAAACCTGGGTCCTTCATCTGGAAATGCAGACACCCGAAGTTCCACCATTGGAAGCCACCCAGGAACAGACTGGCACACAGGAATCATGCACCTCCAGACGGCACCCATCAACACCCCAGGACTTGCACCAGCCTCTCCCTTTCCTCCTACTAACAGGCTGTCCAAATGGCAAAGGTTGAGCAATATACGACTACTTTACATTGCATCCGAATCAAGTTTACAGTGTCTTTGAGGAAACAGCGTGGGAAGGAAACAAAACAAATGAAATCAGTGTTGATCTGATTTATGCAACCAAAGATAACCATATACTGGCCTAAAGTAACATAAGGTGCCATATTTTGGGGACACGTGTTCTGAAAATGTTTCCAAGACAAAGTAAGTATCTAGAAAGCGTGTAATATTAAAATCCCTAACATCTGGGAATCGCCTCTTCAACAATACCACTAGAAGCTCCAAGCATCCCTGGCCCGTGCCCTCCTCTGAACTCCCAGCCCTGTACAAAATCCTAAACCCCTGCCCCTCTTACGGGCCTTGTCAGGCCATCGGTCTCCCCTGTTTGGCTCCACCTGAATCCTATCTGTACATGAGACTCACCTACCAAAAAAATGAGTGGACTGACCTTAAATCAATTCAAATTCAAGCTTCTGCCCAACCTGCATGCAGATAGATCGTGGGTGCATTGTAACCAAACCTGCTTTGGCTCTCAGTGATAAATCGTTCACTAAGGCGTCAACCAATGCACATACGGTCCCATATGGTACATGCATTCGTGTTCATGGTGCCACGCCTTTGAACTTGTGTGCTAGCTATGGGCGGTTTTCAGCGCTCACAAACACCTCCCCTTGTAATACATGTAATCATGTTTAAAGAATGTAAAGCCTTCTAAAACACCCCAGAGGAGATCCGTTCTATTGACAAACTGCAACAGATCCCTTTCCCACTGGCTCCGGTCACCTTTGGGTGTAGAGGTTCTAAGGATTTGGCCGGAAGGATCAGGTCGTCTATGAGGAAGTACATACATGGAAGGGGAGGAAGTATAGACATGGAAGGGGAGGAAGTACATACATGGAAGGGGAGAAAGTATATACATGGAAGGGGAGGAAGTATATACATGGAAGGGGAGGAAGTATATACATGGAAGGGGAGGAAGTATATACATGGAAGGGGAGGAAGTACATACATGGAAGGGGAGGAAGTATATACATGGAAGTGGAGGAAGTACATACACGGAAGGGGAGGAAGTACATACATGGAAGGGGAGGAAGTATATACATGGAAGGGGATGAAGTATATACATGGAAGGGGAGGAAGTACATACATGGAAGGGGAGGAAGTATATACATGGAAGGGGAGGAAGTATATACATGGAAGGGGAGGAAGTATATACATGGAAGGGGAGGAAGTACATACATGGAAGGGGAGGAAGTATATACATGAAAGAGGCGGGCACAAAGCCATGGGTCAGGGATTTTGTAGAAAAAGTCCGGCCACAAACATGTGTAATGAGGACTGGGTGGGGAGTGGACAAGTAATCAGGCGTGGAATGGAGATTGGGTTGAGAGAGGTCGGCAACCTGCAGCTCTCCAGATATCTTGCACTACAACTCCCATGATCTCTCACCATTGCCTATGCTGGCTAGTTCTGATGGAAGTTGTAGTCCAAAACATCTGGAGAGCCAAAGGTTGCAGACCCCTGCATGACTGAAATGGAAGTGACCAGGAGTAGCACTAAGCTACAGATGGATTACTAGGAGACGGAGAAAAGCAGACACCACGAGCAAAGGTGCGAAAAATACAAGTGGAGGGCAGCACAATATCACATCAGAAACAGAAAAGAATGTGAGCACCTGTGAAGACCATATGTTTACACCCCTGTGGGGTTCCCTCCCACCTAAGGGACAAAAAGATGGTTATTTTCTGGGAGGTGTTTTAAAATGTTACCTTATTGGGGAAGGTACAATCAGTGAATATCTCGTCATTAGCTTGTAATCAGGGAGTTTTTACAATCTGAGGGCTGCCCCAAAATACTACACGAAATAAATAGCTGCTGTCTAATCTTGAAGTGTCTGCCATTGGGAGTGCCAGTCCACTGGACTCTTTCAAGCAGTATTTCATCTGTTAGCAGGGGCAAATGCTAAAGTCTAACAGGGGTGCATGTGATAACAGGGGCAATGGGCTCGGGCTCTGGCACGGCTTCAAGATGTCTCTATAGCTTTTGTTTACCCCATCCATTCATTTGAATGGTCTTCAAAAGATACCAGCTTGGCAAAAAACAAATTTAGGCCATTTCTGGATGAATAACCACAATTTACATAAACGAGGAAAATATTGGAACAAATAAAGCAATGTTCTGAGTATCAGCTGTTTACGAGAAGCACTAAAAGAACCGACGTCCTATACAAATGGCAAAAGCGCGGCCACGGGTAAGGAACATCCTAACAACAGTCGCGATTAGTAGTGCCTTTTGTGGGTTTTTTCTGGTGTGGTGTTCCTGGTGTGGTGCTTCACCTTAAAATGTTTGGCTTCTAGGCCAAAACACTAACTTCAAAGGTTTGCCAGTGAGTCCGTGACTTGCCCACTGTTGTCTTTCCAAACATACACCTTTAGAACGCGTTTAGTGTGACAATCTGGAACCACTTTTTAGGGTTCCTTTGCCCTCTAATGGCTTAGCATTAACTGGATATTTAAGATTAAAAACAAATAAAACAATTTTAAACATCTGGTACATTGCATATTTTCAGAGCATCTCTTGACCTCTAGAAATTGCCCCAATCAACAGATAAAAATGCTAAGTACACTTTCCTAGTTTTTTAAGCATGCATAATTAGTTATTTTTAAATATGCCTACTTGATGATTGGTGATGTTACACTTATGTTGGTCTAGGTGCAAAATGTCCCTGCTGTGGGAAAACTCCCTGAGATAAAAACCCTGAAGGCTTTCTGCATCAGCGCCATTTTGGAACCAATGGCTTGCACCATGCAGCTAATCTGCATGCGTCTCTGACTGCATTAGAATCTTGATAAAAGGGGCAGTGCATGGATCCTTGCTGATTCTGCTCACTCTTTCACGACAGAAACGAGCAGGTGGCATCTATAGGAATCTGCAGTAATGAGAGCTGACATGTCTTGACCTGGCGGCCGTCATTACGAAGCAACCTGGGTACGCAGGATCCAAGCGTACTCCCTGCATGTTGCAGTTTCAGGCACCGAACAAGCGACAAGATCGGCTTCGGTGGCAAACACTGCATTATTTGGTGAAGGATCATTATCGCTTGGAAGGTCCAAGCACATGGCAAGCGGTAGCAGTCCCGCTCCTTCCTGTGGACAACCCGTCACGTCTATAGTGAGGCTGTGTCAGGAGAATTGAAAAACGTGCATAACTCCATGACTGTATAGCCGGAGCATTTTGGTTTTGTAAAGTGTCCTTTGTTGGTTCATAGCATTTTAGTTCAATTCAAAATGCATATGCTTTACCTAAAAGCCGTTACAAATTTGATTTTGATTTGGTTTGACTTTTATTTATATAGCGCTGTACGCCAAATCACTTTACAGGAATAAAATAAATGGTACAATTCATGGAAGACAAACTGAGAAACACAAGTTAACAAGCAAGTGAGTTTTAAGGCGTAGCAGCTAAATTAGTGAGAGATCGAAGAGGGAGAGGAAGCGCGTTCCAGTGTTTGGGGGCCAAGAGAGAAAAAGAACAGAAGCAGGTGTTAGCTCAAGGGGAACGGGGAACAATTAGAAGAAAGAGAGATTTAGAGTGAAGAAAGCGAGATGGGACATAGAAATATGAGAAAAAAAGATAGGGAGTGGCAAGATTATGAAGACATTTAAAGACCAGGCAAAGGAAATTAAAGAGTAGACGTGGGAGTCAGTGAAGTGAGACAAGAGCAGGGGCGATAGAGTTGCGAGAGGACAGAGAAAAAAGGAGACGTGTAGCGCAGTTAGAGAGAGGAGAGAGATGTGTAGCAGGGAGGACAAGGAGAAGAGAGGAGCTGTAGAAGAGATGGGAGGAAATAAGAGATGAGACAATAATTTTGGTGGCAGTAAAGGAGAGAAAAAGTCTAGCCTTTTGGATATTAAAAAGCTGAAAGTGACAGGAGCAGGAAGTGGAAATATGGCAGGAGAAAGAAGTGCTTGCATACTAATAACTTTCACCCCTCAGTAAGAAAAAATCGGTTTTGCAGATAAAACATTGTAAGAACTTACATAATAAAAGAAAAAAACATGTTAACATGGGTAACACTTAACAACATATCACCTCTTTTGTTTCCATTTTCCAGCTGCCTACATTCCCTTCCTAAATAAGCCCAAGGTTTCCTAAAGCTTTTTCTTCCTAGGATGGTCATAACTCTTCCAGTATTTGCTTGGTCTCTCCCATTTTTCTCCAGAAGCTTTTTTATGAGTGCTTTCTACTGAATGCGGCCTCAACTTACCAATGCGCTTATATACTCAACCCGTTCCCAGAGACACATGCAGTGTGACCGGTTTCTTCTTATATTGTATTTATACCCAGCTGCCAAGTCATCTTCAAGTAGGATGGTTTTGACAAGACATGGTCATGTAACCACTTTATATTCCTGTGGCTTCCTCCGAGCTGAGGGAGAAGTGGTGCTGGCTGTGTGGCGACCAGGAGAGGAGAGTTTGCAATAAAACGTCGCCCTTGGAAAATGTATCATGAAGTCACTCAATACTCACTTGAAATATTCAATAGTCTGTGCTATCGTTGAAAGGAATCTTGAAAAATAGTGAAGGTGTGCGAGTGGAGGTGCATTGTGCATCAGCACCTTGTGTGCTTAGAGGTGCAGCCAATCAGCATCCTAGAACACTGGGCTGAAACCCCCGGTATAGGCCCACCCATCCCTGCATCCCCCGCCCGCCCCCTGTTGCATGGCACCCCTCCTGGGAGCATGGTAGCTGCCAGGATGTTGTAATTGTAATGGTCATGTGGCAGTAGCCACGTGACCAGCTTAATAAAAGATACAAGCTGCTTCCGGCTCGTAAGTCACTCCAACAAAGGACTCCGGTGTTGTTCTTTCTGCACCATGCTGGTGCCACACCGCATGAGCTGGGCCCAAGGACGGGGCCCAGCACGAGAACGGAGCCCCTGCTGGGCAACTCCGTCCCATGGTGAACCTAGTGCCATGTGACCATGGCTGCTGGTGCGACCCCGGCCTCGGTGCCCCCAGAGCCGGGGCTGCAGAGTGCTGGGTGCTCCCAGTCACGTGGATAGGTCCGGTGATCCGGAGCGGGTGGGGTGACCCGGCCCATGCATCAGCGGCGTGAGCACCGCACCAAGGGACCGTGTCTGGTGCTCCAGACTGGCGTATGAGGCCTGCCCGGTGGTCCAGGGCAGACCCCCCAACAATGGCAACGAGGGCTGAAGCCCCCGTGTGCATGGCAAAGTTGGCTGCTGGTGTCGAGGGGGCTCCGCTGGGGGGCCCAGTGCCCCGTGTTCGTGGACACGGGCAGCCTGGTGCCCGTGTGGGAGCCGTGCTGTGAAGAATGAAGCGGCGTCAGCCGCGTGTGCTGCTGCGCCCCTCCTCCACCACCGGGAGGGAGGGAGCTGGTCTCCCCCCATGTCCCCGTGGGGGGGAGGAGCAAAGGGAGGTGCGTGGCCGCAGTGCCGGGAGCCGGAGAGACCCCGCTCTGAGGAGCGAGCGGTGGAGTCATCTGGAAAAGAGGGCCGCCAAACAGCTGAGGCAGCCCCCAGGAGGGTGAATCTGCGCCCCCTGCCCCCAGAGGAGAAGGAACATGCTGGCGGCTGCGCCGCAGGGAGGAGGCACTGCCCCTCCCCCACCCGCAAGCCGTGGAATTGAAGAGCGGCATGTGTGCCGCAAAAGGGAATAACAGGAGTGTACCAGGCTCCTTCTCTGAGTGCCCACCGTGGCAGAGACACACTCCTCTCCCGACTCCATTCGGTTACTTTTCCCACTTACCTGACAGCCGGCACTCCTCCTGTCCTCCGGCACATCCCACCACACCACCCTGGAAAGTGAGAAGGGACTTTCTGATTAACACCTCTCACATATCAATGGTGGCCACCTTGCAATGGTCTGATATTCCTTTGGGTGAATGGGTACACCACTGTACGCATCTATTCATGCTTAAATTGGGTGGTGCTAATAGTTTTAAACCCCACGTTTTGAGGCTGGTTTGGCATTAGATTCCCATTGCTTTTCCTGAGTTCTTTGTTTCCTTTGGGCATACCTTGACTGGGTCTAGCAGGCTGTTACTGCCCAGCCCCACCCTAGAACATCCAACTTAATGCTATATCAGCAGCTCTGTGGGTTGCCAGCCATTTAGTGCCTTGGAATGCCGGACTGAATCCTCCACTATAAGCCTGTGTTAAACATTTGAACCAGTGCAAAAAAAGTGAGCAAATGCTTTGATAATGCAAAATGGAGCAAACTGGTTTTGTCACAATCCATATTATCTAACACACATTTGCATGAGGCCAAAATATGTATCAGACAGTTTTTTGTACAGGGTGAGTTCAATTTTGCCCTGGTGAAAACATACGGTTTGAGCGAAACCTGTTTGTTCATTCTGTATTTTCTAAACAGCAAAACTGGTGCTAAATACGTTTAGTCCAATGCTTTGATAATCTGGCCCCTGATCTCTGCTCCCCATGCACAGAGATTCTCCTCTGACTACCCACGGTAACTGACTGTACTAATGTCCCACACCCCCCCTTACACCCTGCCCTGCCTACACTTACCTGGCTGCCATTCCCGGCACTGCTTCTGTCTTCGTCCCACCACACTGCTATGGATAGTTAGTGGGTACTCGCTCCTAAACCCCTCTCGCATATCCATGGTGGCCAGCTCGCAATGACTCTAACTTCCCTTTGATAATGGGCACACCACTACACACAGGCCATCTATCAAAGGGAACATGTTTCCCCCACATAGATAGAACCTTTCGCACCTGGTAAAATGGGTTGGGTGCTAATTACCATTAGTATTCTAATTCTCCAAAACAAGCTCAATTCCCCACACACCATGCTCTGAGTCAGGGTAACAGACCACAGTAGGGCACGTACATTAGATAGATAGATAGCAATGCATTGCAGTGCATAAAACAATGGCCAGCGCATGCCTAAATTGGTTACACATCTCCCCGGTGCTTAATGGGAAAGAAACAGGACTGGAATACCCTTGGGTAGATAATTTGACAAGTTTGGAGGAAATTATTATTCAATTAGAGCCCAGAGAGAAAACATGGATAATAGGGTAGAAGGTCTGGCAAAACCTAAAGAACGCAGAGGTCTTAGGAGAGACAGAAGGACAAGGCAGAACATTTTGGGATTGAACGCCAAATCTGCATTTGCTTGTATAAGGTGGAAATCGAGTATTAAGCGATGTAGTCAGAATCGCACTTCACAAAGGTCCCCACTGGCACTACGAAATATCTCTTTGCACAGTGCATGCCTGATTCAGAAAAACATGTGCTGCCATAGTGCACCCTGTCCACCTGCATACACCTATTTCTAACAATTCAAAGTTGTTGCAAGTGAAATCGCACTGCATGCGCTAAACGGTTCTGAGCATTGCGGGAAAGGTGTGCACCAACCGCGTCTGCTATCAAAGCCAGAGGAGGGTGTCCGGATAATATTATGTTTTATGCATTGCAAGCATTTGAATACATATTCCACAGGACAGTGAACCATTAAAGTGGATCTCCTTAAAGTCCCTTCTCACGATGGAGAGTTCTCCGGACCATAACCCGTAAAATGCTGTCGTGCGCAAGCCAACATCCGTGGCTGAGGACCATCACCTAAGAAGCAACAGAGAGCTTTGGGAGATCCTCTATATTTGTTAGGAGCCCGTGACACAAATAGGCACAAATCTTTGTGAATTGGGGATTCGCACAGTGTGCACCGTGAACACAGTCTACACAGCGAAACGTATGCTGTTCCTTTCTGGGCCGACAGCTTTTTCCACTGCATTGTGTAACTGGAAGAGAGGAAACGCTTGTGGTCAAGATTGTCTCCAGTGGCATCCAGCATGCGGCCAAGACCGCCAGGTGTCACAGAATAGTGAAATTAGATGGAAAAGTCCTGAGAAGAAGTTCCATTATGTATCAAATCCTTGTGATTGCATGGTAGCCTAAGATAATGGTGAAGCAGATTTTGAGAAAACAATCCTGCCACATTTCACCGCCATCTTCATGAGTCTGGCCGGATCTCTGAGGGAGCATTGGAAGTGCTTCTGCCCCTGCAGCTGTGAGGAATGCAGGGCCGACAGCAACCAAGTATAGAAGCCTAGGAGTTGAACATGGCCTGCACATGTGCAAGGCCATTCCTGGGGTGTACATTTTTTTGGCAATTCCGCCTTTGTTAGGTGGCACAAGCACCTATGGTGTAATTTGGTGGAAGACAGGCATCTTGGTGTAGCATGTAAGTAACAGGACAGCAGCACAGCCTTCTTTCTTGGTCTTTAAGGACATCCAGTGGCAGTTTCATATTTTTTTCGTTTATGACTGAGTGACCTTTGCTTTTACCCCCGCCAACGTCGCGGTTAGGAAGAGGAACAAGGGCCAAAAGGAAGGGGTTTATGGTGGTCAAGAAAGCAGATTCCTCTTAGGATCCAGGAACCCAGAAAGGGATTTCAATGTGATGTGTTGCAGTGGCCCAAAGGGCTGTGAGGAAGTTATTTGAAGACTTCTTTGTAGGCAAGATAAGGAAAGCTTTGCAATCAGGGATGGATCGTCTCACACTCTCTGGGACACCTATAGGTGTCTCAGTGGGACTTGAAGGTTTCATATACGTTCTTGATGGATGGGTTGATGGGAGATGGATGCAAGGATCTCACACCAACCTCCTGTAGCTGGAGTGAATCCATCATCGAAAGGGGATCACCACGCTAGGCCTAAGGCAGAGAGGGACAGATTGCCTTCCCCTTTAGGTTGGACCAGGAAGGATGCATTCTAATTTTGGCACTCCAGATCAATGAGCTGGTCTCCTTAGGGCGAAATACTATTTGTGCACAAAGCCCAAGAGAATGGGAAGACATTACATCCAGCCTTGAGTGCAGAAGGAAATCTCTTAAAATCTCCAAAATGCCCTAAAAATACCCACTTCATGCACAGATTTGGAATTTGACTTTCTGAGACTTGAGCCTTTTGCTGAGCAAGAGACTCTAACTATCATTCAATGGAAGGAGCACTGGAAGGCATCCCATCTGCAGTGAATGTTGCCTCTCCTCTTCCCTTCCTCCCATCCCTCTCCCATTCAATGGGGAGAGAATTGGAAGGCCACCTGCCGGCATTACATATTGCCTCCCTCTTCCCTCCCCCTCCCATCTCATCCAGTAGATCTTCAGCTACTCTTGCCTTTCCATACCCCTCTCCTGCTGAATCCCCTACAGCTCTTTTCCTCACTTCTACTCCCACTCACCACTAGCACATTGGGAAGGGAATCATTTGCCCTCAGGTGCACTCTAAGCAAAGGATAAGTAAATAAATAAATGCGCTCAGTGGGGCCTTTGGGTGCTACGGCTCTGGGTGAAGGACTGCAGTGAACACGGGGCTGCATCCGCTTTGATTGAGTAGATAAGAGACTGGCCGCATGCTTGAGACTGCTGGGCCTGCGCACTCGCGGGAGGAAGTCCCCACACGCATGAGCTGACTCCCTTTTGGAGATGACCTACCCTCTTAAATAAGGCTTTGGGTCGCACCCGCGAGGCCTCCTGAAGTCTCCTGTTATTGAGGGCGTAGAGGGGTGGGGGGGCTGATCCCTCTAGTCATGTAAATCACCTTCAGTTCTTAGATCCAACAGACGGTCCAACGCAAGGACAACGGTGATGGGGGTCACAGTGATGCAGGGCCAAGTCTTGATGCAGGAGCAGAAAAAAGCAGTGACCATTGCACGCCATGTAGTGCTTCAGCTTCAGAACACTTTCAAGGGAACTTTCCAGCTTTGCAATTGGACGGTTGGGGTGGGGGAGCGGTGAAAGAAGAATGGGTCATCTCACATTATCTCCAGTGAAACAAAACTCAAGGCCCGGAGTGAAGATGTTTAATTAACGGCTGGCTAGAAGGGCTCCATGCAAATGCATCCTAGGTTCGCAATATCTGGGCCTGGGTGCCCCCACATATTCAAGGGCAGCCTTTCATTGCAATCGAGATTATCCTTCCCCCACTGGCAGGTAGTCCCACTTGTATAGGCATTTGCAGTATACAGAATTGCCCGTTTCCATGGCAACCCAAATGATTCCGGTTCTATAACTTAACTCAACTGATCTAAATCGCACTTTCTGCATTTATCTCCCACATTATATTTACACTAGCAGCTGCCCGCGCAGAGCTTCAGGGGTGACCGCCGCATGGTATAACTCCACTTGCATTCTCCACTCGGCCCTTATGTTGTAAGCAGCCTCGCACCTAGAACCGGTGTACAGTGCTATTCACTCCTGCAATTCGTCATGTTGCAATGCTTGGCAAATGTGTAGAGGTGCAGAGCTAAGCAACTGCCACCAATCATCACATCATCCGAAAAGGAGAGAGCAGCCTGTGTTCTGATGCAATGAGTGCAACGCGGTGCACCGTCTGGCAGCTCAGCTATGATATGATATGATGTGGCGTTTATAACACGCCTGTACACAAGTGTGTCTAGGCGTGACAAGACGAGGAGGGGGGAACAAGTGAGGACAAAATAACGATCTTACTAGACCTTGTGTCATTGGGATCGCGCAAGTGCGGGGAAGGGGAGAAGTGCCAGGGGGAGGGGAAGTGGGAAGTGCAGTTAACTCACAAGTGCAGCCAACGGGTGGCTCATAGGTGCAGAGAGAAGGCACTGTAGGGTTGCAGATACAGACCCTTAGGTGCTGGGTAGCCCAGAGGCAGTGTGAGGGCGACTGGACATGCAGGAGCCTGGGCCTGAGTTCAGAGGGTGACCAGTGGGCAGAGCATTCCGGTGGAACACATGAAAGCATTGCTCAATACCATGGCATGGAACACTGGATCACGCATGTTGCCCTGCACCAGACATCCACCACCCACAAAACCACGAATCATAATGGCGGCTGAAAGTTTGAAAAACAATCAATGAGTACTAAAGTGGGATTTCTCCATTATGAGAAGGAACTTAATTTAATAAGCAGTCTCAGGATGTCAGAGGAGAGGTCAGGAAGGCAAACAAAAGTCCCAGGCTGCAGGTGCACGTATTGTGAGTCGCTGCGTCCATGCTAGTTGTGGGCGGTGACAGTGCACAGACGTGCAGTTAGTGAACAAGACTTTGCCTCAGGGGAGTTTGCTGTTGATGCCAAGTAGAACGGGCTTAGTTGTTAATGCTCTTATAATACTAGAAACATGGGGTTCAGTCGCTGGAAGGTGGATTAGAGGCAACTGCTAAATCCGGCAAGCAAACGAAGACTAATGTTTCCTTTGTTTATAGGTTAACTGTCAGCCCATTGGCCCAGACAGATTAGCCAGAGATGAAAAATATAAGATGGACATTGCAGTGAATAGTGCAGAGCCCCTCACACACCAGAGGGGTGTGAACCCTGTGTGTGCTTATGTGGAATGCCTGGGGATGGTTACTACATAATTATTGTTCACAGTTAAATACTATCCATGTCCAAGTTAACAATAGCAGGAAGGACGGCCCGACCTATTTCATTGAGGAAGCCCTCAAGTTGACTCATGTGGGGAGATATGGGAGGCCGTTTGACAAGAAATATGTATCACTCGGCAGCCACTGTTACAAAGTATCAACATTGGATTGACTGGAAGTCTGATATTGCTCAGCTCAGGCAATTTTCTGTCTGAAACTGAGCAGTACACAGTGGACGGTATAACTAAAAATGAAATATCCACCTGGGCCTATTTCTCCTTGGAGAGTTATGTTGTGCACTCTATAACATCCCTGTGTGTCGCTTCAGAAAGAAAGTTGCCCCAGCTGGGCAGCGTCAGGTTTCCAATCATCAATATAGTTACTTTTTTGTATCAGTCGCACCTGAGTGGCGGACAGTCATTCAAAGATTGCTGTTGTCGCTTTCCAGAGGAGTCCATTCAACGGCTAATTTTGCAGTATAATTTGCATAGTTACGTGTAGTCAATTGCACTTTCCCAAGATGCCACTGATTATTATTTCCATGTTTTGATATACAATGATGTTTTTTTAAATCAATTACTGAGCTAGTCCAGCAGCATGTTGAAGGACGAATATAATGTGGCAGAGGCTGTTGACACATGCGTAGGACTACAGTTCAGCTGTGGCCATCAACACAGAAGAGAGACTACAATGAGTGCACCCACACAAAGAGGAAGGGCTCTTTTGAGTACCATTGTATTAATAAGCGCAACACCTATTATTCCAGTGCATAGGAGCAAGACAACCCAGACATGAAGAACTATATAAAAAATGTCAATATTGCTGCTAAGTAAACAAATGGACACTATAAAGGGGGATTTGCGCATGTCAGGGAAGACATGTGTTCAATGGCCGGAACAAGCACAATATAACAATATATGGTCTGGTTTCCTTATATGAATATATAACACTGGGTACAACTACCATACATTTCTTTTGCTTACAACTGAATACTTCATGACACTGTAATATAACCACTGCAGCCCTGCAGGTTTCTAGACAGGCGCTCACTGTGAATATGGTGTTATTGGTAAAAACACTGCATTTAGAACTATTCCCTGCGTTTACCACCTGCCTGAGTAGGACCCTTTTGCAATTCCTGCGTGCAGCATTCCCTGGGAACTCCACATCTCTTAATTGCCATTGCATTAGGGATTACCATACCCCCTAATATATCTACAATGTGTACCTGTAGTGAGAGGAGGCTTTGTCATGGCCTAGCAATCCTTCCTTGTACACTTTACAATGATGCGCCGCCCAAACAAACTCAGCAGGAGTTGAAAGATGAAACACACTTTTTAATCTAGCACAGACATTAATTCAGAACAGGTCACCGCCAGTCTGTGATATCCAGATGAAAAACAGATGTTTCTGCATGCTACCTTACACGAGTGTTATCAAGGAATAATGACTGACATGACTGCATGAAAGAAACTGAAACTGAAACTGAAAGAAAGTCAGAATTCCACCTCCCAATCAGGGCTGCCCTGGCGGAACTGAAGGCACCCGTGAGCAAACTCGTTATGAACGGTGCCGGTGCATCCATGCTTCCCATTCCCATTCAGCCCCATGGGGCGGTATGGGGATAGGGAATGCGTTCACACCAGCACCCCGAATGGGCAATTGCCAGTCTGACGAACTCGGAATGGACTGTCAATTGCCCAATCGCGTGTGCCGGTCTCGGAAGCGAGTTTGTCGGTAGCCGTGCCTGTCTTACCGCCATACTCCTAATGAGGCCCTATGTCTTAGTCCAGGCAGGCTCTCAGCAAGAAAGGGGCAGCACATTCTCTTTATAAGGTGGACCATGCATCCACAAAGAAGCCTTCCCTGAAAGCATGGCTTTGCCAGGTATCAAGAGACATTCAGAGTTGCACACCGTATCTGTACTGTGTGTGTACCTGACACTACCCTGCTGGAGTATGCACTGCCCAATCTGTCTGGCAGAAGCTGGGCCTTGAGTCCGGAACACAACAAGTTCTACGCAATCACTCACGTCCATTACCTGGTGATCAACCCTTTCATGGTACAATTCCCTTCAACAAAACTATATAATTCTACACCTAAACATCCTATCTGTCATACTAAGATTTTAACAACTCCCTGAACATTTAAATGTTTTAATCATACTCAAGAGAAGAGCAAATGCTTCCTGTTAGCCGCAGAAAGATTGGTGAGGGTACAACAAACAGGGGTTTAAAAAGTGGCATCTTGGATTGACTTAGCAATGTACGGCTACACAAGTTTAGCAATGACCCTTTTGCGCATTAACAAAATGTCTACGGTAGTGGTATGATCCGCTACGGTACACAATCCATTTCCCTCCGACAAATTAGGATGGAAATGGTACAAAAGTGGATGATAACAAACACATACATATTTCTAGAAACATTGCATGCAGTCTTTCTGCAAAACTGCATTTCATCACCCCAACTTTGTGGATTTTCTTACATTTTTCTGGGCTCAAGATACAAGGTGTGACGAATCAACTTCCGGGGCACCAGTGGTCCTCGGATGAATATCGGTTTCTAAATCATCAATCAACCCCACACCTCTAGTACACCAAAGAAATCCAAACAGATTGGAATCACAAGCAAATTGTAAAACTCCTTGTCCAATTTTGGTAATGTGGACAGAACGGCAGGTTTATCTCTGCAAGGTCGTGGATCGTTGGTTAGCAAAAATACAATTATTACCCAATGATAAAAAGGGACTGTCCAGCCAAGGTTGTATACACATGTCTACTTTATTATTATCCAACAGACAGTTCTAGAAGGAAAAGGGATGCACCCTG
The DNA here is from genome assembly GCF_040938575.1 of Ambystoma mexicanum. NCBI lineage: Eukaryota > Metazoa > Chordata > Amphibia > Caudata > Ambystomatidae > Ambystoma > Ambystoma mexicanum. Next base: position 313,167,021 of record NC_090937.1, on the reverse strand, counting down.
GATACTGACAGGAGGGTAGTTGGTAAAGTAATTAATACCAATAGTTCAAGGATACTTGGTTTCAACACAAAGGGAGCAATGGGTCGTAAAATGTCACTAGGGGCATTCAGAGAAGGACCAGGAGGAAAAAACCACAATGTACCTTGTGCTGTAGCTGTTCCTGGTACTCAACAGGGTTGAATCGGTTTCAGGGTTAGGCAGGATAGCTTAGGGGCAACGCGCTCGCCTTGGAAGCAAGACAACACAGAGCAACACAGGTTCGATCCCCGGGTCCGTGCTAAGAAACCTCTGGGTATTAAGCACGTTATAAATAACATATCATATCATAGGGCGCTTTGCAGCTTCTGTAACAGAGTTCCAGATGGGAGACAGCTGCGGGTATCAGGAGGCAGGCAGTTCGGGGAGTCAGGCTGGACTGATGGCTGCAGGCCGGCCTACACAGTGGCTTGGAGTCAGGAATCATTGCCTCAGTGCTGGTGGGTGGTCTTAAGCACTGGTCGAGGTGTCTCAGACAGCGTTAGCGACTGCAGCGTAACAACAGTCAGCGGTGCAGTCGGCTGCAGCTCGAGGGGATCGATTGGCTCAAAAACGTCCTTTAAGGCAGACGACGGTGGATGCTTGTTGATGCACTCCTCCTAGCTTCTTCAATGGACTTGTGTCGTCCTTTAAGGTGGACGGGCCAAAGCTGAGGTGATTGTTGCAGGAAATTACCTTGTCCTTGGTTTGGTTCAGAGACTCTCTGGCACTTCCCACATAGGAAGCTTTCTGTAGAGCCTAGCAGGGCATGCTTTGTGATGGCTGGGTACCGGTTGTGGAGCTGCTGGACGGTCCTCTGGATTTAGTATATCCCTCTGGTTGTTGGGAGATGTTTAGGGGAGGAATCTTGCTTCCCTCTTGGAAATCCTGGCCTTCCTTTACTGGTGGAAGATCTAAGGCAGACTGTACCTTCAGCCAGGGTCCAATGATGAGTTCTTCTTGTTACTCTTTGCAAAGTCTTCAGATGATCTGCCCAAAAGAGGGGCTCAGCCATCTTTTAAAGCCAACTGGGCCACAGTGATTGGTGTAGGCTAAGCTTACTTTAATGAACCAATCCTGGGTCCCCACCAACAATCTCTTGTATACACAAGGTCATAACCAGAGTGTTTTGCAACAGAAAAGGTAAAGGGGTGAAATCATGCAATACTAAGTCCCACCCATCTTCCTGTCTGTTGTGGATCAAAAGGTCTCTCTTGTTAATGGGGCTCTCTGTGGTTCCTGATTAAAGCGGCAAGGCTCCCTTGAAGCTGCGGCGAGAAGAGACTTCCTGTCTCCATCAATCCACATACTCATACCTTCTGAATGGGATCCCACTCCGGGGATAACTACTGTAAACATGCAGTTCCAGACATGACAGTTCACTGCCCTTGATACTGAGGGATGGGGGGTGGCTTCAGGTTGACACAGTGTATATCAAAGGTTGTTGGGGTTTCCTGTCTCTTTTGTTAGTCATGCGATCAGGCCCCCTGTGGGCCTGTTTGAATTAACTCGGATTAGTATGCAAAGCTGCCACCAGCAGAGCTAACAAAGGGACAGGGCGGATCCATGGAGCCTTTGTTAGTTAATTAGGCCGGCCATGGCAGGAGGAAGGTTTTGCCCTCCCTCTTCTGAGATGCCTTGATGTATTCTTGGCTGATATATCCCAACTAAATATGACAGGGGGAACTGCTCCTGTACGCTGTGTCAACAAAGAGTACACAGGTCTTTGTGTATGTTGTGTGGTGAGCATAGGAAAAAGTGTGTGGGTTAGTCCCATACATTTTCCAGAGGTTCATCTACTATCATTCAATTTCTTTTAAACTTAAAAAAAAAAAAACAAGCGAGCACACACCCACCGTGCAGATGGTCGAATTCCTCACACAAGGATATGGTAACATTATTAACCCATAGGTAGTATTTCTACTCTGAAACACGCCAAACATATAATGAGGGATTGCTCCTAACGGACCCTCATTTGTGCTTTTGGTGTGCGAGCATGGGTGAGCACGATTTGACTTTCAGATAGATAGTCCCATTTTACAAAGCATTTTCAAAACATAGCATTTTTAGGAGGTACTTTGGAGGCTGATTTTGTTTGAGGCCTGAGTCAAAAGAATACCAATCTGATGCACATTTCAGCACTGAAAACATGTTTTAATAAATGCCAATTTCTTTTGTGAGGTGGGCTGATTGGTGCGGAGCAAACAATTTGGAAGTCTAGATCAAGCTGTGGACTAGACTACTATATATTGTTGGAAGCTCAAAGGGCATTGGCCCAGGAAAAGGCGTTTGTACCGTAGCAGGACAATTGCCAGCCACAGGACCATCATCAGAGGGCGGGTGGGACGTGGGGTGGGGCAACAGGCGGGCTTGTTCCCCCAGGCCTCATGCTTTATACAGGGCCTCGCAGGCAATGTGAAGTGAGCATTTATTTTCTTTTGGGGCAGGCACTGAATTTGACGCGCTGCCACGAGCTGCTTGTATTTTCTGCCCGCTGCCTCCTATTCTTTTGTTGATTTCTTGCATCTCTTTCTGCAGGCACATCATCAAACTGGGGGGGAAATTCAATGGAGTGAAGCTGTAATTGCAACCAGCTCTCAGCGGCCATATTACCCGAGAGCAGATCTCCTTTTCTATAAAATATGTGACAGCTTGTCATCTTTATTGACATCTGGAAGTATGCCTTGGGTCATTAAGTTAGCCAAATTCCCAAATCTTGATTCACATGTGTCCTTGTGTTTGACATTTTTGTAGAACAACACAGATGAATTCCTAATGTTCAATCTACTTATTTTACTTCATTAATCTTTGAAGGTGTGCATTCCCTGATGTGGTCATTTCTCCCGTAAAAGTGTCCTACGATTGCGTAACATGTTTCTATAACTTTATATAATGTCCGATTCACTTATGAGCCCTGGTTGGTTCACAGAAATCAAACATATTTTTATAGTAAGGGAGATATCATGGGACATAAGCCTGCGAACGACAACACAAATTGATGAAACAGTATGTTGCCTTCTGTCCCCAGGTTAGACATTTGCATTCAATGAACAACAAATATTTGGATTGGTGGCTTATTAAGTTTGCTTGGCATGACCATTCATAGTGGTATGAGATTTGAATGGATGTATCAGGATTTGTATATAGTGTCAAACTGCTGTAGATGCAGGTGTATAATATGGAAATAGGAAATCTGGATTGACGAAATTACCAGCATTGTGTGATCCTGGGAAAATCATCTCTGCTCTTATTGTGTGATCCTGGGAAAATCATCTCTGCTCTTATTGTGTGATCCTGGGAAAATCATCTCTGCTCTTATTGTGTGATCCTGGGAAAATCATCTCTGCTCTTATTGTGTGATCCTGGGAAAATCATCTCTGCTCTTATTGTGTGATCCTGGGAAAATCACCTGCGCTCTCTGTGCCTAAGTCCACTTGACTGTCAAAACGGCGACTGTATAAAACAGTGACCACCTGAAGAACTGCTACATAAAAACTAAACAGGCTTTGACAAAGCAACCAGTTTTGCTTATATTACAGGAGGGTCTGTGAGGAGTGAGGCAAAGAGGGGGAGCGAGGCAAAGAAGAATGAAGAGGAGGGAGGGAAAGTGGATAAGTAGTGGTCAGCGAGGGAAAAAGAGCTTCTGTGGAACTTATCTGGGAGAGGAAGAGTAGGGTGGAGCACTGGGATGGATGCAAATCACTACTAAAACGTTCTTCAAGGTGATTCAGGAGATGCACGGAAACCATATCTGAGCAGCTGGATCCAGTAGAAACGAATTGGAAACAGTAAAGTGCAATTTCCAACAGGTCACTCTGGCATCTGGGATAGCAGTGGCTGCTTGTGGCAGGGGTGGTATAGCACAAGTGGTTCTATGTGAGCTGCGAGGGTATCAGGTAATAATGTCCCCATACAGAACATCCCCATACATAATGTCCCCATACATAATGTCGCCGGGAAAAAGCCGTCGGGGACATTATATACTGTGTCCAGTTGGAGCACATGAGTTTTAATAGTGGAATTCACCAGATAAAATAAAATCACCCCCTAGACCTTCCTTGAGAGCAATTGGGGAGATGTACAGACATCCATCCGTGAGCAGCTGGATCCACGAAACTCCACGTGGGTGTAATTAGCTGGAATGTAGAATGGTACACTGTGCTTTCAGATGACACCCAACAAACCAAACTCCGGCTCCTGCATCTAAAAACTCAAATAAGAGTTCTCGCGTCTGGTGGCACCAAGGCCTGGCTGGGCCCGTTAATAAAATAGTAAGGGGCCTCCTCATCAAAGGTTTGGCCCAAGCCCTCGCCAAACCCTGGGACAGTCCTGTCAGGCAATACGGAATTAATCTGGTAAGAGTGTTAAGACAGTTTGAAACAAAAGCTACAGCTGCCGGTGCAGAATATTATGTACTGAGATAGAAATAGTTTTTCAATGAACATACCCATTTCCGTGTGTTTGCAAAGCGTCCAATTCTGGAGGTGTCATTAGTAACTGGTAGGTAGAATGGTCTCCCGAATGTATGCAATTGTAAGACTCAGAGTACATCTGGAGTTTCAAAGTTGCATTAATTTGAAATTCTCTACACTACAAACGTGTGTAAAATTGAAATCTATGCTGCAGTTGTAAACTAGGGTTTATGGGAGTGCAGTATTTGGCTCCTTGCTTTCCGTGCATTTCCACTGCTAGCGGATTGATAGATGTCACTAATGTATTCCTTCAGCGAATACATTGGTCTTTGAGTAGTTAGAGAACTGGGCGTCTATCCCTGGGAGAGAGGCTCCACCGCGTTACAATGCAGAAGTGTCAGCACGGGCTGCTTTAGAAAACAGCGACCACACAGTAAGGGTGGCAAAGGCCATATCGGGGGTTGAACCCACTCTTCACTGGTTAAGGGATGGAGCCCAGAGCTCAGTTATTGGGTTGTCCAGAATGTGTCCATAACAAACATATGGGGGCCTTATTCAAAAGGGCTGCACTGGAGCAAACGGAAACGTACAAAAATGTCGCCCTCATTTGTGTGCCACCGTAATCACTGCGACTTTGGGGGGCACACAAAATACAGACTCCCATTACTGCACCCAAGCAAAGCAGGGTTTGCAGGGGTGGCCCCCGCTCTCCTTGGGCACAGTAACGTGAGTCGGGGTTGTGGGGGTGTCTGAAGAAAAGTAAAAGTAAACATTTTAAAAAGCACCCTGTGGTGTCAGCTCCGACCCGCGTAAGTGGGAGGAACGGATGCTGCAGGTATAGCGGGGAGTCGGCGGCGCACACTGTGTGTAAGTTGGGTGGGGGGTCAGGTGAGGGAATTCAGGTCGGGGGACGTGGGTAAAGTGATCACTGTCCCGCGCCGTAATTGGCATTAACATTTTCGTCAGCACAGTTACGGGCGGCACAGTGATCACATAGATTCAACCAAACCAGGGGGTGCCATGGCCAGCTCAGATTTGCTCCTGCTCGCTGTCTTATACCTGATTCTCAAAACCTAAGACTAGCGCAAATCTGGAGTAGCCATGAAGATGTTTTAAATACCCTTGAGAAATTCTTTGTGACTCGCATTTGCACATGCGCACCTCAAAAATGCACAATGAAGCCTCACCTTACGGCAGGTTTAGTCTTTGTGAATACGGTGTAAATAGCAGCCACAAATCACAGAGGCCCCTGGCATCTCCCGATGTGCTGCAGTGCAATCTTAGTGAAAGGGGCCCATATTATTTTTAAATAGAGTGACAAAGCGTTTCAAAATGCAGGGATAGGGTAACAGGACCGGATGCTCTTACAGGATGTAAAGTTACAAACATGTGCATGCCCAAGTGAAACACTTGTGTACGAGCGCGATACAAATAAACTATCATATCATATCAAAAAAGTCTGATTTATATATGAGACCGATGGTTTTAATATCAGTGCTGATCGAGTAAAATGTCCTGGTGCAACTAGTCACAGTAAATGGGATTGACCAAAACAGATTTATAATCGCACAACATTCAAATATGAAGCAATTAACGGTACAATAAGAAACAATGTAACACGACGAGGACAGGCACGACTCACGGGTTTAGTTTGTGACCTTTCAGAGAAAATGCTTTGGCGACGTTCAGCTAACATGTATATCCCCTAGATGGCAGTATTGGCACATAGTACTATAACTGTATCACAATTCCAAGCGGAATTCCAGAAAAAATAACACGTTCGTTAAATGTGTAGCGTTGGATGTCTTTGTGTGTGGAAGAAGTTGAGCGTGAATCACACATTATTACACTATGTTGTTGTTGTGTATATTACAAGAGGTCCTAGTTACCTATAATATGTACTTACTATGGATACCACCCCCTGGGCTTATCTGAATTAATACCACATCAAGCAATGATTCACTCACCCCATGTTCACTCACCCACCTAGTGGCTTACTAAATGAGCCCTTCCTGCATTACTAGCATTTTGGCATGCTGACCCTCAAGCTCGACTCCCCCTCCCTTGGCACTACGAAAGATGATCGACATTGGTTAGCTGACATTAGACAGTTTGGTCCTTTTTATTGGTATGTTGTCATAGTGAGCCAGTCGGTGGCTCGTACGCTAACGGTGAAAGCAGACCAGCGCAAGTACACCTCTTGGCCCACTTGTCCTATTGATACACTTCTTTCTGGCGCAAGCACACCTCTTGGCCCACTTGTCCTATTGATACACTTCTTTCTGGCGCAAGCACACCTCTTGGCCCACTTGTCCTATTGATACACTTCTTTCTGGCGCAAGTACACCTCTTGGCCCACTTGTCCTATTGATACACTTCTTTCTGGCGCAAGTACACCTCTTGGCCCACTTGTCCTATTGATACACTTCTTTCTGGGCCGGGACTGAATAGAAATGACAACTTTTGAAAAACAAATAACTACAAGTCAGCGTGACACACCCAGAATAGGCAGGAAAAACTTGTTGCAAACTTCAGATTGTGACATAATTTGGCATGGGTGCTCATTGAATTTGATTGAGTGTTATTTGTAATATAAATATATTTATAGGTTTTTCTGTTTCTGCGCAATCTATTTTACGGACTCGTGAAGCCCATATGTGTTCAATTCGCTCCTCCTGCGTGTTTGCGATACTAAACGTGCCAGTATGCATAACAAATTGCCATTTTCTTTTGAAGATATTAGACAGATTAGCCAACTTCAATTGTATGTCGAAAGTCAATAACATCTTGCATGGGGGCCAATCAGGCTTCAGGCCAGCACATAGCACGGAAGCGGCTTTGATTGATTTACAATCCCATATGCTGGGGATCATGGAGAACAGCAAGACAGGCCTACTGGTCCTTTTACACCTATCTGCAGCCTTTGATCTGCTCGACCATCAATGCCTCCTTCATGCCCTGGAATCTATTGGTAATTACTCCAGTCGAGCAGCCAAATGGCTTCAATAATTCCTGTTCCACCGCGTCTCCAGAATCCATTGGGGAGATGCTTTCTCGCCTACTCTGTGAAGTTCCATAAGGGGCCAGTCTGTCACCGGTGATATTTAACATCTATAGTCAGCCCCTCTGCTCCCTATTATAGAGCCTTGGCATATTTTTCACTATCTACGTGGACGACACTCAACTGGTGATGGAACTTAGCGGGGACCACTCCCTAGACTACTCCAGACTATATTCACTCCTCGGACATATGGAACCTTGGATGTCAGAGAATTGGATGTCCATTAATGGAGGGAAGACAGAGCTGCTTATCATTGGTTCTTCCAGGCTAGGGGTAAGCTCAGTCTGAAATTTGATAACTTCACCATCAATAATATCAATATCCCAGACCAACCTAACATAAAAACACTGTGCATCACTTTGGAAGCTTCACTCAACTCAGAGGGAACACACCAATATGATTAGTAGAAACAGCAGCTATCACCTCCGACTTCTCAGAAACTTAAGACCATTCCGGACTGAAAAGAATGCAGCTACCATTGGTCGCGCCACCATCTTATCTAGACTTGACTACAGTAATGTTCTGCTTCTTGGGGCTAAGAACACCATTCGTAAAAAGTTGACAGAGAATTCAAAATGATGAAGTTCAAATTATAAAAAACATCCCATGGAAGGAGCACATCTCAAAACATTGGAAAGATCTGGAATGGCTGGCCATTCAGGATTGCATTAAATTTAAAAACTGTACCATCGTCCGCCGCTGCCTTTTTGGCAACGCCCCTTCTTATGTCAAATCTGCAACGACCCCCTACACACCCGGAAGACGCCTCAGTTCATTCGACCTGGCTCTGGTCTCCTTCACACCATTTAAAAAGGAAAAGGGTCTTGGTCGTTCCTTCCCAGTCCGGCCCGCCCAGCTGTGGAATTCTCTTCTGGGGGACCTCAGCCTAGAGAACAACCTGTCCAGTTTCAGAAAAAGGACACACTTTTCCAGTAGTATACCTAGGAGCTTTATGATCGCCCCCCTTACTCTGTCCCGTTTATCATCTCGTTGTCCTGGTGTTCATGTGCGCCCTGATGCCTGCAGGCTTCCGGTGCATTACAAATAAATAAATAAATGCCAATGCTGTTCACAAAAGAAAAGGTCAGAAACAGCATTATATGAAATGCGATCCTCTCATTTGCGCCCTGAAGCAGAGAGCAAAGAATGGAGTCAATATTCCATTACTTCTCGATCATTAGCAGCAACCTGCCCTGGCACGGAAAGGCTACCTTGTCATTGATCGTTGCTTTCAACTACGTACTAACAAAAAAGGCACTCAACAGGTCCGCAAGAGAATAAATCTGTAATGCCTGGGAAATCTCATCAAGGCATGTATAAGAATATGAATACATCGAGCAAGACACCATTTCTCTGAAATAAAGTATTTTTCATCATTTGCTAAACTGGTGCAAGATAATATAAACAGGCAAGAGCGGGCCGGGATGTCACCAGCAGTGCAGCTTAGAAACTCATGCCTTATACCCCCTTTCAAAAGCAACCCCTTTAATGCCTTTGCGTTCAGGACCAGCACATAAAAAGAGGACTTTGACACCTATTGCTAAAATGGCCTGCGTCATCAGGTTCTCTCTCTGACACTCAGCTCTGAATCAGACAGTGTGCAAATGCAATGCTGTGCAAGTGTTTTCTGAAAAGCAAACCATGCTCTGAGACACTCTGGTTACGGCAGTGCTGGACAAAAATTCAAGTAAACTAATAATAAATAAATAAATATTAGATCCCGGTTTTTATATTTCAATGGCAGATGAGATTTCATTTGCTGGAGGAGGTTACATTTTTCCACCCACTTAGGGGTGCAATAAGTGTATTGAAGAGGCCTCAACCAACCAAGATGGTTCATGGGGGTTCCTCCCACCCTTTTTTAAATCTCTATATATGTAAAGTAGAACATCTGTTAGTTTGTGCCTTATACAATTCCACACTGTTTCACCAATCTGCACCAAAATGTGCATAGTTACCTGTTAGGACCCTCTGGACATTACTGGCTACATGACATTTGGACACCCACCCCTTTCCCCAGATTTCAACCTCTTCACAAATGAGACGGTTGCCTGAAATCGGCGAAACATTAATACGGTCATAAAAGGAATGAACAAAAAAAACAATTCTAAGTGAAACCGGGTTTCAAGGCCCTAGGACGCACCATTTCCGAGATATTTGCACCGTAACATACTGCACCGTGCCAGGGTGAGGCGACAGGTGGGGAGAGTGCACAGAAGGTCCCATTATGCTGCAGCATGCCAACTCTCGCATCCCCTCCACGTCTACTGCGGGGTATGTCAGACAGACACACACGCCCATTCTCAGTGCACTTTACATTAGAATGCAAAGCCCATCAAGCGATAAGCGACTCGGAACAGCAACCTACTGGATCATTGATTTTAACACTTGATGAGAGTGTTATCATGTCTGTCTACAGAACTGGTGCAGAACACCGGTACTTTTTGATACTAATGTGATAAAATTGTGCAATTTGCATCACACATTTAGTTAAACAAATTGGTGGATCCAGACATTTACACTCAGGTCTGAAATTTACAACATGAATAAAATCCACTTGCACCCGGGGAAGAGTGCTCAGCCAATCAGGTGGCTGGGACAGTGGGTGAGAACACACCGTGTACGGCGCGCTGATTCCAGCCACGCAAGTCCCTTGCCTGGGTGGTGCCATCTTGATTATGGGGAGGCAACAGGGAGCCTTTACCTGGGACCTCTCTACTTCCCCACCCTACCACCACCCCCAAAACAAAACATACCCTTTCCCAACACCCTTACCTGCTGGATCAGAGATTTGTGCTTCAGTCACAGAGTTCCTCGTGCCCGCGACCACCTGCGGCCACCATAGAAATGGAAAAGGGACTAAGTCAATGTTCCTATGGCGGCAGTTATTTTGTGTTTATTTTTTGATGAGAGATTGGGCTCGCACAAAACATGTGCAACCCATCGCCTGTCAAAAAAAAAAATGAAAACGTACACACCCCGGATGAACCCAGGTGTGTGAAAAATGGCTATCACCCCCTTGTCGTCGGCCGACATGACCAGTGATGTCCCACATCCTTCGCCGAGACCCTCACTTTTCTCAGGTTTGCCCAGACTCGTGTTGACAGGCCATTACCAATCATGTCCGCAACCTAACATGGGGCCAATTGCCATATGAAATGCAAGGTCACCAAAAGTACAAGAATTATTTTCCTGTGCAATTATATGAACCCTTAACCCATAGATCAGATCAGTAACAAAGGTCTTATCAACAGTTAATTCAATCATCAGCATTTATGGTGTATGAAGCGTTGTTATTTTCTCATACATAATAACATTCAGATTATGTTTATTTTTATTTTAAATGGCTACACAAAAGAAACACTATTTGCATTTAACATGTACCAGTGTATGCTAGAATTAACACTGTACGAACACAGTCATACTGACTGTGCCCAGTAAAGCTAGTATTGCTACTGTAAGAAGATATGTTCATGCTGGATGTGCCAATATGTGTCATCATTGTAACATTACACTTTATCTTGTGGTCAGTATGCAGAATAGGCCAGGATGGCCAGTAATACCTTATTGTTGACTCCTCTTCCCACATTCACAATCTCTCTCCCCCATGCAAGCACTGGCACATTATCTGCCCCAACACACACATTGCATTCACATGCACACGCACACACACATACACACACACCTACACCTACACACATGCAAGCACATTCACATGTTCACCAATACACAAGAGCAAACACAAAAACAATTGCTCGCAATACGCACAGATAATCCCTCCCATGCACACATGCCCATAAACACATGCATACATACATACACTCACACACACCATGATCAATGGGATTTGTATGGCGAAGAAAGCAAAATGTCCCTGAACTACTTAGCATGTGCAGGAGGAGGTACAGAATTCTAAGCGGATGCAGGCTATCCCACAAAGCTGGCCATCACAGGAGTGTAACCTCAGCTGCTCACTGGAGCTCAATGAGTACTCAGGTTTCAATGGGCCTATCCTCCTTTAGGTCCTCCATAGGTAGAGGCAACCCACTGCCCAGTCCGCCTTTATGGGAAAGCCACCACCGTGATGTTGTTTTCACTTCTACTAATTTATTAAATAAAACAAAAAAACAAAAACATGTCCATACGTAGATGCAACTACTAATATCCTCGACTGACTTTCGGGTGAGCATTCCAACTAATAATAGCCCTACTCACTGTTGTCAAACTTTTACTGCTTTAAAAACTCAATTTTATTATACAATGAATGCATAGAATGATATTACCATACTACACATTCAATATAGAAATGGTTAAACAACATACATTTGATTAGCACATTAATTATTACAGAGATGATACACAGTTATGCAGCTTACACATTGATTTTCAAATCCCTGTGACCTGATCCTTCATAGCATTAGTCATCTAAAGTCATTTATCACGCTATGTTTGTTTTAACCCAATTTAGGTTTCTGTCCTCTATGGCTTGACTCTGCCGGACATTCATCAGGGGCAGAAATGATGTGTCTCTTTGGGTGGTTTGGAACGGATTCACCTCACGTATCTTCCTGCGGATCCCTGAGTGGTGTAGCTGTGTCTTAATGCTTTAGGCCACAATGCAACCGTTAGTGTTGCTCTAGCTTTGTCTCCTGTGTGGATAAATACCAGCTTATCCTCATTCTCCTCACCTCACTTTCTGGAGGGGGACTCTTGTATCTTGGAGAAGTATAAATCTCTCCCACCACATCACGGTGTCAGGGTCTAGACAGTTTGGATGATTCTTATTAGAAACTCCCAGCACCTGGAGTTGATTGAGTGGCTCTGATGGGGTTTCCTAGGCTGTAAGCCCCTCCTCCAGTGGGCAGCACACGCTTGATCTTATTTGCTCGAGCCATTTTGCTCGGAGGTGCTCACTTCTACAGCATTTGCTGCTTTGTAGCACAGGTTTTACTGTTACCCGTGTATAAAGTTCAGACAAGGACCTCCAGGGAATTGAACCTATCTGAGCACAGACCTCTGTCGCAAGAGCTTACCTATCTGACATGCAGTTAAATGTGAGTGGTGTAGATGTGTCTGGCTAGTGACAGGCCATTAATTTATAACAATAACAGTAGTAAGGAGGCCAACTAAAAGTAAGTGCCACAGTGGGTACTAATCCGCTGATAATAAAGTGTTATTCCACAGTTTTTTCTCTGTGCAAGCAACACCTGGTTTGAGGAGGAAGAGAGTGATTGGTGGTTCATACAGCAATGATGACATAAACAGGTGGGGGAGCCGCCCTGTAACTTTGGATTCTGCAAGTCAGGGAGGCACTAACAGGTGTGTTTAAACAGCAGTCCAACCCTGGCAATGAGTGGTTATTTCCAGAGGACCAGTTTACAAGTAGCCCTATAGTAATTTTCAGGCCAACGTCACAAGCACAGTAAACATTTTTAGTGGTGTTTAGTGTGGTAGAGTGACATGTAGCTGGGGGACCTGTGGTGTTGATGGATGCAGGCTGGAGGTACCAGAGTTCTGTGTGCTGGTATGAGCCTCCATGGTTTGTGGTGAAGAGACTTGGTCATATATAATGTCCGGATTGGAAATCCAAAGCTATTTTACCTGCCCGAATCTGGATCACTGGAGGAGACGATTTTCTAGAGGGGTGCGCAGTGGTCTATGTGAATGAAAAGAAGTAGTGGAACTATGTTACTTGCTGGCCTGCGCAGCTCCCCACAAACCCCATCACAATGCCCCCTCCCATGCACGATACAAACCCCCAGCAAATGCGCCTGTGGTTTAAGGGAACGTGCACTGCAGTGCATTGAAGTGCAATCTTCAACTGTTTCTTACACTTTTATTTTAAAACAAAACCATTCCAGAACGGTTTTTAAAAAAATGCATAGGAACAGTAAAATTTAATTTAATAAAGTAGAGCAGCCAGCACTGCTCCCAACCGCTCCCACCCACTTCGAATACTGGGGGTGAGAAAATGTTCAATCGAAGCATAGAGTGCAGAGAGGTTCAGCCAAGGGTGTTGTAATGACAGCAGAGATAACAAGCATAACGCTGCTGTATTTATGGTGGTCCCTGTATGTAGTGTAAAGGTGCTAAAAGAGCGTAAAGGTGATGTCAGCTTGTTCGGAAAGGAACATGTAGTTTGTGATTCTTGAGAAATACTATTATTGGTGCTTAAAGCTAGGCTGAACCACTAAAGTGCCAGTCTGCCACTGGGTTGAAAGAAGAGGTTGTGTTGTTGTCCATTTGAATGATTTGAATGAACTGCTCTATGTTCAATGTTATGATCCTTGTAGGGGTGGCATCAATATCTCATATCTGAAGGGAAGAAAATTGGGGACACTGATCCGACTGAGTTCTATCGCCAAGGCTTTCTTGATTTAAGCATCGCATGCAGGATTATTTGCATGTGTCGGAGAGGCTTACCTGAAAAAGTTCAGTTTCTGGTTTTTCCGGGTTTGTGAGGTCAGTGCTCTGGTTGTTCTTTTGAACCATGTTTGTGATAGCTCTTATTAATAATGTAAAAGTCTGAATTGCCGCACCTTGGCTTGTTGGGTGTCCATGTTAGTTCTGAATGGTATTAGTTCCCAGTCTGATGCGGCTAGTAGTTTGAAAGCTTCTGATTGGTCCAGTCTTTGGAGGGTCCCATGCTAGTTTACATCTTGTGAACAGCCAGGTTTTGAGAGGTTTTCTGAAGATCAGCAGATCGTTCTCTATGAGGATTTGCCCATGCACTGATTTCCAAAGTTTGGTTGAAGCAAAGGGAAGGAGGATCTTCCTGGGAATTTGTATTTGTATTTTGTATTTTGTATTTTATTTTTCTTCTATAGCCCTTACGCCTACGCGCTTTACAAAATGTAATGAATTGGTACAACAATGGAAAGGATGGTATACAAAAGCACCATAGAAAAGAGAGAGGAAAACATAGATAACAAATAATCATCAACAAGAAAGGCAACAATAACCCAAAAATACAGTCCGATGTGAAAGTTAGGCAAAAAATACATTGTTACAAGACAAAAAGAACCACCCCCATCCAAAAATAACTATGGGGAGGCATATTAAAAGTATAAAATCAAGTCCCGATCAGGTAAAATAAAAATAGTCATTGGTTCATGAACACAAACGCAACCTGGTCAACTTAACACAGTTTGCCAATCTCCAGAGTTAGTAAGCCTGCCTTGCTCGAGCAAATCGTTCCAACAGGTATTTCCTGGATATATTTCCTATTGGTGGTTTTTAGGTCCTTGCCATGGATGGCCCAGTGGGTGGTGCAGAGGACTGTGTACTGGATCCTCTGTTTGACTAAGAAGCAGTGGAAGTGTCAGAGAGCTGTTTTGATATGTCCCATTATTTTGAGCCAAAGTCAAGCTGTAGTGTTTTGGGATCTTTGCAGGCATATTAGTAAGTATTCTGGGTGGCCCAGGCATGGTTTGCTTGTGCAATCAAGCCTTGGGCTCTGATTTCTATAACTCAATATGGGAATGTCAGAAATGTGATTATTTGCTGGATGGTTTGCATTTCGAAGAAATAGCTTCTTACTTGGATCTAAATTGGAAGTCTAGTGCGGGGGTGCTGTGCATGAACAGCCCGAGGTTTGTGATCATCACTGTCAACAGAAGAGAGTTTCCCATTTCCCCAGGTCAAGGCATTGATGTGATTTTTGTTGTTCTGATGGCACATATTGTGAGGTCCGTTTTGGCTAGGTTTAGTTGTAGTCCATTTGTTGTTGTCCATGAGTCAATATCTGATAGGCAGGTGTTATGCATGGTTGATTTGGGGTTGAAGTGATTTGGGTACATTTGTAGGTAATGTGAGTATTGTCCATATAGTTGAAACATGTTGGGCCTGAGTATCTGATGTTTTGCAGGAGGGGAGTCATGTAAATATTGAATTGTAGTGGAGATAAGATGGATCTCTGGGTACTCCATAACTAATGTGTAGGGGGCATAACACAAAGGGGACATTTAAATAGGGTCAGGCATTTACAATAAGAAATAGGTGATCCAACATAGCATAGTCTCTGTAGATAATTTCTACTCCAGTGTCAGTAATTCCATAAGAGGCGTTGCACCTGTGCAGTGCTATCTCAGACATGCTGTCTCCAGAGAGCAATAGTACTGAAGCTTTGAATGGCTATTTTGTAACAAAGGCCAATACACACTAACTCATAAGCGTTTCACGTTGAGAGGTAAATCGCTGAATGCCCCCTCTGCACTAGGATTACAAAGTGTAGCATGCAAGGAATTGCCCAATCCTAGGGATAAAAGACAGTTGGTGCATTACTAGGACTTGGACAGTTCACCTTTTGCTTGGTGCAGTAGGTGGAATTAGAACACCAGCAGGCATTAAACATATCAGAGTAGCAGCACATGGTATGTTACTGGAGTAGTGAATGCAGCTTTGATTAAGCAATTATTGCCCTATACACATTTCGGCCATTTCATCCTCCCCTTGCACACATGTTGACCATTTCATCCTCAAAAGTCAATCTAAAGAATAACATACATCATGGACAAACTGCATCATTTGTCATGAGAGGTATGGGAAATGTAATACATGGCTATGATTCCCACTCATCACTTGGCACTCAATCTTATTAGATACATTAATTTTCTTTTGTCATCCCCGGACAATTGAATCAGCCTACTCATAGAATAAATCACACCAAAGATGGTGCGACCAACAAGCTAGTCATACGCATCCCACTGAGACCTAGCTAAAGAAGGAATGTCCCTTTGGGAAGAGAAAGGAATCCCTAATTCCTGATTACAAGGGCATTTCTGTATACGTTATAGCAGACCAATTCTAGACTGCGTTCTAGAAAGTCACCAAATTCCAGAAACAAGCCACCAAAGTAATGAGTAACCAGAGAAAACAGATGACCTAAACATGTGAGACAGGGCCACAAAAGCTGAACTAGTTCATCAAAGAAATCTTTTTACAAGTACAATTCTAATTAATGTAGAAAGTAGACAAGAGACTAGATGCCCTCACTGTCTCTTGGTGATCCCCTCCTTGTTTGTCTTGACCCAACCCAGTTTACAGGATACCACATTAATTGGCTCTTGGCCCTTACTGGTCACCTTCACAAATGAAATGTCTGTCCATTTGATGAAATATGAAAATTTAGGATACACAAGCAAGAGGGCATCCTATCAAAAGACCAGAAATTGCAGAAATCTTCCCAGTCATTAAGAAGTAGAATATACCAGTCGAGGCATACTTTAACAAGCATTTAACAAAATATGCACCAGAGAACTGAGGAGGTGATAGCAGTTACCACTTACCTCTTGCCCAACCCCCAACCTAGCTCACATATATTTGTAAATTCATTCATAGCACCAATGTTTTTAAATGCTAAACTGAGCCACCAGCACCTTTTCTCAAATACCACATCAATCTGTACTGCAAAAACATTCCAAATAATTGTACTAAAAGGACCACTGGCAGAAAGCTTAATAGATCTGTATAACCTGAAAGTCTAGTGTTGCCTAAATGTGGAATGAAGTGCCAACAAATGATCAAAGATGATAGCACTGTACAAGACTTGAATCTAGCCAGACTCCCTGAGAGCTAAAGCCTGTCTCCAAGCAGTGGGTCATGTTTAATGTGATAGATCTGGCTTCAGATCTAGCTTTTCACCCTTTTCAAGCAGCATAGCCTTTGACAACATCTGCTGTTTCAGATGAGTGTAACTGAAACATTGTAACATTTACACACACAATTACTAAATAAAATGTATTGTTCATGACTTTTTCCTCTCTATAATGTAATTTAAAAAAAAACATTTTAAGCATGTTAAATGTAAACAGTGTTCCTTTTGTGTAGCCATGGTACATAAATAACCCATAACCAGTATTTTAATAAAGAAAATAACTCAATGCCTCATATACTATACATTATGATTATTGCATTAACTGTGGTGTACGTTAACTAAAATTACACCATAGCATTGCTTTCTATGCACATGTCATGTGAGAAATTGTCAAAGGCAGTTGAAATCTGGTGTGTGCGTGTACCACTTATTTCCCAAGAAAGAGGCACAGAGGTCAGTTAACTGGTATAAAAACATCCAACATTAATCAGTAGCTATTCAATTACCTTAGCCAAACACACAGAGGTGGGTATTCAGAACCGATAAAGTCCTTGAAATTAGAAAAAAATAGGGCCTTTACATTTCATAAAGTCCCAGGTTTTGTGGTGGTTCACGGTTTATGAGAACATTTACATGCAGTCCTTGATCTGTTTACCTCAGGCAGAGTCATAACCCATAACCCAATCACCAGTCTGTGTCTGCCTCATGGTCTGGGGTCTCAAAGGCATATAACAGTATTTAGGCCTATAATTGTTTCCCATGGACATTTGCAATGCATTCCTATTGAAACATGAAGGAAAAAATTGATTGCTTTAACTAGCACCAAAATTAAATCTCATTATGAGTCATAACTTCTGAATGCTTTCCATGATTAAAAAAAAGGATTTTTATTCAGCAAAGTGTTCCCCATTATACACTTACAAAAACAATACATTAACATGTGTGAATTATTAATACATTAACATATTTCAATAACCTGCTCATATTACTGAAACATAAAGTTTGTTTATGGATTCAGAATATTTTTTAGATATGTGGGCCTTAATAATGTTACAGTTCCATAACAGAACTAATGGTGAAAAATAGATTTCACTCCAATTTGATCATAACTTCATATGGGAAGATTGCAAAGTCTCCCATTAGCGCATGGCAAAATATATTGTGTTACCAAAATAAAGGGGAGGATAATTGGGAATGCCAGTATCTTAGGAGAACTTATCAGAGCATGGGAAAATAGTGCATCAAATACTGCTGCAGGAGTGGAATTTATCAAGTATATGAGGCCAAACACACAGGAAATAGGAACAGTTATTGGGAAATGTGAAGATGAATGTAACTTGTCTAACAGGAGTATTGCTGATTGACTTAAATTGTTTTCTCTAAATTTATAATGACTGAGACCCATTATATGTTGTGTAATGAGCCCACAAATATGTTATGAGGCTCTCAACATTATTCTGTTTTCTCTAAATGTATAATGACTGTGACCTTGTATATCTTGTGTATGTAGCCCACCATTTAAGGTGGATTTGAAATTCTTGTGGAAATATGAATTTGTATTTATTTTTGATGTTATGCTTTGACTTTATTCATTGTGTTATTTATTATTGACAAGTACGGAGGATTGTACATGATATTGTAGTTACCTATTATAATACACTTTGCTCTTTTTCCCCCATGGGCATGTTAGCTACAACTGTGTAAGGTTTGCTAATATATATTTACCAATTCAGTATTGTTAAGTTAAATACAACATGACTAATGAAATACATATAACTTGGTTCTACACTAGTAAGATCTTTGTCCATAAAGGTAATACTGCATATCACTCTCAAATTACATAAATTCATCTCCTCTCGAATGGGATAGAGAGTATTACTATGTCCAACTGATGCTCCAGTGTTATATAGATCTTGTGATATATTTAAAAAAATGTCACTTACACTACCTCCTAAATATTCCTCATTCCACATGTTGTGATGGCTACTTTGTTGTACTCACACAAATAGCAGTTCTGTTTTCATGTGAGCTTATCATGTGAGCTCAGCAATAACCTATCTAACTCATGGTTTAGTTATATTCGGAATATTAGGATCATTGTATATACTTCTCCTTATACCTTCCCATACTGCAGGGGGGGGGCATGCCTGTTCTGTCCCATCTCACTTCTACATCATCTTTCTCTAAAATCTTTGTGCATTGTTCATTATACTGTTAAGTTGCAGCCACCTTAAGATTCCCTCTCTGTTCATTGCATTCACAGGTTTTTCACTTGGTTTTATTAAATGTTCTACACATCGCTCGCTAGGTCATTATTTTCTTATCTGTGCTCGTTCTCTTACAGTATTGCACTACTCTATCACGCTGTTCACTCTTATTCTTTGAATTCAGACTGGCCGATGTGGGTCTCCTCAGCGATCCACAATGGTGCGTCCATTAGTTCTGTTATTTATTGCCATGGCGATGTTCAGCACAACAGTATTACTCAACTAGTTGTAGCACCGGTTTTCGCAGATCGAAAGAACGCAAATACAAACCAGGCAGGAGCAGGTTAGATTCCTCTCTGCATTCTCCTTGTAGATTTTGTCAGGTAAGACACCACTTGATCAATTTGGAGGGACACTTAGGTTTATAGCTCTCCAACCTACTTTAACTATTTTTTTCATAATCCCCTGTACCTGTAGTATAGGCCATCTACTTCTACCTGCTTTCGACTACACACTCACAACTCGCAGTCCTTTGTTCACCAACTCTAAGGTAGGGACTGTTTTCAAACTGGTGTCTTTCTTTCTAGATCTGCTTTCCAAGGCTTTTTCGTTGCAAACATTCTTATTCCTTTCACACTTGAACAAGAATCTGATATGCACGCCAACTTTAATGGACACTCTAATGATTACCTAGGTCACTCGTATTGGCCAAGGAATCTTTCCTTGATCCTTTAAGATATCTATACCCTTCATTTTCATCTATTTCATACACCAGTCAGGCCACATAGAATCTCAAGAACCTGGGTTGTTTTATGGTGTAATGCATTTGCATGCTCCTGCAGTGCTCTTGCTCCACCATTATCCTTTCACACATTCTTTAGTCACTTCATTTAAAAGTGCACCCTATCAATACCCAACTCTTTCACGCATTTTTTTCAATATATCACAATGATATAAAATTATACAAGAAGAATGATTTAGGACATCTTTACTAGTAACTTCTGTTAATTTATGTGTGTTAGTATCACCGGGGGATGGACTTTACATTATTCATCAATGTTAACGATTGAATGATTCTTTTGTTTAACTCTATTTCACGATTTAACTGTACTGACAATCTGTCTATTATGTTATAGATTATTGAATTGCATGTGAAGAAGGGAACATTTTCCTAAGCGCTTTGTGCCAATTTATTTTGAATATAGAGGAAGATTGGAACACAAAGCTTACCTTCTACTTGCATCATTAATATATTTTGTTTGAAAGGAACATTTGGAACTCTATGCACCGAATGTGATTTACTTTGCTATCTTGCAAAAATATTTATGACATTTTGTCTGATGTATTCAGCAGTAAGGTGTGCAGGGGACGGAGTGTCAGATGCTCTTTGGCCACCATCTGTTTCATTTAGATATCATTCCCAAAAATTAGTTAAAACCCCCTGATAGCAACTGAAAGTCTTTTACAAATGATTCCACAAATGCAGACTGGGCTGTAAGGTAAACATTTGGAGGTATATTTAAAATATTATGCCCCAGAATTTTTGATTGAACAGGCCCATCATATTCTCTGACAGTTGCAAAATAAAATTATTCTTGAGTGTTCAGAGGGGAAATTTATGCCTGGATTTGGGACATGGTAGATAACGTATATGACACATTTGCGGAAATCATCAGACTTCGACTGTGGAAAACATATTATATATGAAAAGAGAAATCCTATATAAATCTTTACATTTTAAAGTGAAACAGGAGGGAGGCTAGTTTGTACACTTTATTCCCAAGAACAAAATGTCAATTTAAATAACCTATCTAATTTTTCCAAATAACATTTCACAGACAAGAAAGGACTCTGCCTTATGCAGATTCCTAATGCCAAGGGAAATTGAATGATAATGGGGATACAGGTATCTCGGGAAGGTGTAGATATAAGCTGCATGGGAGGAAGGCGAAGACCAAGCTCTTATCTCTCAGTGATCTTCGGTAGGGTGTTGTAGCATATAACCACATTGGCTATATAGTAGCACATTTGGAAAAGGTCATCCACATTCCTTTTGGGATAATTTGCTGTTACTAATGAGCGATAGTTTGTGGAGATCATCTATCTACCAATGTGGTGGGGATGAAGTTCCAAGAGAAGAATGGAAAAGGTTGAACATCGCATTGTACCTATATTAAGTTTGGACACAATAGCATATCACCATAGAGCGGACTATGATATCCTAACCCAGGCTGTGGAGGGTACGGTGCATGCTGGATGTTGCTTGAATGAATGCTAGGGAGAGTGGATCAAACTGCAATGCAGTGGCTAAGTGGGTATCAAACACATATATGATCAGCCTCTCAGATTATGCCAGCCCCGGGACAAACTGTGGCTAAATAGTCATCAAACAACTCTGTGATCATCTTTTCCTATTATTGAAGCCCCCAGGCACAGGGGATGGTGTGGGTGAGGGAGGGATGAGGGCATCAAAAAGACAGGCAGCATATGGTTAATGTAAGGTAATGTCTGGATTCACATCTCAGAAAGTATGAATCAGACAGCTATGTTAACATGTTCAGTAAGTCTTTTGTAATGTGGGCATTTATTACAAGGTGGATAAAGGGAAGAGTTTGAGAAGGAGGGTTGGAGTTTGAGACATTGACAGCAAGGATGGAGTGATGCTATTCAGGGAAGTGGGCCGATGTGGGGGCTCAGCGTCATGTCTCTTCAATGGATGAGTCTGCATGAACTGTGAGGTCCACATTTTACCTGATCCTATTAATAAGGCCTTTATTGAATATGCAGAACACTACAAGTAAAACAAGTTGATCACCAAAGTGATTTTATTTTCTTAAGGCTATTCTTAGAGGAATTGACAAAAGAGTTTGTCACTTCTTGGAGATTGTGACAGAATGCCTTCTGCGATGGTGTAAAAGCCTGAGCATTTTTCGCTTGTATTAATACAATTACACAGGAAAGTTTTCCTCGAAAAGTGAGCTTTGCTAATCAAGTTCAATTTCATAAGGCTCCATGCCAAAATGTCTTGTGCACACCCACACCTAGATGTGACTTTCTACTGACACTTTACGCAACTTACTCAACTTACTCACAACACTGAAACACAAGCCAGGCACTTTCAAACATTTATTTAAAAAAAAATGCTTCCTCTCCAGACTTCAAACATCACAAACGTACCCTCGAACTACAACTGACATACTCAGCCCCTGGCCAACCCATGCCTGTACAGTAGAAATAAGGTACGAGGCTGCCCCAATGGTCATAAAGCCTCCAATGCATCCAACCCCTCAAAGCTCGAGAGCTTACTTTTCGATCTGCATCCTGAACTCAAAGCACTGCAATATTGCCTTCTCCTAGCCTCCCAACTAACCAAACCATCCATTCTCTTCCAGATCCACCAGAGGGCCTGGGGAACATGCAAATGGCTGTGGTGTGGGTTACACATCCTAATAACACAACATAACATAACATCCCCCAGCAACTGCCTTAAAACAGGGCAGGTTCAGAGATCACATGTGCATCCCTGAACACAGCTGCTGATACCCACATTTCCAACAGGCACAGGTGGCTTTTTAATTGAAAGCACCTCTTGTTCAAAATATCATATGTCTGTGGCCCCATAAGCTTGATAGTAGTTTATGAACCCAAAATATGAGCCATGTCTGGTATATACATTGGGGGTAATGGAATTACTCAATTATACAGCCAAAAACATTTGATATCATTTGAGTGTCTGCTTGGCGGACTGTGACTCATTCAAGACAAAGCCTGGTGTATATTAGTTTATCTGAGCTGGCTGCACTTATCCCACTATGTGGGCCCATCTGAGAAAGCTTGTTACAACGTCCAGGGGACATGAAAACCCCTGGGGATTCACCTGGAACCCAGTGCTTCAATGATAGTCCTGTCATTACGACGTCCACCTCCGGTCACAGTGTTGATTACTGGAGTTCTTTTGATGTAGGCAGACATAGGAAGGGGGCAGAGTTAGAGTACCCAAGGAGACATTTTCATTCCACCATGGGGTCCCACTTGCTTGGGTTTTGCTAGGGCTCCCAAACATCCTGTCCTCTTCCCTTTTTCCTACCTACAGAGCACCCTGAGAATGACATCACAAGGCAGAGAACACATGTGCCAGCAGCTAGGATGTGACCCCTTCTAGAAGGCTAGAAAGTAACCAATCCACTGTGGCCATTTCCCTACATAAGGCGGGGGTGTGGTGACACCCCCCTAGTTTATTCATCTCTTGGACATTTCTTCAAGGAGGATTCATCTGGAACCTGATTGGGAGCACAGTCTACTCCAAAGTATTTTTCCAGATAGGTGAAGACCAGAAACTCCAGAGAAGAGCAAAGGTCTTCTCCCTAACCTTCCCAGACACGATGTTGGGGTGACAGCTGGCTGGACATGATCTACTGCAGCTGAGACCACTGGTACCCAAGAGCCTCTTCACTGTAGGGGAAAGAACACTGCAATGGCTATCTACAAACCTTCCTGGTTGGGAAGAGCAGAAGAGAAGACTTGCCTTACCGCCAGAGACCCTGAACTGGGTATACTAGCAACCAAATGACCCAGAACGCAACCCCATCCTCTCCCTGTATCTCCAAAACACCTTGACAACGGCTTGGGCATCTCCATTGCCATCCGAGCTGCTTCAAGAGAACTGCCAGAGTCATCATCAATTTTGACACACTACTGCCTTCCTCATCTTTCAGTTTCACTAGACTCAGACACCAAAGATCCACTGTAGCCACATCCAAGAACTGCAGAGTTTTCTAGTGCCCCCCCTCAACACTGCCTGCCTGGTTAGCAGCATCTTTTAATTCCAAGCCATTGCAGCTGCAGTATCACAATGACATATTAAGCCAGTTGAGCCCACTTGAAGTCAAAGGCAAGTCTCACTTTCTCTGCACCTGAGGTCTCTGTGTCCTCAAACACCCCTGACCAGATATCACCTGTCATGTTCCTGCAAGCCATCACCACTGCCGAACCGCACCGCATTGTTGGATTCCTTTGACACTGCTCCCCGACTAAATCCTAGTTCTGTGCCAAAAGCGCCCTTGCTCCTATTTTGATGCCTATTTTGATGCCAAAAAGCCTGCCAAGCAAGAATAAAGGTGCTGCTAATGGTTCTGTCTCCCTAACCTGCCTTAAAGGGCAATTGTGACGTGTAAGAACCCACTGTCTACCTCTTGAAAGACATATCCAATAACTGACATTTGTTGCTGAATTCAGTGCCTGCACCACTTGTCTTCAACCCACTGTGCCTCCTTATCTCAAAGTCTGCATTCACTGTGTTTTTCTTTCCAGGGGTGGGTTATTGTGTTTTTGGCTAGTTTGCTTATATTTATTAATTTGATTAAAATACCCTATTTTTGTAGAACCTTTATTGGGCATGTTTTATTTGGTACCCTCAAGCTATTGTTGTTTTGTTTGCTTCAGTACCAGCTCACACCCCTCCTGAAGTGTAAAGCCTGCACACGGCCTGTGCTATCCTAAGCGTATACCTGTTGCGCTGTGCCAGTTTCACCTTATTGATTGGGATCAAAGCTTGTTTAATAGTAGTGTGGTAATGAGTAGGCACTTTAGCCACTACTCATCCCTCCACTCCTGCAGATCAGTAGCAATTTCATAAAGGTGATTTCAAAGCACAGATCTTTTTTGCTGCGCTGCAACCAAGATCCTGCTGAAATCAAGACTATTTCTTCCAGCTACTTGAGTGTGTTGACATGGATGGATATGTATGTGGATCAGGCCAGGCCATATTGAACATGCAGAACTGTTCTATTGTGAACCAGTGCAATGTGAATAAGGTCTGGGAAACGTGGTCAAAGTAATGAGCACCAGATATCACCAGGGCTGCTGCATATTGTGTGGCTTTTAGTGGGGTCAGGCATGTTCTAAGAAGGCCCTCCATCTGGCCCATGCAGTAACCCAGCCTTGAAAGTACTTCTGCCAGTACCACCTGTCAAAGTTTGGATGGTAGGATGTTCTTTTTGATGCTCTTTAAATGTTGCAGCTGCTATTGTGCACCTCTCACCATGTTTTTCTGTGTTGGCTGAAATGCTGTTTTACTGAAAGGCAGGGGTCTGCAGCCTTTGACGTTTCAGATTACAACTTACATAGGCCCTAGCCAGCATAGTCAATGGTGAGAAATCAGGAGACTCCTAGTCCATATCATCTGGAGAGCCACTGGCTGCGGTTGTACATTAAAAGCACGTGTCCCAAAAGATACTAAATTACGGAGCCCACTTGCCGCATTTTGTAATTCAAACTTTTGGGATTTTGCCTGTTTGTCCCCCGCACTGCCTTTAATGTATGCGAGGGACACCCCCGCAGCCGCTACAGTCTATAATATCGAACTAGACTAGCAGGGAACACCCCCGCAAACCTCCACTCCCCTGTTCGGTATTATGGGCTTCGTTCTAATCTACTATACTGTATGCAAACTAAACGTGCATTCGGCATTTTAGATTCTAACCTTTCGTCCATTCCCGCAGGATGCAGATCCCTGATGTGGCGTACACACCTTAAGGATTTCATATTGGTTATAGGATGTCACCCTCCTTGAAGCGAGTGCTGAGAGCTAGTTGTGTATCTGTGGTTGCCCTGGAGACAAGGATAGAATGAGGAACTCTGCCCATTCGGGATTAAGCTTGAATTGATTTAACAACATCCATATCTGAATTTGTTGTAATTGGCGAGCTTGGTGCGCAATGGCTTTTTCCAGGGAAACCTTGAGGTAAGGCTGTGCATCATTTGCATACTGCTAAATGTTCCTGTCCAAACTACTATGCAGCAGGTGACCTAAGGGCGCTATGTAAATGCTGAAGAGCATCTTCAAGTGGAATTCACAATTTTCATTTTTGGGATCAGATCAATCATGTAATATTGAGGAGAGTCAACGGAGGACTCGGCCACTAATGCCCCGGTGAATCATGCTGAGAAGGGTAGTGTAGTCAACAGTATCAAAAGCCGCAGAGAGGTTGAGTAGGAGAAGGAGGCACACCTCACCTTGGTCCATGACACACAATGCATAAATGCAAGGTTTTTAGGGGCAGCTATTTTGCTGCTACACTCTGGTTTGATGCCCGATGGGTAATATCACAGCAAGGTATTATCAAGAATGAATTTGCACCCGTCTAAGTGTTGCAGCTCAACTAAATTGCCTTGTTTTTTGTGTGTTTTGGAAAACACACTCTATTTTACTCTGTGGAGTTGCTGCCGTGTGTGGTTCATTTGGAGCTACGTGGATATATAATTCACCTTCTCGCGCCCGCTTCTCCGCTCACACTGGTGTGTATAAAGTGCCCTATTAAATGTTTTTATAGCATGTGATACCGTGCTTTTTTCTCTTCTCCTTACAATAGGCTGCCTGCTGTGCAGAAGACAGATATAGCAGCTCCATCGTTGGCAGAGCGGCTACATGTGGGTGGTTTTAATTTCTTTAGAATCCTCTGCTGCTTCAAAGAGGGTTGCTAATGCAGTTCACTGTGAAGAGGAGAGGCTTCCAGAGCTTTCAGCATGCACATGGAGAATGGAGCGTCATACGTAGGCAACGTCGGCAAACATGGGTAGGGATTGGTCGGTTCTCCCCTTTTTACGGGGGAGGAGGGGCGAGAGTAAGCATCAGTCTTCAAATAAAATAAACAGAATATTTTATGTAAATTGGGTTTTCTCCAGGGGTGTTGCTAGTTCTGGAAAAGACCCGGGGCTACGCTGATGTCAGAACTGTCAGGATTGGGGGCTAGCTAGCCTTTTGGCTGTAGCTCCTGAGATTCTATCTGGGGCTACAACCAAAAGATCAGGGGCTATAGCCGCTTTAGCCCCCCCCAGCAACGCCTCTGGTTTTCTCTCCAATCATTTCTATGCTAGTTGATAGACACAGGTGAGTTAGAGCTTACTGCTGTGTAGATTTAGAGTGAGTCCTTCGAATGAGGGTGTGGCTGACACACATGCCCTTTATTGCGATTTTGTGAATATAAGTAACGCATGTGAAGCATGAGGATTTTCCAATATGCATAAGACACAATAGCATTTTACACATCTGCCATTCAGCTTACTTCGTCAAAAGCACGGATCTCCAACCTGCGGCTATCTGAATGTTTTGTACTTTCTCTCCTATGACCCTTCCCATTGACTAGGCTAGCTAGGGCTGATGGTAGTTGTAGTCCAAAGCATCTGGAAAGCCAAAGGTAGCAGGTCCCCGGTCTAAAGAAAAGACTATTAAGATTGGGTGTGTGATGGTGATAGCAACAGTGTCCCCATAACACATTCATGATATCACAGTAGGTACTGTGTCTTTTAGAACTTCTTTTCAATAAACAGAGCACATAGAGATATCAGCACAGGACATTCATACATTAATGATGGAAGCATCCATATTTAATTAAAGCAAAAATGTTGCAACAGTACCACTTTTGTGACACAGGATTTCTTTTTGCTAGCCCGAACCTGTTTAAATCAATACTAAAGTATCACAACTGAGGGTAGGCCTTCTGATCTGGTACCAAAGCATCAGTACTGGCCGAGGATCCCCTCTTCCTTCTTCCTCTGTGGAAATTGTCCTCTGACAGGGGAACCACAGGTCATGTCACCTGATCACTGTGAGGGACACAGGATGTTGGATCCTGGATTCTCTTCCATCTTGTGGAGTCGCTCCACCATGCAAGCCTATGTTCCGACTTGCATGCCCTGCTACTAATATTCTGATATTATTTGGCTAGTGTTGTCTCCTTGAAATTGATACAGCTCACAGACCCAGATGCAAAATTGCATGCCCAAGAACTGCCAGATGCACTAGATATGAATGGGAACAGCACCCCAATGTACTCACTTACCATAATAAACACTTGTCCTGCTGATTGGTTGGGGGGCTCGGAGACTTTGTATGCATCAGGTAGGAAGCACCAATGGGGCAGTGTCCTGTGTGTGAAAGGGATCACTCGTTACAAAGAAAGCTGCCATAGTGTTAGGTGCTTAGGATGGATGACCTTTTCCTGGCCTCTCTGCATGGACCTGTATTATAAACTCCTCACACAAAAGGCTACCCTCTGCATGATGCACTCCCCCAGCCAGCCATAAAAAAGTGTCCCGTTCCAGGCAGTATACTCAGATAGTAAGACTTATCTATTTTAATACATATGCCACTGACACCATGCACAATGACAGTCAGACAGACCGGTTTGTGGTGTATAAAGGGAGAAAGGTGTCTTCTTTTCACCACCACTGGTCTCCATATTACAGTACAAATGCAGTCATTCTTATAAAGATGGCCCAACACCATTCCTCAGACGAAGACGGGAGGTGTATTTTAAGTACACTTTCACCATGTATGTCAATGGGCCTCATTACGACCCAGGCGGATTTCGCGGTGCTAAATGCACCGCGAAGCATGGCGGAAAGCCGCCGATAGCGCCATGGGGGTTGGCGGATTTACCGCCCCATTCCGACCTTGGCGGGGCGGTAAATCCCCAATCCCCATTCTGCCCTTCCCCATTCCCATTTTTGCCCCATAGGGTATAATGGGAGTGGGGAAGGAGTTAATTACGCCACCGTAAAATACGGTGGCGTAATTAACAACGAGGTCCCGTAGCGCCATGGTTTTCTCCGCCTGGTAAAACCAGGCGGAAAAGGCCGCCATGGCGCTACGGGAACTCGTAGTATGGCGGAGAGGTACGCCATGCACTACGCTGGCGTAAAACCCTCTCCGCCAGGGTCCTAATGAGGCCCAATGAGTCTAAGGGCCAGATTCTAAAAACATCAATTAATTCACTATTTTATTAGCATGATTTTAAGAAATGCCCCGGTCACTTGGTTCATAAAGGTTACCTGCACATATCTGTGGAGCAGTGAGACAGAATTAATGGTGCATTGGTGGACGCCTTTGTGAGGAATTGTGATATGGCTTGGGTGTAGAAGCCCCGGATTCTTTGTATTGTATTAATTAATAAAATGATGCAGGCAATTCCATCTTCTAAACAGATCCCACTTTCAAAAGCTCCATGCTAAAAAGCATATTGAAATCTGAGACCGCTGCATCAGTCCGCTGATTTGCAGCTTTTGCTCTCCAGTGCCACAGAGCAGGTTCAGAGGTCACATGTGCCTTGTTTGACAGGTGCTGTGACAGCCAAGACACTTCAGCGCAGAGCCTGCATTTACATCTGGACCTCTGTCCCAAAACCGCATAATTATGAGAGGTACTAACATTGTGGCAGTTGTACACTGAAAAATATGTCATACATGAGTTTAGGGTACATTGGGTAGTATTATTCAATTATTAAAGCCACAGCGGATTGGTGTCATACATGTGTCAACATTGTGAGCCCAGGATAGATAGGTTGTCTCTGCTGCACCCAGCAAGATTGGAGCTGTGGGGCTGCTTCTCTTTCATCCTTTGTGAGGTCGGGAAGCACCACTCTCCAGTTAGGCAGCCTATCAGCAGGAGTTGTCCTGCGAAATGGGTATCAAAGGGCACACATTTGACAAATGGACTAGCCTCACACCAGGGGGAGGAGGGGCTATGATGCTGTGAACAAGGCAAGTGGGTGAAATTAGTGTAGAAAGAGGGAGTGTATCATAAGTGGGGTATCGCCCCGTCTTCTTTTTTTCGCTATGTGCCACGCTTTTCTTCCTGTCTCCTCCACGTCCTCTAGCAAAAAGCACTTTGGGTATAATGTCAAAAGGCAAAGACTACTTGTCTCAAAGGCAGGGGAATGGACCCCTTAACGAAGACTTGCTTTTTTTTAAATCACCACTGGACATTTGCCTTTAAAAGAGGGAGTCTCCAACACCTTCTTTGATTCATCTCTGGACTTCAACCCTTCAAGACAAATTTGTTGGACCATAGTGAGAGTGCAGTCCTTTCCAAAGTCTTCCAGTTTTGAGGGGAAGGCAGGTGAAGGCAGGTGATCCAAGGCAGAGGCAACCCCCCCTAAACATCCATCCTCAGGTCACACTTGGTGTGACCTGCTACTGGAGCAAGACCTGCCTCTCTTCCAGCTACACCGGTACCAGTACCTCACCAGAATTGAAGGACGCCTGTAGCTGTTTGGCAGCCTCCCTTGTGTTTGGAAAAACAAAGCCCCAGGATTGGGACTCACAGCAACCCAAGAGCCAGATCAGCCAGGATCCTGGTGTTTTTCGCAGTCAAACTGCTTTGAACTTTGTTTCAAGTCCGTTCAACACATTCAGAACACTGGACCCATCAGTGCTGCTTTTGGCACTCACTTGATCTTTAAACCACTTGCACAGTGCCAAGAAGCCTGGTTCAAAGCTGTTGAACCACCAAGAACAGTGAGAACGTATTATTAACTCTTATCTGCCCCCCTGGTGCATCTTTGGGCCCTTGAGATTGATTAGGTCACTTGTAGTCCCTTTTTTCTATAAGAACATATCTTTTTATAAACATTGTGGCATTCTTTGTTCTTTGTAGTTTATTCTATTTCGTTTTCTTTGCATATGATATGTTTAATTAAACTATGTATACATGTATAGAATCTTGATTGGACATTCCCTTATTTTGGAATGTTGTACTTTTCTAATTGGGTTGCTACTGTTTCACATTCACACCCCTTTTCATCGCATATCCTGCCCTTCGCCCACGTTACCAAGAAAGGCAAAGTAGCTATATCTTTTAACTGTGCCAGTTTCACCTCTATGATTGGGATCACTCTTGTTTTTTAGAAATGTGAGGGCAAAATTGGTTTAGGAACTACCCATCTTTGCACTCCTGCTTGGCAAAAGTCAAAAGTCAATCCATCACACCTTTTGCATACATTAGTGTTGCGAGAGCACTCCCAACACTAAGGTTTGAGTGGCTCACAGCATCCATTTGGGTGCTAGTGCATTTTGTAGTGGCGGACCCTTAAAGAGCCTTTCAATGGAAAATGTGTAAAAAGAAAACAAGGCATTCCTATCTCGATTAGTGGAATAGAAATGAAAGCACTGCAACATTCCACCCTCTGCCTTAACCCTTCACATCATTTCCCACCCATTGCTAAGAGCAGTCTCTGCCAACGCTTAATCCGATCAAAAAGCACATTTAAATTGTGCTCATGTGCTGCCGTGCGTCTATAGTTGCTGCATTTCGCACCCTCTATATTGGAAAATAATTTGTGTGCCGAAAATCGCCATGCCTCCATTGCCTACCATGAGGCTTCTCCAATCTAAGATGGCCGCCGCCCCAGTCTACTGATGCAGCCCAGCTGCAACCTTTACCAGACCCTCCAAGTCGCTCTGATTGGCTTCTTACCCCTTTACAAGGACCAATACCTCGCCGGCAGGCAAGCGCCGGCCCACCCACTATGGAACCCATCAAGGAACAAGCTCCTGTCCTGACCCTGTCCAGAGCCGACAGAGACCAGGACCAGAAACTCTGGCCGTGCTTCCCGCACCTGCTGGGCCCATTTACTTGGATCCATCCTCCATCGTCGGTAAGAACATCAGCCTTCAATAATTTACGTTAGCATACGTGACTTCATTCATATGTCGCCTAGTTCTACACCATGGCCCCTCGTCATAACTATATATACATTTGTAACTATTTGTAACATCCATACTGTGCTCCTTACGACCTACGCGACCAGCGCTCATCCTCTAGCAACTTGCTGTCGCACATCAAATCACCAACACACTCTGATAACACACCGCCATGTTTTCTGTACCTTTCATTGTGCAGTAAGACAAATAGAGCACTAACGGCATGTGATGTAATTGTATTCGTCTGCATTCACTTCTGTTGCGCGCATATCTCAGGCATTGTGCTTCACATGCATTACATTGGCAGTGTGCCCCGTGTCATTTTATGCTCTAGTCTTGGCACATACTGCACGACGCTAGTGCACCCTAGTAGATACTGCCTGTAGAGCTTTCCGCCTCTGGCCACATGACACGGTACTATTCACACCTATTAAGTTGTCTATTCACATGTACATGCTGTTCAGTATGCACTGGTACCGCTTGATTCCGTGTGTATGCTAACGGCTTTTGACCTCAGCATCATGATCACTGCTGCCTAGCAGAGAGTAGCACCTCACCTGTGATTGCTTGCTTTTAAAAGCGCATCTTGATTACTGCTGCCTCTGCATCGCTTTGCATAATTTAACATTATGTGATTATTGATTTGTATCTGGATTTCTATTGCCTAGCAGTGTGCCGCATTTTATTTGCGATTGTGTGCTTTTTAAAAGAACATCCTGATTATTGCTGCATCCACAGTACTTTGCATCACAGTTGACACTATGTGCCTATGGAATTGTATCTTGCTTACGGTTGCTTATCATAGAGTAGCATCTCACTGTGAATGTGTGCCTTTAAAAGTGCATCCTGATTACTGCTGCCTCTACAGCACTTTGCATCACATCTCACATTAGGTGATTACAGAACTGTATCTTGATCTCTGCTGCCTAGCAGTGTGCTGCACCTCACCTGTGATTGAGTGTTGACAAAATGTTCTTGATCCCTGTTGCTTTGCAATGCAGGGTAACGCGTGTGCGTTACACTCTGTACTGATATATAAGCATGTATGTATGTATGTATGTATATATATGTATTGAGATATAAGTGTATCTGCCACTTGTATCCCCAGCATATAAGGGATTGTAAAACACATAATGCTCGGTATGTAAAATATTTTTTATTATAGGCTGACTGTGTCATACTAGCTAGCGTACCATTCTGTCCTGCACATCCAGAGCACTAGCTCACAAGTTTTGCTTATAGGTACCTCTTATACCTCCATTATGTACTGGTGCCTTACCACTCTTCTTCACCTACTGTATATCTACACCAGACGCTGGACACTTCTACCTCACTTAGATATTGGCCTTTATACGCCTACCTTCACTCCCGACTTACCTATCACCCACTCACCGTGGATTAACACTATGGACTGTGCCAACCCTTATCTGGATGATCCAGCATTCTGGATTCGCCATTTTGCTACCAGACCAACTCCAAATCAACCTTGTACTATTACTACCAGAAACCTTAGACTGAACTCTAGAGCCACCCGATTAAATTGGTGTGTATATTCTAAACCCCACAACAACTCATCCCCATCCCCCACATCATCACAAGCAATCATGCTCAAATCACACCTCGTTCATACCACCCGAGCATCACATGCAGAAACCTCAGATTAGGAGCCCGTTTATGGACGAAAACTCCTCTGCCTCACCCCCACGAGAGAAATAAACACCTGCATCACCAAAACACTCCTGCCAACCAGGCTAATGAACCAGATATTAGCTCAGCTTCTAACGTTCTGCTTAACACTCCCCAACTTACGCAGAAAATTGCTGGAACAGACACTGCCTTTAAAGCAGCCTTAGTTAACGTGAGGTCCCTCCCTGCCCACGCTTTGGACATTGCTGATTTTATAACTTCTGAAAAGCTCGACCAACTTGCGGTTACTGAAACTTGGCTAAAAGCAACATCCGGTCCCTCCTTGGCATTAGCCATACCCAATGACTATGCTATCATTAGATGTGATAGAAACACTAACCAGATGAAGGGAGGCAGACTCGCCTTCATCTTTAAAAACACCATCGACATTAGAGTCATCCAGGATCTACAAATCCCCCCTGCTGAATCCCTGTCCATCAAACTACCATTAACACCTAACCATACAGCAACAGTGCACCTCATCTATCATCCACCAGGACCTATTTCCACATTTTCTGAGGACATTGTGTCCCTTATATCTACCAACACCAAACCCAATTCTCAAAGCATCCTACTTGGTGATTTCAACCTCGGATTGAATGACCCACTGAATACTAACGCCACTGACCTAGCCAACTCTCTAACTGACCTTGGTAACACCCATATCATTCACGAGCCCACACATATCAAAGGAAGAACACTGGACTGGCTCACTAACCTTAACTGCACTATCGATCTTCTATCTAACGAACCATGTATTTGGTCCGATCACCACAAAATAACCTTCTCCATCAAAGCCACCACATCATGTCCTGTACCTATCCTTGCCCCACCTACCTACACCAGGAAGAAAGACATCACGCCTGATAAACTTCTCCCTCTCATACTCCCCCTCTTTAACAATACCTCCACCTCGGACCCCACTGTCCTAATGGATATTTATAATCAGGTATTACTTAAAGCACTGGATACTATCGCCCCCCCTAAAATTGCGGAAATCCAAACCTCAACGCCACTTGAATTCATGGTTCACGCCGCACCTAAGGGAATTGCACAAAACTAAAAGAACTGCAGAAGCACATTGAAAAAAGTGCCCTTCAGCAACCAACAAGAATGAGCTGACACTAGCATCTTCCAATTATAAAAAGGCCATTATACTTGCTAAAAAAGACACCTATAACAACAGGATCCTACAAGCGGAATCAAACACAAAAGAACTTTTTAAGATACTAAAAGAATTGGAATCGCCTATCGCTCCTGTTGACAAATGCATCACAGATGCAGAATGGTGCACTAATATCCAGAAGGCTCTGCTGGACAAAATAGCCATGCTACAATCTAAAATCAATGCAAAGAAATGTATGTTACTCTCTGACCCTGATCTTAAACAATATCCTAGTAAGACTCCTAACTTTGAACTCAATTGCAAACCTTTTAGCTTCTCCCCCTTGTCTATCTGGGAAGTGGAGAACATCATTAGGAAACTTAAACCTTCTAATTGCTAGGGTGATGCCTGCCCTGCCCCGACTGTCAAGGCAGCTGCATATGACCTTGCACCGTTCATCACTAACCTTATCAATGCCTCCTTCAAAACTGGAGTAGTGCCTGATAATTTAAAAGACAGTTGGGTCATCCCTCTAATTAAAAAATGACTCTTGACCCTGCCAACCCTTCAAACTACAGGCCCATTACAACGGTACCCTTTCGACTAAAAATACTAGATAGAGCATCTTACCTGCAAATACAGGCTTACTTAGAATCTAACAACCTACTGGCATTGAGGCAATCTGGCTTCCGTCCAAGACACGGCACAGAAACTGCCTTAAGAGATCTCACCATGCAAATTCAATTACTAAAAGACAATGGTAAACTAGCACTTCTTCTACTGCTTGATCTGTCAGCAGCTTTTGATTTGGTCAATCACCAAATGCTCTGCCACCATCTGAAATCTGCAGCCCACTTCTCCGACTCTACCATTTCATGGATCAGTTCCTTCTTGGCCAACAGAACTATGAGGTCTTCTCTCCCACTGACTCTGCTGAACCCTCCCCGGTCCCTTGTGGGATCCCGCAAGGCTCCTGCATGTCCCCCACGCTTTACAATGTCTTTACTAAGCCATTGTTTGACATCCTTGACTATCTGGGTGTTACGTATACCAACTATGCTGACGACACCCAGATACTTATCCCTATATCTGGAGATTACGCAACTGACAGCAAAACCCTCAACGAAATCTACTCAGTGATACAAGCATGGATGGCGCAACACAGTCTTTGTCTAAATGACAAAAAAACGGAGTTGCTAATCCTGGGTACAGATGCGAAACTGAAGAAGCTAAATCCTGCCTTCAAATCCTTCACTATAGATGGTAATCCCATCACCGTCTCCAACAATACCAAAACGCTTGGCATTTACCTTGACGCCATCTTATCCTTCACTAGACAAACTAACGCGGTAGCAGCCGAATCCGCATATACATGTAAATTAATCACCGCCTGCAGGCCGTTCATCTCCACACCTAATTGTATCACTCTTGCCAGAACTTTAGTTCTGTTCAAAATCGATTACTGTAACGCCCTATACCTAGGTACTAGCCACAAAAATATTAACAAATTACAAGTAATTCAGAATAATGCCATCAGGGCACCCCTCAACATCCGAAGAATTTGCACATCTATGAGACTAGACGCAACCTGCGCTGGCTTCTGGTTGAGCATAGAATTTTGCTCAAAACTCTTGCTCTAACACACAAAGCTAGGGCCAACCTTGCTCCAGCTTACCTCGTTAATCAACTCATTTCACATACATCCTCAAGACCACTCAGAGCAGCCCAAGTACAGACAATGTCTATACCTAGATTCAAACTCCATAACTCAGGAGGCGCTAGCTTCCCAGTACTGGCCTCAAAGTTATGGAACACACTCCCGGCCTCTCTAAGATCAGAACCTTCCTTCCTTGTATTTAAGCGTAACACTAAACACTGGCTTCAGGACCTTGACACTATGACAAACTAACCTATTCAGATCACTTTGTTTATCCTATGCTTCACTTTATCTTGTACCTTTCTATATTTAGTTATGTGCTTTACCTTTACAACTTTGTGTCTTCCCACCACCTCTTTGTAAAGAGGGAGAGCTGGTGTCTCCTGTATTGATGACTTGTATCCTTGCACTGATCATTTATATGTAACTGTAACGTAACCACTGTAACTTGTACTTAAGATTATGCGCCCGGTTGCCCTTGGGCCTGGCTGCGCTTTACAAATAAAACAAATACAAATAGTTAACCAAAAGAGTAAGACAACTGGACATATCACAAAGATACAGTGCGGCTGGAACCAAACTACCTCCATCCGTCCCCCCCACAAAATTGTTACCCACCCCCATTTCTCAACCCATTTACCCCAGACCTTACTAAATTTGGTCAGACAATCCTTTGCATTATACAATCTTCTTTCTAATGTTATGCAAATATCCATCTGTGCCACCCAACTGCCCATCTACGGGTGGTCCAGCACCCCGCCAGTTAATTGCTATGATTTTCTTAAGTAGTCCCAGAGTCACGGCCAGAAAGACCTTTTCGTATTTAGTGAATCCCACCTCTCCCCAGACTCCAAGCAAGACACATTTCGGGACTCTAGAGATCTCCACATTCATTATCCTTGCAGGTTTACCTTTACACTTCCCCCACAATATCTGGATCTGCGGACATTCCCACAGGATATGAACAAATTTGCATCCCGGCCCCAACTTCTCAAGCAACAATGATTCTCAGCTCGCCCCCCAGTCAAATAATTTGATGCGGGTGCAGTAGGCCCGATGCTAAATCTTATATTGCATCAGGCGGAGCCTGGTGGATATCTGCCTAGGGAATATGACTGCCTCTTCCCATTCCTCAGATTCCATCGGACCCAGCTCCACTTCCCATTTTTGCCTGAGGTGAGTTAACTCCTGGGTGCCAAAGGCCAAAACAACTTGGTAT
This sequence comes from Ambystoma mexicanum, assembly GCF_040938575.1. NCBI lineage: Eukaryota > Metazoa > Chordata > Amphibia > Caudata > Ambystomatidae > Ambystoma > Ambystoma mexicanum. Next base: position 313,129,584 of record NC_090937.1, on the reverse strand, counting down.
AATATAGATGTAACCTTTGTCTCAATTCACCCAGCAGACATGTTTGCCTCCAGCGGTGAGCATTGTGGTATTTCACTCAATGCTATGAACTGGGCACTTATTGCATGTAACAACTGCAGTTATCTGAAACGTTCACCCCCACTCAAAGCAAACCTTTCCTGTAAGGATTCAAAGAGAACAAGATGGCCCTCCTTCACCATATCAGCCTGTTTCATAATCCCATTACTCTCCCAGTGTCTAAAGTGACCCATCTTGCAAAGTTCAGGGAGGTGTGAGTTGCCCCAAAGAGGCTGGTCTGGTGTCGGCCTGCCACTCCTGCCAATATGCCCATGTGACTCAATCCAGACCTGCTGCACATGCTGCGACATAAGCAGGAGCCCCACATTCTCCTCCCGTCTCCCATACAACACCTGCATCAGGGCTTTCCCTCTCACCCATCCCCATTCTGCAGCAATATGAGGCAACATGGGCTTCCAATGTAACCAATCATTCACGCCACCCAACTGTGCCACCCAGTAGTATTGTCGCAGACATGGGAGGCCAATTCCCCCTTCCCACTCCGACCGGTGGAGTGTCTTCAGTACAATTCTGGACTGCTTGCTCCGCAATAAGCATTCTCTAAGAACCCTGTCTTTTCCCTCAAATACCATCAACATGGAGTGGAGGATTCTGGAGCACATAAAGAAACCTGGGCAGAGATAACATCTTGTATAGAGTTGCTCGATCCCTCAAGCTCAAGGGGAGGGACTGCCAGTGTACCACATCGGACTTCCATTTTTACCACTATCGGGTGTACGTTAAGGTCAAGAAATCATGAGAGCTGGTCCCCTAGCTGAATTCCCAAGTATTGGAAGCCTGACATGGACATTTGGTATGGGCAATCCCGTGGGAGCGCCGCGGCCTCACCATGTATGGGGAAGCAGACCGACTTCTGCCAGTTTACACTGAGGCCACTGACATCTTGATTACGCATAGTATATTTGTCATGTAACGGGCAGGATACTGATGGGTTACCCATATATACCAGAAGATCATCAGCATATAGCAAAATCCTTTCCTCACCTCCCCACGGCCACTTGAATCCCACCCAGTACAAGCTTGTTCTGAGCCTAATAGCCAATGGTTCCACTGCCAGAGTAAACAGCAGGGAGGATAGGGGGCAACCCTGCAGCGTGCCTCGCCATAGGGGAAAAACCCTTGAGCAGACTGCATTAACCTGCACCTCCGCAACCAGTGATATATAATATAGGTGCACCCAGCCCAAGAAGTTCTCCCCAAATCCCATGTTTCCATAGTTCCCCACAACGAGCCCCAGCACACAGAGTCGAAAGCTTTCTCAAAATCTATCGCCAGTAAGGCTAGCAGTCCCGGTATCGTGTGAGCTTGGCCCAGCGCCATTTGCACCCTTCACAGGTTCATGCGGGTAGATTTAGATGGCATAAACCTGAATTGGTCTGGATGCAGCAGGGTCCCTTTACCTGTATAAGGCGCTACATATGTGTCATATGTACTGCAAAAATGACTATGCGCTGACTTTGCACAGACTGTGCACGGCAAAAATCTACTTTGCACGGTTCCATGAATCAGGGTTTGTGTCAGCAGTGCAAAGTCACTTTTCAGCAGTGCAAATTCACTTTGATCCAGGCAAACATTCCATGAATCAGGCCCAATGTGTCTGTACACTAATGATGAGGACGCCACAGCAAAGATGGCCAACCCCATCTAACACATCTAATGACGGACGTAAAGAGAGGTGGCTGCATCTGCAGAAACAACAACAGAGGAGATGATATGAGGCAACACGCAAATAAACAGAATCAAAGTGGCACTGTTATGTTATTGTTTCTTGTAAAGCGCACGGTCACCCGAAGGCATCATGGCACTGTGAGGGAAGGAGACAGTCTCAAGATATTTAGAATAGAAACGTTTTAACCCGCCTTCTAAACTCCAAATAGTTAGGAGTTTTCTTTATGATGAGGGGAAGATTATTCCACAGAACTGCTGCAGCAATAGAGAAGGCCCGGCCGCCAACCCGGTCTCTGTTGTGCTTTTGAACAACCAGTTGTTCAGAAGAGGCTGACCAAAGGTGACGAGTAGGACAGTAGCGCCTGAACTTAGCTTGAAGGTATTCTGCACCCTGACCATGGATGGCCCGGTGTAAAATGCACAAGGTCTTGCATTCAACCCTTTGAGCCACAGGGAGCCAGTGCAGGTTCCGTAATACGGGGGAGATGTGTGCTCCAAAAGGGGAGCCTGTGGCTTCCCTTGCGGCCAATCAGCCAAGCCAAGTGAATCAATTTGAGTTCTTCCTACAGGTGGTGAATGTGTCACCACAAGAGATCTTGCTGGTATGCGCGACTGACAGTGCATAGCTAAGAACAAACTTTCAGAACTCCTTGACTTGCTTGTGTCATTCTGGCTCACGATTATTCCATGTTGCCCCCGCATAGAATAGGCTGACTGGATGCAGCACCAGTTGTTCTGCTTGTATAACAAGGAATGGAGCAAGCAGTATTATTCAGAATGTTTGTAGTCGGAAAATTACTCAGACTCTAGCTAGAATCACTGTTTTCGCCATTCATACTGATCGGCTTCACTTGAAAAAGGACTCTATATTTTGCAGCAGGAGAAAGTTATGCAATCTGTGCCAGGCTGTGACTTTTTCTGTGCATGCAAAAGTTGCTTTGCCTGACATTTGTTTATATCGTGCAATGACGCCTTCGGGTCACTCTCACTTGCAGTGAACACCGTGAACTGCAAGGGCATTTGTTTTGTAAGTTGCTCCCAGCCTATTGAAACAGTGCATTGCTAAACCTAGTGGTCATGGTGGCAGTGGTCGAAGTGTACGCAAAGAAGTAGTGGAACTATGTTCTGTGCTGCCCTGCCCCCGCTCCTCACAAACCTCATCGCCATGCCCTCTCCCACACACAATCCAAACCCCCAAGCAAACACACCTGCTGTTTAAGGGAATGTTCAGTGCAGTGCGCTTTGTGCAAGTTTCAACTTCTTCCTACACTTTTATTTTAAAACAAAATAATTCTGGAAAGGTTATTTTAAAAAACAAAAGCATAGGAACAGTAAAACCTAAAAATAAAAAGCAGAGGAGCACCACTCCCAACCGCTCCCGCCCACTTCGACCACTGCATGGTGGAATGGAAAAAGCTACTTGTTCCTAAATAATCAAATAACAAGTAAAATAACAATTGAAACGTGTATGAAATCATTAATACTGAATACATGTCAATAATACAAATTTAAGATATCTAAATGTTTACGCAGTATTTGTCTGCATTACTGTAATATTGACATCAAAATAAAGATGATGACACCATCAAAAGATGGACCACCCGCTTGTGAGGCCCTTGTGACCTAGAAGGAATTGCATTCATCAAGTGAAGGGAAGAGAGATGGGATGTGATAAGAGGCTAAAGCAAATACCAATAGGGTGGTGGGTACAGCCTCAGGCATGAGTCTGGGGAAATCTGTGGATGGTGCTCACTGACTTTCTAAAGGATGCTTCAGCTCTGTGAAGTGGGTGTTACATGAAGCGAAATGTGTGTGCAGAATCAGTGCACTGACCTCTGATCCGCACCATCGTCTCTTGCCCCCACTGACTCCTGCCACATTCAACCCCACGGCCACCTTTATACTTCACACCCCACAACTATTGCTCCCTCTTTATATTCCAGACCAGTCCTGGGCAGCAATATAACAATGCCAGGCAGCAAAGAGAGCAGCCACCACAGAGAAAAGCGCCCTCCACGTATCACAGAAGAGGCTGCTGTGTCCTGACCCCTTTCCACTGAGTCCTGCCCCTTCCCAACCACCCCCACTCCACAGCTTCCTACCTCAATGGATCCTATCCCCACATCTCAAGCAACTAACTCCTCCAACGCCTACATCTTTTTTTGCTATACAGAAACCACAACTTTTGCCTTATGCTAGTTCTTTTCAATCTGACACATTGCAAAGAAAGTTCCAAACCCAAACTTTTTAGCGCTTCTGAATACACAGCAAAAATTGTCCTGTAATTGAATGTGAAATTGCTGCAGCCTCAGTGGCTGATGAGTTAGAGTTCTCTGCAATTGCTTGTGAAGGACGCCTGACTCCCAGAAGAGCCTGAGTGTCAGATCTGCATACGTGCCCTAGATGTACGTGCAGCCGTGCCCTCCGTAACGCGTCTCCCATTACCATATGAAGATAACCGGCTGCGGTGCTGACACAATGCACCAGAGCTTACCCTTGTTGCAGATCTTTCCACATGAATCGAGCCTTTGTGTTGCGACATTAAAAGATCCTGCCCCGAACGCCAAGCGCACAGTATCAAAAGCCAAGTCCTCCAAGGTAAGGCGTTGATGAAACCGTCATCCCTCCGGGGGCAGTTCAGAGGGGCTGACAGCTGATTGTCACTACATGATTAGCCGAAGAACAAGACCTTCAGAAGCGTAATCCCCCATCCAATTTATTGAGAAGATATCTCCGTCAGTTGTAATTGGAATCTTAAATTAGCCGGGGACGAACACGAGGCAGGCTGCATCACTCGAGATGAATTCCTGCATCCCTGGGAGAATATATGATTAAGCGCAAAGCTCCTACTATGAAATGTACTAGAATGTAATGGAACTGCTATCCAGCAGGACTGATATATCCAGGGCAGTGTTAAGATGCAACAAACCTGTTGCCTACGTCTTCCTTGCCTCTCACCACAACTAGTGCCATTATGTCTCTGGTCACATCAACTATACTCTAATCACACGAACGTAAACATCTTTCTTCAAGTTTACCATAGCAAGCTTTACCGAAAGAAATCAGGGGGGCTTGCGGGCGTGCATGCCTGAATATGGAAATAGCCAGACCCTCTTGCAACAAAACATATAGGATCTTGCCACAAGGGTGGTTTCACAAACACACCAAATCTATACTAAATGGCAGTGGTTAATGATATATGGTTATCTGGGAATATATTTTAATGTCAGGTACATTTAAAAAATTCACCTGTACAGCCCGGATGAGCAAGTAAAGCCGGGGAGCGGTTCATACCACTTTATTTCAGAGATCGCCCATTTGGCATTTCTGCTTTTTTGAGGTCCTGCGGAGGGGAAACCTACCTCTGAAGGTGTTCGCATTGGATGAACCCGCTGCCCAGCCATGCCCGTTAGCTTCTAGGTAGCAGTGATGGGACATGAGTGTTCGGTGGTATTGGGCAGCGGTGCTCGGGAGCAGAAAGTTCAGAACACTGAATGTTCCCCACACCAGCCAGGAAATACTTTGAAAACGTTATTCAAGGTTCGCAGGAGTGTGACATGCTGCCTCCTGGGGGGGCCTTAGAAGTTTGGGCAAGTCATTCAAACATGCAGGAGGGTCCTGGAAGTTTTGCGGGAATAACAAGAAAGGGAACTTACATTAGAATGAATATCTAATATGAAGCAAACCTAGACTAGATTTAGAATAGAATTAGATTTAGAGTTGGAAGTGCAATTACAGGCGACTTTATGGCAGAAATAGAATAATAAATAGAAAAGTGTTCTTTTGCTTTGTGGAATTTGGTTGGAATTAGAATAGAATTAGAATTGAGCGTTTTGTTTTCCTAAATAGGTTTGAGTTTGGTGGTTATGGGGGATAGACACATTTTTTGTGCAGAGCAGCAACCCACAGCAAATGAGCTGAGGTATATACAAGAGATGTTTTTCTTTTTTATAACAGAGGGGGAACACCTCATTTTTCAGAAAGAGAAAGATATAGCGGAGACTGGGTTACGAGCAATACACTTCATTTTGATTCCTCAGGGGATTGTGGTGTTAACAGTACCGATGCTTCGGCTTTTCATGTGGTTCCCACCAGATTCTTATGATTACAAGTGTGAAGCAGTGGGAATCCAGGTGCACACCAGGTTCCTGTACCAGTAATTGCTCCATGCAGTCTATACTCTTTGATGTCCGGCGTGCAGGCCCGCGTGCAGCCCTGAGATCAGTAATGGCAGATGCCATGAAAAAACATTGTGGTCAACAACACAGATTCCTATGGACTATGCCTGCACCTTAGTGCACACTAAAAAGCACACCGAATCCTTAAGGATCTCTGTCTCCCCTGAAAATGCTGATGCTGAAACAGATGTGGTTGGATTCTGTGCATGGGACAGGAAAACCATGCAGAGCACATTTCCTTTCTTGCTTCCCGCTTCATGTGGCCAATCAGATCCAAAATGGTATGGGTGTGTGAAAACCAACAGAAAGATTGTTCCTGTAGGATTTCATGCCTCCATGACATTTTTCACTCTCATAAACACTATGGTGAAAAGGTTTTGAGAGGTGACTGATAATAACAGAGAATGGGTTAAGAGTAATGTGAGTTTGACTGCTTTGAGATTTGCACATGACTTTTTCTGACAGTGCAGAATATCACAGTTAATACATTCTGATTGGAACCCATGTATATTTCCAAAGGTAGCAGTTGGCAGTTGGAGCAGAAATACTTTTGACTTGCTTCTGACTTACACTGAATATTTAGTGTGAAGAACAGGGTATCCCAGTAACTGGTGGTTTTTGTGAGGCAGAAAAAAATCACAGTAGCTGAGTTCTGAGAGGCATGCCTAACCTTTTCCTCAAGGAGCAGAAAATAAAAACAAATGGGTTCAGAGTAACATGAGATATTTTGGACTTGGCGTGACACACATGACCTTTTTCTCAGGCAACAAGTCATTATGGTGGCTGTATTCTGAGGACAGCAGAAAATCATAATGGCCCGCCTGGCACTAGGGTGATTCCAATTAGTCAACACAACCGAGTTGAAGCAGAATCGAGCTGGACAATTTATACAACATTGAACTTGCTTCAAACCACAAAGGTCTTGCAATGTTTGTGGTGGCTGAAACAACCAAATGCGAAGGCAAGTCTTAACCTCTGCTTGACGTGCCTGCAGAATGTGAAAGACTTCTCCTACACCATAAAGAAGTGATAGGAGCCCGCTGGTTTATCTTTTGGGTGTTCGTGTGGGCCTACTAGCAGGATGATATCAAAGGCGTGTTCTTAATATATGCACAGAATACAATTGTACTCTACATAAATTAGCACATTAGTATATCAACTGTTTGTTTTTCATACATGGCATTCACACCAATGATCTCCTTCTGCAAAATATAATATGACATATTACAGTCAGATATTACACAGGCACCAGAAAAAGGAGAGGCCCTGGAACCAAAGAAACAATTTGTTGCATCAGAGCCTATGTTTCAATAGCTTTGCTCGAGCTTTGTGACTTGCGTAAAGACTATGTTGAGAAGCAGGTTTCAGCCTGCAGTAGCGATCATTTTTCTAGGAAGGAATGTCGGTCTTTCACATTCGGAGTGTTGTCCATCCCCTCTTCCCGCTAATGGAACAAAAACAGACAGAAATCTCTGCGGTGCAGACTATGCAGAGCAATGCTTGGATTCTGGAGGATGCTGTTTCTCCTTCCAGTTCTAGCACATAACTCTGAAAATACTAACCAAAGAAGTTGATTTCGTTGCAAAGCTACATTTGTGTCAGGCTCTATGTCCATGCCATATACCGGTGGGTTCAATTGGAACCTCATTAAATCATAACGGAGATCATGGCATATTAACACACCCGTAGGTCATTTTATGTCCCCACATCTCATGATGGCGACCCATGGGGTTAAATGGAAGCTTTCCAGACGGTTGTCACTTCTTCACTTTGCTCCCTTTCATAATGTTTTCCTCTTGTGCCACAGAGACCCCACTCTTAAGTGTTCTTTGATCCAGCCTTTGCAAACATACCACAGGAGGAGCCTCGATGCTAGACCCAGGTGTGTACGGCTCCTTCATTGTCAACACCATTGACATTATCAGGGAGTCAACATTATGTTGGTGAGGCTACTGACATTGGAGTCAACTTCATTTAAAGGAATGGTTCGGTCAAAAAATGTTATTGCCCCTACGGGTCGGCCATGTGTTTTTAAGCCTAAGTCGCTCGATTTGAGAAAATGTTCCTATGGACCTTACCCGAGTTTTCATCCATTAAACGCAGGCGAAAACAGGCATCAGGGAGCTGTCATTTTGTGATAATCTTATCACTTGCTGCATCGCCCTGGCTGACCTGCTTTTGCAGCACTAAATCATATCCCCCGCCCCTCAGCCTGACATTATCAAAACATTCATATTCCCCGCCTCTCTCCGTGACACAGAACCCGGAAACCAAAACAGATCAACTCACAACACAGCGCGCCACAATTCGGAACATGAAACTGTACTTTAAAATCAAACAGCAACACGGTACATTTGGTAAAGTACATTTATTTGACATTAAATGTTTATAGAATATTCAGCAATTGCCATATGAACTCCGAATGCCATTTATTTTCTTTTATCTCTATCCGCAAATCCGTAAAAGTTTATCGTGAGTCACGCGCTGTTCCTTTATGGTATACAGGTTGTTGGTTTTCGTTAAAAGAAGCACTTTGGTCGCATGTTGAACCGCAAGGCTGTTCCATCAAGTAGGCACTAGGCCAGCGTAAAGGTTGATATGTTGCTTCTAGCCGCTAGTACCACGTAAGGGCATATGGGCCCTTGGCGATCGTCCCATAAAATCATCAAAATGGTGCAGTTGTTTACATTAAGCTGCAGCTGGCGGTTGAAAAAACAATCTGCCGGTGTCTGAAACTGGTGGCAGTAGCAATAGGTAAGGATATACCTGTTTTGAAAACATAAAATTTATAATTAGTCTCGCCAGCCGATCTTTATTAATATTATTCATTTTATTTATTACGCCGAGCTGAAACTATTTGCTTTCAAGGATAGTGCAATGGAGTATGTTCGGCTCTAAAATCAATGCGAAAAATAACGAAATAAATCGAGGTTAGTACACAATGAGAAACGACTTTTTGTCTACATGCGTGTGGAATGTGGACCTGCATGCCCATGTGCCCGCTACAAGGACGATCCCACAAACGTTTTCCTAGCTCTTCATTCATTCATTTATTCATGCATCCATTCATTAATTCTTCATTCCGGTATAAAAGCGTCCAAAGAGTTACTTACATTATATTTGCAATTTCCATTGTGTCTCTGCGTAATGCAGTCCGTAAATCCCACTGTGCTCTTGACAACGATTTTTTGTATACTGAACTAACATGAAACTTGGTCTAGTTTCAGAATTTTCTGCCTTATCGTCTCTTACGTTATTGCACCCCCCCCTTCAAATGAAGTTCTTTCGGCATGGTCCCTGTCTCTCAAGGTCAAAAAACAATAGAACCTTACACTGCCAGTGCGAGCTGTGGGCCTCTTCAGGGCGCAAGCTGAAAATCAAAGCCGCTGACCTTCACTAGAAATGAGCATACATTCTTTCTTTGCAACATCCCGTAGTAAAGCCATCTGTGAGAACTTGAAGTTTCGAATCCATCTATGTACTGCGCCTCAATGTGCAAATGTGAACTGGCTTCTCTCCCATCTGCAATGGCTCGCTTGGCGCGTTCTAAGGCCCCCAATTTTGTCCTCGTTGTCTCCGAGCTTTGAAGCCACAAAGAACCATAACTATTGAGACTTTTAATTGGGGAAGGTCAGGGAAAGTATAAAGTACCCGAGGAGTTGAGTTGAAAGTGAGATTTATTGTTTGTTTGTTTTATTATTTGCAATACGCAAGCCTCCCCTCGGTTAATAGTGCGCAGCATTTACATGAGATAGCGAAAATGAGTTACATCAACAAAAATATATACATACACATATAGACAAGGTCAGCAATATGAGGTGAATAGAGAGAGAATTCAAAGATGACACCCGGGTTGTTCGCCACCCAGGATGGTGAAGGTAGGGGTTAGGGTTAGCGTACTTTGTATGCACACTGTACAATAATATTTATTTACAAAAAGACAATCGTATTACAATTATTTAAACCAGGATTTGTACTTCACAACCAGCTCTCCTATGGGTGGACATGGCACAGTGGCAATGTTGGGTGGCAATGGATCAGTGCTCTGCACAGAAACGTTCAAAATTCCATATCTGTGCTTCTCTAATACAGCAACAATAAGGCTTTTGACAAAGTCAAACTCCATTTCCTCATAGACTGGTTTGATAACCCATTGCTTACTTCTTTTTGAAAAGGCCTTAGTGTAGCGAGGCATCCCTACATTACCCGTAGTCCTAGATTGTTCACGGCCGAGATTCTCGTTATGGGCCAAGACGGCAAGTAGAGTCCTATGTCTCATGCCCTGTATGCTGAAATGCAAGCGCTTTGGCCTGTACTTTAGGCACATATTGTGGGACACCTCCAAACCTCCTGTGTGACATAATTCTGTCAGTCCCCTCAAATCTCTTGATAGAGAAAACAATCTTCTCAATGGCTGTGTGTGTCGGTGAAGATGGATTCAACCACTTCTTCTTCCGTGCCTCCACTGGGGACAAAGGGCCATGTTCACATTGGTGGAAATGTAGGTTTTCTGACCGCCATTTTTCAAGTAGTATTTACACTGATCCTTCACAAGTTTTGGAGCTCCACCAAAGATGGTTGCTGATAGACTGGGACCACTCTGAAATACTTTCCAAACGTTTTTTTTTCCCTGCATCCGAGATTTTCTTATTGATTGATTTAGCAAGATGCCATACGTCAAATTGATGTTTAATATGTGGGAACTGCTCTCTCATTGTCTTGGCAATTGAAACGTGTCTGTCCGTGGCTATGAGGTCGATGTGCATTCCCCTCGATTGTAGATATTCCACTGATTTTATAAATCCTAGTTTCTCCATGGCCACTGAGGATGTACATTGCGTTACCTGCATGACCACCGAACTCACAATTTTCTTACTATCCATGTCCTGAAAGTGGTAGGTGCAGTACTTGGCAGAAAATCCAGGGCTGTCGCACTGTCCATCACCGGCTAGCCTGAATCGTTTGCCTTTGAATGTACTTGCTAGAGACAATTGTTCAATTTTCCAAGCATCACTAATGGCCGGAAACAGATAATCATGTTGGTATTTGTAGTACTGGGTTTTTTAAATGAAATGGAGTCCCACAAACTGAAAGAAAGACTCTAACTTTCTAAAACTGGAGCCACTAAAAAGTGATGCAGCTGCACACAGTAGATTGCCTGCTGGCAGTTTCCCCAACATCGGTTGTGCAGACCATGAGAACGTATGATGTAATCTACAGGCGGCATGTATTGTGACGTTACTGCCTTGTTTTTGACGAGTCACATGAATCAATGGCTTCCCACATACTTTCCCTCTGACGGAATGCCCACATTTCAGCATACTTATAATATCCATCAAACAACTGTCGAATACTATGTATTTGCCCTCTTTCATTAGACTGTCATCCTGTGTCAAAGTTGTTTCGGCCTGTGACGTTGAGGACATATAACCACATTTGAAAGAAATATCGCTGCTATCAAGTTCTGATGCGTCGGTGAATGCTGCTGCTGGTTCATTCTCTGTCATTTCAACATCTGCTACCTCAACATTGATGGGAGAACACAACAATGTTGACAGCTTTTTTGGTGGCAATTTTTTGGCAGGTGTAGATTTTGTGAATTGATCTGTGACTACTTCAGGGCTATCTTCAATACATCCAGTATCATGTTGTTGCGGTGGTGCGGTCGTACTGTAGCAATGGTCCAATACAACTTTGCTGGATTCTCCGGACACATTCATTTCATGTTCTGGCCATTGGACATGAGCATCCCGAGTCTCAACACGCCGCGTCTGAATTAATAGTTCCTCCATAGTGTAAATGGTCTGGCAAGCAACATCTCTCATTCGCTTCACTGTCTGTGTATGTATAGTTCGTAGACCCACGGGTAACTAGAGGACAGATTGGAAAAGGGATGTTCAGTTTAAACGCAAGATAAAGTATAGTACAATTGACTGGAAAAAAAAAAAATAGTCCCCAGCACAAAAAAAAAAAAATTCTAAAGTTATGAACTGTTTGTAATTAACCTTATTTATGTTTCTTTTCTTTGTAACTTTTTTGACTCGACCTTCAACATCTGCATGCTGTTGCTCCGATTCGTATCTGCATGTCTCCCCTTCCTCTTGCGCTGCAACGACTATATTTTCTGTATTCGCATAGAAAGCACGGAATGAGGCTCCATCGACTCCCTGAAACATAGTTTTTTCATTACTGTGTATCAAAATATTGTTAGCATAAAACACACGTGAGGACGAACACACAGGTACATCTCAATAGCCAAACACGATTAAAACATTGTGTGGAACAATCAAACGACAAGTATTCGAGCTCTTATGACCTAGTTCGATGGAGCTGTCAGTATCCATACCTCTGGCTCTGCATGGACTGCCACGAATGATTGTATTGAAGAGGAGGCATCAGCAACTCCCTGAAACACAGTACTTGCGTTAGTATGGTTTTCAATATTGTAAACATAACACACACTTGGGGTCGACGGCACAGGTACATATAAAGAGATAACCACAAATGTTGCATTGTCTAAAAGAATCAAGGAATATTTAAATATGATCAGATTTAATCGACTTATTTCTCCGATTTCTTCACATCTGCATCATCTAAATGGGATCTGGTGATTGTAGTGGAAGCTCCATCGTCTCCCTGAAACACAGTACTTGCGTTAATAGGGAAGAAAGTATAGCAAATGGAATCACGTTATATGATCACGCTCGATGGAGCTGTCAGTATCCATACCTCGTGCTGCTGAAGAATATCTATGGATGTTGTAAATGTGGTGCGCACTTCCGAAAGCTGTTGCACCGATTCGTATCCGCATGGTCCCGCTTCCCCTGGAATTACTTGAATGTCAGGCTCCGCATCAAGTGTGTGGGTTGACGCTTCAACAACTGCCTGAAACATATTATTTGCATTAGTAAGGAATACAATATTGAAAACACAACACACACTTGGGGTCGACCGCACAGGTACATATCAATGGCTAACCACGAATGAAACATGGTGTAGAACAATCAAACGACAAGTGTTCCAGTCCTGATGATCACGGTCGATGGAGCTGTCAGTATCCATACCTCGTGCTGCTGAAGAACATCTAGGGCTGTTGTCAATGTGGTGGTCGCTTCAGCATCTCCCTGAAAGACAGTACTTGCATTAGTATGTATAACATTAATTATAAATGAAAACAAACACCAGGGGACGACAACTAAGGTGTATATCAATTGGAAAGCACTAACCAAACAATTGGTAAAATAATCACACGATACATAAAAACTATTACTTGACATGCATAAAACAAGTCTGTAGCGGAATAGCCAAGTATGATTACCTGATACGTGCTAGAAGTGGTTGATAACTGCGAGGACATCACGGAAGTAGAATGTTCTTGCTTCAGATCCAAGGGATAGTCAAGAAGTTGTAAAGGTAAATTACTGTTTGATAATGAAATGCCAATATTTAAAATTGCCATGTAAGGAGACAGAATACTTGAGAGTAATGCTATTGAAAATGCGCAATATAGCACAGTTACCTGTGACCATATATAGATTTCCTTTGGGGGTTATAAAATCGAAAAATAATTTATTGATAAATGTCATTATTCAAAAAGCTATACACTCATATCAATATCGAAAGTATTACAAGGGAGTATTACAAGGGACACAACACCTAAAATATCAATTAATCCATTCGGCTACCTACACACTACCGCATGGCCTAAAGCTAAATCTGGACACTTGACTCAAAAGTTGCGGAATGTGGACGAATAGAGTTGGAATAGCGTTTGCGAGCAATTTTCGTGTTGTTCGCCGTTTATTCTTCTTTGTTACCCAAGATGTGGTGTACATGTTCGAGGAAAAGGGCCAGCTGCAAATGCGGTATCGATCACCCCTCTTGTCCTCTAAGACTTTTTGAGCTCTACTTTCCAGCTCATACGGTGGATATCCGCAATGTCTGACCCATTCTCTTATTCGATCAACAGTTTTCGGGAATACATGCATTGTAGTGCCTTCAGATTTAGCATGGGTCTTCGAAGGGCAACCGCTAATCGAACAGGCAGGCATTGTTGAAAATTCTGAAAAGTAAATATCGACATTATTATACAATCTTAATGAATAAAAATGTGATACAATAGTATCACATACAAGAAGGAAACATGCTTACATTATAGACTGGACCCCCGAAGGATGCAATTCGATGACAATTGACACAGATGAAAATAAATAGATCTATTGATAGCATAACAATTGAAACTCAAGTCAATAACAATGAGACCAATGACCATAGCTCTTTTGGGTACTGTAATCGCAAATAGATAGAAATGTAAAAATGACCGAAATATGACTAGGATACATGGCCTTACCTTGACCAACAAACAGTTGGATTCAGCAGGCCGAGCAGTATGTTGCAGGAGAACAGGTAGATGGCCACATGTAGCACACTGACGAGTTTGCTCGAAGCGGTCACAGATAGCACGACGACGAGCAGATTAGCATAGATCTCAGTGCTTCTCAGGTAGAAGGTTCAGGAGTGGACTTGCAAAGCACAAAGATGTTCTCATGAGACATATCAAGTGGTTTATAAAGTATTAGAAACAGGGGTGTGTTTGTGAATGAATGACGAGTGTATGTCGTGGTATTATGTGGTTTGCAGGGGGGCGGCCTGCCTCAGGGGAGGCCCGCCTGGAGACACGGGGTCTGAGGAGGCCATGTGAGCGATGGCCCCTGGGCATGGGATACCTTTTGAAGTGTACATGCTGTTTGGCACCTTGGCCGTTTGCGCCCGTGACAGCCCCCCATGCCAGCGCTCATCCCCGGGTGCGAACCGCCTTTGATAGAGGGGGGGGGATGGATGGGCCGGTGGGCATGCAGGCAAGTGTGTGGGAGCGAGGGGCCATCAGGCCCCTCTCATCCTTTACTTCTCAGTAGAAACTCGGACCAAGTGCCTCCAGTAGTGGGTTCGCCCCTTGCCCTTATGTGATGTTAACTTTGGTTGACATTCCCGTAGATTTGTCCACTGAGCAGGGCCATGGGGCATCCATTTTTGTACCCCCTTTCCACTCCATCTTGGTGACCAGGCCTCACTGCGCAGAGCACATGGCCCCACCCTCGTTCCCACTCTGACTGGAAAACTCCAGAGGTATTTGCAACAGCTAATAAATGTAACACATCACTCTTCCTCTGAGATCACTGTCCTGCAGGTGAACCAGTCTGAACTAAGCACATAGCTCGTTCATCTCCACAAACGTGTTCTTGCCCACGCACCCTCGCCAGTGGAAACTTACTGCCATTCTGACCCTGTGTCCCTGCAAGGTATTCTCTTCATGTGCCAGACCACTGACCACGCCATGATGCCCATCTAGCAGATCCCCAACTAACATTAGACCCCTAATGCAGTATATGGTTGCCTATCAATAACAAATGCCACATATCGTAGATTCTTGTGAGCACAGACCGACACTTCAAACAGTGTATTATAGTGGTTAAGACCCTTAACCTAAGGCCTGAATAATCCAATGTTAATTGATAGTATAGATATATGTGTGACTTTTATAGAGACATAACCTACTGAAAGACTTTGAACAAGTGTTATTTAGTGCATGCATTATTGAGAATATATTATGTTAGCTTAGATAGTGACCACCCTGCTTCACAGCGACCTGACCTTCACCCATTCGGAGCACAGATGTCTGACGTCCACCCTTGAATGGAGACACACTTGATTCATTTAAAAAATCGAAACAACCGTTGTTAAAATATATGTGGTGTTTTATTTTGTATCTTATTTTGATGACACAAAAATACAAGACTTTAAACATTGTACAGGTCAGGTTGCAGCACAGCGATAGAAAATCCCCTGTTCTGACCGCTGTCACTCGGGAACGTTTCTCTTATAGCACGAACGGCACAGGCGGGTATCACTCTTCGAACGCGGTGTCCAAGCCTCCCGTGAAGCCACCATGTAAAGGAACGATAGGCCACCAGCCTGTACCACCTGTGAAAAGGAATGAAACAACCTGTTTATAAATGACCAAGATAAGTTTAATAAACGTTTGTTGTCAATGACAATTCTTGTAAATAATGGCATTCTGCTCGGACAAATGCTATCTAGACACTGCACACTATCGAACGACTTTCATGCGTTACAATGATATGGATATGTAATTTTGGATATAGTAGAAGACCATGAAATAGGAGTGGCATGACAAGCAGAGTATACTTACTCGTTACTCGGATTATGAGGACGAACAGTTGCGCGAAGTTTGTGCATAAGCACCATCATTATCCTCAACACGGACCGTGTGAGGCAGGCTACCCTGCAGTCTGGCAGCTCGGTGATGCATTGCCGTCGTGGCTCGCCTTCCGAAATGTAGGCCACGCAGCCCGAGTTTTCACAGCAGCAGCAGTTCTCGTCCTCGGTTGGCATTAGCTCGCACCGATTGCATGTGCACCAGGTGGAAACACCGTCCATGCGACTAGGTCCAGGCTCTTCAACTGTTGAATCATCCTCCCAACTGCCGTCCGAAGACCCATCATTTTCGCGTGTTTCCTTTCCAGTAGTTCCTCCTTGGTATACTCAGGCTCATACATGTAGGGCATTATTGTAGCCATTGTGTGTTAAACAAACTAAAATAATTTATAGCGGTGGTACTGGTATCTGTTCACATGGGCTATAAGCAACGAAGGTAGCTGACCAGAGCACAGAAACGAGTCACAGAATACTCAAAGTAACACAGAGAGAGGAATGGAATCGAAAATCTGCTGCTGTGTGTTGTGAAACGGTCTGTTTATACTTATTGAGGAAAGAGTCCTCCTGCCATTTCCATGGCGACACGTCATTAGCTGAAGTGCAGCGAATGCTGACACGAGACGTGCTTTGGCGTTCTGAAAGGGCGGTACGCGTCTGCTGATGACATGCTCAGGGATATGATTTAGTGCCGCAAAAGCAGGTCAGCCAGGGCGATGGGGGAAATGATAGGATTATCACAAAATGGCAGCTCCCTGATGCCTGTTTTCGCATGCGTTTAATGGACGAAAACTCGGGTAAGGTCCATAGGAACTTTTCTAAAATCGAGCGATTTAGGCTTAAAAACACATGGCCGACCCATAGGGGTAATAACAAATTTTGACCGAACCATTCCTTTAAGTTCCCAACAGTACAACTCTTGTTCTGTGAGAATACTATGTAACACTAGTGAATGGCATGTTTTGTATTATAGTCCGTGTGCACTAAGTCCCTTCTAGGTATTCACCTGTGTATGATCCTCGCTCGTTTTTTAGACGCTTGCTCCCACCTTTCCTCACCCTATACCTTCACGTTCACACAAATTTCTTTAATACCTCATGTGATAGCTGGCAGAGCGGCAGTCACACGTGCCATCATCACACGGCTTCAGAGAGTTTCTGCTAAGCTATTATGTACACAGACAGATTGATTAACTGCAAATCCAATAGAGTAACGAGCTAATGTTTACACAGCACTCAATTAACTATATAAATTAAGAAGCTAATGTTTCAATAAATGGCTATAACTCCCCTCATAATTAGCTAGACATATGCATGCTTCACTTATCACTATGCAGTAATGGTCTTAAAATGGATTAACTGATAGACATAAAAGTGATTACACTTTTCCAGGACTAATCATTGTTAACAATATTTGACAGGGAAAACGAAAGTTATTATATCAGCTGTCAGCGAGTAGATGCACAGTAGCCTATATTTATTTCCTTTATTCTTACCTAAAAAAGGGGATTTAAACCATATTGTCTGTGTGCAATTGTTTATTGTCCTTTCATTGAGTGTCACTTGTATTTACCTATTGCATGCATTTGGAATGGTTGAAAATGTTTCCATTCTAGTTGGGTAATCTAATAGTCCGCCCCTTACAACCGCTCCCAGTGAAGGCACTACACATTTACAGGCACATATGTTCGGTACAGCATTCTCTAGGTCCCCCGTCCCCCTGATCCAAAAGCAAACTTGGGCATGCCCACAAAGTGGGTGAGCCCATCTACTCACATTGACCTACATGTTGCTTGCTCCCCTAGTTAGCCCTCAGGACCTGCATGTCCCAGGGAAACTCGCCTAGCGTCAAAGAAAAAAGGTTACACTTGATAGGTAGCATGATCTCGAAGCATAGGGCTGCTATTGCTGAGGCATCCTAGTAAGTCCCTTCTTTGTTTTAATTGGAAGCACGTCATTACTTATGTCCGTGGCTAAGCAGCCTCTTCATAAAACATATTTCAGATTTAGGACGCGCATATACTAGTATAACACACATGGGTGAATCATACCTGTGCACATGTACATGTATTTATTGATCTGCTGTAGTGATTCAGCAACGACTGCACGAGTACACAGAATTCTTAGTTTTCTGTTATCTCAGGACTACATGTGGACTGAGAGATCCCTGAACGAGTCTGTCAGAATAGTGTGCCCCTTTTCATACTGTGACCAAAGCTCCACAATGCATACAGTGTCTGTGTAGCAGCCGTGTTCCCCTCTCTCATAATCATACATGATAATAAGTCACATTACATAATCATAAATGTAGGCCCACACAGATATTGCTGACTCTTAAGACTTCATCTAGCTATTTCATTCTACTTCTTCGTTGAGGCCCTCCATGTGACTCATTGTTTTGAGCATCAATCTGTGCTCAAACTGAAGAAGCTTCCTTTTCGTATTGCCCCTTGGTTTCCAAATTCTGTAAAACATGTAACCAATGGTGCATTCATGACCTGTGTGCATACATGCACGCACACACACAAACGTACACGCACACAGACATATCGCCTATGTTCAGCCACGGGTTCTTACTGGGTGGGATGTCTCGCCTACCTATCTTCCGTGGCAAGGGCAGGTTATGTGATAAAAGACCATCACAGTATTTCAATTGATAAACACAGTTTGCTTCCATGAAAATCCCAATCCTACGTCCACTTCTGTGATTTAGGATATTTATACTGTACCCCACCCCTTGAAGACTAATGCTCCTGCAATTCTGGAAAACCCTACAGCTTTGTAAGTGTGGGTTGTGCCTTAGCCTATGGATTAGAATTTGAATATCAGACCTCACTGCAGCATTAATGACACATAATGCGAAGGGTTTATTTAAGCCAAAACACAACAATAAATAAAAATAGAAACAATTTGAAAACATGACACTCCAGGCAATGTATAAAGGCAAAAGGGGTAGTTTTACATCACATGTCCTTTCTCCAGAAGGCGCCACTGATTCCCCTTTGCTATGAAGGCTGAACATGTATTCATGCAGATGTTCTGTGTGCATTTCTTCCTGTTGGGTTTCTGAAAGGGTCTGCCTATGGTTATTCCCCTCCCTCTTCCGAGCCTTTCACTGTCCAAGGATGACTGCCAATGTCTTCACTTCTCTTTTGAAATATGTTTTCTTTCCTTACAATTTCTAATCAGGAGGAGAAAATGACCAGTAGGAAGATTATCCTTTAGGGATTTTGAGTGGGATCTATTATAGTGCAGAGGGGAATTACTGTCCATGGCTTTGTTCTAGGGTCTTATTTTCAAAACCCTTTGACTGCATATATTGCCAGAGGCAGACAATGTATCTCATGATTATTGATGTCATGTGTGAGCTTGATTTGAGGAACTCCTGTGTTTATACGGTTTTCAAACTCATTTGCCCTTCCCACAGAACCATCCCATGGGACAAAGATGAGATCAATAAACTCTCCATCGCAGCACACGCCATTGGTGTATATTATCTGTTAGGCAAACATATTTCTACTAATAATTTAGCACACATAATATTCACGATGGCTGTTGCAATGTTAGCTCCCACGCTCGCCCTCTCTATTACGTTATCTGCCTTGTGTACAGCTACACCGCAGAGTGGTGTGGTCCCACCAGTTACAGTGGTGGTGATGCCCCACCAGCCTTTAAAGCGGGGGCTTAAAGGATTCCACCAGGATCAAGTCCTCTCCAGCATAATCTCATGAAATAGGAAAACAATACAAGCTTGTATCATGATTTTCTAAATGTGTCTTTCCCTTTTCTGGGTCCTATTTGTTTTATAAGTGTACAATGTGTCCTTTAGACTGATTGCTCAGGCCAGCTCTGAGAAACAAAACTTGCAGAAACCCTCCTAAAACCTACCATACATTGGCAATTCACTGTAAAATGAGAATTCCGATCTAAGTTTCCTTTGCAGTATTTTTGTGAATGTATCCCAGGCAACCATTAAACTAGACATATAACACAGTGGAGGGGTGGGCCACAACAAAGACAAAGTCCCAGTACACACAAGGCAGAAAGGCACACGTGGTGCCCTGCTCAACTCCAAAGCAGCCTGCTACACACTTTCATGGTGATTGCTCAAGAACCTATGGGGCGCCACCTTGCCCCCAAACAGCTTTATGTATACTGGCAATGCTCCTCTGAGGATGGATGGGAAGCTTATGGGGGTGTGCTATCGTCACTGTGCCCCCACTACAGCATGCTTAGGGTTTAACCTCAGCTTGTTGCCAACGTTAAAATGAAGACCAAGGGTGGCACTCCAAGCACAGCTGGCACGGGGCCAAGCAGGTAGAAAACACACAGCTTTATTATACATAGTTACAGTGTCCACTAACTCTAATAAGTATATAACAAGGATCCAACGGACCAGTCCACGCTCGGTCTCACTCAGCTCAGACCCAAATGGCATTCCCAGAACCTACATCATGTATCACTCATGCAACAGTCCCCAGAACTGCCATTTACTCACAGACACAAACATGGATGAAGAACGAGCAGGGGAAAGACATGGGGCAGCCCATCTATGCATCACACCGATCTCAAGACGCAACATATGTGTTCAGGCCAACACTGTCACTATCAACTGCCCACACAGTCTCAGCACCAACAAGTAAGAAAGAAAGCCCCACAGAAATGCGCAGCCAGCAGACCATCAGGCCGGGCAACCCAGATATGGGTATTGGTGGCAAGGAGCAAGTAAATGTAGCGAAAAACAATGCGCCCGATTCATGGAATATTTGCCTGGTTCAAACTGAATGTGCACTGCTGAAAAGTGTCTTTGCACTGCCAACACAAACCCTGATTTTGCCCGGACTTTGCACAGCAAAAATACACTTTGCACGGTTCCACGAACAAAGTTTGTGTCGGCAGTGCAAAGTCACTTTTCACCAGTGCAAATTCACTTTGAACCAAGCAAATATTCCATGGATCGGTCCCAATGTATCCATTTATATATGCACGTATGTACATTTGTCTAGGCATGCATGCACGGTGAGTGTGTCTGTATGTGCCTTTACATTTGTGAATGTGCGCATTTTTGAATGTGTGTTCACATGAAAGGGTGTGCATGTGAATGAGGGCAGAGTATGGGTTTGCTTGAGTCCAATGTGTGGTGTGTGTGCAGGACGGATGGAGGAGGGGCGGTGAATGGGGAGGTGGGGCAGCAAAGCCAACATAACTATGCTCTTATGTGGAAGTACTTCATATATTGGCAAAGCCCGCATGGTCACGTGTCCCTACAGTGGCATTACTGGCATTAATGGCAGTGGCATCATGGGCAAAATTGTTTCAAAGACAAGCGTTTCCTACACAGCTTTGATACTAAATATGATCACAAATTCCAATCTATAGCATGTCACCCATTACCCAAAACAGTGTTTCTTATTATAAAAAAATATTAATTATTGTTCTGCTATCGTTTGAATCACATAATAAAGTTCATATATATGTTCATAAAGGACTTACACCAGGACGATAAATAGCACTAAATAAAATAACAAAAACAGTTTTTCAACTCATTTATTCACACATTCATATATCATTCATTCTCTCAGATACGCAGCTTGATATTAATACAGACAATGTCAAAACATGTCTGATATTGACAGAAAGTTGTATTACCTTTATTGTGTTACATTTCACTCATAATTCTAAATCCCGGCTGGATTTCAATTCCAACGCATACCCTTTTCATTTTACTAAACAACTTCGGGCTTTAATTACCCAAGATATTATTTTCTCACCAACATCTTCCCATGTTTTGACTAATAGTGAACATTTGCCTAGAGTCTTCAGGGTGTACTGGATGGTCTAGGAGTCGTCTGGTGTAGGGTCTGGATTTCTTTTTCCTGAACAAAAAAAACACAAATGTATTTGCATGGGAATCTTTAGTTGTAGGACAACTGGAAGTGTGTTCAGCAAGGATAGGCAGAGAAACAAGTCTGAGCTGTTGAGCAGCAGAGCATGGATCATGCCTTCGTGCCAGCATATTTGGGAAGAACGTTTTTTTCTGTTAAAATGTTGTTGTACAAATATAAGAAAGGATTTACTGAACATCGAAATGTAATGTACACTCAACAATTCATTATAGATTTGACTAAATGATAAAATGGGCCCTGATCTTAAAGAAACATGTAGTACAAAATGTATGGTAAACAAAATCTGTTATCTTTTGCTGTTATGTAAGTTCATGAATATCAATGGGATATATCATGGCCTTGTGATGTCTCATTGTGCCTGTTGCCTGTTGCGTTCCAAAGACGGGAGGACCAATAGACCTCTGTTCCCATTCGAATTCACTCTTATGTGGTTTCTATTACCTATTGAAGATGAAGGTCTTCTCTATAATGAATAAAACATTAACAACATATAATGTAAGGGGATTGGATATCAAAATTAATATTAGCTAAAAAATGCATAAGGTGTTAGAGTCCAACTCGAAACGTCAAAGGATTATTTAGAAACTGCGGTAACCTCAGACAGACCCTTTTATATTTTGGTTATAACTGGCTATATTTCCCCGCATTTGGACAACCAGGTTGTGTATTTACATTTATGCTCCCATATGTATTAAATATAATGTAAACTGAAAGCCACTTCAATATCACTGCAAGAGTGATGTGAGTGCATCTATACATGATTTTTCTGTACATTTCAGGATGAAATATTTCATGTAAAACCTTTGGCAACTTATTCAGACCATCAGTTAGTGTGATATCATAACTGAGTTTCATTCAAGTGATCAACTGCACTAAAGAATGAACTATTCAGTAAACTCAGCCACTCAAGTTTCTAGTTAAGACTAGTGTCCACATATGTCCAGATATTAACTTTTCAGCTGGTGTCTTATTGGGGTGTCTTGACTGTTTCAATAATGATCTAGCTTTGAAAATTCTCGGGATTTCTAGGGTGCTGGTAATTCTCTACTATGGAGACTTCTATGGTTTTTGAGCTTACCTTTGTAATAGCATTTAGAAATGCTTGTTTTGATCCTGTTGTCTTACCAATGTAAATGTTAGGACATGATCATTTAATGGCATATACCACATTGGTGGTTTAACGGTTCGGAAATGTATGAAATGGCAATTGATTTCCTTCATGTTCAAAAGTTGACCATTCTTAATCCGGTAAACAAGCCAAACAAGTGCTGTATATGAAGTAGGCCGCGTTTTCTGACAAACACGTTATAGATGACATTTGTGTATTGTTCTTCTGAGCTGCATGCAAACTTTTATGTTTGTGTCTCTCATAAAGGCAAAGAGGATGTTTCTGTTAAGATTCCCACAACCCTGCAATAAATGACACTTTTTCTAAATAACTATGTTAATGGCCGTGCCACATTTTCTAAATATAGTTATGCAGGCTATTCTACTACTGTTGGACTGTTGCCTGTTTTTACTGATGAGACAGGGATTTCTGTGCCTTTTTTAGCTCTAACGTTGGCCTGTTTGGCCAGGTTTGTGGGTTAACCAAATACCCTTCACGTCTGGCTCAGAAGTATGCTTCCTTCAAGAAGTCTGAAGTTTCTTTAAAATGTCTTCAGAGTCTGAGAAACTGTCCCCAGGATAAATTGTTCTTCATAGTCCTGAGATATTGGCTTGGATATATAACCTGTGTATTGCGCCTCTGGATTTCCTATATGAAGTGGCCTGTAGCTTGTTGGAGCTATGCGTATTGTATATGTCCAAGGTTTGTATTCTTACTTTGCTGGCTGTCATGTTTAATGTTAGATTCCCGTTTGTTGTAGCTAGCCAGTGGTGAAGTTTTGTAAGTTCATCCTCTGTGCCTTCCCAAAATGCACAATTATTGTCTTTGAATCTTTTCCACACCACTTTGCTTAATGCAAAATAATTGTTTGAAAATATATGTGTCACCTCAACGACATTCATGTAAATGGTAAACACACTGGGAACAATCTGCCCCCATTGCTGCACTTTTAGCATGTACTAAACCCATTCTTTGTGCTCAAAACATGTTTTAACAACACAATCATCATAGCCTCAATGATGACATCTGTAGGTACTAAGTGTGGTCTCGCCTTACCTTTCAGGACTTTTTCCAATTCATTTCACTGTGTCTTTTTGCATTATTTTATTATATCATAATTAAAGGTTGATTGTTATTAATATGCTTGTTTCCCTCTCAATGAGGTATTCCTCAAATAGGTTATTTACATCTCTTGTATACTGGAGATAAACCCGAGTGTTCTATGCCAGTGGTTTCAAGAAAAGGTCAATATATTGTCATATGAGTTCCAACATGGCTACTCAACCAGAGAATTTGGGTCTTCCCGGTGGACTCTCTGAGACATGCGCTTTCGGCAGTACGTAGGTTACTGGTGACCTAGGGTTTGTGCAGTTCAAACATTGAAACTCAAGATGCCTCAATGTGCTCTCTTCTTTTGCTGTCTCTGTTAACCCCTGAATTTCCAATCCTATTTCCTCCAATAGATTGTGGTCGAGTCTCTTATGATTGGTGTAGTCATAGAACGAAACATAAACCAGAGAATCATATTTGGTTAGGCTTAAAAGCATAATTTCCTTTACATTATCTAAAGGTCTTATAACAATATTTTTGTCATTTCTTAGAGCAGAAATGACGCTCCATTCTCTCTTGAAGAAATTGCTTCTTTATGGATTGGATTTCATGGTTATTTTTCTCTCTTTCCTTCAAAAGTGAAATGTTCAAATGGCAAGCATGCATTGGATGGTATCAAAGATGATACCGGTCTGAATCCTGTAACATCGGCTTTGTTGTGATAGGGATTATCTGTAAAATAATGATTAAGCCAAAATGTTGTCCTAGAAATGGTCTTATTTTAATTACTACCTGTGAAGAAGAGGGCGTCTGAGTTGGCGTAAGGAACTTTTCTGAATTGTTCTCAATGGGGTAATCAGCGAGATTAAAGATCGGAATAAACCCTATTTTTTATACATTCTTCTCTGTCCTGAAGCTACCAGTTGACGCCTGACTTTAATACATTTTGTCACAATAGCTCTAAAACTAAACTTACATTTCTTCTTTTCCATGAGTAAACACGACGCATTTTTGACTTGTAAACATAAGGGAATGATGTTTGATTGTATGTAGTCCTTTAAGAAATGACCGTGAAGCTTGGTCCTAAAATGTCAGTTTCGTTATTGAACCAACTGTAATTGCTCCCGCTGGTATATCAGTACTGCTCAAGTTATCAAAATGCAATAGTCCATTTATCAATTCAAAATCTGTTCCATTAAAGGATACAATAGTGCATTGTTAGTTGGCATATATTAGTATTGTTTGTATGGCCATGTCCTCTTATAGCAGCTTTACTGGTATCATAGGAAAGGGTTATATGAATGTGTTCTTATGTGGGAATACTAACATATATTGGTACATGGACATATGTTCTTATAATTGCATTACTAGCAAATCCAACATGAGTGTTTTCTTACATGGCAGTACTAGCATATATAGGCAAAGCTAGCCTATACTTGTCTCATGTAGGTGTCATTACTGGCATTATGCGCAAAGCCATCATGAATGTTAGGAGGCGGTGTGGGTGTGTATAGGCACAGCGAGTATGTGCATGTGTTCCTTTGTGAGGCATTACCAACATTTTGAGCATAACCTGCATGAAACTGTCTTTTTACACTAGCAAAATGCTAGCATATATTGTGGGCAAAAGGCGACATGAAAATGTGATGTAAATGCCTCTTAATAAAACAAATACAAAAATTAATGAAAGCATACCACATGACATGTGCAAGCAATGGGTTTACGGCATTGCCACACTACACTGGGAATTCAGTGACCACTTTTCTTACCTTGTTGTGACTCTGGTGACTTTGAGGGGTAGTCTTTCTTGTTTTTAAGTTCAGCTGCTAAGCAGCGCTTCAGAGCGATACTATCATCATGTGGGATTGTTGTTCCCAGGTGGTGAGCAGACTGTCCTATGAGGTGTAGTCTGCAGTGAATTTTCTGGGAATAACAAATTCAAGGTATGGTGTCACCTCCCAGTGTGACTAGTGTCTGCTCTCGTTTTCTTTTAATCCTACTGTTATATGTTGCATTGTCAATAGAACTTGGGTGGGATGAGCTTGGGACCCAACATTCCTCTGTATCATGAATGGAAGGAACTCTCCCCAACTGCCACGATAGCCAAACAGAGCTCGTTTCTATTACAGGGTTGTGTTTGCTGTGCTACCATTGGCTGTGGAGCAGGCACACATCTACAGGCCCCAATGTTATATACATCCAGCAAATGATAGGCATACTGTCAAGGCTTCATGTAACGCTGTGTGAAGTATTCTTCCTACTTCCCAGTGCTGTAACAGTGGTTGGAAGGCCTCCCGTATGAATAACAGACAGGTGGGTGGACCCTGCATGTATTTATACAAAGAAATCTATTCACCACATATGACTTTTTCGAGTGCAGGAAAGTCAAATTGATTCATGTTTTTTCTAGGCAGGCCTCACTGCCCTTCGGGTGCACAATCATTCATTAGCTGACGCCCTCTTGCATGTCACTTGTCAATCATCAATGTGGTGCCTGTAAACAATCAGACCATCGAATCCATTATTTTCCAATAGACAAGAGCTCACAATGTGTCTACTTCCCTTCACTAGTCAGGCACCTGTCAATTGGTGCTTCTCTCACAAACCCTTCAGACCTTCAGCCTATCATTTCGCGCACTTTTTACCAGCAAGCTAGCAAATCAGTAGAGTGATCCTTCAATAATGCACAATCGGAATTCTCCTTTCATAAAACTATCCTGTTGCTGGAACAAACTCTATGTCTTTCGTGGGTGTCTGCAGGCTGTTCTTCTCTGGCTTTGCACCTTGTTGTGAATTCTCTCCCACACACACATGCACGAACACACACACACACGTACACACACCCACCGATGCATGCACACTCACGGACACACACACCAGCAACCTTTCCTAGTCCAGTTGAAAGCACAATCAATTTCTGTAATAGTGGACCGAGGACCATCACGTAACCATCACCAGTGCTGCGACTTATCTTAAGAATTTCAATAGACAAATGCACTACGCAGAATGGTGACAGGTATTTTCCTTGACACTCAGAACCTCTAGAATGACCAACTTCAACCATCAGTTAGGTCCACACCAGACTCCCAAGCCTCTCTTAACTGGGTGCTAGACCAGCTTCTCCAAACTGTACAAGGTGTGGGGAGCAAATTTTTGGGCTGGAATCTTTTAAAGGAAGCACAGTACTGTGAGTTTCAGTCTGTGCATACATTTGGATTAGTCCATGCTTAGGCGCTGTTGAAAAATCCACGTTTTGAAAGATTTGTGAAATTGAAATTCCAAGCCGATAACGGGATCAATCTCCAGCGGGTGGGTGCGTGAAAGAGAAGTATTGGTTGCAGGTCCTCTTTTTGTGGACTACCTGCTAAGTATACTACAGGCTACGTATCACTATATGCCTTGCCATTTTACCTTCTTTGCTGGGTGAAGGAAGCCTAACGCAGCAGACGCCACCATGTTGGCTTCCAAATCTATGGTGCGTTGATTGGCGTGCACTTTTGACAAAGAGCAAACCAGTATTTTTCAATACTTCATAACAAGGACGTGTTTGGACACTTTCTTCAGATCATAGTACATTATTTCATGGCTGCCTTTGGTGGTATTTCACGTAATACACAGTCAGGAATGCTGAGTACTCATATTGCTTTGTAGGTCACATGAAACAAGAATAAAAACCAAAGTGGTATTGGTACTACAATGAAGCCATAAAGATTGATGCTTCACTGGCCTGAATATCCGGCTTAGTGAAAACTCATTATAACTACCATATGTATCATCAAGCGGTCATCTTTGATTTGAAGCAAGCTGCATTCCAGTGCAACCATGCCTTCCATTATATTTCTGACAGGGACGCAGCTTCCGGGAGTGGGGGGGGATGGGTATTGTAAGCAAGCTATTCATTTGTAAAGGCAATTTTCTGACATATGCAGTCCGGTATTCCATATTAGCAGAATGATAGGGCTGGGAATGCATGAAAAGCACAGAATTGATAAACGCAGATTCTCCCGCTAATGGCTTTGTTGTGGTCCAGTTGATACCATTGTTTATGGTTTCATAAGCCTTCAAAAGTCAATTAATGGTTTAAAAGTACCACTTTCGAGGGCCATAGTTCTCCGAAGAGTCTTTCAGGGATACACAATTTCCTTCATTTTCTACTGAACCACGTGGAATAGCAGCGCCATCAATTACCTGAGTCGGTTGCCATGGTGCATCAGATCACTACGCTATTGCTGATGGGTAACAGATTTCCATTTTAATGCAGTATTACTGGTTTCTACAAAATATTAGCTGCAGATGGATATATTGTGTACACTTGGTTACATGGCATATGCCCTATCCGCACATACTTTTCTGGAGAAAAAAAACAATTCTTTATTTCTTACTAGCATACTGCACTTTTCATAATCGGAAAAGACATAAGGAGAATGTTCGCTTTATGGCAATTGCAGTTGGTATGAGGACCATTTCTTAGAGATGGAAGGCTCATAGTGGATTACATTGGCAACTGTGTTGTCCAAGGATTCTCGGTATCCCCAGTCAGAGTCTTGTGTATACTTTGGCCAGAAATCGCCCTTAATTGTATTGCCATGTAAAACAGTCCTCATAAAAAGGCAAACATACATTTTCCTCTACCTTTGACAGGCATTGCTCAGTGGACCAGATAGTGGATTTACCACCCCACATTCCTATGATGGTTCATATGGGAAATTAGTGGCCAGTTCATTGCAGTAGTCCAGCTTTGATGGCTAGATTATGTACAGGAATTCATGATCAATTCACCCCAATGCTCTCTCTCTCTCTAGTTTAGTGTAGACACCAGTATTGCTTCTGACCCATAGAAGGGTCTGTATTCTAATGGGTTTCTTCAACTGTGATTATGGATCATGTTCAAATCCTGATACATCATCTGCACGGCTGTCAACCTGAAGTCCCCATGCTACTTCACTGAGAAAATCATCATCTCTGGAGGCCTGCGATCCATCAGATGTAAGTACATATGCAGACTTGAACTCCGCCAGTGCAGGAAGGAAAGAAGCAGAATGCAGGCCTTCTCTGTCTATGTCCCAAGACTCTGGAAATACCTCTCGTCAACATTAGACTCACCCCGTTGCTTCTACAGTTCAGGAAGGAGATCAACACCTTCCTTTTCAAGGAATGGCTCCTCCTTAGCACCAAGGTTCACACACCCTTCACTCCCTACCCTACTCAAGACTCAGTGATCTGCTCATCACTGTTTCCTCCCCTGGTTTCTTGTAGATCTCTTGCTGCCTATTGCCCGCCGTTTCCCTTTGTCCGTTCCCCACTCCCTTTTTCTCTACTCCCCTCACTGTGTTCTTCCTCCTATGATTGTACAGTGCTCCAGGGCTTCCAGAAGCAAGGTCCACGCTCAGAAAATACCATAAAAATATATTTTTTTAAATAATATGATCTGGAAGGTGCTGCTGATTACACATCTGGTAGAAGGCAATCCGTCCTGTTGGTTCCAGTGACATGTACTATGAGGACATATGTTTCCCAAAACTCCTTTATGACTCATGGTGAACTCCTTCCCTCAATGACCCAATGCCAGATCCTGGGAATTTCTTGAATGCACTCGCCCCAAGACCAGTACAGCATTAGCAAAAAATGTCTATTTGTAACAACTTTCTCTTCTGTCAGGAGGCATTTTTTCATCAGAAACGTAGCCGTAGTGATATCACACCATATTTAACGCCTTTGATAGCTAAAGAAGTGGCATCACATGTTCTATGACTGTATGCAGGAGCCAATGTATGTTTCTGTAATCTGCTTGCAGCATGTTAATCAACATCAACAGTGATTAGTAAGAAGCACTGAAAACATGAACAAGTCCAAAATCAACTCCCCAGTGTAGGAAGGAAATGCGGTGCAATCAAAATCTTGAAAGAGTGTGCCAAGACCCTAGACCTACCACTGTAGCTGAACACTTTACACTTACATAGAAGCTAATAGACAACGCTGATAGTGTGAACTAAGACACCCTTATTCTCAAGATGAGAGAACAAAATCAACAAATACATGTTCCTTTCATTAAATGATACATTTAGCATCATGACTCCATCCAGCCAGTAGTAGCTACTGAAAGATGGAAAGAATATAAGTTTTGAAAAATGTAGCAAGTGAGTAAGTGAGTCAGTGTGTGAGTCAGTGAGTCAGTGAGTGAGATAGTATGTGTAACACAATAGCACACACCTATGGAATACACTCCCTTTTGGCGCTCATCTGCACAGTCAGGAAAGGGAGGGAGTGAGCCAAATATCAAAGAGAAAGTGTTTTGCAGTTTCTCTGAACAGCTGCGAAAGGTGAATTTGCTCACTGTAGAGTTATAAATATTCCTCCCCTTGAGTGCTCACAAGCGCAGCAGTGGAGCCCAAACTCACCTAGTGGCTGTCAGAGTTGGCTTGAAAGGCACATTATACAACACACTTTTTGTGAAAAACTGGATGACAAGCCATACAAGTTGCAATCGGTTCTGTAGCTAACACATTATAAAATCCAATAGATGCCAGATTATCAACACTACACAGGAGAATGTTCCAATGCATTTTCATAATGCCTGCTACACTGGTATGCAATCATGGCCATTGTGGCCATGATACCTGGCCCCAAAGTAAAAGCCAGCACTGCTCATGTAAAGCACACTTTCATGATCCATGTGTCCACAATAGATATGTCAACACTGCCACTGTAAAGTACACTTCCATTATCTGTTCGCCTATATATATATATATATATATATATATATGCCAGGAGTACCACTATAAGATATATGTCATGTTGCTATGCCCACAATACATGCCATCACCGAGATTGGCATATATTGATTTATTCATTTTGATTGACCGAGCTGCAGTAATTTACAGACCATCCAATTTTGTAGCACATTTAGGCAACCACTTATGGGTTGTGATTTGCAGAATAGTTGGTAAAGTGAATAATTAGCTTGGTATCATCCGTGTGGCTCTGGAATTTGTACATCAAAGTTGTTCATCAGCAAGAAGAAATAGCAATGGTACAGATTGAAGAATGGGATTTTGGTGAGGCCTGGTGGCACTGCAAGACCCCTTTGCCCTTTGGGTGGAGATGGAATACAACCTAGCTGGATTTGTTGGGTTCTGTCAGTGATGTAAGGTGTGACCCAGGACAAAGCACCAGGGAACAGCTGATTCCCTGGACCTAGGTGGTGCAAGGTTATGCCTTTGTCCCCTGTATCAGTTCTCAATCATTGAATGGTGTAGATCAGGACTGGAGCAATGGTTAAGAAGAAAGACCGCACAGCAATGTAGATTATGTTCTGGCCACGCCACTGAGAGCGTGTACTAGTGAATTTCCCCAACTCCACCTTTGCAACTTTAAGCAATGCTTACAACTATTAAAGGAGTGCCTTTGAACCAGCCCAGACAGGAGGCAATGCTGTAAGAATGATTAGTTGGAATATTGCTAGAGTAACAAATAAGTGTATGATGTTGAATGGGTTCGGCGGCAAAGCTTGTTTGATATAATCTGTCTCCAGGAAATGTGGCCAGCAGAAGAGTCTTGTCTGAACGAAGATTTCAAAGACTTCACTGTGTTTTCGGTTCATGTCGAAGACTGCTCAAGGGGCGCTGAAGGAAGGGTTTAGTGACATTATTGTGAAGGTCTTTACCACTCCAGTTAGACTGAATGCAATAAACCCTGAGATATTACTAATATCTGTGGCTAATACAATCACTTCATTCCCTCAGAAATTGGTGTTGGCAAATGTATACATTCCTCCTAAAGTGAAGTGTTTAAGCCTATTGGGGGACAAGGGCTCTTTCTCTGTAGTACTGTCTGGCGAGGTTGATGCCAGTATTATAATAACAGGAGACCTCAATGCCAATTTGGGGAATGCAGCGGCGGGTTTGAAGTGCTGATGTTAATTGAACAAATGTGAGGAATCCCCAAGAGACGTATTCTAAATTCTGGGCAGAATTTTAAAGACGTATTATAGATAATTTTATGTACCAGCATTTGCTTGTGGAATTAAATGGCAGATGAAAGGGGGATATTCTACCTAAACCAACTTACAAACTTGGGACCATGAAATCGGGTAGCAATTTTTTCTTAGTGGCCTGTTTCTCCTTCCATAAGGTCAAGGACTTTAAGATTTTGGAGCCCGCCAAGAGTGACCACAATCCTTTGATGTTTATATGGATGTTGGAGCAACATCACGAATGCAAACAACAAAAAGAGAGTGGTTTGATATACTTCTTCCCGGTGCAGAAGTTGGACAAAGATAAGGTGGAAAGCATACTCGTTGATGCGGATGTCCTGCGTCTACGTGGTGCTCTTTGCATTCGTTTTTATTCTTCTGGGGAGTGTGACAAAACGAGGAAATCCATCACTTCTCCGCAAGGAGGAGACCATCCTCCCCTGTGAGGCTACAGAGCTGGGCACGCTCTGCAACACCTTCCCTAGGGGTCAAGGCAAGTGGGACCTCACTGGGAGAGACTCACCCCTTAGGGGACAAGGACTCCCATTCTGTGGAGGAACTCCCTAGAGCGAAGCACACTGTGGCCTACATGGGATTCTCTCAAAAACCAAAACATTTTGAATACCAAGACTGGGATGAAGAAACTTGTAATTGATGCCAGTATCTTACAAAAAAAGAAGATGTCCCTTTACTTTCAAATAGCCAATTTACTGTGACGAGTATGTTAAATAACATACACTTGAGAGAGAGAGGAAACAGAGAGAGGAGAATGAGGATCGCATTTGCAGGCACTGGAAGGCCCTGCACTGTATGACATTGTATGATACTGCAGACTGGGATGCCAGAGACGAGGCACAACTCCAGCATGAGAAACTAGCAGGGCAGGAGCCCAGAGAAAGAGACTGGGATGCCTGAGGCATGGCACAACCCCAGCACAAGAAACCAGGAGGGCAGGAGCATGAAGAAATGTGGTGGCAAGACCACAGAAGCCTTGTGGTGGACAGCTGGTCCCACAACCGTTGCTGATACCAATGCACACAGTGAACCACAGGGTGTCTGGCTCCTGGTCAGAAGACAGGGACACCGAAGAAAGGAGAGAGACCGCGTGCAGGAAGATGCAGACACATAGAAGATGATGGGCAGTCCGAGACCATAGTGAGGGTCTCAGAGGAATGAGACTCCTGACGATGTTCTCCTTCACAATAGAAGGTACCGGGGAGAACAGGAATAACGAGAGGTCAAAAAGGATCATTATACCATGCAATCAACTTGTCTCAATGGAAATCATGGGACAATGTTACCATTTAAGCAGACAAACTTGAGTTGATGGGATACTAAAGAGAGAAGTATTGAGAATCTGAAAAATAAGAGAAAAGATCAATGGAGAACAGGGGAAAAGGGGAAAGTAACTAGATACAACAAGGACACAATATTAAAACGGAGAGAGCATTTTGAGTCAGAGTTCAGAGGAGCTCCTCAATTGAACAGAGTTCAAGATCAAATAAGCCACTGTAAACTGAGCTATAATTGGCCAGGAGGGGAAGACTATCTGAATAATATTTCCTTTCAAGAATCTGCTGGAAACAGTAACCAAAGTTATAGAGCTTGTAGGAGATTACCGAAAGGGGCTTCCAAGGATAAAGGAGAATCCAAGAGCGCATTAAGAGAACTACAGATAATGAGTCAAGAAGTCATGAGAGACTATTTAAGGATTAGATACTGAAAAAGAATCATATTGACTGGCACTAGAAGTACCCTCAGGAGAAGGGAGTAATTCTCCAGATATAAGTTAGTTTACATAGTTGTAGGGTCAGTGAGGGTCGTTTTGGACAGCAGACTTATTCCTTTGGACATTTACGACTGATGGACAAGCACATTTGTTAGCAACGTAGGCAGGGAACACCTATAGTGATCAGGAAAGTTAGGTTTTACATTCATTTTTTAATGAAAACTTGTGAACCATGTGCTCAAAGTGTCCATGTCCTTTATCTTTACTCGCCACAGGAGGTGGTTTCCTTTTTTGAACCCCTCCTCAGCAACATGTATAATAAAGCGGCAGATTCAAGAAAGGTTCAAGCAAAGCCAATCAAAGGCACCATTACTACCAAATGTGAACAGATGTACACAAAGAATTATCCAACACCTGGGCAACAGCACTTCCAAACTGAGACTAAATTCAGTTCTCTGCTGTATGCAGATGATACTGTGCTACTATTTCTTTCTCCTGGTGGTCTACAACAGAATCTACTGTATGCACATCTATGTTTGAATTATCATGGATTGACATTAAATCTGACAAAAACAAAGATAAATGAGCGTTTGAAAGGAGGGCCAAAGAGTAGTTGTTTAATCAATGATGAAAAGATAGAGACTGTTAGTTCTTATAGATATTTAAGGTTGTAGTTTGTGAGCCAATGGTAGCTGGGGCACACACATAAAGAAGGTTGTCAAGCAGGCTGTGCAACGGGGGTTTCTTCGATTCTTTCATCGATATGGGGGACAATATTGGACAAATGCCTGTTTGTGTTGGTGGCGAAAACCCAGAAGTCAGCTTTGTATGGATCTGAGATCTGGGGCTTTTCCCCCTGGGCAGCTCTGGAGGTTTTCCAGAATACATTCTTGAAAAAAATGGCAAAGTGTTATCTAGGCACCCTTAGCAATGCTCCAAGCCGTGAGTTAGGTGTTCTCAGCATGACTTTCAAGCACAAATAAGGCTTATTGAATTCTGTCTGAAGATTTAGTTAGAACCCCTCAATGAACTGCAAAATAGTCAATGCCTTCATAGAGGTGGTGTCTTCGCCCGCACAGCAAGGCTTTTGCTGGTATTCAAGTGCGATTGACCTGATGAAGAGGCGGGGCTTTGGGATGATGCTATATTCAGAAACATGTCTAATTTGCAAAGCAAAGCCCTTCTTAAAAAAAGAGATCTGGAAGTGGAACATGATAGAATTCTGTCTAGAATTAAAAAGTTAAAGTCATTAGAGCTGTACAGTAAAGCATGTGAGGGTTTAAGGGTAATTCATGCTAAATAAACCATAAGAAGCAAAATTAAGTACCCCGAGTGCAGAAGAACAGCTCTGATGGTTACACTCAATGTACTCCCCTATAAAGGCCAAAATGAGTTGGTTGGGTATAGACAAATTGTGTACCCGTGGTGCATGCAAAGAAGAGGATATTTTGCATTTTTATTGTATTATTTTGTACATTTTTACAGATTTTAGAAGGGGATACTTTAGGCCTCCTTTTATTAAACAAATATCAGGTCATATAGGGAGGCAATGTCCCTGTTCATTAACCATAACAACGAAGATGCTATTTATGGTGTTTTGAATTTTGTAAGAGAGGCATTTAGAAGACTATCTAGAGTACTATGATGTTTGTATATTGCTTGTGATTATGTACATTGTTAATGTTTTAAGTAATGAGTGTTGTTTATGTTTTCTGTGAATGTATATTTTCTGAATTTCCTACCTACCTGTATCAAATAAAGCAGTCGGGTCAAACAGACAAAGCAGTGTGCCAGTGACAAATGCATCCCTCGGGGAGAGAAGGGCAACCTGGCATATGTCCAGCCGGAAGCTGGAATGACATTTGTCAACCAGAAATGTTCCAAGGTTTAGCACTGATTTTCTGTGAAATATTGATTGGTTTTAGAGGACTGTAATAGGATTGCAATGGTCCTGGTAATTGATGTCCAGGGGACTAAAGGGTGGATTACTGCATGCTAATAGCAAGAGGAGAATGCTACTTTACTGAATCATCAATTAAAGATGTGTTGATTTATGTTATGACACTTTAGAATCCAGGCAATTGTTTTATTCTTTGTGTCAAATTTAAAAATCTCGAGTTCAATGGCTTGATATTTTCACCTGTTTGGAACTCTTTAACATCAACGCTACATGTTTTACTCGCAATCCCAAACCTGCCTTGATAGTTCAAAATGCTTTTTTGGCATTCTACCCTTTTAAGGATTTGTCATTCTCGTTGGCCTGTAGGTAAGGTTTACAATTGGTTGAAGAATGGGTCAATCACTTAATTGCTAGAAAAGTCCCCACATTTTCTAAACTTTGGTATACCTACTAATAATTATACCATCACCAACTGCTCATTGCTTGCCAAAAGTCTGGAAGCCATTGTTGCATTGGCCAAGGTAAACAATCTACTTCCACTCTTAGAAACAGACATTTGAGAAGGGTACAGTATGGAAGTGCTGTTGCCCCGGTGTTGGATAATTCTTTGTGTACACCTTTTCACATTTGGTACTAATGGTGCCTTTGATTGGCTTTGGTTGCACCTTTCTCAATTATGAGACAGTTAAGCATGGATCGCTGGCCACATAGGCCAGAGCAGACTAAATTACGTGTCCATCACTACAGCCACAATAAAAGACATCAACAAAGGCAATCTCGTGCAGGCATTTTTTCCAGGTGTGTGAATGCTACCCTCAGCAAATCTATATTTGAGACAGGAGGATAGTTGTCAAGAGCATCAACCTCAAGGACTGTCTTTTTAAGAATAGGCATTGAGAACACCCACGTCACAAGTGACCTGCTCCTGATCTAAGTTCATTCTATGTCAATCCCTAGCACAACTTGACTTAGACTATTGTTATGCTATAGGTCTCCCTAAGTAGAAAGTCGGACAGTGGTCCACGTCACAAACAGTCCAATTCATACTAGTGGTAGTGTTTTCAGTCTGGCGGATAAAACAGGATTAATTTGCCCAAGCCATTTGTATGGGAGGTTGGAAATCCGAGTTCTCGTTTCTCTGCCATCATAAATCAGCACTTATAGCATAATCTGCCTCTTAATGTTAGAGTCTATATCAACTATTCAATTTTGATGAGTAACAAATGACAAATAGCAGAAAGAAAATGGCTAGGCTTGTTAATCCACTAAATAGTAAAATTCATTCACATTTTCAGGAAACCTAAATGGCAATAATTTGCACACAATCATTTTCACGGGGAAATATTTGCATATTTCTTTGCCCATCGATAACCATTGGTATTTTAGGAACAAACAATTTCTAGAATTTTACGAATTCTTATTCAATTTTGTGGAATTGGTGTAACATTCATAATACTTTCCAGCTGCTCCAGCGTGCTGGAGGGCAACGTCTTTGGGAAACAGGCTTCAAGTCCATGTGGTTGGTTAGAGTCAAAAAGAAGTGATGACTTCTGATCTTCAAGATGCATGGGGGCCATGCACATAATACAGACATATTTAGTCATTGCACTTGTCATTACACTTGTAATTACACCATACATAAAAAAATGATTTATGAACCAATTAGATAAATAATAGAGACAATTCCAATTAAAACACTCTGTTAATACTTTGTGGTTCAATTCCACAGTTCTAGTTCATATTTACCTATTAAAATCGACATACTTTAATAAAATCTAAGATTCCCTGCTCTGTTACTTTACCAATTTCTGAAAAAAAATCGAATAGCGTTTTTACCAGAGCTATCAATAATGACAGTTCGGAGGTCATCATAAACCTATGCCATAGATCATTGGTCAAAACTGCAGATGTTGAGTGAGTAAACCGTTCAAAGTTGCGTACTCTGCGATTAAGAAATGCAGGGCACAGCATCACCAAGTGAAAAAAAGACTCAGTGGAATCTGATTTTCACATTCTGCATGTACGTAGTTCTCATGGGACTCCCACCTTGGGGCCCAAAACCTCTAATGTAGGGAGACAGTTAAGCCGGAATTTGAAATACCAATCTCAATGTTTGGAGCTTCGAAATTTCTCCAACTAGGATCTTAAGTGTGTTGGGGGTAGAAAGACACTTTCCTTGGCCATGTAGAGGTTTAAGCGACCCAAATCTGACAGGTCAGTTAACCTGTTCCATTTCTTAATTTTGTTCTTAAAGACTGTTTCAGATTCTGAACCATTTAGGTCGATCATAGTGCAAACATTGTCGCATCTTTTTCTTATTTGTTTCAGGAATGGATTTGTGTTTTGCAACTGTAAGGACTTTAGATAGAACCCAATAGAGTGCTCCCCTGCTCTTTCCAAAGTGTTGATCAATGATATAGTCCTACTGATGTACTGCGACCACCGGGACGTGAATTACCAATTCCAGTCTGATTATACTTATTGGTACTGAAATAGGAAGCACCAACACCTGTTTCAAGATTTTACCCTCCAGTACATTGAAAAAATTCCTACTTGAGATGTTCATCAATTTGCACCTGTCGAGAACGATAGGCAATACTTTCACTCAATAGAACTCTATCAGCGGGGCCAAGGAATATGAACACAATTTACGTTTTATCATCTTCGACAATGACAAACATGACAAGATCTTTTCTTCCATTCTGAATATTTGTCTTTCAGGTTGGTTCTTAACTGTGATCTCCAATCCTAGATAACAAATTGAGTGTACTTGCTGTATTATGGCATTATTCAGTTTCCATGAGCACTCTTTGCATTTCCTTTTGGTGCTGCTGACCATTATGTAAGATTTTGCTGTGTTTATTTGCAGGGAATTTTCTTTTAGGTATTTGTCCACCCCATCGAGTTGCCGTTGGAGGCCAGCCGTGGTGTAACCCATTAGCAAAATGTCGTCTGTGAATGCAATACTCCTATGTTTTAGTCCCGACCACATTGGCACAAACCCTGCCCACTCCTTACTGGCTTCCCACAGATCAGCTAAGTACACATTAAATAATATGGGGGCCAACACGCACCCATGGCGCCCTCCTTTTGCAACAAACCTTTCCTGGATAGTTACCCCAATGTGTTTAGTCTGACTTTGGTGGAATTGTCGGAATACAACAATTGGATCATCTTTAGCAGAGGAGGATGTTTCCCCCCTTTCAACAGCTTAGACCACAGCCTAGAGATGTCGACGTTGCCAAACGCTGAGTACAGATCGTTCGCTGCAACATATAAGGTTGGCCCAAAGTGTGACCCTACATCAGACAGAGAAGCCCTCAGCGCCAGACCTCTCATTATTTTACCCATACCCTTTCTATAGCCCGTCTGCAGTGGCCTCAATAGGTGACTTTTCTCTGCCCACAACGTTAGTTCTTTTAATACTATATTGGCGAAGAATTTTGAGGAGGTATCTAGTAGAGAAATCGGTCTGTAACTAGATGGTGCAGCTCTGCTCCCCTTTTTAAAGATAGGGACAAGTATTGATTCAGACCATGATGTGGGGCAGGTGTGAGCTACAGTTACATGCATAAACAAGTGAAACAGGATTATTCTTGAATATTCCATTTGTTACTCCATCTGGGCCACTTGCTCGCAAGTTCTTTAACTTACTGATTATCATCTCGATATCGAGAAGATCAAAGGCAAAAGGTTGAGATGGGGAGATTAATCTATTTGCTAGGGGACTCGTGCAGTCTGTATCTACGTTATACTTGCTCGAAAAGTGCTCAAACCACTCCCT
The DNA here is from genome assembly GCF_040938575.1 of Ambystoma mexicanum. Classification (NCBI taxonomy): domain Eukaryota; kingdom Metazoa; phylum Chordata; class Amphibia; order Caudata; family Ambystomatidae; genus Ambystoma; species Ambystoma mexicanum. Next base: position 313,089,979 of record NC_090937.1, on the reverse strand, counting down.
TTCACTTATGACAGTGGCCTGGGCAACTGCCTGTGACTTGTTTTTTTATTTAGTATCCACCAAATAGCTTGTGTATCTTTTTTGATAATTTGATGTAACAGTTCCTGATTGTTCCCAATATATTTTTGTGTGTTGTATAATTCACACCAATTCCTATGTGATTGTGTTATGGTCTTTTTATGTTTAACGTTTTCCTCCCACGTCCTATCAGTATGTTTAAACAATTTCCTAATATCTTTCCGCACTATGCGTTTTTGGGTTTGGATCTCGCTATCATAGTTCTCCCTTTTGGGATGGAAAGGAGAGTGTACTTGGTTAAACAACATTTTCTCCCTTGGTCTCTTGAGTCTAGCAATTTGTTTAAGGACATTTTCTGGGAGGGTTTGTATACATTTTTCTGCATTGCTCAGATTATTCCATCACTCTGACAACCCTGAGTTTACCTCTCTTGAGTTGTGACAATATTGGATGACCATATTTCCTGAGTTGGAGACCACTAATGATTTTTCTAGCATTAATTCCCTTCGTTCCTCAAAGCCTCCAATTGGCAGGGCTATTAGTAGCATTGCGTGATCACTAGTTTTCGTTTTGACAATTTCTAGGGATCCAATTTGATCTGCTTCAAAACATTTAAAAAAAATATAGTTGATGACTGAAGCTGCAAAGATGTTGGACGACGTAGGTACATCTTTGAGGGCCCAACTATTGAATAGGTTGGTTTGCATGAAAGCGCATCTAGCAAGACATTCTGACCAGATCTTTCCATTGTTGGTGTTTGCCTGCTTTATGTTATGCACTATGGATATTATTCCCCACATCCAATTCATCCCAATCAAAGTCGTTAACTAGGCACTGACAATTTAAGTCTCCCGCTATCACTTTACCTACTTGTGGGTTGTCGTTGACCAACTAACCAAGATCTCTTCAATTTCATTCAGGACCACCTCGAGGGAGGCACTCGATGGTTTAAAGTAAATATTGATCATGAGGACATGGGAGACACAGAGATCTTCCTAGTGTCAATAATCTTTGTGATCAGTTTAGCATCAGAGTTGGTGGCAATTTCAGTTACACTTAGTCCCTTTGCTACCCTTACAGCTTTTATAAGCCCTGCCATTGGCCTACACCTGCTACCTTTTTTGCAGATTTGGATACAATTGTAAAACCATCCCACAGTGGAGTTGACCTTAACCACATTTCCTGCAAAAGAATAATGTTAGATTTGTTCCATATTACGTTTGTATCACCATTCAAAAAGGAGTGGTGCCCCCGAGAGTTCCAATTTAAGATCTGCCATGTGTTAAATAAAGCCTGGTCTGGCAGGACCATGGAAAGCCAGCCCCAAATCGACACCTCTTGGTTCTGAGCGAGCTTCCGCTTACTGTCCATGTCAAAATGGCACATTATTTTAATCCTCGTTTAACTTGAACTGATCCTCTGTTGTCAGCTTGACGTGTGTAGTAACATTCAAAGCCTTGGAGTAGTACGGCTTCCTGTTGGTCAATTACTAGCTTCTCCATAATTTTTTAGTGGAAATGTGCTGCACATTTCCCCAGATGTTTGTAATCAAATAGGTCAACGTATTTTATGTCAGCTGATGAAATTGAGCTCAATTGTGGAATTGTGGTGAGAAGAACTAGCAATCTGCTTCTGTTCAGTGATCAGTCTTGCGTATGGATTCAAAGACTAAAAAGGGCACAGTCGCTTTTCAAAACAGACTGTCATCCTTCTCCTTTGTTTGCAGGTTTTTTCTCGTTTAGCGGACAGCTCGGGGGTAAGACTTCTATTTGTATTTGTGCTGAATGATTTTTTGATGTTCGGCGTTTCTCCATTTTTCCTTCCATTTGAATTCTGTGATACATCTATTTGTGGTGTTCCTACACGTTTGAGATTGTTGCATGAATGTTTTCTCACTGTCGACTCTGTGTTGCAGTTCTGTGCCAATATTTGCAGTAATCCCCGCCTGGGTATTTCTGATGCCGGTTTAATACTGCTTCCGCTTTTATCTCTCTCGTCCTCCATAATTTGACTCTCGATACTGATGCAGATGATATCTCTCAGATTAGTGTCCATGCTCTTCGTTTGGTTGATGGTTTTTCCTGTGAACAAGAGATTTTGCAGAAACCTGCGGGACCCTCTGTTTGAGGATTTTTGTCCTCCTTTTGGATTTTTTTGCTTTTATTTTTATTTTCCTCCTTTGTTTTTTTTTATGGGGGATGTTGTTGGGTTGGGAGTCTCAAGTGAACCTCCGTCCTTGAAAATGTTCACCTCTTTTTCCTTATTAGGGAAGCCAGTGGTGTCTGACAATTTTGTGGGTGGTTTGTACGAGTCCACATTCGCAGGCCTGTTGCTGTTGGTCAGTACACGTAACTGTGATCCATTGATCAGAGTGACCTCATCTCATTTAAGCACTGTGCATTCTGTCGCACTTCATGGGCCATGGTGTCCTAGAGGCGAATAAAGGATTGCAAAACCATGTTTAAGGCAGCTGGGGATGTCAAAGCACCCTCCATTGATTTGTTGCAGATTCAGTCATTTCCCAGGAAAGACAGGGAACTGCGGTCTCTCAACATTATGGAATCGTTTGTTCGGTGACTCTCTGGTATGGAGGTATCCGGAATGACCTCACTGAGGGTATCCTGAGTTCTAAATAGGCCAGGAGACACTCTCAGTCGTTCTTGCAAACTTTCAATCGCCTGTATTTCATTTTCCAAGCTCACACAGGTGTCAGAAATGGTGGTGTTAGCTTTGTGTTCCACATCCGTAAGGACTTGTCCAGAGATTTATGACTCTAAGTTGTTCATATTCTCCTTGTTTATTATTGTTATCAGGGTGTTATCTGAAATCGTACACCTGTATTTGATTGCTTGACTGAACAGCTTAGGAGGCTGATGGGGAAAAAACTTGGATATATTTCCCTGTTTCTTTTTTCCAGGAGAGTCTACCTGGTGCACCGCAGATTTGTTCTGTAGAGTTACCAGCGGGATGCGCATCAGCACTCCTCAGCAGGTAATGTTTTGATTTCCCTCGCATGTCCATGCCAGTTAACACCAACCATCAAAGGGACTAGCCCCGCAGGCTCCTCGGTCTATCTGACTAAAAGTCTCTGGCTGCTCAGCGAGCTGCAAATTTGATTCAGGCTTCACATGTCGATATTTTGCACACATTTCTGTTGAAGTATTGACTAGTCTATGGTTTTGCAGATGGGAGTTGGAGATTAATTAATAACCTATGTGTGATTGGTGGATGCACAGTGTCAACTGAGTCAGATATTCAGACATTTGTGGGTCAGGTCTGTTAACTCACCGCTCGCAGGCTTCTGGGGTGGTAGTAGCTTTTGGTACCTCATTCCGGGCGTGGATCATCATTCGCCTGCTTGGACTGCAGGGACTGCACCACTGTGCCCCACTGCGCTCCCCGGACCTGGGGAAGTTTTGAAGGTTAGGTCTGCCTCAAACAAATCACCATAGACAACAGACTACTGCAGGGACTGCACCACTCTTCCCCACTCTGCTGCGCAGACTTGGGGTAGTTTTGCATGTTTTGAAGGTTTTGAAGGTTAACTCCGCCTCAAACAAATCACCACAGACAACAGACCACTTCAGGGACTGCACCACTCTGCCCCACTCCACCTAAGCAGAAGTGATTTGAGTCTAAGGTGGAGGTCAACAGGGCTCGAAAGGAAGGGGCCTTCATTGCTGAGCGATCCACCGTGATTTAGTTTGTATTTAGGTGGCTGAATGGCTTTGAGGTTTTTCATGGCTGACCTTATCTATCAGATATGCATAGAAGATGGTAGGGAAGAATTACTGAGTCCTACATTGGATGGTCCTGTGGAGAAGGCACCAGGTTTAAAGTGAGATCTTTATGTAGCCAACAGAGGAAAGTCTGAGCTGGAATTATGTAATCAAAGTGTACTGAATATTGAGCAGCCAGCATGGTCCTGGGAGCTTTCTATGTTGTCCGCTGTCAATGCCATGAGACGAGCATGAAGGTTGTCGTTATAGTCTAACTAGGAGGTGAAACATCGCAAAACGCACAGAGTGAACCAGTTAGGAGGAAACAGTAGGGGGATGATTCTCCATAGCATGAACGACTGTTGTTAGACTCTTTTGGGAACCACATTGACTCGAGGGATGAAAGACAGTCAGACTTTCAATGCACCACCCCATCATTTGACATTTTGGAGTAGGTCCTGCAGGGATCAGTAAAATCCGGCATTTGAAAGGGTAGTCTGCAGGCTTGGGAAGACCCAAGATCAGAATGGCATTCTTTGGATGCATTGTGACAGTTGAACATGTGCATGCATTCTAACTGTCACAAGATTCTCTCTGTAGCTTGATTAGCATCAGCACACATTTGAAAACTGATGTTGCAAGATACAATAATCTGGGCTAGATACACATGCATATGTTGCAGAGCATCTGGGAAGAGTGCTTTATTGTTGACAGTATCAAAGATGAAGGACAATTCTAGTATAAACCAAACACCGGCAAACCCAGTTCCAAATATTCAAGTAGCTCGTCCCTAATACTGAGTAGAGTAGATAGTATCATTTCCACAATAGAATCTAAACAGACAATCAATCATGGACATTTTTTCTGATGTGCAAGTACTAGAGGATATTGTATCATCAGATATAGAATTAGTCCAATTCACTCATGAAGGCAAGTTAAACTCAGTTGAGATCTGAACAAAATGCTGATTAGTTCAGAACACCATTTGACTTGCAAAAGTACAACTATATAACATGGACTTTATTCTGTCAGTTGGAACGTCCTCTAACAATGATTCAAACATTGCCTCTTCTGCTTTATCACTGGGCGTCAATCCAGTGGCACCAGTGAATACACATTACAAAAAACCTGTTCAGCCAGAGACAAAATGTTTCTGCAAATGCAATACCAATCAGAATTAACTAGTCTCATCACCCACACCCCAGTTAGCCACCTTAATCAGTTGGAATTCTCGAGGTTTTAAACATTTATTAAACAATGGTTCCACTGGGATTTTAACCTTTGATATTGTGCTTATGCAAGAGACGTGGCTCACCTCAGCACCCATATGGGATAATTTCGATGTACAGCTGATTGTGGCTAACAAAGCTCTGAGAGGTAGACCTACCTCTGGTTTGTTGTCTGGTGCTAAACTAAGTTCGCAATTCACACTCGAAGCTCGGGCCTCCCCTAATGCATTCATGCAGATGACAAAACCTCATCATTCTTGTTCCACATTTGCTTTACTTCATCTTTATTGGAACCCAATGGGAATAACAGATGAGTGTTTGTTTAAAGACCTGAACTACCTAATGGATATTGTTGCCCTTGATTCAAATATTTTAAAAATCATCTTAGCTGGGGATTTGAATCTTCATTGTTTTCAATCGGTATCTACTAAATCTATTGGGAGATTGCATAAATGCCGCCATTTTGTTGAAGCTCACAACTTACAAATTCTGAATGGTGCATTCTTAGCAGATATTCCTCCCAGACCAACTTGATATAGAGTACATCAGACAGCAATCATTGATTATGTGTATGTGGATTCTGTGTTTATTTGTCAGGTAGCAAACTTTCAAGTTGTGAGCACAAATCTGAGTCATCATCATATGCTCACTATGACTTGGCGCCTGGATGACCGCGTGGTTTCTTGTTTGTATTCCAAATTTGGAGGCCGCCTGTCACTCAACTCCTGTGGTAATAGATTACGCTGGTCAGAAACCTCCTTGAAACTTTTTAATAACCACTTGACATCAGAATTACATAAGCATTGTACTGGTTTGAGAGATCAGGATGTTATATACCATGACCTGATACAGCTTTTTTCAGTCTGGCTCCCTGCATAAACCAAATAGTGCTCCAAAACGTTATGTCTTTAACCAAGATATAAAAGAGCAGAAGACTCTGTTTCGACGTGAAAAACGAGACGCTCTAAAATGACCAGAGGACACTCGTGGTGCAGCTTTGATACAAATTAGAACCAGATATAAAAATTGGCTTCGAGGCCGCAAATCCCACATTTATCAGGCAGATGGGGCCAAGATGGTAGTAACGTTACAAACCAAAAATACAGCAGAAATATGGGCATCCATCAATCAAATATCATCAAGCCCTCAGACTGCATTACAATCACGAGTGACTGAACATGATTGGATAACGTATTTTACACAATTATATGCTCTCCCAGCTGCTACTTCACATCTATCCACCTTGCCATGGAACTTGAAATTCCACCTTAATTTTGATAAGGAAGATATTTTGTACTTTATCCAAAGAGCAAGCAGTTCACAGGCTCCAGGCCCCGATGGTCTTTTAATTTCATGATAAAGCAGCACCCTGAAATCTAGGCTGAGATATTGTCTAGCATCTTTACCCATATATATAACACCCAAATGTTTCCACCCTCATGGAAACAATCAATTATCTTGCCAGTCTTTAAAATGGGGGACCAAGGTGCTGCCTCTAGTTACAGACCAATTGCACTCATTGATGCACCTAGTAAAATCTTGTGTCGTATCAATCTGAGAGACCTTAATAAATGGTCCTCCCAAGCCCAATTGAGACAACCATTTCAGTCAGGTTTCGTTGCTGGTCTGGGCACATCTTTTAATCTTATTGCATTCAACTTGTTGAAGTCTCTTTATGCCACCCGGAAACAACCCTTATACCTGGCTTTTGTCGCTTTCTGGGTGGCATTTGATTCCATTGATCGTCACTTATTATACCACAAGCTACTTTCTTATGGATGCCCCAGTTCACTTATTGCAATAATTAGACATCTTCACACTAACACTACGCTACAAGTGAGATTAACGTTTGGAGGTTTACTTTCCTTGTTCATTTCTACAGAACAAGGCCTAAAGCAGGGTTGTCTGTTGGCATCAATTTTGTTTAATTTTTTCATCCTAGATATGGGTGAATCTTTCATGAACACAATACAAGATGCTCCAAAATTGGGCCTACAACAAATTGCTTGGCTGCTCTATGCAGACGGCATTGTTCTTCTTTCTCAGACACTGAAAGGTTTACAAAATCTTCTCAATCAACTTGCTATATATGCCCAAGCAAACAATTTGATAATAAACACAGATAAGACACAAGTCATGTTCTGCAATAGCTGTATAAAGAATTCATCAACCAAATATAATTGGAACTTGCAGAACTCTGATCTTATTGTAGTGCCTCAATATAAGTATTTGGGCATTCCTTTCAATAACACCATGTCTAATGCCATTTACAAATCCAACTTAGACTCTAAACTATGCTCTCTAATTTCTCAGGCAAAGATACTACTTTATAAATATGGAAATTTTCCTGCACTCACATCATGACGTTTTTCAAACAAAAAGTAGCACCTATTCATCTCTATGGTATAGAGACAAGACTAGTATAAGAAGAACACAGCTGGGATCTGCTTGAAGGGCGATTTTGGAAGAAAGTTCTAAAGCTCCCAAATTCCACCCCTTTGCCACTCATATGCCACAAACTGGGCTCTTTATATGCTCACATTCAATGGAAAATGTCTTCATTGTTATGTAAATGTTTACTGTGTCTTGACTCAAACAACATCCTGAGTGTGACAGCACATTATCGCTTGGAGTCTAAACATCATTTTCCTCACACTTGGTGGGACTTCATTTTAAATGCCCTCTCAGATGCCTCAATTACATTAGATCTCCTACTTTCAAATCTAGATCGAGCAAAGATCAAACTATTTGAACATGATTGGATTTGTAATAGCGAGAAATCCATCACTTACAAAGACTTTGATTTGTCCATGTTTGGTTGTAAGAAATTCGGTGAGATGGCTGACTATTTGATCAAATGTCCCTCTCCTCAAGTTCAGAATCAATACTTATGGTTCAGGCTTTACCTATTGCACACAAACAATGTTGTAGCAAGAAGAGGTCAAATTGCCAAAGATCACAATTACTGGTGTTTTTGCTCCAATATTACATAAAGGGAAACATTACAACATCTAATTTTGTCATGTCCTGCGTTGTTAGAGAAACGTTCATTGTATTTCAAGAATGTGCTTTGTATATATCGTCCCTTGAAATCTGTTGAGAATTGTCAGCACATATCTTCTAACCGCAGACTTGCCGTGAAAATTGCAGTCGTTCATTTTCTCGCTTCAATTCTGTCAGTGAAAATTTCAACCCAAAAACAAAATGAGTAGTAGAACCTTTTTTCTTTTTTTGCTCTACTAACATATAACAGTAGTGGTGTTTACATTTTCTGTTCATTTTAATAATGCATAACATAACTGGAAAGCATATATTATCTGAGCAATTGTTCTAGATGAGTGTATATCATCTCATCAGTAGATCAAGAGATCTGCAAACACCTACATGTTTTCATGTTTCATGTTGTGTATGTTTTAACTAATGGTTATATTATCTTTTTCTCTATGTCTTAACAAATTGTCTTGTTTTTGTTTTTTTATGACTTGTATTTTGAAAGGTTGATATTCTCAGCCAAATCAAATATTTTTTTTTTTAAAGATAGTATCTTTTAGTACTGACAGAAGCCAGACTCTATGTCATTTCAAAGGTTGTATCATACCGGTTTTGAGGACAGTCTACTGGTAACAATCATCGGAAGAACTCCTTACATGACATTTCTGGAGGAGAGAATTAAAGGCTCATTTGCGTTTCTAAAGTTCTCTCCCAGAGGTAAATTAAGTATTGATATGTGAATAGTTAAGAGTTAAGTTAGCTGAAAAGGATGCATTTCTTCTCTTGGTAGGAGGTGATGATTGTTAAGGGCCATGGAGTTTTATTTACTTTTTGTTTGTTCTTGGGGGCCCGGGCGGCAACTCACAGAAGTGGAATAGGACTGATTTGCCAATGTGGACAATCCTAAAGCTGTTGGTGGGGGAAGAACTCCATTTAGACTGTTGCAGCACAATGATTCAAACTGTGTGTGTTCATTAGGTAATCGCAGAGATTTTAGGAGGGGACTGATGATGAGGAAGGTCAGGGATTGAGTAGCCAGCTCCAAGAAAAGTGTTTTGTGGATGATGTGTCTCTAACACCAGTCAGAGCCAGATAGTAGGCATTTTTGGTCAAAAGACACGTGTAGATCGTTAAGCCAGATAGTAGGCATTTTGGTCAAAAGACACTTGTAGATCAGGTAGAGCATAAAGACAGTTGTCATCAGCTTTCCAATTTACTTTCCTGCACTTCCATTTTATGTATATTACAAGTCCATCAACTGTTGCCCTGTTCTTTCGTTGACATTTTTTTTTTTAAGTGTATCCTAGTCCATGGAGATGGTGATTCAATTATCTAATAAATCCAAGGAAGCCATATGGCTCCTGATGGGTTTTAGCACTGTTGTTGGAAAGGCATCCTGAAGATTGTGAGAAGAAGGATTTGGAGATTTCGGGTAGGAGGCCAGCGCTGGTTATCAGGTATAATAATAGGTACGGATTAAAATTCACCCTCAAGTAGGAATGTGTTTGGGGCATTCTGGGATGAGAAGATAGGTTGTCAGCAGCGTCCATCAAAGTGTATTAAGTGCTGAACCGATTGAAGGAAACTTAGTTTGTCTTGAGTATGCTTAGATTGCAGGCACTGAAGGGGCTGTGAAACCAGACAATGGGCCTCATTACGACCCAGGCGGTAAGTTACCGCCTGGGCCGTGACTTTACCACCATGGCGTAAACTACGTTTACGCCATGGTGGTTGGCAGATTTACCGCCCTATTCCAACCTTGGCGGGGCGGTAAATCCCCATTTTCCCATTTTCCCTTCCCCATTCCCATTTTGCCCCATAGGGCACAATGGGAGTGGGGAAGGCGTTAATTACGCCACCGTAAATTACGGTGGCGTAATTAACTCCATGGTCCCTTAGCGCCATGGATTTTAACACCTGCTAAAAGCAGGTGTTAAAACCTCCATGGCGCTAAGGGACCTCGTACTCAGGCGGTAAGGGTCGGCGCTGTTTACGCCGCCGTAAAACCCTTACCGCCTGAGTTGTAATGAGGCCCAATAAGACTTTCAGGAGAAAGGTTAATTTGAACAAAGACAGTAGGTGTTTGGTTTTATATGTGGTGTCTTTTGGTACTGTGTTGAAGTCAGACCTCTGATTCTGTCTCTATAGTCCAGGAAAGGCAGCCTATCAAGGCTGTTATGCCAGAGCAATAAACTTCCTGGAGGTGGGGAAAGGGAACAGCTGCAGAGGTATCCTCTTTCTGTATGGCTATGTTAGGGCATGAGTGATATGGTATCTGAATTGCAATAGAACGTTAGGCCTGTATTATGTGGCAGATCCTTGGTGCTTATGTGCAGGTCCAGTTAAAAATAGTCCTACCCCATTGTTCCACTGGCCTTGGTGATGGTGGCATGCAAGAATTCCAGAGATCTATTTACAATGTGAGCTAGATAGAGCTGTAGATCAAAGCTAGCTTAACCTTGGGTAGCTTTGCCCTTTATGGAAATTGGGAGGAGTCAGCAGGACCAGTGAAGTGGGATCTGTTCCTCACAGGATGACAGTGAGCTTGTATTTACTAAAGGCTGAGACTAGCAGTAGGCCAGAGGCTGTAGAGTGTGGATGCATGGACCTACTGAATAAGCAACAAAGAGATTAAGACTGGGAACAGTGAGTGGGAAAAGTACCTACAAAAGCTGATAGAGTTTGGAGAGCTGAAGAAAAGATACACACAGGGATGATGAAAGGGTCGACTTTCTGCTTGACCTGAAAGTGGATTCCAGGACCTTCATAACTTTACAGAGTTGTGGACCCACGGAGAGGGGCCAGATAACAGTGATATGAAATATGGCCAATCTAGAAGCCCCAACCAAAGTGAGATCATGATGAGAAGCGAGTGGGTGTTATAGCCCTTTCGCTGTGTTTTGAGCCATAAAGCATCTAGGCACTATATCCAAGAGTATGTATCACGTTTAGAGAATCTGGGGGGAAAACATCCCCATGATAGAAAAAACCCATACACATTATTTGACCCATTCTGACACTGTTGACACAGACCCATGCCAAGGAGGGAATCACTGTTTAATGACTGATAAACCCCTGGATCCTGTAGGTGCTCATCCCCAATCACCTTCTTCTTGTAAACAAAGAAAGCCTGATCTTTGACCTCTGAGTCATGAGTTCTATTGATCCATCACAGTATTAAGGTATGCCAGAGCACAGATGTAGGGAGAGGCAGGGCCGGTAACACATTTTATCAGGAGCTAACTTAATTGGACCTTTCAAGTACTTTGAATGTGATTGTGATCAAGAACATTATAGCCACTCTCTGGCCTCTACCTTTACCACCTTTTTAGAAAAAGATTGTTATCTATTGTGGTAGTAGTCCAAAAGAGATCTGACCTATTAATTGAGTCATGCCTCTGCAGAAAGTGAACTGAGTTGGCTGTGTTCAGCTTCCAGATGTTGGGCTAATTCTTAATGGGGAATTGGGAATTCAGGGATAGGGTCCACAAGTGCAGTTAGACTGTGCAGCCTGGAGAGGGTATGGATCCTTAGTTGTTGAGATCCATAGGGTAGTGAAAGTCACCTATCACTTGGATCGGTGGCAGTCATTGCAGAATGGGGAAATTACAGAAAGTGTATGAAAGAATGGCAAGGGTCTCTGTTGGAGGTTGGGTGAAGTATATGGATTTCAGCGGGGTTGGATTCAGGTGCACATTTACTTCTAGTGGGTTGGTAGTTGATGGGCTGGTGGCAGTGGTGAATGGGAGCAGTGGGTACAGCCATAGTTCAGACATGGTGCAAGCCACAATGAGGGGTGTGGGGTGTTTTATTAGCTACAGATGGTGGCATTCAATCTATGTTATGTGGATTCAAACACGGCATGGCCATCATGGTTGCCTTGAAGGATTATTTTCCCATTTATGAAGGTGTTAAAATTCAAGAACGGATGCTTACCAACTGAAGTGGTGGTTAGTCTATAAACGTCAGGGGATTCTGGTTGTAGAGCATTTGTAGAATAAACTTCAGGTGGTATGATCCAAGAACAGAGTTTTAGCAGTGTGGAAAATGACATCTGTATGGGAGCAGGTTTCCCTAGAAATTATAATTTGTCCACTGTGATGGTCTAAGTATGTTGAAGGATGTTCTTTTTCATGAATTTGTTCTTGCTTGCTTGTTACCACAAACGTTGGGTAGTTAATTTAGAATCTGGCAACTCGTTCTTGGGTGAGGCAGTGTTACACAGTCTGTGGGACAAAATCTTCATCTTGTGGATTGTCCTAAAAAGAAGACAAATGGGCCAGGCAGAAGATAGATGGCTTTAGATGGCAGGGGCACAGTGGAAAATCCCTTTGTTAAGCATGTGATAGACTGGTGATTAAAGCTCATATGATGAACCAACACATTGTGGGCCTGCAAGGAAGGAGTTGAGGGCCAATGTTGAAAAGTTGTTGTAAGCTAGTGGAGTACCCGCTGTAGAGTTGATAGAGGAATAATGGCAGTTTTGCATTGACCCAGGTCAAGAATGTTGTGGAATCTGCAAGAACGTGGTGAGCAGCTGCTTGGGTGGCCATGGATAGGAAGATCCAATTATGGATTGGAGGTGCAGTATTTAACTGGCCTTTTCAAATGAGTTGGGCAACCAATATTACAATGGGGAAGGGAAAGGGGTTCCAGGACACACAGTTGGGCATTACATTGGCACTCTAAGGATGGATCAAACCCCTAAGTTCTAGCTTTGGGAGTAGGCTAGACCAGTGGATATTTTAAGAGAACAAGAGCAGAGTAACACAGATTGAAATCAAGAGCAAATGGTTTCAATCATGGAGATGCTGTCACTATCCATCATGCATTTCAGTTGGCAGTTAGGGACAACTGTGAAGGACTAATAGCGAAAAAAAGGCTACTGTGTGATAGGTCTCAGGTGACAAACTAGAGGGGTGTCACGAAAGTTAAAACTATTGAAGAGGACAAGTAATTAATGTAGCAGGAAATAGTCATAAGGTAGGGTTTAAAGGGTCAAACCCCATGTTAGAAAATAAGACAACACATTGGGCCTCAAGGGCAGGTGCAGTAGTAACCACTATTTTTGATACACATAGACAACAGAAAACAGGTTCAGGTGGGTAGGGCCAAAGAATTGACCTGAGGTGGACCCAGAATGCTTTGCCATAATAAATAGTTTTTGTTGTGCCGATGAAATGTTGGAGTTTATGACCTTGGCTGGTGCAGTGCTATTTGGGAATATTTTCAATCAGTGTCCTTTACTTTGCGCAACGCAATCCTCTAATTTTGGGATACATCCTTCCTCATGGTTGTCCTTCTAAAAGACTTTTCATAGTTTCTTTAGTTAAGAAGTGGATGGAATATGGTTTGGAAATTTCAGACACGTCCATGGAAGCGTTTTATCTTGATAATATTTGCATACAAGGAATTTGTTTTTTTCCTTCTGAACAGTCTCTTAGACGTTGCCAGGGCAGAATGTTGTTTCTCATTGCAAAGTAGTTTGCCACCAATTAATTTTGAGTGTTTAAATGCAATTTGAAAGTATTAGTTGTTGGTGATCTAGGGAGGCCTGCTGCCTTCTTACAAAGGTTACACTCCAAACATCCAATTGAAGAAGTACCCACTACTAATCCTGAAAATCTCTGCTGACAGCATATGAATCACCATTTTTGCTCGGGTAATTTCATCCATGTTCTCATTAGCAATAGCAGAACCACCAAGAAGGCGTGGTTTGGTTAAGTGTTTCCCAACATGGTACCAACGGTGACTCCAGCACCAAATAAAACCCTCCATCCCTGCCTCAGACTTCAGATCTGTCTTCTAGGACCAGTCCGCTCCCACCTGGATGGTTGCAATGCCTTCCCGACAGGTGTCTCACCCACTACTGTGGCCCCCCTGACAGCTATCCATCACACCGCACCACACCTCATTGCATGAGTCAAAACATTCAATCACATTGCTCCCACTGGGAATGAGATGTACTGGTTACCTTGCCAAGCTTTAATTGCATTCAAAACTCACTTTATCTTCATCTACAAAGCTGTAATGTCCCTGACGCCATCATTCTTAAAATACCATCATCTCAGGAGTCCAGTGCAATGCCAGGAGCCAAGATATCACCAGAATGGAATTCAAGAAGTGCAAAGAGGAGAAGTCTGGAAAACAAGCATTCCCGCACCCTGAAGTAACCTGGCTGCTAACACCAGTCTGGGTCCCTCCCTTCTGGGATTCAGGAAAGATCGGAAGCCGTGCTCTTCAAGGAAAACTTCACCAACAAATGAGGACCATAGACCAACACGTACTATGTTCCACTCTTTAATTAGCACTCCATTGCTTCTTAGCTAGGTTTGTGCTATGTAAATCACCTACATACATACATACACAACATTCTTGTTTGCGTTTGGCTGGATATACCCAAAGACTGTTGGTCTGTCAATAAACCTTCATTAGCACCCAGGACAGGGGGAGCAGCCAATCAGGTTCCTTGGATCACGGGCTGAAACTGCTTACCTCAGCCCATCTTCCATGGAACCCGATGGCTGCATCCCCTGTCCTGCAGTGCCATCTACTTCCCTCCCTCCCTCACGTTCCTTTCATTTCTTCAAAAAACCCAACACTCCCCCCTCTCCAGCCCCACTTAACTGCCGCCGCTGCTTCACTCTCTCTCCCTTTACTGACCGCCATGGAAATGGAACAGGGACTTTATATGGAGCCACGCCTTCCAGATCCATGGTGTCCCTGTTTTGCCAGTATTTTCATTCAAGGAACGGGATGCGTGCGGCGTTCCGCTCCTTGAATGAAAATACATTTTTCCTAAAACCCCAGGACTGGAAACCAAGGGTGCTAATACCCTTAACACCCTCTCTGGCGGGCCAGATCGGGTGTTATCAGCCCGGGGACCCTCGTTCCTCTCGGGCCTTTAACTCGGGTCCTCGGTTAACGCCATACCATTTTAAGTTGGGAATGGAGCACATGTGGTATTGTGCTATCACATGGAGGCATCTGTGTGTAGTGAAAGAGGTACTCAAATACTACTTGAAGAACATTTTGCAAATGTCCCATGATGGTTTGAAGCAGGTCACAGGGACCACTATGCATCCTTGCTTTGCACTGCAGTTGGCTATACATATCCAGAATCTTTGCCCTTCTATGGCAATTCTCATCAAAGCACTAGTCTTCAGAAACAAACTCTGTGTGATGTTCAGCAGCTCCATGTGTAACCTCAACCCCTGTGAGCGATTGGTCTGCTTTCTGTGAGAACCCCAGGAAAGCATTATACATTGGCAATTACTTTGTATTACTAAAATAGTTATATACAATATTGACAGGCGTTAAACCGAGAACTTGATGTTTCCTTGAATCTCCATTTCAGAAACCCTTCTCACCTTTAGTAGTTATTCACCTGCCACTATCCTTTCTTCTTCAAATGTGACGCATTTACATATTCAATTGAACATCTACTTATTATGGATGGAGGTCTCTTTGGAGGATTCAAAGACAAAGTATTCTTGCTATTGTGGGGAATAGCCAACAAGTGGCAGGTAGCAAGCACATCATGGATAGCCACGGGGGCTCTGGCGATGGTGCAAGCAGCTGGCCGTTTGTTTAATCCGGCAGGGGTTATTCGGGTGTCATGTCCATTTGTGATAGAAAGAAAAGAAGAAAAAAACTATGCTGGCGACTCCTTTTCTTTTTCCTGTGCACAAAGGAACTGAAAAGGGGGCATTGTTCCAGGAAATTATGACAGGCTTCAGTGACCACTCATAAGTAGGGCTCTTTGTTCTCGTGCCTCGCCAGCCTTGTCATTAGTCTCAACGAGGAAGAATTAAGCATCCATCATTAAGTTAATAACAGCGACACGAATGCTGACTACCTGAATCCAGCCTGATTGTGGCCAAAACGTGATCTCCCGCTGCAAAGAAAAAGCACCCCAGTTAAAACACCCCTTTACAAATAGCACACTGTCCCTTTTCTTGACGGCTTTCCACAAGTTCCGGTTAGCTCATAAAGGTAACCAAACTGAGGCTTTGTTTACTGTGCCATATTTGATTTTTGTCGTGCGAACGTTTGTGAATAAATATTAACCACGCTGAGGGGTCCCAAATACTCTAAAACAAGGAAACGTGTAACCTATTTAAAAAAAAATGGTGTTTTGGATGTGGTCAATTAACCTAATCTTTTAAGAAACCATTAAAATTTATTTCACTGAGTAATTAATCCATCATCTGTCATCCAGGTAAATGTTATTAATGAAAATAAATGACCATTAATTGTTATAAATTGAGACCCATCAAGGTGTGAGCAGCGACTTGGGTATCCGATTCAATTCTCGCACTGAATGTACATGATGCCTTCGTAGTGTTAGCAGCAATAGCTGCATAGTCAGATCCAAACAGTGCGGCGCGGCGGGCAGTGTGGAATCCCTAGGAGGACAGACAGCTGAGAGTCTGGTCAATCTACAGGGTTCTGAAGGCAAGTCCCTTTTTACACACACTCCAGAATAAAAACAACCCTCTAAGGAAATAGGCCAGGAGATAGCGTTGCAAGGATGACAAAGGTCTAATTGTACAGAATACAAATATCAGCAAAGGACTCTGCTGCCCGAGAGCACTCTACACTTCCAAGGAAAAGCAGGAGCTGTGTGGCTTCATCATATACAGTATGGAACGGTGTTACTGATTGGATAGACAGTATAGATGGGCCTGCTCCATAGGGGATGCCAAGCTACAATTGGTTAGTTCTGTTTCTGTCTATCAGAATCCTTGTGGGTCAGCTGGGCTCATCTCAATGTTGGGTTTAGGTCAGACTACTTGCATGCTACAAAGTTACATCTAAACTAACACGCTAAGCTCCCTATTCCATCACTATGGCATGCACCTGGGTGGCACAGGAATTGGTGCCATTGAGAAGGGAGAATAAAATACAGTCAGGCTGACCCACACATTCAGGGCTTCGTTGATAGCGCAGTTCCCGCACTCAAGGTCCCCATCCGGGGTTTGGTCTTTATTTTATCCCTGGCTGTAACTCGTGTTTCAAAGGCTGTGTTTTATGTTGGAAGACATACAGTCGCACATGCTTGGGTCTTTTATGGACACTTGATTTGTGTTTAGGAGAGGAGGGTCACTTGCTTATCAGGGAATGTAGAGGTGTGGGGGTTAAGTCAGTGGTGTGAGCCTAACTTTGGGCTGGCTGGGGGGGTTAGAGGCCTATTGGCAGTTTAGTGGAGATGGATGGGCATAATGCAGCGCCTGGGGTTGTCTCACGCTCCTGCAGGCGCATTCCTCTGAATGATACTAAATGATTGCAACAGTGGAGGGACAAGGGGAAGTGAACTTCTGTGAAAACTGGCTGCGCTGATTCATTCTGCTTTCATGAGTTTGGGCCTAGTGAACTGGGTTCATGGAGTTTGGCGGATGCAACGCGATCATGCAAACCGGTGCTTGTGGCCTACTACAAAATGAAGTTTCAGTCTATGTTTTCTCTAGTGCCGTGCATCTACTGTTGGCGCTGCATTACTTCTACATTGTGTTTAATAGTGCGGTGTTCTCCCCCCTTGTATACTACATCACTTCATATGGAGTTAGCCTAACCTAAAAGCGCCCAGGGGGTGGGATATGCTCATTTCCATCCCAACAGTTCACCACATTACCCAACACCAGCCGGTTGCCTACTGGATGGAACCTACTTGGACTAAATGAATCTTCTTTCTGACAGTGTGACTGCAAGTGTAGGTATGTGCTCCTACACAGTGTGCTAGTGGCTCCTCCAACAAGGAGTGCTTGTGCAGCACAAAGGCCCATCCCTTCACACCAATTCAAAATTGCCATTGTTGGCACTGAATCAGATAGTGATTGGCTGTTTCTACACAATGTCCAACAGTAAAATCATTACCATTCCATAACAGACTTGTACAGGAGTTCGATATGGCAGGAGCACCAGGGTCACTGCGGCCATTTTGGGCTGTGTGGTGCGAATGACTGGACATGTTCTTTGAAGCTGCTGGTGTTAGATATATCACAAAGCATTCCATGATGCTTTTCTACTCAGGAAGCAAAGTGCACAGGCTTTACATACCCCTGGCTCATGAAGATGACTCCTATGTTGACACCAGTGCCACCTTAATCAATTACTTCACGGCCATGATCCATATATACTAAGAAGGTTTCCAGTGACATCAAACACAGCAAGGCCCCACGGAATCACTGGACACATTTCGTACCAGACTACGGCAACTTGCTTCCACGTGTGCCCTCACCGATGAGGAAGGAGATATAAGAGCCCAAATTATTCAGAAATGTTTTTCATCCCATCCCAGAAAGCAAATCTTAAAAGAGCCTGGGCTTCCTTTCCTAAGGAAACTCAAACTGGGTAGAGCACAATAATTAGCAAACACCAGAGCGGCATACATAGAAGATGCCATGAAGGGTTTAAAGATGTTGACGGCAAACTCCCTTAAGATTACACCCACAAGAAACCCCAGTGGAAAAGACATGTTGAAATTGAAAAACTTACAACAGGTGACAAAGTCCTCATGTGAACAATGTGGAGGTACACTACCATGCATACTGAGGTATTCCCTGATAGTCCTCAACAGTGTTGGCAATGCGGCAACTGCATTACTTTACAAGCATGAGTAGAGCAGTATGGCTGCCACAGCCATTCCAGCCATTGCAGAGCCAAGGAAGAGGACATCCTACCAGAATTGCAGTGGTGTCACAAGAACAACCAGAAAAGAAAGAGGGAGCTGACACACTAATCGACACAGAAGATGTTTTCTTCACTTCAGCGATCTCGAATGGAACCACAAGTAAGCACAGGCAACCTTGATATGCAGTACACATAATATCAACCAATGTCCCAGTGCTTATCGACACAGGTACATCTCCCAACGTGATGTCTATAGAGCAGTTTCAAAAGCTATCTCCTCTATTGCTGTTGGCTACTCCAAGAATAAAAAGATTCACATCCAGGGGCAAATGTCTGCTCCCGTTTGAGAATGCATTCTGTAGACTTGTGTTGTGAGGAGAAATAGACTGAATCCTCTTTAAGAGGGATGGACCACACGCACCGAGGTGTGGGTGGGAGGAGGGCAGAAAGGGAGGGGGATGGATGGGAAACAGTGTGATGTAGAGAAATAAAGGAGAAAGACACATAATTCAGTGGCTCCCGTGTCATATGTTGGAGGACAGCAAGAGACACAAGGATTGAGCGATACACGCACCACATGCATTACATAAGGGCTGCAGCACAAGAGGAAAAAGGGGTGTGCACGCCACGCGCACCGAATGGAGGTCAGCAAGAGAGCAACAAGCTCTTACTCACATCCACATGCCGAGACATGTGCACCACGCGTAGTATACAGACACTGAAGAGGGTGATACCACACGCCAAAAGAGTCAAAGAGAGAGGTGCACATGCACTATAATCCCAGGAAAGTGAGAAGCCGGCAAAGAGACGTGGCTGCACTGAACGTGCAGTGTGAAGGCCAAAGGAGACCCAACCCAGCCAGCAAAGGGAAGTGCAACCACCCCAGCACAAAGGCAACAGAGCAAGTGCCCATTAGACTATGCCATAAAAGGGAAAAACAACTAAGAACATTACAGATCGCCATGGAGTGTCTCCAAAAAACTAAAATAATAAAAGTAAAGGAACAAATAAATACAGCCGATCTGCCACAGAGCGTGGGACACGCATGTGCACAAGCATAATCACAAGCGAATACAACCAAAGCCCACCAAAATGTCAGAAGGAGCACAAGCAACCGCAGGGGCGGGAGCAGTGGCCCAGATCACCATCGGGGCAGGGCCTGCATCGAGAGCAACATTCCTATGGCGCTCCAACCCATTTACACTACAACCACATCATGACCAGGGTCAATGGTGGGAAGAATGGATGGAGGAGTTTGAGGACCTTATGAGGGCCATAGGTGACCAAGTCTCACCCAACAAAATAGACATTCTTGCCAATCTAGCCGGAAAAGAGATCAAAAAGACAATCCCAACACAAGAGAAAACCACATATCAATGCCTAATATCAGCCGTCAACAGGAAACTAATAATCCTCCCTAACAGAGACTGCAAAAGGAACACATTCAATCAGTGTGCACAACTGCCACATGAAACAATGGGAGAGTTAATCCTCTGACTTAAAAAAAAAGATTACCTACCTACAATTTCAATGATGATGAAGCAATCAGACCCAGGATAATTGAAGGGTGCACCTCATCACAGTTTAGGAAACACCTATTAAAAAAATAAACTTCCACTACAAGAAATAATTGATTTAGCAAGAATATACAAAAGGGTGGACGTGGAGGCAGTGGCAAAGGAGAACCCAAAGAAAAACTACACCATCGCACCAGTGGCCACCGGTCCCAAAGAGTACACCCGTTACCAGGGACTGCCAGGCAGACAAGAGTCCCGGAGCCTGCACTGACAAACCCAGTGTGAGAAGCAATGCTACAGTAGCAGATTCAAATTCCCACACAGAGGCCAATGCTCGGCCATTGGATAAATGTCTATGAGGTGTGGCCAAGAAAACCACTTCCAGGCGATGTGCAGGGAAAAATCTCCAATGCTTGCCACATACAGGCCGACCCCACTGTCGGGCCCTACCAGGAGACCTGAACAGCTGAGAGGGCCGGGGCCACGACCATACCATAACCGAGACATTGTGAAAACCCTCCAAGACAGAAACATACTGTCAGCACCCGCTCAACAAGGATTCATCAGGGCAGTTCAAGATCTGACCATTGACCAGCCAGCACAATACCCCAATGAATATGACTACACACCAACAGACTACGCTCCTGAGCAAGGACCTAACTGAGATTATGACATAAACGCATATCCAGCACCATACTACGCTCATGACCCCTACGAGAACCTGCTGCCAAAATGAAGCGTTCACCAAGGAGACGCCCAATACTACACTCACGACAGATACATCAAGGGATATGTCAGACTCATCAGTGACACATTGGGTGACAGCACAACGCCAAAAGTTGCGTTCCAAATAGGGGGCCTGAGCAACCAGTTAATTGTGGACACTGAGGCAACATCATGAATGAGGGCAACTATCACGCCATAGCACTCGCCTAAACACTATGCCCACCACTATGCCCATCTCAGGCCTGCATATTCCAGTGGGGAGCAGCCCACCCACTCCAATCCAGGGGCCAATTTCAATGCAACCTGCTCCACAGAGGACAGAGAGTGACAACCACCATCCATGTCATCCACATTCCAACGACAGAGCGATGCCTCCACAGCTACCGGACCGCCAGAGCCCTAGCCTTGATTGATATCCAATACGACCCATCCACAGTTGTACAAGGCTTACCCCCAGGGGCACAGACCCTGTGCTCCATTGAGGAGCTTAAAGGCACCTTCCTGAAACGATTTGAAGGAGTGGGCATGCTAAAAGACACCGTCGTATCCCTCCACATTGACCCACGAGTTTGCCCGGTGCCTCAGCATCCCAGCAGAGTCGGATTCCACCTACAAGCCCTAGTCATGCACAAACTAGAACTCCACCTCGATAACAACATCATCGAGAGAGTAGACAGCCGCACACCATGGGTGTTCCCTCTAGTAGTCGTACCAAAGGACAATGGCCGCCTTCGTCTCTGTGTGGACATGCGCATTGCAAACACCACAATCCAGAGAGAGAGACACCCAGAACCCAAAATTGAGGACATGCTGGTGAGACTAAACCAAGCCACCCGTTTATCTAAACTAGACTTAAATCAAGGATACCACTAGCTAGTAATTGACCCCGCCTCCAGGCCATTCACCACCGTTGCAACACACGACGGGCTGTTCAGCTACAAGCGGCTCAACTTCAGGATATGCTCTGCGGCGGAAATATTTTGAGAGACAATTCGCAGACTGATACCCCCTGTGATTAATGCCCTTAACTGCAGCAACAACATTCTGATCTTTGGAATCACTCAATAACAATATGACACTGCACTGAAAGCAGTGTGTGACAACCTTCACAAGGCCGGACTAACCTTCAATGGCCCCAAATAGGCCATCAATAGACATATCCTACGCTTCTTTGGAAACATCTTTCCAGAACAGGGCATCACTGCCGACCCCAACAAAATCAACACCATTGTCGGCCTAGCTGCCCCCAGAGGAGTGGCCGAACTACGATCATTCCTAGGGATGGCTGGTTACTGTGCTCGTTACATGCCGAACTATGCCACCCTCATGGTCCTCCTCTGGAGACTCCTCAAGAAAGACTCCCCATTTGAATGGGACATGCACTGCCAAGAAGCATTCCGCACCATCACGGAGGAACTTGTCAACAATCGGCCACTTGCCTGCTTCAACCCAGAGTGGGAAACGGAACTCATTGTTGATGCCAGCCCTGTTGGCCTGGGCGCCATACTCACCCAGACAGGCCCCAACAAACCACACAAGTGCAACATGGTTGGTACACCAGCAGAGCCTTGTCACCCACAGACCAGGTGTATTCCCAAACTGATCGAGAAAGTTTAGCAATGGTATGGACATGTGAAAAGTTCCACCACTTCATTATCGGCAGAGGATTCACCCTCATCAAAGACCACCAGGCACTACTCTCCCTATTTGGTAACCCCAAAACCAAAATGCTGCCACGCATCAACTGGTAGGGCATCCAACTCCAAGTGTATGATTACCAGATCACTCACAAACCCAGGGGGTGAGGCCAACCCAGCAGACTACCTGTCCAGGCATGCAGATGGAAAGACGCAGGACTTCACGAGACAAGAGGCAGAAGACTGCATCCCATACTTATCACTCAACGCCCTACCTCTACCATCATGACAGAGATATTAACGAGCAAAAGTAGGGCCAACCCCATGATACAGGCGGCGATATGTCTCACCAACTCAAACAAATGGGAACACCATAACACAGAACAATTTGTGAATTGGGAAGTGGACAGAAAAGATCTGAACAGGATGGCAAAAAATACAGAATGAGCTTGCCACAACCGACCAAGGCATACTGCTAAGAGGAATACGCTTTGTAGTCCCCAAAGAACTCAGGAAATCACTAGTCACCATAATCCATGAAGGTCATCGGCGGTCGCAAACACCAACAAAATATGGAGAAATCAAATGTGGTTCCCATACATGATATGATATGATAGGTTTTTTATAATGCACTGAATACCTACAGGTTCTAAGCTCAGACGCAGGGATCAAACCTGTGGTGCTCCGTGCCGTCTTGCTTCCAAGGAGAGCAAGTTGCTCCTGAGATTTCCTACCAAGACACATGGATGAAATCGGGAAGACACCCTGACCCACTGCATACCTTTCCAAAAGGCAGCGGTGAACAGTTCACCATCTCCACTCCAGGTAGTACCACTACCGGAGGGACCCTGGCAAAGAAAAGCCATGGACTTCTAAGGCCCACTTGAAGAAAGAGGACACCTCCTTGTAATAATAGACTAGTACACACAATTCCCACTAATAAAACACAACCACGTTGTGGGAGTGATCGACAAACTCTTCAGTGAATGGAGGATTCCCAACAGTGTAAAGACTGACAACTATCATCCATTTCAAGGACAAAACGTTCACAGATTCGCCACCCACCTGGGCTTCTGCCACCAGAGAAACACACCTTTATGGCCACAAGCCAACAGGGCGGTGGAACGATTCATGGCCACCATCAAACGAACCCAATAGAAATCCACCACCGATCAAACATTGCTATCCCAAGCAATATGACAAATGCTAAGGAGTTACAGAAACACAGCTTATGAAGTAACGGGACGGACGCCCCTTGAGATGATGATAAAATACAAGCCGCAAACTTGCCTCCCACAAGTAGAAGACTACACACCAGAGCAGGATGTGGAAATTTGAGAAAGAGATGTAGAAAAGAAAGGCAAAGGAAAGGGTGGTCCGAAAGATAGGGCCGAAAGAACACCAACTCCCAGTCGCGAGGTCATCCTAGTAAGACAAAGACAACAAAGGAAGACCAACCCGAAGTACAGCCTGGAACCACTCCTAGTACCAAGGTGAAGGGACTAATGGTCACTGCGACAGGAGACGGGGTGAGATAACCAGGAATGCCTCGTTATTCCGCAACCTACACTTGGAAGAACCGGAACTGATGGAAGAGATAGCAATAGAAGAGGCGGAACCAAGGGCTGAAGAAGCAAGTGACCCACAAGGCATGGGGGGATCCAGGAGACTTGTGAATCATCAGGTCACCCACAACGAGTCACACGGAAACCCCTACGCCTTTACGAGTAAATGGTGAACCTCCCTGATAAGCAAGGGGAAGGTGTTGTGAGGAGAAATAGTCAGATGCCCCTTTAAGAGTGATGGACCACAGGCACTGAGGGCAAGGTGGGAGAAGGGCAGAGGGGATGAGGATGGAGGGGATACAGTTAGTTTGATGTAGAGAAATAAAGGACAAAGACACAATGTTGAGTGGCTCCCATGTCATATGTTGGAGGGTTGAGAGGGATGCAACAACATGTAACACATGACAAAGTGTCCAGTATGCCATTTTCTAAGTTTTCTCTGAAACAACTGACACCCTATTAAGCTGTCAATCTGCAGAAGACCTTGAATGAGTGCATTTCTAATTCAATGTGTATGCAACAGACATCAAATGTTTCAAACCAGAGTTTCAAGATCTATTTGTAGGAGTTGGGTGCCTGAAAGGGGAAAAAGCGTGGTTACATGTTGATGAAACAATTTAGCCTGTTGCGCTACTACATCTCCAGTTTCCATTTCACTTAAGACAAAAGTTGGAGGAAGATCTCAGAAGATTGAAACAAGAGGACATTATTGAAAAGATGGATGGCCCAATGCTGTGCTTGCTCCTCTAATATGGGCAGCTAAACCTAAACTACAGCATGCACTCCAAATATCCACAAATATGCGGATCCCTAGCGTACAATCAAAGAGGAAAGACACACAACCCCCACTCTTGATGACATTCTGGGGTCAAGATTTTTACCACCATAGACTTATGATTAGGATACCACCAACTACCGCTGCACCTGGATTCAAGAGCCATTACTACATTTTCATCACTTTTGTCAGTTTTTTTAAATACAAATGGCCGAGTTTTCGGGTGTCATCAGTGGCCAACGTGTTTCAGAATAGGTTGAGAGAGGTGCTCGTGGTCTGGCAGGGTTAATAAATGTGGGTGATGATATGCTAATTTATTTAAATACTGAAAAAGAACACTTGGAATGGGTAAAAGCGGTATTCCACAGACTACACTAAAACGGCCTCACCCATCACGAAAACAAATGCCAATTTCTACAAAAGAAAGTTCACTTCTTTAGGTTTGTCTTCCAAGATGCAGGCATCTCAGTGGATCAAAAAAGCCTCAAAACTGACCGCTCTGGCAGACGAGTGCAGTTTCTTGGGTTTGATTAACTGTGGACATTTCATACCCAACCTGGCCACAGTTACTGAGCCCCTGAGAAATCTAATACGTAAAGATGCAGAGCAGTGTTGAAATGAAGGGACTCATAAAGCTTTTGAGGAAACAAAGTCAGCCCTTGCGTAAGGAACCTCCATGGTACTATTTGACTCAATGCAAAAATCTGGCATCATGGTATATGCCAGCACTTCGGACTGAACAGTATTAAGTCAAATTGGATCAGATGTTGTACAACTACCAATGGCATTAGCCAGCTAGGCATTGACATCTACGGAGAGGCGATGCGCTTAAACTGAGCGGGAAGCTCTGGAGGTGATATGGGGTTGTCGCCATTTTCACCTCTATATTTTGTGATGCCCCACAACTGTGATCATGGATCGCAAGCCTTTGCTGGCAATCATGTGAGGATCAGCATTGGGGCCCTGAGTACAGCTTGAACGCCGAATGCTGCAACTGTAGGATTATGGAGTGACGCTCAAATTTGAGGTAGGCGTAAACAATCCAGTGGACTACTTGTCAAGCCATCCCTCTTCATCTGGGACAGAACTTAGACAGAACCTGGCTTCAAGAGACATTACTACATTTTTATCCCCTCGTCGTTTTGTTTAGATACAAATGACTGAGCTTTGAGGTGTCATTGGTTGCTGAGGTGTTTTAGAATAGGAAGAGAGTGGTGTTCGCTGGTCTGGAGGGGGTGATACATGTGAGTGATATGCTCATTTATAAAGACACTGACAAATAAAACTTGGAATGGGTAAAAGTGGTATTCCACAGGCTGAGCCACAAAGTCCTCACCCTTCACGAATACAAATGCCAATTAATTGGGTTTGTTTTCCAAGGTGCAGCATCTCTGGGATCCTCCAAACCTCAGAACCGACCTCTCTGGGACAAGTGCGCAGTTTCTTGGGTATGATTAACGGTGGAAATTTCGTACCCAATCTGGCAACAATTACTCAGCCTGTGAGAAATCTAATACACAAATATGCTGAGTAATGTTGGAATGAAAGGGCTCATAAAACATTTGAGGCAGCAAAGTCAGTCCTAGCGCAAGGAACCTTTATGGCGCTCTTCGAACCAATGCAAACATCTGAAATCATGGTATATGCCAGCCCTGTCGGACTGGGGCGGTGTTGAGTCAAATTGGGCTGGATGAAGTACAACGACCAATGGCATTTGCCAGCAAGTCATTGACACCTACGTGGAGGTGATATTTTCAAACTGAGCAGGAGGCTCTGTCGGTTCTATGGAGCAGTAATCATTTTCACATCTATATTTTTGGATCACAAACCTTTGCTGATAATCATGTGAGGATCAGCATTGTGGCCCCCAACACAGCTAGAACGCTGAATGCTGCATCTGTAGGATTATGGGGTGATGCTCAAATTTGGTGGGCACAAACAATCCAGCTGACTATTTGTCATGCCATCCCTCTTTGTCTGGGATAGAACTCTCTAAAATGATGGGAGAAGCTGAAGAAACAGTATGGATGATCACTGGCGCAGCGTTCCACAACTCTTTGTCACTTCAAGGAATTACAAATGCCACAGCTGAACACAGAGGTGTATTTTCAGCTCATGGATTGCATGACTTCATCCGCACACACAATGGATCTACCTTCTGGAGTGGCACATTCAAAGAATGTATGATATTCCATGACCACAAACACTGTTGCATCACCCCATGCTGGCCGAGGGTGAATGGTGTTATGGAACAGTTTATTTGTACGCTGAGCAAAATGCTTAGAATTTCATTGGAAGAGGGAGCCTCATGGAGAGAGTTTTAACGATGTTCCTGTTGGTCTAAAGGACAACTCCACATACAGGCATGGGGTCTCACCAGCAGAAGCATTTCTGAACACGAAAGTAAGATCCGCAACACCTGAGCATAAAGCCAGGAGGACCATGCTAATGGAAATACCAAAGTTGTCTGCATGGCAGAAATCCAATAATGACAAAGAGTCCAGCAGCAGCAAGTATAGACCAACTCAGGTACCAATCGGCAATGAGGTACTATTGAGAACCAAAAAAGTGAGGCACCCTTAGAAACAGATTCATGGGGAGTCACCAGAAGACATGGGTCCATGATCACAGCTCAACACAGGGTGGGGGGGAAGAGGTAAGACACAACTGGAGCCAGTGCAAGCAATTCTCCCCACTGCAAAATCATTAAGTACAACCAGATGAAGGAACAGAGGATGGAGACATGAGTGAACAGCTATCAGTACTTCAGGATGAAGAGAGAGAAGAACAAGAAATGCAGGTTTTTATACCGACCCAAGAAACAGAGAGAGGGAGAGTGAGTAGGTCCAAGAGAAGATAGCAGAGACGAGAACAAAGAAAGCCTCCTCACTGTTTAAAAGACTTAATAATAGAGCAGTAGACATGTAATTTATATGTTATTATGGTCACCTGTTTTTGTTTATGCTGGGTGAGGTATTTTATGATCTAGGACCCGAAATTGCTCATTAGTGTTAAATAAAGGCCACTCCACATCTTAGGCGTGAGCAGAAAGTAACCACACATCCTTGTGCCAGTGTCGTTACTAGGTGTGGCCTCCGTTCAACTTTTGTGCGCAGCGGCCTCCCCATGCCACAACATTGATCACACATGTTTTATTACAATGAATCAAAATACAATTGATTAAACATTAATTGTACACATATTTACAAAGGAAATGCCTATGCATATAACAGAGTCCATACCACAGTTATGCTTTCAAAATCTGCTATATGCCCACCAGCAACTTGTTATATTAATACACAATACACATAATTCATACACAAAGAGATAAGATATTAACACACATCAAACACTAATGTTTGACAATATAATTGCAGTACAAAAACGAGATAACAAATTTAAAATGTAGATTTCTGTATGTGGCACATGTTGTCATCGTCTCATTTTCAAATTGGACATGTACCCTGATGAATAGCAGAACTAAAATGCATACATTCCAAGACCTCCTCCTCTAAAACTTAATCAAACAAAGATGACATTTCTGTTTTCTTCTGCGACCTATTTTAATCCCTACTCATTCTCAACTATAATGAGACCTATATTGTTCACTACTCATTCGAAACAGAGCGATTTGCCATCTTGCAAAGAGCACCAGGCAAAGTCTTTTACTTTCCCCTTCTGCAGGGGCCAGTTCACAGGAACCTAGCACCAGTGCAAGTGTAATTGTCCATGCTGTTTGCACCAGTGGTGGGGCGTGAAGGTGAGCAAGCAAAAGGATTGAGAAGACATCATTAAGGAGCATATGCGGATAGTGTTCTCCCCAAGGCTAATTATTTTAAGTGATGGGAATGGTGCTTTTTACAATTTAATTTTAGAGTAAACATTTTGTATGAATTCAATGCGTTTATAGGCAGCTTTCTAAGAGAAACACACAAAATATTCTTCAAATACCAGGTCACCAACAGTACACTAGAGAATATTGTAGTAGCAAAACATGGATGAGTTCATTAGGAAATTCTTCAAACTTCTTACAATAGATGGGTGCATACTTGTGCCATATCACTGAGGCAAGCACTGATACTGTGTGCAACTAGTAGCACCACCACCCTTATGTACACACCACTCATATATCTTATACCACTGTACTGTGCCAGGAACATGCGGTAATTATTCCGGTATTATAAACATGCACATTTCTAAAATACTCCTCTTTGATGTAGCAACACAACGGACATGCACATCATCTCACAAGGACCATATTGTTGTCAAAGGCTCCACTAGAATCTCAACAAGCCACTTCTTTACTGTGTTGAAGTTTTCATGACTATTTGCTCATACAGAGAAGCAGAAACATCAAAGGGGGGGCTAATTAGCATTTTGGAATGTGCAAGTCTACTGCCAGAGCACGTTAAGTCACACAAGGGAAGTCCTTCTCAGCATCTTTTAGGTACTTGGGTTGTGCATGAACCTCATGTGATACATTACCTTAATTAAGCAATATGGCCCTAGCGGCGGGGGCATTACCGACTCAGGTAATGCCGCGGGGCCCATAGGTATAGGCCCCGAGTGAAGCGAGGGCCTTACCGAAGGCCCCGGGGCATTACCTGAGTTGGTAATGCCCCTGCCGCGAGGGTGATATTGCTATTAGTACCCCGGCCCCATTATGTGCGTGAACGGGGCACTACAAGCATTTTTTTCTTTCCCGAAACGCTGCAGCGTTTCGGGACAGAAAAAAAAAGAAACGACCAAGAAAGTGGCCACCATGGGAAGGGAAAACGAGTCAGTTTTCCCTTTCCATGGCGGCCATCGGGAGCGGACGCGCTGGGAACATAAGTGTTCCCAGCGCGTCCGCTCCCGAAAAAGGATCAAAGAGAAGGTAATTGGGGTTGGGAGGGCGGGAGTGGGACGGGGGAAGAGGGGGAAAAAAAAACGTACCTGCGTCCCCGGCGGGGGACGAGGGAGGCCTCCAGCCGTGTGGAGGCGCAGAGCGGGGATGGCCCCACTCCGAGTCTCCACATGGCTGGAGGCTTCCCTCGTCCCCCGCCAGGGAGGCAGAAACAAGAAGGTAAGTTAGTTTTGAGGTCGGGAAGGGAATAAAAAAAAAAAAAAGACTTACCTGAGTCCCCGGCAGGGGGCGAATGCAGCCTCTCAGCCGCATGGAGGCTCGGAGCGGGGATGGCCCCGCTTTGAGCCTCCTCATTGGCTGAGAGGCTGCCAGGCCCCCTGCCGGAGACAAAGGCTGTGGAATCCCGACGGAGGGATTCCCGGCCTGGTAATGACTCGGCGAGGGCCAATCAGAATGGCTCTTTCATTCTGATTGCGCCCTCGCCGGGTACTAATTGGCAATAAAACATGTTTTCTCTTCTACCACCCAGTAGTAAACTGCATGGAAGGTAATTCATTAGTAGGAAATGGTCAATTACAATTGCACTAGGACACACGTCTTCCAATTTCTCCCATCTAAAGTCACTCTTTGAGAATTCACATATACTTTTCAGAAGTCTATAGAACCCTCAAGTGATGTTCTAGAAATGTCAGCTCATATCATTATTAAATCCTTCAATGGGATTTCAGTTTTGCTATTTCTTCTTTGAAAACATAGGACAAGCATGAGAATGAAAACTCCTTTAATTGTCTGAACATCTTACAATTGAGGGGCACTTGAGATCGCCAAATTTCTTACTACTTAATATTTTAAGTACAACCCACTTACAAAGACCCTGCGATAAAGTAACACATGTCACAGTATTATTGTATTGGCACTGTATGTGACTGTTATACACACACGTTCAGAGTATTCCAACTAGCATGTCCATTGAGTGCCAGCAGTGGCCCCTTTGAGCCACATACCATGAGCTGGACGAGAAAGGATAGGTATGTTTGAACTTAGTCATCGTGTGTTCTCCTTGAACCTCACCGGGGAAATACAGAGCAAGGATAGTAGATAAAGCTCGTTAGCAGTGCCCGGTGTTTAGGTAGGTGCACCATGGGGCCTGGTGTTTAGGTAGGTGCACCATGGTATATGTGAAGGAGACAGTGCTCCAGCAACAGCAATGCATACAACAGCGGAGGCAAAGCCAGACCACCAGACAGTCAGGCAATGTGAAACAAATACAAGGACGAAGCATTATGAACACGTGGGCCTTCAGTGCAAATGATCAATCAGTGCAACAGTCATTACAAGAAGAGTGCAAGCCACAAAGTTGTTGAAAACATAGGACTGCGTGTGAAATTATGAAGTGTGAAACACATGGACTGTCTGACAGCATGAAACACGCCAAGTGTGAACATTCCTAACAGGCAGTTTGAAACATAAAGGGAAGAGAACAGCAGGTAACTGGCCTCATGACACTGACAATGTTATAAAAATCTGCAGCTGTCAATCTAGGACATACTGTAAATAAGCTGCAAATATTATGCCCCCTCCGTTGCAGTGCACATGAAGTCTCAAGTTGCAACTGAATGCACTGCAGCATTAATATGCACTGTTATTATCGAAACATTCTTTTTGCCATAAATAACTCCTACCCTCGTAAAATCGTTTGTCAATATCTAATGAGGCGTGGCAGGTTAGTACTCATGATTACTGAATGAGTAATCAATAACTAAGCATGTGTAGTGAAACAAATACATTCTGTTCAATATAGTATGGAGCTGCTGGTTCAATCTCACTTCTTAGGTGGTCATGTGAGTTTTACTTTTAGAAAGCAACTGAAAAAGGTCATTGTCAGAAAATACACGACACATGATTTGTCACTGAAAGTAAGAACTGGAAGAAGAGCAGGCAACTTCACGAGTCCACATGCAACCAGTGAATCTCATTTCTTTTTCAATAAATGAATGAGAAAGATGGCATTTCTGTGAGAATTTAGCAACAGGTATACAGCTAGTGTTCATTTGTTTCTGTCATAACAAAATGTCCAACTTCCCTCCTTGCAGGGAAGCTTAGGTGAGCAGACTTCAGCCGCCCACAGATGGATGAGCAGCATGCCAGTCCCGACAGTGCTGCTGCTTATCAAAAAGGAAGGTACACGGTCCAGTGGGACCATGCTTCTTTTGCTTAAATTCTTTAGAGAAAACGGTGGGGACTGCCGTATTCGTAGCAGATCGCGGCTGAACATGGAGGGCAGATATGTAATGGCACAACTTCCTTACCTGCAATTTCTGTACACCGGCCCAATGCTCTGTGCTCTCGTTCATGTACTTGCAGTGGATTTTCCTGGAATACTACTCAGCGGACTGGGGGTGCAATCCCGGGTCAGGGAGGGAAGTTTAACATAACACAGTGTCATGCATTGAGGGAGGAAACGGGGGCAGCAGTTCCCGCCTTTCCCCGCCTCCAGTGTACAGCATCATACATTAATCCAACCCCATATCCTATCCCTACACAGGTTGGGTGGTCGTCCCTTGTGGTCATGGCCAGTAGCCAGATTGTCCAGGTCATGACCTAGTGCCATGACCCGGGGACAATCTGGCCACTGCCCATGGCCACAGGCTGTACCTCAGTCACCAAAGGTATATTACTCTTTTTTGTACCTACATTATGACACTTGTCAAAAAATAAAACACAGACACATTTGCAAAACCATGCTTTCAGGTCCTTGCCAATGCTCCTTACAAGTCTCAAAATGTACGTACATCCAATAGTCATATACCTTAGCCCCACTTGCCGAAATCCATTCAGACTATACACCAACATTCAAGGTTAGGTCTATAATCTTTATGAAAACTTGTATACACATTTGTCAAACGGCAACAAACTTATAAGCCATCTAAAAATGTTGATACCCCCTCTAATTTAGTCCCCTCTTGACAAAATCCCACCAAAGTTTGCAAAAACATGTATATCTAGATCTAAAATCTATTTGTGAACCTTTGTGCAAATTCATCAAATAACACCACATTTATAAGCCTTTGCAAATGACACCACATTTTTTAACCCCCCTCAGAATATTTATATCTAGACCTAACATCTTTTGCAAACTTGTGTGCAGATTCGTCAAATGGCACCACATTTATAAGCCTTTACAATATTTTGGGACCTCCCTCTAATTTTCTTCACTCATGATAAAACAGCACCATTTTCCAGAACCACGCAAAATCAGGTCTAGAATCAAATTCCCAAAAAGCATGCAGTTTCATTGAGTGGCGCCAAACTTATAAGCCATCCAAAAACTGCTTTTCACCAACCCTGTAATGCACAAATAAGCATAGATGCCACCGAACATCTAAGATGTTTGCGGACATCACAGGGCTGCCCTGGACTGTTTGCGGACATCAGAGAATAAACACTGCCATTTTTTGGCTTTTTAGGGCCATATCCTATCCCATCCTCATCACCTCTCACCTCCCCAGAGATTGTTTGATAAGTTTGACAAGTGCAATGTTGTGTTTTTTTTATAGGATTTTACCGAGATGTTTGCAGACACCAGCACCTGTCTGCGAATATAACATGGTGGGTGTTTCCAAAAATCGGACACAATTCACGCTTTTCATCATCCAATCAGTGAGCGTGTCCAAGTCCGCAGACCTCATGTCGGCCCCTGGGAGAATCGGAGGCCTGTCCGTGGACAGAAAAGGGAAGTGAGCCCTCGGACCAAACCCATTTACAAAAGCACGCTTTCGGGACTGGACTTGCCGCTCCTGGTGCAAATTTGGTGAAAATCCGTCCAGCGGTTTGGGCTGTAGCCATGAGCAAAACATATTTTCCATTGTGTCTATGGGAAAAAGAACATATTTTGGTAACCGCCTATAACTTTGTCCCCTCTAGCCCCCCGCACGAGACCTAACCAAACTTTACAGGATTGATCTGACGTAGCCATGTACTTTTTTTGCAAAGTTTTGTGAGGATTCATCTAGGGGGAGAAGTTATAAGCCACCCAAAAAGTGCTCTTCCTATGGGTTGAGCAACTTCAACACAACTACAGGGCCGCTAACGCAGGCCCTGTAATATAGAGTGTTCCTGCTACTTGCCCTGTAATCAGATGCTCAATACGGATATTCTCTTTTTTAACCACTCCAGCAAAATCCATGAATTGCAGCATTCAGCATCTGCTCACATCAAGCAGCAAATACTTACAATGCTGTGCATTTAAAAAAGTTTCTTTTTAGGACCAATTTAATCAAAGTAAAAAAATGTATAAGTCCATTTAGAGCAGTACTGTGTGTAAAGCTTTTCTAACAGAAAGAGCAGATGCAAAACATTTGTAAAACATTTTAAGTGGCACAAGGTGTTTGCAAGTTTAATATGTTGGCAGTACATGCAAACCTGGCAACATGACCCATTCCATTGTACTACTGTGCAGGAATGGTGACATTTACCATAAACACACAGGAAGATCCACAAGAATTCCTAATGTACTTACTACAAGTACTAGAAACCAAAAACAACCCTATGAATGAAATCTTCCAGATTTTATACACGTGGAAACATACATACACTCTCTGCAACCATGATGTAATCTTTGATGTCCTGGGTTTTAATCTTAGCAGTGCACAGTGGTGGTGCGAGTTATGGTTCATTAGCTTACCATAACCAGCGAATTTGAAGTTATTTTTCGATTTTACTTGTAACCATAATGTCCCTTTAACAAAGTTTTTTCACTGAATTTCATAGGTTTTTACCAGACCCCTCCTTAATTTGCTACAAGTTATTTATATCATACTCACCCTAATATAGAAGCAGTAGAGTCTGCAGACAGTATGAAAGTCTGCGGATAACAGGTAGCATCAACCAAACCCAGAAGCACAGGGGACAACAGAAAATGTTGGACCCATCAACCAACAATAACATGTACATAAAACAACATTACAAATGTATAATACAAAGAAAGTTTTACTATGTAAGTATAAAAGTTGTAAAAGTTTGTTGATCAAACTAATAAACAACGGTTTGAATAAAAGAAAAAAAACAACATTACTTATATTTACTACACCCAAATATACCTTTTTGTAAAATTCATGATTTCAAAATGTAAAAATAATTGTTTTCATTTAGCACACAATATAATGGGATGCACCAAGCACAAACCATAACTGTACACCTCATACTATCACTTCAGTGCAACTCTTCATATAAACCCACAAACACCAGGTGCTCATTCCAAAACAATGTCTTACAAAATAGTAAGTAGAGTGTATGTATTTCTGTATCATTACCATTCATTATATAAATATTTCTTATATGCAAAAAACACTGTTTATTATTTTCACAGAAAGGGAAAACACACTTGAGTAGTTGGAAGAAAACATTCCAAAAGAAGAAATGAGTGATGATGGCATCTTAAATTGTAAACAATACATATTTCAATATAAATAAATAATGTTCTTTATATAGAGATCATTAAAATAATAATGTCTTCTTTTCCTATAGTACATATTTTACATGAAGAGACAACATCCCAAAATGTAATTATGGAAAATCCCAATAATCACAAAGACAACCCCTATCCCCAGCTCTACGACTTTAATGTACATTTAAATTATGTTAACAATCAAATTAGAAAAGTTGATTATCGCTGTTGTTCTTGTACCTGTCCCCTTACTCCCAGCAATCACCCCCATCAAATTCCCAATATATAAATGAAAGACTATTTGATGAAACTTCTCTTCCTCCCTCTCCTGATGATCATTGTAAAGAAATTCCAAATTCTTCCATTTATATTTCCCATTCTGGTACCCCATTCCTTTCATAAATACATTTATTTTTATACTATAAATATCTTGTTCTGTCATAATTTGTTTTATCTTTTAAAACCCAAATTAATAGTCTGCGGACACCACGACTGTCTGGTGTGTCCGTTCACGAAATGTCCATGGACATCGTGCTGTGTCTGGACATGTCAATTCTCGCATTACACACTTTTAATTAGTCCGTGGACAGGGTGCCCCTTTGCGGACATCCATGTGCATGTGCCGAGCGGTCTCCCACTCAGTGCTGTCCACGGACAGCCGTCCCCTCCACGGACATCCGGGGATGTCATCATGTGACTGCACCTGTGCGGGGTGATGGCCTGTCCGTGAATGGGGTCCCTGACTGCAGACAGTGTGAAACTGGATTTCCGGCACATCTCTGATGTTTCAAGTGAAACATTTACTCTTGCAGACCTCCTAGACCCCTTCTTTGTTCATCTGTCAACTATATACAACTTTCCAAAGCTTATATTCAACGCGATAGTCCACAGACAGTCTTGCGGTCCACGGACAGTTCCTCTGAAGGGACTCACCCATTACTTTCAGTTAATCTCATTCTGGATATCAAGGTGAGAGAGAATGAAGAGGAAGAGGAAGATGAGATAGAGGAAGTGCCTACCTCCAGCACCCAACATGAATCATGGGTGTGGCAGTTTTTCATCACCGTTGGGGGTGTACCAAGGTCAGATGCACTGAGTGCTGCATCGTACTCAGTCACAGAAAACCTGGATTGTACTCCTACAGGACCACCTCCATGCAGCACCACACCAGATCCAGCCACCAAAGTGCAGTGAGAAAGGATGTTCCTTTCTCAGGGAAAAGCAGGTTGACAAACTCTACCCCATCTTCCTTAACTGCTCCTGCAACCAACCTTATCTTAAATTATGAGAGCTGAATAGCTTGCGCTGAATAGCAGAATAGATGAATAGCTTGTGCTCGTCATTCCGCGTTTGTGACATTTAAGATACGCCTAACCAGAGACAACTATCTATTACACACTATGGAACAACCATGAGGCTTCCAGCCCATTCATAAAAACGCCTCAACGCATATTACCAATCCAGACTTGATAAAGACCTGTCTTAGGGTCGAAACATGTGTCGGCACCATCTCCTAAACAACAAAAAAACTCAATAAATCACCAATGAAATACTGAAGAGCATTGTGTGGACCATACTTATTACACTCAACAGAGTAAACGGAGTAAAACACATATGATGAAATGCACCAGCGCTAATTGAGTAGAAACACCAACCAAATCAAACAGAATTGCACCTTAGGCACCAAGAGTACGGGCCCTATGTTTTCTACTGACTGGCTGCAAGTGTAAGAAAATCAGACAGAATATGTTTAAGTAAGGCGCGGCCACCACCAGCTCCTAGTGCTCTTCCCCCTCTTTGAACTAAAAGGCATTTGTTGCAAAGTAGGATATTTGCAATTAGATCATAAAGAAAATGTAGAATCTCTAGGAGTACAACGGCCAATAGATCAATCATTGATTGTACTAGTTAATGGTGTACCAACAAAAGACAAAAAAAATTGGCAACAACTAGTCAACTTAAACAAAGTTACACAAGCCCTAAAATACCATAAAGACAACAATGAATACTACAAAGACATAAACATAAAGGAAAACTTCAAAGAAACCACCCAAATAATTCAAGACATTTTAGGCCAGTATACAATTCACCCACTACACTCCAAAGACACAATAGAAGATGCATTAGAAACGTATCAAATGAGCATATGGGACAAAAGTGTAGAAGCATGATCTTTCTCTCTACTCTTTCCTACATGAAAGGAGGAAGATATGATGAAAGATCCACACAAATGAGTGCATAGAAATACTGCTCTTTATGAATGTATTCTGAAGACCCCAGATTTAGACAAAATGTATAATACTTTTTTTGCCTGCTAATCAAGTGCTTCAAAAGATAAACGACAAAGATGAAGTGTTGCAGTCAAGTATCACAAATCTATTGGCAAACATGCATGGTACAAAAGTATGCTGGTTCGGACGTCATGCTGATGTATGTTGTATGCTAAGGAACCTAGACCCAACCACATGGTTTGTTACTTTAAGTTGTGCAGAAAATGCATAGGGTGACTTGGATGACTTCTTATGCAGTGCAAATCAAAGTAAAGAGGAATAGATCTAAA
This sequence comes from Ambystoma mexicanum, assembly GCF_040938575.1. NCBI lineage: Eukaryota > Metazoa > Chordata > Amphibia > Caudata > Ambystomatidae > Ambystoma > Ambystoma mexicanum. Next base: position 313,052,318 of record NC_090937.1, on the reverse strand, counting down.
AACACCAGGAGAACTCTGTTCTCTTGACCGTGTTAATGTATCAAGGTACTTTCACCATCATTTCATTGCCATGCTGCACTTCATCTGCAATAAAAATACCCCTCCACTCAGAGAAGTGGAGCACTTCTTTTGGAGAAAAGAATATCAATCCAGAGGAGCTCCACACATCCACATGCTTTTGTGGATAAAAGATGCTCCCAAAATTGGTTGTGACAGTGTTGCCACTGATTTACAATTTATTCAAAAATACATTACTTGTGACATCCCTTCATATAGCCCAGATAGTGACCTATGTACACAAATCGTATGCTTCCAAAAACATAAATGTGGCAAATATTGCTGACACCAATTTAAAAACAAAGGCAAATACTATACCAAATATCGCTTTGGTTTTCCTATACCAGTTTGCACAACAGGACAAGTAAATAGCTTAATGACTTCTGTTAGATACAGTGTAAAAGGAAAATTCCCTAAAACACATACAACATTAAAAGGGACGAAGCATCCAAGCACATCAATGATTACAATGCAATCATTGTCCTCTTGTGGAATGCAAATATAGACTTCCAATATATTGCAGACATTTTTACGGCAGTTGCAAGATATGTCACAGCCTCACCTAAGATGAAAAAAACAGAGCTGAAAGACCTCTGGGATGACATTTCATCTGACAAAACACTGTCACAAATATTGTACAGCTTTGGTATAAAAATGCTCTTCTATAGAGAATGCTGCAGATTGTTTCGGATTACGGACAAGGTTGAGTATATACATTTGCACGTTGGTTTGATCACATGAGACAAAAAGTAAAACAATCACAAAAAGCGCCCTTGGTTCAAAATGAAGATAATCAACAATCAACAGCCTCAACTTCTGAATTAGACATCACTGAAAATGAAGAGAAGAACCAACTGTTTGCCTCAATTTTTTAAGAGGCTGCTATGCCAAAATGGATGCACAAATAAAAAAACACGAGGAGGCAGCTCCAATTCAAGAGGACGGGGGAAAAGGGGAAGAATAAAATGAGGAAGGGGCAGAGGGGCAACCAATTTAAACAGCAACCCTCCAGACAGATTATTACGGTCTGGCAAATTAATGATAACGTCAAGGAAGCTATGAACAAACAACAAATCATTAATATATCTGATTATGTCCTAACAAATGAAGAAACCAAGATATTAAAATTGGGATTTAACGTCTGCCCTTTAGCAGATTTTGACTATGTACAGACCATATTAGATTTGGATAGCTTTGTGGAAAACTATGTCTAAAGAAATTCTTTGCCACTACAACTTATAAGAAAAAACCTAAGCCAATATTGGAGGGGCGAACGGATGTCATAATAGCTGTCATGGAAACATTGACAACCCTTGTGATCTTAGAAAATGACACTCACATGGACGATTCTGAACATCTTTCTGATCTCGACAGATTAGGAATAAGTACAGACTGGCCGTCCACGAGTCAATTAAAATGCAAGTCCAAATTCAACCCTCAACATGTCCAGAACTGTCATATAGAAGCATTCTCTAATGTAGTCATTGATGATTTAAAGGATGAAAGAAGAAAAATATAAGGACAACCAAAAAACAATTTGTCCAATCAACAAAAAAAAGTACTATCAGACATAGGAAAATTGGACAAATATATAATAAAACCAGCTGATAAAGGTTGTAATATCGTCATTCTGAACAAAAAGGACTACATCCGATAGGCTTACAAACAATTAAAGGACGTCAATTGTTATGAAAGACTCACCGGGAATCCAATTAAAGAACTGGAAGGGGAAGTCTGGGTCTTTTTGAAAAAATGGCAGGATTCTGGCATTTTAAAGAAGAGATGGTTAAATTTCTATATATAAAACAATCTGTCACGCCGACTATCTACTTTCTCCCCAAGGTTCACAAGAACCCCACAAAACCACCAGGGAGACCTATTGTGACTCTATGGGCTCCCTCCTCGAGAATATGTCTAAGTTTGTGGACAAAGTTCTCTCCACCTTTGTACCTTCATTGCCTTCATGTATACGAGATACCACCGATTTCCTATAAAGAATTGACGTTCTCCCATGGGAATCTACATACTTATTAGCAACTATGAATGTGGGGTGCTTATATACGTCCATGCAACATAATGATGTAATACAGGCACGTCAATCTTTTTTAAACACCCGTTCTCTCAAGCATCTTCAACATTCTAATATGATACTGGAGATGATAAATCTCTGTTTGCAGAACAATATTTTTATTTTCAACAATGAAGTGTTCCTCCAAGTCCAGGGCACTGCAATGGGCACAACATTTGCGCCGGCATACGCAAACCTTATGATGCGCCACTGGGACAAATCTACAGTATGGTGAGAGGAAAACAAAAAATACAATGAAAATATAGTTTTGTGGCTACGGTACATAGATGATTTATTTATTATTTGGAAAGGTACCATAAAATCATGGAGTGAATTTGTGAAGATGCTCAATATCACCAACTATATTCTCAAGTTCACGGAACAACACAGTCGTCAGTCCATTGTATTTTTGGATGTGCAAGTTAAAATTGTTGGACAAAAAATAGGGTGTGAATTACCGGAAAAGTTACATCCTCTTCATGCCAAAAGTGCACATCCAAAAAATCTCCTATGGAGCATCCCATATGGAGAATTTATCAGAATAAGACGAAATTGTAGCGAAATTGCCGACTTTGACCTAGCCTGCCAAGCTACAGCCCAAAACCTTTTACAGCAACAATACCCTAGAAAGGTGATTGAGCGATCATACCTAAAAGTACGGGACATGGACAGACATAAACTGCTGACAGTTCAGAAACCAAAGTATGGAAGAGGATAATATAACCAGACTGATTATAACATTCTGAAGCCATTCTCGAACCATCAAACAAATTGTAAACAAATACTGGATGGTACTAAAGGCCGACGAAGAATGATCATCCAGATATTACTTTTCAAACGAGTGTCTCTATAAAAGACACATTAGTGAACAGATATATGGTTCCTGATAAAGTTGGTGCCAGTGTTAACTGGCTTTCCACTGGGGGAAATGGCTTTTCCAAGTGTAGTAGGTGTAAGGTTTGCCATTATGCAAAGAATTGTAAAACGTACATCCATCCCATTTTGAAATATCCTATTCAGATTATGAGTAGAATTACATGTGAATCGGAGCTTGTTATCTATGTCCTGACTTGTCCTTGCCTTAAATGGTATGTTGGGAGCACTAAATGTAAACTTAAGGTTCATATATATAATAAAAGTTAGAGCTATTCTCAACAAAGACTGCGTATATCCAATGGTGAAATATTTCTCAGAATTTCATGACTGAAACCCCAAAAGTTGAACATTTTTCGGTATACGCAAAGTCATTGTTGGGCCCAGAGGAGGAAATGTAGAACGCTCACGTCGACAGGTAGAAACCAGATTCATCAGTGATTTTGAGAGCAAAGGTCCTGTCGGCCACAACGTTCGTTGACAAAGAATTATATCCCTTTTTGGGGGTATACCATATTGTTACTGATGAAACACACAGAAGACATGTATAGTATCAGAGCTATAGAAAATATTCTTAGTTCATAGTATGAAATTGTACTATTAATTTTTAGGAGATTGAATTTAATGACTAAGGTTACATTTTGCATAGGCCTTGTTATTCTCCAATGTTTCCTCTGCACACTGTTAAGAAACATTGAGATTAACTATTTATTTACACACTTGCTTAGGCTATACCTGAATTTTATATAAATCTTCCTCTATTCTCTTTTTTTGCTTGCTTTGTCTCTCTCCTCCTCTATCCTTCCTTTTTTGCCCTTGTTGGGTCACCATCACTTGTAATTGACACAACTACACTGAGACTATGACAAATGCTTTGAAGTATTTACTTGAATGCCAATGTGCTTGGGATTATATATTTGTATATATGAGCAGAATTAACATTAATGTTGAATTATGCACTTTACTAATAATGATTTTAAATTTGTCAATAATATGGAGTCAAGCTGTTTACATGCACTATGTACTTTATGCAATCTATACAGTGTCAAACTATCATAGGAATGCACTAAGCACCTTATTTCTTATAAAAATCGGCATTAAAAATGCCTGAAATTATCATAAGAATGCATGTTGCACTTTATTATTGAACATTCTGGTTTTGCATTGTATCAATAGAACAGACTACAATATATATATATGAATTGCTTATAAATTTGTCAAACGCACTATGCACTTTATTTGAATGTACCTAATAGGCAATTCTATGAAAATGTATTACTACTCAGACTCTGCGGGGTCTTGAATTGCATAAAAATGTATGAAACAATGTATTGGTTTATATGCGGTGAAATGTCAACATATGCACTATGCACTTTATTTATTTTTGATAAACAATTATAAATCACAATAAGCCTTTAAATAATGATATCAAATAAGCCTAATGTTAAAATCAACCTTCCTAAAGGGTAAACTAAACGTTCACATGTGCGTTTAAAAAAAGAAGTGAAGTGCATACTCTGCTCTCAACTAGCCTAAAGCAAAATGGCAGTACCTCGTGCAAAAAATGTCAGTCACCTTCTCAGTGTTCACTAATGTTGTTGTTCTTTCTTTCTTAAAAAACTTGTATGCACTTGGGTGGTGCTACTGTGATCAAGCCACAAGTTTGTGGCAAAACATGTCAGGGTGCCTTCTGGCACGCATATCACTGGGAAACTGGGAATTTCTTCCTTTTTAAAAACTGCTATGACGAAACAAAGTCTGTTTGAGAATTCAAACCTTGGCAAGTTTTTTGGCTGTTTGTTCAACAGAGCTTTCTTGCAAGAATCCACTAACTGGGAGTGCTGCTTGCCAAAATGGCATGGAGCTTGCTGTTTGCATTTTAACTATATATATATATATATACATATATATATATATATATCAATGAAAAAACGTTGTTAAAGGGACGTTATGGTTACGTTGCACTAATAAAAACCTATGAAATTCAGTAAAAAACGTTGTTAAAAGGACGTTATTGTTACAAGTAAAATCAAAAAACCCCTGAAATTCGCCAGTTATGGTAAGCTAAGCAACCATAACTCGCGCCACCACCGTGCACTGCTAAGACTAACACCCAGGACATCAAATATGACATCACAAATATCATTGAGGACATCACTGATTAGTGCAACTTAACCATAACGTCCCTTTAACAAAGTTTTTTCATTGAATTTCATAGGTTTTTATTAGTCCAACTTAACCATAACATCCCTTTAACAAAGTTATTTCAGTGAAATTCATAGGTTTTTATTAGTGCAACTTAACCATAACATCCCTTTAACAAAGTTTTTTCATTGAATTTCATAGGTTTTTATTAGTGCAACTTAACCATAACATCCCTTTGACAATGTTTTTTCATTGAATTTCATAGGTTTTTATTAGTCCAACTTAACCATAAAGTCCCTTTAATAACATTTTTTCAGTGAATTTCATGGGTTTTTACCAGTGCATGCTATTCTCCTACAACTTCCTAATATCATACTTATTAAATATAACAATATTTGTGTCCAATTTGCAAAGTGTCACCTTAAAACTTTGCCATTTTCCACCTTCTAGAATCATTTTTAACATTTCTATACACTTTTTGCAACTATTTCAACTAGTTTTGTATCCGTAGACGTCTATGAACATCTGACTTCATTGCAGACCTTCCGGATAGTGCCACATGACCATACGCTGGCGCGCGGCATGATGACGTGTCCGAGAACCCATCCGCACTTCATGATAAGATCGGTCCTTCGCAGACAGTTCGGAACTGCATTTTCTACTGATCTAGGAACTTTCAACTTCAAAATTTCCCTTGCACACCCCCTACACCTTTTCATACTCATTATCCATTACCAATCTAGTACACAGTACATACTTGGAAGAATGTTATCAAAACTGCTATTTATCTTAAAAATTGCATTAGTTATTGCTATCCCTCCTCCCCAAAACCCACCACCACCACCAGCTGGATGTCCTTCACAACAAAAAAAGCACAGTACTTTCAAAGACAATGAAGAGGACCAAGAAGATGAGGTAGAGGAAGTGCCTACGTCTAGCACCAAGATCGAATCACGGGTGTGCCAGTTCTTTGCTACTGTTGGTAGTGTACCAAAGGCTAAAGCTACCAAAGTGAAATGCACTTAGTGCAATTTTGTACTCAGTCGCAGACTACCTGGACAGTACTCCTACGGGACCACGTTCATGCGCCGCGACACCAAATCCAATGATCGCAATGCTCTCTGAAAGTTTATTCCTTTCTCAGCAATTAGTAAGCTGTCTTCCTCCACCTCATCTTCCTCAACAAATACTGTAACCACACAGCCTGATGGCTGCGGGCATTGGTGCGTTATAAATAAATAAATAAATAAATAAATAAATAAATAATAGGGCTATGGACCATTATCGTCCATTGCAGTCCCTGAAATGGGGGATAAAGGCCATTAGCACCCCTGGTTCCCAAAGCGGGAACCCAGGGTGCTAGAACATAGATTTTTCTTCCTATTGCAGGACGCCTGGGTGTCCCGCTGTAAGAAGGAAGGATTATTGTTCCTACAGCGGAATGCCTGCGGCGTCCCGCTGTAGGAAGGACAATCCTTTTCCAAGACAGCCAACATGGAAAGAGAAGGCGGGGCTCCGTACACAGCCCCTCTTCCCTTGCCATGGCAGCCTGCAAAACCCTATGAACATATTACCACAAGCATTTTTTTCCCTTTCAAACCTAACCTACCTTCGAATAACTTTACCACATAGCCGGTCCCAGGTAGACATAGCCACTTTAACACCATTTTTTGGCCCTAGCGGTCATGGCCAGTAGCCAGATTGTCTGTGTCATAACCTTATGCCATGACCCAGACAATTTGGCTACTGCCCACGGCCACAGGCTATACCTCAGTCACTAAAGGTATATGACTATTTTTTGTACCTACTTTATTACACTTGTCAAAAAATAAAACACGGGCACATTTGCAAAACCATGCTTTAATGTCCATGCCAATGCTCCTCACGAGTTTGCTCAAAATCCGCCCATGTTTTATTTTTTTAAAAGTGTCAAAATATATATACATACAATAGTCATATAACTTAGCCCCCACTTGACAAAATCCAGTGAGTCTTCAAACAAACATTGAAGGTTGGGTCTATAATCTTTCTCAAAACATTTGTCCACATTTGTCAAATAGCAACAAAGTTATAAGCAATCAAACATTTTTGAGACCCCCCTCTAATTTCGCCCCCTCTTGAGAAAATCCCACCAAACTTTAGAAAACCATTTATATCTAGATCCAAAATCGTTTTTCCAAATGTTGTGCAGATTCATCAAATGACACCACATTTATATGCCTTTACAATATTTTGGGACCCCTCCTATAACTTTGCCCCCCCATGACCAAACCTTACCAACCTTTGCAAAATAAATTCAGAGTGGACCATACACATTTTTGCAAAGTTTGGTGAGGATTCCTCCAGGGGGAGCGAAGTTATAAGCCGCGCAAAAAGTGTTCTTCCTATGAGAAGAGCAATTTAACCATAACTACATGGCCGCTACCGCAGGCCATGTAATATATATATATATATATATATATATATATATATATATATATACACATATATATATATATATATATATATATATATATATATATATATATATTTATATATAATTATATATATATATATATATATATATATTATTTATATGGGTTGCAGACCTTTCATATATCTGCAATACATCTATGATATTCAAAGATGTTCTCCAGATTTGGACTGCTGGGAAACAAGACCTCCAATGCTTCCACAGAAGAGTTCATGAATTCCACACAACCATCAACCTCAAACCTTCTGACTCTCTTGAAAAGGTCCATTTCCCCCAACACTACCATAACAATAAAGATGACCAGCATTACTGTATATCGCAAGCAACTGCCCGGGTCCTGCTGTCTGAAGTGTGATAGCTTCCGACCAGTGCACACAAAGCATGCTACAATATTCAGCCGAGCAAAAAGATACAACTGAATATGCTCAGAAAAAAAGAGACTGGGATACAAATATACAAGAATTGAGATCGGAATTCATAAAGCATGGATACAACAACAGAATTGTTGACAGTCAGATTCACATGACAACACTGATACTCCAGAGAAAATTTTTACAATACAGAACAAAAATAGGCCCAACCCGGGTGCCAGTGGTAGTGTCATATAATTCAGTTCTGGAGCCTCTGAAAAATTGCTAAGTAATTACAACTCACTGTGCAATAAGATGAAAGTCTGAGAGAAGTGTTCTCTGAGATGCCCCTCATTGCTTTCAGACAAGCAGTCAAGCTGGAGGAAATGATGGTAAGAAGCCAACTATATACAAATCAGACAGAAAATGGAACCATGCAATGCAAAAACAAAAGATGCCTAGGCTGCCCACATATCAACATTTCACTAGAAATAAATATACCCCACATGGGGAACCAGGGGGAGATGAAGGAGAACAGCAAACAACCAGGCCTGCAAAAGAGGAGCAAGCAAAGGAAGAGAGCAGCAGCAACAGCTTTGTAAACCGAGGAGGCTGTTGACATGGCAACAGGAGGAGTGAAGGACAAGGTGATGTACTCAAAGCAGGCCAAGAAGTGAGTGGAGACAAGTGAGAATGACAACAAGGGATGCAGCGGCCACTGAACATGGCAAATGCAGGCTTATATTCGAAGATAATGCCTGTGTTCCCCACATTGTGATTGGACGATGAAGATTCAGATGGTGCTAATCTCATCTGTAAAATTAAAGATGGAAAAATGTTCTGATATGGCTTGCGACATTATTACTGTGAAACCACTTTTGTGATCTATGTTATAATGTGTCCTTATGTCCTTTAGTGCACTGGAGGGATCGTTGATATAGAGATTGAATGCAAGAATGGTTGATCAAATCCATTCCATCCAAAGAAACTATCATGAGCATTGATGCCAGAATGTTGACATTTTCTGTTATGTGCAAGGTCAAGAACATCTGTCAGGGTGCTTTTTGGAGGGGTAAGGCTAATGCTATTTCAAGAGTAAGGCTATCATAGAACTTAACTGCTTCACACTAAATGGCCATAATGGGGATATTGTTCATACTCCCCTTTTTAATTTCTTTTGAAATGTTGCCCTTCCCCTCACATCTTGCCACCTGCTTCCTTTCTATAGTTTTTTCCCATTCTCCTTCATACTTGTTTTGTTCCCTATTTTTTCTTTCACTCTCCCTAATCTCCAGTTTCCCTCTCCTTTCCTTGCAAATTTTGCTCAACTCTACCTGTGCTGCTTTGTATTTTCCTGCTGGGGACAGGGGCTAAAGTGGTTTTACTACTGGAGGAGTTTATGTGAGGGAGCACTGGTCAGCCTTGTCAATCATATCTCCTAGGCATGAGTATGATAATTGAAGTGGACTCTGGGAATGATTAGTGGATAGACAACATCTGGATTACAAATGAACCTGAATTGTAAACGTATTTGATACAGTGATCATCACAGTAGAAGGATTTCACCCATTTCATTTTTGTGCAGTGAGCGAGATTGTCATTACACCCCCAGAGAAAGTCAGGAGTGATTGGAGGAATGTTGCAGGGAGATTTCAGACACATAATGAGAATATGTCAAAATGGACTGCCTCCACAAATTTGCAGGACCAAGAAAACATGTTGGTTGCTTCCTTCAGTGAATATATTGCAGGCCATTCTATTGCAACCTTCTTAGGCTACATAGGTAAACCAGTAGGCAACAGGATACATTGTACACATTCCACAGACTCTTTCTCAAACTCACATTTCTGAAACAACTGATTACAATGTTCTTTACGCAGATTAAGAACTCTATGGAGAGACATTGAGGCAGCACAAGTCTTAATAAAATCTAGATACTCAATTATAAACTTGTGCATAGTTTGGGTAAATGGAGCCCATAATTCATTGGAATATAAATGCTGTATTGTATGACCTGAAAAATATCACATGATAATAATAATCCTCAAATGTTGTTCTAAAAGCTGTCTTCCAATTATTGCTAGTTCTTTTCTACAATAAGTGCCAAAAATGATTCTTGTCCAAAAGGGTGAAGCTATTTCATCTCTGTACAAGCTCTGAAATGATCACGAACTTGGGAGACTTGCAGGTATGGAGGAAATGGAAACTCAACCGCCATTAGAGTGTGCCGTCACACTAGTTATGCAATGTTCCGCAGCGGTCTAGTCTTTTGCAGCATGGCCGCTGCCGAGTTCTATTTCCGGTTCAGTGCTCACCGGCTCTGGGTGTTGCAACTTACTGGATTTCTCCTTGTTGCCTGTGCTCCTCGCATTTTTTCCCTTGGTGGTGGTCCGCCTACTCTATTGCTTACACTTCGTATCCTTCTCCATGCCTTCTTTTCAGGCTCTCCGCGTTTGCTGTTAGCCTGTCGCCCTTCTTCCTCTTGGTTTCATCTCTCTTTTTCTGTTTCCTCTGTTCTGACTGTACTTGGCAAATTTCGTGTTCTTCCCTCCTCTATTGGATCCTCCTGGTCTGTTTCTTACCATTTCGTTTTCTGCTGCATTCCGGATTCCTCTCAATTCTCCTACAGTGATATTCCTTCCTGAACACCATTTTTCCTGGTTCTACTTTCATCGGATACATACCATCTAGACCAGCTTGCAGTACTTTATTTATTTATTTATGAGATTCTGTTTTTTTTTTACGCCTGTGGCTTTTTCCCTCCACCGCTCCGGCTGTTGTGGAGAGAAGTCACTGGAGATTCTCAGGACTAGAATCACGGTGGCTTCCTTCCGAGGCAGACCCTATCTGCACAAAATAAAGAAGGCTGAAGCCCGGCGACCTCGAAGGAAGAAATTGGACTATTCTTCTACCACATCAGGTGAGGAGGAAGGGGGAGATGGAGAACTCCATTTTCTGAGTGAAGAGGAAGATATTACCGACCTCCCAGATAATATTGCCACCAAACCTGATAGAAATGTCGTTAAACATGTCCGCAATACTATCTATCTTTGAAAATCACAACAAGCATGCCTGGATTTTAAAAATGAAAAAGCTTCTACATTGTTTGACAGACTTTCTTTTGATAGTCTGCAATTTATTTTACTTAACCTTAATTCAACCTTTTATTTATTATAAGGAGTCCCCACTTTGTCCATCCTTCCTATCTCCTCCCTCCCGTTGCACCTTCCAACTCCACTACCCAATACAAACATATATCTACATATCCACCAAGTCCCTTGGGTTCAACATCGACAGACACCTCTCCTCCAAACAGCTCATAGCAAGGGAGACACAAACAGCTTGGTACCAGCTTTCTCTCCTGTAGACAATTACGCCCTTCATCCCAGAAAATAACTCTTTTCTGCCTGGATGGTGGCAATGCCCTTTTGGAAGGCCTTATGCAGACTACCCTGCTACCCATGAGCTGTGCCCTGCATGCTGCATGCTGCGTGCAGTACACTCATCAAAGGACTTGGCAAATCTGACCACATCGCCTCAACCCTCATCAAACTGCACTGACTCCTGCTGCAAGCCTGTATCATCTTCAAATCCTGCATCATCAAGGCTGTCACAGTGAATTCCCCAAGCTACCTCACTGAGAAACCCAGAAGCTCTGAGTAAGGACATGTGCAGACTTGAATTCTGCTGGTGCAGGATGGAAAGAACAAGAAGGGAGTCCTTCTCTGTCTATGATCGAAAACTCTGGAACCTCCTCCCGTCAACATCAGACTTCCCTCCTCACTTTAACAGTCTAAGGAATGTCTCCTCCCTAACACCCAGGTCCAGACACTGGTAACTCCCCACCCTACGTGACACTAGGTGATCTGCTATCCCTGTTTCTCAGCTTCCTTCACCGTATTCCTCCCCCTGACTGTAAAGAGCGTTGTTGCTTCACAGAGATAGGTCCATGCTCAATAATTCCCCGACAATTATAATAATAATAATAATAATAATATTATATCTATATGTTTTTGTGTGTGTATATGTTATAAGCCTACCACATATAGTCAGTCAAATTGAAGACTATCAAAAGATAGTCTGTCAAACAGTGGCATGCCACATAAAAATGCAATTCACAAGATTTGTTTTGCACAATAAATAAAGATACTCCTGTCGGAAGTTTATATTTCACAATTAAGAAAGACCTTAGATGGTTCTCTTAAATTCTCAGTAAAAGTACATATACAGCCAAAGGGAATCATCACATCAAGAGGTGACACATCAGCACAATCATATTCTCTATTTGATAGTCAAACACTCATTTCAAGCTTCCGAATCACATGAAAGAGTTGGTTGTACTAAAACAGTACGTGTGTTGTCCTCGATAGTGAGCTGGCTGCACAGGGTGTTGTCCATGTTGGCCATGGAGAAGGTGATAGCGGATGTACATGACTGTCCAGCAATTATTTTTATATATGGCAACCTTTGATTCACTTTCTGTCTGTGGAAAACAGAGATGAATCCTGTCTTTAAAGACTCAATCCCCTGCAACTTTCTGGATTGGAATGATTACCCTGCCTCAGTGCAGATGAGACTGATAAGATGTGGGAAGTTCCAGGATTAGGGGTCCCGGGAAAGGGTTGGGCTCGTAAATACAATTTAGCTCTTCTTCGGGATGTTAAGGGGAAGGGAGTGGCCAGGGGACCTTTTTCTTATGTTGGAATGGTCTGTTCTGAATTTAAAATGGTGGAAAAGATTATTGTTTGTTTTGTGAAAAATTCAAAACTAACTTTTATAAGAAAACAGTACATTGAAAACAATGGCTATTACATTTGCCCACACATCCACCACAGAATTCAACACTGAGGCATCGTTGCTTGCTCAGGACTAAGAGAATAAGGTCAGTAGGACGATTCTCCTTCAAAGCCCCTGCTTCGTTTATCAAGGCATGGGTGCTCTAAAACATTTAAGGATTATGTCTCCCTAATCATGAGAATCCAAACATGTAAAGGAGAAAATAGAGACACAATTAGATCAAAGAAAAGCATTTACTTAAGATTTCCTAAATGCACTTAAATTGGGAAATAATCATATACATAGCCTGTGACAAAGGAGTACTTTTTAGAATAGAGTTTAAACTTGCACTCTGACCCGTTTTGTCTAGTCTAAAGCTACTACACCTGATAACACATTGCCCAAGAAATCTGTAAATGTAGAGTCTATCGAAAGTACAAGGCTTTCATGTGTTTTGTAAAAACCAATGTACACGTGAAGAGTTTGCATGAGAAAGGGGCTACACAATGACTTTGGGCCGTCATGGTCAACGGATCTGATGTTTCAAATGAAATGCCTGTTATATTTATTAAGAAACATTATATAATCTTTCATGGGACAGCCATGAAAAAAGGAGACTGAAGCCACTATCTGAAAGGACCTGTTATTTATATTGTACATATGAAGGCCTTTCATGGGTAAGAGCTAACGTTTGCCATCTGCGGCCTCTAGAAAAGCCTCTCTCTATAAGATAGTTCATATATCATGTACCAAGCGCATCCAAGCATTTAACCCTACCTAACGCCCCCCCACCCCACTGTGTCTGAAAACTCCTTTCTCGCTTTCCCTCACTCTTACCTCACCCTTGCTCATTCCGTTCTTCCAAACAGATTAAGGTCAGGTGACCCCGGGCAGAGACACAATATAAATATTCCGTGCTTGCAAAATACTTTGGTCTACATAACATAACACGCATCAATCCTCTGCGATACCAAAGCCTTCAACCACCACTTTAGTTCTCTTGTTAGTGCTTGTACAGGAAGGCAAGTCACCTATGAATTGGACTTGCCTACACCTGCAGCTTACTTTTGGTGCACATCTGTCTTGCCATAGTCTGCCACAACATGGTGCGAGTTGTTGAGTTTCCTTCTTTGCAAAGAAATGCAATAGGTCTAGGAGCTGCAAATGTGGGGATAATAGGAGATAACCCCACTATGCCAACTTTTAGAAGAGGTCTGACGAGATCCCACAGGAATGATATTTTACTAAACGTAAAGAGTTGGTATTGGGTTGAAAGGTCTCAAAGTTATCATTAGACCAGAAAGTGATCATGATCCTGTGTGTTTAATTATTCATATGCAAGATGATGATCCTGTGCATCGTTTAATTATGCAGATGCAAGATGATGATCATGATCCTGTGGATTTAATTATGCATTTGCAAGATGATGATCTTGATCCTGTGTGTTTAATTATGCATATGCGAGATGATCATGATCCTGTGCGTTTAATTATGCATATGCAAGATCATGATCATGATCATGATCCTGTGGGTTTAATTATGCATATGCAAGATGATGATCTTGATCCTGTGTGTTTAATTATGCATATGCAAGATGATGATCAGGGTTGAAGGAGTAATCATTTCCATAAAAAGTCTAACTGTAAACCCTTCAAGAAAAGAATGAAATGGCAAGACCTAAAGCAGAATATTGTAATTCCTCAAATGTATTCAGCATAATTCCCGATTTTTGAACCCTATTCCACAAACTCTATGCAGTGGCAAATAAATATCAATCAAATATAACATAATATCTGTAATTTAATCATTCCCCATGTAACGGAAACTGGGACTCATTACGAGGTATGCCGATAAGGCAAAAACGATGCCGGTATGGTAATACCGGCATTGTTTACCGTCCTGTTGCATTCCGACCCGCAAACCCGCTATTAGCGGCACACTAAACAACGGTGCCGCTAATAGCGGCATAGGCGCGTACACGCGCCCCTTCAGGGAGCAAAAACCGGCATGCCGGTAATAGGGGGTAATTCTAACCCACGCATACATGCAAATACCAGCATTGCCAAGCCGGTAATCATGAGCTGCACGATGCCGGCCATACAGGCATCGCGGACCACCCGCAAACAGCAAACAGGATACAAGGCAGCTGCCACAGGTGCACACAATCCCCACAGGTGGAGTCAATGGAGGCTGTGCCAGTATAAAATGAGCACACCCACACACAACAACCCCCCCCAACAGGTGTATGCAATGTAGAGTGGCCCAGTACAAAAGGAGCACTCCTACACACCACACCCCTTCCTACAACAAAATGCTACCACTAGCAGTTGCAATCATGGCGCTGGAGGAAATGCCTATACTGCTACAACTACAGCAAGAACAGCAACAACAGCAACAACTACAGCATCAAGAACAGGCAGCACAGAGGAGACGCAGGAGGAGAAGGAGGGTGAGACAGGCCCAGCAATTACCACCAGCGCAGCCACCAGTGCCTCGTAGGCAGCCACCAATCCCCTGCACCAGACCCAGCCCATTCAACCTAACCCCTGAGCAGATCCACACCCTGTACCGGTTGGACCGTGACACCATCACCACCATAGTGGACATGATACAGAACGACATTGCCAGCCACATAGAAATACGCACTGCCATCCCCCCACTACTAAATGTGGTGTCTGTGCTACACTTCCTGACCGCAGGCACCTACCAACACACAGTGGGCCCGCTGCATGGCATTTCACAACCACTATTCTCACGCATGCTGAACCAAGTGCTGGATGCCCTCCTGAAGCACACAAGCACCCATATATCCCTACCATGGACTGCCCAGGAGATAGCCAAAACCAAAGTAGGCTTCCATGCACTGGCAGGCATGCCCAATTGTCTTGGTGCCATCGACTGCACCCATGTGGAATTGGTAGTCCCCCATGCCATAGAGGCGGTGTACCGCAATTGCAAACAATACCACTCCATCAATGTGCAAATGGTATGTGACTCCAGCAAGATCATCACACATTGCAGCGCCCGATTTCCTGGATCCACACATGATGCCATGGTACTGCGCAACTCTGCACTACCCCATCACATGGAGCGACATGCTGGACCACGTGCCTGGCTGCTCGGTGAGTTGCACAAAAGGGCCATGGCCATGCTGTGGGGTACTGATGTGTGCGGATGCAGACGGGGGGGCCTACTGCACCCGGGTGGTAAAGGGGGGGGAATAGTGCACCTGGGTGGAAAAGGGGGGGAATAGTGCACCTGGGTGGCACTAGCCAGTGAGTGGAGAATGCATGTAGAGCTAAACACTCCTCCCCTGAACCAGCCAAACGGAGCAAAACACATCACTGGGCCACATATCACAAATATTGCATATGGATGACAACAAGTAAGAAGCACAACCAGAGCACCATGGTGATGGCAAGCAATGCGTGACTGAATAGGATGGCAACAGTGGCAATGCGGCTAGTGTGACCATGCATAGTAAAGAATATACAGCATGATTTGGAGGCCAAACATTTTCGCACTACCACAACACATCTGCCAGAGCATGCATGATTACACCCTGCATCATCTATTGAACCCCATCCAGTGTACTGTTGGGTGCCCTGACCCACGTTTGGACTATTATGCTGCAACATTTGGTGCTGTGGGCTTATAAAATCCAAGATGGCCGAAAAAGCCCACATTGCGCCAGAATCCAGGAAAACCGCGCAGTTTTGGCGCACACCAAAATGTTCCCCTGACCTGCCACCCACCAGTGCGAGCGTGATGGGCCAGGAGTGCCATGGGTGAAATGTGTGCCAAAGGAAAAACAGCAGTGCCGGTTGGCTCAAAAAGCGCTTTGAAATCACCTTTGTTTCTCTGAATGCAAGCTCAAAATGCCTATTTTAAACATTGCAAGATATTCAAAAATCTCACTGAACACCAGCAGACATTTGGCAGAATGTAGTCTTGTGTGCATACAAAATCGGGGAAAAGAAAGAGCCTAAATTAATGTTCATAATGAAACTAGCTGAGCTGTGAATGTCAGCAGCCTAAGTTAAATTGGACTGAAAGCCACTAAAATCTAAATGTTTAAAATAAATGAGTGGCCTACTGTTGAGTGTCACATAGTTTGCAACTGTTAAATGTCATAGTTTTGAACTTAGAATCAGCATTCTAGCTGCATGTGTAAAAATTGTAAGTTTGATTTGGATGAAGAAAAATTGGGAACAAAAGTGACATTTAGCTGAAGCCTGGCTTAAACAGATTGGGCCTCATTACACTGTAGGCGGTGAGCCACGGCGCTATTAGCGCCATGGCTCATGCCGGTAAAATACCGGCACCGCCTTGGCGGAAAGGGGATTTACCGCCCCATTCCAAGGTTGGAGGGGCGGTAAATCCCCTTTCCGCCATTGCCCTTCCCCATTCCCATTTCTGCCCCATAGGGCTCTATGGGACTGGGGAAGGCGCTAATTACGGCACTGCAATTTTGCGGTGCCGTAATTAGCTCCGAGGTCCCTTAGCGGGTTGGATTTTAACGCCTGCAAGAAGCAGGCGTTAAATCCTCCAACCCGCAAAGGGACCTCGTAGTACGGCGGTAAGGGTTAACGGTCACCGTTGCCATTAACGGTGACCGTTAACCCTTACCGCCGTCCGTGTAATGAGGCCCATTGATTTCTGCCTGACAACTACCCCCGACGGGAGTTGAAACTTTCTCAACAAATGTTCCCAGGCCTGGCCTGCATTCTCGAGCCCCCACCAAAAAGAGATGACACCTCCCTGATTGAATCAGGGGAGGAGCACCTAGGACTGGAGGGAAACAGAACAATGAGCCTTCCTTGGCTCAGGCAAATGTTAAATTAGGGGGGGTCGTAAATGGCTTCCTCTTGAGAGAAATGGGGAGGGGCTGTGCCTCTGTGAGCAACTTGAGTTGGAGGAAGTGGACAAACCAGAAATTACACCATGTGCTTTGGGAAACCACACCCCTCTGGGCCAGAGCATAATTTTAAAAAGATGGATAATTCATAGTACGGACTTGTCAAAATTATATAATTAATATCATTATTCTTGTGATTTTTCTGTGCACATTTTAAGAGGTGTTAGGAATCTGTGGTATGTTCTTGGGGGTAGTAGTGGAAAATAAGGTATTACTCCAAATGTCTGTATGTTAAAAATCTGACACTTTGTCATCTGATGCCCATATTCCTTGTGCATGTTTCTGTAAATTCTGGAAAAGTTTAGAGGTTGTGTTCTTGATGAAAAGGGCAGAAGTCTGTCATAAGTGGACACGACATCTTACAAAGACAGGGATCGGATGGTTTGGTGCTACAGAAAATATGTTAACTGGTCATATAATATTAGAAAAATTGTACGTAGATAAATATGTGTTTGGATCAAGAATAGATTTGTGTGCAAATTGACCAAGGGTGGATCCTCTGACCCATAAACTACCTCATCACGATGACACTCCATTTCCTTCCCCCAATCAAGGGAGAGAGGAAAACTTGGCCAATGATAAGTTGCAAGGGGCAGGCTTAGTTATGCCAACACACACCCACTTTCTAAAGACATAAAAAGAGCCACTGGAAGCTAGACAGGGACATTCATTTTCCAACCTTCAACTGAATTCCTGCGCAGCACGCTGACGGAGAACTCCAGAATCCAGAACTCCAGAGATCCTGACTAACTCCAGAACAAAAACTCCAAAGAGCTGAACTCTTCAGCAGGCCTCAAAATCTTTTGCAAACTATTCAACCGCCGGGCTGTGCGGTTTGCTGCTTGCTAAGAGTCCTGTGTATCCAGAACCGCAGACCAGACCCAGACCGCTGTGAACAGAACTGGTGCCTGATTGACCCACCGAGCAGAGAGAACCGCAGCTAAACTTGTTGACCAGATCCGTGACAAGGCCATTCCTTTCAAATTTATAGTGTGAGTACCCAGCTAGAACTGTGCCGAACCCATCTCTTAGTTTAAAATAATCTAATTCAAACTATTTTAACCTATTGAGAACTGCATCATAGGAATCGTGTGTTCATTCTGTCATTTCAAAGCTGCAAAACTGTCATCTGTCATTCTGAGCTTGACTTTAAGTTTGAGAATCTACCTTCACAAAATCATCCGCACCTCTTGAACCGTTAGTGATAGAAGCGAGATTTAACTTTTGTTTTAAAGCTGAGATTCTAAGCTTTCCAATACGCTCTAACCCGACTTATAGTTCCTCCGTAATTGCGCTCGACGCACGCGACTAAATTGCCGCGATTTGACATTTTGCTTCATTTCAGCCACGTGTAAAAATATTTGTCTTTTGCTTCCATTACGGAATTCCGTTTCCAACCTGATAACCATCCCTGAATCATTGATAGGGCTGGCCTGAACTGATTTAAAGTATCTCTCACTCACCCTGAACCTCTAGAGCAGTGGTCTTCAAACATTTTTGGCCTGGGCCCCCCTAAACCAAGTTTGGGCAGACCAGGCCCCCCTAAAAGTGCCAGATGGACAGTATGTAGAAATCGCTATGAACGTTTGCGTGCCGTCACCGCACCCTACTCCCATTACAGACCCTGGGCTCTCCCCCACCCTACTTCCACCACTTTCCCAGTGCTGCCGCCCATCCTGCTCCCACCACAGTCCCATAACACAAACATACACACATCCATACACATTTAAATAAAAAATAAATCGCCATAAACGTACCTTCTGCAGGGGCCTGCGCATGGTTGCTAAAATGCCCCGCTCCAGGTTGCTCTACCCGTATGTGCGAGGAAGCGCAGGAGCACCCCCTCGCACATACATACATGCAGTACCCCAGCCAGCATTTCCAATGAGCTATGCAAGGCTGGCGGAGCAAAACACACCCAATGTTGCATGGCTCAGTGATCATGTGTGGCTGGGGAAATTAAATGTCAAAGGCAAACAGTGTTTCCCTTTGACAGTTCAACCAGCCCAGGAGCACTCCCTCAGCTGGAAAAACCAGCTGAGGGGGTGCTCAGTGTTTCACTGAGCTGGCTCCTCGGCTTCTCCAAAATGGGTGAGGTGGCCAGTGGGTGGACACCCCCTTACCCATAATGGATGAGCCGGCAGGCTTGGACTAGCCTATAGGGCAATAGGGCGATGACTGTACCAAAAATGCAAAATGCTAGTGTAGGCCAATCAAAATGGGCCACTTTTTTTGGCCAATGTGGGCCAGTTTGAGGAGTTGCTTCACTATGCAGCTACTAGTTTTGACCATTGTTGCTGAATAAATATTCTTTTAATATCACAATTTGTTTACGTTTGAATAAAAAACAACCCCTTGGGTTCTTTTCAAACAGTCTGTGACTAAAGGACTGAATATCCATTTGCAACTGCTGGCCATGTTTTCATTGGTGCCTAAAACCGTTTTATGGTCCAGCCTGAACATGTGAGCTGCCCATCCAATTTCCTCCAATCTAAAAAAAAAAAAAAAAAATGTTTTGTTGAAGCCGTTAACACAGTAGGGGCTCGTCTGGGATTCTGGATTAGATCTACCATTTGTGTAGCTTAAATACAGTGTGCTAACCGACGGGATACATACATCCGGTCAGATCACCACGCTGTGGTACGCTGTAAAGCACTCCTCAAAGGAACGCTCTAAGGAAACGGTCTGTTTTGCAAAATAAAATACAAACTTCTGTAAGTCAGGAAGGAAATCAACTTCCAGAATGACGACACTGGTAGACATCAAAATAGCCAGAGAGCACTTCTTACATAAGCTATTTGTGAGAGGTGAGTGGGCTCATCAGGACCAGGCTGTCTGGTTGCAGGCAATCACACCCCAGATCACTGAAACAGGGTCAGACATATGGAGAGATCAGGGTCCCTTACATGTGGCCCTTAGTGAACTATATATGGCCCCTAAGGCCAAGGATGAGCACAACAAGATTGCCAGGGTAGCGGCATATTTATATCTATATATGGGAGCCATACAGGACAAATGTGCTGAAGGCCAAGAACTGGAAAATAGGCAACTGATGGCATTAGAGAAGGCCCAATCTGACCTGGTCTCTTCTGAGCAGAGGCTGCAGAGGAGCCAGGAGTCAGAAAATGATAGTAGGCAGTATATTATCAAAATAAAGGAGGATATGGATATCCTGCAACAGGAAAAGGCTGACCAGGAAACCAGATTTCTGGTCTTGCAGAAGGAGTACCAAGAAGGTTTGGACTCCCTACTGCAGAGCCAGAAAAAGCTGGAGCAACAACTAGACTTTAACAGGGCATGCACAGAGCAGGTAGCCACCCTGCAAATCCGACTAGACAGAGAGAAAGAGGAAAGCAATAAATTGATTTTGAAAGACCTGGACACCCAGGCAGAGTTTGATCAAGAACGCCAGAAAGCTGGTGCCTTTCAAAGGCAGAGGGACGACCTGGCGGCACAGATGCAGGCTCTTAGTCAGGAAAGGGACACCTTAGGCCAGGAAGTCTGCCAATTAAAAGAAAAAAGTGAAGGAAATCACCTGGCCCTCCAGGGGCTGGGTGACCTCCACAAAGAGCATCAGAACTTGTTAGAGCACACCAGGAGGGTGGAAGAGGCTCTGGCAAGAAAGGAGCAGGCCAGTAGGGATGCGACTCAGGAGGTAACCCTCCTGCAGCAAAGACTGGCCCAGTATTCCAGGACCAATCAGGAGGCACAGAGAGAGAATGAGGCTCTCTGTCAGCACAATGATAGGCTCCAGCAACAGGTAGCCATGCAGGAGAGACTGATAGAGTCTAGTAAGGCCTTAACTGAGGAACTGAAAGTGCAGGCTCTTGCATTGCAACAGGGAGCAGGGGCTGATAGAGATGAAGTTTGCTGGGAAAGGGAAACACCTGAGCATAACCTCAGGAGCCCTAGTACCAGAGGCCTTCATCTCTCCCAGTCCTTGGACTCTGTCGCCCCCATGTCCCCTGGCGCACATGAGCACAGGGCCACAAGGAGGGCAGATTACTCTCCAGCCAAAAGTATGGGGTGCATAGGCCAGTACCTCCCAGGAATGGATGGGCGGGCATCCGGGTATGGGCACCTAAGCACAGTGCAATTTAGTGGGGAACCCCAGGAGAGTAGGCCCACTAAGGGCATCCTGAAAACCTCTGCCCAGTTAGGTCAGTGGGGGGGGTACCCATCAAATCCTGGCAACAAGGAGGGATCTGAAGACTCCTCTGAGCGGCCCAGGACATAGGAGACCAGGTCCCCACATTCTGCCAGCCATTCCCAGGCTCGCAGAATCCGGGAGAGCCTGGAAGATCAGACAGGCACCTCTGGGAGCAGTGCTTCTGAGTCAGAGGATGAATGGACCAGGGTTACCCGAACCAAAAAGGCCAATAAGGCTAAAAGGGCCTTGCTTAAGGACCCCTTAAAGCAGATCAAGGCAATAAGGAGTGTCATCACCCCTTATCACAAGAACGCCAAGTATTCTGTTTGGGAACACTTGGAGCTTTATGAGCAAATGATGGAGACTTTCCATTTGAAAGACAGCAGTAGCTGCATTCAGTATGTAAAATGGACATTCTCCCCAGAATACTCCAGTTTCTTTGAGGGGCTGGATGACCAAAATCATTCAAGATGGTCCACCTACAGGGCGGCCATCTTGAAACATTTTTCTGTTCACAGAAATCCCCAAGAGGCTCGCAAGGCAGCCTACAATTTGCAATCTGGGGAGGATCAGGCCCCACAAGAATTTGTGCAGGAGTTAAAGCATGCTTTTGCGCAGACTACAAAAAGGGTACGCACGGACAGTAAAGAATTTGTTAATACGTTTTTTCCATGCCTTACCCAAATACATAATGACCCAGCTTGTGAGAGATTTTCACGAGAAAAGATCTTTAGACTGGGTCATTGAGCAAGCCACCTGCATCTATGAGGTGCAGAAACCGGTGGAAAATAAGAATCAGCCCAAAAATCCCAAAACCAACAGCACCCCTGCTGCTGCCAAGGTGGCAGAGGTAAAGGTTGCCCCCGTTTTAGATTTGGAGATGGGGGGGTCTAAAAACCTGCCGGCACCAAATAATTCTAAGCCCAGAAGGCCCTCGGGCCAGTCACAGACAGGGATCAAGGAGGTAGTCCCACAAATGGGGTCCCTCGCTCCCCTGACTATGTAAGTCCCCGCTATAAGGGAAACAGTCCAATCCTGGGTTATGTGTGGACTCCTCCGGCCCAAGAGGGGGATCCAACCAAGCACCCAACCCAGGGAACTTCCCTCCGCACTTCCCCCAGGAGGGCAGAAATTCACCAAATCCTGGGCAGAACTTGTTCCCCAGGTATCCACCCAACTTCCAGCCCCAAAATCATCCATCCTTCTTTCCCCAATTCCCTGAGCCCAGACAACCGAATCCGGGAGAGGGGAGGCTATGGGTGGAGGGGTACCCAAATCTTCCCAACCCGGGGTACTACCAGAGAAGGAATAGCTACCCTTCCCGGGATCAGCCCAGGGGAGAAAATAGAACCCCGTATCAGCCTGAGCGGGTTTCACAGTTAGAGCGCCAGGTCCAAAATATGGCACGGGATCTGGGTCACATACTGAGGGCTCAACAGAACCCTCAGATGAGCATGCCACAGCAGAATGCCCCAGACTCTGGGCCTGGTGCTCCAGAACAATGATGGGGGCAGAACCCCGATAACCCACCAGTTCCCAGGGAGGAGGCACAAGGGCAAGGAGGGTGTAAAGCCTTGGAGGAAGCTTCCTTCCACATTTGTAAACAGCCCCTGGAAACCCAGGAACTGGAAACAAAATCTCCTGCCCCTGAAAGTCTGCCTCCCAAGGAGCAGAGGGGGGAGGGGTAGGAGAAACAAAGTACCCAAACAGACCCACTTTGAGGAGGAGGTACAGATCTTCCAATTTGAGGGAGAGGGATCCCGAGAGGATCCTGGGGAAAGGATCTTCTCCTTCAGAGATGGGGGAACTCCTCCCGAGGAAAAATGGGTCCCAAGGGATTCCAATCCAGACTGGGTAGATGTGGGGATTGAGCTGTCGCCGCCCATCATCCTATCCCAGAACCAACAATACCAAAAACCTCTGGTTCAAACCCATCCTGGTGACTGCCTCCAAAAAGGGTGGGGGGCAGCCTAGCACCGGAACCAGGGGAACCTAAAACCGCATCAATAGACTGGGTAGATGTGGGGATTGAGCTGTCGCCGCCCATCATTCTATCCCAGAACCAACAATACCAAAATCCCTGGTTCAAACCCATCCTTGTGACTGCCTCCAAAAAGGGGGGGCGGCCCAGAACCGGAACCAGGGGAACCTAAAACCGAATCAATAGATTGGGTAGATGTGGGGATCGAGGTGTCGTCGCCCATCATCCTATCCAAGAACCAACAATACCAAAAACCCTGGGTTCAAACCCATTCTGGCGACTGCCTCCAAAAAAGGGGGGGCGGCCCAGGACCGGAACCAGGGGAACTCGAATATCCTCTTTCAAGTTGCCAACTTTTTCTTTCAGATTCCTGAGACTCTCCACAGAATATTGCCCAAATCTCTTATCTTTCAATGTCCACAACCAGTAAATTAGCCCACCAGTTGTCCAAAAATGTGCATTATCTGTGCCCCCTTACAGAGAAGGAGGGAAGATACTATGCCCCGGTTCAAGTACAGGGGCAGGGTACAATTCTGGCACTGATGGACACTGGATCCCAAGCTACCCTTCTGTCCAAAAGGGCCTTTGATGAACTAAATGCAGGAAGGGGGGAGAATTACCGTATTCCTCTCACCTCTCTTCCTGGACAACTGCAGAACTTTGATGGGAAGGAAATTCCCGTCGAGGGGACTGCGGATTTGGACATTAAAATTGGGCGACACAAGGTGAAACACCCGGTCATAGTAGTGACTCCAGAGGGCACCCCTTGTTTACTAGGGAATGACCTCCTGAGAAGGTTGTCACCCCTAATAGATTGCGTAAACAAGGTCCTCTGGACTCAGACTAGCCGACCAATAAAATTAAAGCAGAGTGTCAACCATGTTAGTTCAAACGGCACATGCCACATGGTTGAACAATAATCTGACCAGGTAGAATTTCACTTCCAGAACAACCAAATTCCAGATGTGAGAGTAATAGCAGTAGGACAACAGACTGGTGATGGGGGGTCCTCTCTATTTCTGAAAATCAACCTTCCCTCCAGTTTAAGGTGGTATTCCACACTGGAAGGAAACACTCTGAAATACTTGACTAATCCACAATCAGACATTCCCACTCCGATAGTCCAGAAAGATGTGAAATCAGCTCAGAGCCTGGCTGATATTCAGCAAATTGGAGAGCAGTTGTTCATCCCTGTTCAGTTAAATGATGGGAAGGACTCTGTTCTCGCCCGAGTGTGTGTGAACAACGGTAAGAGCTTCATCAGCGAAGACATGTCCGCCAACTCCCAAAAGATCCAGCCATTCCCAAATTCAAACTGATAGACAAATGGGGAAATGGACCTAGAAGCACCCAATTCCAAACATCTCCTGCCAAGCAGGTGTATGCTCAAAATCCCCATTGGCAACAAGAGCATAGTCCATAATTGTTGGGTCGTGCGAGACGTCACCTCCGCCTTTTACTTAGGCAGTGACATTCTCAATCGCTTTGCCATTAGTTTGGACCTAATAAACTTCAAAGCTTGGTCCCGATTAGCGGATAATCCCATGGGCTTTGATGATCCAGAAAAAGCATTTAGGTCAGCTCAATTGCTACCTTATGCAGTTGAAATTCAGATTAAAGAGGAAGTCACCATCCCAGAAAGGACCCGACAATTCTCCCTGGAAGTGAAAGTTAAAAGAGGACAAAAATTGAAAAACCCTGATGCTTATATTCATCTAAATGCTTTTCTCCAACAGCAAGGGTTAGGGGTAAACCCAACACCATTAGTCAACATAGAACATGACACCATTCCAATAGAGGTGGATAACAGTGACTTAAAGAGTATTACTCTAGCCACAGGCACCCTTATTGGAGTGGTGGTTGATGACCGACATTTCTCCATTGATTTAGGAAATGAACTGTTAGGACCAATCCTCAAGGACTGTTTTGACAGTGACAGTGATGACAATACAACACCAGACAGGATTTTTACCGGCATGGGGGAACTTCCTGGTGTACACTTCTTGCCCTTATGGTAAGGAAGATGTGACTTGTGACTTCAGAGGGGATGAGGTGATTTTCCAGGTCCACGAGGGCTGCCTTTCTCACCTGAAGCCTCCAGTCCAAATCAGCACTCTGACCAGGGACTTCTCCACCCAGCTGGAGGAGGCCACTGAGATAGCAAAACCAGAAGTCTTTCCAGGCTTCAGGCAGATGGTGGAAGAGAGAATCAACCTAGCTGATGCCTGTGTGACTCTGGAACAGAAGCAAAAGTTGAAACAAGTTTTCTTGGATTTCCAAGATCTCTTTGCGGTAGACTCATATGACTGTGGTTGCACCGACATCCACACGACAACAATTCCCACGGACCCTGGCATGACTCCAGTGTTTGTGAAGCAATATCGTTTGCCTCTCGCATCCATGGAGTCCCTTACTGAAATAATTAATTACCTTGAGTCCCGGGAGATAATCCATCCAGTACACAGCACCTTCAATAATCCGGTGCTGGGAACATTGAAGCCAAACGGCCAGTGGAGACTCTGCACCGACCTTAGGGAGCTCAACAAACGGGTCCATACTTCCTGATGGCCTCTTCCCTACATTGACCAAGGGCTGGCCCAGATTCAGGGGTCACAGGTATTCACTGCAATAGACCTGACCAATGGATACTGGACTGTGCCTGTCAGTAGGGAGGACCAATACAAGCTGGCTTTTACCTTAGGGGGCCAGCAGTACACATGGACAAGGACTCCCTTCGGATACCTTAACTCCGGAAATTAATTCAACATTTTCCTATGCCCGACCTTGGTGTGCGGGGTAACCTGGCTTATGTAGATGATGTCCTCATCAAAAGTTCATCTGTGGAGGAACATATAGCGGAGATCCGTTATGTTCTGACACAGTTGAGGGCCGCCGGAGCCAAACTTTCCTTTCAGAAAGCACAGTGGTGTAGAACTCGTGTTAATTTCTTGGGGCATGAGATTACTCCTCATGGTCTCTGTCCCCAGGAAAAGAAAGTGGAAGCACTTCAGAAACTGAAAAACCCCACAACTCTGCGGGAACTAAGGAGCCTCCTTGGACTGACTAATTACAGCAGAAAGTTCATTGAGGGCTACGCAGAGATCACCAGACCCCTGATTCATCTCTTGAAGGGGGGGTAAAGTGGGAATGAGGTACAGAACAATCCGAGGCAGTAAGACCGCTCAAAAGAAGCCTCTCACAAGAGCTTACCCTGTCAGAAACAAGGAGTTTTTCCTGGAGACAGGGTTCTCTAATACGTGCTTGACAGCAGTATTATACCAAAAGCATGACAAGGTCAATAAAGTAATCTCCTACGTGAGCAAAACTTTATCCTCTGTGGAGGAAAAATTCTACGATTGTGAGAAGGCACTCCTGGCAACAGTGTGGGCATTGAAGAATTACCGCCCGTTCATCCAAGGGGAACACATCATAGTGGAGACTCCACACCAGCCTCTGCAATATCTCCAAAGTGACAGAATCTGGACCGGAAATGTGAGTAATTCCGGAATTACTTCCTGGATTCTGTCAATGCAAGGCTTTCCTGTGGAGGTCAGATATGGCCAAAACAAGAAGAGTCCCCTCGCGCAAGGTGTGGCTGACTTGCATGATTGTGCCAGAGAAAACTGTCTCGAGGACGAAAGTCTAAAAATCAAGGACAACATGGAGGCATACCTTAATTCCACACACAAAGTCTTCGAAGAAGACAAGTGTGAGGGGATGCCCACTGTCTATGTGGACAGATGCTCTTACCATGTTGACAACAACGGGGAAAAAGAACTGGTGGCCGGCGTAGGGAATGCATGGGTGAAGGAGTCCCCAGAACCCTCCGCTGGGTACAAAATCGGTCCCCGAAGTAGTCAGGTGGCAGAATTGATGGCTGTGCATCAGGCCATCCTCACTGCTGTCCAACATCAACTCCACGAACTGGTCATAATCACAGATTCAGATTATGTATGGAACGAGTTTGTGGAGCACCTGGTTAATTGGAAAACCAGAGGCATGTTATGTGCTAATAACAAACCCTTGAAACATGGGAAGTTAATCCAAAACTTTGATGATCTGGTCACCTCGAATGGGATGACCATCTACTGTAAAAAGATCAAGGGCCATTCCAAAGTAGAGGGACCAGACAAAACTGGAAATGACTTAGCTGATCAGCTGGCTAAAACCGGGGCCATCCAAGGGGATCTAAAAGAAATAGAGTCCCTGTTGGGGGATAATCCAGGTCACTGCTATCACTAGATCCCAGACAAATGCTCACAACGATCTTTGAACTGCACAATGGAGTAAGGAGACCCCTGATGCTGATTTAATTACGGCTCAGAAGGGGGATCCAATAATTGGTAAGTTTTACCAACACCGTGAGGACCCTGAGAACTTTCCCCTGATGGATACCGATTACATTGGGAAAGAGGACCTTAGAGTGTTGATGAAATGTCCAAAAATGTTCCAAATCCAAGACGGTTTGCTGGTAAGGAAATCCCAAGCTGGCCAGGATCAGTGGGTGGTCCCTACGTCATTCCGAAGCCTGATGTTAAGTCACGCCCATGATGCGGCCACCGCCGGTCATAGGGGGTTTCACACAACACTTGAGATCTTAAGAGAGGTTGCATACTGGCCACACATGGGGCAAGACCTCAACCAATACTTGAAGGGGTGTCTTGTGTGTGCACAATTTAGCCAACATGCCTCACACACGTGCACCTCTCCAAAAGAGGGGGATGACACTACCATGGTCAGATTTGCAAATCGACTTCATAGGCCCCGTGATTCGCTCGTCTAGGGGAAATAAGTACATGTTGACGGTCACATGCTTATTTACCAAATGGGTGGAATGTCTCCCGGCCCCAAACTGCAAGGCAGAAACAGCAGCTGCCCTGATGATCAACCACATCTTTTCGCGTTTTGGTCTACCCCAAAGGATTGAGTCTGACAAAGGTAGCCACTTCACCAGTGAAGTGATGACAAAGATGTGGGAGATACCGGGGGTCAAAAGAAAGCTACACATTGCTTACCGACCAGCATCTTCTGGGGCAGTAGAACACTACAACCGGACCATTGTGAGCATATTAAAAAAGTTTGTGGCAGATTCTGGGCCAAGTTGGGATATCCGATTACCTCTGGTCCTAATGGCCATCAGATCTACCCCTTCATCTGCAACTAAAATGTCACCATTTGAGCTGATGACTGGACACAAGATGGTGCTTCCCCCAGCATTTGCTCTACAGAACCCAAGAGCAAACGTTGATAAATGCCTCCACAACTCATGAGTATGTGGAGAATTTAAGGAAACACCTCCAACATGCTTTTGCCTATGCTCAGTGGAATCTAGAAAGATCAGCTGATAGCATGAAAACTCACTATGATTTGAAAACCACCAGGAAGGAATATAAGGTCGGGGACCGGGTCTATCTATACAAGTTCCAAAGGAACCAGGCCAAACAGCGAACATTTTTGCCTACATGGAAGGGACCCTTTGAAATTATAGACAAGATCTCCCCAGTTGCATATAAGATCCGCCTCCCCAAAGGCAGTTTGGCAGAGGGGGAAGACAAGTGGGTCCACATCAATCAACTAAAGTGTTGCCATCCCAGGCACACTCTGCAGCAATTGGAGGAGTCCTCTGCAATCCCAGAG
Organism: Ambystoma mexicanum; assembly: GCF_040938575.1. Classification (NCBI taxonomy): domain Eukaryota; kingdom Metazoa; phylum Chordata; class Amphibia; order Caudata; family Ambystomatidae; genus Ambystoma; species Ambystoma mexicanum. Next base: position 313,022,890 of record NC_090937.1, on the reverse strand, counting down.
GGGACCGCTCCAGAGTAATTGAGTTCCAGCCCTAAAATATCCCACATATGGACTCTAAAATATTATGATTCTTGAAGGAAAATGTCTCATGATTATATCTTGTTTTTGAAATAAGACTGCAAAATGTATCCTGATGTATAAAATGTATATGTTCGCCACACCATTAATAGTGGTGGAAAAATGTCTAGGAATGTGTATTGCCGCTTTGCTTTATCATCCTAGGAGAGATGAAACCATGGAGACTGACCAAGGAGGACGACCCGGGGACCGGGAGCAAAGATCCGAGGGGCCCAGGGTACCACCAAATATTCCCATCAGGACCGACGAGGAGAACTGATCGATCCAACTGGATGGAGGAAAAGATGCTGAACTGTGCCATCTGTTGAATCGGAAGAAGATGATGTGGACATCCCAGCGCGTGGATCAAAACATCCTTTGCACCCGACTCCCCCTCGACTCGAAATCAAAGCGCAGTCGGGCGGGGGGGCTTGTTGGGTGTCCTGACCCACGTTTGGACTATTATGCTGCAATATTTGGTGCTGTGGGCTTAGAAAATCCAAGATGGCAGAAAAAGCCCACATTGCGCCAGAATCCAGGAAAACTGCGCAGTTTTGGCGCACACCAAAATATTCCCCTGACCTGCCACCCACCAGTTCGAGCGTGATATGCCATGGGTGAAATGTGTGGGACAGGAAAAACAGCAGTGCCGGTTGCCTCAAAAAGCGCTTTGAAATCACCTTTGTTTCTCTGAATGCAAGCTCAAAATGCCTATTTTAAACATTGCAAGATATTCAAAAATCTCACTGAACACCAGCAGACATTTGGCAGAATGTAGTCTTGTGTGCATACAAAATCTGGGAAAAGAAAGAGCCTAAAATAATGTTCATAATGAAACTGGCTGAGCTGTGGATGTCAGCAGCCTAAGTTAAATTGGACTGAAAGCCACTAAAATCTAAATGTTTAAAATAAATGAGTGGCCTACTGTTGAGTGTCACATAGTTTGCAACTGTTAAATGTCATAGTTTTGAACTTAGAATCAGCATTCTAGCTGCATGTGTAAAAATTGTAAGTTTGATTTGGATAAAGAAAAACTGGGAACAAAAGGGACATTTAGCTGAAGCCTGGCTTAAAGAGACTGAATTCTGCCTGACAACTACTCCCGACGGGAGTTGAAACTTGCTCAACAAATGTTCCCAGGCCTGGCCTGCATTCTCCTGCCCCCACCAAAAGGAGATGACACCTCCCTGATTGAATCAGGGGAGGAGCACCTAGGATTGGAGGGAAACAGAACAATGAGCCTTCCTTGGCTCAGGCAAATGTTAAATTAAGGTGGGTCGTAAATGGCTTCTTCTTGAGAGAAACGGGGAGGGGCAGTGCCTCTGTGAGCAACTTGAGTTGGAGGAAGTGGACAAACCAGAAATTCCACCATGTGCTTTGGGAAACCACACCCCTCTGGGCCAGAGCATAATTTTAAAAAGATGGATAATTCATAAAGCAGACTTGTCAAAATTATATAATTAATATCATTATTCTTGTGATTTTTCTGTGCACATTTTAAGAGGTGTTAGGAATCTGTGGTATGATCTTGGGGGTAGTAGTGGAAAATAAGGTATTACTCCAAATGTCTGTATGTTAAAAATCTGACACTTTATCATCTGATGCCCATATTCATTGTGCATGTTTGTGTAAATTCTGGAAAAGTTTAGAGGTTGTGTTCTTGATGAAAAGGGCAGAATTCTGTCATAAGTGGACACGACATCTTACAAAGACAGGGATCAGATGGTTTGGTGCTACAGAAAATATATTAACTGGACATATAATATTAGAAAAATTGTGTGTAGATAAATATGTATTTGGATCAAGAATAGATTTGTGTGCAAATTGACCAGAGGTGGATCCTCTGACCCATATACTACCTCATCACGATGACACTCCATTACCTTCCCCCAATCAAGGGAGAGAGGAAAACTTGGCCAATGATAAGTTGGGAGGGGCAGGCTTAGTTATGCCAACACACACCCACTTTCTAAAGACAAAAAAAGAGCCACTGGAAGCTAGACAGGGACATTCATTTTCCAACCTTCAACTGAATTCCTGCGCAGCACGCTGATGGAGAACTCCAGAATCCAGAACTCCAGAGATCCAGACTAACTCCAGAACAAAAACTCCAAAGAGCTGAACTCTTCAGCAGGCCTCAAAATCTTTTGCAAACTATTCAACCGTCGGGCTGTGCGGTTTGCTGCTTGCTAAGAGTCCTGTGTATCCAGAACCGCAGACCAGACCCAGACCGCTGTGAACAGAACCGGTGCCTGATTGACCCACCGAGCAGAGAGAACCGCAGCTAAACTTGTTGACCAGATCCGTGACGAGGCCATTCCTTTCAAATTTATAGTGTGAGTACCCAGCTAGAACTGTGCCGAACCCATCTCTTAGTATAAAATAATCTAATTCAAACTATTTTAACCTATTGAGAACTACATCATAGGAATCGTGTGTTCATTCTATCATTTCAAAGCTGCAAAACTGTCATCTGTCATTCTGAGCTTGACTTTTATTTTGAGAATCTACCTTCACAAAATCATCCGTATCTCTTGAACCGTTACTGATAGAAGCGAGATTTAGCTTTTGTTTTAAAGCTGAGATTCAAAGTTTTCCAGCACGTTCTAAACTGACTTATAGTTCTTCCGTAATTGCGCTCGATGCACGCGACTAAATTGCAGCGATTTGACATTTTCTTTATTTCAGCCACGTGTAAAAATATTTGTCTTTTGCTTCCATTACGGAATTCCGTTTCCAACCTGATAACCATCCCTGAATCATTGATAGGGCTGGCCTGAACTGATTTAAAGTATCTCTCACTCACCCTGAACCTCTAGAGGGAATTAAAAGCATTTTTAGCATATTTTTCACTTCATTGCCACCACATTAAAGTATTTTGGACCTGTGTTTAAAAATCATCCCTGGTGCTCTCAGCTTGCTGGGGGGGGAATTGGAACTTTGTATTGCATTCTGTCCCACCTTGCATTTCCTTGAACCATATAAAGCATTCTCGGCTACCTTAGTCCTCTGTTCTTATTCATAAGTAACCAAGAACTGTGCTACTGTAGGATTACCTATTGCTGATTACTGCTCATATTCACAAGTGGGCTATCAATTATCAATTTATTTATAAAAGTGTGATATATATCTATTGTTTAATTTTTCAAATAAACCTTTTTAATTTGCAAAACAAACCTACTTCTTGGCTCAGTGGGGTCAGGGTGATTCTAAGAGAGCGGCGTTATACAAGGGTTCATCATCCAGATTATAACTTGTCATAAAAATAGATAAATAAGGGTTTCCATCAGCATCCCAGACTAGGCATTGACTTAGCTGTAGTGTTGAATTGAAGCTGTTAACAGTACCACACCTCATTACAGTATACATTGCATCTAGGTGACTATTTTGTACAAGTACAGGGACATGTGCATGCCCACACCAAATAGCTACTGCCATGACTGTGCTCCCTGAAGGTGGCAGTTCAGAGTGACACACACCTATTTGTATCTGCTTGCAGGTGATGGAGGATATCCCTTGAGGCCGTGGCTACTTACCCCTGTGCGGAACCCGCAGAACAGCCATGAAGAGGAGTACAATCGTGTGCACACTCGTACCCGTGTTGTGATTGAGCAGACCTTTTGCCTGTTGAAGGCGCGGTTCCGCTGCCTAACCAGGTCTGGTGGGGTACTCCTATATAGGCCTGAGAAGGTGGTGAAGATCACCATGGCCTGTGTCATGCTGCATAACATGTGTGTCCGAAGGAATGTACCACTGCCACTTGACATTGACATGCATGGGCCGGGTGAGGATGAAGGGGATGGAGACGGATGCGAAGGAGCCCCGCTGCCAATCCGTGATGCATGGGATGGCCATGCTGTACGCCAAGCACTAATTGACGAATACTTTTGAAAGGCAGGGACCATAAATGTAATGTGCCTGTGACACACTGTCTGCAAATGGACATGCACACTTGTTTTGTTAGAATTGCCCCATTGTACACCATCACAGATTAAATGTACATGCACAAAAATAAGTATGTCCAGCCAATGATTTTCTTGCACACATCAGGTGTATTTTCCAGACACGTGATAATGTGAACAAAATTCCCTCACAACCCCCAGTGAACACCCTCACCCACCATACAAACCCCAATAATACCCAAGTAAACTCCCTCACCCACCCTACAAACCCCAAAAATACCCAAGTAAACTCCCTCACCCACCCTACAAACCCCAAAAATACACAAGTAAACTCCCTCACCCACCCTACAAACCCCAAATGTCCCCATATGTCCAACAAACACTGGTCCCTTCACCAACGTACATTTTCAAAATATCTTTGGCTGCCCACTCTATTTCTTTGCAATTTTGGGATCCGGGGGTGCCATGGTCAAGCGCTGTGCACTCCTCCGCGTCAACCGCACTGGGCTCGATTGGGCCGAGGTAGAAGGGTTTGTGGCAGTGGAGGTGTCGATGATCAGTCCCATGCCTGCCCCAGGGTGTGGGCACTGCGTTTGAGGTAGATTCGCAAGCAGAGCCTGTGTAAGTGTCCCCATACACTCCCTCATGGCACGTGTCGATGCCTCAACATCAGCAGTGTTGGCTGCAATGGCTGTTGCAATGGCCCTCATGGAGTCATTCCCGTTGGATATTTGTTGACGCATGAGTTCAAGCATCAACTCCTGTCGGGCCTCAACCCTTGACAGGCGAGCCTCGAAGGAGTCGATGGCTGCAGGAGTACTGGTGGGCGGGGTGGTGGTAGGCAGGGTGGTGGTAGGCAGTGTGGTGGATGGCAAGGTGGTGGTAGGCAGTGTGGTGGATGGCAGGGTGGTGGTAGGCAGGGTGGTGGTAGGCAGGGTGGGGGATGGCACCTGCATGGGGCCCACGTCCAGGGCACAGTCCTCCTCAAAGATGTCTGAGTCTCCAAGGTCCGAGTCGTGGAGGCAGGGATCGTCCATGCTCTCGGCCTGTGTAGGTTGAGGTAGGCTGGTAATGGGGCTTGGGGTGGGTGTGCCGGACATGATGTCACCCTCATTCTCCACTTCTGTATCCACAACATCCACGGTGGCTGGCAGAGCGGGAATGGAAACGCCTCCCACTGTTGTGGGTGGCTGCTGCTGTACTGTGGCTGCAGGTGTCTCCTGCAGGGTTACTGCCCGGTGTGGCACACTGCCTGTTGCTCTGGGCAGTTTCTTGGGCTGGGGGGTGGCGGTGGCCCTGGTCCCTTGCCGTGCAGTGGATGAACTTGCACAGCTGTCCTGCATTCCATCTTCCTCATCGGTGCCTGGGGCATAGAAGAGATGCAGGTCATCAGTGATGGTGTCACATGGCAGCTATGATGTATTGCGCTGCGATATGTTCATACATTCATGCATCAAATTATTTCTGGGGTGTGGCATTTGGTGTTCTGAGGGGGCATGTGGGCAATTAATGCATGGCTGGTGGCATGGCATTGGTATGGTGTCTGTGTGGTGAGTTCCATGGGCACAGTTGGGTCATGTTGCACTTGTGTTCGCATTGGGATTGGCACTCAGCATGCGTGTGTTACATTCTTGATTAGATATGTTGATGTGGGCCTGGGACATGCATTGCCTTGCCTAGCCTCACTTCCACATCACTTGTGCCACATCATGGTTTAGCCTACATGGATGTGATGGGTCACTCACCTTCTTCTGTGGATGATGCGGCGCCCACCTCCTGGTCTCCAATTCCCTCGATGGATTCAAGGTCAATGAAGGTACTGGCAGTCTCCTCCCATGCCATCAACTTCACTGGGGAGTGTGGGCCCTCGCCTGTTGCCATTGCGGCCCTCCTGTTCTCCGCCAGGATCTTCCTCACCCTGAGGCGGAGGTCATCCCACCGCTTCCTACAGTCACGCACACTCCTTGGGGTGGTTCCCACTGCCGACACCCTCTTGCGACCTCCTGCCAGACTTCTTTTTTTTTGGTTTGGGCCGCATGCTTCATGTCAGTGCTCCTGATTGTGTCCGCATGCTGGGCCAGGGTGTCAGCAAGCATGCTTAGTTCAGCATCTGAAAAACGCTGTTTTCTCTTCCTTTGGGTCGCCTTCTTGGAAGCCTTGGACATCCTGCTTCTATTCTACCATAGAACAACACGAAAGAACTGGTGGTTGTGGAGGATGGCAATGGATTGTGTTTTTAAAGATGGCCGCTGGCCCATTTCCCGTTCCTGCGCGATGACGTAATTTCCGGGTCCGTTTTTTGCGAACACAGTAATACTGTGCTGGTATTACCGTGCCGGTATTTAGGGGTTGTTATGAGGCGGTAACACTATGGGCGGGCCCCGCAATGCCGGTATAGGGGGGTTGGTGGCCCTTTACCGGCATGGCGGTATTGCCACTACCGGCATGGGAGAACGCATTTGCTCGCGCACTCATAATCATCCGCTGTTAGCGGGTTTATACGAGCACGGACCCGCTCATTCCGGCATGCCGGTAATGAAACCGCTTTTACCGGGCAACTCGTAACGAGGCCCACTGTGTCCGCTCCTAAGGTAAAACCAAAATGCAGAATATGGAATGGTTGGTTTGATATAGAATTTACAAATATGAAGATGCATTTACACACAGAACTAAAAATAAAGTTATGCAATTATGACCTGGTGAAATCTCTTACGATGAATGAAAGACCTTAATTCATCAAAAGAAATGTGCCCTATCCAAGAGAAACTGGGAAGCACTCATAAAGGCAGCGTGTAATCAAAACTACAAAACTTTTGGAAATCAGTGTCCAAACTAAGTAATTCGATTAAGAACCAGCAAAACTCATCAAATCTTCAAGGTGAGGACTGGAGAGGATAAGATTCCAGCCTTTATTATGATGACTCAGTTGGCAATAGTGGGCAACCACTAGGAAGAGTATTACGGAATAATGCCCCCGATAATGACACTTCGGAATGCAACCTCTCTGGGGTTCTGAACGCAATATCATCTCTGAAATTAGCCAAAGCCCTGGGCCCTGACATGGTACCAGCTGAAACATTTAGGAATGAAACAAAAATGTGGGCTCTCTTTATTACATCATGTTTCAATAATATCAATACAAACATCACTGTTCCACACTCATGGAAAAACGCAATGCTAATACCAATATTCAAGATGGGGGAAACTACTTCCCCCTCTAATAACGCCCTATTTCTTTTCTGGATATAAGTGCAAACCTGTATGGGAAAATGCTATTGCCTTTGCCATGCTTAGAGAAGGGGGCTGCTGAGCCTGGTATTATTTCCAATCTTCAGAGGGCTTTAGAAGGGGGAAGGGCACAGTTGAACAAGAATTGGTATTGTCAGCTTTAATTTTTTAATTTGTATATGTTAAAAAGGAATCACTCTATATTGTATTTGTTAATTTTAGGATAGCATTCGATGCTGTTGATAGGGAAAAATTGTGGCAAATTTTTAAGGTTTTAAATTTACCACCCCTCCTATTAAACAGACTTCATTCACATTATTCCAAAACGAATGCAAGTGTTAGATATGGGCAATATGGCGCGAGCACTGATCATTTCGCGATTTATAGAGAGGTGAGGCAAGCATGTGTTCTGGCACACTTCTTATTTTCAATATACATTAATCATCTGGCAATCCTTATTGAAAATCTGCCACCTGATGCTCCAATCGGTGACGGAATTAAAATCGGCTTCCTGCTTTACGTGGACAACTTTGCCCTTATTTCCAAAACACCCACAGGTATGAGAAAACAAATTCAGGTTTTAGAACATTTTAGAACTGATATTAAAATAAAAATGAATAACATGAAAACAGTGGCAACTGTATGCCAACACCCACATGCTAAGAGAATGAAATGTGTTTTCACTGTAAGGCCCCGATTCTCAACGAGGCGCAGTGATAATGTAATCGAACAAAGTAAGGGTGTCTAACAGCCGGTATTGCCCTCCACGGATGATAAGGCTTTCAGCACTCACCTGGTGCTGGAAGGCCACACAGGGGAGAAAGTGACTATTGTGAGATCAGCGACAGGTGGCAATCCACATTGCTGTGACATGCAGGAGGCCCACAGGAGCAAAGAGACTAAGTACACGTTACATCGGAGAGTCAACAGGCCATGAATAAGGAACACTGAAGCTGCAACTGCACAATTCAGGCACTGGGCTGTTAGATATATTTTCTGGAGGGGTTACACCTAATCTTGTGGTGTCTTATTATTGTGATAGATATTGGTATCTTATTGTGGTATATTATTATTGTAGTGATGCAATGGTGGCTTTCCTATTTATATTGGTAACACTCCCTCAGAATATAGCCTGACACCTGTCCTTTTCCCAAGGTTTGCTACTATTACACTTAGTATGTGACAGTATCACTTTTTCTCAGCAACTTATCTACAATGCTGCACAATTCAGGCACAGGGCTCTGGGCAGCTGGCCAGGAGGCAGGTGGAGGCAGCAGGGGTCAAGGGACCCACGTATGGAAGAGGCTTGCTGGCACCAAAGGGTTCCGGCTTGGGATGAAAATGTCCAGGGAACCATCAGCTATTATAGTCTGGAATTCCTTTTTCCTTATTGGCTGAGCAAAGTTGAACGTTCCCTAAATGGTGCCAATTAACCAGAGGCCATGAAAACAACAGTGAGTCAAATATGAATAACACAGTGGCACCAATATTTAAAACATTGTTTTAAATCTGCACATACCTCCACAAAGATGAAGCATGGGATGATGGAATAACTTCGATGCGTGTTGTTTCCAATAGCCATCTCTCATCCAATTTCTTGCGAGTTCTCCGTGCAAAAAAATAGAGTTGTTAAGCTGAAAACCAAACACAGACATTATATTTAGTCTTGTGAGTATGTGAACCAAACAACACACCGGGCCTCATTACGACCCAGGCGGTAAGTTACCGCCTGGGTCGTACCTTTACCACCATGGCGTAAACTACATTTACGCCATGGTGGTTGGCGGACTTACCGCCCCATTCCGAGGTTGGCGGGGCGGTAAGTCCCCATTAACCCATTTACCCTTCCCCATTCCCATTTTTGCCCCATAGGGCATAATGGGAGTGGGGAAGGCGTTAATTACGCCACCGTAAATTACGGTGGCGTAATTAACAACAAGGTCCCTTAGCGCCATGGATTTTAACACCTGCTAAAAGCAGGTGTTAAATCCTCCATGGCGCTAAGGGACCTCGGAATCAGGCGGTAAGGGTCGGCGCTGTTTACGCCGCCGTAAGCCCCTTACCGCCTGGGTCGTAATGAGGCCCACACAGTTCTTTCTAAAAGTAGCCTAGAATAATGATCAGATTGATTTTACAAGTAGTGAACAGTTCTCTAAAATGTTTTCTAAAATATTTTTTTTCCAATTTGTTTTAATTAAAAACAAATTGAAATTGTAAACATATCACACAAGCAGTCTAGTCCTTCGGAAGCCCCTAAATCAGAGGCTTGTCTGGCTGAAACTTAAGTGCTTCATTTGGCAGCGATAACAACATACATTTATAAATATGCCCCTTTTTGTCTGGAGTCATACATATAGACATATCTGATTGTGTGTGAATTGAGTGTATGTGAGTGTGTGTGGCATGATGTTGATTTGCTCAAATGTTTTGAAATATTCTGTGAGGGGTTTGTATCATAATGTTTCTTTATGATCAACTTTGCATTGTATTGGATATTAGGGTTACCAGAATGATTTTGTCAATGGCATGAAAGAAAACATTTTTTACGAATGCACAAAAAGATGTGTTTAATAAACATGTATGCATTTGAATGATTTAAATAATGAGTTGATCTAAATGGGTGTTTTAAGGACCACCTTTGACAGTATGTGCACTGTTTGCCTACACTCTGAAGACCACTTATTATAAAACAATGTGTAACACATGTGTTTGACAAGACACCTGTGATTTCTAACCTACACCGCAGACAGAAGGTTTTTTTTTAATTTTATTTAATCACACCGGATAATTTGTGGCCGGATTTATTTGGACTGCAGCACTGGTGTTGCAAGTAACCTTTATTTCATAAAGTGTTTGAGCAACCTATTTTGTTGGTATTTGAAGTTTGTGAAGTCATTTAGATTTTTACTGGATCCCTTTTTTAAGACTCATAAAATTGCATAGAATCAATAGCCCTGGTCACAGGGTCAGGCCTCCACTCCAGAAAAAGGTGTAAATAATAAAATCTGCTTCCAAAGGTTGTGCGGTGTACGGTGACAATCCCAGTATGATTTACTTTATATTTATAAGTTAGACTTTCCCCACATGCTCCCCCACGTGCACTGAGCATGTCAACATGCATGCCACGCTTGCTCCAGTTAAATGTATGAACAATGTGGTAGCCATTCTCAAAAAGCACATAGAATGCACTTGTTGCTTTAGCACCACCTATAAACCGAAACAAACTATTGCATTAGAGTAAAGCTACGGAGAAATGGAATATGAGGAAGGACCCGCAGCTTGTAGGTGTAGTTTGGTTATTTGCCCACCCATTGGCTATCATGGCCATGATAATCCCTATGGCCATTCACACCGAGTTTCTGCCCCTCCCTGCCCAAAACACCTCCTCTTGGGAACTCTTTGAGATTGCTTTAATTAAGCCTTAGCATCCAACATTGCACTCGAAGTGCCTGTCGGAGTTTTCCCAAAGCAGTCTTCTGAGAGTTAATGGCTTAATTGGAGTTGTAAACACTCAACTGATATCATAGAAATGTCTTAACCAGGTCTGCCTTCAACCACTCAATGTATAAGCTCTAAGCGTGTCCTTCACTGAAGTACCATTAAAAACAAGCATTGGCAATGCCAACAAAACTGCTTGTGCATATATATTAGGCATTTGCCAGGCACTTCTGTTAGATGCTCAGGTGCTCGCGCCATTTGGCACCTGCTAACATCCACAGCCAGTTAATAGCACTACGGCAGTGCCTGGCAAGTGCCTTTCCCTCACAAGTGCCTTTCCCACACCTACACAAAAGCCAAAAGAGTTGGAATTGCCAATGCTTGTTTTACTTGCTGCCTTTTTGGAAATGTACAGTTAACCGTAACAAGGTGTACTGCACATCTCTTGGGGGTTGTGCTAATGCTCAAATGATGCACTCTCGATATTCATTTATGACATCCTCTCATCACGTAGGTGGGTGCTGGGAGCACATTTCACAATGACAGGCCAATAAAGGGCCTACCGCGGTGAACTGCTCTACTGAGCAAAAAGAAATGAAAAGCAAGAGGAGGGCCCGCGGGTTACACCGCTGCTGTTCCACTTAGAACAATGTGCATGACAAGGTCAGGAAAGGCCCTGTCAAGCCACACACCTCAGAACCTGTTCCACAAAGGTGCAGTTTAAAGGGGATCCTATTTTCTGAACGCTAGCTAAAATGGACAGAAATGCCCACCAATATATGTAGATGTGCAAAGGGGATTTTAATGAGGGTATCAGTGATGCCCACACTCAATTGCTCTCGTGAATTGGGGGAAGGTATTCTTGACGTGACACACTCGTACATCTCATCCCTTACGCCAAGAAAAGTTTGCCCTCCTTTCTCCCAGTGCAAACATCAAAAGTTGAGTTGTGCTCTGTTATTGCCTCAAATGTGCTTAGCCCCCTCCCCTTTAGCATAGTGCCTCATGCGTCGTTCCATCATCTTAATTGCCCAAGCGCTACATTCGCTACATCCTATTTAGCATTTTAATTCCAAAAGAAAACCTGGCGGGGCTCTCTCTTGGTTCCGGGGACCATTCGTTCTAGACATATCTCCTCAAGATCTTTTTGGGGTCATGGATTGCCTAACTAAACAGCAGCATCGGATCAGAATGAATGTTGCACTCCGGAATTAAGTGTGGAAAGGGTCTGGTGCAGAGTCAAAGGCAAATTAATCTCTGTATCCCTGGATCGAGACGTGCACGGCATAGTAGCATACAAATTTCATTTCTATTTAGTGTCTATAGGGGAAATCTGAGGGGCTGCCCAGCCTGCACACTAAAACCACAGTCACGTGTATTTATTTATTTATTTAGCATCGAGTCAGGCAAGCCTGCGGGCATCAGAGTGCTCAAAGCAACATACAACACATAACACAAAGGCCCTCATTCCAACCCAGGTGTTAAGGGTTTAACAGCGCCGTCGGCGCCGTTAACCCTTAACGCCTGATTTCCACCTTAACGCTAGCTTTTAGCAGGCGTTAAGTACCAAGGCGCTAAGCGTCCTTGGCGCTAATTACGGCACCGTAATTTACGGTGCCGTAATTAGCGCCTTCCCCACTCCCATTATGCCCTATGGGGCAAAAATGGGAATGGGGAAGGGTAAATGGGGAATGGGGATTTACCGCCCCACTCACCTTGGAATGGGGCGGTAAATCCTCCATCCACCATGGTGTAAACGGAGTTTACACCAAGGTGGTAAAGTAGGGAATTTACCACCTGGGTTGGGATGAGGGCCCATGAATCTGGAAATCAAAGGGAGTGCCAAAAGATGGATTGTATGCAAATAAATTTGTCTTTGGATAGTGTTTAAACATGGTTAAAGAGCTGCAACCCCTCAAATCAGGTGGCAGAGTGTTCCAAAGTTTAGATGCAGCCAGTGTCTCTTATGCCTTTGCCCAGAATTGCGCACATTTTGTCTATGGAGGCCATCACCCCATCTTACACGGGGTAGACCCAACATTTTACACTACGCCACTGTGGGAACTGTCCTGTCTCTCAAAGGAAATGTATGATATGATATAATATGGCATTTGTAACGTGCCTATACACAAGTGTTTCAAGGCGCAACTAGGCAAGTGAGGGGGAACAGAGGGAAGACAAACAACGATCCTACTAGGTCAGGTGTCATTCAAATCACACAAGTGCATGGGAAGGGGGAAGGGAGAAAGTGCAAAGGAGAGGGGGAGAGTGCAGTACATGGGATAATAGACTAATAACAAAAGTAAGTACGGCCAGATGGCGGCAAGTGCAAGGGTAAGTGCAGACATCCGGTGTCAAGTGCTGGTAGAGGGACTGTAGGGATACAGCGACAGTCCTGAGTTCAGGGGTTGCCAGGAAGGCAGTGCATGTGTGCGACTGGCGGTGGAGGGGACCTGGGCCCGAGATCAGAGGGTGGCCAGGTAACCAGTGCAGTTTCAGCCAGGGGTTCAGCAGGGGAGAGGAGGATAAAAAGCAAAAGGAAAGAGAAAGGTTTTGAGCTGCTTCTGGAACCGGAGATGGTTCTCCTCAAGTTTCAGTGAGGCAGAGAGGCTGTTCCAGAGGGTGGCCCCAGCCAAAGAGAGAAATCTACCACCAACTCATTACTTTGAGAAGCGACTGACCCTGAGGGAGTTGGAGGCAGATGAGCGAAGAGCTCGAGAAGGAAGATATTTACGAAGAGAGAGGTGAAGGTATTGAGGCCCCACAAGGCCTTGTGGACAATGCTGAGGGTTTTGAACTTAATCCTCACAGCCACTGGGAGCCACTGCAGGGATTTCAGCACTGGAGAGATACGATCCCTGGGCTTGAGGCCAAGGACAAGTCTTGCAGTCCTATTCTGAATAAGTTGCAGTGGACGGAGGATAGAGGCAGCTAGATTTAGAAAGAGGCTATTGCTGTAGCCCAGCCTAGAGAGAACCAGGGCTCTGGAGACAGTGAGCTTCTGGGGGAAGGAGAGGAAAGAAAGAATACCTCTGAGGAGGTACAGCTGGTAGTGGGACTTCTTAGAGATGTCAGAGATGTGAGGAGAGAAGGAGAGTTTGAAGTCAAAGATGACTCCAAGGCTTTTAGCCTCACAGGTGAGCGCAGGAAGGGGGCCACGAGAGGCCATCCATGGAGTGACAGGAAAGGAGGTTACGGTTTTACCATGAAACTATTTTCTGCTGAAAGTTGTAGTAGTAAAACACTGTTTATTCTGGATAAAATGTCTGAAAAACAAAAAAACCCACAGCAGACATGACACTACAATGAATATACAGTATCACAAATCAAACAAACATGTTGTCCAGACATCCTTAGAAGGACATGGCTATAAAGCACTTTTGTCAGATATCCAAAGAATAATCACAAATTAAAATCACACATAAATTAGCAGGCCAGTAAAATCATGCCATATTAATGGCAAACTGAGCCTGGCTTCATGAGCCTGCCCATAGCTTTTAAGGTATTCAGGAAGAAGGAGGCAGTCTACAAAGTGTGGTTTGGAGGTTAGGGCCAGTTAGCCACTTTTGGCATCTCTGAAGGGGGATCAATTTAAGGATCGAATGAGAGGAAACAGCCATTCTTTTGTTATATTTACATACCATCTGGAGAGATTTAAAAAGCGGGCTCCATCTTATTTAGCACCAGCGCCACACTGACCGATCATGATAGAGCTCGAGACCGGTTGATCCAAATGAAACTTGCTTACCACAATTCTGTGTTTGTCCAAAATTGGTAAGACAAGATAGGCCAAGAGGGAATCGTGTCTTCCAATCGAAACATGGTAATTGGCAACCATGGGCTTGATGATTTCCTTTGCTCATCAATTCCTTTCTACATCATTTAATTCTGGGGTAAAGGAAGTGTTCAATATGGCTTCTGGATGTAGAGGTACGGTAGTTGGACTATGGAACCAATTCCCGTATTGGTTGATTTGAAGGTCACACTCACGTTCTTTAGCCACGTCATCTTGTGGAGAGGATTCATGGGACCACAGTTCTTGCTCCAACACATGCAGGACAGAGCCAGGCTTGACAGACCATATTTCTACCCACAGGTTTACATTCCTCAGTATATCCTGCTGGGGTTGAGGTATACATTCTCCCACACACTCTACACAGGCCAATCATTTTAATGCAATCAAGTAAAGGGTACACATGAGAAATCACTGGACAAGTCTCTTCAAGTAAGAGCAACGAAATAAGCTGCTTCAAAGTGAACCAACCTCTGCCCGATTCGATTATGATGTGTTCTTAGTTTTAATCATCGAAAATAGTACATTATAGGAAAGTGTGTCTTAAAGGGCAAAGAGGGGCAGCAGTTTGATCGCCTGATGCAAGTGAAACAGCAGGTTAAACTGAATGCTGTTGCACCGTTTTGTACAATTAGGCGGTTTCACAGAATATTTTCACTGATGCAAGTGCAATTAGCACCAAGGTAACAATGTTCCTATTTATATGGAGGATGAGTTTACATGGGTGCATGCCCCCTGGAGTGAATGAGAGGCACTGCAAGGGGTGATCATTTTTCCTTTTCATGGCTAGTTTCTTAAAATACAGTAAAAATTAGGATCGAAAGCAATTTCTCTTTTCTGCATTTCACAAAGGTTTTAGTCATACAAAAAGAGAAAGCTAGATTTGCTGTAAGGCAACGGTTATGCCACAATGCGAATGTTAAGGCCATTTTGCAGAACGTTTGCATCAGTGTAAGCAGAATTAGTGCCCGGCGGGGGGCATGGTTTCAGCCCCCTAGCCAATGAGGAGGGTCAGAACATGGGTTTACCACATGGTAAAGCCTGTGTTCCGAGCCTCCTCTGAGCTGAAGGACGGTGTCTTCCCCCGTCAGATAATCAGGTAAGTGCTCCCCTATTGTTAAAGCCTTCACTTTGCTTGGGTTTCTAACTAGCCCGGGTATTACCTGGACCGGCAATGCCACCCCACCTGAGTAATATTGCTTAATTATCGCTAGTTCAAAAAGTATATTTTTTCAATTCATTTTTGCGCCAGGCAAAGGATTAAGAGGAGGGCCTACATTGTCACGATGAATGCATTGTTATTCCAGAGTATCTGCATCTCTCACTCTAATGCCTGGACCCTCCTGCAGACCCTCTGCAGATCGTGACTCTTAAAGTATCCAGCCACCCCGATTCTCTCTGCAAAGCATCCTCTTTGCATGCTTCACCGTGCACCACGTGCATCGCTTTGCATGATTTCATTATGCATGCAAAGCATTTTGGATCCCTGATTTCATGTCAGAACTGCGAGCTAATATTGGTTGCATTGTCCTTTCATGTCAAAGAGCAACGTCGAGATGAATTTAAATGAAGAATGGTGGTAAAAAACATCTCCTGCAGATTCTAGGATACTGTCTCTTGTATTGATGCGCCACTATCAAGTACGTCAATTTGATTTTCTCCCTGCCCCCCCCCCCAGTATATATTGGTTGGCAATTGAAACTATAAGTACAATTGATTACTGTTTTGTTCAATAATATATTACATCAAATTCTAATTTTACAATAAGGAAAATGTTTTCAGTGTTGCATTTGTCTAATGTTTATAGATAATGGGATTTAGACCTATCCTGAGCCTTCCATGGTTAAAATTCTTGTTTTCGGAAAATTAGATTTGTGATAGAATTTGTTATATGCCAATTGTGCAGTGTGATCTCTCCCTTAACGTTCCACTCATGTAGAAGAGGGAGACCCATTTCATCTGAAATGTGTGTTCACACCATGGGGCGCAAGTTCCTTTGTACTTTGCTTGTTGTCCTTTATTGGCATACCTGTCGCCTACACATGGCGCAGTGTTGCTTTTCTGTTGGGCATCTACTTGAGTCCACACGGGTACTAAGAAGAGCTCTGGGAGCAAGTGTATATTCTTGCGGTATAAGTTAATGCCTGGTCTCACAAGAGACACTGTGCCTCATGCTTCCAGTGGCTAATGTTAATTGTTTAGTCACTTCATGGCCCTTTCAGGGGGTGCTCACACCTCACAAACATGTACAATGTAGCACCTTTTGCTTTGGGATTGACCTCAAATCTCATTCTATGGAAGGCCCCGCTTAAGGAAACTCCCGGGATCAACTGAAGGTGGTGACTGCCTCACCTTGCTGGTGATTAGAGCCTAATGGGGTCATTATTATTTGCATTGTGATTATTATCGTCAGTTATCTTTTTATCTGACTAAAATTTAGGAAAACGTGGCTAATACATTTTCTGGATTCCAAACATAGAGATCAGTTTGGGTCGCAAGAAAGTAAAGCCCTAGTAGTGAAGCAAAGGGGGGGGGCGGGCTGGGGGTGGCTAGTTAACAAGGGAGGAGTTTAGCAAGTTTCTTTCTGCTGGTTTGGTGAAAATGCCTTCTAAGAGAGTCAAAACAGCCAATAAACCACATCCCAAAGCAATAAGAATGGTCAAATATGTTCTTTTTGCCACGGTTAGGTGAAGTGTTTTGGATACTCATATACTGTGTGAAGGACGAATCTACGAAGGGAAATATTAAATAGTCTAAGATAATTACCATTGGATTTCGAAACAGAAATGGTGGTAAAACCTGGGAGAACCAGCACAGATCATTGCTTGTGGCTCAAAACATCTATGCTTGGTACTCAGAGCGCCCGCTGGATCATGTAGGACGTGCATAAAACTAAAAGAATTCCTCAAAATGGTCCAATGGGTCAGGCAAACAAGGATCAAGAGTGACAAGAGTCACTGAATCACACAGCGTCGGAGCCTCAAAGAAGAACCAAATCATAGGGGTTTGACTCATCGGCAGCCGATAATGGTGGAGTTTGTAGGGTTGTAGGAGCAGGTGTTTACAGGGTAAGCTGAACAATGTGCTTTGAAAGGGGTTTGGCTGTTTGCAGCGGTTTGGTGATCTTTGTTGATAGTGAATTACATATGTAGTATCTTGATCTCTATTTGTCAATTCTGATTGTTAATATGTTTATAAGGCTCCTTTTCTGTCTTTCCTTTTTATCCCTTCTTTTTTCTCTCCAAAAGGTTTTCTCTGTAATGTTGCTTCTTTTTTCTCCCCTTTGTATCACCACAAATGTTTATCAAAACAAAAACATGTTTTCCCTTTTGTATTCTTAATCCACTTTGTCTGTGTTTGTGTCTTTTTTGGCCATGTGTGTTTCATTATATTTGTTTCCTTGCACTGTCAGAAACCTGAGGGTATTCTCACTGCTACTCTCCTTGGATCCTCTGTGCGGGTGGCCAGGGAAAGGCAATCGCTCTTGGATCCTGACTCTTGGGGTGGAGAAGCGAGGGAGGATCACCTGGGTGGAGGGTCCTTGAGGATTGGGAGTGGGGTGCTCTCAGGCGAGAAATAGTATCCCCCTTTTCCTAGTAATGATCAAACTAACCCTCCCCCAACCTTTATGGGCTATTATAAGCCAGCTCCCCTAATTGTTCCACATGTAACACTTGACAGTACTGGGACAAAGAATACACAACTAAGAGTAATGCAGACTATCCTCTTCCACTACTCTGGTACTGGGGGGAGGAAGATGCCTGCTAAGTGCTGTGAGGGACAGGCATTTTCCTTTAATTGTGGTCTGCAGTCTGTGTCAAGGGGGTGCAGGTGTAGAAAGAGAGACAGGCCCAGCAGGAAAGGAGCTTAAGGAGGCTGTCGTGGTGGGACCGGAGAACAAGCCAGGACGCCAGCAGTTGTCCAAGAGGACTTGGGGGACCCGGTTTGAGTGGGCCATGTACTTCCCACAAGTCTGGCAGACTTTGTAGCTCAGCATGAGCAACAGGAGCTGAAGAGAAGCCCAGAGCAAAGAGGAGACAATCCACATCCTGGAGGAAACATTGGAGGTGCCAGAGTGTTGAAGGAAACACATGGCAAGAGCGCGGGGCTCGCGCCAGTGGCTTTCTTGGCTTCACAAGCTGAAAGGAAGTTACAGGAGCCCTCAGAGAAAAGCACAGAAGGCTGGTGAGTGTTGGAACAGGAGCTCAAGCCATGGGACGCTCCTATAGGACCACAAGTGAGTAATGGTCTGTGAATCAAGCAAATGCATGTTGAATACCAAACTAAATGGAAATTTAACAGTGAAGCAAAAAAGTACATATTGAATACTGAACATAATTAAGCAACACAAGCACCCATTTAACACTGAACTGAAATAAAATAATATTGAATATATGTTGCACAATGATTTAACTCAAACTTTGAAAACAAGTACATTAAACGCTGAAGCAAGCCAAACAGTGAGCTTTTATCAGTGAATGCAGTGTGGCAAGGCCACTGTTGGGGAGAAGTTGGACCCCCACCAGGGCTCTTGGGGGTCCCAGCTATGGGAGGCCCCAACACCTCCCATTTTGCCCAAAGGAATGCAGCAGAGTTCCAAGCAAGCAGCAACATGTTCCAAACTGCATTTATTTCTGGGCAGCAAAAAACACACAGAGGGCTTTGTGCACAGCGAAAATCCAGGCACCGTCTCCCCCAGGGCTGGCTTGCAAGCCAGCTTTGTAACACACTGCAGGCTGACATCACAGAATTGGACCAGCTCCCAGAAACCTATCTCATCCTAGAATTGGCTGCTAAACTGATAGATAACCTATAGTGCCCTTATAGGACATCTGATCATTGGACCTCTGGACTTTGGTGTCAGTGGGCTGGTTTAACTGCCCCCCCCCATTACCTAATTCTAAATTTGTTGCATTGTGAATTTGTTCCCATTAGTTTTAGCTTGAACACGCTTTTCGCCCCTGGGCCCTCAGGGTTCATTGGCCAGAGCTGAGCCATTCTTGTTACAATTATGTTTCAAATGATGTGCGAGTCTTGCGAAAATGTCTTTTGTTCCCAGAGAAAAAACACTGGGCCCTGGGTGTTCTGCTCTGACTTACTCGTACTTGTGAAGAATTAAAAATGCTTCTCTGCCAGAGTTCACTGTCGTTCAAGGAAATGAATTGTATCTTGCTTTAAGACCTTGGGCTGCTCCTGGGTTTGCGAGGCGCATTGCTGAAGTCAGCACAAATCCCCACTGCGGCTGGTGTTCTTTTTAGACAAGTGTACTTGGGTGTAATTGTCCTGAAACATGGCTTTACACTGTGCCATTAGATCAGGTTAATTCATATAAGCATCTGCAAGCCTTTAAACAGGAATTTTTGTGTTTTGTAGATTCTGGTATTGCTGCATTGAGGCTAATGTAGCATGTAGGTTGCAACGTTGGTGAAGTGGGTGTCTTTCAGCATATTTGTCACCCATGGGCGGACTGGATCCTGGTGTACATGATAGTGCGCTCATTATTCTTCCTGCTGTTCTTCCTGATGATGTGCCTGGGGTGAGGGGGAAGGAGTTTGATCTCGATTTTCTCTCTTCACCACTGTTTGGCAAGAGGTATGTGACACATGGTGCCAGAGGGACGAACTATCAAGGAGAAGGCAGAGGAGCGCAAGATTACACACTAAGCCAAGTGGTCAATAAAAGTAAGTAAAGGTGACTTGGTGCACAGGAGCAAGTGCCTAGCAACCTGTGTGTGCTAAGGAACTCAGGGATCCTGGTTGCACGACCTGTGATGGGTGGACCGTGCAGTCCGACAACTGTGCCTAGACCAGAGAGCCCTGAATGGAGAAAGCTAAGGACACTGCAAAACAGCCCAGTGAAACCCCTGCAAAGTGAGGATGTGTTTTTGTTAAAACTTTTGAAAAGACTGAAGCAAGTGTAATTAATGACATTGATGTCTTGGGGAAGGGAGACCTGAAACTCTTGTAGGGGGGTATTTGGGGTTGTTTTAAAATGGATGTCCGCATGGGAAATGTACGAACATTTTTGTATTGCGTACATTCCCGATGCAGACATTTCCATCGCAAGTTAATAACCCGCAGGAAAATCACACAGATTCGAGGTCTCAGATGTGTGCCTCTTGTGACTGTGGGCTCAGTAGGTGCTAAACGTTCACATCCAGAGCCAGCTCCGGAAGAGGAGAGGAGGGGGTGCTGATGGAATGTTTGCCAGTGGTTGGCCAACAATGGAGGTTTTGACCCTGCCACAGGAGGATTTTGTGAAAGAGGAAGTGAAGGAGTTAGTGTTGGAGGAGACAGAAAAGCAAGATGTGGACTAGACAGAGATGGTTACCAAGGAGATGTCTGAGGAGGCAGAAGAAGCATGTGTATCTGCACGTGTTTTTTGTTGGATAGGAGGCATTGCAAGCACAGGCATCCCTTGCCAGGTGTCCGACGGTACAAAGGACTTCTCGGGCCATTTCAGTGCCCATCAGGTCTTAAGGATGTGGTGACTTCAGTTTGCTGGAGGCACAAGACAGCGAGGAGTCAGGTAGGCCATTTGATACGAAATGTATGTAACACACAAGTGAGTGGTTGCAAGTTAACCTTACAATTGGGGTGCACCAAAGAAGTGTTGCTCATTGTGGCCCACCACAATGCACAACCACATGGAACTGAAGCATTGCCTGACTATCATTGGATGCAGGTCAGCCTCCAGTGGTCCCTCATCCACTGCATTCAATGACCTTGGCCGTGAAGCCAGCGGTGCGGGCTGCACTTCTATAGCCACTAGTAAGTGGAGTGTTTAAACTTCAGGTACGTAATCTTTCAAAAAGACAAACAAAAAGAATCTCTTTTCAAGTGTGGCTGTATATTATTCTTAACTCTCACGAGATCTTAGGTCTCTTATTCCTGCAGATGCCTATACGGGTGGCCAATGCATTTCGGAATAAATTCCTTCATCAGGGCCTGGTAAAAATCAATGCAACACCCATTTAAGTTGCACCCTCCAGCAGTGAGATGGCAATGAGGGAGTGTCCTTAGAGGAGGCCGCTCTTGATTTTTACTATTCACAGAAACATTGGTGCAATCAACACCCAGTTCTGGTCCCTCTCAGGCTGACAAGCACCTCTTCCACTACAACCTGTGCCAATGGCATCATCTGTACGGTGAGCCTTAGTCCCACTACCAGTACCAACACCACTGCAGCTAGTTGTTACTGGAAGCCCTGTGGGTGTGCTGATATTTGGGAACGAATGGAGGGATACAATGATGCATCATGCTGGCTCTTCTGCCTGTGTTGCCGTTGACCATTAGTCAGGGCGAGCAGAATTAGAAATCAGAGGTAGAAGACATGGAGGGGCACATCCTCTGGCACCAAACTACATGTGAATGAGTGAGCCTTGGGCAAGGTGTGAGGCAGAGGGCACAGAGGGCAGGTGGAGTGACTGTTCTCTGAGCTGGAAGGATAGTTGCTGCATATAGCAGCATCAGCTCTTCAAGTGTGTGAGATGGTCACAATAAGTTGCAGGAACTGCTTAGCTGGGCCACTGTCTGAAGATTTGAACAGAGAATGAACAATGTTGAGAAAGGAGTTAAGTTGATAACTGGATTTAATATAGTGTATGGACTAAATGTTGACCCACATAGTTACCATCTAGTTGTTATTGGGACATGAATGGCAAATATCCAATGAATCAGGTTCCACTTGTTTTTAGTGTATATATTCATATATTTCACCCACAGCAGGTGAAATGCTTCTAACCAGGAAAGGTCCTCTTGTTATATTTATGTTTAGGCCATAGAAGGAGGAAAGAGTAATTTGTATTGGGCATGGTGGAGGCATAGGAAACACATCAAGCCCCCGCTGACTTCAATGTCAATGTTTCCTGGGCAAGATAAAGAAGTAGCCACAAATGTAGAATTTGAAGAACATGTGTTGTGCTATTGAACAATAATACACATTCTATTTTTTTAATATCCTAATTGGTTAGTTATGTAAATGTACCATTGTGTTGCTCTTGTTATGCTAATAATAGCGTGTTTTGTAAAGCAACAGTTTAGATGTTTGAAATTTTGGAAAACACAACAGAGCAGTTAATACTTTTTGCAGAATATGAAATTGCAACACCACAAATTATTTCTGTTGGAACTCATAGCTTGTGTTTCTGATTGTGCTTTAATGACAAGCAGTCACTAGAGTAGGCCTACACCTGCACATGTGCAGCTCTCATTTCACTAGGGGAAGAACAGAAATGATTACCAGGGGAACAAGTGTGTGCCCTGATGGAAACTGAAAGTGGATTGCTGTGGATTATTATTGTGGTTATGAAAATGCTGGGCAGTGCTCAAGAAAATAACAATAGCAGCACAAATGCTTAGGACATCTATTATTAATAGTATGTCAGCCCCAGTCAGTCATTAGAGCTACAGTAAAACATCAGCAACATTTCTGGGGTGACAGCAAAGACTGAGGCTGACATGGTGACTAGCTGGTGGTGGTGATAGGGTTACAGCAGAGATATGCTGCCTTCATACCAGTCGTGAACATGGTGTTGTAACTCTTTCCCCAGGACATAGATTTATTGAATAGAGTGCAGGTAGCAAAATGCTCCTAAAAGCATAACGAACTCCCCCACTTTGGACATTCTTTTTAGTCATGGAAGACATGCCCTCCTAAACTCTTCTGGTAGTGAAGGTGCGTGTGGTGGTGGCAGCAGTAATGGTGCTTTGGCTGCCAAAAACTAATGCTTTGCACTTTCAGTTTTGACAGGCAGCCTTCGAAAGACCCTGGAGAAAAGGTGGAAGAGCAACTTTGCCCTTCTCGCCTATATTATTAGAACTGTGGTATTTTCCTATGTCTCTTTTATATCTCTGGTTTCAATACTCGTATTGTGGCCTGGACACAGTGACGTCACCAGCTTCAAATTGATCATTTTGATCATCACCATTATTGTGAGACTCATCATCAGATGATGTGGGTGGTGATTTAGTTGGCCACCTCTGTCCTTTTATTAGTACATATAATATTTATCTCCTAGCCCCTTCTGTCTCAGAGGCAGTGTGCTGAATTCCATTCATATGCCTCTATCGCCCCCTTCTCTTTTAGGGGATATAGAAAAGGATGGCATTCAAAATGGTAATCTCTGTCTAGCCACAAGAAGATAGCACAGTGTGGGCTCAGTTCAGCCACTCAAGTCACTGCCTTTACTAAAAGGAATTCTAAGATGTGTTATTCACAACCACACAACTGGTAATAAGGGTGTTGATCTGGCCACTAAAAGATGACACATCGATTAACAGCCAATGACTGTGCGCTTCTTCTGCATACCAAGAAATATAGATGTTTTCTCTGCAGCTACTATTTTGTTTGGGCATAATAGCAAAACTCACTCAGTTACAGACACTGAATGCACTTTCACACCTAAAAAGATGTGTTATTCACAACTTAGGAATTAGTGTGAATTATTGTCTCTGGCCACTGAAAGATTGTGCACTGATTTACAGACACCCACTGAAGGTAATCTTTGTGTGCACGCCAAGCAATGTAAGAAATGTACTCTGAAAAACTATTTGATCTGGCCACAAAAAGACAGTCCACTCAGTTACAGACATTGGATGCACTCTCTTGCCCAAAATGAATTCTAAGATATTCTATTTGTAATGTTCAGAATGTACGACAAGTGTTTGGTCAGGTCACTTAAAGATGTCAAACCTATTTACAAACAATGAATATAATCTCCTCCTGACTATCAAGAAATATCAGAATTTGTTTCCTGAAACTAGTATTTGGAATGGCCTCACAAAGATGACATTGCTTAAGAGTACATATAGGTTTTGCTATTCACAATTTCACAACTTGGGGCAAGTACTTAGTCTGGCCGCTAAAAGATTGCATGCTAATTTACATCCAGTGAAAGTAATCTCCTCCGCCTACTAGGAAACATCAAACGTTTTGTCTGCTTATTTGATATGGCCACACAAATGAGAGACCATCAGGTGCATACAATAATGTTCTATCTGAATGAAAAGGAATTGTAAGACTTATTATCCACAACCTCACCCCTTGTGGGCAAGATTTGGTCTGGCCATTAAAGGTTGGAATACTGATTAGGTCATCTGTATGTAATCCACACCTCTCTACCATGAAATATAATATATTGTCTCTGCAACTAGTTTTTGGTCAGGCCACAACAACGTTACACACTAAGTTACAGATAATGATTGAAACCTTTTGCCTAACACGAACTCCAAATGTTGTTCTTCACAACGTGTGGAATATATTTTGACTGGCTACTTAAACATTAAACACTGATTTAGAGTATTTTAATGTAATCTAATCTCCTGCCTATCAAAAAATATTTGAGTTTTTCTCTGAAACTGTCAGAAGTTGTCACAGATAACTGGACCTCCTCACCGTACAGACCTGCTAATACCAAAGTACACCTGAGTACTACATAAATGCACTGCTGTGTGAATTGAAAACAAAAGGTGCGAAGGATATTAACAAAAACAACCTTGCCCAAGGTAGCTGCAAGAAAATAGGATCCAATATGGTAAGTGATAAGACCAATATATGCTGCATTAAATATCAACAATGATACACTATATACCCATACCTGGAAGAAGATTCTGTGATGAGCTAACTGAAGATCCACGAAACAAGTAATACACCCCTACCTGCCAGGGAAAGCCTGCAAACAAAAGAAAACTAGATGGACTGAAGGCCAATTAAAGTTCAGGATTGGTTGTAGTTCGAAGGTGAAAGTTCCATTCCAACTCCAAGGTTCTATACAAAAATGGCGCTTTCAGATGCAGTCGAAGAGAAAATGCCAAGTTCTGGTACGCAGTGTTCTTCAGTCCGTACTTAAGGGGTAATCCAAGATATGATATCTGATATGATAAGTCATTTATAACGCACCTGTACACAACATGAAGAATTCAATTGCAGTCTGAGTTCTGATAAACAGTGGAATCTATACAGTTCAATCCAAAAAAAGAAGGATGTGGCACAAAACAGAGTTCACCAAAATCAGGGACAAGTTCACTGTGGAGGACAATAAACAAAGCAAAAGAACAAGATGCCATCATGGAAGAAGGAGACACACAGAGACATTTGGGAATCACTGATCAAGATGCTACTCGATGCAGTCTGACTAAGGAGCAATGCTGCTTCAACTGTAGGACCCCAAATGTGTCAGACACAGATCACGTTGTCCCAGTGAATGCTGGTAAGTGTAGTTCAGTCCGATAAGATTTTCAAGCATGGTACTTCAAACATTAGCCCTAAGTCCACAGTGACCCACGTGATAAGGCCTCCTGATGGCCTGCTCTTCAAACCCTTCATTCTTGGATGGAGAATTGTGCATGCCCCTTTTCATAGCATGAGGCCCGAACCAGGAATATTTGGTTTGATGCTATAAACTACTGACAATCAAAATCCTTAGTCTTGACTTGTAATCCCCTATATTGAATGAAAAGATGGCACTTCCTCTTCTTCTCACACGGGGTCACCTAACAGGATAATCTGCAATGTTCTAACCCAAACCTCGCGGTACTTGGCAGGTAAACCAACCATCTGCAATGAAAGGCTAAGGGAGGCTGAGGGAAGGGAGGTTGGGTTACACCCTCAACGAATGGCACCCCTAAATCTTTTCCAAATCTAAATTCCTGGTGCATCATCAATTAACTCTATATCAAAAGTTATCGTACTTTCCCCAATACCTGCCCAAACCCTTCACTTTGAGCCCTCACCATGTCTTACACCACACCCCATCTTGCAATTCCCTTTGAGACGACTAGCTTGGTGGAACTCAGCAGGTATTATCCTAAATGATAATGTCCCACTGGGGCTGATGGCCATGTGATCCCACTCTACCTCATGAGTGGGGAATTGATGCCTGCATCACTCATTCCGGCATCCCAGGTGGGGAAAGGAGAAAAATAAAGGGGGCTGCAGCACTTACTCCTGGCACCCAATGTCCCCTTGCATCCAACTGACATTACAGGACATCCCTAAATGATACAAGTTGACCAGTAAGCCTGCGCAAATGTATTTTGGTGAACCAGGTTAAAACGCTCCCCAATCCAGACATACTTGCCCTGCTGTCAGCAGCATTCATGGTAGTCCTTCTGCTTTACTTGTGTGATTGTGGCCTAACAGGGCTGATGCCAGGACAAGTCTGGCTCGGGGTAAGGGCTATTCATTTTTAATGATGCACTGCCCTATGATGGGTCTCCCTTCCCCAAAGGGTGTTCTTTTTAAAAAAATAAAAAAACTGCAATTTGGAGGGGACATCTGAATAGTTAACAATAATTTAGCATTTATATAGCGCTACAAACCCTCAGCTATCTGAACACTGCTTATTATTACCCACGGTGTGTGAAGGATGAAAGAACGAGCTTGCCCATGCCGGGCTCCGCCAGCAGGCTCTGCACAAGTGTCAAAGCGAGCGCTCTACTCGCTGTGCTATCAGACCGGGCAACAGTTAATGGGCCACAGGCAAATTTACATTTTCACATTCTTTAATTCCTTTTTAGAAAATGTGTCCATGCTTAGTGAATAGCACACATTCATTTTCAAATATTTCTCACCCCTGCCCAAGCCATATGCATCTCTCTCCTATTAAAAGGTCATCCAACCCCCTCCTTTCAAACTGTGACATTGCACGAATGCTTATTAAGGTGTTATAAGATAAACCGAAGTGTTTTTGATTATATTTCTGACGTACAACACATACACGAGTGAACCCAAAAGTGAAGCAGGGAGCCATGGTGGGAGATACGCCATTAGCCCATATTTGCCAGCACCTCCCCCTGTACAGTGAGAAAATCCAGAAGTATCATGACCAGTGGCTCACAGAGATAAAGGGAGAGGGATCATCCCAAGTGTGGCCAGAAGGAGGGTCATTCGACAAACGAATATTAGATCTTGTGACAACCCACCTATTAGCAAAGTACCAGGGAAAGCAACTTCAAAATAGACGCAAAGTATTAGATCTCTGGAGGATGTTTGAAGAAACATCCCCTGCTAATGGTACACACAGGGAAGTGTCGTCTGAAACAGCACCAACCCCAGTAGGGGAGGGAGGAGAGGCAACTGAGGGGAAAATGGTAAAAACAGGGGAGGAAGAACTCACTAGGCTTTACCCACTGTTAACTAGGCCCGCTGCGGGGTACAGTGACCCATTTTATTTGCCTGCACCAAGTGCACCTTCCACTCTCGCAACGACAGCCCCACCTCCCTACGATCCTAGAGGGTTGTATTGTCCCACAAGTGCCCCTTCAGTGAATCTCGCACACTTAACTAGTGATTTAGAACGACAACTCACCACCACGCAAATGGAATTGACACGGTTAAGAGCATTATGTGACAGAGGCCAAATGTTGCCTGGGGGAGGGGAACCGCCATCCATCTCAGCAGGCGGGTCAACACCATCGTCACTCCTGTCCAGGAACCCATCTAGCCAGCCGGAAGACTAATGGAAATCGGGGGAGTTTTTCTTTCACCTCAATAATACCCCCATAAGGAAATACGAGTAGGATAGGAGGGTAGCCAAGCAGGGGAGGAACAGGAAAGTGTAGAATCTGACAGGGAGATGAAGCGTGGAGAGATCTAGATGAGTATGAGGAAGGAGCAGCGGCAGCAGGAATGCCTCTACCAGTACGAGAAGAGCAGGAAGATGGGGTGGTACAACAAAGGTGGCAGGGGAGGTTAAGGAGTAGGTTGCGAAACATGTCATTGAGTAAAGCAAAATGAGTAAAAGTAAGTAAGAAAGGAAGTAAAACGCAATTGCAAATGCCCCTCATCCACAAGTGAACAGTACATTCTCTGGGTGCAGGACCTGTGGAGATCGGAGACGGACACGGCTTGGGACCAATCAACCTCCCTTTTCAACTTTATAATCAAAAGAGGCCTCCCAAAGGAGGTACAGAAGGCCCTAGACAGAATTGCTGGGATAGAATCCAAAGGCTGGCCCGAAATTCAGAGCATTATAGTACACCGTTGTAGGAGGATCAAAGAAAGAGAAAAAGAAATTGTGCAGAGGAGGCTGGCAGACAATGTAACGCTCACCTGGCTCCCACGGAGGCGCTGGTCTGGTCTGGGTTGCTGTGGCCTCTTCAAGCGTGATGCGCAGAATTCGGACCACCGATTGAACACGACCCCCAAATCTTGCTTGTCGGGCCCGTAGGATTATCCTTCTGCAGATGAGAAAGGGGATTAACTGTCTGCCGAATAGTGTGCTTGCTCTCCCTTTGCCCCCTTCGTTCTTCTGTGATTCCTCCAATACCCCCGGTTTAAGCTCACCTTATGGTTTGGAAGGATGAACTCTCCATCCTGCTTCTGGTGCAGGGGCGCGCGTTCGTCCAGTTACTTCACTGGTTTTCAGAATGGCGCTGGCACATCCACTTGACTTTTCTGAGTAATACGCCGTAAGTATGAAGATGCAAAAGTTCAAGTGAGCCTCCTTTTATGTTGTCTTTCTTGACCTTTATTCCAGGTGCGCAGAACAAAGGCGATGCGTTGAGGTGTTAAATTGCCGGTGGTAAAATCAGGTGAGTTAGTGATGAGGGCGACCCCTCTAAATGTCTTTATAATTCCCCAGTAATGTCTTTTGTCCTTTCCCCATAGGGGCCGGGGTGCGGTACCTGCCAAAGATGCGGCGCCGACCCGAGATGTGGAATGATGCACCAAGAAAAGCTGGTAAGTAATATGGCTGCAAATGTCCTTTCCCCTTAGGGGCCGGGGTGCGGTACCTGCCAAAGATGCGGCGCCGACCCGAGATGTGGAATGGTTCATCAAGAAAAGCCGGTAAGTAATATAGCTGAAAATTCGGCTTTCCTCTTGTGTTCCCTTGCTCACCTTTTGTCTCTTCTTCTCTCCCCTAGGTGCAGAGATGTGGCGACCGGTGCTGAGAGCCGCGATGGAGCCGGGCGGCATCTCGGGAACAGGTGAGTGAAGCACGGCGCTGCAGCAAGCAACGCAGTGCTTTTAAATGGAAGTCTTCCTTCAGGAATGCTGGCGTGAAAATTCTGGATGCAGGTAAGAAGGTTGAATAAGTTCTTGGTTTTCACCTTTCTCTTCTCTTATTCCCTTACAGGTGTTCCAGGTACGAGGCGGGCGTGGCTGGAGTCCAGGCGCAGGAGCAGACACGGTGAGCATTCAGCTGCTGGGATGCAGAACAACGCGAAGCACATGTGGCTGTCCGGGCGTGGCTTAAATAGCTTTGGAAGAAGTTCCAGGTGAGTATTCTTCCACAGCCCCACCCAAGTAACAAAATAGTTCCATCAGAAAAATAGTTCCTCCTAAGCCTCATTTGGCTTGGTTCTTCATGCAGCATGGTCTGCATCAGGTGAGTGTGCAGCATGGTCTGCTTCAGGTAAGTGCACCAAACACTTCCCCTTATGAGCCTGGCGCTTATGGCGCCAGGACTGATGTCCAACATGAGCCTGGCGCCAACGGCGCCAGGACAGAGTCCAAAGAGCCCCTATAAAGGGCCGCTGGGCTTTTACCCGGGAGCGTGATGGCTGCTCCCGGGGGTCCTGGTCCTGGCCTGGTGCTCCGGGGGTAGGCATCATGACAGACAAGGCCAAACTTGTACAAAATAAACTGGTGAAGGTCGCTGTGGTGACAGCAGCCCTGCCCACTGAGAAACAGGGAGACGGGGAGGAGGGGTCAGGAGGTTCACTGGCAAGGATGGCAGCAGCCTGGTCCATGAATGGGCAGGAACAATGGGCTGGCTCGGAGCAATACAAGGGTCCCCAATGGCAGGGAAGTCCTGCAAGAGGACAAGGTGGGTAAAGGGGTCAAAGAGGTGGGTTTGGAGGAAAAGGGGCCCGGGGGTTTGGAGGACAAGGGGCTCAGGGAGGGGGCCATGGGTCATGTTGGAATTGTGGGAGATGGGGACATTTTTCAAGGGAGTGCCGTGCCCGACCCATAGGATATTATCAAGGGCCCCCACTACTTGGAACTGAACAACAATTTGGTCATCCTCATCTGGGCAGCCCTTATGGATTACCAGTAGGTGGCCAGGGGCAACAAGAGTAATACTACAATAACTATCAGCAAAGAACACAACAACCCCAACAGGGACCACAAGCACCACAACAGCATTTAGTACATCAGAATACTATGGGAAACACCCACACACATTTTTTACCCACCACCGCAAAGGGCACACCTGACCATTCCGTTGAACAGCAATGATCGGAGAGAGCGTCTTTTCTGTCCCAAGAACAAATACATACCCAGATTAGGACAGCCCACAGAGAGCCCTTGCATGTCCAGTCCTATCGAGTGGGGGATTCCTCATAGAGTCCTGCACAAAAGAATACTTAAAGAAATATGTTGACTCCAGGACTCATATAAACCAAGATGTATATAATTACACAATAATGGATACCAAAGACCTGATGGTTTTGATTACCCTTGTTGAAATTACTAGATCTTTTTATAACTGGATATACAGAATTGTTTCTGCAAAATTGTTTAAGTTTTTCTTTTTTGAAATTAATCCTCTCTTAAGTTTTTCGTTCATAATCTTTTATCTCTAATCTTTCTTGACTAAACTAGAGGATATTTTCCTCTTTTTCCCTCTGCGAGCACTGGGTCTTTGTTTATTTACACTCTTTTTCTTTACTCTTTGTTATTGTTTTTCCACTTAATAAGTTGGAAAAATATGAATGGAAAATTATGTAATTTTCTTTTTAAGCATGTTTATGATTTTGTTTGTGGTTCAAACTCAATGTTGAACACATTGTAAATTTTGTTCATATATTACAATTTATATGTTAAAAATGTTGTGGCGTTTGTGGCTTTTCTCTACAAAAAAAACCATGCATTAATATTGTTAAAACTAAGGGTGTGATTTGATACAAACGAACCCTAGTTATTACAAGGTACTCCACTAACTGCATAAGGTGAGAGTACTTTTTTCTCTTTGCAGAAATGTTCTATTATGTTAGTCAGTCCTATCAACTACCCTACGTCCAGACGAGGAACCACTGGTGGGGGCGGAGATAGGAAACAAACAGTTCATCTTTATGATGGACTCAGGAGCAGAAAAATCGTGTTTTATGGAAGGCCGGTTTCCGCTCTCAGACCACAATTTGGAAATGCAGGGATTTTCTGGGGCAATTTTGAGGGTTCCTTACACAAAAGATTTGGATATAACGGTGGGAGGAAAAACGGTGCGGGCACCCCTGTTATATCACGAAGATTTGGCCATAACTTTGCTGGGGAGAGACCTCCTCAGTAAGCTTAATATGACCTTTTCCTTTACAGAACGAGGGGTAGTGTGCTTCACTCCAGGAGTATGCGCGCTAAGAGCAATGCTAATGATCAGTACCATGACAAATGAGATAGCAGTAAGGGGAGTGCCCACAGATGTTGACATGCTCATGTATGGGATACAAATATTAGCTAGAGTGGTGACTGAACTAACACGAAAGGAATGGAGAGTACCATCCGATTTTGTTTTCCACCCGATGGTGAGCCCATACATTGTGTCTGGTACAATCCTCTCGATTGACCTACAGGGGGTGCAATTGTCAGCTTAACGTATTGTGGTAATAGGACTGGACGTGCATGGATGTGAGTGGAGAACAGTGTTGTGCATTGACCCAAACATAGCGCTACGTGACCTCACTGATGAAGAACTGTTCATTGACAGTGAAACTGATGGGGAGATTATAATGGAAATTTGTGTGCCCTGTGATATAATGATTCAATTTAGGGAAGTAAATAACCCCCTCATGGCCAGTGTCAGTGTACCACCTTTGATTTTTGATGCGGATATTAAACAAGTGTTACCAAATTTATGGACAACAGGACCCCATGACATAGGGCTCTTACAGGAGGTAACGCCCATAAAAATAAAACTGAAACCAGGTGCAATACCACCCAGAGTGAAACAGTACCCATTATCCAGGGAAGCAGAAGAAGGAAAAAAGGAAACAATAAACGCATTATTACAACAGGGCATTATTGTGCCATCAAATTCACCATGCAACACTGTGATTTACCCTATAAAAAGACAAAGGGTGGAGCTTGGTGGATGATCCAGGATCTCTGCCCACTTAATGACATCCTACAGAAGGAGTTCCCCCTAGTGCCAAATCCTGCATCCATTTTGTGCAGTGTCCCAAAAGAAGACACGTGCTTCACAGTCGTGGATCTGAAGAATGCTTCTTTCTCAGTACCACTCGACCCCAGTTGCCCAACAGCATTTACCCTGGGGGA
The DNA here is from genome assembly GCF_040938575.1 of Ambystoma mexicanum. NCBI lineage: Eukaryota > Metazoa > Chordata > Amphibia > Caudata > Ambystomatidae > Ambystoma > Ambystoma mexicanum. The sequence goes on along the minus strand of NC_090937.1, from coordinate 312,990,253 downwards.
GGGAGGGAAGATATGAGCATTTCATGTTGCCCCAAGGTGATTGCAAGAGCACTAGCATTTTCAAGAGAATTTTGCACGAAGACCTTGGCAATATCGATGTAAAAAGCATAATAATTCAATATGTAGACAATCTTTTAATTTGCAGTGAAAGTGAAGAGAAATGTAGAGCAGATTCAATAACATTATTGAACTTACTAGCAACAAAAGGGTACAAAGTGGACAAGGGAAAACTGCAGTACTGTTGAGCAAAAGTGTTGCATCTGGGGCAGTTAATATCAAAGGACGGTAAGAGGATTATACCAGACAGAGCAGCAGCAATACGCCATACCCTAATGCCCAAAACTGTAAAAGACATGCATAAATGTTCTAGGCATATGCCATTATTGCTGTGCATGGATACTAGATTATGCGGCGTACCCACGCCCCCTTATCCAGGGACTGAAAGAAGCTCAAAGGAACAGCGCGCCCATAAAATGGGCACAGGAAATGATCACACAATTTCTTAAATTACAAGATCTCATCACAACAGCACCCGTCCTAGCGACACCAAATTATGATCAGGAGTTTTATTTATTCTCCCACTGCAATTGCACACTAATGACAGCAGTACTAACACAAAAAACATCACTAGGCCACAAGCCATTGGCCTATTACAGCGACACACTGGACTCAGTAATGCAAGGGCACTTCGTGTGCAAACAAGCCCTTGCTGCAGCAGCGTTCACGATAGAGAAAAGCGCCACCAAAGTTATGGGATGCTATTTGTTGAAAACTCTTTATTTGCCATACTCGAAAGGTCAAAGTCCACACTCACCACACACATAACAACTGCGTATGAAATCATTATCTCAAGCCCAAACACACGTTGTACGCTGTAAGACTGTAAACCCAGCCACATTCATCACAGAATCTTGCAAAGTAGAAGACGAGCACCGCATGACTGCGCCACGTATGAGGGGGAAAGTGCCGGCATTCCCAAAGCCAGTGAAAATGCACTAGAGGGGGGTGAGGTATATTTTGTGGATGTCCTTCGATTGCGAGGCAGGAGAAAAACATGTGGGGGCAGCAGTGGTAAGAATAGAAGGGGATGATTATGAAGTGATAGTGCAGAAACGCCTAACCTCACACTTTTCAGCACAAGCAGCAGAACTTATAGCCTTAATTGAAGTGTTGCATACTGCTAAAGGATGCGCAGTGATGATTTATTCTGACTCGGCATATGTGACAAACGGTGCACTCCGGCCTGTCACAGTGGCGAAGAAGAGGGTTCAGGAGAGCGGATGGCTCTTCCGTACAACATGCACAATTGTTACATGACCTTATTGAAACATCAGCAGAGCCATCAGTAGTGGCTTTAGTGAAATGCTAGGCCCACACGAATAACACAGACGCAATCTCACTCGGGAATGCAGCGGTAGACTCCGCTGCAAAAGAAGCTGCATATTTCAATGTCACCCAAGCATTTGATGTATAGTAAAGACAAACGCACAAAATGACAAGGAAGAAGGATACAGCTCCATGTCCATAATTCAAATAATAGAGTTACAGAAACACGCCCCATCAGACGAACAGGAAATATCGGTAAAGAGAGTGTGCAAACAGTCACCCACAGACCTCCTCTGGCATCAGGAACTGACAGGAAAAGGCGTACCCACGCCCCCTTATCCAGGGACTGAAAGAAGCTCAAAGGAACAGCGCGCCCATAAAATGGGCACAGGAAATGATCACACAATTTCTTAAATTACAAGATCTCATCACAACAGCACCCGTCCTAGCGACACCAAATTATGATCAGGAGTTTTATTTATTCTCCCACTGCAATTGCACACTAATGACAGCAGTACTAACACAAAAAACATCACTAGGCCACAAGCCATTGGCCTATTACAGCGACACACTGGACTCAGTAATGCAAGGGCACTTCGTGTGCAAACAGGCCCTTGCTGCAGCAGCGTTCACGATAGAGGAAAGCGCCACCAAAGTTATGGGATGCTATTTGTTGAAAACTCTTTATTTGCCATACTCGAAAGGTCAAAGTCCACATAATAGAATGCACTACAGGCCAAACATATAGTTCAGGGATGACCCTTAGACTCTGCAGAGAACACTGCCACGCCCATCAGGACCATTCCGAGAATTACACATTGACTATGCCGATATGGGAGAAAGGTTCAACGGAGCAAGATACCTCATTGTAATCGTTTGCCCCTTTTCACGTTGGGTGGAAGCAGGACCTTGTGCATACCCAGACGCCAAGTGCGCTGCAAAATTCCTAGTGAGGGAGGTGTTCCCTAGGTCGGGGATTTGTGATGTGATCCATTCAGATAATGGCACTCACTTCGTAAAATGACCTCTACAAGGAAGTGACTACATTGCTGGGTGTGAACCACAAACTTTGTTCGATTTATCACCTGCAACTGAACAGGTGGGAGAAAATATAAATGGCCGCCTCAAGAGTAGACTATCCAAATTGTGTCACACCCTGAAAGAGAACTGGGTATATTGCCTTCCCCTAGCACTGTTCCAGCTCAGAACGCAGCCAAGCAAGGATCATCATTTGTCCCTGCACGAAATAGTAACGGGGAGGCGCATTCAAATGCCACTATCTCCAGTCAGAAGAGCATCAGACACTCACCGAGCTGCCATGGTGCTACGGGATGAGTTTAAATAATATCTCACCCAACTGACACGTGCTGTGCGAAGCATAACAAAACAAATAGCACCCCCATTTACAAGAGAAAATGAAACTGATACAAACACTCCAGCAACAGACAGCCCGGCATCAGAGTTAATGCCTGGTGAAAGCATATACGTGTGCAGTTTTGTGCGAAGATGGACCTCCCCACGGTTCCATGGCCCCTATGAGGTACTTTACTGCACGCCCTCGGCTGTAAAAGTTAAGGGCTTAAAGTATTGGATCCATCTCACAGATGTAAGAAAAGCACACGATAGCACAGCACCCCAAGGTGAGCAGCCACAAGAGCACGAAAGTGCTGTGACATAACAAAAAAAGAAAAAGGGGGGTACTAATAAACTGTTGGGTAAAGAAGATGAAAATAGAAAAGTGAATGCAGAAATGTCATAACGGTGTACAGAATTGTTAAGAGTATGAAAAGCTGAGAACATTGGTTTGCCAATGTAAATATCTCTCTCCTTTTCTCTCTCTCTCTCTCTCCCTCTCTTTCTCTTTCTTTTTTTTATCTCTCACACTGTCAGGTTCTCTAAGCTATATATATAAATAAAATTGCCTGTTGAGGAGTGAAAAGATAATATTTGATTTATTTGTGTGTACTTAACCCATTCATATCACCCCTTCAGGTGAAATATGGCAGAAAGTAGGGCCCTTGCTAACAACACTCCAAACGTAGATAGCAATAGGGAAGACATTTGTGCTACTAGAGCTTATAGTTATGATTGTGGGTTATATTTTGTAGCTATTGTTTTCTCTGTAATGTTATTTTGCCTTGGGCTGTACTGGAGTATCACTTTTATATTGGGTGATATAAAAGACGGGGGAGCGGGGTACAACTAATACAAGAGAGGTCAAGCCTCATTTGGAATTGGTCCAAAGTAATATGGGCCCACAATGCCCCCTTAAATGTTAACCTTACCATTCTGCACAAAAGTCGAACTGTCAAAACCCCTATTTTTACATATGCTGCTAAGGGTTATGATGTTGATAACGTATCCAATTACTATAATGTTGATTCTCCTATGTTTGGTGTTGTGGGATCACCATATGTACATATGCATACAACTGAAGAACCTACCTCAAATGGTGATAATATGCATTTTAAGCCCTTTGTACAAACCACACAAACGTACCCAGTCTCACAGTCTTGGCAGAGCGGTAGTGAGCACAATGATGAAACATGGACAGACATTTCTCCTGTACGATATCAAAAGGTGAAAAGGATGCATAATGGTTTAGCGGGGAATAAGAGATGGAAAAGGGGGGTGGAACATTAGAGGTATGATGCAAACCATGGCCTGAAATTAGGTGCTATAGAAGACCCCCAACACCCTGACCAATCCAATAAATGGTATTCAGATATGAGTGCCATGGCTAAACAGGCAACCAATGAAAGTTGTTATGTCTGCTCCTTGATACCCCATGCCTCTGGAATGCCCAAAGTTCTCATACCCCACGAAACACATTTGTCAGATGCCCAGTGTCTTGTTCATCTAGCCCTCTGTAGGATTTGGAGTACCTTCCAGGCACACACCGTTACAATACAAATGCTGCAGAACAAGAAAACATGCACCAGCAAACCTCATGGAGTAATCTGTGCGAAAGAGCCATTTTGTATCATCAAAGGGACAATGTTCACGGAAAACAAATGGCACGAAGAGACAATCACATGTAAAGCCGAAGCATTAAGAGGACTTTCAGAAGAAAACGTTCAATGGGTCAAACGAACATGCACTCCAACATGGTCTCATCACATCGCCAAACTGATGTGGGTGACAGCCCTTGAAAAACCAATCGAAATACAAAAAGAAATACAGCATGAACTCTGTTTCCACAGTGAAGGGAAGGTGCCCATGGATTCAAATAAACATTGCAATAAAACGATCATCCTCCCAGATATGAAAAAAGGAACAGCAGCATTAATGGACAATTACTGGGTATGTGGCAAACAAGTGTACCTGCACCCCCCACCATCATGGAGAGATACTTGCACCATGGCCACGTTGCATTCAACCTTGATGGTGATCCCGGAAAGCCATGTCCAGGGGGGAAGGGTGCCAACTGAAACGTCGCCAGCACCCCAGTCAGCAACTGAAGAGCCCTCCACATATGACATCCTATTAGAAGATAAGTTGCAGGAAAGAGTGTCCCACAAGGGAAGGTCGCCAAACTACATCTCTAGCAAATCCTCAGACCTCCTGGTGGAGATTCATGACCAATATAAACTCTTTAATTCTGCAGAAACCTTCTTTGCCTCCCTCCTCGTGCCAGTCATCCAGGTGCGAACCAACGCCAAATGGCTTCAAACTGTGCACTGGGAACTGATCCAGCTGGCCAACGACACAGAAGAAGGATTCAATGTGATCAAAGTGGAACTTCGAGCCCTGCGGTTGATGACCATGCAGAACCGGTACATTCTAAATCTACTCACAGCAATGGACAGCAGTATTTGCCAAAGATTCAGGAGTGCACACTGTACATTCGTACCTTCTGCCGACACTGACAGCGGAGCCCTATAACACGTGATATCTGCAGTACACAGCCTGGGTGATAGAATAAAGAAAGAAGGGGGGATCCAACCCAGCAACTGGTTCGACAACATTTTTGACTGGATACCTCCTGGTTCAGAACTATGATGAACATTTTTGTCCCACTTATCGTTTTCCTTTTGCTGATTTTTTGAGTGTGCCGGGTAGGCGTTCAATATTGTGCAAAATCAATGCCTAGTTCTGCAATGATGATGGTGACAGTGGGCAAACGGACAAAGGTGCAAACTAAGAAGGATGCACAAATACAGAACGGGGAATCTGTCAACTCCAAATACTGTATGACTGCAGTGTATCATTATCCAGGGGACAGGGTGGACAACTTGTATCACACCACAACTAAGGAACCCCGGGAATTAGAATGGTATAAGGAAGTGTGGGTAGATCTGGATGGGGATGGGGGAATATACATGACATGCACCCCTGATGAGTAAGCTAGAAGGGGTTAGAGTTTACAAGGTGTATGTAGAGCATGGATGCCAATAAAAGGGACACCTGCTTGGGACGAGACAGTGTTGGAGGCGGAGCACTACAGGAATGCTAATAATACTAAACAGTAGTTTGTTACTTTGGATGTAATGAAAGGGGGGAATGTAAGGAAGGAGGGGGTCGGTTTAGCCCCCCCATACATTCTATGCGAAAGGGACCACTTGCTCTTGCACTGGTGGAGGGACGCCTTCCTTGCCCTTCTGTGGCCTCAGGGCAAGCAGAAGTGGGGCTATTGCAAGACACACTTGGACTCCATTTTGTGTCCCCTCGACTCCATCTTTGGACTAGGCCGCATTCTGATATTGCAAAGTCTCCGCTCCCCTCAGCAGCGCCGTGCACAGCGAGCACTGATAGCCCCCACCTTTTTCCTCCCGCGCCTGTGCCTCCCAAGTCCCTTTCTCACAGATGCTCTGAGACAAGTTGTTGCAAACAAACAGTGTATTCTTTTCACCTTTCCTCTGAGATCACTGTCCTGTGTGTGACCGGGCCGAACCATGACTTGTGGCTCATCTATCTAAACAAACCTTCTCCTGCACCTCTCACCCCTAGTGTTGGAAAATGACTGCCTGTTCCGCCCTGTTCCCCTCCAAAGCTATTCTTTTGATGTAGCTGAAGTGTGACCCTTCCCTGCTGACAACCCCAGAATGCCCCCAATAAAACCAGGCTCCTGTCACAGTATATTCTTCCCAAAACTAACATGTGTCATTCCACCCCATCCCGCTGTGATGTGCCAGACCTGACACTTATCAATCCCGCTCCCCACAGGTTATCTGAGGGGCAAGATGCCCACACCCTTAACCTCGCCAGTGACCTAAAGTAAGATAATGCAAACACATGTGTACAATTTATAGGCCTCTCGTAAAAACATTAAAGGTGTAGTAATGATAATTATTTACTGTATGGCTAGGATAAGTGTGTAGATTAGTTAGCCAAAACCAGCCGCCTCTCTGGACCTGACCCAACCTTCACCTTGCACGGAGCGGCCCAGATGAACAATGTGATGTACAACCTCCCGCCAAGTCATCAGCCAATCGCATAGTGCCGGCCCTTACAGCTCTATACTCGCACCCCTACCCTAACCTATCAAAATGTAACTTGTAGCCTGTATAGAAATCATCACTGATGAGGCTGTAATCCTTTAAAATGTATTGTTTCTGTTTTGTTTGCCAGAGCGCTCTCAAGGCAGCAGAGTTCTCTGGATGCTGAATCTTATATAAACCTTTGCTGACTCTCAAAACCAATCTCTTGGTCTCATTCCCTACTGGGATGTGTCCTTTATTCTGAGTTTTATTGGTGATGTGGGGAGTGAGCTCCTTCAAGAACAGAGAGAGAAATGCAGGAGAAAAAGGAGAGGGAACTAGAAAATGAAGAGAGACAGAGAGAGATAGTGGAGCAGAAAGGGAGCAGAGGAAGTCACAGCTGGTCAGATTGGCAAGGGAACAAGCGTGCAGGGAGGAAGACAAAAGAGCAATAAGGGTGCGGCAGTGCTGGATAGGAAAAATAATTGGGTCAAGGGGAGAGTAGGCAGCCTGAGCCAGACATTGCGTGTTCACGAGGTCAGAGTGGGACAGAAGGGAGCAGAACTGGCCTAGGAGATTGGACAGGAGGCAGCAGGTATAATCTTGCAGACATCAATTTTAGCACAAAAAATAACAGAGACTCGACATCGAGGAGATTAAGTTTTGCTTATGACTTTTGTAGCAACGTGGATACAGAATCTGACAATGACGATAAACACAGTGGGGACGAGAGGGAGGAGCAAGGAGAGTCACAGTCCATAGGGACAGATAAATGTGCATCAAGCGAATTTCAGGCTGACAGTAGAAGGAGGGACGGACTCAAGGGAGCCAGAACAGCAGAGGGACGACATGTGCACCACACACAAGACATGTGTTAATAGACTAAGAGATCTCCCAGGAAGTAGGAGAGGGGAGACCGCCATAGCATGTTCAAGATGACGATTGTCTACATCTTATGATGACAGCAAAAGGGTACCCACATTGGAACCAGTAAATGTATCCACAGTGATTGATGATGAGAGAGGGCCTCGACAAATTAGATTGTATCAATGGACACCGGAGGAGAGGGCGGCATACTCACAGATGCCCTTATTAGAGAGAGGGGGGGTCGAGACCTCAGTATGTGCCATGGAAGCACACGGACAAGGAAAATGTGAAGTGTAGGTTACCATCATGGAGTGTAGCAGCAGGGAAATGGATTTATGAGAGGGAGAAGATGACAGCTGGCCACAGGTTAGCGGTGGGTGGTGTAAAGGGACTATTAGTATCCATACTAGGAGACGCAGCTGATGACTTATGGAAGAGGGCGGGATTCCCAGGGGTGACGACACAGAACACAGAGCACGACGGTGCACCATTGCAAATTGCAGGGCAGCATTATGGCAAGCAATACAAACACAATACCCAGACACGTCAGACATTGGTAAGATTATGTCATGCAAAATGAGGCAAGGTGAAGACCCCGTACAGTACATTCAGGAGATTCAAGAGCTTTGGTGCCTCAAAAAATCGAGAGCCTTGGGACAAAATATTCGCAGTATTTTATCACATCCTATTACAGGGATCACCAGAGCCAGTACAGAGGATTTTGAATAAATTGATGTGGATGGAAGCAAAGATATGTCCAGAAATACAGCTCACAATAGAACACCATTGTAGATTGTGGCAGGAGAAGGTTGAACAAAAGGCAGAATACAGGAAGGTAGATGAGCCCAAGCTGGTGCAGTGGAAGCTATCAAAGTATGCAATGGAAGGGGCCCCGATAACCAGCCCCACCCCACAAGCACAGCCACAGTATCAACAACCACAACAGTTTGCACCACCCATGGGAGGAGGGTATATAGGGTGGGGCAGTCCACAGCAGGGCTTCTGGGGAAGGGGAGGTTTGCCCAGGGGTCGTGACTTCGGCCCACAGATACATCACAACCTAGATGGATTTCCAGGGGGATTTAGGGCTTATGGACAGCAGATGCAGCCAAGCCCTGGGGATTTTTCCGGAGGTTTTCCAAGGGAGGGAGCCACCACAGGGTTGGACATTCGAGAGCTAGGACACTGCAAGTATTGCAATGGTGTGCTCAATAACGTTATTTGTCGAGCACTCCTTGTTTGCCATATTAGAGAAAACTAAAGGTACATTGACTACACAAATAGCTTCAGGATATGAGAGAATTATTTCAAAACCATCGACTAAAATTGTTAGATGTAGAATAGTGAATCCAGTGACATTTCTAGCGGAGTTGTTAGGGAAAGAGGATTATGTACATCTTTGCACAATGAATGAGTTTTATGATGACATTCCCCATGTTAGACAAAATGCCCTCGGAGAGGAGAGGGGTGTTCTCTTTATTGGTGGTTCTTCAAAAATGTATCAAACAACAGGTAAAAGGAATGCTGGGACGGCAGTAGTGAAGCTAAAAAAGAATGGTGAATTTGAGGAGGTGACAAGTGCGAGATTGCCTTCGCATTGTTCAGTACAGGCTGCAGAATTAGTGGCACTCCGCGCGCACACTCCATCAATATGAGGATGAGGAAGTGACAGTGTATTCTGACTCCACCTATGTGACAGCAACCCTACACGCAGGATTGTGTAAGTGATTGCAACCTAGCACTTCACCTAAGTCAATGCCTAGCATGTGATGCACAGCTGAAACCCTTAATTAATTATTTGTGTCTATAAATTCTTTTATTTCTGAACGATGTACCACTTATATCACGCCCCTTTCGTTTAACCATCCCCCCCGGTCCGACCGAACCAGGATTCAGGCTGGTTTGCAAAGTTAAAATATTTATTTTATGGATTCACAATATATATCACACTATTTTAATCGGGTACACAATGATCACCAATGGGGTGATGTTACACTAAACAATCTCTTTAATCACAAGGAGTAATGATGGGAAAAATAATGCAGCACGGAAATAATACTTTTGTAGGTTCAATCAAATGCAATGTGATTACTATTTCCCCCTGCACACTCTTCAATCCTCGCAATATGCAATATAACGATATAGAAGGAGAGAGAACAGGTTTCAGGAATGCAGAAATCAATACGATATATCAATCCCAATTTCCCCCAGCCATCACAGAGAGAGAAACAGGAATGATTGCAAACTTGTCAAAAATGATTTTAAAGTTGGCTTGAATGAAATGGTAAAAACACTGAAAATGGTTTTCAATTCACTGAGATTGTTGAAATACTAATGGCAGCCACTTTTGTATGGGTTCAGACAAACACTAGCAATGATTAGAGAGTAATAAGCAAGTACAAAACTTAATTTTGAGGCTGGGTGCAATGAAAAGCAATTTCACACGTTATAGATTTTGGCCAAACGAAAAATTTGCGCCAAACTTTTGGCGTGCGGTAAGAGTGATTGCGGAAAAACTATAAGGAGATGCCATTGTGGGTTCTTAGGAAAGCTTAGGACGCTAGCTTCAAGTAGACAGTTAAATTTCGTTTCTAGCATAAAGTATGAAGAAGTTATGAACGTATTGGAGGTCATTTTTTCAGAAAGAGGCAAAATGTAAAACAAGAATGTGCATTTTAAAATACAAACAACATTTCTTTGCACTATGAATAGACTATGAAGATACAAACCACATGACAGCACAAGCACCAGATCAGGACTTCACCAATCAGGTTGTTGCCTGCCGAGACGCTTGCCTTTCTTCAGATAAAATATATCAGTGCAAAGATGATTTTATCACTAATATTACAGAAGGACTATAGGATAAGAGATAGAGTTCAGGAAAGACAAAAGGATTTCTTGTAATGCAGTTCTCTATTTGATTTGGATAGGGATGACTATAGATAGTACATAGGCTAGTAAAAATCCTATACTATGGATACTCACTACAAATGTTTTGAATGGAACCATCAGGGATTCCGGTCAAAGATTTCTGGCACAGACTTCTGGGACACCAGACTGGACGGGTCAGCGATCAGCAAGGTCCTCTGGACACCGCACGGCAGGACTGGACTGGATCTGCAATGGCTCTCTGGTCTGCACAGCACAGCATGGCTGAACGGGGTTTAATCTGCCCTTCTGGTTATGAAAATGATTCTTTGGCAGACAAGCAGTTACAGCACAGCCTGGATGCTCTTTTTGGTTTCCCCTTAAGTTGAGGGATGGGTTCTGGAAGTTAGGCCCAGCTGAAAGTAGTTCAGCTATGCTCTGAAAATGGGCCTTTCTGCTTGCAAGGTTTCTGTTGTCTGGAACAAGGAGTATGGATGGTTCTCCTACAGAGTGCTTTGCCAAATTCGAGATGGTGGGTGGATCAGTCTTTTTTTCTAGATCCTAAGCTGTCTCTATTTATGTGTTTCATAAAGGGGTGGGTAAGCTGAATTATCCTAGGCGCACCCCCTAGGTAGTCCATTGGCAAAAGTCTGCTCTCTACCTTGATTGGAGGGGAAAACAGAGTGTCATCAGGATGATGTGGTTTATGAGACAGGGAAAACCTCCCCTTTGCCTTTTGCACATAAATCTATTTTTGATATAATATATATTTACATGTGTACAATCTTGATACCAATAACATACATATATAACATATTTTGTGGCGCAAACCCTCTTCCATTCCTCGTTTCTGTGAGATCTTGGGTGTGTATTTGACAACTTTTCGCACTTTTTATCCGGGACACAGAATCTGATTTGTCCATAATTTTATACATATGTGCGCATTGTATATGGGCATAATCGTATGAAGTTTCATGCTTCTGACATGAATACAATTGCTACAAAACCAGAATTTTCACTGTGCCTTCTCAGAACATCGCACAGAGATCTGGGTCCTTTTAAAATGTGCCCAAAAAAATTAACATTAACCATACTGTAATTTTACAATTTTTACAAATTTGCACAGTCCTTTGTCAGTCTTTTTAGAAATATGCTTTCTGTGCATTGAGAATGCACAAAAATGTCTATCCCTGCCTCCAAAGGTTTCTTGTAGCTCAAGAGCAATCCCCACCTTCTTCCTCTGGCAGAGGCCACTCTTGACACTTCCAATCTGCATATTCTTTCAGTCAAGGAAGGTTCATTGTCTCCTCCAGGAGCAGCACCAGTGCCCCTCCCCTCTTAATCAACACTTGAATGTGAGTTCCTGGGCCAGAGAGCAGAAGGGAGGTGCATTGCTCAGTGGGGATTTTGCTTTGTAGTTGTGTGAGTCAGGCTTACTTGAAAAGTCAGTTTTGTTACATTTTTCTTTGTTGAAAATAAAACGTACAATTTTAAAACAGGCAATTCTAACTCTAATTCCAGTTTCGAAATCATGGAGATTAAATAGTTACAACCTATATTACTTTTGATACTAGGTCATTTAATTTCCAGCCATTTGATATCAATTGCACAAGTTTAAGCTTCTGATGCAATAAATGAGAGCTGTCATACAGGCGGCTGTTGGTACTGCGCCCATATTTTGACAGATTTTCACAGGCAAGCACACTTTTGACTGTGGATATTCTGATGATAGATTCCACATTTCCTGACATTGTGGGTTCATATTGATTCCTTAAATGAAGTGACGGGTAACACCCAGCAAAGGTATTGGGTGTTTTGTGGTGTTTTGATCCGGTATTCTGTATTTTCAGCAACCAAGAAAAAGGGATTTAAGAGCAATTTCTGGGTTTCTTGCAATAAAGCACTGCCTTTCATGCAGTTTCCATTTTTACTTGGTAGGCAGCCCAGTGACAGGTTTTGTTAGTGTGGTCTCCTTTCCCCACTGACAACAGGCAAAGTAGATTGGCAGCCATCTTTTCCTGTTTCGATGCACAATTTTCATAGGTTTGGCGCGCATAGGGCTTTTGCGGCCATTTCGCTGATTCTTGTGCCATCATCACACAGTGATGCCACAGGGCGGAGCCTAGTAGGTTAAAACATCCCACAATTGTCAAGCTGGAAGACGAGGGGCTTCCTCTGTGCAGACAGCTCACCAGTGCAATATGATCTGCTATTGGATAATCTTATTAAAGCATTGAAGCTTCCATTGGCTATCTGTAACGCTCACCTGATTCCCGTAGAGGCGCCGGTCTTGACTGGGCCTATACCGTATCTTCAAAGGTGATGTGTAACACACGGCTGGCTCTTTGGGCTGGACCTCTGTGCACTGTATGTCTGACTCGAAGGGTAAGATGTCTGCAGATAGAAAATATGGGATTAAGGAACTGGGTTATTGAATGTCTCTCTCTTCTTCCCTTTCTCTTCTCCTGTAGAACCCCAAAGGTTAACGCTCTCACCTTAGGTAAGTGAACGCTGTGCTCTCCATCTGCCTCGGGGCAGGGTGCTGTAACCAGTTTCTTCACTGGATAAGGGGAGCAGGCCTCTTGACTTCAGAGGACTGCTGTCCGTCGTTTACTGCACGAACGGTAGGTTTCGAGTAATTCTAATGTCTTTAAAGTCTTTAGTAATGATGTTTCTTGTTTTGCAGGGTTCCGGCGATGGCGGATGATGGGCTGAAGTGAGTTGAAGATGGAGCCCGTGTGATGAATAGAAGCGCCTGGAAGCACGTAAGTAAGCGCTTGTTGCCTGCTTCACGATGCGCTCTAACTGTCTTTTTATTTTGCAGGTACAAGTTCGGAGCGGCTGCAGGGTGCCGGAATACCCACTGGGTTAGATGTGGAAAGGAGTAATGGCACGTGAGTATTAAAGTTCCCCAATGTCTTTAAACGCACCTTGTTTTGTCTTTCAGATGCGGGATGCAGCGCCGAAGGCCTCCGGAGCGTGCGAAGAGTTGGTAAGCTTTTGTCTTTCAGATGCCGGAATGCAGTGTGAAGACCTCCGGAGCGCACGAAGAGTAGGTAAGCCTTTGTCTTTCAGATGCCGGAATGCAGCGCGAGGCGTTGGTGACAGCCGATGGACCAGGTAAGTGAAGAGCTGTCACTGAAGACCGTAATGCTAACCTGTTCTTTCTTGTCTTTATAGGTGTTGCTGAAGACTGGATTCAGGATGGTAAGCCTTTTTCCTTAGGCCCAGGATCAGATGCAGAAGACACGATGAGCGTTCTGCTGCAGAGGATGCAGAATAACGCAAAGCAAGATTCATCCATCGGGTGTGGTTTAAATAGCCTCCTGTAGTGCTTAGGTGTCTCCTTCCACAGCCACGCCTAGGTAAGAAAAGAGTTCCTGCTTTCCAGAAGAGTTCCAGTGTTCTGAATCTAGGTAGTGGCTCCTGCCCCACCCAACAGGAAAAGTAGTTCCAAACAGAAGAGGATCAGAGGCTCAACTGGCAGGCAAGTAAGCAGCATGGTCTGCTGCAGGTAAGTCCACCCAAGCATTATGAGCCCGGCGCTTCCAGCGCTGGGACTGGGCATATTTATGAGCCTGGTGCCACTGGCGCCAGGACTGGGTCCAAAAGGTCCCAATTGGGACTGGTTGGCACTCGGAACCTGGGTTATGGATCTGCTTCCAAGGGAGTTGGGAAAACCCTGACCTTTTGGAAGCAGAGATCATGACACTATCGCAGTCATGAACTGTGCAGCCCACACTAAAAGGGCAGATTTGATTTCTAGCTTTAACAAAGCTGCAGATGTTGAAGCCAAAAGGGCACCATATTTCCCAAATATTTCTGATTTTGAAGTAGAAAGGCTTGAGCAATTGCCAGGTCGGAGCACGATGATAAAGGAAGGTTTAATATCTTGTCTATTGTATAGTTAATTGAACTACAAGGTCGAACCCCACAGGAAGAACAGGACTTATGAAAAAAAACAGGGGTGTTCTTTATCCCCCACTGAAGCTTTATGGAGACATGACACTACTGGAAAGCCAGTAGTGCTTTTAGCATATTTGAAGGTGGCGCTGGAACAGCTTCACTATCCTGCGCACATCGCCAGAGAGAGTCTTGCTGCAACAATCTCAGAAGACTGGATCACGCCAAATGTATTAGAAAATGTGGCACAGTTTATTGTGATCTGTATTATATATCAGAGGTTCACAGCAGGGAACACTTTAAGGACAGTGATAGGAGCAATTCCAAGGCCTAATATTCCTTTTCAGCATCTACATATAGATTATGTGGATATGTTACAAGTATGCAATGGATACAGATATATGTTAGTAGTAGTTTGTCCCTCTTCCAGATGGATCGAGGCAGGTCCATGCATGCACCCGATGCCACATGCGCTGCCAAGTTCCTTGTGCATGCAGTGTTTCCCAGATGGGGTGTGTGCGAAGCCCTGCGGTCTGATAATGGCCCACATTTTCTAAATGAGTTGTTTGAGCAAATAGTTCTTCTATTAGGTATAAAAACATACATTCTCATCTGTTCTTCACCCACAGACCAATGGTATCTCTGAGGGATTAAATGGACTTCTTAAAAAAATAATAGCCAAATTGAAGATGACTCTGAAAAAGGAATGGCTGCACTGTGTACCCTTTGCTTTTTTTGCACTAAGAAATCAGCCTGGCTCAGATCACCACCTGACTCCCCATCAGTTGGTGACTGGACGTCTCATAAGAATACCCCTTCCTCCTCCCACTCGAATAGAAACTGATGCCCACAATGTAGCAAGGGCTTTAGGTGATGAGATGAATGATTATTTAGCAAATATGACCGCTAGTGCTTCTTTTATTTCTCAACAGGTCAAAACAGCGGATGGAAGGATCGAAGAAGATTGAGGAAGATAGCCAAACCAGTGATCTCAGTAAATTGTTAAAACAGCCTCGTTTGTACCCAAGGGACAAGGTGCTAGCATTAGGTTTTGTGCGTACTTGAAATAACCCCTGTTTTGAAGGCCCGTACCTCGAAGAAGAGGTCACACCTACAGCAGTTACATTTAAAAACAAAAGAGACTGGCTGCATCTGAATGACGTAAAGCTCCACAAACGAGAAGGACCTACACTTCAGCTCTGACAGTGCAGCAAGAGAAGAAGTTCCACGGATGACAAGTTCGGCTACCAAGGGCAAAACAAAAGATTTATCAGATTAAAGAACATTTCTGAACTTTTTTTAGCCATTCCAAAGCCTGAAGGGAAGTGAACACAGAAAAAGTTCCAGGACACTTTTAGTTAGGAAAAAGGAACAATGTGCTAAAAAGCAAAGCAACAAAGCATACACATATAACATTTCATGTTACCCATAACTGTAACGTTTCACACATTCCTGTATGCTGTTTTTACCTATATTCTTCGCTCTTACCCAGCTTTAGTAAGACGACACGCGGACGCTATTATATTTCTTGGGAATCCTAAAAACAGCCCTATGATTTTCAGAATTATTAGTGCAATTATTTTGCAAGTTTTGTTGTAGGAAGGAATAATTCATAAAGGTGATCTTAGCATATACATTAAGAAAAAATATTATAGAGTACAGTAAATACCATGCAAGTGAGAAGACCAATACTTTCATTTGGATTGATGCTTATATTGTCATTGGTACAATTGTCTGTCTTTTCTTCCGCATTATTACAGTTTTTCGACAGTTGATTCTTAATAACACAGAGGATATTTTGAGTGATGATACTTCTATAGTTATCCATAGCAAAGGAACAGACAATGTTTTCCCTAATGTTTCTGAACAAATTGTTCGAGCAAAGAGAAATGCTGAAGAAGATATCAAGGATATAACTCATATCTTGATAATTCTGCCCATTTGAAGAGTAATATGTGGTATAAACATATGAAGGAGGTGGGGAGGAGGACGTTAGAGGAAAGTTGCTACGCGTGTTCTCTCCCCCCTTATGCCACGAGCACAGCCAGAACATTCATTGCAAGAGAAATACCTTCACATGATGTGAAGTGTCTCAGCCATTAAGCAGTTTACACAACAGGAGGACAATTGGAAGGAAAAAGGGCTACTCTAAGATGGAGGTCAAGAAAGACATTCCCATATGAGATGAATATGTAAAATACACAGAAGATGGAAAAGGATCTAGGTTGGGTGAGCAGAATGCTCTTGTACGGACACAGTACCATGTCTGGAGACCAGATAAGAATAGTCGAACAGAAACAATTGAATTGAGCAGATAATTGGGAAACACCAAGATTACCAGGATGTTGGAAAAGACCTCAGATGTTGGTATATGAATGAGTGGCAACCAGCACAGCATGGGAAGATGGAATGCTAGCTTGCAGTGCACATCTATTGATGACAGCACTGGTGCAGATTGTGCAAATAGGGAATGACAAATGTCTGAAATCATGGGCCAAGTTTGCAAAATTATTGACATGGGTCAAAGATGAAGTAGTCCCTGTATCCATAACACCAATGAAGAATACTACAATATGTTTCTGAAACAAGTGATAGACTAAAGTTGGAGAAAATAAAGAATGCTAGCAGATAATTGGTGTCCAAAGAATGAATGGTTGATACTGCTGTTCTGATGTACAACTATTGGGCCTGTGGATCCATAGCTTATATGCAGCTGCGTAAGAACTGGGGAGGAATATGTTCTATGGTGATCATACATGTTCCTTCATTGGTGATTCCCTAAAGTGACCTCCACATTGAAGACTTTCTGAAAATGGATGTGCATCAAAGAAAGGAGGGGTCACTCAACCTTTGGCAGAAAAGAGAGAATTATTTACAGCAACATCGATAAAGGTTTATGGTAATATTCCAGATGACGATAAACTATTTGGCAAGATGGCAATGATAATTATATCTATATTTATGCCAGGACTCCAGACTGCAGTAATTGCCAAATGGTTACAAATCACCGCATTGGATCTGCTACGAACAATCAACACAACTATAGAAGGATTCAATGTGATTCGAGAAGAATTTAGGGCCATTCGATTGATGACCCTTCAGAAAAGGTATGTCTTGGACTTCATTAGAGCAATGGAAGGAGGCGTCTGCGCCAATATCAGGCCTTCTTGATGTACTTACATACCTGCACATGATGGAGAAAATGCAACCCTGACTGAAGCAATAACGACTTTCTCAAGCTTACATATGAAAATGGAAGAAGAGGTAGATGAGACTGAAGGGGATGACTGGTTCTCGTCCCAGTTTTCATGGATTCCGACCTGGATGGTTACAAATGTAAATACAATAAATAAATAAATGGTGAATCCCTTCAAACTAGTAGGAGCAATACTAGTGTTGGTGATGCTGGGATTCTGCATTGTGAGAATCATCATTGAACAGTGTCAAAAGACAGCAAAGAAAGCTGCTGGGATGAAGATAATGATCAACATAAATGCTGAAACTGGTGAAAATATGCAAAACGAGAACACCACCCTTGAAAATATAAAGGACAGTCCTCTGGCACCCCTAGGATCGAAGTTCTACTACTCTAAGGAGTGCAAGAAATATATAGGACATTGGGTATTCTGTGAACCATCTGGGGAGTGCTGCTATATGGCTTGGAGTGTGGATAAACACATAAAAAATGCAGGTCACCGTGCAGGATGACAAACATTTTGATCCCAAGGAAACCGCAGTGTGAAGAGAAGGTGGAGAAAATTGAGGAGGTGGTCGAGAACTTGACCAGAGGGGAGAATGTAGAGAAGCAGCTGGCGTCATCTCCAGTGCCCACCCCCTCACCTCTGTCATATTGGAAGAATAGCAGGAAGACTCTGTGCATGACACCAAGTATCATCCCAATACAGGATTGAAGATATGAGCGATGTTATGCACTCAGACAACTGCATCAAATGTACCCTCGCACTGATGTGGTGGAAGGATGTTGTCGGTATACACCACTGGACATAGAGGAGTTGTACATGAAATCAGACAAGAGCAAAGTCATGTCATGAAGAGAAGATACTAAGATGCACTGAAACGATAGGGGAATGCTTAAAGAATGATAATTTAACTGAAGTAACAAGAAAAACATGTATGAAGAGATGAAGAAATCATATACACTAAAGAAGATAAGTAAACAGATGAGTAGCAAATGTATATACGCAAAAACACAAGGTAGATGAGACATACAGAAGCTTGCTGCAGTAGGACTATAACTTGAGGAAAGCGGCCATGTTGAAACGATGGACGTCGGAATTGTGTCAAAACTACCTCAGAAGACAAACCAAGGCTGTGAAGCTTTACGACAATGAGGAAAGAGTTTTCGTGCAAGGAGCAAAGAATATTTGTTTGGCTGAGGCTTGGGATGAAACATCAAGAAATAATTGGAAGGTATAAAGGGAGTTAACATAGATAAGCTATGAACGAAGGACATATTTATCTTAGATTAAGCAGAAGTGAAAAAATGTGCAAGTGCCAAGTATTGAACAATTATGGATGCAGAAAGCACATGTAAGCTGGAACTGTGAAAGTCTTCAGAGGCCAAGAGAAGTAATGACACTCGGTATAATTGAATCAAATAGCAGTAAATAAAAGGTCAAAATTGACAATTTGTTGTCTACTGACTCGGGGTGCAAGGCTCGAAAACAAGGCCTATTCATTAAGCTTCAACTGGAGATAGCAATGTACTACATCCCCTTAAAAGTCCCAGAGAAGAGAACAGCCAGCAAGGTCTACTACAAAGGAGAAGCCTTGGCTCATGGTCTACCTGATGAGAGATGGTAGGCTAATTGACCAAAATGGGCAGAGGTCTGATGTTGTTCCCCGCACCTGGGTTTCGTTTTGCTTACGTGCTGCTAACTAACCGAATGTCCAAGGTTGGGAGAGTATGCCAACCAATCATAAGCGGCTATGTAGCACCATGCTATACATTGTTGCAAAAGCCAATCCACAGTTACTGTTTCTCTATAATCAGTATTATACGTATTTAGAGGTATTTTGAGGCGTGCCTAACAGATAAGGGGCAGCCAATGATGTTATTAACGCTTATACATATTATAGGTATATATGCTCTCTTAACCAATCCCTCCCGTCGATAGGTTTTACTATTTGCCACGTAGGAGGACGTCATAAACAGACCCACATTGAGTTATAATGTCTTTGTATAATGGAAATATTATTGAGAGTGAGTAAACTGCAACTTGTTATGCTTGTCAGGTGCCCTACTTTATTTGAGCTGACAATAAAGCAGTACTTTTCCATAATCTTTGAGTCTGTCTGATTATTTGGGTCCAAGGTCGTTTATTATGGTAATTCCATTCTGCACATGACATATGCCCAAAGGTGCCAGAGCACACCAGCACAAGCAAGCAGTGCTGGGAGCGCACTTCACAATGGCAGGTCATTAAAGGGCCCATCATGGTAAAATGCGCTGCCCAGCAAAAAAGGGCATTTCTATCACTATTTTCCCGGATTGAAATTCAAGGGAGACAGCAGCAGTTCAGGTGGCTGCTGTTCCACTTAAAACATGCATGACAAGGTTTGCCGTGCATCACCTACCCTCTTGCACCTGTTACAAACAGGAGCAGGGGAATGTCTCTGTTTTCTACGCTTTTCAAAGACCCTCCCATTTCTGAATTTGGGATGCGATTTAAAATGAGAGGAACTGCCTTCCTACATCTGCAAATGTGAAAATGAGGTGTAACAGTGTATCAAAGCCTGTGCAACATAGATTGGGTGCACCCATTTTTGGCGCAAGTGGTGGGGTGCGCTAGTTTTTAGAATCTGCCTCAATGTACCTTTGCAGTAAGAAGACATTCTTCCAAAGTGCATTCTATTCTCTACAGTCAATCTCACATGGGCAGAATGCACTTTGAGTAAAGCAATCACACATGTTCCCAGCCTTGTCCATTAACTCTAATGAACATTTATTTTTATTTTGTATTTTCTTCAGGGAGCATTAGAAATTAAGTATCATTACATGTATATGGCAGATGACCAACATGTGTTTCATGTCCCTGCGTGCATGCATGTTGAAGGTCACAATGGTTATTACTGTAGCAAAACAAAAGTGATTTAATGCAAATAAGAAATCTGTATTAAAGGTGACCTCAAATGAAATGTGTAGTGCCCCAGACTAGTATCTATTTCATGAACTCATTTGCAAAAGGGCTCCACAATGATTCTGAATATTACTAAATATAAGGTGCCCCCTGCGTACATAATGGGCCAGATTCTAAGCAATATTTTGCCGCAGTTGAGGAGATGCACTAGTGCATCCCCTCACTTTCACTAAAAAATGGAGACCAATTCCATAAGGGCGTCTGAAGAAGCACTTAGACACGGCTCATTCAGAACCCCTTTTTTCCTGCTGTGCATACTTGCACAAATAAGGGGGTGCGTCAGAGCATTTAAAAGCTCATTCCGAATTCAGAAATGGGATGCACTTTTAAATGCACTGAAATGAGAGTCACTCCCTGCGCCTTTTGAAACAGGCGCGGGGGGAGTTACAAATCATGACAGGCTCATTTCTGACCCTATCATTATTTGTTTTTGAAATGTGAGAGCCGCAGTTGAAACCATGGCCATCACACCTCAATTTCTATCCCCCAGTGTAGTAAAGCAATGTCCATACTTGGATTAGGTTGCTTATAAGTAAGTTTACTTCCAGTTCTTCAGTTACATGTTATAGGACATAAAGACATAAGGTATAAGACATAAGATAGATACTGAGATAGATAGATCTAAGATAGACAGATCTAAGATAGATAGATCACCGGCACCCATCACCTTCTCTCACTCATACATCAACATTCCACTTGGTACTTGCATGACATCACAGTACCATAGTGGCTAGCTCAGCTGGCTCAGGCAGTGCCTGAAGAGTGTGACATAACACATCTCCCTCCTTACTGAAACATCTACACAAACAATAAGCACTTTACATATAGGCAAGTCACATCACCATCCACCACACAGCTTCACAAGAAATCCCACAGCTATGCAATTCCAAACTTCACCTACATATCCAGGTCACCCTCAATACCAACACAAATCACCTTCTGTCTATCCCTGCCACGGAAAAACTCTAGACTCTCACCATAGACACATGCCAGCCTATACACCAGGCTAAAGCTACCCTACAAACCAAACACTCGCTAACATAACATATATCCTTACGCCCGCCCCTGCCACAGGCGAGCCTCCAGGCTGCCACCCTGAAGCATGGTTTGTGATCCTGGCGCAATACTAGACATCCAGGAAAACAACAGAATCCCCATACCTATTGAGAGAATTCATAAAACCACTAACCACTGCTGAAATATCATCACTATGCCTACATCACGAATATACAAACGGATACAACAAAAGGACTAGGCCAGAAGAGCCCAACTCAACCACACCAAGATAAACAGATCCTACAACAACTCGAAGATACTGGCCAGGCATCTCCAAGACCACCAACAAAACAGTGGGTTGGACTAAACGCTCAACTCAATGGCAGCACTGACGAGTCCCATAATCCTGACCTTGGGGTACCTTGGCCTGGATTTACATATAACACAAAAATAAAACAACTACAAGGCAACTCTTCATCTTGGACAACATATTTCCGTTTAGCCAATGGTACCACCAGAGGGCGTCCCCAACCAGTACAACAGCTAATACTAAGATAACCACTACCACATCTTCATCCAACAAAACCACCTGTCCATTTCAGATGAGAGTTGACTTCTTCTAACAGTGCACTACTACCATTCCTAAGATCTTCCTAAAATCGCCCGACCACAACTCCCACTCACCTTAGTGCACTTCTCCACTTACTCACTCCTGCACCTGAAAGGGCGCTAGCCCCAGGATTTACCTCACACGTCCCCATAACCAAAAGAGGACTTTACTCACCATGCTTAAGTAAACAAAGGTGCTACCTCCGTATACAATGTACCTAAATCCACAGACCAAACTACTATGGATCCTACCTCCCAGCAACACTTAGTCATCTTAAAACAAGTGTCCCTTGCCAACCAATTGACACCTAAATGAGGCGCTACCTCAATACCGTCAATTTAAATAAAAACTTCCTCCATCTCATGGGGTGCTACCTAATACACATTTTTAAGCAAAAGCGCTACCCCATCTCAACACAGATGGACGGTAATCTTAACTGTCCTAACTCCTAACCTACCAAACAGACTAATGACCCAAAGTCATTTGAGCATGAACTAAGCTCACATCATTCATAACCAGAAACATATACATTAGGTTTACTTATTCACAGTCAACCTTATGTACAATGTATGAACCACAAATGACATTTATTTAGGCTTGGTGATTTAACATAAACATTTCCTACATAGTTCTTTTGCTTATCCATGTTTTGCATTAATCCTATATGCAAAATATTTCCTACATAGTTCTTTTGCTCGTCCATGTCCTGCATTAATTCTAAATGTCTAAAAGTCCAAAAGTCCATAAAACTCTTTGAACCTAAAAATCCTCAATAAGTTACACTAGCTCATTCACACACAAAGAGCTCCACACGGTATCACATTGCATTTAATTATGCACCTTTTAGTAAACTGTGTAAAAAGTCTATAAACCTGCAAATATTAAAGAAATGGTTAAATTCTAACTGCAGTGACTTAACCCATTCCATACACAGTCTCACCAGACCAGCATTTCTCATACAACAGTTTTCACCAAAGCTCACACTAATACTCAGTACAACAACCAACATTGCATTAATTAAGTTCTTAACTTAACTCACCCAAAAACCAGTGTTTCACATACAGCAGTTTCCACTAAAGCTCACGCAGCTGTAACACCAATGAAGCATTAACCAGCAATGCATTAGTTAAGTTTTTGTCCTAAATGCAAAACAAAATGAACTCCATCTCAACATGCATTTAAGCATTATACAGTCTCATACAAGTAGCATTGTACAACAATTTTACCAACATGTTGGCCGCTGCATAGCGCCTCAGTAGTGAGGCGGAGCGGCGTTACCTGCACCCGACCTCATGCGCGAAGGATGCCTTCCACAGTACTTCGCCACGTGGCCCGCTACATCGTACTCCTCACGGGCGGAGGATGTTTGCTGCATATCGAGCAGTACAGCGTTCCTCCCCACACAGTAAAATTAGAGCGCGTTCCCGAAACGCGGGATCGCTTCTCCCTTCCTAGTCTCCGTTCCATCCAAATCCAATTTAAACTCCTGTGCTCCTCCTGTGCTCTCTAGTAGACCAACGGTCCATTGAGCTCCTGTGCTTTCTGCTCTACGCGCTGTTTCTTCTCGCACCACTGAAAAGAGATCTGCTCAAACTCCCCAAGCACTGATCATCCGTGCACTGAACAGTCTCAGGAAAGATACTTGGCACATATATATTACGTCCATTGTCCTTCCGTTATGAAGAACATAAAGAAGCAATTATCCTTCCTTTACTTAATTTCTGTTTATGGGACCTTCACTGAGTGCACACAAAGGAAAGGCTTCACTTCAAATTAAAAAGAAACCCTTCCATCATATTGAGGAGCCTTTCACCACTCCTGCAGTCCCATTATGTTCCTTATGGCTACAGAAACATCACTTCCGTAGAAAACAGGCTCCTGGTCTGTTCATATAAGTCCAGAGGCACTTTTCTTAAATGGACCACCTCTTCTTTTGTCCCACAATCCATCATTCTAGGGCCACCCTTGTTGCATGGACCCCTTAGGCTTCTCATGCCCCGGGACCCTTCACTCCCAAAGCAATGGGCTGCAGGACCAGCACTACCAAAGCAACAGGCTGCTGATCCAATCTGCTGTGGTCCTCGCTATGGTCCTCCTCCTCCTCCTCCTCCCTCTCCTCCCTTGTCCGCCCTGGGTGATGGTTATGCTTACTTGGGGGCGGTGATGTCTTCTTCTTTCCTTGGTCCTGTTGGTTCCTGCACCCCCCGCAGCAGGTCTCTGCAGTCACCTTTCCAGCTTTCCATTCTCCAGGGTTCCTCTTCCAGAGATCCTCGTCGCCATTGTAGTAGGGCGCATCCCATCCTCGTCGCCATTGTAGTAGAGCGCATCCCATCCTCGTCGCCATTGTAGTAAAGCAATGTCCATACTTGGATTAGGTTGCTTATAAGTAAGTTTACTTCCAGTTCTTCAGTTACATTTTACAGGACATAAAGACATAAGGTATAAGACATAAGATAGATACTAAGATGGATAGATCTAAGATAGATAGTTCTAAGATAGATAGATCACCGGCACCCATCACCCAGGGAGGGAGGGACCAACTGACCCATAAACAGAACACTCAGCACAGCCTTCTCTCACTCATACATCAACATTCCACTTGGTACTTGCATGACATCACAGTACCACAGTGGCTAGCTCAGCTGGCTCAGGCAGTGCCTGAAGAATGCGACATAACACCCAGAGATGAAAATGTTTTTTTTCTCCTGTATTTCACTGGGATGGGCTCTTTAACAGCCCATCTCGGTGAAAGGTGCTCCCAGCAACCACCTGTTTGCTGGGAGCATGTCATACATTTGTGTCGGGCGCACACTAATGACACTAATGTATGCAAGGGGGCTGGACGGCGCATCTTTGCTCCTCCATCCAGCCCCTCCTCAAATGCTCAGGTCACCTTTGAGAATAAGGTGACCAGAGCATTTCAGCAATGAGCGTAAATGAGAGGAGTGCATTCTCTGCGTTCCTTTCATTTGCTCTGCTTTTTGAGAATCTGGCCCATTGCGTTGAGGCCGCAGATTTCTCCTAAAGCTACCTCAATACACACACAGTATCGACTCAGTCTGCTGCAATCATCACGAGGCGGAGCCATTAGTCATTCACTGTAGGTTTTCGATTGCTTATGCAGGAAAAATCCTGTAATTTTCCCCTGTGCAGGAATGCCCCTTTTTTTGTGAACCCCCGCTAGTCCAGACTCCCTGGTACCATGCTTCAGCAAGTTCTGAGTGAGGATTTGAGCTCCTTAAATGATACCGTTTCTTGTTCACTTTGAGCTTTCCCTTCATATAGTGAGAATAGTTCCTAGTCACTCATCTCTTGTGCCAAGCAGGTCAAAGGAATTACACCCCGGAGTCACTGCTCAGTGTTTGCGGTGGAGACAAATTCGCTGCAGGGAATCTAAGAGCGGGGTACTCAACCTGCGCTACCCGACGAGCCTCACAGAACAGTGTGGAAGTAGATCTGCGCTGCGTTGGCCGTAAAGCACGCCGCCTGCACCCACCAAATGCTTTTCTGCAGTAGATCGAAGGACACTGCGACGGTTCCTGAAACTGGTCATCAAAGCCCCTTTCCCTCTGAGAGTTCCGGATCCGAAACACCGATCACGGAACATGTAACACTCAGCACACTCTGCTGCGCTGCGCTTGGAGCCTAGTTGATATAGCACGGGTGGTGCTTCGGTAATGGACAGCGGCAAAAGACTTACAGAACTTGCAGCAGAACAGCAGGATAGCCTCTCCCCACGAAACACTCAGCACCGTCTGCTGCGCTCGGCTTGGCGTCAGAGCTGATATAGCAGGGCTGGTGCTTCAGTAATGGACAGAAGCAAAAGACTTGAAGAACTCACAGCAGAACAGCAGGATAGCCTCTCCCCACGAAACACTCAGCACCGTCTGCTGCGCTCCGCTTGGCGTCAGAGCTGATATAGCAGGGCTGGTGCTTCAGTAATGGACAGAGGCAAAAGACTTGAAGAACTCACAGCAGAACAGCAGGATAGCCTCTCCCCACGAAACACTCAGCACCGTCTGCTTTATTTACTCTTTTAGGATTCACGATTAGGCAGTGCTTTAGCTGAAACTATTGGATTTGTATGCAGGTGTGAGGGAAATGGGATGCAAGAAGGAACACACAACCTGTGGGGATTTTGTGGTCATTTACACACCCAGTGACTTCCCATGGTCATGGCAATCCCCGTGGCCATTCCTACCCACTATCTGCTTCTGCTCACCTGAAAAAATGTCTATGAGACATCTATATCATGCAGTAACCTAAAACGTTGTGCTACATAGGGTCGACCATTGTTATTCTTGAACATTCTTCTGGGAGTTCAAGGCTTGGCACTGTAAATGGATTCCTGGTGTAATAGAAATGACTTAACCAGGTTAACCATCAATGACTTGGTCGCAAAGCAATATGCATCCCTCTACATTAGTTCCCTGCAACGACGTTCAGTAAAAAGCACATATTGGCAAAGTCAACGGTTATGGGTTATCTCTATGTATCAAAATGCATTTGCCAAGCACTGATTTCATATGCCCAGGTACTAACACCTTTTTCCAGCTGCTGCCATCTCATGACCATGTAGTTCCATTATCGAAGGCTGTAAAATGCCTGTCCCATGCCTAAACTAATGCCAGATCTGTTGGCTTTGCCAGTGCCTGTAAAGTGCTGCACGTGATAGCCCTTCAGAGGGCAAACAGCAAGTGCCCAGTGTACAGTGCCATAGCAGAAGAGAGAGGGTATCCCGCCTTCTGTGAATCGAAAAGCGAGCCATGTCGCACATTTTGACGAACAATGGCACCGTGCCCTCCCCTATGGCAGCCCCCCAGGTCTCCCAGCGCTCAACACCCTTCCCTATGTCGTCTGTCAAACGCGTGCTAGTGGCATGTGTGTGTTTCTATGGCAACAATCTCCCCATTCCACGTTAGCGGCGCAGCATGCGCTCTTTGTGCTCACTTCAATGGAACGACTGCGATTATAAATATGAATGCAGCGTGTGTAACGAATTTTCCCATTCAACATCAATTAACATCGAACTGAACCGCACAAGTAAATCTTCTACCAATACCCGACGGGCCTACTCACGCACACAGTAAGTGCTCAGGTATATTGTGTACATTATGTAATACGTTTACGTTAAGTTGTGCTCTACCTAAGCGAGCACCAGCGAGGCGTACAGCGCCTTTTACTAGCCATATTGTGCAGCGCCCCTTGGGGGTCATTACCTACTGGTGCTGTCGTGCAGCCCAGGCCATTGTTTCGCCGCTCTGAGGACGGCCCACCGCGTCCCTTTTGACAGTCAACATAATTGGCTTTATGAAACGCAGCGCACTGTGTGAATGCCGATAAAATGAGCGACCGCGCAATTTCCGCGTAGGTGTAATTAGAAAAGAGGAGACGAGAAAAAGTGTCCAGCAGAGAAAATACGCGCAGGGACAATTGGAATCAACACGGTGCGACATGGCAGGAGAGATTACTGACAAGCTACTGTAACTCAAGCGAGCAGAGCTCTGCCCTGGCAGCCATGAACCGTGCAGCATTTATATCGCAGGGCACCTGGCGGTGACAGCATATAAATCAGTAGGCGCTGGTCTACAAGCTCCAGGTCAGGCGGCGTACTCAGTACACAGCGGGAGAAGCACGCATTGGCAAAGCCAGTGGGTTTTAAACCCTTGCCCCACCATATGTTATTAACACACAGATGGAGCTGCAGGCATTGCATGCTGTGTGCAACCTCAAATACTCCTACAATGCCAACATATATAACACATAATCACCATGTCTTAGGTAGCATGTCACAGGTGCTACCAATAGCACAGTTGGAGTCTCTATTATTGCCACCACATACCTAGCAAGTCACTATATGTTAGATATACTAACAGGTGCAGCTGTTGCCATCACATGTCAAATGCCCAATCAGAGCAGTTTCGAAAAACAAAATGGCTCCCATGGCAAAACACCAGCATATGCCCACCCCACCCCAGTTGCTCATCTAATGCCACACAGCAATGCACACACCCTCCAAAATCATTAAGACATGGCAGTTTAACTAGCTTTTTATTGGCTTGTACTTATAAGTAGGCATGTTTTTCAACAAGATTTGAAACTGAAATTCATTTTCATTATCCCATGTTTATGTTCATTGTCTAAATGAAGGGCACTTTCCTCGATGTTGCTGTCGCAAAAGCGTCCTTTGCTGCTTGCAGAATCTATTTTCCCAATAATGCTTGTTTTGGGAATGGGACTGTACCATGAGAAAGGTTTCGAACCCCTGACCGCGGTGAACAACCCCCTTCTCATTCTCAGGGCAAGGAATCGAGTACCATCAGTGGATAATAATAACACAGATTAATATAGGGCTTAGAAGTGATCTATCTACAGAAAGCTCCTATTCGAATTATGTGATGCAAGGACAATGCCGACATAGCGACATGTCTAGTCGATTGTGCTGGCTGCTGTTGTCTGATGGCAAAAGCTAGCAATGTGTGTGAGTACCTGAAACTGATGAGAGTACCTTACTGTATGCCGACAATATCATTGATATGTTGTGAGTAGGTGAACAAACCCTGGCAAAATCTAGCTACTGAAGGCAACTTGGACAAGTGATTGAAATACTGGCTAGGCAAATCACGAAGCTACATGGGCATGCCAGCTCAATGCCCACAGTAGCAACAAAGAAAACCTTTTCACTACACACATGCCAAAACAGTTGCCTTTGTCTACCTAGCCACAAACACACACACACACATAGTCTGGGAATTGTTCCTGAAAACATAGAACGCCAAGCAAAGCAAGTCATCCCCCTAACAACGTTCCGCTCACCTTTCAAACCTTCATTTTTTTGCAATTTCTGGCCGTTTTGCTCAAAGGCAAAGGGCAGCAACAAATATAATGGATTTTCAGTTTTTTTTCCCCGTATGTACGCAAATTGCACTTGCTGTGCAAGTTGAAGCCGTGTCACCTGAGTGCGGGTCCTCAAGTCCTGGGCTTTCAGGTAACAGGTGAATGCATTCTGCGAATTGTATTTTTTTTCTTTAACTGGATCAACATACAATGATTGTGCAAAGAAACCCCAGTGGTGTTTAGATGACTTACAGTCACTCCTTTATGATATGATTGGTTATTTATAACACACTTAATACCCAAAGGTTTCTAAGCACGTACCCGGGGATCAAACCTGTGTTGCTCCGTGCCGTCTTGCTTGCAAGGCAAGCACTTTGCCCCTGAGCTATCCTCACGAGACTTTGATCCACTAAACTATTCCAGGAACAAGAAAATGAGCCTCGTTACCTGTTACAAGACCATAAATGAATGCCAATTCCTCCTTCCTCTTATGTGATGCCTTCCTTTGGCATCTACTTGGTTCTCCCACCCTTGCCTTTGCAGGCATTCTCTGGTCCCTTTGATTAAGCCAACAACAATAAACCTTTCAGTCCTCCATTCTGGCATGCCAGGGCTATGCAGAAATGATCACACTGCCAAAGATTGTTGGGGCCATGTGGGAGTTTGGCAGCCTTCTTAAAAACAAAAAGAAAACTCTGAGCTAAGCTATTGGTTAAGCTATTGGCTGCATCAAAGGGTGCAGGGGTAAATGGATATGGGCAGAGCAGGCCTGTGTCCCATGTCTCTAGTCTTGTAGTGCTGCTGCCTTTTTAATTACACTGTTAATTATGTTTAAAAGCAAAGGCTGAAGTCCCTCTCCCAGGTGGGAGCATTGGATAGGTTGCCCCTGCTGCGCCCCTGGCCCCCAAGTGTGCCTCGGGATGCTGCCCAGTTCGTCCGCCCTTAGAAAACATGCCTGGCCCCAATAATGGCATCAGAAGCCTGGTATGGGACTGTATGTAAGGCATAATAATCCAAATAATAATAACAATACCTTTTTTGTTTTTGGTTAAACAAAACCATTTCAACAATTTAAATAAATTAATTCCTCATTAAAAAAGAACAGTTTTTAACATATGGATACTTAAATCTTCCAAAAATATGTAACAATTTACAACATCTACGAATTCCCTGTTCATACAAACCCCTTTCCATAAAACCATGCCTATAAAATGGGATCCAAATGATCGACTTGGTTTATTTACACTTTGCAGTGGGGCAGGTGTAACCTGCTGGGTCACAGCGTCTAACAACATAAGCTTAGGGCAAGTTCTTACTGCTTTTACTCTACAAATTGGTTTTAAGGACTGTATTCGGCTAAAATAGCAAGATATGTGCCAGCGGTCCTATGCAAAGAGGACTGCATTTACATGTTAGTTATTCACATGATTGCTGCCGCCAACCTCCTACCATGACTTTACCTACATTTGCCCCAATCGTGCCTTTATAAAATGCTGCAGATCAGATCCTCCCACCTAGAAAGGAAATCAAAATTAGATTGGTACCCGGGCATACAATATTCCTATAACCATTTCAGGCAACAGATATTCCCTCAAACTTCTCTCACTGGTGCATTATCGGTGCACTCCTTTGCGGGTGGTCCTTTGTGATTCAACGCCTAAATTAGGGGTTCCCCCACACTCCCATTTAAGCTCGTCTGATTTTTCAGGAGATTCTGATCATTTTCACGTAAAGTAAGACTTCCTTGCCAGTGCTTAGTAATGAAGGTGCTGATTCAGCACCAGTTAGCCTTCAAATCAGGCCAGGAAAGGAATAAGTAGATGGGGATACCTTATTTATGGCATCGGCAGAGGGAACGTGTATGCACAAGTACGAAAAAGGGGAAATCCCAGGTAAACGCACTCAATGGGGATGCCACATGTTGGGCTTCGCCCTAAAGACCCGCTTAGAACACATGACCTGTGCACCACGGTTTAGGGAGTGGAGAGGCTGAACTCAGGCTGCACATCCCCAGTAGACCATAGTCGCTGAGACAGCCCTGGGTGATGTAATCAAGGTCAGCGAGCCAGTCCCACGGCTGCTTCTGCGAGCCGAGGAAGTCGACCTGATCCAGAGGCACACTCACACAGTGTTAGTTGCCCTTTGGCCAATGGGTAGGGGAATGGAGAGGTGGAATGGAGCAACGTTCCATGACAAGCCAATCAGACGATAAGTGGGAAGTAATCAGCCCTCAGTGTGTCCACTACAGTGTTTGTGAAGGTCGCTATCTTGCAGGTTCCGTATGAATGTCTCCCTTCCCACTAGTTCGGGGTGTCTCGTGTTCCTTCCGATGTGGTGCTGACCAATTAATTAATTCATATCTTTAATGTGATTTAGTTTAAATAATAAACTTTACACATATTCATCATAACAATATAAAGCATGTATAAACATGCAAAATATATACATTTCTAAGATAAAATAAGATACAATGACCAATTGCAGATGAATAAAGGACCAAGGTCAGCACAAATATTTTTTACTAATTGCAAACTGTTTGCGCGACGAGTGGGAAGCATTGTGGCACCGCATGGGGAGGAGATGAGCTGGGAGAGAGCAGATCTGTTTGCTCCAATCATGTTTGATTTCGTATGCGCAGCTGTAGGGGTATGACATATATTAGCCAGTAATCTTTGTGAGAACCGCAAAGACATGAAGTTTGAAGTGCAACTGTTTCTAACTCCATGAACATTGGATTAGCAGTATAGAAGCGATGTTTGCTGTGTGTCAGTTTGTCAGCTCTCATCAACCATATCTGATTGATTTGTGCTGGCCCAGCTGTAATAAACAACGTTACTTCTCGCCCAGTGTGTGCTCTTTTTGGACTACTTGTGGTAACTATTTCTTAAAGGTTTTTGGAGAATCCCTGGTACATTTATATGGCACAGGGAACGCATAGCTAGTCCCAATTTTAATTCTGCTACTGCAAATGTATACAGGCTTGCACTCATTTCTTGGACAGAACCAAATGACATGCCCATAAAATATCACATCTGTTACTCTTCTTAGGTATGCTTCCCTGGAATGTGTAAACATAAGTCCTCTTGTTGGCTACTGAAATGCATTAGCACATGATAAGCTCCCTCAGAGCCATTCAGAATGCTTGGAATGCGGTTGGCAATCTTCAGTATAGACCTTGCAACACACATTTTGACTTGAGAAGCAGCATACAATCATTCACTTTCCTTTTTAGTTGTACAACTCCAGTTGCTAAAAACCTCGTAGACCTCAGGAGGAGTGATGAACTCTTGGGGTAATAACTATTAACCAACTTGTAGCCCTCAGCTTTGCCTAGTGCAATAACATGTGAGTGGATCATTATTACGCCACGATCAGGACCTCTCCCTCAATCTATACCTCTTAATTAGACCAGGAAATAAAGATTTAGCCTTAATTAATGTAACTCTTACAGAAGTAAGACACTTATAAACGTGTTGTCTTGTTACTCGTAATTCATCCTTTATTCTTCATTTTAAGTGTTATATCTAAAAGCATATGCTGCACATACATTTCACAACATAGGTACAATCTCAATATTAAAATAAATTACAAGCAATACAAAGGTGCCACAGCCAAAGGAAAGCGAGGGAAGGAAAACAACCAACACCCTGGCACCAGTGTGAAGTTTACAACTATCGTGGGAAAACACTTTACAAATGTAAAAACCTAAACATAAAGACACATTATATTTGACAATGTTCATAGATCAACTGTTTATCCCACATATTTGTGTCTCATGAAGAATAAAGGATGAAATATGAGTAACAAGACAACAGATGTATAAATGTCTTACTTCTGTAAGAGTTATTTTGTTAATCCAGGTAGAGTAAGATGTTTCCTGGGGTCTTTCAGTATGTTTTGCCTGAATTAATATGTCATTAACATGTTCCTCCCATCTTAAATTAAACATAACCTCCGTCTAGCTATCTTCATCTGTTCTAATATAACAATCCCAAAGAAAACCAGCTTCTTAATGTTCACGAATACCATTGTGGAATATCGGTTTCAAAGAACCCATTCAGCAACCACACCAGTTCTGAAAGGGAAAATGAGTACTCCCTGCTATGATGTCACCGTAGTGTTGATTGAAAGTCATATTTCACTGCAGTGATTTCACACACCCACCTACATTTTGCTGCTGCCCCAGAAAAAAATGTCTTCACTCCACTCCCACCAATGCCTCACAGCAGCCCAGAGACTGCCTCCAACCTGCCCGCACTACGCATGGAAGCTGCACTGCAAACAGGAAGTCAGGGCTCTAAATGGGATGTATGATACTCATGCATAACTTAAAATTTCTCTTGGGTGACTATCAACCAAAAGGAAATATTCCACCTCAGTGTTCTGGGTCCCATCATAGACAACTCGAGCTTTGCTCATGTAGTCCATCAAATGTGGCTCTGAGCCCCTTGCTGGACTATTAGCTGATAGTCTCCCATGCACAATTCTATATATTTTATTTCTATTTTTATCAATTACAATATGGTTGTCTTCACAGTACAAAGCTAGCCTATTTCACTTTCTTCTCATACCAATCATTGCTTGGTCTGAGATAATAGTGTTGTTGCATACATTAGCATTGAACAAGGAGGTCCTTGCCTCTTAGCGGACAGCATCGAACACCCGAAAAAAGTCAGCAAGATACAAAGTAAGTAAGGCTGGTTCCAAAACACAAACCTGCCAAAGTATTTTTTCTGTAACTATTTCATCCGTCAATTCGCTCTCTTCCGTGCACCGTATTTTTATCCAAGTATTACTATATATTTCATTGATTAACTACAGCAGCCACCCTGGGCCAGACTATCCTTTCCATCTTTGTCTATAAAGCCCTATGATCCGACCTGTCGGAGGCAGAACTAAAATTAGCAAAGCAGGCATACAAAGAACCCTCCTTCCCATGCACTTGAGAGCTGCAATGTACTGTAGCACACATGCCTGACTGACTGGCCTGACTGTGGCTCTAAACTCACCATTTTAAATTGGAATATAGCCCACACACTCGTTTCAATCTTTAGACATGGCCAGTTATTTTGCAAATACTTTCCTATATAAAGGATACACACCTACAGGCTCCAGGGTCAGATCTGCCCCATCATTTAATAAGTGGAGTTGTTACTGTCCCTTGTCCTGATCCAGGGCTCATGCCTACTTTTACTATGTCACTATAGAGGGGGGTTACTCAGCTGCCCACCGTACCAGGTCCTTGTTTGCAATATAATTTGACAGTCCATCCGTCCCGTGGCCATGACCACTGTTTTGACTTCATTTCGGTTCAGTTATTTCCACTTACATGTGTGCCCTTCCATGAGGACCTCTACCTACATATTTAGCCTCATCCCTCCCACCAGTGGCACACAAACTACTCAAGAAACCTTGTTAGGTTCCATGCCCAGCCTGCATCACCACCTGCTAATGTCCCTTTGCTTGATCATTGCTCATATCATTGTCACCTATGAGTTATGGTCCTCTTCTAGTTAAAAAGTGAACTAAACGAATGACTACAAGGAGTGGTGGGCAAGGGGGATTGTGTGGGCCTCAACTGTGTAAGGAGTCTGGCAGCACTATTTCTGTTACTCGTGCTTCTCTCCCCCAGGCGTGCGGTCTCCATCTGCTACACAGCTTGTGAGTGGAGCGGGGACATACTGGTTTTGGGCATGGAGATGCCTGCCTAGACCTGCCAGCACTTCTGTGTTCTCCTTCCCTCCCCCTCACCACAGGAGGGCATGAGCCAACCCAAGGTTCCTCATGTAATTAGCCTGAGATGGATGACACTCTTTGCCGGCTCATCTAAGGTAGAAAAGTAGGAGAGGCGGCAAGAGTTCATAGTCAGGAAGCAGCAGGCAAGCATATCACTGATTGGAAGCAGCAAGGCCAAAACCTGTCTTGGTTTGGTTGTGTTCATGTGTAGAGGGGAAATGGCCCAGGACTTCTGAGTGGACTTCTTCCTGTAGCATAGTATTACATGCATTATTACATTATATTGGTGGAAGGTCGGAGACTGGTTTACAACTGACTGCTCCCCTTCTATCACAGATGGTCACAAATAATTTTGGAATGGAAGGTTGATCTCAGCAGTGGTTATGGTTAATTTAAGACAGTCTTTCGGTCACTTTGTAGTTTTGGTGGAAAGCAGAGTGTCGTAAAAAAGAATTAGCTAGCCAGTTCATCACACACAATGCAATGGCTATTCTTTGGATGACGCCTCTGTGATGTCACTTCCAGTGGTATCCTCTGTGTCAAAGTTTGCACCATAAGATTTTCCCCCAACCAATAACTTTACATGTTGTCACCTCGGCAGGCCCTCCAGCTCCTGCGCTTCACTCCAGCATGTCTGTGTCATTACAGAGTGGCCATGCAGCCCAGTATGATTGGCCACAATTTACTTTCATGGCCTAAAATGTTGATTTGTGCCTGGGTTGACAGGTGTGCTAGGTACAATATGTAAGGGTTGGATTTGTGTAAAACAGCATGTCACTGCAGAAAGTATTTCCTATTATGCCTCTCTTGGAATTTGGATGTACCAGGTAATGTGTTTCCTGGGCCCAGGACGAGTCAGACAACCATGGGGTGTTGAGTGTGTGGGGAGTGGTAGGCAGGGGCGTTTTGGCAGCTGCGAGAGTGAGACCTACATCCACGCGTGGGATTGAGGAGCAGGGACATTTGAGGCGAATGCCTTTCTTTCAATTTGGTGTGTATTTTTTTTTTTTATTGCGTACCGTGTACTGTGCTTGTGCGATCAGCTTTCAAAGGTAGATTTTGTGGGGGAAAAGAGTGGATCCTACACTTCAAACTGGCAAAACAACCACTGCTAAGTTCACACAGCTCTTAAAACTATGACTGTTTAGAACGTAACATTACAGCTGTTCATAGTAGCAGTAACTCGTGGGCTGCTTTAAAATGACCCGTTAACAGCCCCTGAGTGTATATTAGACTTGGAGACATTCGTAGCAATAACATGTGTGCAAGGGTGAAACAGTCAAGTTTGCTAGCTACGAGTCAGACATATAAATCACTTCTCCTGCTATTAATCTCATCGTTTCACACGCTCACAGCACACCATTTCTTAGTCACCAATAGTGAATAGGACATTTCCAATTCATAGTAGCAAGTGGACATTGCGTGGCCTGCCCGATCCATGGTTCGCAGTGTGCTTGCTGCAGCACATCAAGTGCCTTTACCTTTTCTAAAAGGATATTTGTGTAGTACTTCAGCTTACCAGATGCAAACCTGTGCATTTCCAAGCAAAGGCACACATGATGGTGCACATTGGGGGCATTGGGAAGTGATCACTTGTGAGCCTCTTTAAACAAACTCTCCTTCACACAGCCAACATTGTGAGTCTAACCGCACCCCTGTGAGGCACCTAGCACCAAGTACTCCACTGTGCGCTCAATTAAACTATTCATCTCCATACCTTGAAGGGTTTTGTGATCCACATCCTTCCACACAAGCAGCCCTTTAAAGAATCTTTTTGAGGACCAATGTCTTTCTTTGCACATGCCAGCTCATGCGCTGCTTAGCACAGCTGTACCTTTAGCATTAGGGATACCCTTAAAGAAATCCAGTTGCAAACCTAATCCCTCCAAATGTTCCTCTCCCAGTCTGCCATCTAGACCAGGAGAAGCACACCCACGGAAGAGGAGAATTAAGCATTAAGACTAGTAAGTGTAGTAAGATGTTCTACAGTATGTCATGGCAGTGCATCCTAGAGATGTATTGACCTCTCAGCAGCCTTTGACTTGGTAAACCATAATATACTCTGCCAACACCTTGCCCTAGCTGCCCACTTCGAGGCCAACGCCATAAAGTGAACTGAATCCTTTTTATCCAACCACACCATACAGCCACACTTAATTTAGTAATGTTCCATGGCAGCGATATTTGAAAACTCTCTTCTGGTCGATGTCCTTATGTTTTATAAAGTAGCATTGTGATTCCTAATTATGGCTCTGAAACATCTTTGTATCAAAGGTTTGCAAGCTCATAATAGGCAGCTAGCATCTCAGCAAAGATGATCTCCATTTCAAATAAAATGGGAGTCCACCCTCAGAGTTGACGAACTGAACGTCTACTGGATGCAGTGAGACACACTCAACGAAGCATAACATGCCCACAGCTGTGGCCTCCAATCAGCAAGAGGAATGAGCAATACAGAGGTCAAATCCAAGTAGATCCTACTGAGGACCGATCCTCAAAGGAGCAAAGTGCATGAAAAGATCAAGACTCTAAACATCAGAAGATGTTTTGCTCACAGGGATGGCAACAAGCAAGTCTTTACAAAGACTGTCCTTGAGGGAGTCTCTGAAGGTAAACATGCCATGATACCCTCCAAGATAACATGCTATGATACCCTCCAAGATATTCCAAGTTCTGAATATGTGCCGGATATCAAAACACACAGAAGACACACGTGTTTCTTAAGAATGCTTCTACGGCCAAGACAAGGTTGCTTTCAAAACACCATCACCTAAAAAATGAGTTCTGTAAAACAAAATGCAAAACTTACTAGAAGAATCCGTCACTTAGCTCTCTATCAAGTAAAGAATAAGCCGAAAGTCGCTCTGCCTGAGAGCCAATGGGATGCCACCAACACCGTTTTTGCAAAAGGACACACCAGTCATGTTTTCATTTGACTGCTCCACGCGCTGCAATCTTCCCAAAGTTCTCAGACTTCAGCAGTAGTACAGATTATGCATTCTGACCAGCAGGCGTGTCACGACTCGCGAGACAACCAGTCACCTATTCTACTCCACAGATTTCACCGCCTTGAATTGCCTACCTTTTTCACCTGTGATGATTATTGTCAAGACATCTTTTCATCGTGTCACCCAGAGTTATCGGTTTGACTTTAGGCATTCTGTCGGTTTACACTATCAATTTCTATGGATGACAGGTGTTAGTCGCATGTAGTCAAAAGAGGGATTCATATTAAGGAAAGCTCTCGGGCATAGAACAGAACCGGTACAGCACTCAACAAGGGAGCCTAATTTTGCCTTTGCTTTTCTGAGTACAAACATTGCTCCTCCAATCAGATGCCATTTTTTATTTTCATGCAGGTGGAATTCCATTAAAGCAAATGTCCATGCAGATGATTTGGTGACCTGCACCACAGGTTCTGCCAGAACATTGCAGGAACTATACCGTATTGAACAGAAATTTGGATTTATTTCTGGGCATGAAATAAATGCTGGCAAGAGAGGACGCGTGTGGGAGCACACCTGAAACCTTTATCTGTATTGCATCCCTCAAATCTCATTTTGCATCCAACATGGCAAGATACACATACACTGCTCAACCTTGACTAGAAGAGTCCCCTCAACGCTGGGTGCATTTTTCCGTTTAATTGAAATATGATTCAAACTAATATACCTTTTTTCATACACCTTCAACTATTTATTTATTTATTTATTTGTTTGAATTTTCGTTTGGCGCTGGCCCCACCAAAAGGGTCTCAGAGCACCTTACAAGATTCAAAAATTTGCGAGGTGAAACGGAAGTTACAAAATGTTTTCAGGGTAGGATAGAAAGATTAGGATAGACCAAATTCATTTTGGAAACTAAAGATTGAAAGTCACTTAATCATTTTTAATATAATTGCAAAATGTATTGTAAATATAATTGTGAAACTGCATGGCTATGGGGTGCTGTGGGCTTGGCCGCCATGATCCTGGACTATACTATTAGGCTTCACATTTGCCCAGAAACTTCTTTTTACCACCATTCTGATGTCACGAGACAGGCGTTTTGCCCCTCCAGGTTTTAATCTACCGAGGTTCCCAAGAACAGTGCACGCATGGTATGCTAAGGGTAAACAGCAAGCATGTTTTACAGTTTTTCTCCGTTTTAGTACAAAAAATCTGCAAAATGTGAAACAATATGAAAAAACCCACACATTCAGAATATGCACTCTACACTCCACTATGGGGCGACCCGCGCTTCTCAGGAGAATTCCATCTTACTGCTCATCAGCATTCTGTTTAGCCCACACAGTCAGAATATGCACTCTACACTCCACTATGGGGCGACCCGCGCTTCTCAGGAGAATTCCATCTTACTGCTCATCAGCATTCTGTTTAGCCCACACAGTCAGAATATGCACTCTACACTCCACTATGGGGCGACCCGCGCTTCTCAGGAGAATTCCATCTTACTGCTCATCAGCATTCTGTTTAGCGCACACAGTCAGAATATGCACTCTACACTCCACTATGGGGCGACCCGCGCTTCTCAGGAGAATTCCATCTTACTGCTCATCAGCATTCTGTTTAGCGCACACAGTCAGAATATGCACTCTACACTCCACTATGGGGCGACCCGCGCTTCTCAGGAGAATTCCATCTTACTGCTCATCAGCATTCTGTTTAGCGCACACAGTCAGAATATGCACTCTACACTCCACTATGGGGCGACCCGCGCTTCTCAGGAGAATTCCATCTTACTGCTCATCAGCATTCTGTTTAGCGCCTACACACAGTCAGAATATGCACTCTACACTCCACTATGGGGCGACCCGCGCTTCTCAGGAGAATTCCATCTTACTGCTCATCAGAATTCTGTTTAGCGCACACAGTCAGAATATGCACTCTACACTCCACTATGGGGCGACCCGCGCTTCTCAGGAGAATTCCATCTTACTGCTCATCAGCATTCTGTTTAGCGCACACAGTCAGAATATGCACTCTACACTCCACTATGGGGCGACCCGCGCTTCTCAGGAGAATTCCATCTTACTGCTCATCAGCATTCTGTTTAGCGCACACAGTCAGAATATGCACTCTACACTCCACTATGGGGCGACCCGCGCTTCTCAGGAGAATTCCATCTTACTGCTCATCAGCATTCTGTTTAGCGCACACAGTCAGAATATGCACTCTACACTCCACTATGGGGCGACCCGCGCTTCTCAGGAGAATTCCATCTTACTGCTCATCAGCATTCTGTTTAGCGCACACAGTCAGAATATGCACTCTACACTCCACTATGGGGCGACCCGCGCTTCTCAGGAGAATTCCATCTTACTGCTCATCAGCATTCTGTTTAGCGCACACAGTCAGAATATGCACTCTACACTCCACTATGGGGCGACCCGCGCTTCTCAGGAGAATTCCATCTTACTGCTCATCAGCATTCTGTTTAGCGCACACAGTCAGAATATGCACTCTACACTCCACTATGGGGCGACCCGCGCTTCTCAGGAGAATTCCATCTTACTGCTCATCAGCATTCTGTTTAGCGCACACAGTCAGAATATGCACTCTACACTCCACTATGCGGCGACCCGCGCTTCTCAGGAGAATTCCATCTTACTGCTCATCAGCATTCTGTTTAGCGCACACAGTCAGAATATGCACTCTACACTCCACTATGGGGCGACCCGCGCTTCTCAGGAGAATTCCATCTTACTGCTCATCAGCATTCTGTTTAGCGCACACAGTCAGAATATGCACTCTACACTCCACTATGGGGCGACCCGCGCTTCTCAGGAGAATTCCATCTTACTGCTCATCAGCATTCTGTTTAGCGCACACAGTCAGAATATGCACTCTACACTCCACTATGGGGCGACCCGCGCTTCTCAGGAGAATTCCATCTTACTGCTCATCAGCATTCTGTTTAGCGCACACAGTCAGAATATGCACTCTACACTCCACTATGGGGCGACCCGCGCTTCTCAGGAGAATTCCATCTTACTGCTCATCAGCATTCTGTTTAGCCCACACAGTCAGAATATGCATTCTACACTCCACTATGCGGCGACCCGTGCTTCTCAGGAGAATTCCATCTTACTGCTCATCAGCATTCTGTTTAGCCCACACAGTCAGAATATGCATTCTACACTCCACTATGCGGCGACCCGTGCTTCTCAGGAGAATTCCATCTTACTGCTCATCAGCATTCTGTTTAGCCCACACAGTCAGAATATGCACTCTACACTCCACTATGGGGCGACCCGCGCTTCTCAGGAGAATTCCATCTTACTGCTCATCAGCATTCTGTTTAGCCCACACAGTCAGAATATGCACTCTACACTCCACTATGGGGCGACCCGCGCTTCTCAGGAGAATTCCATCTTACTGCTCATCAGCATTCTGTTTAGCCCACACAGTCAGAATATGCACTCTACACTCCACTATGCGGCGACCCGCGCTTCTCAGGAGAATTCCATCTTACTGCTCATCAGCATTCTGTTTAGCGCACACAGTCAGAATATGCACTCTACACTCCACTATGGGGCGACCCGCGCTTCTCAGGAGAATTCCATCTTACTGCTCATCAGCATTCTGTTTAGCGCACACAGTCAGAATATGCACTCTACACTCCACTATGGGGCGACCCGCGCTTCTCAGGAGAATTCCATCTTACTGCTCATCAGCATTCTGTTTAGCGCACACAGTCAGAATATGCACTCTACACTCCACTATGGGGCGACCCGCGCTTCTCAGGAGAATTCCATCTTACTGCTCATCAGCATTCTGTTTACCGCACACAGTCAGAATATGCATTCTACACTCCACTATGCGGCGACCCGTGCTTCTCAGGAGAATTCCATCTTACTGCTCATCAGAATTCTGTTTAGCACACACAGTCAGAATATGCACTCTACACTCCACTATGGGGCGACCCGCGCTTCTCAGGAGAATTCCATCTTACTGCTCATCAGCATTCTGTTTAGCCCACACAGTCAGAATATGCACTCTACACTCCACTATGGGGCGACCCGCGCTTCTCAGGAGAATTCCATCTTACTGCTCATCAGCATTCTGTTTAGCCCACACAGTCAGAATATGCACTCTACACTCCACTATGCGGCGACCCGCGCTTCTCAGGAGAATTCCATCTTACTGCTCATCAGCATTCTGTTTAGCGCACACAGTCAGAATATGCACTCTACACTCCACTATGGGGCGACCCGCGCTTCTCAGGAGAATTCCATCTTACTGCTCATCAGCATTCTGTTTAGCGCCTACACACAGTCAGAATATGCACTCTACACTCCACTATGGGGCGACCCGCGCTTCTCAGGAGAATTCCATCTTACTGCTCATCAGCATTCTGTTTAGCGCACACAGTCAGAATATGCACTCTACACTCCACTATGGGGCGACCCGCGCTTCTCAGGAGAATTCCATCTTACTGCTCATCAGCATTCTGTTTAGCGCACACAGTCAGAATATGCACTCTACACTCCACTATGGGGCGACCCGCGCTTCTCAGGAGAATTCCATCTTACTGCTCATCAGCATTCTGTTTAGCGCACACAGTCAGAATATGCACTCTACACTCCACTATGGGGCGACCCGCGCTTCTCAGGAGAATTCCATCTTACTGCTCATCAGCATTCTGTTTAGCGCACACAGTCAGAATATGCACTCTACACTCCACTATGGGGCGACCCGCGCTTCTCAGGAGAATTCCATCTTACTGCTCATCAGCATTCTGTTTAGCCCACACAGTCAGAATATGCACTCTACACTCCACTATGGGGCGACCCGCGCTTCTCAGGAGAATTCCATCTTACTGCTCATCAGCATTCTGTTTAGCGCCTACACACAGTCAGAATATGCACTCTACACTCCACTATGGGGCGACCCGCGCTTCTCAGGAGAATTCCATCTTACTGCTCATCAGCATTCTGTTTAGCGCACACAGTCAGAATATGCACTCTACACTCCACTATGGGGCGACCCGCGCTTCTCAGGAGAATTCCATCTTACTGCTCATCAGCATTCTGTTTAGTGCACACAGTCAGAATATGCACTCTACACTCCACTATGGGGCGACCCGCGCTTCTCAGGAGAATTCCATCTTACTGCTCATCAGCATTCTGTTTAGCGCACACAGTCAGAATATGCACTCTACACTCCACTATGCGGCGACCCGCGCTTCTCAGGAGAATTCCATCTTACTGCTCATCAGCATTCTGTTTAGCGCACACAGTCAGAATATGCACTCTACACTCCACTATGGGGCGACCCGCGCTTCTCAGGAGAATTCCATCTTACTGCTCATCAGCATTCTGTTTAGCCCACACAGTCAGAATATGCACTCTACACTCCACTATGGGGCGACCCGCGCTTCTCAGGAGAATTCCATCTTACTGCTCATCAGCATTCTGTTTAGCGCACACAGTCAGAATATGCACTCTACACTCCACTATGGGGCGACCCGCGCTTCTCAGGAGAATTCCATCTTACTGCTCATCAGCATTCTGTTTAGCGCACACAGTCAGAATATGCACTCTACACTCCACTATGGGGCGACCCGCGCTTCTCAGGAGAATTCCATCTTACTGCTCATCAGCATTCTGTTTAGCGCACACAGTCAGAATATGCACTCTACACTCCACTATGGGGGCGCTTTTGCAAACAGTTGAATCCTGTAAGCAGACAAAAGCCACATGAACACTATTTTAAATATAACAACTACATTACACTTGTGCAGGCAATCATTAAGAACACCGAACAAGGACAGTGCTCTGATTAAGAATCTGCAGGGTGCCCCAGCGATTTCTAAATCTGAACCCAAAATAAAATGATTCTCTGATTCCATGGAGAACCCATTGGTCCCAGTGTCCTTGGAAAGAACACCTGGGGAGAATTACGGTAGATTAGTGCACACACGAACACTATACATAGAGAGTGCTCCTGATTCACGAAGCGTGTTTCAATGGATGCATCCTATTGATAAATGCTCAGTGAATCAGGCCTATGTGTCAATGTGCAGTAGATTTTTCAGCAGTGCAAATACATTTGCACTGCCCGCCTCCCTCCCTTATTCCCTCCATACTCCATCCCTCCCTTCTGTCCTTCTGTATAACCCCTTGCTCACTTCCTTCATTGCTTCCTACCTCGCACCTTTCTTTGCTTACTCCTTACTTCCTATCTCCCACATTATCCCGCCACTTTTTCCCTCCCTTCCTCCATCCCGTCCTACTTTCCTTCCTTCCTCTCTCCATCCCCCTGTATTACTTGTTCCCTTCCTCTCGTTATTCCTTCTGAGAGAGTAAGGTTAGCGTTTAGCACACTTCTCTCACTTCCCCCTTCCAATGAGGAATCTTAGTTTATATTCCAAAAGCAGAAATGTGTTACTATGTTGACCAACGATCTTCCAA
Source organism: Ambystoma mexicanum (assembly GCF_040938575.1). Lineage (NCBI taxonomy): Eukaryota > Metazoa > Chordata > Amphibia > Caudata > Ambystomatidae > Ambystoma > Ambystoma mexicanum. The sequence continues at coordinate 312,946,114 of NC_090937.1, read as the reverse complement.
ACCATATTACTTTCATAAACAATCCTAGCCGCAGTGTTGCTGGCAAAGCTTCCAGTTCACGCCAGGCAGTTGCATCCCAGACAGCTGGAGGGGGCAGAGGCGAAGTGGTGTCGGCGGGGGAATAGCAGTCGCTGTAACCGTGTTATATCCTGTTCACAATCCCCCAAGCAATTAAACCGTGTCCCTCTCCCAAGTGAATACACACGCATGCGTAGTAGCGGCGGAACACGTTGTTGGAGGCTCGGTCTCATTATGAGCACGAGCTGCAGGGTGCTCCAGGGGCTTCTCGCTGCATCCGGCCTGGCGCTGATTGCACAGCGGGCTCGATTGGAGCAGAATTATGCATGCTCACCTGCAGCTGGAAAAGGAGAAAAATGCGAATCTAATGGAAGGAACCGTGATTAGGCTACAGATATTTTGGCTGAGGTATGTTTAGTGTGAACATATATAGAATTTGGAAACATATGGGCTCTTTGCATTTCAAGCGGCTGTGCTCACCAACTCTTGCTATCTTGTATGCCACGTTACCTCAGCAGACCTTAATATCCACTGTGGCAGTTGTGTGGTGCCAGCGGCCCATTTCAGACCCTCTTTGTGATGAGTGGCCAGCTTTGCAGTATGCAGGCCATTATGAAGGTGAACTGGAGATCCCTCCTGGTGGTCCTTCAAGTAGTCACCTCCAATAGTATGTCATCATCCACGTTCACCAATGGGAACAATGGGGGGCGGGCATCTTGGTGACCCTCCCTCCAGAAGGCAGTCCCTTTTTGCTTTCCCTTCCTTGCTTCCACCTGGCTCTAACTTTTCCAGGTTCACTATGTACATGGCGGTCAGGGGAGGGCGATGGTTGAGCAGCTCGAGGCCCATTTATTTGCTGCTGACTCCATCACGTGCATATGTTGCAGGCCTGACTTTTGCAGAGTTGCAGGGCGATCAAAAGTACACATGAGCTTATCAAACACTGGAGTTGCATTCACATAGCCTGAGGCTGCAGTAGAGCCAGGAAGGCTGGTCTCGGGGATACCAAGACTGCATTCTAGCCCCAGGGAAGAAGGCGGTCGAAAACACTGACTGGCAACAGGTCAGGTCGGGCCATTAAAAGAAATATACACCAGAGGTCAATTATCTGATATTGACTCCGACCGAGAACAAACTTGCCCGGAATTGAAACCTTTCACCTTGAAGCAATTGACATTGTCAGTGTGGATAATCGGCTTTATTTCTTAGATGCGTCATTGCTGATGATGGCATGATCGCCTAAAAACTAACTCTGAATTAAAATGAATAATGCCTGTTGCCTTTTGATATCACATCATCAATGTGTCATCATCTTCTCTTAATTGCATTGCTTGTATGGTTTGTCAGGAATGGTTAGTCTTGGGGTTGTCACCACTATTTTCAGGCCCAATACTTTAGTTATGCTGCTGCCGTGCTGGTTTACTCTTGGCCTCCCTCCTCTCTCCAACTCCAAAGCTGGGTCTGATCCTTACCTCCAACCACGTAGCTGGGTCTGGGCTCTTTCTCACTCCTCCAATCGGACAGCTTAATCTGGGTTCGCTCCCCTTCACCCTCTAACTTCTGGGCTTGATCTGGGTCTCTCTTCTTCCCTTCTCCCTCTCAGACTTGGGCATGAGCCTGGGCACCCCTCGCTCACATATCATTGGTTTCTTAAACACGTATCACGTTGTCCCAGTCCTCAAAAGGTAATGTTACTCTTCTCTCTCACCACCTTCTTCCTATTGCAAAGCACCCAGAAATGGGATTGCTGCTATCAAGATTTCTCCTGTGTGCAGTGATTTTTGTCTAAACACATTCTGCTGCCTCCAATAAAATACTAAATGAAGCATGCATGCATTCCCCTGCTGCTGTTGCAGCAGCCTTGTCAGCAAGAGTCTGCAAGACCACCTGACTGCAGCTAGATCTTGCAAAACGCAGAACCTGCCTTTAAACTGTGGACTCCCGATTGATTGAACGCAAAGGCAGGTCCCAAAGTAAGGTCAGGTAAGGTCAATGTCTCACATAGCGACCTTCTTCCAACAATGCTGACCTTGCTGCTCATGCCTCTGTACAAAAAAGCAGATATCGGGTGTTAGTCTTATAGCGGGAAGGCAGAAGCAGAAAACCTGTGGTGTTGATGGGAAAGGTAGTCAAAGGCTGCACTGGTGTTAGTGCACTACCCGATACTGGCCTCAACTTCCAGCCTAATTGTAATCTGGTGTGCTAATACACTCTAAATCATGGACTAATCCGTTATTGGTTCTATTCTTTCTGCAATGAGGGAATGACCTAAGGGGGTAGAGGGGGGTGTGTGTGTGGTCATGGATGCGCATGCGCGCATGTACAGTCATCGCACAGACATCCCTATTGCCTTGCTTTACCGCCTCCCCCTTGATCACACAACCCTTCAAGAACTAGTTGCTCTTAGATTTCCATGGAGATACTCTGCACCTTTCTTCATTTCTTGTGAAAAGCCAACTGAAATTGTCCATTTGATGTGTGGGTCACACCTCAGCAAGTGAAGTGCTCACCTCTGACATATGTGTGAAACCTCCCTTCACAAGTTTGAGTCCTTGCAGACGAGACTTACCTCCTCATCCTTCTGTGGTTGAAATATTAAGTACTATCGATTTGACTAGTAAGTACATCTCTTATAAGTCAGCAAGGTACAATTCAATTCACGGCATGCGCTATATAAATGCTAAAGGAAGCAAGACAGCGCAGAGCAACACAGGTTCGAATCCCAGCCCGCACTTAGAGACTGGGACTGGTCTCTGGTATTAGGTGGCCAATTAAAGATACATTATTACATTCATAAAATATTATCTGGTTGGTACCAGCTCCTATAAGGCAATAGGGCAATGCCCAGAGTGCAGGTGCCAAAATGCTAGTGTGGGCCTTTGTCTTTGGTCAAAGTGGGCCAGTTAAAAGAGTCACTTAACTTTCCAGCTAGTCATTTGGACCAGTGTTACTGAACAAAATGCTATTTAAAATACACAATTGGCAACATATTTTACCAAAATTCTCCCCCTTGGCTGCTACTCAAATAGTCTGTCACAAATGGAAGGAATTGCCCTTTGTGACTCTGGGCCACTTTTTCATTGGTGCCTGCGTGTATTTTATTCCCCAATCCAACGATGGGTGGGTAGGCCAACCCAGCCCTGCTATGAAACACAACAAAGACAACTTTTCGTAAATGTGCAATGTTTTGAATCTAGGAAGAACATTCTCATTTCATTCCGTTCGGATTCATAAAACGGTTCTGACAAGAGAATCGGGAAAGGGCGAGTGTGGCGTGGGGGTCGGGGGGAGGGGCTAGTCTGCCTCCCCAGCAGGCGTGAAGACTGATTATCATTATCATCTGCTACATGCTGCATAGTGCATACCTGAAGGAAAGCTATTAATTATCCAAAAACGACGAGCTAATGTAGCGTTTCCCTGTCACCATGTAGCATGGAGATTAAGAAAGCGATGCGCCATTTCACTCTGTGAAAGAGGGCCCATTTCACCGCCATCTTGGGAATAGGCCTGCTGTTCAGTTGTCGAGGTGTAAACTGCGGGCTGATAGAAGAGCACACCTGCTCGCTATGTGTAAAGCGAGATCCCGCATTGCTCTCTTTCCAACAGGGGAGGATGGGGAATTGTCAAACAGGTCGGATGCGAAGACCCAACCTGAATTTAGGTTGCCTTTGCTCCTACAGCCACCAAAGCCCTTGCCACCAACTGACAAAGTAGGAGCCAGACACTGCATCTTGCCATACCATTTTCAAATGAAATTTCATAAAAAGCCACATGACTTACAGACGCTCCGAAGGACCAGTGAACATGTGAAATTCCAATACTTTGGGAAACAGTCCACCAAAGTGCATGGAGGACTTTTTCGACAGCAGCAATTCATACTGTCTACCTCCAAGCCAAACTTGAGCGATACTTGCCCACTAGGTGCTTACGTTCAGACTCCCAACTGCTGGTGAAAATCCCTCGCTTTCAGAAAGCTCGGATGGGGGGCTGGACGATTTCGGCCCTAGCCCTCACTCTTTGGAATACCTTGCCTTTTTCTTGACGGACGAGTACATGGTATCTGCATTTCCGAAAAGCCTTATAAACACTCCTTTTTTAAGCAGTCCGACAGTCCTTGAGCCCACCAATGTTTCTCCTAGATTCCCTCAGGCCTTAGTCTGCGCTTTATAAATCCAGTACATTACACGTACGTGTCCATCAGAAAAGTGTACACCTGACAGAAATAGTGGATGTATCCCAGAGAAGTTTTTGTGGAACGACAATGAATCAGTGCACAATAGATTTCTCTACCATACTCCAATACTATACTCTAAGTGCATATGCTCACACATGTTATGTGAAACATACTTGTAATTATCACCTACGCCTCCTGAAGAACATCCGCCCCTACATATCTGAGATCAACTGCACTACAATCACAAAAGCTACCATATTGACTAGACTAGACTACTGTAACTCCCTTCTCATTGGCGCTTCCTCCTCTAATATATTGAGATGCCTGGATATCCAGAATGACGCAGTCAGAATCGTGACAAACACTCACAGAAGATCTCACATCTCAGATCATAGGAGGAGATTACACTGGCTACCTATCAAGGAACGGATTGCTTTTAAAGTGGGTTCCTTGGTTCACTGTTGCCTTTTTGGCTCCATTCCTGACTATATCGAATCCTTGGTCCTGCCAAATCGGCCCGTCAGATCCCTTCGCTCCTCAGGCTTAGGGTTGATTCAGGGTCCCACAAGGCAATGCTCCAGGGGTCTTGGTATATCCTTTTCAGTTAAAGCAGCACGCCTCTGTAATGTCCTGCCCCTGGCTCTCAGACTTAACCATGACCTGCCATCTTTTAGGAAGGCCTTAAAAACCCTTCCTTTTAAAAGACTCATTCTATCTGATCAATATCTCTGTCTCCCTTGTCGCGTTTTTACTGTTCTGTACTAATCATGTTTATGTTTGGGCCCTGATTGCCTGCGGGCTGCCGGCGCATTACTATTACATAAATAAAAAATAAAAAAAATAATGGGGAAAAAACGGCAAGTATAGACCATGTACAAGCAGAACATATACTAGTTTTACATTTTGAACTGGGAGATACAATTATGTGATGTTTCATGACTGATAATGTGCCAGTAGATATAACAGGCATAGTTGTTCCTGATTTGGTTAAAACTATACAGACAACATTTCCCTAAAATAAGATGAAATCAGAATTGTTATTATTTGCCACACTGCAGCCACTACATGCCATGTTCCTTCCAGTGTATACTAGAGTGTTGCTGAAATAATCCATGCTGTTTTCAACAATGTCAAGGTGTTGCTCAACCCCTTATGTGCCAGGCTATTATGCAAGTGTGTGCAAAAAGGACGCGCAAACTCGTCCTTGGCACTTAATGTACTGCTAACAGTATGATGCCCAATGTACAAACCTGCTGTGACAGCCTCATGCTACCCGAGTTAAGAACATTGTCATCACTGTCATACCAATGTCTTTGTTGCCTCAGATAATAATAACATTTTTGCATAGTCCCTTCAAAATAAACATGTCAGTCTCAGATTGCCAGCAGAAATCTATTTCCGTTTAACATTGATCGCAAAAATGATGCTTTCCTGTTTCACATTACATTTAGAAAATAGGTCTAGGCCAGTTTCACATTTGTGTCCAGACATTTTGTACACACTTGTCAACACTGTAGTTCCACTTTTGCATTGCCCCAGTTAAAATTTAGCTATGCCATTATTGACATAGTCAATAGCAAATGGTCATGCCAGTTTTATGTTCCTCCTACAACAAGACCACGATAGTTGTATATTGTCTTCATAAAATCACTGCACGCCTGTTTCACTTTGCCCCCAGAAACATGTCATTCCAGTTTTAACAGAAACATGCTAACCTCACATTTCCCCAGCTAAGCAAATTGTCTTTCCCTTAGAAAATCACGATTTTCCTCCAGAGAGTGGTCATGCCAATTTCACATTGGACACACAACTAACGATGCCAGCTTCACATTGCCCCAGAAAATGAATAAGCTAATTGCAAATTACACCAAGAAAATGACCATGTTTTGTCCCTTCATAAAACAAGCCTGTCATTTTCACGTTGCAGCCACAAAACTGCACCTGCTAGTTTCACAATGACCCCTGAAAATGATCAACGTAGTTTCACGTTGTGTCTAGAAAATCATCCCTTTCCACAGCAAAGGTACATATTACCTACATGCCTGGGGTCTGTAACCTTCGGCTCACCAGATGTTTTGGACTATATCACCCAACAGGACTAGCCAGTATAGCTAATGGAGAGGGATCATGGGAGTCGTAGTAGACAACAACTGGAGAGACACAGGTTACAAAGCCCTTCCAGAAGACCATTAACTCTACAAGGCCCATTCATTCTCCAAACCCAATTCTCACTATAGGACCACACCTCACATGGATTGGAACTTAGTACCTTTGAAAATGCTGGTTTGTCTAAGACTTCCCATTGAAATTAATTCCACTGCGTTCATATGTGAGATAATCACAAAAGAAAACATTTCATTTCCCCACACTATTAACCTATGTGGGGCTAAAGATGTGACTCATGCAGGCTCTTTGATTTTGATAGATGCACTTACTGTGGCTGATATGTGATATACGAATGCCGATCCACATAACACAAAATAGCAAAACATAATAGTTGTGTCTCGAAATAAGGCACATGTTTAGATACTTGTAGTGTCGGAGTCATAAGTTTATCAGGAAGCACGCTAGAGTGAGGTATATACAAATAGGAAGTCTCTTTATTGTTACAGGGTTCAGATAGGAAAAGGAGGTATGGGGCTATTGTATGTACATCTTTTCATGATGCTCTCCCATCCTGTCTGACCCAAACTGCCACTGCTGGAACCTTGAGGGAACATCAGGTTACAGCACAGGTAACATTCTGGGGCTTGCATTGATATACCAATGCAAGCCCATGCTCCACATCCCCTTTCATTACAGAAAGACACACCATTACCATCAAACATATCCAACACTACCAAAACAGGCTCACCATCAAACATATCAAACACTACCAAAACCAGACTCACCATCAAACATATCAAACACTACCAAAACCAGACTCACCATCAAACATATCCAACACTATCAAAACAGGCTCACCATCAAACATATCCAACACTACCAAAACCAGACTCACCATCAAACATATCAAACACTACCAAAACAGGCTCACCATCAAACATATTGTAAGAGGATTCAATTCAGCACTACAGCCAAGTTAACGCCTAGTCTAGAATACTGAATGAAAACCCTTATTGATATATCTTTAGGTCCAGTTCATGCGTCCTGGATGACTACCCTTGTATAACACCCCTCTCTTGGAATCCCCCTGACCCCACTGAGCCAAGAAGTAGTTCTGTTTTGCAAGTTTAAAAGGTTTATTTGATAAATTAAAATATATATATCACACTTTATAATAAATTAATAATTGAATAGCACACTTAATCTGATATGATAAAGATCAACAACGGAGAATCTAGCACTAGCACTCTTCTTATAATCACTAATGAGTTGACATGAATGGATAAGGTAACACACTGGTAAATAGGAACAAAAGTATAATGTGGTAGAGGATGCTTTATGTAAGCTCAGGTGGATGCAATATTCAATGAATGCAGTACAGAAAATACTCAATATGATTTCAACCAAACAATGTAATCACTTTTCTCTGGCTATTCACTCCCCCCCTCTTTATGCAATGCAAGGGAATGGGAGGAAAGCACACAGTTCTCAGAAATGCAATCAATGTAATCAGTTCAATCCAGCAAGCTTAGACTACAGAAGTTTGAAAACACAGGCCCAAATTGCTTTGATATATGCTGGCAATGAATTAAAAAATATGCTGGAAACGCTTTTAATTCCCTTTCAGAGGTTCAGGGTGAGTGGTATCTAGTTAATATTAGTCCAGGCTCACACTAGCAATGATGCAGGAATGATTAGCAGGTTAAACGAATTTCTGGCAAATGGAAAGCAAAACTGCTGTCTTTTTACACGTGAAGAAATTTGCAAATCGCGGTAAAATTCGCGGATGCGCCGAGCGCTATTACAAAGGAACCGCAAGGACTATCTCTACCGTTTTGGGGTCCTAGAAAAGCCTGGGATCTCAGCTTCCAAATGAAAGTTATTGCAAGTCTCTAGCCCAAACGGTTGCGGAGATATGAGTAATTTAGTAAAGGTCGTTTTTGGTTTTGTAAATTTTAAACGCACACTTTTTCAAAATGACAAGTGACAAATTTTTGCAGCTAGAATGACAGGTGACAGCTAGGAGGCAGTTCTACTTAGGTTAAATAGATTGAATTAGATGAATTTAAACTAAGAGATGTGTTCTGAGTTTTGCTAAGTACTCACAAGAGATTTTGAACAGGAAAGCGACTTGGTCACGGACTTCAGTCTGGTCAGGTCTTTCCGGGTTCTGCTCACAGCGCCTGGCCTCTGGAACTGCTCACAGGGGTCTGGTCTCTGCTAGGCACCGGTTCTTTGGGTCTCTCTGCTCTGGATAGATTGAAGTCTCTAGTTTGGCTCTCTGGAGGTTGATGGAGGTAAGTATGGATTTTTCCGGCAGGGCTTCCAGCGGCAGATGGATTTTGAAGGTCCCTATCTGTCCTGTCTGTCTGCTTTTATGTGTTTAGAATGTGGGTGTGTTCTAGCATCACTGACCCTACCTCTCTCTCAGCTTCTAATTGGTCAAACTTCCATTCCTCCGCTTGATTGGCAAACTGAACTGTGAGTCAGATTGATGTCATTTTACAGCCTGCAGAAAGTCCACTCCTCCTGTCAACTTACACACAAATCTAGATTTGAAACAAATACATATTTGCAGAGGTACATATTGTTTTAAAATCATATGCACCCATCATGCATTACAGGAGGTATCCCCTGTTCAAACTCTGCTCTTCCTGGGAGCTTGCATTCAGAACTGGCACATATTTCACTTTTTAACTGCTTTTTCAATTTCCGACATGGACCCAACTTTACATACATGTGTGCAGGGGGTAGGGACATTAACTGATGAAGTTTCAGATTTTTAACATGCACACATTTAGAGTAATATCCACTTTTCCGCTAAAACCCCCCTGAACATACCACCGGTTCCTACCACGTCTTAAACTGTGGGCAGAAAAATCACAAGAATTATGGTGTCATTTATAAAATTTTCACATGTCCGCTCTATGAGTTATTCATCTTTTTAAAGTTATGTTCTGGCTCCAAAGGGGTGTGGTTTACCCTCAGCACAAGGTTGAATTTCTGGTTCTTTCCAGTTCTGCCAAGCCAGCTTGCTCTCACAGGCAGTGCTCCTCCCAGCTTCTCCAGGAGGAAGCCACTTTTTACGACGTCTGTAATAAAAAACCTTTGCCTGAGTGAAGAGGGCTTTGTTCACCCTCTTGCAGAGCACAGATAATTCAATTATCAGATAGATGGCATATCCTTAGCCTGGGCAGCAAAAGGAAGGTTGGCCTGGGAACACAGTGGTGACTCAAGTTTCACTGCTGATGGGATCCGTTGCTAGGCAAAATCAAGTTCCTTAAGCCAGACCTTCAGCTAACTTTTTGTTGCTTTTAAAATAACTTGTAATTTTACACATGCAGCTAGAATGCTGATTCTAAGTGCAAAACTATGACATTTCAACAGTTACAAAGGCATGTGACACCAAACATAGGTCACTCATTTAATTTAACATTTTCGATTTTGGTGGTTTTAAATCCAGTTGTAGTTAGGCTTAAGCTGCTGACTCCATAGCATTTTTGTTATAAGCATTGTTTTTGGGCTCTTCATTTCCCAGATTTTGTAGGCACACAAAACTCCATTCTGCCAAATGTCTGCTGGTGTTCAGTGAATATTTTGCACATGTTGCAAGGTTTGAAATAGGCATTTTGCTTGCCTTCAGAAAAACACACAGAGTGGTTTTAAAACGCCGGCTTTTGGATAGTGGTGAGTACTGGTACTGCACTCATTTTTGGGATTTAAGAAATGAATTCCCCACACTTCTAGGTTGCATTTGGCAATCAGCATTGCCATTCCCAATGGTTTCAGACTACTGTGCGGGTAGTCCAATGGTGGTTTTAAAGCGCTTTGAAGCTAACCGGCGCTACTGTTTTTCCTTTGGCAACCCATTTCCCTCATGGCAACCCGGCCTTTCATTCTCGCACTGGTGGGTGGCAAGTGAGGCAACCATTTTGGTGGGCGCACAAACTGCGCAGCTTTCCTGGATTTCAGCGCACATGTGGGTTTTCCGCCATCTTGAATTTTCTAAGCCCACAGCACCAAATGTTGTAGCAGGGTAGCTTAAACGTGGGTCAGGACACCCAACAAGTCCCCCCCACGCGACTGCACTTTGAATTTGAGTCGATGGGGAGTCGCGTGCACAAGGGTTTTGACCCATGCACCGGTCTGTCCGCATAATCTTCTTCCTCTTCTGTAGATGACACAGTTCAGCGTTTTCTTCTCCATCCGGTACTGATCGATCGGTTCTCCTCGCCGGTCCTGATGGGAAGATTGGGCGGTACCCCGGGCCCGTTGCGTCTCTGCTCCCGGTCTCCGGATCGTTCTTCTTGGTCATCCTTCATGGTTTCATCTCTCCTAGGATGATAAAGCAAAAGCGGCAATATCTACTCATAGACGTTTTTCCACCACTGTTGAGGTAGTGGGGCAGCATATGCATTTTATCATAACGAAACATTACATTCTTATTTTAATAAAAACAGTATGACTAAGAGACAGTTTCATACAATCACAGTATGTTAGAGACTAGATGTGGTATGTTTTATGATTGGAACTGAATTAGTCTGATACAGTACCCGCTAGGATTCCAGAGGATTCCTCCAGTTGTTGCAGAGTGTGCCTGGGATGGCAACATTTCAACTGGTTTATGTGGACCCACTTGTCTTCCCCCTCTGCCGAACCACCTTTGGGGATGCGGATCTTGTAGGCCACAGGGGAGATCTTATCGACGATCTCAAAGGGTCCCTTCCATGTAGGCAAAAATTTGCGCTGCTTGGCCTGGTTCCTTTGGAAGTTGTATAGATAGACCCGGTCTCCCACCTGATATTCCTTCCTGGAAGTTTTCAGGTCATAATGGGTCTTCATGCTATCAGCCGATCTTTCTAGATTCCGCTGAGCATAAGCAAAAGCATGTTGAAGGTGTTTCCTTAAATTCTCTACATACTCATGAGTAGTGGAGGCATTTATCAGTGTCTGCTCTTGGGTCCTATAGAGCAAATGCTGAGGAAGCACCATCTTGCGCCCCGTCATCAACTCAAATGGTGACATTTTGGTTGCAGATGAAGGGGTAGATCTGATAGCCATTAGGACCAGAGGTAATCGGATATCCCAACTTGGCCCAGAATCTGCCACAAACTTCTTTAATATGCTCACAATTGTCCGGTTATATCTCTCTACTGCCCCAGAAGAAGCTGGTCTATAAGCAATATGCAGCTTTCTCTTGACCCCCAGTATCTCCCACATCTTTGTCATTACTTCACTGGTGAAGTGGCTACCTCTGTCTGACTCAATCCTTTGAGGTAGACCAAAACGGGAAAAGATGTGGTTAATCATCAAGGCCGCTGCAGTTTCTGCCTTGCAATTTGGGGCTGGGAGACATTCCACCCACTTGGTAAACAAGCATGTGACGGTCAACATGTACTTATTCCCCCTAGCCGAGCGAATCACGGGGCCTACGAAGTCGATTTGTAAATCTGACCATGGCAGTGTCATTCCCCTCTTTTGTAAAGGCGCCCGGTGCGTGAGGGATGATGGCTGAAATTGTGCACACACAAGACACCCCTTCAAGTACTGGTCGAGGTCCTGCCCCATGTGTGGCCAGTATGCAACCTCTCTTAAGATTTCCAATGTTGTGTGAAACCCCCTATGACCGGCGGTGGCCGCATCATGGGCGTGACTTAACATCAGGCTTCGGAATGAGGTAGGAACCACCCACTGATCGTGGCCAGCTTTGGATTTCCTTACCAACAAACCGTCTTGGATCCGGAACATTTTGGGACATTTCATCAACACTCTTAGGTCCTCTTTCCCAATGTAATCGGTATCCGTCAGGGGAAAGTTCTCAGGGTCCTCAAGGTGCTGGTAAAATTTACCAATTATTGGATCCCCCTTCTGAGCAGTAATCAAATCAGCATCAGGGGTCTCCTTACTCCATTGTGCAATTGAAAGATCATTGTGAGCATTTGTCTGGGACCTAGTGATAGCAGTGACCTGGATTTCCCCCAACAGGGACTCAATCTCAATTAGATCCCCTTGGATGGCCCCGGTCTTGGCCAACTGATCAGCTAAGTCATTTCCAGTTTTGTCTGGTCCCTCTACTTTGGAATGACCCTTGATCTTTTTCCAATAGATGGTCATCTCATTCGAGGAGACCAGATCATCAATGTTTTGGATCAACTTCCCATGTTTCAAGGGTTTTTTGTTAGCACATAACATGCCTCTGGTTTTCCAATTAACCAGGTGCTCCACGAACCCGTTCCGTACATAATCCGAATCTGTGATTATGACCAGTTCGTGGAGTTGATGTTGGACAGCAGTGAGGATGGCCTGATGCACAGCCATCAATTCTGCCACCTGACTACTTCGGGGACCAATTTTGTATCCAGCGGAGGGTTCTGGGGACTCATTCACCCATGCATTCCCTACGCCGGCCACCAGTTCTTTCTCCCCGTTGTTGTCGACATGGTAAGAGCATCCATCCACATACACAGTGGGCATTCCCTCACACTTGTCTTCTTCAAAGACTTTGTGGGGGGAATTAAGGTATGCCTCCATGTTGTCCTTTATTTTTAGACTTTCGTCCTCGAGACAGTTTTCTCTGGCACAATCATGCAAGTCAGCCAGACCTTGCGCGAGGGGACTCTTCTTGTTTTGGCCATATCTGACCTCCACAGGAAAGCCTTGCATTGACAGAATCCAGGAAGTAATTCGGGAATTACTCACATTTCCGGCCCGGATTCTGTCACTTTGGAGATATTGCAGAGGCTGGTGTGGAGTCTCCACTATGATGTGTTCCCCCTGGATAAACGGGCGGTAATTCTTCAATGCCCACACCGTTGCCAGGAGTGCCTTCTCACAATCGTTGAATTTTTCCTCCACAGAGGATAAAGTTTTGCTCGCATAGGAGATTACTTTATTGACCTTGTCATGCTTTTGATATAATACTGCCGTCAAGCACGTATTAGAAAACCCCGTCTCCAGGAAGAACTCCTTGTTTCTGACAGGGTAAGCTAGGCAAGGCGCTTGTGAGAGGCTTCTTTTGAGTTGTTTTACTGCCTCGGCTTGTTCTGGACCCCATTCCCACTTGACCCCCCCCTTCAGGAGATGAATCAGGGGTCTGGTGATCTCTGCGTAGCCCTCAATGAACTTTCTGCTGTAATTAGTCAGTCCAAGGAGGCTCCTTAGTTCCCGCAGAGTTGTGGGGTCTTTCAGTTTCTGAAGTGCTTCCACTTTCTTTTCCTGGGGACAGAGACCCTGAGGAGTAATCTCATGCCCCAAGAAATTAACACGGGTTCTACACCACTGTGCTTTCTGAAAGGAAAGTTTTGCTCCGGCGGCCCTCAACTGTGTCAGAACAGAACGGATCTCCGCTATGTGTTCCTCAACAGTTGAGCTTTTGATGAGGACATCATCTACATAAGCCAGGTTACCCCTTGCACCCAAGTCGGGCATGGCCTTGTGTAGAAAGATGTTGAATTCATTGCCGGAGTTGAGGTATCCGAAGGGAGTCCGGGTCCATGTGTACTGCTGGCCCCCAAAGGTAAAAGCCAGTTTGTATTGGTCCTCCCTACTGACAGGCACGGTCCAGTACCCATTGGTCAGGTCTATTGCAGTGAATACCTGTGACCCCTGGATCTGGGCCAGCCCTTGGTCAATGTAGGGCAGAGGCCATCGGGAAGTATGGACCCGTTTGTTGAGCTCCCTGAGGTCGGCGCAGAGTCTCCACTGGCCGTTTGGCTTCAATATTCCCAGCACCGGATTATTGAAGGTGCTGTGGACGGGACGGATTATTCCCCGGGACTCAAGGTTCTTAATTATTTCGGTAAGGGACTCCATTGATGCGAGAGGCAAGCGATATTGCTTCACAAACACAGGAGTCATGCCAGGGTCCGTGGGGATTGTTGTTGTGTGGATGTCAGTGCGACCACAGTCATATGAGTCTACCGCAAAGAGATCTTGGAAATCCAAGAAAACTTGTTTCAACTTTTGCTTTTGTTCCAGAGTCACACAGGCATCAGCTAGGTTGACTCTCTCTTCCACCATCTGCCTGAAGCCTGGAAAGACTTCTGGTTTGGCTATCTCCGTGGCCTCCTCCAGCTGGGTGGAGAAGTCCCTGGTCAGAGTGCTGATTTGGACCGGAGGCTTCAGGTGGGAAAGGCAGCCCTCATGGACCTGGAAAATCACCTCATCCCTCCTGAAGTCACAGGTCACATCTTCCTTACCATACGGGCAGGAAGTGTACACCAGGAAGTTCCCCCCATGCCGGGTAAAAATCCTGTCTGGTGTTGCGTTGTCATCACTGTCACTGTCAAAACAGTCCTTGGGGATGGGTCCTAACAGTTCATTTACAAGATCAATGGAGAAATGTCGGTCATCAACCGCCATTCCAATAATGGTGCCTGCGGCTAGAGTAATACTCTTTAAGTCGCTGTTATCCACCTCTATTAGAATGGGGTCATGTTCTATGTTGACTAATGGAGTCGGGTTTACCCCCAACCCTTGCTGTTGGAGAGAAGCATTTAGATGTATGTAAGCATCAGGGTTTTTCAACTCTTGTCCCCTTTTAACTTTCACTTCCAGGGAGAATTGTCGGGTCCTTTCTGGGATGGTGACTTCCTCTTTAACCTGAATTTCAACTGCATAAGGTAGCAATTGAGCTGACCTAAATGCTTTTTCTGGATCATCAAAGCCCATGGGATTATCCGCTAATCGGGACCAAGCTTTGAAGTTTATTAGGTCCAAACTAATGGCAAAGCGATTGAGAATGTCACTGCCTAAGTAAAAGGCGGCAGGGACGTCTCGCACGACCCAACAATTATGGACTATGCTCTTGTTGCCAATGGAGATTTTGAGCATACACCTGCTTGGCAGGAGATGTTTGGAATTAGGTACTTCCAGGTCCATTTCCCATTTGTCTATCAGTTTGAAGGTGGGAATGGCTGGTTCTTTTGGGAGTTGGCGAAACATGGCTTCGCTGATGAAGCTCTTACCGTTGTTCACACACACTCGAGCGAGAACAGAGTCCTTCCCATCATTTAACTGAACAGGGATGAACAACTGCTCTCCAATTTGCTGAATATCAGCCAGGCTCTGAGCTGATTTCACATCTTTCTGGACTATAGGAGTGGGAGTTTCAGATTGTGGATTGGTATAGAATTTCAGAGTGTTTCCTTCCAGCGTGGAGTACCACTTTAGACTGGAAGGAAGGTTGATTTTCAGAAATAGAGAGGACCCCCCATCACCAGTCTGTTGTCCTACTGCTATTACTGTCACGTCTGGAATTTGGCTATTCTGGAAGTGAAATTCTACTTGGTCAGATTTTTGTTCAACCATGTGGCATGTGCCGTTTAAACTAACATGGTTGACACTCTGTTTCAATTTTATTGGTCGGCTAGTCTGGGTCCAGAGGACCTTGTTTACACAATCTATTAGGGGTGACAACCTTCTCAGGAGGTCATTCCCTAGTAAACAAGGGGTGCCCTCCGGGGTCACAACTATGACCGGGTGTTTCAACTTGTGTCGCCCGATCTTAATGTCCAAGTCTGCAGTCCCCTCAACGGGAATTTCCTTCCCGTCAAAGTTCTGCAGTTGTCCAGGAAGAGAGGTGAGAGGAATTTGGTAATTCTCTCCCCTTCCTGCATTCAGTTCGTCAAAGGCCCTTCTGGACAGAAGGGTAGCTTGAGATCCAGTGTCCACCAGTGCCAAGATTGTACCCTGCCCCTGTACTTGTACCGGGGCATAATATCTTCCCTCCTTCTCCTCAAGGGGGCACAGATAATGTACATTTTTGGACAACTGGTGGGCTAATTTTCTGGTTTTGGACATCGCGAGAGAAGAATTTTGGGCAGAATTCTGTGGAGAGCCTTGGGAATCTGAAAGAAAAAGTTGGCAACTGGAGATCAGAGCCATTGTGGGTTCCCCTGGTTCCGGTTCTGGGCCGCCCCCCCCTTTTTGGAGGCAGTCACCAGGATGGGTTTGAACCAGGGGATTTTCTTGCTGTTGGTTCTGGGATGAGATGGTGGGCGGCGGTAGCTCAGTCTCCACATCTCCCCAGTCTAGATTTGCATCCCTAGGGACCCATTTTTCTTTGGGAGGAGTTCCCCCCTCTCTGAAGGAGAAGATCCTTTTCCCAGGATCCTCTGAGGATCCCTCTCCCTCAAATTGGAAGATCTGTACCTCCTCCTCAAACTGAGTCTGTTTGGGTCTTTTGTTTCTCCTTAGGAGGCAGACTTTCAGGGGCAAGAGATTTTGTTTCCGGTTCCTGGGTTTCTAGGGGCTGTTTACAAGTGAGGAAGGAAGCTTCCTCCAAGGCTTTACACCCCCCTTCCCCTTGTGCCTCCTCCCTGGGAACCGGTGAGTTATCGGGGTGCTGCCCCCGTCATTGTTCTGGAGCACCAGGTCCAGAGTTGGGTGCGTTCTGCGCCGGCATGCTGATTTGAGGGTTCTGCTGAGCCCTCAGTATGTCACCCATATCCCGCGCCATGTTTTGAACCTGGCGCTCTAACTGGGAAACCCGCTCAGGCTGATACGGGGCCCTGTTTTCTCCCCTGGGCTGATCCCGGGAAGGGTAGCTATCCCTCCTCTGGTAATACCCCGGGTTGGGAAGATTTGGGTACCCCTCCACCCTTGGCCTCCCCTCTCCCGGATTCAGTGGTCTGGGCTCAGGGAATTGGGGAAAGAAGGATGGATGGTTTTGGGGCTGAAAGTCGGGTGGATATCTGGGGAAAAAGTTCTGCCCAGGGTTTGGTAAATTTCTGCCCTCCTGTGGGAAGTTTGGAGGGAAGTTCCCTGGGTTAGGTGCTTGTCTGGATCCCCCCCCTTGGGCTGGAGGAGTCCACACATAACCCAGGATGGGTCTGTTACCTTTGTAGCGAGGACTTACATAGTCAGGAGAGCGAGGGACCCCATTTGTGGGGCTGCCTCCCTGGCTCCCTGTCTGTGACTGGCCCGAGGACCTTCTGGGCCTAGCATTATTAGGTGCAGGTAGGTTTTTAGGCCCCCCCATCTCCAGATCCAAAACGGGGGTGACCTTTACCTCTGCCACCTTGACAGCAGCAGGGGTGCTGTTGGCTTTGGGGTTTTTCTGGGCATTGCTTTTATTTTCTATGGGCTTCTGCACCTCATAGATCCGGGTAGCCTGTTCAATGACCCAGTCTAAAGATCTTTTCTCATGAAAATCTCTCACGAGCTGGGTCATTATATATTTGGGCAAGGCATGGAAAAATGTATTGACAAACTCTCTACTATCTGTGCGCACCCTTCTGGTGGTTTGCGCAAACGCACGCTTTAACTCCTGCACAAATTCTCGTGGGGCCTGATCCTCCCCACATTGCAAATTGTAGGCCGCCTTGCGAGCCTCTTGAGGATTTCTGTGAACAGAAAAATGTTTCAGGATGGCCGCCTTATATGTGGACCATCTTAAATGATTTTGGTCCTCCAGCCCCGCAAAGAAACTGGAGTATTCCGGGGAGAATGTCCACTTTACATATTGAATACAGCTTTGGCTGTCCTTCAAATGGAAAGTCTCCATCATTTGTTCAAACAACTCTAAGTGCTCCCAAACAGAATACTTAGCGTTCTTATGGTAAGGCGTGATGACGCTCCTGATCGCCTTAATCTGCTTGAAGGGGTCCTTAAGCAAGGCCCTTTTTGCCTTATTGGCCTTTTTGGTTCGGGTAACCCTTGTCCATTCTTCCTCGGACTCAGAGGCACTGCTCCCAGAGGTTCCCGTCTGTTCTTCCAGGTTTTCCCGGATTCTGCGAGCCTGGGAATGGCTGGCAGACTGTGGGGACCTGGTCTCCTGTGTCCTGCGCAGTTCAGAGGAGTCTTCAGATTCCTCCTTGCTGCCAGGATTTGATGGGTACCCCCTCCACTGACCTAACTGGGCAGAGGTTTTCAGGATGCCCTTAATGGGCCTACTCTCCTGGGGTTCCCCACTGAACTGTATTGTACTTGGGTGCCCATACCCGGATGCCCACCCCTCCATTCCTGGATGGTACTGGCCTATGAGCCCCATGCTTCTGGCTGGATAGTAATCTGCCATCCCTGTGGCCCTGTGCTCATGTGCGCCAGGGGACATGGGGATGGTAGAGTCCAGGGACTGGGGGAGATGAAGGCCCCTGGTGTTAGGGCTCCTGCGGTTATGGTCAGGAATCTCTCTTTCCCAGCGGACCTCATCTCTATCCGCCCCTGCTCCCTGTTGCAATGCAAGAGCCTGCATTTGTGCTTTCAGTTCCTCTGTTAAGGCCTTACTCGACTCTATCAGTTTCTCCTGCATCGCTACCTGTTGCTGGAGCCTATCATTGTGTTGACAGAGGGCCTCATTCTCCCTCTGTGCTTCCTGGTTGGTCCTGGAGAACTGGGCCAGTCTTTGCTGCAGGAGGTTTACCTCCTGGGCAATGTCCCTATTGGCCTGCTCCTTTCTTGCTAGAGCATCTTCCACCCTTCTGGTGTGCTCTACCAAGTTCTGGTTTTCTTTTTGGAGATCACCCAGCCCCTGGTGGGCCAGGTGATTTTCTTCCATTTTTCTTTTTAAATGGCAGACTTCCTGGCCTAAGGCGTCTCTTTCCTGACTAAGAGCCTGCATTTGTGCCGCCAGGTCGTCCCTTTGCCTTTGGAAGGCACCAGCTTTCTGGCGCTCCTGATCAAACTCTGCCTGGGTATCCAGGTCTTTCAGAATCAGTTTATTGCTCTCCTCCTTCACTCTATCTAGGTGGCCTTGCAGGGTGACTACCTGCTCAGTACATGCCCTATTGAAGTCTAGCTGTTGCTCCAGCTTTTTCTGGCTTTGCAGTAGGGAGTCCAAACCTTCTTGGTGTTCCTTCTGCAAGGCCAGAAATCTGGTATCCTGTTCTGACTTTTCCTTTTGCAGCACATCCATATCCTCCTTTATTTTAGTGATGTACTGTCTGGTCTCATTTTCTGACTCCTGGCTTCTGTGCAGCCTTTGCTCAGAAGAGTCCAGATCAGATTGGGCCTTCTCTAACGCCATCTGTTGCCTTTTTGCCAGATCATGGCCTTCAGCACATTTATTCTGTATGGCTCCCATGTATAAATATAAATATGCCGCTATCCTAACAATCTTGTCGTGCTCATCTTTGGCCTTAGGAGCCATATATAGTTCACTCAGGGCCACGTGTAATGGACCCTGATCTCTATATATATCTGACCCTGTTTCCGTGACCTGTTGCATGATGGCCTGCAACCAGACTGTTTGGTCCTGGTGAGTCCATTCACCTCTCACGAATAGTTTGTGTAAGAAGTGCTCTCTGGCTATTTTCATATCTACCAAGGTCGTCATTCTAGAGATTGGTCTCTGTCCTGACTTACAGAAGTTAGTATTTTAGTTTTGCAGAACAGAACTTTTCTTGGAGTGTCCCTTTTGAGGAATGCTTCACAGCGTAATGCAGCGTGGTGATCCGACTGGATGTATGTATCCCGTCAGTTAGCACACTGTATTAAGCTGCACAAGTGGTATTCTAACCCAGAATCCCGGATACGAGCCCCCACTTTGTAAGAGGATTCAATTCAGCACTACAGCCAAGTTAACGCCTAGTCTAGAATACTGAATGAAAACCCTTATTGATATATCTTTAGGTCCAGTTCATGCGTCCTGGATGACTACCCTTGTATAACACCCCTCTCTTGGAATCCCCCTGACCCCACTGAGCCAAGAAGTAGTTCTGTTTTGCAAGTTTAAAAGGTTTATTTGATAAATTAAAATATATATATCACACTTTATAATAAATTAATAATTGAATAGCACACTTAATCTGATATGATAAAGATCAACAACGGAGAATCTAGCACTAGCACTCTTCTTATAATCACTAATGAGTTGACATGAATGGATAAGGTAACACACTGGTAAATAGGAACAAAAGTATAATGTGGTAGAGGATGCTTTATGTAAGCTCAGGTGGATGCAATATTCAATGAATGCAGTACAGAAAATACTCAATATGATTTCAACCAAACAATGTAATCACTTTTCTCTGGCTATTCACTCCCCCCCTCTTTATGCAATGCAAGGGAATGGGAGGAAAGCACACAGTTCTCAGAAATGCAATCAATGTAATCAGTTCAATCCAGCAAGCTTAGACTACAGAAGTTTGAAAACACAGGCCCAAATTGCTTTGATATATGCTGGCAATGAATTAAAAAATATGCTGGAAACGCTTTTAATTCCCTTTCAGAGGTTCAGGGTGAGTGGTATCTAGTTAATATTAGTCCAGGCTCACACTAGCAATGATGCAGGAATGATTAGCAGGTTAAACGAATTTCTGGCAAATGGAAAGCAAAACTGCTGTCTTTTTACACGTGAAGAAATTTGCAAATCGCGGTAAAATTCGCGGATGCGCCGAGCGCTATTACAAAGGAACCGCAAGGACTATCTCTACCGTTTTGGGGTCCTAGAAAAGCCTGGGATCTCAGCTTCCAAATGAAAGTTATTGCAAGTCTCTAGCCCAAACGGTTGCGGAGATATGAGTAATTTAGTAAAGGTCGTTTTTGGTTTTGTAAATTTTAAACGCACACTTTTTCAAAATGACAAGTGACAAATTTTTGCAGCTAGAATGACAGGTGACAGCTAGGAGGCAGTTCTACTTAGGTTAAATAGATTGAATTAGATGAATTTAAACTAAGAGATGTGTTCTGAGTTTTGCTAAGTACTCACAAGAGATTTTGAACAGGAAAGCGACTTGGTCACGGACTTCAGTCTGGTCAGGTCTTTCCGGGTTCTGCTCACAGCGCCTGGCCTCTGGAACTGCTCACAGGGGTCTGGTCTCTGCTAGGCACCGGTTCTTTGGGTCTCTCTGCTCTGGATAGATTGAAGTCTCTAGTTTGGCTCTCTGGAGGTTGATGGAGGTAAGTATGGATTTTTCCGGCAGGGCTTCCAGCGGCAGATGGATTTTGAAGGTCCCTATCTGTCCTGTCTGTCTGCTTTTATGTGTTTAGAATGTGGGTGTGTTCTAGCATCACTGACCCTACCTCTCTCTCAGCTTCTAATTGGTCAAACTTCCATTCCTCCGCTTGATTGGCAAACTGAACTGTGAGTCAGATTGATGTCATTTTACAGCCTGCAGAAAGTCCACTCCTCCTGTCAACTTACACACAAATCTAGATTTGAAACAAATACATATTTGCAGAGGTACATATTGTTTTAAAATCATATGCACCCATCATGCATTACAGGAGGTATCCCCTGTTCAAACTCTGCTCTTCCTGGGAGCTTGCATTCAGAACTGGCACATATTTCACTTTTTAACTGCTTTTTCAATTTCCGACATGGACCCAACTTTACATACATGTGTGCAGGGGGTAGGGACATTAACTGATGAAGTTTCAGATTTTTAACATGCACACATTTAGAGTAATATCCACTTTTCCGCTAAAACCCCCCTGAACATACCACCGGTTCCTACCACGTCTTAAACTGTGGGCAGAAAAATCACAAGAATTATGGTGTCATTTATAAAATTTTCACATGTCCGCTCTATGAGTTATTCATCTTTTTAAAGTTATGTTCTGGCTCCAAAGGGGTGTGGTTTACCCTCAGCACAAGGTTGAATTTCTGGTTCTTTCCAGTTCTGCCAAGCCAGCTTGCTCTCACAGGCAGTGCTCCTCCCAGCTTCTCCAGGAGGAAGCCACTTTTTACGACGTCTGTAATAAAAAACCTTTGCCTGAGTGAAGAGGGCTTTGTTCACCCTCTTGCAGAGCACAGATAATTCAATTATCAGATAGATGGCATATCCTTAGCCTGGGCAGCAAAAGGAAGGTTGGCCTGGGAACACAGTGGTGACTCAAGTTTCACTGCTGATGGGATCCGTTGCTAGGCAAAATCAAGTTCCTTAAGCCAGACCTTCAGCTAACTTTTTGTTGCTTTTAAAATAACTTGTAATTTTACACATGCAGCTAGAATGCTGATTCTAAGTGCAAAACTATGACATTTCAACAGTTACAAAGGCATGTGACACCAAACATAGGTCACTCATTTAATTTAACATTTTCGATTTTGGTGGTTTTAAATCCAGTTGTAGTTAGGCTTAAGCTGCTGACTCCATAGCATTTTTGTTATAAGCATTGTTTTTGGGCTCTTCATTTCCCAGATTTTGTAGGCACACAAAACTCCATTCTGCCAAATGTCTGCTGGTGTTCAGTGAATATTTTGCACATGTTGCAAGGTTTGAAATAGGCATTTTGCTTGCCTTCAGAAAAACACACAGAGTGGTTTTAAAACGCCGGCTTTTGGATAGTGGTGAGTACTGGTACTGCACTCATTTTTGGGATTTAAGAAATGAATTCCCCACACTTCTAGGTTGCATTTGGCAATCAGCATTGCCATTCCCAATGGTTTCAGACTACTGTGCGGGTAGTCCAATGGTGGTTTTAAAGCGCTTTGAAGCTAACCGGCGCTACTGTTTTTCCTTTGGCAACCCATTTCCCTCATGGCAACCCGGCCTTTCATTCTCGCACTGGTGGGTGGCAAGTGAGGCAACCATTTTGGTGGGCGCACAAACTGCGCAGCTTTCCTGGATTTCAGCGCACATGTGGGTTTTCCGCCATCTTGAATTTTCTAAGCCCACAGCACCAAATGTTGTAGCAGGGTAGCTTAAACGTGGGTCAGGACACCCAACAATATCCAACACTACCAAACCAGACTCACCATCAAACATATCAAACACTACCAAAACCAGACTCACCATCAAACATATCAAACACTACCAAAACCAGACTCACCATCAAACATATCCAACACTACCAAAACAGGCTCACCATTAAACATATCAAACACTACCAAAACCAGACTCACCATCAAACATATCCAACACTACCAAAACAGGCTCACCATCAAACATATCAAACACTACCAAAACCAGGCTCACCATCAAACATATCAAACACTACCAAAACCAGACTCACCATCAAACATATCCAACACTACCAAAACAGGTTCACCATCAAACATATCAAACACTACCAAAACCAGACTCACCATCAAACATATCAAACACTACCAAAACCAGACTCACCATCAAACATATCCAACACTACCAAAACAGGCTCACCATCAAACATATCAAACACTACCAAAACAAGCTCACCATCTAACATATCAAACACTACCAAAACAGACTCACCATCAAATATATCAAACACTACCAAAACCAGACTCACCATCAAACATATCCAACACTACCAAAACAGGCTCACCATCAAACATATCAAACACTACCAAAACAGGCTCACCATCAAACATATCAAACACTACCAAAACCAGACTCACCATCAAACATATCAAACACTACCAAAACAGGCTCACCATCAAACATATCAAACACTACCAAAACCAGACTCACCATCAAACATATCAAACACTACCAAAAGCAGACTCACCATCAAACATATCAAACACTACCAAAACAGGCTCACCATCAAACATATCAAACACTACCAAAACAGGCTCACCATCAAACATATCAAACACTACCAAAACCAGACTCACCATCAAACATATCAAACACTACCAAAACCAGACTCACCATCAACATATTCAACACTACCAAAACATCACCATCAAACATATCAATAATAACTACCAATACCATCCAATCCTAACAACAAAAGCCCTCCCATCTGCACCATCACAGTCACGATCCACCTACCCCGAAGAAACATACAACAGGAGGAAAATGAAAGTAAAGATACAAACAACACAAAGAACACATGAAAACCAACGTGACCGCACAGGCACACTACGTCAATAAAACACCACAACAGACGGCTGATCAAACCCCTGTGCAAGTGTAACGATCTTACAAGAATAATGCATTAAACAGAAACACGTGCATAATAAAAACATAGGCCAATACTCTTCACAGGCCACTATTGACACATAAGTGCACCCTAATACACATACACTGTCACTATTCTCATATAAGTGCACCCTGTTACTCATACACGGGTCACTATTCTCCTATGAGAGCACCCCATAACTCACACACCGGTCACTATACTCAAATAAGTGCACCCTATTACTCACTATGCTCATATAAGTGCACTCTATTACACATAAACAGGCCACTATTGGCACATAAGTGCACCCTAATACATATACACGGTCACTATTCTCATATAAGTGCACCCTGTTACTCATACACGGGTCACTATTCTCCTATGAGAGCACCCCATAACTCACACACCGGTCACTATACTCATATAAGTGCACCCTATTACTCACTATACTCATATAAGTGCACTCTATTACACATAAACAGGCCACTATTGGCACATAAGTGCACCCTAATACATATACACGGTCACTATTCTCATATAAGTGCACCCTGTTACTCATACACGGGTCACTATTCTCCTATGAGAGCACCCCATAACTCACACACCGGTCACTATACTCATATAAGTGCACCCTATTACTCACTATACTCATATAAGTGCACTCTATTACACATAAACAGGCCACTATTGGCACATAAGTGCACCCTAATACACATACACGGTCACTATTCTCATATAAGTGCACCCTGTTACTCATACACGGGTCACTATTCTCCTATGAGTGCACCCCATAACTCACACACCAGTCACTATACTCATATAAGTGCACCCTATTACTCACTATACTCATATAAGTGCACTCTATTACACATAAACAGGCCACTATTGACACATAAGTGCACCCTAATACACATACACGGTCACTATTCTCATATATATCCATTGCAGGATCAACTAACCTCACTCACATCTAAGCACCGAAAGCTAGACACCGGGTGCGCTACTACCCTGTCTACCCAAACTGCCAATAGTGAAGGGGCTAACTCTCATTAAACCACATACTCCTGTCTGAGGCGCTACCTCCCACTTCTTAAATACGCAAACATCACCATAATATCAACTTTATATACTCCATAAACTCAAACTCATACTTCATCTCTGTGCACACACTCAACATGTCATACATGTAATGCCTACATTTCCTAAATATCCATATACTCACATCCACGATGTGTCATGTAATTGCCCAGCTACCAAAACAGGGGGTCTCATATACACCTACGTGCATTAAATTCATATTTCACATTTCACATTAAAGAGCATCATATTCCATATATTTTCTTCGGAATAATCCATTTCCTCTTACATTAACAGTGAGCCACATTACCATCAACATATCAAATATATATATTATATGCCTCTAAAAATACATCACATTTCCTATGTATGCAGCACATACCTACAAACACATTGAAAAAAAAATGTGTGCCTGCATATTAGAAAAATAATTGTCCATCTGCAAGGAAACATGTTAGATACCGACTAAAAGAGCACACTTGCTTTTCATTTGATGCTTTAAGAATGCCCCGCTCTATTGCACCTTCCCAGCCAGGCACACACCATTCAGCGACAAATCATTCCTTCCACTAAGTAAACATTTATAACAATTCCCGCGCCAACGTGCACCAGCACCCCCATTTCACTTCGCTATCATAACTCGTAGGCACATAATGCACAAAGTAAACTGTCCAATGCTGCGTCTGCACCAAAAACCTCAGTGCCTCTTCAATCGCCGGCAAAATACATCAAAAACAGAACCAGTGCCTCATATTACAACGTCATGAAAGTAAAAGAGGAGTTTGCCCACTGTGTTCACCATGTCCATAACCCATTTGCATTGTACACCCGCCGAAGCTACGATACAAATCCATCCTGAATCTTGAACTTCCAGTCGCATCGTCTTGCTGACTGGACCAGCAACGATTGCTGATCCGGAATAAACAGCAACATTTTCTTTTCCTTCGCTTCCATTCCAGGTCCTCCGTAGACTCAACATCCAGCTCTGTGGAAACTCCTCCTTCTAAAAATACAGAAGCAGTACTTTCTTATGGATACTTCATCTCGTCATCTCGCGGCAGTTACACATGGAGTCTCTTTATTGTTACAGGGTTAAGATAGGAAAAGGGGGTATGGGGCTATTGTATGTACATCTTTTCATGATGCTCTCCCATCCTGTCTGACCCAAACTGCCACTGCTGGAACCTTGAGAACACATCAGGTTCCAGCCCAGGTAACATTCTGGGGCTTGCATTGATATACCAACGCAAGCCCATGCTACAGCACTTCTCTAAACACATTCTGCTGTTGTTCTTTAGGTGGCAAGTGGGACGTATTGACCGCCTTGCTATGGAAAACAGTCTCCAGAGGATAGCTCAGGGGCAACAGGATTGCGTTGGAAGCAAGACCCCATGGAGCAACAAAGGTCCGATCCCCGGGTCCGCACTTAGAAACCTCTGGGTATTAAGCGCGTTATAAATAACCAATCACAATTTAAGCCACCATGCTTTCCTCCTGTGGTAAACTGATGGCCACATACAGGTGTCCTTCAACAAGCAAACGCAACTATGTTTATCAACACAATCCAGTGGCATGACTAACAAGGCTTGCCCACCCACCAGTATAGAATTACCGTTGGGAACTTAAGAGTTTTTTTCTCCAAGCAAACCTTGTAGCAGGCTGCAGGAAAGTACCAGAACAACGAACGAAACAAAGAGATAGCGCAGGGGTTTGCCCCTCCTCTAAACTCTAGACCACCCTACTGCTATATGTTATTACCCCGTTGTCAGATATTTTCCAAAAGGTTTGCTAAAGAGCACTGGTGTAGGACATTGCTTTCAGAACAATATTATGATTCTCCTGTCACCATATGACATACAATGACATCACATGGCTTATAGGTTTCACATATAAGATATATGCTTGCATGTGCAGCTGTAGCTATCGTAAGTCAAGTGCAACCGCAAATGCCCAAATAATGCCATTATTTAGCAAAGCGCAAGATAGGGCCTTGCAGGTGCTGACATCATTTGCCAAGTACTGCATCTATTGCCCCAATAATGTGAAAGTCTATAGTACCTTAACCCCCATAACACAGGGCAAATTTAAAAATGGCACGACTCCACCTGGCTTGTGGAATTGTAATGGCAAAAAGACTGCATCTTGGAGTTGTTGTGTGTGACATTAAGTGAACCGAGTCTATTTGGCCATTTCTCTCTTTGATGCTGATGCCTATAGGAAGTAACTTGACAATAAAAGACGGCCTGGTGACATGGTAGAGGATCCGGAAGTAAGGGGAAAATACAGAAAGGGGGCTAGTAGGCGCATTGGCAGTCACACTCCGAGTGTGTGTAGGCCCGGGCTCTGATGGAAAAGATGTTCAGAGAGCTGGCAACATAACCTCTGCTCTTTTTGTAGTCAGCAGCCTCGATAAGGTGGAGCAGGGTCATTTAAACGTTTAGCATGTCACTGCAACTCATCCCGCGGAGCCACACACTGCCTCCGAGTAGGCTGGCCCTGACAGTGTTACTAACACTGCAACTGCGAGGGTCACTGGGGAATGATTGCTTCTAGCTTGCTTAATTAAGTTAATACCAACTTGCAAGCGTGTGTGAAAAAAGCCTAGATCGGCTAAAATCTTGCTTTTGCTCATGCACTCAGAGATTCCTGCCAGGAGCTGGAGGACTATAATAAAATAACACTACGTTGTGACCCATTCTCTCTCCCTTGGTTATAAACCTCTCGTTGACCTGTACCCCCTCTTGCATCCGCCCTTGAACCTTTGTGCTCTCCCCCTTGATCCCTGATGCTATGAATGTAAACTGCAATAAACAAGAGCAAAGGCCCACACAATTGCCTGACTTGTTTTGCACCTGCACATTAAGCATGAGACTGACTTTTTTTGGACAAGGAAGCGTCACGGCGAAAAGAGTCATACATGAGTCTGTGGCCTTCTGTTTGAACATCTGGATTTACAAGTAATGCACCCCCAAAAGTTTCTCTCTCTCTGTTGAATACATCAATAAGTACTTTTAATAGAAAAGTCTTCCCTGATGGGCCTTAGGCAAGGGCACTAGGAAAAAAATGAAACCCTAACCTTTCCCCCAATTATATAGTTAAGACCTTAACTAGAAGAGCAACCAGCCTTTGATACAACTGTACATAAACATAACATATCAAATAAGCATTTGTTGAACATGTATTTCTTTATTTCTAATGGCCCCTGTACTAAATAGTAATTTGGCATGCACTTTTATGTCATGTTGAAAATAAAGAAATTAAATGTAAACTTGGGGTTCAGGTTGCGCTTTGCACCCTGTTTTTATGGAAAAGGTTGACATGAGCCGATTGCATGCTCTCAGACAAACACAATTAAACTTCCTGTAATGCAATGGCTTCAAGGAACTTCACATTCTCATTACACTCGCCTTACATTTTAAAGCAGTATTATTTACATTTGTGATCTCATCAGTGTGCATCGGGAAGTGCTCTGGGGAGAACCAATTGTAGCACGCAGAAAGAATGCAGAGGTGTTAACACGCATGCATGAAAACGTACATCCTTTGGAAATACCTGCTTGAAAGAAAACATGGCTGTCTCAAAAACTTCCTGATGCCATCTTCGTGCTCTCCAGTCTATTTTTGTTTTGATATGATAGGTTATGATAGGTAATTTATAACGCGCTTAATACCCAGAGGTTTCTAAGCACTTGTGGTGCTCTGTGTCGTCTTGCTTCCAAGGCGATCATGTTGCCCCTGAGCTATCCTCCTGAGACATCCTTGTTTCAGTCAAACGAAATGCAAAACATGACAGACATTTGCTGCAATGATGTTCATTTAAGTATCATCTCCTTTGAAAGTAGGTCATTTCGTCGCATGGGGGAGAATTTATGACGGTTCATTAAGGGATGGAAGCCTCCTTTCCACGTGGAAAGGGGAAGGTGCCTATTCGGGGAAGCCAGCGTGCGCAACCCTGCTGCGTGAACTGGACAGACTTTAAGTAGATGCAGAAGGCAGTCTTCAGCACCACAAAATGGAGATGTGCAGATGAGACATGTGGGCCTTTTCTACATATTAAAGCAACATAACCTCGATTTCAGGAAGGACTCGGACACATTCTATTCAGGTGATGTGGCAGAGAGCAAGCAAGACACATGGACATGGGGGGTCAGACGGTTTATTCAGACAGTTTGCCTTTGACACAGTGAGTGAAGGGCTATGTCTGCTGTGCGTGCCTCACATGATGTGCTCGAATACGCCTCTTGACTTATCCTTCGACACTCCTAGTAAACAAAAATGGACATAATATTGCATCCATCAGAACTTCCTTTTTGTAAGCATTATGTTGGTGTAGTGGGAGCTGCGGATTTGATAAAGGCTTTTTGCTTCACGCGATTAGTCCAATCATCGTGCCCGTGCCTTTACATGTTCTGAAGCAACCCAGAGGCACTGGGGTTAAAAAGTGTGCTCCAAAAATCTTACTGAATAACTGGTCAAGAGAATAAAAATGCAAACTGGGTTGCTGGGGATTAATGTGAAATATAGCAGGCAAACATTAATGATTGCACCACGAAAACAATGTGACATTACACCAAAAAGCCACGCAGTGTCTGTCTCTGAAAGAAAGGATGACATGCTTTCAAATAAAGGCCCTTTTCCTTGCTATCCAACTGATGTTTTGCAAAAACCCTCTTAAGTTCTGAGGTAACGTCTCCAAAAAAGAGATGACAATGCCACCTCGACGAACGTGTGCAACATGTTTTCCCACCTATGTGTCCTGTTAACACTGTTGTAAATAATGCAGCAGCTTAATCTGACTTTATTTTATAATTCTGCAGTGCAGCAATTGTGAAATGGGAAGAGGCAACTCTGGTCTGTCAGTGAAATGTACCGAGTGGGAAGAGGTGTAGATTTTCAGTGCATGTGTGTGGGACACACAGAGAAACATGATGCCAGTGGATAATTTTGCAAAAGTCTGGGACTTTTATGCGAGTTTCCTGAAGCACTGCAACTCAAGCCATTGCAAGGATCAAAGCTGGATCCTGAGTGTTGAAGCCCTGAAAGCCCTCTGTTCTGTGCTTAGTTGGTGATTTGATAAAGCTTGTCACCTCTTCTGTGTGTTGGTGTCTACTGCATAGTGGTGGAAGCCCAAGTTCAAGTTCAAGAATAAATAGGTAGGGAGGAAACCTCCAGCACAAGGAACTAACTACACAATAGCGTGCATGATTAACATCATCGATTATAGTAAACAGGCGCGTTACATAGAAAATATTAATAAAATGTAAAGTAGTTTTCAGGAAGTATTAGTTTTTCCAGTGATTGTGGCGAGTTTTTAGTATCTCTTAATAAAAAAATCAGGGTGCCCTGTGTATCCATCCGGCCACACAGGGCATTCTGATTTTTCAATTAAGATATACTAAAAACCCGCTACAAACATTGGAAAACGAATAATTCCGGAAAAGTACTTCACATTTTAATCTGCAAACTGCTTACTTAGCACTAAACACATTTTGCTGCCAACTAACGTCCAAACAGAGCTAATTTAGCACAGCTCAAACACACCTGACGCTTTAACAAGATCCCAATTAGCCTTGAAAAAGACCTTATGGTCAAAACACGTGTTGGCTTAAGTCATGGCACTCCATGATTTTGGGAGCACTGGAAAACTGTAAGGACACTTCAATATTACATTCTAAAAAAGAACATTGGGCTCAGCGCAGAATGATTGGTGTTCACACTGACCTTCCACAACATCATATTTACACATGCCCAAGATCGCTTTGCATTTACTAAACACTTGGAGGGGTCACATTTGTTAGTCACCTATTTAAAACACATGGGCAGTCTTTTCCCAATGATGCACTGACTGCAACAGTCCAAGCGTACCCCATGTTAAACAAGGATAGACTGCACAGTGAGCTTTCAATTGTTTATGAGAGACCTGAATTCTGTAGTACAAGTGGGGAAATTTCTTTATTTAAATTGTTCAACGAAAACAATCTTGAAGAAGCATTTTGTGAGATAATGCATTTTTTACAAATACTGATCACTACACCCATGACAACAGCTGAGTCTGAGCGTTGTTTCTCCACCCTGAAACAAGTTAAAATATTCATGAGGAACACAATGACTGAGGATCGTCTAAATGCTGGCCATGCTGTCGATGGAAAAACAATGAATTCAAGACATTTTTTGGGTGGTCAGGAAAAGTCCCCATGATTATTACAAGGGGTTCATGTTGCGAGCACTGTATTGATAACTAGGGGGGAGAGGGGGCAGCAAACTGATTGCCATGTTGACATTTCATATGTTACTTTTAGTGTTACTGGTGTCTAGAATTAATATATTAGCTTGCACACGCTCAGAAAGATAAAATGGTAAACCCACCAAAATGTAAAGACATACATGTACATTAATACAAATACGTGAGGAATTTGTGAATCTCAATATAGTGGGCTTTTACAAATGAATCAAAACCATGGTAGTCTGGATTTCTTGCAAGGTGAACTGTTAGGAAACTGATTATGTGAGGTTTTAGAAGCCAGGGGATGGGTGTATATGTAACTTCATAACATTTGCAGTCAGCACAGATGCAAAAAATGGCCATTAGTTTTATGGTTTGTTCAATATCACAGACGGCAGAGGTAATTTCCTGATGAATGGGAGCGTGACAAAATGAGTTTCCCTATTTCTTTTGGCTAGCAGTGAAACACAGGGTATACCAATGCCAAAGGCTAAGTAATAAGAACTCAGGAGTTGCAATTGTATTGTCAGGTGTGCTATGTGCGATAAAGCGGCTGGGTATTTAGATTTTAATTTTCCACTGAACGCAATGACACGGGAAATGAGATAGCATCACAAACTCAAAGAGAAATTATTTACCCAGCATTCCTCACATCGCTGGCATATTCATGTGAATTATGTGCAAATTAAGAGTTAATGTTTAAACAGCCTAGGCCAGGTATTGCTAGTAATGAATTAAGTTTGCATACACATTTTATACTAAATAATTATGTCATGACCCCGCACAACAAACCTTAAGAAGAGGTGTGTTCTACAATTTTGAATATCATTGTCTTTTTGTTCACTTTCTTCTTCCGGAGCTGAACACTTGCTTATGCAGCTGCTATACTCAGGGGTCTTCAGCCTGTGGCTCTCCAGCTCTTTTGAACCATGACTCCCATGAACCCTCACCATTGACTATGCTGGCAAAGGCTGATGGTAGTTGTAGTGCAAAACATCTGGAGAGGCAAAGGTTGCATACCTCTGCCCAAGAGGCATGCTGCCATTCCCCCCACTGAGGACATTCCTGTACCCTCCCAAAATACATTTCTGCATGTCCCGGACAAACTGGTCATTGGTAATTATGTAGCAGGACTGATTGACAGACCCTAGCGATCTTTACCAGGATCTGGAAGCCATTACCCACAATTGACTATTTCATGTGGCGGCTGCTGCTACATCTATATCTCCTGCACATTGGTGTGCCAGTGTTTTTTAATAATGTGATAGTAGAATATGTGCAAAGGTATAATCCTGGCTTCAGTTTGTTGATACATTGACATCATATATAGTTCTGCATGGATTGTTATCAACTATGGAGTTATATATTCCACCTAAGGGTTAAAAGTGAGATTGGATGGACACAAGAGCAAAGAGCGAGTTGTCCATGATGTCGCTCGGAACCCTGAGGTGAAATGCGCCCCTAGGATCAAATCTACTGAACCCACCTACCATTTATGTTGTTTATTAGCCCCCTTTCTCCAAGCCCTTTGTTGGCCCTTCTGGGCCAGCATTTCAGAGAGGCTGCAGTGGGGAAGCATTGAGGACCATATATAACATACAATAAATGAATCCTATTATGGTACAAGTGTATCAGACCTCTAATGTACCAGTGAAAAAGGGTACCAGGGGAAGGCAGAGCGGAGGGCTGTTGATCTTGGTCAGAACCAGCATAGATTGGGAAATTGAGATCAGTGACACAGGCTCTTTAGACCACTAGCATATAAGTGTGAAACTCAAGGGCGACCACTATGTGTTCGTATTTAACTTGTTTAACAGACCATATGGTAATAATCCACTGGGGACCTTGACTTTAATGGAAGAATGTATTGAGAGATCGGACCATTTTGATCTCAAAAGAACCCATGTCTTGACCCTACGAGATCTCAACCTAAATTTTATGTCCTTAAAAAAAACTAATGATCTATGGGATGAGCAATGATTAGCCTGGGAGATCCCTGCACTGGTAACAGAATATCCTAAAAGAGCACATAACCAGGCCATTGACTCTGTGAGGGTCCTGTATGGCCTCAATTTGAGGGCCTGTAATGGTTGTTTTGCTCTTGATCAACCACGAAGTAAAACTTTTTACAGTCATGGGAACTCTTCCCTGATTGACTACGTCTCAGTTTCAGCTAGAGATTGGGATTTAGTTGATCATTTCACAATGTTAGAATGCTATGAAGCAACCATAGGCCTTTATCTGCTGAGTTTAGTTCTCTGGGCCAAGTGTAAGACCTGCAATCCCAATTAAGACCTCACATATTGAAGAAAATGGACATTCCCATCACTTGGTTAGGTGGACCAAGATAGTATCTTCTGATATAAAGAAATACATACACCAGGCTGCCTTCGGCAACTTATAGAACATCTGCAGTGGCGCCTGTCTTGATGAAAGTGTAGTGGCGGAATTTGACAACCTAGTTAACAATTTATTTTCATTGGTAACTCGCCCAACATCTGAGGTTAATAAACTGACTGAAAGTTGAGAACCCGTTTGATGAGGAAGGTAGAGCTACCAATAAGATGTAATGCTCTGTTTGGGCGACAATACACGGGTAGATAAGACACAATTGCGTGGCTGCAGAGCGTATTCTAAATCTGTTATAAAAATGAAGAAAGAGGTATATTACAAAGCAAGGTGGGGAGATTTATTGGATGCAACTAAAAGAGATGATGTGGCTGCATTCTAGAAGCTTGTAATGGGTAAAGAGTTGCATGTGGATACCACCCTACAATGTAGTATAAGCCCAGGTACATAGCTCAACCATTTTCATGAGCTATATGGGGTCACGGCAGATAGGAGTGTTGATGGACCGGAATTGGTGGCTTAGGTTGAGGACCCATCGAATTGGGGTGTAAGGGACTTCACTCTTTCAATCGCATAGGTGTAAGAAGGCATTAGAAAGGGAAAGGGACAGGAAGCTCTGAGTCGGACTCAGGCCCTGTTGTTTTTTTTAAGGAAAAGACAATTATGTGGGTACTATCTTTGTGGAAGCTATTTAATGCAGTAACTAAACTAAATAAGGTGCCCGGATTCTTGGCACAGGACTAAAATAGTGCCAATCTATAAAAAATGTTGGAGGGAGACCCTGGTAACTACCAGACAATTTCATTACTTGACACATCGGGGATGACCTTTGCCAAGGCTATTCCCAAACCCCTGCAGGGTGTTTTTTTTTCAAGTGCTCTTATCAGTCATCTTCAGGTAAGGTTCCAGCCCGGCATGAGCATGATAGATCAGTTTGCCTGTTTTTAATCTTGCAAAAGTACACTGTCCTAAATAAAGTTAAGATGTATGCAGTCTTTGTGGATCTGAAGACCGCCTTTGATGGTGTTCCATGGAATCTACTCTGGCAGGTACTTAAATGGAGGGACATACCAAACCATTTGCTAGACAACATCCGACAGCTGTACCCTGAAAACAAGGGTGTTGTGTGCTGGGGGCTTGCAGCGGAAGTGCCTGATCCAATCTATGTGGAAATAGGAGTGCAGGAAGGCTGTGTCCTTGCCCCACTCCATGTTCCTCTCCTCGCAATTCCTCTCTCCTTCACCTTCTCCAAACCTCCCCATTTAAAATAAGATTCTCTCTAACCTCGATCATACGATTTTATTTGTTGTTGACCTTTATTCACCCCTCTTAACTGTTAGCAAACTCAACTGACACCACCCCCACCCATTTCCCCTTAAGCCCAAAAACTAACCGAGGTACGATCAATTATCACTATGTTGCCATTCACTCAAACCCACCAACGTCTTGACCCATATTCCTCCTATTCCTTCAAATAGGAAGCCCTTCCCACCCGGTCACCGCTACCCCTCCTGTGGCAACCCTTCCCCCAACGATTGCTGGCTCCCTACTTGCTCTTGTCCCCCCCAGCCCTGTCCCGGATGAGGCAGCCAATAACTGGACAATAAAAAGGCACAGGCCAGACCTGCAATATCGACGAGCTCCTAAACCAAAAGGCCCAGAGGGGCCATAAAACCACCACTTCCCGCATCTTGCTCTGTTCCGGGACTGATACCCCATGCCCGTTAACACTAGAGTAGGCCAACCCCTATTTCCCTTCAACTACCACACTACCTACATCAAAACCCTATCTTCTGTTTAAACTGGAAATCAAAATGATCTTCTCCTTCCCTCCATCTTCGCCCTCCGCTCAGTCACTGCCAAATTTCTGATGGTCAGACTCTTCGCCAGACAGAGAGTGGGGGGTAGAGCTCTCTCCTCTGCAGTTGCCTCCCTCTGGCATGACCTCCCTAACCCTCTCAGACTTGCTGTGCCACATGAAGTTTGGAAACTGCTCAAGCCCTACCTCTTCACTTCCACTTTCTCTCTCGCTCTCCCCTGCTAACCAACCTGTATACTGCACTGACTGACTACCCTCACAGTCTCATGGGTATCAGGCCCCCCCTTTTTACCCATATCCCCTGCACTGCCCCCAGTCCTATCGCACACTAGGGGCTGTATCTGGAACCTTAACAGTCCCCTTCCTCCTTGCACATTACACTGAGCCGTGTTGCCCTAGCTGCACTTACTCCAAGCATTGCTGCCCTAATTGTACTCCCCCTCTCTCTCTCCCTTGCACTTTGCATCTCGCACTTGCACGATCTGACTGACACAAGGTTTAGACAGATTGTTGTTTAGACCTCCCTTTGTGTTTACTCCCTCTCCTTGTCCTTCCTAGAAACACTTGTGTACAGGCACGCTATAATTTACTTATCATATCATTTCTTCCTCCCCTGCCCCCGGCTCGTACCAACTGTTATCTTTTCATCCTCATCATCCCACCATCAAACCACCCTTCCTGGCCCTCCAGTTCTCCAATGCCATTTCTTGTTATTATTATTAACCGCTCAATCTTGGTCCCACCTGGAATATCCACTCTTTCTTCATAATTATTCTTTATTTTCCTTTATTCATTTAATGCGCATTATGTTTACTTAATCGCCTCCCTTACTCACCAAATACACCTCCCACATCATCTTCACACCACCAACCTTAGCCTTCCCAAACACCAATGCACCTTTTGTTCAAATCATGCTCACCTCTTGGTCCAAACCATTGTAGCATGAAGTGTACACCCCATCGCCGCTGCATAGCCACTGGAGGGGAGACGTCCAAATCTATCCCAAATCACTGGGAATTCCATCACCGATACACAGCTGCTGGGAGGGTGCTGTTCAAAATCTCTCCCCACTCTCAGTGCAGTTGATAGCGTTCCAGCCATCTCCCTTCACCAAGATATCCGGCCCAGGGATGTGCTATTCTCTACTGCTCCTGTTGTAGTGGGTGGGTGTGCCCTAGCCCCTCTCCCTGCTGCTGCATCCAAGGATGATGGTGTTTGCCAACTCCCAACACACCCTGGCATATCCCCCCATGGCTCCCTACAACTCTTCCTGAACCTAACTATCCCACCTACCCTTTTAACATTATCTGCCCCCCCCCTATTGAACCATGAACCATGGCACCCATTGCGCCCTCACCAAAAACCAAGGAAGGTACCAGGCATTCCCTGACCCATGGTGGGCAAACCGTGGCAAACACTATTTCTCTGGGTAATCTCATAGGAGGTGCCCCTCCCCAGCAACCCATTACCTAACCCCTTTCCCCCTACTCACTCTGGCCCACCCCCCCTTTCACCTCCCCGCTGGCTGCCCCCCACCCGAAACCCCTGGAACCGGCCAAAACGGTGCATTCATCCATATAATGATGGGTAGTGCCCTTGTTTGTATATTTATCACAAATGCAGCACTGCCATTACCCGCCCACCTCCGCCCCCATACACCCATCGGGGAGCACCCCACCCAAACACACCGTTCCACACTGTGGGCCCTCGCACTGAAATGCAGGATAAGGTAGCACCCGCGCAATATAGCTCGCCTGCACTGTATTTATATCCCCCCTGCTAATATCTGTTTATATTGACAAACTTTGTTTTTATTTGTTTGAGGGGGAAAAACCCACCCCCATCCCTATAGCTCCCAAAACCCTCTAACTTCAAACCCAAAACTGCCTAAGGGCCTGGTAGGAAGCGCACTGCACTGCCCCCTGGTGGCATGCAATGCATGCCGCCGTCTGGCCTCTAACGGAGCAGCAGGCAGGCTCACCACCCCGGCCCGCTGCTCTAGGTCCGTGCAAGGCTGGAGAAAAACAGCCAGGGCCCCACCTAGCTCCCTCCCACACCTAATGGCAGCAGTCCTGACAGGCCGAGAAGACCGAGGGGAGGGCACTCCCCTTCACCAAGGAACTTTTAAAACCATGTGCGTCCGTGGCCCGGAGCAACACGCTTACCCGGAAAAAAGGGAAGGTAAGGAAGGTGACAACAAACACCACTCCCTTTGCCCCTATATATAATATATTTTGTTTTCCTACTTTTTTTTATATAGATCCCGGGACACCCTCTCCCCCTCCTACCCTAGCTCCTTTAACCTGCGCCAGAACCGAGTAGCCCCCAAGCAACCACACGCCACCTCAGCACCAGTGCCAGCAAAGGTCCAGGCAACACATAACAGCGTTAACCGCCAAAAGTTCCAGGACCTTTTCCAGCACCTGTATATATAACCACCAGGGGACAACCTATCCCTACCCGGTTCGCTGGCCGGGTGCAGCTCCCAAAACCTCAGCGGGGAGCAACGCATACTGCGTGTTCACCAGGGCCCCCCTTTTACCACTGACAAGTGGGTGGATTTACCGTGATTGTGAGTGGCGGAAAAGGTTAACGAATTTGGCAGTATTTCCAAAATAAATACTGCCAAACTTCTAATGAGGCCCCACCTTCCCTCTCCCATCACCCCACTGTACCCTAAAAAGGAAAAATGTATGAGCAGAAAAAATGCTGTATTCCTCTGTTGGCAGTTCGTTATAACTTTTATAATCCTTGGCTAGGAGGTCACAGCACAGCACTAAGATACAGCAATCCTTGGCTATGATGTCACAGCACTAAGATACAGCATTTGGAAATAAAAATAGTTGCTATTACCTTCCTGTGGAAGACATACACAACAAAGGCAAATGGTGTTTTGTTTCATTGCATATTCGTCGAAGAATTCCAATGCAACAGGCAGACTGTGACGTCTATTGCAGGGGCAGGAAATACGTTTACAATTGTGGAACATGTTTTGAAAACCGTGCTGGCCAGATAATAAAATACAGATTGTTGTTTAAAAAATTACACGGGAAAAAATATGAGATTTCGCCGGCATGAGACTTTAATCAGACAACTCCCCTCAGGTCACCCCTATTGTTTTAGGCTCAAGCCTACTGAATATTAAACACTTTCTTTTATTTGAGAGAAACACGGTGCATGGCATTAGCTGTGGTGAGTTAATTTGCACGCGCGTGTTGACGTAGCAGGCTGTCTCTCCCTTCAGGACTTTAACCATATTAACAAGATGGTGCTTTTATTTTTCCAAAATATAGAAATAGGCCCACTGCCAGGCACAACCTACTTTTACAATAGTGATGTCGATGCTCCTCTTGGTCAACTCACAATCCTAAAAGGCCAATTTACTCAAATGATGCTTCATCATCTTAAGAGCATGCCTGCTGCCATCACTGAGTGTGAAGTTTAAGTGGAAAACCACTTGTTTCTTGGAGGGGCAATTTCACAATCCTAATCCTACCTCAAGAGAGCACTGCGCGTCTCAAAATGTGGACGTCTGCTCCTTTTTTTGGAAATAAAACAGTAATTCTAGTGGTTGTTGAGTTCAGCGGCACAGAATTCTACCCGAAGTCAGACAAAAACCTGTCTGCTTTATATCTTCCCTCTCAAGCAACCTTATTAACATCCTGCAGGGGCAAACTGTCACCTCTGCTCTTCTGCCCCTTGCAAAGGACTGGACACAGAAACTAAAGCAGCCCTGATTTGTAAACATATCCAACATTTTTATTCCAACCCCATAATAGACATGTGTGCGTACAAAGCAAGTTAAAGTGAATATTTAATGCAGCAAAATCCTTGAAATGTGGTCAAAAATTCAGGCAAACCCACCTTAACTACTCGCCTCCTGTTGCTCAGTCTTTGACCACAATGATGACATCAGAGATTAGATCACTGATGGCATCACTGGTGACATCACTAATTACATCATATATGATATCACTGAAGGCTTTGCTTGAGTTGTCTGCTGAATTTCAAGGGTTTTGCTAAGTTAAGTTTTCACCTTAACCTCTCTTTAACTAAGGTTTTTTCAGTGAATTTGAAAGGTTTCGGTGCAATGTATTGTTCATCTTAACTGTTTTCAAACTAAAAGCTTTTTCAGTGAATATAATGCACGCATACATTACAGAGACGGCAAAGAGCATATTACTTTGGTGCCATTCATCAAATCCACACAACAATGCAGACATGACCTTGAATATTTTTGCTACGTTTGGTGTGGTTTTGTCAAGGGGGGCAAAGTTGTAAGGGGTTCATGGTAGGTAAAGAACAGTTTTAGGGTGGCTAATAACGTTAGCATTGTTTGACGAATCTGCACAAATCTTATCAAAAACAACATAGATCTGACTCAGAATAATTATACAAAGCTGGTGTGGTTTCGTAAATGGGGATCAAAGTTTTAGCGGTGTTGATGAAGAACAGTTTTTGGTGCCAGTTGATGAATCCGTACAAATCTTTGCAAAAACAATATAGACCTGACTTTGAATATTCTGGAAAAGTTTGGTGCGGTTACATCAAGGGTGGGAAAAGTTGCAGGCGGGTCCAAAATGTTTTGAAATCTCCATGGACTTGAATGGGGATGACATTTTTCTTGTGGCTACAGCCCGAGCTGCAGCATGGATTTGCACCAAATTTGAGTGGGGATCTTTGGTCAAGTCCAGAAAGTGAGTTTTGCTCATTTGCTGTTAATCCGTCCAGTGTTTTACCTTTTCAAAAGTACCAACATTTAGTGATTACTATGTATGCTTTATTCTTTGGTGGAAAGGTGTAAAGACTTAGAGGGTAATTCATAGAATTCAGCGCACAAGTGGCGCATGCGGCTGGCGCACAGTGTGCGCGTGCAAATTTCTGCGCCAGCCGCGTGCACTACAATTAAATTCCGCGCACAGCGTATTCATGGATTTTAGTTTCTAAAACCAGCCGTGGCGCAGGCGTTTGTGGGAAGTTTCACACGCAAAATGCCCTGTGCGAGTGGGGTACGTGTATTCCTGGGGTGCGCAAGAAGTTTCACACGCAATAGGCCCTGTGCGAGTGGGATACGTGTATAGCCCCTGTGCGAGTGGGGTACGTGTATTCCTGGGGTGCGCGGGAGGTTTCACATGCGATAGGCCCTGTGCGAGTAGGGTACGTGTATTCCTGGGGTGCGTGGGAAGTTTCACACGTGAATGGAGAGGGGAACGTGTATTTCGGGGGTGCGCGGGAAGTTTTACACGTGAAATGCCCTGTGCGAGTGGGGTACGTGTATTCCTGGGGTGCGCAGGAAGTTTCACGCGTGAGTGGAGCGGGGTACGTGTATTTCGGGGGTGCACCGGAAGTTTCACACGCAATAGGCCCTGTGCGAGAGGGGTACATGTATTCCTGGGGTGCGCGGGAAGTTTCACCTGCGATAGGCCCTGTGCGAGTTGGGTACGTGTATTCCTGGGGTGCACGGGAAGTTTCACACGCGATAGGCCCTGTGCGAGTGGGGTACGTGTATTCCTGGGGTGCGCGGGAAGTTTCACACACGATAGGCCCTGTGCGGGTGGAGTACGTGTATTCCTGGGGTGTGCGGGAAGTTTCACATGCGATAGGCCCTGTGCAAGTGGGGTACGTGTATTCCTGGGGTGTGCGGGAAGTTTCACATGCGATTGGAGAGGGGAACGTGTATTTTGGGGGTGCGCGGGAAGTTTCACGCGCAAAATGCCCTGTGCGAGTGGGGTACGTGTATTCCTGGGGTGCGTGGGAAGTTTTGCATGTTTTTGGAGCGGGGTACGTGTATTTCGGGGGTGCGCGGGAAGTTTCACACGTGATAGGCCCTGTGCGAGTGGGGTACGTGTATTCCTGGGGTGCGCGGGAAGTTTCACACGCGATTTTGCTGTCAGAGCGGGGTACGTGAATTACGGGGGTTCGCGGGGAGTCCTACACGTGAATTGGCAGTGTGAGTCCTCCCAGGTGTTCCCTCTACACCCTCCACAGCCCCTGCAGGCAGCCCACACCACAGGGCACTACCCTGCACCCCTGGTCATGTCCTGCAGGCAGCCCATTCACCATGGGCATGCCCCCCAGCCAAGCCACATGTCACCTTGCACTAGTGATCACCAACTCATGTTCCCCAGCACCCCCACCCCCAGCAGTGAGGGGCACTTGCCAGCAGGCCCCCACTCATGTCCCACACATGTCCCCCAGCACCCCCACCCCCAGCAATCAGCGGCACCTGCCAGCAGGCCCCCACTCATGTCCCCCAGCACCCCCACCCCCCAGCAGTCAGGGGCACCTGCCAGCAGGCCCCCACTCATGTCCCCCAGCACCCCCACCCCCAGAAGTCAGGGGCACCTGCCAGCAGGCACCCACTCATGTCCCACACATGCCCCCCAGCACCCCACCCCCAGCAGTCAGGGGCACCTGCCAGCAGGCCCCCACTCATGTCCCCCAGCACCCCCGCACCCCATCAGTCAGGGGCACCTGCCAGAAGGCCCCCACTCATTTCCCACACATGTCCCCCAGCACCCCCACCCCCCAGCAGTCAGGGGCACCTGCCAGTAGGCCCCCACTCATGTCCCCCAGGACCCCTACCGCCCAGCAGTCAGGGGCACCTGCCAGCAGGCCCCCACTCATGTCCCCCAGTACCCCCACCCCCCATCAGTCAGGGGCACCTGCCAGCAGGCCCCCACTCATGTCGCCCAGCACCCCCACTCCCCATCAGTCAGGGGCACCTGCCAGCAGGCCCCCACTCATGTCCCCCAGCACCCCCACCCCTAGCAGTCAGGGACACCTGCCAGCAGGCAACCACTCATGTCCCACACATGCCCCCCAGCACCCCCACCCCCAGCAGTCAGGGGCACCTGCCAGCAGGCCCCCACTCATGTCCCCCAGCACCCCCGCACCCCAGCAGTCAGGGGCACCTGCCAGCAGGCCCCCACTCATGTCCCACACATGTCCCCCAGCACCCCCACACCCCAGCAGTCAGGGGCACCTGCCAGTAGGCCCCCACTCATGTCCCCCAGCACCCCTACCCCCCAGCAGTCAGGGGCACCTGCCAGCAGGCCCCCACTCATGTCCTCCAGCACTCCCACCCACCATCAGTCAGGGGCACCTGCCAGCAGGCCCCCACTCATGTCCCCCAGCACCCCCACTCCCCAGCAGTCAGGGGCACATGCCAGCATGCCCCCACTCATGTCCCACACATGTCCCCCAG
Source organism: Ambystoma mexicanum (assembly GCF_040938575.1). Lineage (NCBI taxonomy): Eukaryota > Metazoa > Chordata > Amphibia > Caudata > Ambystomatidae > Ambystoma > Ambystoma mexicanum. The sequence continues at coordinate 312,903,373 of NC_090937.1, read as the reverse complement.
CACACCCACCCCCCAGCAGTCAGGGGCACCTGCCAGCACGCCCCCACTCATGTCCCACGCATGTCCCCCAGCACCCCACCCCCCAGCAGTCAGGGGCACCTGCCAGCAGGCCCCCACTCATGTCCCACACATGTCCCCCAGCATCCCTACCCCCCAGCAGTCAGGGGCACCTGCCAGCAGGCCCCCACTCATGTCCCACACATGTCCCCCAGCACCCCCCAGCAGTCAGGGGCACCTGCCAGCAGGCCCCCACTCATGTCCCCCAGCACCCCCATCCCCCAGCAGTCAGGGGCACCTGCCAGCAGGCCCCCACATATGTTCCCCAGCACCCCCACCCCCCAGCAGTCAGGGGCACCTGCCAGCAGGCCCCCACACATGTCCCCCAGCACCCACGTCATGACGATCCTCAATCATGGGCCTCATGGCCACCCACATCACACCCACGCCACCCCAGCCCAAAGACCCAACCAAGTATTGCATCCACCCACAGAGAAATGCCCATTACATGATACAACCCGAATGGCAAGTATGTACATGAATACATGTCCGTCACACACACACAATGGGTGCAAGTGAATGTGGAAACCCATATCATGACATGCATGAAACCAATGAGAGAATAGCACACATCGAAGTATGAAAGAAAAATATATTGAACACAACATGAATATAATGAAAAAAAAACACTCAATAATGGGAATAAGAAATAAAAAGCAGCATGTCCGGAGAAAAAAATCAAAAATATGAATTCAGAATCCAAAGAAATCCAAATGAAAATGTGTCCAAAGTCTCAGTCCAACCAAGCAAATCTTAGGGAAAAAAAATATATGAAATCCATTGCGCCATGGTGAAATTAAAATAAAAACGAGAAACATCCACTGTTCAACTATACAAATCACCTATCCAGGGTCGATGAGCCCAACAAATGAAATGAAACCTACAAAAAACACTACCTAATAAAGAACTATATACAAAAATGTGGTGCATTGTCCAAGCGTCCCAAAATAAACAAAAACAGAAAGGAAACCTAACACTATCTAACTATTTACAATGGCAGCGGGCTAGTCCGACAGCTCACTTTTTGATGTCCCGGGCCAGGGCATCATTGAACTCCCGCTCAATGTCCTGGAGGCGGTCCTCTTCCATGGCCCCGAGGGTTTGCAGGGACGACAACATGTTCTCCTCCAACTCCCTGCGAATTGCCTCGAGGCACTCGGCCCGCCTCAGGACCCTCCGCATGGAGTTCTCCGCCCTGACCATTGTGAGCCGTGCCTCTTCCGCCTGCTGCCGCTCCGCATCTATAGCGTGGCCCAACCGCTGCCAGACGGAAGACACTTGAAATCCGGGGTCCTCCTGCCCTATGGCCGATGCCTGCCCCTCCGATGTTGAAGGCCCCGAGCCATCACTGCTCCCACCATGTTGCTGCTGCTGTGCCTGTGCCTGTGCCTGCGCCCTGGCTCTTGCTGCCTGCACGTCCTCCTCCCGCTGGGATGCAGTTGTTGTGGTGGCCACCCCTGCTGGACGTCCGACTCCAGACTGTGGCAGGGATGTGTCCTCCGCCAGCCTGGCCGCTGGGTCAGGGGCAGCTCCACAGGGTACCCAGGTGATACATGGGTGGGAAGATGGCATGGAGGACGACTAGCGCGTAGGGGGTTCAGGTGAGGAGGGGGTCGCAAGAAGGTCCAGCACACGGAGGAATCCAGCACCAGTGACCCGTCCCAGTAGGTCAACGTGGTCAAAGAGGCATGCGAGACGACGTGCAGTCTCTCCATGAAAGGACTGCAGGTCACCTCGCATGCCCCGTTGACGCAACGCTATCCCAGCCAGGACAGGCTCAACTCGGTGCCGGATAGCCACATCCGCAGGGAGTGGAAGGCCGGTTGTTGTGCACTCATCCCCTCCCTGAAAACGGGTCTGGATGTAGGCATCCCTGCTGGTGCCAGATGATGCAGTGACAGGATCAGGGACAGGATTACACACAGGCACCTCTGCGGCGGCCTGTGCTGCCTCCTGTCCGTGTCCCTGCACTGCACCACTAGCACCAGTGGAATCCCCACCTCCAGACCCTGTGTGTGTCCATTCCGCAGCCTCCTCCTCCACCAAACCCCCCACCAACCTGGATGACTCCGTGCCATCTTCCTCCGTTGGACCCTGTGGGGTCTCAGCGCCCCTTCTGCTCCTGAGGAGTCCACCTCTAACCTCTGCCTCTTGGACCTACCCTCTGCAGCTGCGGCCTGGGACGCAGCACCAGACTCCTCACTCCCCGACGAGATGACAATCTGGGAGGGGAGCCGTGCCTTGCGTTTCCGGCTGGTGGTGCGATCCCTGCCGCTGTGCTCCACAGCACCCTGTCCGCCCTCTTCATCAGTTGACGCTGCAGACAGGGAGAGATAAAACACAGACATCAGGGTACTGTACAATGGACTGATACACACATGACAGTTGCACATGAGTGGCAGTGTCAAACTTCAGACATGGCATCACACTCCACGACACACATGTCATTTCAACTCACACACATGAGCATTTCCACAGCAATATTGCACCAGGAAGCAACATCCATACACATACAACAGCATGAACAGCCGAAGGTGAGCCTGACATCACATGAAACACAGGGAGTGCACTAGACATACACACACGCCACCACACTTACATGCATGTCTAGATCTCCTCCAACTTTCGCAATGATGCGATCGCCATACATGTCAAATCTGGCATTCAGCCTTCTACATATCAGTGTCACGTGCATCCATGTTGCATCACAGTTGCACACTCGTCAAATACACACACGTGCACATGTACACAGTGCCGATACATGCAGCAGGAACCACCATCCATGTGTGACACCACAACCATGCTAATGTACATACACAGAAATTCAAACATGTGTGCTCCCACACCTGCATTTGCACAGCATGCTTACCAACACATACACCATCGATGCGTCTCACACCTAAGAGGACTCACATGTGGCAGCCTCACGCCCCTGTTCATACACATCCCTACATGGCCCTACGAAAACACATGTGCAACCTGCACACTACTGGCACACCACCACACGCACAGCGTTCAATCAGTATGCATGTACACTTACTGCTTGACTCCAGATGGGTCTGCCTCTCAAGGACCTGGACGTGGAGCGCTGGGCATGTGTGTTCCAGGACCCTCATCTGGTGGTCAGACAGGTGGCCCCAGCGCCCCTTGGCATCCGCTGCCTTCAAGAGGAGCCGGGCCTTGTTGAGGGTCCTGGACCTGAAGTCCTCCCAGCGCTTCTAGACATGTTGTAAGTCGCAGACTGCCACCCCCTCCGCGTTGATGGCAGTCATAATGTCCATCCAGATCCTGGTCCATCCTTCATTGTCGGCGCGCAAACTTCCAAAGAGGGCATCATACTGCCCCAGGACTTGCTCCACCAGGACACCAACTTCCCTGGCACTGAAGCTAGTGGCCCTCTGCCTCTCTGGCTGAGGGTTGCCAGTGGTCCCAGATGGTGTTGTGCCCGACATTTCAACCCCAGAGGCAGGAGTGGGTGGGCAACTAGGTCCTGGGGCTGGGCTGTGGAGCGATGGTATCCCAGACGGGAGTCTTCAGTTCCAGCAGGGGTGGTCACAGCAACTGCACCCCTGGCTGACGTGTAGGCAGCAAATAGCAGAGCACGTGGGCAGCAGGCAGTCAGGCAGCAGCAGATGGCATGTGGGAGCGTGCTTGGGGCTCTGGCGGGCAGTAATTCGGCCTTCTGGGCAGGATCGTGGTCTTTCGTGTGTTGTTGCGTGGCCAGCTTGATACAGAGTGATTTGGCACGTGAAAATCTTGCACGTCAGCGTGTAATTCGAGGAAAGGCCTTTCGCGCGTAAGCGCGTCAGCACACGTACGTGGTTTCATTGGACCAAAGGCCCTTAGCGCGTAAGCGCTTCTGTGACGTGACTCGCGCGGGCGTTTCCCTCGTGACGTGGGCATAGTGGTTCAGCGCGCGTGAAAAAACTGCACGTCCGCGTGTGGATGCGTGTAATCCGAGGAAAGGGCCTACGCGCGCAAGTGACTTGACGCGCGCAGGCTTTTCCATCAACACGGGTGCATGTTCATCATACACGTCCAAAAACTGCACGTCCGAGTGTCAGCTTGTGTAATTGGAGAAAAGGGCCTTAGCGCGTACATGCGTAAGTGATGCTGTACGTGTTGGCTGCTTTAAAAGGTACGTGTAGGACCCCATTCCCTTGTACGTGCTTTTCGTGGAGAGCGAGTGGGTGAATTCTGTACTTCCTGTCGGTTCACACGCGATTACTTCACAGCATTTCAAGTTTGTACTCCCTGTTACCTCTGACAGCGTTCTTTATTTTTTTTGGGCATGTTTCCTCAAACAGCGTTCACTTCTTCTTTTGTCCTGTCTCCTCAGACAGCGTACAGTTCTTCTTTTGATGGGGGTGTTGCCTACGCGCACACGCATGTTTTTTTCACGTTCTTTTTCCAGTCAGACGTTGAGTTGCGCACGCATTTACCAACTGTGCTTGCCCCGTGTGTCACGTACCCCTTCAGACGTCATTGTAGGCTGCGTGTAACACGCGTACGCTTGTTTTTGTGTTTCTGGGTGCCACAGCGTAGTGCAGGTTCATTTTTCCACGCACGTGGTCTACGAGGGGTTGCATGCATGTTACTTTTTGTTTTTGGGGTGCCTGTGCGTTGCGTGACCCGTCATCTTCCCCCAGGGTCACAGACAGCCTTGCTAGAGCACTGGGGTACGAATTCCATCTAGTATCCTACCCCTTTCACCCCCAATTGCCCAGGACAATTGTTTACTGCAACTCTCATACGCACAACAACATCAGTGCCATGGTTGGGAGGCGACCTAGCGGTAAGGGAGGCAAAGGTGGCCGACCTCCAAAAGGTGGGCGTGGTGGGTGCAGTAGGGGAATGTGTGGCCAGGATTTGCAGGGTACCCCTAGACCCCCATGTGTGGAGGACCAATCAGGGACACCCATGCCCCCCGCATGGTTGAGGGAAACGTGGCTGACACCATCCCAGCTCAGCCCTTGTTGGACCAGCCCATTGTGGCACCTTAGCCGGCACAGGATGACTCCCAGGCTGACTTCCAGGTCAGCAAGTCTAAGCCACGTGTATCGGTGCAAGTTGGTGTCACCAGGCCACGTGGATCTGGGGCAGCGATGTCATCTGCTGCCCCAAGTAGACATGGTGGGGAGGCTGCAGGGGCAGCTGCAGCTCTATCCACCCCAGCTCTGAGTCTCCCAGCCAGGACAGTGTCGGTCCTGGTCCATCAAACTGACGTTGCCCCTGCCAACATCATACTTCAGCCAATGCCTGCACCAAGACCTATGGTCATTGTGCCTTCGCACACTCCCAGTACCCAGTCCACCTGCGCTTCTGCCCCTACTGACCAGAGCGGCGCAAGCCACTCAGGCTCTGCTCCACCTTTGAAGAAGAGGAAGAAGGGTGCTCTGGCACTACAGGCTGAGACCCCAGACACGGCTACACAGTCCGGCACGTCAAGGAAGCCTAGCTTTAATGACCCCGAACTTGATGCACTTGTGAGCTATGTGTCAGCACATTGTCGTGAAATGTTGGTGACTGCAGGGTGCAAGACCACACCTGGTCAACGTAGGGCACACTGGCAAACCATCGCGGATCACATAAGTGCCCTTGGATTTGTGAGGCGCAAAGCTGATGATTGCTACAAGCGGTGGAATGACCTGAAAAGCAGAGCAAAGAACAAGCTGGCCTCAAATCATGCCGCTACTCTGGTGACTGGCAGTGGGTCTCCACAAGAGGACAACAAACTCACTGAACATGAGTCTGTTGCTGGGACCTTCGTCACAGAGGTACAGATCCAAGGTGTGGGAGAACTACCTGATTACGACGTATTGTCCGGTGAGTGCCCATGCGTGTGTGTGTAATCCATGTGTATGTTGTTTGGGTGACGGGTTCTGATTGAGTGCCAGGTGAGGGTGTGTACTCCTGAGTGTTATGGGTAACCCATTTTCTTCCTCCCATACATTCACGTGCCTTGGATTTGGGTATGACTGTATCCCTTCTGCCCACAGTTGCCAATTAAGCCCACATTAGTGCACTTTACCTTGAACTGTCATCTTGCAACTACATTGTTCAGATTTTGTAAGTGTTCATTCAGGCTGATTGTTTCCACTCTCCCATTTTTGCTACGCATTATTCTGCCCTATTGCAAGATATGTGATATGCTTCGGTCATTGTTTACAGCCCACACTGGGCCACTATTTTTACCTGGTTATGTTAATGATTACACCATTCAGGCCGATGGAGTATTGGGCTGCAGACATTTTTTATTAGGGCCTCTTTGCATGTGGAAGATGACAGATGTTTCTTGTAATGTTAAAGTGACCAACCATTGATCAGCCCACAATGACTGTGTTATTGGACACTGGATGTGTTTCAGTGTGTGGCACATGCATATTTTGCAACACTATTCAGCATCAATCTTCGCATCATGTCGATGTGACATGGATGTGTGACAGTACTCATTCAATGACATATTGCTGTAGTTTTGTAATTTACCGTGGCTATGCTACATGACATCTGTGTGGTGGCATGTGTCATGTATGTGTATTGGACATGCCACTCACAGCCTGGTGTGTGATGCCAGTGCTACCCAACATGCTGCAAATATGTTGCATTTCCATCTTGCTCTCCCCAGTGTCTGCCTTTTTGACTCCACTTCCAACTCTTTGACAGTGCATGCATGGCAGGGTTATAGTCATGTGGGACATGTGTAAATCATGTACTGGATCTCTGGCTTGCCACGGCCTATGTGTGTGCTATGGTCCTCATGCCTGTTTCCATTTGTTGTCGTTCATGTTTTTGAGGGTGATGACGCACTTTGTGCTGTTGAGGAGATGGTGCAGACCCAGGAGGAATCTCAGGCACAACCGGGCACCAGTGGGGAACGTGGTGTGGTGGTGGGTGAAAAAACCCAATGTTACTGCAGACCATACTGTCCAGGGGTGCCTCTGGGTGCACCTCCCCAAACCTCTATTCAGGTGCTGAGTCGGATAATGAGACTTATAGGTAAGTGTTTCTGGCTGGGATTCTGTTCTGTCCAACCCACCTGGACGAGGGGTAGAACCCTCTATGGGGATGTCAGTGTTGGTAGGTCCGCCTTTGGCCGTTACGAATGCAGGGTCACAATCCACAGCATCTGATCCTGTTCCTGGGCCAGATCAGTGGGGGAATGCAGTCCTGCAGCCTCAGGCAGTGCCAGCACAGCAAGGTCCAGATCGCCTTGCCCCAAACAGGTGTGGTGCCCGTCGACGCGGTGGCCGTGCGCCACCAGGCAATACTCTATGGGAAAACTCCATGTACGGTATGGCAACCCAACAGGCAGCATCAGTAGAAATGATGGCTCAGGCAATGGAGAGGGTGGCCACTTCCATTATCCCCCCTGAAAGGCAGATGGAGCAACAACAGCAGGCAACAGACTCCATTTGCCAATCACACAGGGAACACATGTTGGCGTCCAACAGGGACCGACGGGCGGCACTGGAGACTCTGCGCGAATCCATATCAATAGAGTCACAGGGCCACAGGGAAGCCCTGAGGGTGGAACTCCATAACCTCAGGCAGAGTCTGCTTGAACTTGAGACTTCCCGAAATGTTAGGGCAGAACAGCAGCTGGAGCAGCTCACACGTTCACTCTCAGCTGAGCTGCATGCAACACGTGAGGAGATCCAGGCATCACGCGAGGCCATGCGTGCAGAAATGCAGGCAACTCGTGATGTGCTGCATTGGGATCTCTGCACTTTAATCCTCCAGAATCAGACCTTCCAGACCCGCATGCTTGCTGCCATGGAGGACCATACCAGGGCTTTGTGTGGGCTGCCTCCCATAGTGCCACCGCCTCCTGATGCAGCAGCAGAGGATGAGCAGAGCGACCACAATGGCATAGCCGTGCAGGCCATGAGCCCAAGGAGGTATTTTTTTTTCGCAACATCCACGCAGGTGGGTGTTGGTGTGCACCCTGTCCTCAAACCTCTGTGGTGGCCTCCCCCACCTCCCCTGGTCCCAAAATGGCCATTTTTGATTTTTGATTCTTTTTATACAGTGTGTTGCCTTGTGTTGCTCCCGTGGGCATCCACTGTATTCCGGCTGGGCACATGCAGGCTTGTACTGAGTTTGGGTTAGATGCTTGGGTTCGTGAGACACACACCCCTCCTGCTGTCATGATGCCTACCCCCGGAGCACCAGGCCAGGCCCAGCACCCCCGGGAGCAGGCATCATGCCCCCGGGTAAAAGCCCAGCGGCCCCTTATAGGGGCTCATGTTGGACATCAATCCTGGTGCCATAGGCGCCATAGGCGCCAGGCTCATAAAGGAAGGTGTTTTGTGCACTTACCTGATGCAGACCATGCTGCAAGATTCAGGCCTCCCTGGGACCTGAAAGGGACTATTTTTTCATTGGGACTATTTTGCCACTCGGGCGTGGCCAGGGAGGGATACTTACCTGGAACTACTTTGGGGCTATTTAAGCCACGCCCAGACAGTAGCTCACGCTTCGCGTTGTTCTGCATCCAAGCAGCTGAACGCTCACCGTGTCTGCTCCTGCATCTGGTCTCCAGCCACGCCCGCCTCGATCTGGAACACCTGTAAGGAAAGAAGAGAAGAGAAAGGTGAAAACCAAGAATTTTATCAAACTTCTTACCTGCATCCGGAACCTTCACGCCAGCATTCCTGAGAAAAGACTTTCATTTAAAAGCACCGCGTTGCTCGCTGCAGCGCCACGCTTCACTCACCTGTCCTCGGGAGTTCTTCTGGCTCCACCGCGACTGTCTGCACCGGTCGCCACATCTCTGCGCCTAGGGGAGAGAAGAAGAGACAAAAGGTGAGCAGAAGGAACATATGAGGAAAGCCTAATTTTCCGCCATAACACTTACCGGTCTTCTGTTGGTCGACCATTCCTCATTTCGGGTCGGCGCCGCTTCGTTGCCAGGTACCGCACCCCGGCCCCTATGGGGAAAGGACAAAAGACATTACTGGAGGAATATAAAGACATTAAGAGGGATTGCCCACATCGCTAACTCACCTGAGTTTACCATCGGCAATTCAAACCCTCAACGCATCGCCTTCATTCTGCACCTGAAATAAAGGACAGATCACAGGTTAGGAAGGCAACAGAAAAGGAGGCTCTACACTTTAACTTTTGTAATCTTCATACTTACGGCATTCCGCTCAGAAAAGTCAAGTGGATTTTGCCAGCACCATTCTGAAAACCAGTGAAGTAACTGGACAAACACGCGCCCCTGCACCAGAAGCAGGATGGAGAGTTCATCCCTTCAAACCATAAGGTGAGCTTCAACCGGGGATTTCGGAGGAAGTTAGAGAAGAACAAAGGGGGGAAGGGTGGAGCAAGCACACTATTCTGCAGACTGTTAATCCCCTTTCTCATCTGCAGAAGGATATTCCTCCGGGCCAGACAAGCAAGATTTGAGGGTCCTGTTCAGTCGGTGTTCCGAGTTCTGCGCATCACGCTCGAAGAGGCCACAGCAACCCAGACTAGACCAGTGCCTCCGTGGGAGTCAGGTGAGCGTTACAGAACGCGAAGCCTTCCTACAAATTCCCACCCAGGCGCTATGGAAACGTCTGAGACTGATCAGTTGGCCCAACTACTGGGGGAATTACGGGCCGAAGTACACGCCGCTCATAAGGAGACTAATGCTCTCAGGAGGGAAGTGATTGTATCAAAGGAAAGAACTGATGACCTGGCTAGACAGTTTTTGAAAGGTCAAGCTGGACACACTCCTCTACCCGGTTCCGGGGGGAACCCCGCTCCTGTGGTTCCCAGTAACCATGTTCAGATTAATCTACCTGGAAACATGCCGCTGGCCCCACCCGAACGCTTTGCTGGGGACCCCAAACGATTCGCCGTATTCATGAATCAGTGTCGTTTGCACTTCCTATGCAGGGGCCTTCCCTAATGACCAGACCAAGGTAGCCTTTGTATTGTCATATCTCAGCGGCTGTGCTGCCGATTGGTCAGTTCCACTGGTTACTCAAGATGACCTGATTCTCCGTGATTTTCAAGGATTTCAAGCAAGCATGGAAAGGTTATTTGCTCGACACTCTCAGGGGCAGGCTCTGGATGACGAACTCCTATCCCTGCGACAGGGTAATCAGGACCTCCTATCCTACATTGCAACCTTTAATAGACTAATTGTGGAAACTGGGTGGCCAGAGGATAAAAGAATCACGTTATTTTATCAAGGTCTATGCAGAGAACTTAAAGATGTCCTGGCCCAAGTTGTAAATCCACCCCAAGAATACACAGAATATATAGACTTAGTGGTCCAATTGGATCACAGACTTCAAAACAGAAAAGCAGATCGGTCCAAGTTTGAGACCCGGGTGTTGGTCAAGACCCACGCTAACCCCAAGGGTGCTGATGTCTCTGAGCCTATGCAAATCGGAGGGGTTAAAGGACCTTTAACTCAAAAGGAACGTGAAAGAAGATGGCAGATGCAATTATGTCTTTATTGTGGGTCCTCTGGACACTTTCTACGAGATTGCCCGGCAAGGCCGCCCAAGAAGGTGGTAGGAGCCGCTGATAAAAACCATGAAGACTCTGTTTCGGGAAACGACCACGCCCGACAAGCGTAGGGGTCCGCTTGCCGAGCTTGAAAACTAACTCTCAGACCTCGCATTTCATTGTGCCAATGGTCCTCGTAGATCCGGAACAGCCTAAGCGGTTGCATGCAATAAAGGCATACATCGATATTGGGGCTATAGGAAATTATGTGGATAGTGAATTGGTCTCTAGGATTAACCTCCCTCTGCGTCCTAAAACCAGCAAAGATGTCATCACCACAGTCGATGGAACCGAAATTGCCTCTGGACTGGTAACACATTCCACTGCTGAGGTGACACTTATAGGTCCGGACGGCCATCGGGAGGCAGTTGTGTTTGATGTAATCAAGGCTCCACAGTTTCAGGTTATTCTCGGAATCCCTTGGTTAGAGACACATAATCCTTAAATTGATTGGCGAGCGAAGAGAATAACCTTCCCGGATTGTGCACAAACCTGCTACCCAGAAAATCTGAAGATCAGTCTAGCGTCTGTAACCTCTGTCTCCATGCAACTACCTCCGGAATACCAAGACTTTCAGGACGTCTTCCAAAAGGAACAGGCCAACACGTTACCTCCCCAGAGATCGTACGATTGCCAAATCGATCTGGTGCCCGGTGCACAACCCCCTTGTAGCAGGATTTATGCCCTTACTGAACCTGAGAATCTGCATTTGAGACAATATTTAGATCAATACCTAGCCAATGGTTTTATTCACCCGTCAAAGTCTCCGGCATCCTCGGCTTTGTTCTTCGTGCCCAAAAAAGAAGGCGACCTTAGAACTTGTATCGACTACCGCGCATTGAACCAGATAACTGTTAAAAACTGTTACCCTCTGCCTCTGATCCCTGAACTCCTTGACCAGGTGAAGGACGCTTGCGTATACACCAAGTTAGATCTTCGGGGGGCTTATCATCTGGTGCGAGTAAAAGAAGGCGACGAATGGAAAACGGCCTTCCGTACAAAATATGGATTATTCAAATACCAGGTAATGCCTTTCGGGTTGTGCAACGCGCCTGCTGCCTTCCAATTCTTCATGAACGATGTCCTTTGGGAACTCATCGATGTTTGTGTTGTCGTATATATCGATGACATTCTTGTGTACTCCTCTTCGGAATCTGATCACAGAAAGCATGTCAGGGCCGTCCATGAGAAATTGCGCCAGCACAAACTGTTTGCAAAGCTGGAAAAGTGCGTTTTCCATACCACCGAGGTTGAGTTTCTTAGATTCATCCTGACACCAAAATGGGTCCGAATGGACTCACGAAAAGTGGATGCCATCCTCGAATGGCCATCACCTAGTTTGGTGAAAGGTGTCCAAAGAATGCTTGGTTTTGCTAATTTTTATTGCAGATTTATCCCGGAATTTTCACGTGTGGTACAACCCATCACTGCACTCTTGCGAAAAAATAAACGCTTTGAATGGACCGAGGAAGCCGAACAGGCCTTTCAGGAATTGAAAGCTAAATTCACGTCCGCACCTATTTTGAAGCACCCGCGTCCCGATCTCCCATATATAGTCGAAACCGACGCGTCCAGCTTAGCCATGGGAGCTGTCCTGTCTCAGAGAGACCCTGAAACCAACCAACTGCACCCCGTAGCATTTTGGTCCAGAAAGTTCTCGCCGCCTGAGGTAAATTATGCAATCACCGACAAGGAATTATTAGCCATTAAGTCCGCCTTTAAGGCTTGGCGGCATTATCTTCTTGGCGCCAGGCATACCATCACCGTGATCACTGATCACCGAAACTTACAATATTTAAAAACTGCCAAGGCTCAATCGTCACGTCAGCTCCGATGGGCCTTGTTCTTTGCTGAGTTCGATTTTGTAATCACTTACCGCCCCGGCTGTGAGAATGGCAAAGTGGATGCGCTATCTGGAATAGGAATGGGAGAAATAGACACAAACTCAGAACCTGTGCCGATAATTCCCGAACAAAGAATTTTGGGGATAACCTCTTTACAAACCCTTGAAGACATTCAAGCACGAGTAAAACAACTCCTGGACTCTACAGCCTTGCAGGATTGGATCCAAAGGGGGTCTTACTTTTCGGTCAACGATGGCCTACCTTACTTCCAAGGACGCTTATTTCTGCCAGAAAAGGAATTGCAAGAACTGGTTATTTCCTGTCATCATGATACCCTGATGGAAGGACATCCTGGCATTGCCAAAACTGAGGAAAAAATTAAATGACAATTCTGGTGGCCTTCCTGGCGAAAGGATATTAAATCTTTCGTGATGTCCTGTGGAGTTTGCGCCCAAAACAAAGGCCAAAAGACAAAACCCGCCGGTCTTCTTCAGCCTTTAGACATTCCACCAGCACCTTGGCACACCTTGTCACTAGATTTTATCACGGACCTGCCCCCTTGTAATGGATACAATACTATTCTGGTTGTGGTGGATTTATTTTCCAAGATGGCCCATTTTATTCCGTTGAAAGGATTACCTTCAGCTTCTGTTCTAGCCAAGGAATTCCTCGCAAATATCATCCGTTTGCATGGATTCCCGTCCATACTAGTCTCCGACCGGGGAAGCCAGTTTATTTCTAATTTTTGGAGAAAGTGTTGTCAACTGGCACAAATCGACGTAAGACTCTCAACCAGCCACCACCCACAGACCGATTGTCAGACAGAGAGAACGAACCAGACCCTTGAACAATACCTACGATGTATGTTGCACCAATCGGAGGGTAATTGGAAGGATATTTTATGGGTGGCCGAATATGCATACAATAACTCTGTACACTCTGGAACTGGACAAAGCCCCTTTTATACCCTATATGGACATCACCCTCGTACTTCAGACCTGGACTCACCTCTGAGCCTTGAAATGCCCGCAGTGGACCATTTGCATTCCATGATAACTCAAGCCTTCAAGGATGCAACTGCACATTTGCAACAAGCGAAAGGGAAATACAAAAAGAATGCGGATCTGCATCGGAGTGAGGCGCCTCCATACTAAATAGGGGATCAAGTATGGTTGGCTACCAAACACTTATTGCTCAAGGGACCTCAAACTTTTAATCCAAGGTATTTGGGCCCTTACTCGATCAAAGCTATAATTAACCCAGTGGCAGTCAAGCTCGATCTACCAGCTAACATGCGGATTCACCCCGTTTTTCATGTGTCACTTTTGAAACCAGTGCAACCAGGAACCAGATTAATAAAGCAACCAGAACCAATCCAGATTCTAACATCTCAAAATCAAAACGTTTCTATCTAATTGATTGGAAAGGGTACAGGCCGCAGGAAAGGTCTTGGGAACCCAGCGACCACGTACATGCACCTCGGCTGGTAAAAAGGTTCCATCGGAATTTCCCAAACAAACCGAAACCTCCAGAGAGAACGACCTTGGGAGGGGCCTTGGGGGGGAGTGCTGTCATGATGCCTACCCCCGGAGCACCAGGCCAGGCCCAGCACCCCCGGAGCAGGCATCATGCCCCCGGGTAAAAGCCCAGCGGCCCCTTAGAGAAGCTCTTTGGACTCTGTCCTGGTGCCGTTGGCGCCAGGCTCATGTTGGACATCAGTCCTGGCGCCATAGGCTCATAAAGGAAGGTGTTTTGTGCACTTACCTGAGGCAGACCAGGCTGCAAGATTCAGGCCTCCCTGAGACCTGAAAGGGACTATTTTTTCATTGGGACTATTTTGCCACTCGGGCGTGGCCAGGGAAGGATACTTACCTGGAACTACTTTGGGGGCTATTTAAGCCATGCCCAGACAGTAGCTCACGCTTCGCGTTGTTCTGCATCCAAGCAGCTGAACGCTCACCGTGTCTGCTCCTGCATCTGGTCTCCAGCCACGCTCGTCTCGATCCTGGAACACCTGTAAGGAAAGAAGAGAAGAGAAAGGTGAAAACCAAGAATTTTATCAAACTTCTTACCTGCATCCGGAACGTTCACGCCAGCGTTCCTGAGAAAAGACTTTCATTTAAAAGCACTCTGTTGCTCGCTGCAGCGCCGCGCTTCACTCACCTGTCCTCGGGAGTTCTTCTGGCTCCACCGCGACTGCACCGGTCACCACATCTGTGCGCCTAGGGGAGAGAAGAAGAGACAAAAGGTGAGCAGAAGGAACATATGAGGAAAGCCTAATATTCCGCCATAACACTTACCGGTCTTCTGTTGGTGGACCATTCCTCATTTCGGGTCGGCGCCGCTTCGTTGCCAGGTACCGCACCCCGGCCCCTATGGGGAAAGGACAAAAGACATTACTGGAGGAATATAAAGACATTAAGAGGGATCGCCCCCATCTCTAACTCACCTGAGTTTACCATCGGCAATTCAATCCCTCAACGCATCGCCTTCAGTCTGCACCTGAAATAAAGGACAGATCACAGGTTAGGAAGGCAAAAGAAAAGGAGGCTCTACACTTGAACTTTTGTAATCTTCATACTTACGGCGTTCCGCTCGGAAAATTCAAGTGGATTTTGCCAGCGCCATTCTGAAAACCAGTGAAGTAACTGGGCAAACACGTGCCCCTGCACCAGAAGCAGGATGGAGAGTTCATCCTTTCAAACCATAAGGTGAGCTTCAACCGGGGATTTCGGAGGAAGTTAGAGAAGAACGAAGGGGGGAAGGGGGGAGCAAGCACACTATTCTGCAGACTGTTAATCCCCTTTCTCATCTGCAGAAGGATATTCCTACGGGCCAGACAAGCAAGATTTGAGGGTCCTGTTCAGTCGGTGTTCCGAGTTCTGCGCATCACGCTCGAAGAGGCCACAGCAACCCAGACTAGACCATCGCCTCCGTGGGAGTCAGGTGAGCATTACACCTGCTTCCCATTTCCATGGGCTTGCAAAGGGTGTGACCAAGTGACAGTGAATTACACAGTGACGTTGGGCTCCCATGAGCTGTGTGGGCAGCCTGTAGTCAATACTGTGTAGACATCCCTAGTGGATATTGCTGTTGTATTGTACACTGCATGGTGTATTGATATGTGCTTGTGCATCCATGTCTTCCTCCTAATCTGAAGGTTCCTTCCTCATGTCTTCACAAGGCAGTCTACTTTGCAGATGCAGTTCATGTTGTATGCAGTACACTAAGACATTTGCGTGGCAGCAACACTCTGCAGTTGTAAGGGGTTGATGTGCTGGCGTATTCAGGTTGTAAGACTACCACTACTTGAACTTAGTACTGTCATATTTTTGCATTTTTCCATGGTGTGTTGCAGCATTGTGTTGGTGGTAAGTATTTGGTAATGTGTGCTGTTAGTTTTACATTACTGGGAGCATATTGTGTGTGGGCAGTTTCCATTAGGGACAGTGTACTTTGTGACACTCGTGTCAGGTCTTGTGCATAGCTTTGTTTGCTTTCACATTGCATTACATGCCATGGTGTGTTTGGTGGTGGAGCTGGGGAGGGGTTGGGTGACATGGCGCTGTTCTCATGTTGTATTTAGCAAGGGGGTAATGAATTTAGCAGCATAGATGTATGTCTTTTGATGACACAGCATTGGTGGTGTTTGGGTAGGTAGGGATGCACACAATGTAACACTTCCAGGTGACCAATCTCAGGATGGTATGGTTGTGACAGTTGAGTTTCCCTTATGTCATCATCATTGATTGTCAGCTGGTATGTGCCAGGGCTGTATGCACTCCAAAGGGGTGTGATTTTAGGTGAAGTAATTAGCCACCAGCTCCGTACGGGCTGCCTCACCACGTGCCCTTTCCCCTCCCATGAGCAGCGGGCGTGCATGTGGTTGGGGATGTAGGGGCACCACCATGTCCACCGGCAGGCCCCGGTGTGTTGCAACGTTGTGCAGGACACATGCTGCCACTATGATCCTGCACACTACTGGGGGAGCATATAACAGCTGCCCACCAGAGCGGTCAAGGGAGCAAAAGCGTGACTTGAGCACTCTGAATGTGCGCTCCACTATGCCCCGGGTTGCAATATGGGCTCTGTTGTATCTTACCTCGGGTGGCGTGGTGGGGTTCCGAATTGGCGTCATCATGTGGGTGCTCAGAGGGTAGGCACTGTCCCCTGGGGAGGTGGTGATGGGTATCATTAGTGGGGTTGTGACATTACTCTGTATCTGACATGCATGCATGTGCAGTGGCATTTACACTCACCAAGCAGCCATGTATCGCCATGCCACCCAGCTTCTAGGTCCTGGTTTAGGGTTGACATTCTGTAAATGAAACTGTCGTGGGTGGACCCTGGATAGTTGGCATATACTGAGATGATGATTCCCTTGGCATCACATACTACCTGCACGTTGATGGAATGCCAGTGCTTGCGGTTTCTATAGATGTGCTCAGATGCTCTGGGGGGACGTAGAGCCACATGGGTGCAGTCAATGGCACCTAGCACTTTGGGGAAGTGTGCCACCCCGTAAAAATCCTGGATGACAGCCTGCCTTTCTGCAGGTGTTCTGGGCAGGTATATGTGCCTGCGGACTGATGGGCGTGCAGTCATGATGGCCAAGACCTGGTGTAGGCAGCGTGACTGCGTGGCCTGTGACACCCCCCCACTATAGCAGTTGTCCATTGAAATGATCCAGTGGCCAAGAAGTGCAGTACATTGAGGACCTTATTCAGGGTGCTGAGTGCTTGGGAGCACAGGGTGGGTGAGGTGAGGTCATCCTCCCACTCACTCACCAGGTCGAGTATTATATGAGGTGGAAACCTGTACCTCCCATACACCTGGTCATCAGGCATCCCAAAAAGGCTGGTTCTAGGTGTGAAAATTCTGGGCCTGACTATCCTCCTCCTCCTCCTGCGGTATCCCACATCCACTGCTGCTAGGAACGGTATATTCATCTTGGCGTCTGAGCTTGTTTGTTGTTTGCGAGCACTTTTATGCTGCGCGGGTCCACGTACGCCTGCTCCCTGCTGGCGTACGTGTTTCTGGATTAGTGTGTCTTTTTTGGCGCACGCATTAGCCCCGTTCGATTCCATGAATATGTGTTGTAGACGCGCGTGTGGCCGTTCCGCGCATTGCCACCTCTACTTCCCCTGTGACGCCCACATTTTCACACGTTGTTCCCCATTCCGTGTGTTACGCCTCCTGTTCCGCCTACTTTTGTTGTGTGCGCTGCGCTATGTGCGCTTTCGCTGTGCGCTTAGTGCACGCTGTTTGGAGACGTGTGCGCCAGCGTGCGCCACGCAGAATTTTATCGCACATCCAGGGATTTACACGCGCACGGACTTCCATGAATCGTGATTTTCGCACTTGCACTGCGATTCGCACGCTTTCGTCGAAAATTTCAGCGCACATTAATTCCATGAATCGGCCTCATAATTGGAGTACTAAAATGGCTTCTTTGCATAAGGACTACTTTGAGAACAGAGAGTTAACGGGGCTAGAGTATCTCATCATAGCAAGTGCCCAGTCAAAACAGAGTCTGAAGCATGTGTGAATACCATAGTTATAAAAGACATGTTTTTTAAATGCAAACTCCAACCAAGTTGTGCACAGGAATCCACTATTACATGCGGAAACACGCTTTTTAAATGTTGCATCTCACTTTCTTGCATGTGTCATCTTCTGTACCAGTGATGTCACTCATGATGCCATAAGTGATGTCATATGTGATATCAGCAGTGATGACATTTGTGATGTAATCTGTGTGCTTAGGGGGTCTCATAGTTAAGGTGGGGGCCTCATAGTTAAGGTGGCATAGCTTCTAGCACTTGTCGAATTTCAGGTATTAAAGCAGCACCTTAATGTCACGTCACTAACGTTTTTTTTTCAATTAATAATTGCTTAGTAGTGCATGAAATGCAAACCATTTGTATAATGTTACATATTTTTATTTTAAATTGTATAAGATAAGTAAACAAATTAATTCTCTACATGTAATAATATATTTCTGTATCAATGTACTGTTCCATGTCATGTTGCTATTATTGTTAAGTGTATTGAAATAAAATATGTTTCAAAAGAGGTGAAGAAAAATATTCTAACATATATAATCAATAATGACATATACAAAATCTCATCAGTGATGTCATGTATGATGTCATTAGTGATGCCATCAGTGCTGTCATGTGTGATGTCATCATTGTGGTCAAACACTGCATAACAGGGGGCATACTGTTAAGGTGAACTTCATTGAAACACGAGTGCTGAACTCATTGCCCCCTGCCCATTAGATGCAGGTACTGCAGATTCAACAGTGATAATTTGACACAAATTATTTCTAATAACAGAAATTCCTGTGGTAGCGTGGCAGGTCGCCGATTCCTGCGATAATGGGAACAATTGCTCAGAATTAAAAAAATCTTCTACATCCTCACAGGCACTCGATATGTGTCATCCTTCTTTTTTCCAAGTCCTCTCACTCCTCTCCCTAACCCTCTCACATTACACCCTATCGCTCATGGCTATGTGTGAGACATTTTTGTTTCTGAGTGCCTCTTGCAGCATTGCGCAGTAATCTCGTGAGATTCCCCTGACTTCCCCTGATAAACCAAAACGTTTCTACCCATAACTGGTTCCCCAACGCACCCCCACAAATCGCCAACTTAACATGATGTCTTCTTTCACACTCCCAACCTCTACCCTGATGTGCTATTTGTATCAGTATTGATATAGCGCCTGCAGCCATGCCATTGAAGCTCTGTTCAAAACAATCAGTGATTCCCTAGAAGTGATTACATAAACAGAAGATTTTTGAGTCTTGTTCTGATGTTGAGAATGTTATTAGCCTCTGTAAGGTCATGGGGGTGTTCATACCAACGTTTGATAGCATCATTTTTCCTTCTCCAAATAGCGTTTTGAGTTCTTTCATGTGTGCCTTCTCCTGGTAATATTTAGGGAATCACTTACATTGAGCAAAAAAAGGTGGATTTTCATTTCTGAAAAGTCTATCAGCCTTTCTGCTGCAAAGCAGCAAGGCAAATATATATATATATATATATATATATATATATATATATATATATATATATATATATATGTAGGTTTTATGGAACAGGGGGCACCCCCATGTCTCTGTCAAATATTTCAAAAACTGCTTGATGACTTTGCCTGCAAACCAGTCAAGGAAATTAGGTCAATGTTTTGTGCCAAAATTGTTTATTTGGGCCAAATCCGCCAAGCAAGTTTCACACTATGGCTGTTCAAAAACAGCACTTTTTCTCTATGGCAAAATGAATGGGAGTAGGCTAAAAACTGTGTTTTTATGTTTACTTAATAACGTTTTCATTATTTAACAAATTGTTACCAAAGTGTCCAGTTCGAGGTGGGGGAAGAAGCCTTGACAACCTTTTTGTTTGGAAAATGTAATCCAAATCTTTCCAGCAAGTCAAACGTTCTTACCCCCACTCAGGCTCTCTGCTGCAAGGCACCAAAGCCGATATAAAGGTTTTAAGGAGCAGAGGATACCCCTTCTCTATCCAATATGTTAAATACTTCTGAATGGATTTATCCCACGCTGGTTATGGAAATTAAGTCAATGCTTTGTGCCCAAGTTGTTTCTTATTTGGTCTAAATCTGCCAAGTATTTTTCTCACTACGGCTGTTCATCAAAAATTGTACCTTTTCTCTATGGAAAAACTAATAGGCTGAAAACTGTGGCGTATTGTTCCCAAGTACAGATACAAATGTGCAGTTTGGGGGAGGACGGGTCGGGGTGTGGGGCCATGACAACCTTTCTGTTTTGAAAATGTTAACCATTTCCATCCAGCAAATCCAAAGTTATTAGCAATAGAATGTTGGGAAATGATAGCTGCTTTGTCATTTCTGGAAAGTCTCTCAGCCTCTCTGCTGCAAAGCACCATGGGAGCTATAGCTATAATTTTGCGAGAAGGGGGCACCCCCATACCCGTTAAATATTTTAAAAATTACTTGATGTAGTAACCCCAGACCCTCCCAAAAATGGAGTCAATGCTTTGTGCCCAAGTTGTTTCTTATTTGGTCAGATTCCGTCCAGCAGTTTTTGCCCTGCGCAGAAATTTTGACTTTATCTCTGAGGGAAAATTAATGGGAGTAGGCCGAAAACTACATTTATTTGTTTCTTAATAAGATGTTCATGTTTTAATTAATCTTTTCTAAAATGTCCAATCTTGAGGGGCCCTTGAGAAACTGTTTGTTTGGAAATTTACAGCTAAATCTGTCATGCAAGTCAAAAGTTATTAGCAATTATGTTTTTTGGTTCCCTATGGAACTTGATACTCACCTTAACTATAGTGCGGCAACCGCCACACAATAAAATATACTGTGGTGATAGGCATACCTCTACATGGTGCCACAGAGATTAACATATATACATGCTGTACCAAGTTGGCCAATTTTTTTGGTATGTATTTACCAGCAGTCTTTAGTAGCAGGCAGGGTTTTCTTCCAGCAGTAACCTATCATGCCCCTCAGAGGCGGTTAAGGGGAAAAGCTTGGTACTCTTCCTAAAGTCTCGTCTTCACCTATGCAAAGAAGTTTGAGCAGCTTTGGCTCCAACAAGGTTCCATAATCATTCTTCTTCTGTTCAAAAGATGATTCACCCAGGGTGAGGGGAAACCCAGTCTTCTTATATGGAAGTCCTGATAGAGGATTGGTTCCTCTTCAAGCCTCTCGCTGTGAGATGATTATATCCAGTGTACAAGATCATGGAGCTCACCAGGGTATATGAAAGAGTAGATACCCAAGCAGCCTCCATGGAGAACAACCAAGTCAAGGAATCGGATAAGCATGACATAGTGTCTGTGATTGAAGCCCAGGTGAAGCCATCATTGTGTGCTGAAATTGTCCAATGGATTGTAGTGGTTTCCTGGCACCCCACTGGAAGATTGTTGCCAGAGACTTGGAGAGGATATGTTTGTCAGTTATTTATAGGAACTCTTGTTCTCCCATTATTAACAGTGGCCCCAGTGTCTATGAGTAAGCAGTGGTTTTTGTTACCAGTGTTGATCAGAACTCGCGCTGGGCCTCACCAGATTCCTGATTGTAATGCATGAGTTTAAATTATTCATCCGTGTAGTCTGAGTAGTCATGGTGATATCCTTGCAGATTGCCCTGGTATGGATCTGAGGACATCGACAGTAACATCTGACGTGTGGGTGGTGGATCGCTTTATTCACCCCTGCATTGCGGTGAGGATAGAGTCATTTGGCCACTTGTCCAGTCAAAGGTTGTCAAGGCTTCCCCCCACCTCGAACTTTGGTAACAATTTGTTAAATAATGAAAACGTTATTAAGTAAACATAAAAACACAGTTTTTAGCCTACTCCCATTCATTTTGCCATAGAAAAAAAGTGCTGTTTTTGAACAGCCATAGTGTGAAACTTGCTTGGCAGATTTGGCCCAAATAAACAATTTTGGCACAAAACATTGACCTAATTTCCTTGAATGGTTTGCAGGCAAAGTCATCAAGCAGTTTTTTAAATATTTGACAGAGACATGGGGGTGCCCCCTGTTCCATAAAACCTTTCAGACACCTAGAGCAGGTTCCCACAGTAATTTCAGGTCCTTGGCAAACTCAAAGGAGTCATATTAAGCTGCACTTAGACCATTCCATTTGACCGGTCCTTCAACACCCATGCAGGGTGGGGTTTCATCTGCAGCCAGCAGTTTTGCGAGAACTCAGTCAACTCGTGCAAAATTACATCATCGAGAAGGCCCCACTCCATGGATTTCCAGGCTAGTGATCGTCCCGAAAGAAGGCAGTCGCATTGACATGAGGGTGGCCAACACTGCCATCCAATTGGAGCGGCCTTTCTGGCCCCAATATCGAGGATATGCTTGTCCAACTTAATAACGTCACCACTTTCTCTAAACGCAACCTCAACCAGGGGTTTCATCAGTTGGAACTGCACCGACTCCAGAGTGATCACGACATTCTCCACCCACAAGGGGCTTTTCTGATATAAGCGCCTCAATTTATGCATCTCGTCGGCCACTTAGATTTTCTAGGTGGCTATCCGTCAAGTCGCCCTCCCCGTCAAATCTGCTTTCAACTACAGTGATGACATTCTGGTCTACGGCACGTCGCAGGAGAAATTAGACAAGGTTCTACTGGAAGTTTGTGCTGCGCTATGAGCCGCTTGGGTCATGCTAAATCTTAAAAATTGCAACATATAACAAAAGAGGTTTTTCAGACATGCGTTTTCAGATGCCGGCATTGCCCCTGACCACAACAAATGCAGCACCCTTACCAGTATGCCACCTCCAACAAATGTAGCAGATGTCCGATCGCTCCTCTGCAGAACAGGGTAATGCGACAGATACCTCCCACACTACGCCACCCAGACAGAGCCCTTCTGGCTCCTCATGTTGAAGGGTGCCATGTTTCAATTCACGGCAGAGTGCCAGGGGGCATTTGAGGACATGAAGGGAGAGTTAGCTGAAGCCAGCGACTGGTATATTTCGATCATTTGTGGCATAAGAGATCACCATTGATAAGAGCCCGGTGGAGCTTGAGGCCATACTTGACCACTCCGAGGAAGAACAAGGGCAACCCAAACACATTGTGGCCTATGCCAGCAGGACTCTCTGACCTACGGAAAGAGCATTATCACAGGTGGAGAAAGAGAGACTTGCAGCCATCTGGGCGTGTGAAATTTTCCACAGTTTCATTATTGGAAAACAGTTCACGTTGGTTACCGGCCATCAAGCATTACTGTCGCTCTTTGGAAATCCCCACACAAAAATGCCCAGTGCATTGAAAGATGGGGAATCTGTTTACAAGAGTATGATTACAACATTGTGCACAGGCCGGGAGTGACAGCAACCCTGCAGACTATATTTCCAGACATCCATGTGAGCAACAGG
The DNA here is from genome assembly GCF_040938575.1 of Ambystoma mexicanum. Classification (NCBI taxonomy): domain Eukaryota; kingdom Metazoa; phylum Chordata; class Amphibia; order Caudata; family Ambystomatidae; genus Ambystoma; species Ambystoma mexicanum. Next base: position 312,880,071 of record NC_090937.1, on the reverse strand, counting down.
CAGACACAACAAAAGGGGATGCTGAGTACATTAGATACGTGATGGCAAATGTGATGCTTCTGGCAGTCACACTAGACGAAGTGGCACAAGAGTCACAGAAAGACCTGTTTATTGCAATCACCATACAATTGAACAACTGTAACAAAAGGGGAGATTACCAGAGACTATTCCAATTTCACCCAGGGGTAAGCAAGGCAGAGATAGCCAAACTGTCCAAAGTACACTCAGAACTGGCGGTAATGGACCAAACAAACCCACTAAGAGGATGCAGACTGGTCGTACCCATGACACTCAGTAGGGCAGTCATTCAAATGGCACACAAAGGCCACAGAGGTGCAGAAATCTCCAAGAGAAGACTGCGTCACCACGTATGATTCCGGGATTTGGACACCATGGTCACTGACATGATACGGCACTTCATACCTTGCCAATGCACTGCCTGAGTGGAACCGCCACTACCTCTGCAGCACACAGAGATCCCTGAGAGACCATGGCACAGGCTAGCAGTTGACTTTTATGGGCTGAGGGAAACAGGAGATGACTTGCTAGTACTAATAGGTACATTCTCCAGGTTTCCAATCGTTAAGAAAACAATGACAACAGTTTTCCTGCAGGTGTCAGCCCTCATAGACGAGGTAGTCTGTGAATGGGGAAATCCCTCACACCATCAAATCTGACAATGGACGACTATTTAATGGGCACGACTTTGCAAGATTTGCTAAACACATGGGGTTGATTCATCAGAAGATTACACCTATATGGTCCCGTGCTAATGGGAAGGCAGAAAAGTCCATGACCACCATAAAGAAGACCATTGAGAGAGCACATGTGGAAGGGGCATCAAGTGACCAAGCACTTGGTGCCTTCCTGGTGCCTTCCTGGTTGTCGCTCTTTTTCCCTACTTAAGGAACCATCCAGCCTCTTTTCCTTTGCAGATGGGGAGCAGGTGCAAGTGGAAGTTGTCAGCTGTCCTAAGCCCCACCCACCTGGTGCCTTGCTGGGTACCGCTCTTTTTCCCCACTTAGCAAGCCGCGCCCACCTGGCATCTTACTGGTTTTCGCTCGTTTTCCCCACTTAGCAAGCCCCGACCACCTGGTGCCTTTCTCGTTGATGCTCTTCTCTCCACTTAGCAAGCCCTGCCCACCTGGTGCCTTCCTGGCTGCCGCTCTTTTCCTTTGAAGATGGGGAGCAGGTGCAAGTGGATACTGCAATTGTATTCGCTCTCCTCTCTTGCTTCTCCACTCTTTTTGACTGCTTACTCTTTGTTTTCTCCCACTCTCCCTTTCTCCCTTTTCCTATCTCCTCCCCTTCTCCCCTTACATTTTTCTAAACACTTACTCTATCAGACTTGTCCCTAGACCTAGTATGATAGCAACCTCGTCTGTCTCCCCGCCTCCCCTTACTTGTTTCCCCCACTGCCCTCCAGCACTATCAGAAATACTCGTCCAGAAGAGAGAAAAACAGATCTGCGGTATGTGCTGACCCCCTTCATGGTCATGGGGGTAAAATGCTCTATCATCACTGCCGAAAGCAGGGACCAACGACTCACTAGAAATGCATCATACTTTAGACACCTACTCAGAGCTCAGATGGACGAGATGGACCCTCCCAAGAGGGAAACATAAGAAGGGAACCTGATAGATGACCCAGCAATATCTGAGGATAAAGAGGAGGAGCTACAGTTGCAAGAGCAGGCGGCCCGAGACAATGAGGAACAAACGAAGATGTGGAGGCAGCCACAGAGGGTTGTTAGGAAGCCACAGCGCCTGGTGGAAGAGTGTTGATGGGACCCAGGGACATTTGTGAGGGGGTTCATGTTACATGTGAGTAGCGCACTGCCCCTTTAATGGGACAGAGCTCCACACCACCGAACCACGGTGGGGATGGACACGTGGGATGAGGAGGGGGCTGAGGGAGAGATGCCTGTTCTGCACATGAATTGTATGAGAGAAGTTGCACAAAATAAAAATGCTTGTAGAAATATCCCACTGGTGTGTTTCGTTTTCCTTAATGCGCCCGTGTCCATGCCCAAATTCATGGTAACAGGCTGAAAAAGGGAGAGAAAATGTTTGTCATAATTGATTCATTTTGGAGAGGTTTGTCTTTGGGTAACACATACACATTTAAAGTGGCACCGCTGTTAGTTTGGGAAGACTGATGCATACTTCAGTCTATACAGACTAAATGTGGATAACATCAGAATCGGCTTGTGCCTTAATTTTGCAATATACAGATTATAAAGGCACATGTTTTATTGTCCTCTGCACAACAGCACAGAGGCAGGCAGCCAACTATGGAGTTGAAACCCCAAAGGATCACTTGAGAACAGCAATTATGTTATTTTAGGTAGAGTACCTGGGGCGACACAGAAATGTGGGGACCCATTTCAGTTGAAATTGATAAAATGCCCTGACACTGCCCATGTAGTCTTGAATGTAGACTCAACAATGAAGGAGATATCAGAAGTTATGTGGAGGGTGGCTTCTTTCAGCTTAAAACTGTGGTTAACCTGACCCTTGTGATCAAAATAAGGATCATTCTGAGATTTCGGATTGGAGTCACAAATATCCCCTCCTGGAAAACAAGAGGCACATTTCTAGAAATGGACAAATCATTAACAAAGTTGCATTGGAAAGATAAGAAACCATATCTTTTGCAGGGTTGCAAAACCCTGTCCAGAGAGGTTTTTTTTTTTTACCTCCCAAACATTCAGGAGTCCTGTGTCAGTGTCATACTGGAGCAGAAAGTCTTGCTTCTTGAGACTATTACAGAGCAAAGCCCAAACTGTGTGAAATTCGAAGTGGAGCTAGTTGATGAGAACATTTAATTCCTACTGACCTGTACAAAGTGCAAAGACTTCAGAACTCAGCGTATAAACCTCCCAGTGGTTAATTTGTAAGAAAATAAGGTCCAGGGCCCAAATATTTTCTAGCACACCTGTGACACACCGGGGTGGACACCACCCATGTCTGCTCCATACAGTGTCAACATGTTTGATATTAAACCTAGTACTCCCACCGGTTCATTTAAGGCAATGAATGATCTGCTTTGGCAGTGTCAGCATAACATATTAGTTGTGGTTTGGTGTAACATAAATGTTTACATTTTTCATGACCGTGATACTGGTTATTTAGGTATAGAATTTGCACCAATGTCATGCAGGCTGAGTGGAGCAATGTGCTGATATGGCTAGCATGAGTGACCAGCATTATCACCTTCCAAATCACTGTTAGTCATGAAAATGGATAATGAGCCATGACCTGCCAACCTAGGCCACACTGTTGTTGCTGGTTGTGTTACTACGACTGACTGACAATTCAAATAATAAAGTTGCCAAAATACTATAATGTAAACAAACTGGGCTCAGAAATAAGTGCAAGGGCTCAGAAATAAGTGCAGGGGATGAGCCCTGCAAACACCCCCACACACTAAGCACTGACACCTCCAGATAGCAATTGAAATGCTATGAGGATATGCTATGAATATTGGGTGATACACAAAAAACAGCCAACCCCTCAATAATGAATACACACAACATCCAGATCCAAAGCAAACATGTGTCTTCAGACAAATAGAAAAAGGGACATATATGTACCATAGAAGATTTACAAAGACCCAAGAATATGCACTTCCGCCTGTGGAAAAATGGAACTACGTCAATCACAAGTTGGGCAGACAAGAATTCTCCAGGGACTCCGGGACTAGGCATTGAGAAGAGACCAGCAGAAAGCAACACCCCTTGGCAGAGTACTCATCTGTAGACATTAGTGTACACATGCAAGAGGGACTGGAATTACAGGGCTAAATATTCAGACATGTTACAAAAGCAGAACAAACAAGTTGTTGACTTTCAAACCACCAATATATGAATATAACTATAAGGTTGTGTGTTGTGTTCTAACTCCCTTCTTTTTTCACAGGACATGCTCAAATTGTTTTACTATTTACCTTGTCCTTTCTCCCTTACTTTGCCACACTTTCTGAGTCAAAGCCATATTGCTTAGTCAAATTATATTGAGAGAGTTTAGCTAGATGTTAGCATTGTCCCCATTCACCCCAATAGGGTGGTCTCTCAGAATCTGTTCACAGAGCGGATTCTGAAAATCCACCTGAATAGAGTGAGAAAGAGTACATGGAGGGGGGCAGATTAGTGGGCTGGAGCGGCAGTCAGGGCGACCTAGTATGAGAGTAAACATGCTAGATTTAGTTGAGTGATAAGTGAGGTAGGGACAGATTTTCTTAATTTTAAGTAGGTAGAGCCTGGCTGTGATAGCAGTCAATGTTATCAATCACTGGAATTTGAGATTGCAGTAAAAAAGGACCCAACGCTTGTGATCTTTAGGATATGGGGAAAGAAAGCCATGGGAGATGGATATGGGCGAGCGGATAATGAAAGAAGCATTAAATGCGGGGATATACATGACCTTAATTTTAGAGTTGGGCACGTGGCATCATGCAGTGATAGATGGCTGACAAACTGAGATTTATTTGTGAAAATGTATGTGTGAAGACCAGGAAGGGGAAGATGATTAACTGGTATAGAGATGATGAAATAAAGCAAAGGAGGAGATGAGTTTGCCTAGTATAGAGGATAAAGAAGAGGAGGGCCAAAATTGAACACAAACCTGAACGACTCCGAAAGGTAAGTGTATGGACGCAGAAGTGACGTTTCTCCAATTAATAGAGAAGGATTTTTTTTTAGAAGTACGGAGCCATCCATGTGAGAGCAGAATCTTCAATGTATAGGTAAAAGAAAGTCGAGATGAGTAGTAAGCATTGTCAACGGATGCAGAAAGACTGAGGAGAATGAGAATGGAGGAGAGTTTGGCGTGGTGAGCAGCAATAATGAAGCTAGAAATGTGGTAAGATTTATTTCAGTTGAGTGAGTGGAGGCTGTGGAGCCCTGACTGGAGTGGGTCGAAGAGGTGATTAGATTCGAGGTAGCGGGTAATCCTATTGAACACAATACATTCAGGGATTTTAGGTCAGTGCGGGAGAAGAGATACAGGTTGCAAGTTGGCAGTATTGTCAAGGCCTTCTTGAGTGTAGGTAGAACTGTTGCAATTTTAAAATAAGAGGGGAGAGTTCTGAGGAAAGTGGGTGGTTGATGTCATAGGAAAGGTATAAGCAGCTTATAGGAAATATACCATTTATGTTCTGAGGTGCAAAGGGTTAAATGGGGGCACAAGAACAGCTATCACTTCAGAGCGTAAGAAAAAGTTCACGGGGGAGGTTGAAGAGAATGAAAATAAGCAGGTTGGAGGAAGGTTCAGATGAAGTGATGAAAAGTAAGAAAGGTGGGTGCAAAGGAGAGTGGTGAGGGTGTCACAAATCTTGGAAAGTTGTTAGTTGACAGAGAAGATGAGAAGGAATGAGGGAGGGATGGAATAGAGTGATAGCAGATGATAGCTTCTGAGTATGAGTGTGAGCGAGAAGAAGGGCAGTGAGAGGGACAAAACGAGTGATGGGGTTAGATGCATGATCGGCGGGCTGCTCGATTGGGGCTGGGGATTTGCTCTTAGCCTCAGATGCCCTATTCTGTCAACTGCCCAGTGTATGGAACACAGCGAGATAGAGAATTTGATGGGTGGTGGGGGGTCATGTGCTTATGATTTTCAATAAGGATTGAGTGGACAAGCCTGGAGGTGGAAATGCAGGAACCTGACTTCTGGTAGGGGTGCTAAGGAGTAAAGGGATTTGCCAGGGAACCAGATAAGAGGGCAGAGTGTGGCTGAAGCTCACTTCCTGGCAGCAGCAATGAAGAAGTGCAGTGCAGGGCTCACAAAGCTTGTGATCCAGTGCCGACGTTCTGGACCTGGGAAAAGGATGGTCATGTCCTTGTGAAGGCAAGGGGGACCAAATACCATCAAATAAAGTATAAAACATGCCAGTAAGACACAAGTGGTGCAATATGCATTTATTCAACCAAGTGAAAAAGTATGCTCATGTCTCTCTCTATAAAAGTTGATCATCGACATGAAACAACTCTTCAGTCAATGGAAAGACGCTCGTAAATCCAGGACACCAATTTGGACGAAGTCTAAAATTCATGTTCCTGGCGCTCATAAGCGCCATGAGGCCATGGGCAATAGTGCACTTTATTAATTCTCCACCCACACTCAAGGGTCAGGAGAATCGTAGAGTCTGCATGGCTATGCCCAGTCACGGGTCTAAGGACACATGTTACTTCAGCGAGGAGGACCAAGAAAGCGGGATCACATCTGTGGCTGATTCTGTTCCTGTGAAGCACAGGAGACATGGGTGAAGACTGAGCTGTACACAGCTGCTCCCCTTCTATAAAGGCACAGATGTACTAGAAAACACTCCAATGAAATGCTGCCCAAAGGAATCCAAGTGCTTACAAGCGAGCCCTCAAGCATCTCCTCCCATCATATTTTGTTGTTCTCAATGAGTATAGTGGTTGGAGATTTTATTTGTCCCGAAAGGAAACCTAGATTTAGAAAACATTATAAAAATGAGCAAAAATCACACATTGATCAATTCTGAAAAAAAACACAAGGGTAAATATCCTGCTTTTTACTTACCGTGTGTTACTGATATGTCTACACTTGCACGTGTGCTGGATGGGAAAAGTTGCACGTGGAATAGAGAGAATACAAATGCATCTCTCATGGGAGGATAATGATGAACACATCCCTAGGCAGTAAGGCCACGGCTACACCGCCTTCATCTTCATCGTGTCCCGGTGATTTATGGTAGCAGCAGGACCATAGAAACACTTGCTCTGGTGCCACCACTCTGATAAATGTGTTTATAAGTCAAAGGAGGCACGAGCTAGAGGTGTTACGCAAGAAAAAATCAAGATGATTTGTCATTGCGCCCTACCTTTGGGCTATTATGGAAATCTGCCGACAGTTGACATAATGAAAGTGCACGAGGGCACGCGTAGCAAGCATTCACATAACACGCAAGCGCGGCCAGTGAATGCGCAAGCAAGCCTGCACAAAGTCAACCATCTGGTTTTGCGTTTCAAATGAAGAGATTGATTTGGCGTGTTAAGTCTACAGATAACATTGCCTAATTGGGGCACAGGGGGACACAATGTTTATAAAAACGTCATGTTCCGCATGGGCTCTGAGGGAGGGAAGCTTGAATTTCTGCTATCCATGCGCATATCTCCACATTTGTGAGGAGGAAGGCCAGTGACATCCTAACCTACTGTATACAGAACCCCGACACTTAGGGGAAAACCTTTTGGAGTATCACAGCAAACATTGTAGTGGCCAACAGGATGATATCCCACGTGGGCAATTTTTGTTATTGAGCCGAAATTGCAGCAAGATGGAGGATTACTTTATTGAAGTGACTGATCTGAAATAATTACTGGCCAAAGACTCTCAACAAAGTCTGATACCTAGGTCGCTGGAGAGGGCCCGATATAGTAATCATGACTATTTATTAGAGCAAAAGCTGTCCACTGTGACTGAAAGAATGATCTGTGTGAGCACATTTCCCAGGGGTTCAACATCCACAATGGATTATCCAAAATCAAAACTAATCTTCTCCTTCAAATGAAGCAAAAACTAAAAAGAACATTCGTGATTCTGCAAAAGCCAAACCAATCAATTTGATTACAACATAGCAGAGTTTGCCCGCATTCCAAGGCCACTTCCCGTGTGGGAATTCTAGCTTTGTGTAAAGGAATATATATATATTTATTTTAACCTCCTAGGCGCATACAAAACAAGGGTATAGTCATTTCGGATCTCCAGCCACATCGACCAGCCGCCCCCTTCCTCCTCCCATGTATTCACCTCTACGTTCCCGTGCTACCTGTTCTCGTTCTGCTCCCTTACGGTTCCCGTCAATCTCTATGTTACATGCCCCCCACTCTGTCCCCCAGTTCCGTGTCCAACACACAAATCCCTCTTACCCTGTTGTCCCTTTCCTTTCCTTGTGTAAATAAATTTGAAAAAACGACCACCATCTTATGCTGTGAAAAACATTTGGAAAGCGAACATTTTAGCAAGTACAATGATGAAAAAACAGTCTGTATGCATATTTGTCCCTGCCAGTTGGCACACATTGGCATAACCACCAAGACAGCAGGGACCTGAGTGCTTGAGCATAGATCTAAGATTGGACTAAAAAGAGAGCAAACACCCATAGTGTCACATTATCCACAGCAAAAAGCAGTGTGGATGACTTCCACAGGGTGGATCCAGATAGAATTACGGTTGATGGGAGAGGAGGCTCAACTGTGGTGCACCTGGAAAATGTACCACAGTATCAAATTGTGGGATTCAAATCCATATAATTCAGATGAATGAGCATCTGGGGTGGCCGACAGTAGATGAATAATCTTAAAAATGTAATATGGTATCTAGATGAGAGTTTCTTATGGTGCTCATCGATTGTAATGCATGAGGCCACCCACTATGGTCTGTAGATTGTGTGGACTGGATTGTTTTTCCTTAATCTGGCAACTACTGGAGTGTTTGTTTTAAGACATTAGAAGTGGTTTGTCCTCATGCAGGAATCCTGCTTCTTTCACTTAGTACAATATTTATTTCTACAACACAGTCATTGATCAAGATTTAGATTAATGAGCTAAGGTAATGTATTTTAGCCACCTGTTTGAATTATGCTAGAGAAGATGCTGGATTTTAAGTAGGTCGAGAGAGCCAAGCATATAAGATATACAATAGGAAAAATGGTGATCTGTGCATTTTATGCATTACCCCAACCACTCCAACATAGTGAAGTAAGAGCGAAGGTTTAGTGAAGGTTCAGTCTCTTCATTTGAACTCTGTGTCAGACTAAACAAATGATGTCATGACACGACACATCACAGATAAATTTAGTTTGGTGAGCGTTTTTGAATTTGTGATTGAGAAGAAACTGATAAGCTTGAGAGAAAGTATGGACAGGCTGAATAAAGTGAGATAACATGACGAGTGTACACTGAGGGACCTATGTTTTAACCTAGTACTTAAGTTAAGGGGAGATTAGGCCCTTGTAAACAAAGATCTTGATTTCTTTCTTCTGTTCGTATATAAAAGTTCAATGGTGCTGATCAAGGGAGATTTGTGGTCTGAGGAAGAAGAAAAGAAGTAATAAGGATTGGATTCATGATTAATGATGAACTGGAAACAAAGAGTCTCTCGTGACCAGACAAGTATAGCACGTGATAGATGCTGAAGGTAAACAGCATCTTGACTTTAGGGCTGATGTAGGCACTTGCTCCATTTTGTTTTAATATTAGTATGTTGTGACTGACCATGCGAAGGAAGGTTTCTACAAAGAATGCCTACCCCACAAAAAGGATAGATTGATGTGTTTCTATGCAGAGGGAGTAGCAGTGTTATGAGACTTCGTGTTGATGATACAGGAAGGAATTGTGGTAGCATTTACTAATGAGGAAGCCATCTTTTAGGACAAAGTGGGATGTAAGTAGATGGTATTGCTGAAAATACAGATTTTCATTAAGATTGTGTCCATGTGCTTCTGATGTGAACTGCTGTAAATTGATTATGATGATTTCGGATATTGTATTGTAATACTCCTATAGCAGGCTGTGCAGGCCGGCTGAGGGGCTATCACTTGCAGTGTATCTAAGCATGCACACTTATGTAATGTGCCGGAAAGGGAATGCACTCTCAAAAAGCTTTTTTTTTTGTTTTCTTAAAAAGAAAGTGTTCATGTGTTTCCTAAACTTCAAAAGATCTCCAATTTTAAGCGGTTTCAAGGTGAATTGCTTGGACTGTACTTAATCTGCCATATCCAGATTTTATAGGAAGCCAGTGAAGAGTGTTTCTTTCCGTCTCTTAGATCAATATTCTGATTGCTGTTGCTTATATAATCGACCCTGTTGGGTGCTGTAGTTCCTCACCGGTCCCGTGCTCTGGTCCTCCAGTCATTCCAGTGCGCACGGGTCCGAACCGGAACAACTGGAGGACCCGAGCACGGGACCGAAGAGGAACTACGGCACCCAACAGGGTCGATTATATAAGCAACAGCAATCAGAATACTGATCTAAGAGACCGGATGAAAGACTCCAAGCAAACGCAGAACCCCAACTACACACCAGTGCAACTACCTGGCACCCGCGACCCACTGAAGTTTTCTCTCTCATAAAGCAAGAATAAAGAAAGAATGGAATAATTCTATGTATATAGCTGCTAGTTTTTGCAACATTGGCATGTGTCACAAATTTGAAATGTATGCACTAAATGTATTGTGTGTCAGTTTTGTATTACACTTCACATAAGTAAAGAATGTGTCTTGACAAAGCACAAGAAAGGGCGAAACAGTAGCACGTGCAAAGAAATGTAGGCACAAATAGTTTTTGTAATAGCACAATTCACACTTGCATGAAATGCTCTATATAAAGAATAACTGACCTATCACTAAAAAAGTCACTACTATTGTCACAAAGGAATACACTAAGTGAAATAGCTTGTGTCATCACGATGTCTGTGGAACAAAATGAATTAACACTAAGTGAATTAACTCGTTTTAATGATATGAATGAAAAATATATCAAATAAAGTGTATAACCTGTATGAAAAACAATAACAAGTGTGCACCTCACAAGTCATTATATCATTTGAAACCCTGTGGGGACACCCTAAACCCAAGCGCAAAGGCTTACGTATGTAGAAAAAAACCTAATTTCTCATATCATATTGGGGGTGGATGTCTACTCGTTCTCTAAAAGTTTGAAGTTATCTTGTTGAATTTGCTGCAGAGTCAATCTGCTGTGCAAAAAGAATAGTGTGTTGCTTTATGAATGCTGTTTTATATTTCTGTCTCTTCAGTTTAAGCGTCGACTGTTTGTTTGATTAGGGTTTCTCCTCTATTTCTGCACCAGTTTACACACTTCTTTTTGTATTAGAAGGTTAGCTGTAAACCATTTCTTTTTTAGGATTTCAATTTTGACTTCCTTGGTTACGAGTGGTGCTAGTTGATTAGTGAGTTGGGAAAGGGTATCAAAGTACTTATTTGCAATATCTCGTAGGGTGGCTACATCTTTAAAATGGGTATGAAGTTCAAGTAGTCCGTTTCTTAGAGTGTGCATTGTTACATTATTTGTGATATATACAGTTGGTTGAAATACTTTTTACCCATTCAGTAATATATGTTGGGTGGTTTTCTAGCTGAACGAACTGCAAAAATTAATTGACTTGGGGTGTCCGCCAAATTCTGCTTCCTGCCTTTAGCCTGTTAGGAGGTTACTCTATACATTCATATTAGAATTACTATTGTTGGGGAATGGTGTGTATTGCTTCATAACTATTATGGGTGATATCAAAATGAACATTTTTCATATGTTATTTGTCAATGATAGTATGTTTAATCTTTGGTGGATTTCTTTTTTTATTTCCACCATAGAATGGGTTTAAAGAAAGATTGGGAGCTTTATGATGACGACAAATCGAAATGTGGTGCCCTGAAGAAGGCTGGGGTGATTGAAAACTAAATGTATCCTTTGTAGCAGAAACAGGTTGGCACATGATGAATAGAAGGTAACTCTCAATTTTGATTGGACGGTATGTTTTTTAAAAGAACTTAAATATTGCAATCAACTTGTTTGACCAACTCAATAATAACCCTGATATATAAGATATTGAGCGTTATTGACCTTACAAGAACACTGTCTCTGTTAGGTCTAATGAGATCTTTGTATTCATGCTTTTATAATTTTGTTTTTGTTGAACATTATTTTTGTTTGTTTTTTGTCTTTAGTCTATATAAGTGAGATGAATGCACAATCATGTGATTTCTTTACTTACGTGAATGATTTCTACACGTATTTGTAAAAATCACAATGGTTGTGTGTTTTTATGAATAGAAGTTGCTTGATAAAAATAACCTTCAAATATTAATCAAATGATTGATTCCAATATTACTGTTTTTTGAATGTTCATGTGGCTATATTTTGATACTGTAATGAATTTACTGGGTGTGTTTACAATTGGTTAATCATATTACTGTGTTCTTCCTGTAAAATCTATTTGTGTGTATAACTTGCTGTATCTCTTGCATGTGTGTGTGTTTGTGTGTGTGTAAACCCTGCATTTTTACTGCTTGTTCTGCACCTGCTCTGTTTGGTGGGAACCTTTATGCCGGCTGTGCATATGGTATATGTTATATTAAATGTTATGGTATTTTGCAATGTTTATATACTGTGCCAAATCGCCACCGTTGTGGACTCAGAGTGTCTGTTTTGTTGGGAGGTTGGCATCTTTGCCCCCATTCCGGTGAGAGACTCTTCAACTGCTAATGCATATGGTCTACATGTTCTGTGTGATGGAAGCTTGAATACCTACTGCTTATGCCACACATGTTCTCTGTGCGCATGGAAGCTTGCATTGTCGATGCCCATTCATTAAAATGGGTTCAAGTTGTTGCTGTTTGGATCAGAGCTATACTGTTCGTTATATATCTCTTCTCCCTTGTTATTAGCCCCATTCTGCTTCTTTGTAATCGTAAAAACACACACCAAATGTTACACAGTTGTTGTTTTAGTCCAAATTGCCCCATTTATAAAAATGCAATTACAAATTAGCAGCCTGTGCAATCGGGCCACGCTCACTAACAAAAGCATTTCTGAGGCTCTTGGACAGGCTCTGTACCTGGAAATTATCTGGATAGTCGAAGCTGCCAGTACCTTCAATCCACCAAATCGCAGCGACACTAATGCCTCACTGCATAAAGGAACTCCAGGCCAGTAAGTGCTATAAGTAACGGCATATGTACCCTTTTGCAAGGATCAGCACAGCAGCCCCGTAGGTTGGTCTTAATACTCTTGAGATACTAAAGCCAGCTTCAGGCATCCAAAACAATATAGCAATAACCCATAAATAACATCCCCAAACTTCATCCCCTATTTCTGTTGGGTAGAGCCTGACAGACACCTATTTTGTTGCCAACAGTAGGCAGCACTACTTTAAAATAGCACGCCTACTCTTCTGTGCTCTTTTTGAGCAGAGTGTGCACTTCCTCTGCATACTGTGCACATACTTTCCACACTGCACACTTCCTTCCACTGCCCCGATGATTGATGGCTTGTGTGACTGTGCCTATATGGAGGTACCTTCAAGCCGATCATATTGATATATCTAGTTCCTAGTTTTTCAGCATTTGTGCAGAGCAAATTCTCAATACACAACCTCTCTTTTCCACCATCATGGTGCTTGTGGCAGCCAGCAATTAGCATCCGATTCTTGATGTCCATCTAAAAGCCTCAACTATGTGTACGATCTTTATTCGAATTCACATTTTTGGTCAGAAAGGATACAACACCATTTTGAGTTCCTCCTTTTCAGAGAACGCTGATATACCAAGGATCCTGATGTTCATTGGGTACTGATGATTCTCCCAGGCTTCTAGCTTTCTGGCCATCCCCTGCAGAGAGGTTGCGGCACAGTGTTGAAAAACTAACACACCGTGTATCCACAAGGAAGGAGCACCTCCATTTAGGTCCCTAGGTATTTTCATGACACCCTGGCCAAACTAAAAGTTCACTCAAAGGTGAAGAAATATGTACTTAAGTGTTTCTGGACAGCCTGAAGAGGCAGAAAGAGGACACTTGAGGATATCAGGTATATTCAGAAAGAGGGCGCTTGAGGATATCAGCAAGTTTAGCAAGAGGACATTTAAGTAAGAGGACACTTGAGGATATCAGGTATGTTTAGGGATGCCTTAAGATGGATGGTGGAAGCCTCCCAATGTCTTCCTCAGCTGTAGGTTCTTTTTTACCTTGACAGCAGGACTTGGAGGAGAGTCTTTTTTCTGGACAGAGTATTTCCTACAAGGTGTTATTCATTCAAATGTGTGTCCCTCTTACGCCCCCCGCTCAGTGGAGCCGAGTCACATTGAGTAGAAAACCTTCCCAATCTGCGTGCAAAGCGAGCATTTGGTTGCTGATGTCTATTCGCCCAGGCGAGCTGGGAATAACGAGCGGCCCATTCTTTAGAAAGTGAGTAAAGGGACTGGTGTGGTCAATTGGTTTCAGTGTTTGGCAGCGGAATCACCGAATGATGTGGAAAACACAGAAGGAAACGGAAGAAAGTGAAGCTGTTTAGGACGAAATCGCAGTGAATGAACAAACATGAGAAACTTGAATTTGACTTATTTGGACACGTATGACCGGAAACTGGAAGTGTGACGATATTTACAGGGAAGTGGGTAGGTTCCTAAAGCTTTTTCCAAATGTACGTAAGGGGGTCATTTTGAAAGCGTGGAGTGCAAAATGAAAGCGGAAAGGCAAGGGGTAACGCCTTCTTGCTTTCATTTGGCTGCTCATTTTCGTTCCCTTCCAAGGTGTCAGAGGGGTACAATGCAGAGTTTCAGGGTCCTATTACAAAATATCTCCATTGCATGTCGGGAACCACCAACATTAGCACTTACATGCTGTTGGGTCCTCCGTATACAATGTTAAACCTTTGTTAGGCGGAGGGGAGAAGGAAGGAGTCAAAGCGTTTTCCCCTTTGTCTTGCGAAACAGTAGCACCGTCTGTAAACACACTTTACAGGCAGTGTTTACTAAGAGATTCCGATGTAATCCATTTGTTCCACACCTACATGAAACTGTATGCAGGGGTGAAATGAAATGCGCTGACGTGACAGATGAGGAATGCACGGGTGCCCCTCTTCTGCCTTTCCAATGCATCAAAATAGGGCGGAGAGCTAAATCAAGGCACAACAGCATTATGCCTTGCTTTTACAGTCGGATTCACCACTCCACCCCATGTAAAATAAGGGTGTTTCCATCTCCGCTTTGCACCTCCGTCTTGGAACAGCATAGCTGTTTACGCCTGCATGATATTTGTATGCCAGCGTAAAACCAATGGATTTCTATAGAATCCACCTTGCATTAGCACCTGTGAATTAGCAGACTGATGTGATAGGAATCCAAAGTGTAATTTTTGGCGTTGATTACTTGTTTGCAAAACTGAGCATGAAGTGAAGAGTAAAGACAATTTCACATGGGTTCACTCTTCACTATTACACTCCGCCTTGCAAACTCTTGGAATTGAATGTACAGGATGCAACAGCATGTAAGTGCTCATGTTGGTGGCCCCTGCAAGCAATTATGATCCCTTAAGACTCTTGAAAAATCAATGCATGCTTGACTGTGCATAATTCATGAGTAGGTAAAGCACATGTGTGAAGTGTGCTTTCTTTGTTGGAGGTGCATACCCTACACACCAACAAATTACTAATCGGCACTGAAAAGTAAGCATACAAAGGAGAGAGCCATGGAGAGGTGAAGGCTCGGGTGCGGGCGATGCACAGGAAGGCCTGCAGCCACACAGGAGATCAGGGTTTACTTGGACAATGTAAACATGTCACCAGACTGTGTCTGATTCAACACATAGGCATAGTTTACGCCTTATCGTGCATTGAGCAAGCTGCACTACTTACAAGCAATTTGTATGCCTTTGTAAATGTTCCTCTTTAGGAGTTTCCAAGCTTGTTCTTGTGAACATGTTTGTAAGGAGCTATACCATTACAAGGGAAATGTGTCAGCGAGTAGCTGACAAGGAATACCACAAGGCTATGTTTAAAGAAGGGCACATGGTACAGGATTTCGCAAAGCGGGTGTTTTGATGAC